>NC_073233.2:39742000-40961500 GCF_029281585.2 Gorilla gorilla gorilla | reverse complement strand
TGGTGCATGCCTGTAATCCCTTCTACTTGGGAGGCTGAAGCAGGAGAATCACTTGAACCCGGGAGGCGGAGGTTGCAGTGAGCCAAGATAGCACCATTGCACTCCAGCCTGGGCAACAAGAGCAAAACTCCATCTCAAAAAAAAAAAAAAAAAAAAAGACACTCAACCTCACTGATCATCAGAAACACTAACACATGAGAAGCCACTGCATTTCCTTCAAATTGGCAAAATTTAAAAATCTGATGATAATAATTGTTGGCCAGGATGTGATGAGGAAGGAATTCCAACCCACTGCTTGTTCAGGAGTGTTGATTGTTATAAATACTTTGGAGAGTGATTTGTTAATATCTAGAAAAGAGGAAGATGCACGTGCCCATAATCCAGCAAATATAAGCCCATGGACACTTTACTGCATGCTCACAGGTACAAGGATATTCAATGCATCACTACTTGTCAAATGAACATTTGGAAGCAAAGTAAGTGCACCTCAATAGGAGAATGGATACATACATTGTGCCAGCCATCACCATTTGTTATTTCATTTATTCTTTTATTCATTTTTCATTCAATATATTTCCATGAGTTTGTATTATTATACTATGTAGAGAATCACCTGGGAAGATTGTGAAAAGGGCTGAATTCCTGGTCCTACCCTCAGAGAGATTGAGTCTGGGAATGAGTCCAAGAAATGGGGCTCTTTTGTAAGTGCATGTGATACAACTGCATGTGGTCCTGGGTCACACCATATATAACCATTCATTCTGCCATTGGATTTCAAGTTGGATTACAAAACTTGCAGGCCCACGTGTGGCCCCTGTACTCATCACTTACTGGGAAGGAGGCCTGGATTGCTGGAACATGGGAGCCTGAGAAACTTCTGGATCCTCAGGCATCAGGCCCAGAGGAAGACAGCAGAAGAGGAGATAAGGGGGTACAGTGAAGGGGAAAGGATAGGGAATGGGTCTGAGGGCAAAGAGGCCTAGAACAGCACATCTTCTGATCTTTTGCCCAGACACAGGTCTACCCACAGATCTTTGTTAACAAAATTTGTCTTGGAACTAAGAAAGCTACCCTCCTCTCTCCTGTCCCTCAGTAACACTTAATGATTCAACTCAACAGTTTTTTGTTTTTTTTTTTAAGTCCCAAAGGCTAAGGTTCTAGATCTGGGTCACTTCCCACACATGACCAAGATTCATGAGAAAAGAGATGACATTGAATCAAGCTTTTATCTGAACCTTTGGTCTATTTTTCCTTGTCCACAGAAGTAGGGAAGTAAGTATTCATAGGGAATTTAGCCAACCGTTGTCCAAACAGTTTAACACCAGTCACATAATTAATCAGATAGTCTGGCTTTTATAGCTATGTCTAATATGCATGTATTATTTTTTTTCAAGGCCTTAGAATCTTTTATCTATATTCAATTGAGAAATGGTCTCTAAGCATAAATTAATGTTTCTTTGATGAAGATGCTTTGGGAGTACACAGGAACCATGAAGAAATTTAAGGAACTGGAAGTCCCAGTTAATAGAGAGTCCTGGTTAATGCAGTGCTGATAAACAGAGAGTTGCTGTATATAGAGGTGGTGCTGTGGGCTTGTTTGGAAAACTGTTCACTTACTGGGCAGCTTGCTTACCCTCACTTACTTAACCTGAAGGGAGAGAATCATAGAAGTGAGAAATGGAAGGAAAAATTGAGCCATCCTCTGTTTGACCCTCTTGTTGTATGCAAGGAGACTCTGTTCTGTAGAGGAGAAATCCTCCCCTGAGTTCAGCCAGTGAGGTGCCTGCAAGGACTGGAGAAAGAAAATGAGAAGCCAGGTATTTCTCTGCTCCCTCTCTGCCCTGAGCATGCCTCCAGCAGCTACTACATTTCCTCCATGGCCCCAGCGCCCTCCAGACAAGCCCGTCAGGGATTCCGGGAACACTATCTCCTCCCTTTCTCTTTTCAACCTATGAATACTAGTGACTTTCTGCTCTTATTAACCTTTGAGCTATCTCTTTATCCCCTCTTTGGCATTGCAGCTTTTCTAACACTGGTGTGACCCATTCCCTGCATTAAATTCCCTCTGTTGAAGACACTTAGGTTTCTTCCTGATTAGACTCCAACTGATAGAGGAGGTGACTGGTCTTTACTTTCCAGACCATATTCATTTTACAGAAGAAAGAACAGATTTCTAGAAGTTCAAGTAACATGCCAATGTTGCACAGCTACCGAGCTAGCAACCAGTTGTCTCGTGGCCGGTGTTAATTTTCCTACAGTATTCTGGCTCTTCTCTCTCTCCCGCAGTCCCTACCAGCAAAGACATTCTTTCTGGGTCAAACTAAGGATTCATTTGCGTCTCATTTGCACATGATGAAAAGGTGCTATAACTATGCAAAATGCACATCCAAAGGAGTTCAAGGGAGTATTCATTTCTATTTTGGTCTTTATAAGAATATTTTGCATTTGAGTCAACAAGGCTTTGTCAGCATTCTGTAAATCCTAGGGCAGTATTTCTCAAAGTCACAATTCCCTAAAGGGCATGAGGGTGCACGTCTTAGTCCATTTATGCTGCCACAGAAGAATGTCATAGACTAGGCTACAAGCAACGGAAATTTATTATTCAGAATTCTGGAGGCTGGGAAGTCCAAGAGCAAGGCACCAGCAGATTCAGTGTCTGGTGAGGGCCCACTTCCTCATTCATAGATGCCATCTTCTCACTGTGACCTCACATGGCAGAAGGGACAAGGGGGCATTCTGGGGTCTCTTTTATTAGGTCAGTAATCCCATTTATGAGGGCTTCATCGTTATCACCTAATCACCTCCCAAAGCCACCTGGTATCATCACAATGGAGGTTTAAATGTCAACATATGAATGAGGGGGGAACACAAAAATTAATTCTATAGCAGGGGATACTTTGGTAAAAACACAGATTTCCTGAACCCACTACCACCTACTGAAATAGAAAAATCTGGGGATGGGAACTGAGTGTATTTTTAGCTAGCAACACAGATAACTAGTATTAATAACTAGCAACCTGGATAATTCTTATGAAAACAAGTTTTGAGGGCCACTGTTCCATTATGTAGAAAAACATTGTCCGTGTACACACAGAAGAAGGAAGGATCAGGAAGGTGACTAGAGAGCTGGCTTCTGGCCAGTCAAATAAAGGTCCAGCTCCTCTGGCTTCCATCCCCAGTCAGAGGTACCACTTACTAACACCCTGCTGTGTGTCAGGCTTAGCACTATACATTGCAGGTACCTGGTTTTATGTACTCTTTACAGCAATCCTGTGAAGTGGCTACTATAATTTCCATTTAACAGACAAGATATCTGATTCTCAGATTAAATAACTGTCTCTGGATCACCCAGCAATGAGCCAAATTCCAAACAAGTTCTGCTTGACTCCAATGTCAGACTCTTCTCTATTCAGGTTGCCCCTTCCAGAACAGAGCCTGCTTCATCCCCAGATGATCAATGCAAACAATGATACGCTGAGTTGGCTCTGTGTGGTGTGTCCTAATCCTGTGCTCTGGGCAATATGGTGTTTCCTTTCTGCTTGTTCTTGAACGAGACATTGGTGTATCTGCAAAGGGGACAGGTGAATGGTATTCCAATTCCCCCTCCTGAGACACCCCCTGATGGGATGAGATCCTGCAAATGGAGCTGCCGATGGTTTCTTGATTGTCCTTCCTAGTTTTCCCAGGAGCTCTTGAGAGCTCTTCTGCCCCTGCACTTGGCTCAGAAGCTTCCAGTTTTGCCCCAAACCAGTGGGAACCAATCAGAAAGCCTGAAGCGGCAGATGTCTGCACTAATCCATACAGGGAGGACCTAAGGGAAGCAACTAAGTTTTTGTTCTTATCACAAATGTTTAAAAAATCAACAACATGAATGGGCAAGTGTGCAAGCACACAGTGCTTGACATCTGGATGATCTTGCGTCATCTGAGCTGCCTTTTCTTTCTTTCTGACACATTGCTTTACATGCCTGATCACCATTCTTTTGTTGACATTGCTGTTTGGATCAGCCAGCTGATGAAACAGACAGATAGAAACTGGCTGAGGCAGGGGTGGGGGTAGGGGATTCTCTGATCAAGCTGATCATTCAAAGGGTTGCAGAAAGGGCCACTGGCCTATTAAAAAAGAAAAGTCCTATGCTCCCCACATCTTTAGTGTTTTTCTTTTATGCTTCCCAACAGTTTGGGATCCCAACCTGCATATTCATGTCTCAGTAGGCATTTGCCATGTATGTGAGGCTGCCTGGCTAGCTTTAGACAGCACAGGTTAAGTTCAAATCTCAGGTCAATCACTCACTAGTTCTGTCTTCATATGTATGCTAAATAACGTCTCTGAACCTCAGTTCACTCATCAGTAAAACAGAGACAATAATAACATACTAAACTTTTAGAGCTGCTGGAGGAGAAATACTTAATTTCATATAAAGTAGTTATCACAGCACGTAGCTTGACAAGTATTTCTTGAATTCCTTCTACATGCCAGACACTATTCAAGGCACTGGAGATAATTGTGGTGTACAAATAAAACAGAGTCCCTGCCCTCAGAGAGCTTATACATTAGTTAGGGAGGCAGACAGTAAACAAATGGGTACATTTATAGTATACTGTCACTTAGTGATATGTGATATAAAGCACGGTGAGATGATGGAGAATGGCAGAGGGGAGATGGAATGCTGGTTATTGGATAAGGTGGTCAGAGAACCCTCTGTAGAAATCACATTTGAAGAGATGGGATGAGGGATTAAAAGATGAGGGATTAAAACAGATGGGTATATGGGAAGAAGAGCATTCCAAACAGCAGGCAGAGCAGGTGCAAAGGCCCTGAGGCTAGGGCAGCTTTCCTTATTTAGGGGACAGTATGGAGGCCAGTGAGCACAGTGAGCCATGGGAAGAATGGGGTAGTTGAGGATGAGGAAGAAGCCAAAAGTCGAAGTATAAGTGAGATGCAAGTAGGTAAGTTAACAGGCAGGTAGGTAAGACTAAAATCATTCACTTAGTCATAGTGTCTTTATATCTTGGGTGGAAGTCTGCTAGATACCATGAGAGACACAGAGATGAACAAGACAGAGGATTTATCTTTGATAAGCCTTGAACCATTAGTTTAGTAGAGGAGAAAAGTATCTAAATAATGAGATAATAAAACAATAGACACCATGAAAGAAATATGGGTAAGTCCTAAAAGCACCTGAAAGAAAGTTTTTGTCTCTCATAGCCAGTCCCTCCACCAGAAACGTGGAAAGATTAATAAAAGAGAAGGTATTTACATAAAGACTGTAAAACAACAGTGCTCACTATGCTCAAAGAGATGAACTTGAACTAAAAACGTTTCGGCAATCAGCTGAAACAAAATCATTGCAAATTTGAGGAAGAACCAAATAGGAATGAGAATTTTAACATTTAAAAACCCAATAAAAGTGAAAAAGTCATTCAGATAGGTTTAATAGCAAATTCAACACAGGTAAAGAGATAATTAATGAACTGGAAGGTAGATTAGAAGAAACTACCCAGAATGAATAAGAAAGAGATAAAACAATGGAAAATATAAAGGTGAGAAAAATACAATGAGCAGACTTAACATATTTCTAAGAGTCCTAGAAAGAGAAGTTAGAAGAACAGCAAAGTCATCTGCTAAAAATATGGAAAAAAACGAAGTACAAAAATCAGAGCAAAAATTAATGAAACAAAAAAATACAATAGACAAGATTTAAAAGGTAACAATTTTTACCTTTTAAATGACAAAATTGATAAACCTCTGCTGAGACAGATGAAGACAAAAAATGGGAAAGGCACAGATAACTCATGTCAGTAATGAAAAAGAGAACATCTCTGGAGAAAGGAGAACCCTTGTACACTGTTGGGAGTGTAAGTTAGTACCGCCATCATGAAAAACTATATGAAAGTTCCTTTAAAAACTAAAACTAGATTATCATATGACCAAGTAACTCCACTTCTGGGTGTTTATCCAAATATTGAAATCAGATTGTCTAAGACATGTCCTTACTCCCATGTTCACTGCAGCACTATTTACACTAGCCAAGTTATGGAATCAACGTAAGTGTCTATCAATGGATGAATGGATAATTAAAATGTAGTATATACATGCAATGGGATAATTCAGCCTTTAAACAGAAGGAAATTCTATCATTTGCAACAACATCACTGAAACTGGAGAACATCATGCTAAGCAAAATAAGCCAGACACAGAAAGACAAACACCACATGTTCTCACTTACATGTGGAATCTCAAGCAATCAAATCCATAGAAGCAGAGAGTAGAATGGTAGTTACAGGGGCTGTGGGTGAGGGGAATGAAGGAGTGATGGCCAAAGGGTACAAAATCTCAGACAGGAGGAATAAGTCTTTTTTTGAGATTTATTGCACACCGTGATAAATATACAGCTGCTTCTCAAATTATGATGGAGTTATATCTGGATGAGCCCATTGATATTTTCAACTTACTATGGGTTTATCCAGACATAATCCCAACATAAGTCATAGAGCATACTGAATGCATATTCCTTTCACATGATTGTAAAGTTGAAAAGTGATAATTCAAATCATCATAAGAAGTCAGGAACCACCTGTAGATAATAATAGTGTACTGTGCATTTTTAAATTGTGAAAAAAAGTGAATTTCAAATGTTTTCACCACAAAAAATGATGAGTATTTAAGGTGATGGATATATTAACTTGCTAGATTTAATTATTCCACATTGCTTTCATAAATCATAACATTGTTTTGTGCCCCATAAGTATATGCAATTATAAATTGTCAATTTATAAGCAAAAATATTATTACATGTGTTGCAGACATTAGCAAGATAATTAGAAGATACTATAAACAACTCTATGTGAATTAATTTTTAAATTTTGATAAAATAGACGAATTCCTAGGAAAACACTACTTACCAAAATTAACAAAAGAAGAAATAAAAAAATCCGAATAATCCTATAACTATTAAAATCATTGATTTAATAAAAAATCAATCTGTCATAAAATGTTAAGATTTGATGGCTCAAGCAAATTTTATGAGATAAAGAAGATATAATGCCACATTTATGCAAACTCTTCCAGAAAATAGAAAAAATGAGACTCCCTATGTTATTTTGTGAGGCTTGAGTAATCTTGATACCAAAACCCAATATGAACAGTATGTGAAGGAAAATCACAAGCCAATTTTATTCTTGAACATAGGCTCAACAATTCTAAATAAAATATTAACAGGCCAACACCAGCAATATATATTTAAAAATACATCATGTCCAAATTTGGCTTACTTGAGGGTGCTAGTGTAAAAATTGCTTTAACTTTGGAATATCAGTGTAATTTACCAACTTAACAGATCAATTGGGGAAAAGTCATATAGTCATTTCAATACACACAGAGACAAGCATTTGCTAAAATTCAACATCCACTCATTAATGGATTAAAAGTCTTAGAAACTAGAAAAAAGAAAACATGCAGGTAATCTGGTGAAGAGCTGCTACAATAAAACCTATAACAACCAGATTGTTTAAAACAGAACTCTGAAAATTTTCCTTTCAAGGCTGTGTACAGAACAGGGATGCTCACTATCACGACATCTATTCAACAGTGTCTGGGGATCCCACATGGGAAATGCAAGAAAGAGAAATAAAGACATAAGAAACAGAAAGGAAAAAATTGAAGTGTCATTTTTGTGGATTATGTTATTACCTACATAGAAAATCTATGGGAAGCTGCGGATAATTTTTAGAATTTAAGAAAGTTTCATAAGGTTACTCAATAAAGTCAATACAGAAACATGAATTAAATTTCTATATACTAAACATATATATTTGTAAAATGAAAAATATATAGCAATAACATTTACACTAGCATCTTAAAAATATCCAAAACCTAGGGGGAAATCTATCAAAAGATGTACAAGAACTTTGAGCAAAACATTACAAAACACTCGAGAGAAATTAAAGAAGACCTGGAGTAAAAGAGAGAAATTCTATGTTAGTGGCTTGGAGCACTCCCTAATTTAAATGTCAGCTCTCTCTAAATGAAGCTATGGATTCAATAAAAGTCTCAGCAGGATTTTTAAAGAACTTAACTAGCACTTTCTAAAGTTTATATGGGATTGCCAAGATTCCAAACTAGCCAAGACCTTCTTGAAGAAGAAATGGGGTAAGAGGACTTGCTCTACCAGGTATAGAGTCTGCTTATCTTACTGCAGTAATTAAGACTGTCATTTTCATTCAAGGATAGTTAGATGGAAGTGCACGTCACTAGCATTTTCCAGTATCTGGGTATTCCCTCCTTCCAGGCAAATCGCAAACAGCACGTCACAACCTTTTGCAGGTGGGTGGAACTCTGACTGGTTCTGACAAATAGGCTGTAACAAGAAGGGAATGATGGGTGATGCTTTCATTCTGGGTCGATGAAAACCTCATGGACCATTTCCAGTCTCTCTCCCCTGGATGGAGAGTACTTCCAATGGTGCAGACACTTCACCTTGCAAAGGGCTGTTGCCCTGATGCATCTCCTGCATCAGAAGTGAACTGCCAATGGAAAACAAAAATGACTTTAGTATATTCATCAGTGAGATGTTGGGGTTCTTTGTTACCTGAAACTAAGTACAGCCTATCTGATCCTGTTCAACTTATAGACAGACCAATAGACTCCAAGAGTGCCCAGAAGGAGATCTACCCATGTATGAACAATTGATTTTTCAACAAAAAGTGAAACTGCAAAGTAGTGGAGAAAGGACAGCCTTGGTCCAACTGAATATTCATTTGAGAGAAAAAAGTAGAACTCGTCTCTACTGCATGCCATACACAGAAATCAATTCTAGGTGGGTTATTAACTTATTTGAAGGGCAAAACTGTATAAAGCTTTAGAAGAAAATATGAGAGAATTCTTTATGACTCGGGAAATGATTTCCTAAATAAGAAACAAGAATCATTAACCATAAAGGAAAAAATAGTTCAATTGTATTCTATTAAATTTCACAAGAAAAAAAAGTTTTGTTATAAAAGGAAATAACAAAGTGAATACCTAAATTTTAATAATTGTTATCTCTGGGTGATTACAGGCTGAATTTATTTTTCTGATTTTGCTTATCTCTTTTTTCCAATTATTCTGTGATGAATATGGATCTCTTTTGTAATTTAAAGAAAAAGAAAAAACTAGAAAGTTGTTAGTTTTTGTTTATGTTTGTAATCACGAAGAGGTGGTAATCCCAGCACTTTGGGAGGCCAAGGCGGATGGATCATGAGGTCAAGACCATCCTGGCTAACACGGTGAAACCGCGTCTCCACTAAAAATACAAAAAAAAATAGCTGGGAGTGGTGGCAGGTGCCTGTAGTCCCAGCTACTCGGGAGGCTGAAGCACGAGAATGACGTGAACCCAGGAAGCAGAGCTTGCAGTGAGCTGAGATCGCATCACTGCACTCCAGCCTGGGTGACAGAGCAAGACTCTATCTCAAAAAAAAAAAAAAAAAAAGAGGCGCTGCAAAGTGAAGATGTGGAATAAGAGTCTTCCAGACTTTACTCTTTCTTGGTTGCTAACCCAAAAGGAAAAAAATCCTAATGGTGGGATTTCAGGCAGTGAGGAAGGCGGATGTAGGTGGGATTTGTTGGTCATTGTGGCCTTTTTCCATTCAGGCACTAGAACACCATCCAGGCATTCTGCTATCCCTTGTTTAAAACTTTTCTGTTGTAGATTCACAATCTCTACTTCTAGAGGGAGATGCCCTTGAGAGGTCTCCTCCCCTCTCCCTTTTCCATTTATAGTCTTCTTTCTTCGATAGAAATACATTTTGACTCAAGTGTCTTTCATAGAGCTTAACAGACCTGGAGATGTGGCACCACTGGCCCTGCCCCACGTGGCTGTCCATCTGGTCTCCCAGTGACAGACACTGGAGCCCTCTCTCTTCCTTTGGTCACACCACGCTAGGATCTTTGTAGAATGTTTATTAGGCACATGTTTGACTCTGAGCAGCTTGAATATAAAGGACTCTTAAGATCTAAAGCGCAAGCAAAGAGACTTATTTTGGCTCTTGGTCTTTATAGTTATATTGGCTCTTATTTATTTCTTAAACATTTATTGAGCACAGGTAGTAAACTCATCATAGACCATGGCTCCTGAAGCCCTGATAATTTAATACCTGATTTCTGGAGTCTGGGGAAACATGGAAGGTGGCCTGTAGGATGAGGCAAATTAGCTGTCAATAGGCAGAAATGGCCAGCCATAGAGAAAAGTGGGCTTTAAATGGGTTTAGATATTCAAAAGTGCCTCACGATGGTCAAAAAGAAGGCTCTGGAGTAAGGGTGGGCATTAGTAGCCCCTATATTCATCTCCACCATTAGTCTTTATTGAATACTTACTATGTGCCAGAAACTGCTAGGCCAGGTACTTTACGTACATCATCTCATTTAATACTCACAGCAATCTTGGAACATACATGATATTATCCCCTTTTTGAAGATGAGGAAATTGAGACTCAGAAAAGGTTAGGTAGTTTGCCCAAGGTCACATGGTTAGAAGGGGGTGGTGTTGAGCCAGGAATCCAGTCTATCAGACTGGAAATCCTTATCTCTTTTTCTGACAGTAACTACTGCTCTGGGCACTGACCGTCATTTGTCTACATCTTCACAAGATATTTCCATTTCCATTTCATGCACTTTTGAGGTAAAACAGGATCGTTGATTTCTGAAGACTGTTTTTATCTGACATCTATTTCTTCAGGACAACTTTCTGCACTGCAGACATTTGCCCCCTGTGATGATGGGGTCCTTGCTACAACATGCTGTCACAAGGTCCAAATGAGATCGTGCATATAAAACATGTCGCTCAGAGCATGACACAGAGGAGACTCTCAACACACTAGCTTCCATTAGCACTGTCGCTCCCTCGGTCCCAGCACTGCCTGTTCCTCTTTACCTTTGCAGGTAGTGGGGAAAATATCCAAGAAGACCTAGATTCTGAGTGTTTCTTGGACACGGGTGCTGGCAGCTTTGTGCAGGAGTATCTCTCAACATCCCTGGAGTCCACATTCTGAATGTCCTGTGTGATGCTGATATCACCAACTCTGTAGACCCTGAGCCTGCTCACTATCACTGAGCCTTCATGTCAAAACAGGAAAATGATGAGAGGTGACTGGTGCTCCAGTAAGAAACTCCGATGAGTTTCTGCATCAGATCCTGTATATGAGAAAAACTGTCATGAAGAGGCAGCACAGCATAGAGGCTAGAAAATCAAATCTGGAATTAAGCAAATCAGGGTGTGAATATTGGCTCTGCTCCTTCCAGCTCTGTGACCTGGGGCAAGTTACCTAACCTCTCTGAGTCTCTGTTGCAGCTGTAAAGCAGAAATAGTAATAACTATTTCACAGCTTTCTTAGCAAAAGTGCATGATATAGTGATGTTAAGTGCTTAACACAGAGCCTGGTCCACAGGAAACACTAAACAAACGTTTGTTGTTATTATATCGTTGTTAAAAGCAAATAAAATAAAATAAAATAAAAACCTGCTATGAGACTTGTTTTGCAGATTAATAAGCAATTACTTTAAATGACTTTTCCCCCCAACTAGCTAAGTCTGCTGTTTGATAGGTTTGAACAAATCAGTCAGCTGTTGAAGTCTCACTGAGCACATGCAGCATGCCCTGGTGTGTATAGATGCAGGGGCTTGGCAGGCCCGGAGGCCAACATGCTTAACAAGGTGCGCTAGCTGAACACAGCAAGATGAGATGATTGAAAAGTCTACTTGAAATGTTTAAATACAAAGTAACTTGGCAAAGAGATAGAATCAGGACAACTGACCTGCTCTAGGCCTCAATTTCCCCATCTGCACAAGAAAAGGGCTGGACTTTGTGTCGCTTTCTTGCGTCTCTGACCTTTATGAGCGAAAGAGTCTAATTCTGCCAGGACCATTTTAGCTGCCCTATGAGTGCATCTGGCAATTCCTAGTTCTGCATGGTCTGGTAAAACTTGGCATCTGATGCCCCTCTATAAGTCAGAGTTTTGCAGGGCTCATGCAGGCCCACCAGCTAGGGCACATCTCTCCCACCCCCAAGCCTCCTGAGGATCCGCCAATTCCAACATCTCCCACCTCCCACCATACACAATCACAGGAGACATCATTCCAACTGGAGTTCCCAGTCCACGAAGAAAAGAGAGATCTTCTCTAAACAGGGTCCTATCTGTTTCCAGCATAAACCACCTGAGATGTTCAGAAGGAGAGTTCTTTCTTTCCTCCACAGCTTCGGAAAATCATTCTTTTGCACGTTCAGAGGGGGAAAAGTTGGCAACAAAACTGACTTTTTACCAGAATGAAAACTTTCTTTGGGGTTAAGGAAACATTGCCATCTGGTGGCATAATATAGAAATAACTGGACAGAGTCATGAGTTTCTAACCCACAAAAGATGAAGTCACAGAATTCCAATCAGAAAGAACTAGAAGGGTCCTTAAAGCTTAGATCCAATGCTTTTACTTTACTGAGTAACAGAAATATTGTATAGAGATGGCTTGTGAATTTCAAGACTAGAACTCAGATCTTCTCAACTTTATGTATTTCACCTCTCTCTCATCTCCACAACTCACTCCACACCCCAACGTATACACACCTCATACTTAGGACTGAAATGCTTTAATAATTCAGGCTGGCAGGACCACGATCGTTTTCATCCTGCATGTGCCCTCGTGCTTTTTATCAACATCATGGGAGGCAGAAGAGGGAGATCAGAGGCACTTTCAACTAGCAACCAGCTACAGGGTTTACAAAGATAAGGAGGAGGCCTATCAGAAGCCAGAGGAAGAAAGAATGGATGGATTAGGGAATTGAAACTTCTGTTTCATGTTTCCAGCTCAGGAGGCAGTGGGGCTTGCATTAACTCTCTAAACCAGCAAGAGCTATTTGAGCTAACAGTAGGGGATGCCTTCTGTTTGGGGATTTTGGATCCTGAAGATAGTAAGTTCAGTGACTTGAGTATAAAAACCCTCATTATTTATGCAAAGTGTGAAAATCTATTATTGTGTAAATTGAGCCACATAATTATAGGCATAGTCATTTCCACCTCTTATATTTGCATATTGCTTTGCAGTTCACTACATGCTTCAACGTATTTAAAATTATTTAATCTTTATAAACACCCTATGGTGGGAATTATTACTCATTAGTAATGAGGAAATAGAGGTTTGGAAAAGTTAAGCAACTTTCCTGAAGTCACAGCACTATCAATGGCAGCACTAGGACTTGAAAGAAGGGAGGAAACTTAATATTTAATCTACTCTGGGGCAGGTGAGGTACAAAGTGCTTCCAGGGAAGCTATCAGTGGCTTCTCCCCTTGGGGAGTAGCAAAAGATCAATCACTCATTCTTTGTTCTTCCAACTTGACCACTGTAGAGACACCCAGTCTTCCTGCAGCTACCCTATCCAATTGTTATTTGCTTGACTGTAGAACATACCAAAAAGCCATATGACATTCATGTTAATTTAAATTTGACTTGGAGAAATTTTTCCAAATATTACAATATCCTCTGAGGCACAACAGGACTCAGCCAGCAGGCCACCAGCCTGGGTCCTTGAGGCTGTTCGAAGGGCTTTTCATCCAGTCACCACCTGAACTATTTCCAAATAGCCCTTTTGTAATGCCCTGACAAAGAGGATTCTCTGTGTCTCCTTTCCTGGGTCCTCACCTCTAAGCATCAGGGCCTAAAGCCCAGTCCTCAGACCACTACTCTGGATCTAATCTTTCTATAAGGGGGGTCACCTGGTCTCATGCCTTTAAATGCCATGTGGACACAGATGATTCATATACTGATACCCAGAACCCCAGCCTCTCCCTCTGCACTCCCAACTCATACGTGCAGCTGTCTACTCAACATCTGCATGGCGATATCTAAGGCCCATATCCAAACTCCTGGTTTTCTCCAACCCCTAAGTCATCCTTTCACAACCTCTCCCATCATAGTAAGTGGAAATTCCATTCTTCCAGTTTCTCAGGCCAAAAACTTTGGCATCATCCATGAGTCCCTCTTTTCCTCTCATGAGCCAATCCATCTGTAAATCCTGTCAGCTCTGCCTTCACAGAATTTTCTACTTCTCATCCTCCATTGCTACCTGGCCACCTTCACCTGGACAATTGCAATAGCCTCTGACCTTGTCTCCCTGTACAGCAACTAGAGTGTTTCTTTTAAGATGTAAGTCAGAACATAACACTCTCTTGCTCAAAACCTTCTAAGGGCTTGACATCTTGCCCCGGTTGCTCCATGATCTAGCCCATTCCCCTCTCTAACCTGATCTCCTACCATTCTTCCCCTGTTCCCCCCTCCTTACCATATTGCTGCTTTCTGTCTCACCCACTCAACATGTAAGAAACTAAAGAACAGGAGTTTCATTCCATTCCATGCTGTAACCCAGGGCCTACACAAAGTCTGGAGCATGGATGAGGCTCAATACAACTTTCCTGAAACACAAAAGCCTTTTCCCTCAGCCTGGGTTGTTCCTTGATATCATCGATCCAGAGCCTGATGTAACTGCCTCCTACTGCATTTTCACCGTGAACCTTCTTACACTGTGCCCCGTGGTGAGGGAGTCCTGTGAGCCCCAGGGTCTTCACACCACCTTTCCCACTCCCGGCAAGGCTGTGATGGGCATGCCCTCCAGGCTTTTAGCCATCTCTTCAGGGTGCGGTTTCTCAATGACCATGTGATCTTCCCATTGGCAGTTCCAGATAAGTACAAACAGCCGAATGGTGCCAGACAGTACAGCCAACCAGGAACTGAGAGAATACTGATTCTGCTGATGCACCAGGTGTGCTCAGATGCCAGCCAAGACCACACAAGTCAGGGGCTGACAGTTCTAGATAAGCACAAACAACTGAATGATTTCTTGATCCCTTTCCCCAAGTCCATATAACATCTGCCTCAGTTACAATTGAGAGGTTTAAATAAGGAATGAAAGTGGAGGGGAAATAAAGAGCTAAAACTAAAAAGATTGAAAAGGAAAAAGTTTTGAGGGGTAATGAGGAGCATCAGGGTACACGCTTGGATTGGTTGTTTGTCACTGAAGAAGACAGTAACCTTTTGGGGGGAACTAGGAATTCCAAAGACGTTCCTCACACCTGCAATGTTGCCAGACATTCAAACGCTATAACCTTTGGGTCAACAAGACTCCTTTTTTTAAAATGCAAGTGTTTCCAGGCCATTAATCATTTACAGCTTATTACAAATTGTTGCTGGCCATTTGGTATCAACCCTATTGTAGAAATAAGAGTATTGATGGGAAGCAGATGAAAGGGAATGGTACTCTGTGGGACAAATGTTTTAAAAGATTAGTTTGGCAAAAAGTGGGGTCCTTGTGTAGCCAGAGGGCCATGAAAAGAACAAAGGATACTTTAGGAAGCAGACAGGCTGAGAAGAAAAAAAGGATTATCTCCTGGAGACAGGGAAATGGCTGAAAAAAGAAGACAGCTGGGCACCAAAGGAAAGCAATAGTGCCAACTCATGATAACTGATTGTTAAGTTCTCAGAGATTTTGCAAACCACTTGTTAAACCCAGCCATTATTCGAAATTAAAATATAAACTTAAAATTAAATAAATTGTATTTAGAAACAAAGGTAATAAACACTCAAAACTTACCAGTTCTTAATTATGACTACATTTTACTATTGTCTATGCTCTGGAAGTTATTTATAGCCACTGTAGCTATAGAGTGAGAATACTCTATAACGGAGTACTTTACACATCTCTTCCCAACTCTATGTTTTGCTGTGTCATGTTGGTAGATAGAAATTGGCCATGATGGGAGTATTTACACCATGGAAATTGGCAGACACTACAGATCAAGGCTTGATTTATTGTTTTGTTGACCACCCAGACCAAGGCTTGGTAAATCTTATTTTGCAAAAGACCAGATATTAAATAATTTTGACTTTGCATCCATTAAATCTCTGTCCAACCTACTCGACTCTGCTTCTGCTATTATAATACAAAAGCAGCCATATACAATATATAAAACTAGTGGACATGGTTGTGTTCCAGAAAACTTTATGTACGAAAACAGGTCAGGGGACCAGATATGGCCCCTAGACCATAGTTTAATAATCCCCAGTCTAGACTTATAAAAAGTGATGGAGAAATGCTAATAATGCAGGTTAAATTCTAAAATGTGACTGTAGCCAATGCATGGTGAATAACAGAAAAAGACTGAGGAAATATTCCTCCAGTATTCAAAAACTATTATCCAGTTTAACAAAAATGTTGCTCGTGTTGTTAACAAACGATTGAAGGCCCAATGTCTAGCTCTGTTGTTTCCCTTTCTTCTTACTCATTAACATAAAGGGAAATCTCAGCTCACATCCTTATCAGAATGGCACTTGTCCATCAATTGCAATAATAGATTGAATACACTATAGATACAAGAGCCTCAAACAAAAGTCAACAAGAGCATTCTATGGGGATCAATTGGTTATAAGGAATTTACAATCAAGAGTACTGTATATATTAAATTGTGATTACACAATCTTTGTATCAATAAATATTTACCAGCACACCAGGAAACACTACTTTTTTAATGTCCCTGAAGCTATTTTGTTAAAGCATCAGCCAGGTAGTACAGGGTTTTACAATATTTGCGGACGAATCATGGACCATCAGCAACATTTGTTCTTTTTCCATCATTCACCCTCTGCCCCATCTGTATGGGAGCTCAGAGAAGGTCTGTAAGGATCACAGCCCAACTTCCCCAGGCATCCATAAGGGACTGCCTAGTATAGAATCCCTGAGAATCACAGGGATCCCCATGAGATACACTGCCTTTTCAAACTGAACCCCAAAGTTTCCACTAGAGACATACATACTAGGACCCTTAATTTCCTACACACCACTCCTGGGAAGTAAATGCTATTTTCAAACCAAAATTGGGTATATGTCTGACAAAGGTGTTGCACATGTAAACTAAGCGTATTGTAGGAAATTTAGACCATGTGGTCATATTATTGAACACCTTATTTTCTGCCTCCATTTCCAATAAGCCCGTTCGTGAGAAAGTTTTAAAACATTGACCAATGAATTCATGGAGGTCAATGATTTAGCAGAATATCTGAACTTAAAAAATAAAGATGATTTTAAATGTGTTATTATTCTTGAGGAACACAATTTCTAGCCAAAACAGAGAATCAGACCAGTCTAAAAGTGATGTTATTTTAAGTCTACTTCGGAAAATGCTGCCTAGATCCAGGACCATTAACGATACTGCTGCATATAGTGTGGTCAAACAGTCAAAACATGTAGCCCTAGAATTATGACCCTAAGAATTGTATACGATTCTATAACTTGCTCATGTTAAGTTTTGGCTTGGGACCCTGTTTACATTCCTATTGCCTCTATTAGGCTGTGTGCTGTTAAAGGCAATGACTATGTTTTGTTCTAATTTCCCAAATGAGTGACACCTTTCACAACACAATGTATAGCCTCCATCACTACACAAGACAGAAACAGATTTTGCACAGGTGTTGGGATGTAACTTAGCATCCTCAAACACTGCACTGGGACAGAAAAATGTGCAGGCACCTTGTTCATTCTCGCACAGAGAAAGAAACAGGTTTTGTGTACCAAAAAGAGCAGCAGACTTGTCATGAGAGCTGGGTTCAGATGCCGGCTCTGACCATGAACAAGCCTCTTGCTTCACACATCCTGCATCCCTCCATTTATCCCCATCTCCAGGGATGCCCTTCAAGTTCAGCAGTCATGTCTCCCACGTCCACCAAGGTTGCATACAGATTCTTTAACAGCGTGCACAAATGCTTTATGGTCTTCTCCCTGACCCGGTCCCTGTTGCACTTTATGCCACACCATTCCATTCTTTGTTCCAGCCGCATTGGCCTTTCAGTTATTCGTATATGCAAAGCCCCTTCCTGCCCCTGAGCCTTTGCTCATGCTGTTCCCTCCCTCTCTCCAACCGTAGACTTCATTTCATCTGGCTGACTCTTCCTTATCCTGCAGACTTAATGCACTGCTTCAGAAAAACCACCTCTGAGCCCAAGACTAGGACAGCTTATGGCCTTTATACATTCCTATAGCATCTTGTACTTCTTTTTCATGACACTTGTCTCAAATGTATTTAATAGACTATTTGTGAAATTATTTATTTAATATCTGTTACCCTTGGAAACAGACTAGGCTAGACTAGAAACTCCAAGAGGCCAGGGACATGTGCCTCTGCCCCCTGCAGTATCCTCATTTTCTAGCACATAGTAGATACTCAGTAAATGTGTTGAATGAATGGCTGGAGAAGTTTTATCTCTCTGAAACTCATTTACAAATGGCAATAATTCCCACTTCACAGGACCTTCATGAGGACTACATCGGATAACCCATGTAAAGCCCTTGCATGGTGTCTTCTATATGGCTGACAATAAATGTTTGTTGAATGACTATAAACACTGTAACTTCTAAGATGCCACCTCTTTAAATGAGTATGGTTTAAGGACTAGGTTAGTAATGAGCACTTGTGAAGGTTTCTTTATTAAGTGATTAACGCAACTTAAACCTTGGGTGTTGAGGCTAAGGTATTATTAAGACGGGTGTTGATTGGCATTTGCTGGGAATAGGTAGTCACCTCGTGCCAAACCAAGACACATAGAAATGTTGTCCTGGGGGATGAGTTCACCATGAGTTCAAGAGACAGAACAGAGCTGTCTATGGTTGAGAAGTGCAAGGGGAATCCCTCATACAGATAGAGGCACAATGATCCTTCCAGGGTAGTGACTTTAACATTCATCCCACAACTCAAAAAATCATTTCTCTTTCATTCTTTCTTGGAAATGTCACAGGTAGTATGTTCAATCAAAGCAAAGAAATAAACTAAGAGACAGAAAGATATGGGATCCAGGACACAGTTGGTCTAACACAGGAAATTGGAGACGAGAATCCCCAAGATGATGGAGATAAGAAAACCTAGGAGGACAAGTGAGTGACCTAGCAGAATAGCCACCTGAGCAGGTTGAAGGGCTCTGGAGCAATGTCAACAAGGGGAAAAGGTAGAGCTGAGAAACTATCTTACTGAGAGAAGAGTTGGAAAAAGAGCCAGGAGATAGATTTTAGAAAACCAAGCAAAGGAAAAATGAGATAACTGTGAACTCCAGGATGAGATTGGGGTTGGGTGGTGAGGGTGAAGGAGGATAAGGAATTAAAAAAAAAAAGTAACCCTAGCACATTACATAAACAATATTTACATAATCATAACATAAATACTGACCTGTGACTTAACTAAAAGAGTAATATTACTTCCATGAGGACAGGGAAGGTGAATTGTACATATAGGTGGGGAAGGTGAGCATGGTGTCAGGAAGGCCCTGTAAGTGATCTAATCTCTATTTTTCATAGCAATAAACTCAACAAATAATAAATAAATAAATAATACAAGGAGGCAGAAAATACGTTTAGGCGTGTTATTGAGAAATACAAAGACCAGAAACAACATCTGAAAGGACTGGAGCACATGGCTAGGAGGAGGGGAGTTAGACCGCTCTTGTTTATTACGAACCTGTAGTACTATTTGAATGTTTAAACTATAAACATGTATTTCTTTGAGTAAAAAAAAAAGAAGAAGAAAAATAGATTTAAAAGGAACCAGGGTGGAAGTATGGCAAACAGTGAGTGATTTTTATTTTTCTGTATTTCTCAGTTTTTTGAGAAATGCCCACCTTTACATCCCTGGCAACCACCATTCTACTTTCTATCTCTATGAATTTGACCACTCTAAGTAGCTTATATAAATGGAATCATATAATATTTGTCCTTTTGTGACTGGCTTTATTTCACTTAGCATAATGTCCTCAAGGCACCTCCATGTTGTGGCAAGTGTCAGAATTTCCTTCCTTTTTAAGACTAATATCCCATTGTGTGTATATACTACATTTTGTTTATCCATTCATTCATTGGGTTCTGCCAGATGTTAGCTATTGTGAATAATGCTGCTATGAACATGGGTATACAAACATCTCTCCAGGATCCTGTTTTCTCCATTCTTTGGGATATATATCCAGGAATGGAATTGCGGGATTATATGAGAAATCTATTTTTTTTTAATTTTTTAAAGAGCCATCATACTGTTTTCCACAGCAGCTGCACCATTTTACATTCCCACCAACAGTGCATGAGTGTTCCAGTTATTCCACATCCTTGCCAATATTTGTTATTTTCTGGTTTTTTCCTAGTAGCCATCCTAATGTATGTGAGGTGATATTTTAATGCAGTTTTGCATTTCCCTAATGATTAGTGATGTTGAGCATCTTTTCATGTGCTCATTAGCCTTTATTTTTGATGTGCTGATTTCAACAAGAGTCATGGCTCATATTGCACCTGTGTAATCCTCCTTTACTGCACCTGGCAGAGAGCATGGGCAATTAGGCACTAAAAATACTTAATGAAGAAGCAGAGAAGAGGTAGTAAAACTTCATGGTTAAGCACATGGGTTTTGGAGTCTCCTAGACCTTATTTGAATCCCCATTCCACACTCATGAGCTGCTGGCTATATGACCCTAGGCAAGTTGCATCCCTCTGTGAGTTTGCTCATCTGTAAAACAAGGAGAGAAAAAGAGCTTCAGTCACAGTTGTGAGAATTAATTGAGATAATGCAGAATATCTGTTCCCTATTACGTCCCCTGTCCTATTCCTAGAGGAAAACATTTTTCACTTCATTTAATTTTTCTTTTGGCATCTGCATCCATATTTCTAAATAATATGATATGCTGCTATTCTTTGGCATGGCAATTTTTTAAACATTACGGTAAGTGAGGATTTAGGTCTCTTACACCCCACTGTGCCTACCCGTGCTTCCAAATGTCACAACTTAGAGTTAACTCAGTAATCAATGTTTGCATTTTAATAACTATGTACATCTTCATTTTTCACCCATTAGTCAAGAAGTATACCATGATTTCATTTCCTTTCTTGAATATTGTTTTTTGTTTTTCCAGTAGTTAACCATTGCCTTCTTTACTTTTCATCTGCTTGGGGTTTTTTTTGCCTTTTACTCTTTTTTGGCAAATGTAACAACACACCTGTTACACACATTTTTAATATTACTTTCCAAATGTTTATGCCAATCAGATATTCATTTTGTCTTTTCCCCTGGTGCTGTCCCTTCTGAAGCTGTCCACTCCTTGTCACACTGGACATGCTCTCCCTGGGATCCCTCTGGCTGTGCCTCTGTATCATGTGATCCCCTGATTCCCAGATCTGATTTCTTCCACTTTCTTGAACTATGTCCTTGTTCTAGCAAAGTGTATCTTCCTGAGATACTTGCCAAAATTAGGTGCACAGGAGGTAGAATTTTAGAGTTATTATATGCCTGAGAAGATTTGAATTTTTTCTTTACAGTGGGTTTTTTTATTGAGATGGAAATTGAATTCTAGTTAAAAATCATTTTCTTTTAGCAAGTTTAAGGTATTTCTCTTTTTCTTTCACCATCCAGTATTGATATGGAGAAGTCTAATGCCATTCAAGTCCTTTGAATGGATTTCCTCTGGAAGATTTTAGGATCTTCTTGTCCTAACATTTCGCAGGACAGGTTCTGATTCAGTTCTTGAAAAGTCAATTTTTTCTGGGTACAAGATGGATTTTTATCAATCTGGAGGCCCATGACCTTTTATTCTTGAAACATTTCTTATAATATTCCTTCCTTTCCTCTATTCTCTTTCTGAGACTTCTTTAGTCACACACAATCTCCTGGGTTGATTCTCTGTTGTTTTTGAGATCTAAAGTTCTCTCATTTCAACATTATGCTCTAAATTCTGTTTAATTTTTTTAATTTTTATTTTGTCTTTTATGTCTTTAATTTCCAAGATCTCTTTCCTCTTCACTAATGAATCTGTTTCCATGGCAACTTGTACTTGTTTTAGGTATGCAATGTATTTCTTTATCTCTGCAAAGGATTACAATTATATAGAAGTTTCCGTTTTTTAACCTAATTTTCATTTCCCTGCCATTTCTCTGCTCTTTACACTATCAGGTATTTTTCCCTTTTTTTTTTTTTAAATCCTTTCATTAAAGTTGGAAGTTTCCTCAAAAGCGATCCTGTCTTTGATCTTTAAAATTGAGATACTAAACAACCAATTAAAACCCAGAGGTTCGTAGTGAGGGCCTGATCAGGGGTCATCGCTGGAAACTGATCAAGTGTTGAGCTGCATTTTACTGGAGAGCTCTAAAAAGTAAGAATCTGAGCTGTTATCTCTTGGATGAGTCAGTTTCTCCAGAAAGGGATCTTTCCATCTTCTGCCTGGAGCAGGGCAGAGAGGCTGATCTAAGCCTGGCTGCCAGCATTCCAGGAAGAGAGCAGGAGTCTCACCTGCAGACTCGAACCTCTTCTTTATTTTCTAGATGATATTGCACCCTGTACTTGGCTGTCTCTAGATCTCCCTCACCTAGAGAACAAAAAAAGTCTCCTGGTTTGAGACGAGAAAAAAAAAAGCCTCTTACATCAAAATTCTCTATATTCTGAAGTTCAACAAATCCCCCTGTTTACTGCTACCTGTAGTAGCACAAGCTGCATCCAAGCCTCAGTCTTTCTGTAGTTCTTCCCAGTAAAGCGGCTTATTTCTCACTGGTTCCACATCCACCCCATTCCCCACACTCACATAGACTATTTCTTCTGCCACTCTGGTAAGTCAGTTACCACTTCTCTGTATATTTTCCATATTCCAAAACTTGTTGAAATGTCTTGTTCAATAATGTCTCCTTTCCTCCCTTTTCCTTGGTGTTTGTTTCTACTCTTCTTTAAATTCAGGTAAAATTCACATAACATAGAATTCATTTTAGCCATTTTGAGGTGTACAACTCCATGGCAATTACTACATTCACAGTGTTGTGCAACCATCACTTCTATCTAAGTCCCAAGACATTTTCATCATCCCAAAAGGAAACTTCATACTCATTAAGCAGTCACTTCCCTGTCTGCCTTCTCCCCAGCACTGGGAAACTACCAGTCTGCTTTCTGTCTCTATGGATTTGCCTACTTTGAGTTTTTCAAATAAGTAGAATCATATAATATGTGACATTTTTGCATCTGGCCTCTTTCACGTAGCATGATGTTTATGACGATCATCTATATTGTAGCATGTATCAGTACTTCATTCCCTACTGTGATTCAATAACCATCTATTGTATGTATATACCTCATTTTGTTTAGCCATTCACCAGTTGATGGACCTATTCCTAGTCTTTTGTTTCTTTTCTATCATGGGCGGTTGGAATCAGGAAGGGGAGGTGATAATGTGGGCGTTTGATCTGACACTTTAGCTAAAATAATGCTGCCAAGTATTAATGAAAGCTTTATCTTACCAACCAGACAGCAGCCTGACTTTCATTTTTCACATCTGTTTAGAAAATAAGCTCTGTGACAAGTCACCAGTAGAGTCACCACCAAAAGGTTGTAGTCCATTCCATCAGTGTCACAAATCAAATTCTCTTTCTCTTCCCTGGCCGGGGGTCTCTCAATCAGTTGAAGAAACCCCCAAAAAATGCTTGGAAAGGCAATCCCAAATTGTTTGGAATAGCACGACTGTTTGCTTATTAGATAAGTATGTTTTATTCCCAAGAGTATTTATAATTAAGTATAGAACTGATAAATTATTTCAAATCTATAGAATAATATATTATCCTAAAGAATACTGTTAAAGAATATTTCATGTTAGGCCAGGTGTGGAGACTCATGCCTGTAATTCTAGCATTTTGGGAAGCTGAGATGGGAAGATCTCTTGAGCCCAGGATTTCGAGACCAGCCTGAGCAATACAGAGAGATTTTTTTGTAGAGATACTGTCTCTACAAAAAAAAAAAAAAATTGCATTTTAAAGATGCTAAGGGATAATTTATATATACTTAGTATTTTAAGAACATATGATCTCATGCTACAGAATCTCACACTTTATGCCCTAAAATTGGAGGCAAGTAATTTCGAGACATGGGCAACATCCAGTTTGGAGAATTGGCATGAAGAGATAAGTATACATTCTTAGGTGTCACTGTTCATTTTCAAAATATCCCAGGTGGATACAATGTGGTCTGTAGAAAAAATAAAAGGTTATGAGATGCCACTGTGTCAGACTTTGCTAAAAAGATTAATCCCCAAGTCAATTCCTAGAACAAAAGCTTTGGGGAGGTTACATTAAAGTGCCTAACTCAGACTCTTGAATTTCTTAAAAACATAAAATCTGAAGCACTTCTGGAGAAGACGGTGCATACTTCCCTAAAGTCCAGCCAACAAGGGTGATGAAAAAAACAAGCCCCCAGGAAAAGAGCTTAAGGCAAATTCTTATTTTAATCCAGCCTTACCTTTTGGCACTACTGGGCACAATGCTAACCTTCCTTTGTTCTGATCTTGGAAGAGAAAGTCTTTCCTCTGCAGCTTTCTTGGGATCCCCAGGCAAGGGGGGATTCAACCCTTCTCAGGAGGCTTCTGTGATCATCTGGGACATGGAGGCAGCAGAACTGAGTGGAAGATTTCCTGGACAAGCATGTTCCAGGCGCCCCTGCCTAACCAGGTTTGGGCAATATCCCCAGTTTTGCACTAGTGTTATGCGTTTGATTCCTGCAATGTCTGTCCTCTTTCATGACAGGAAAGACACTGGTCACTTCTTGCATAAGGCCACAAAGGGTCATACTCTGTAGGTTTCTAGCACTCTTTACATGGTCCCCAGGGGCTGGGAGGCAAGTCTCTTGACATAAGGATAAAATAGTTGCTGGGAGATGAATGGCCCTGCAGTGAACAGAGATCTTAGTCATCTACGGGTTTTGTGTACAGCAACCGCAGTACTAGGCTTTACCGAGAGACAAAGACCCAAGAGCACAGTGGAGGGCACACCAGCAAAACAGATCAGCAAGGCAGAGAGGCCCGGAAGAAAGGCAGGGCGCAACATGTTAGTCATCAGCATATTGGTCAGGTGATTAAGGTAAGGGTTCCTAGGAAAGACAAATGAAAATATCAATGTTGTAGTTCGGGTAGGAACTGTGAAAGTCTTCCCTTTCTGGTCATATTCATCACCCACAATGTGACCATCCCTGTAACAGTCATCATATCATCAGCATCATCATCAGTGCAGATAAACTAAATGAGTGACAATATACATCACGCTATTCATCACGCCCAACATACCCATCCCTGAAACCATCATCGCAGCCTCACCATCTTTACCATCATCAGCACCAGAATGTCTGAGGAAATGTAAATTCATGCATCATGCTGCGGTCTTCCATTAAAAGGGGAAGAAAAATCTAGATCCATCCCAGCCCTCTAGGAATGCGTTATTATCATTACTTTTATTATTGGCTAAAATGTATTGCATGCTTACCACAGGCACAGTGTAAGAAACCTTACAATAACCTGTAAGGGGTTAATGCCCTCATATTACAGGTGAGAAGATAGATTCAGAGAGGTTAAGTGATGTTTCCAAGATCACAGAACTAAGGAGTGGTGGAGCTGGGATGTGGACTCAGGCTGTTCGGCTTTACAACCCACACACCTCACTGGGATATAATATTGCCTCCTACAGCCTCCTACAGTGGTCTGCAAATTGGGGTATATACAAGAGGATCCACTGAGGGGAAGATGAAGATATTAGAATTGCTATTCATTTTTAATTCTCACTTCATACTTTTAGTTTCTGTTTTATAATATACTTAATTTACCAGTGTGATAGAGTACGTAATGCAATTTATAAGTAAATAATTTATATTGTGGAAAATAGTACGGGTACATGCTTAATTATCTACTGATAGAAGTGTGCAGCCAAAACAGCTAGAAGGCCGGGCCCAGTGGCTCACGCCTGTAATCCCAGCTTTGGGAGGCCACGGTGGGCAGATCTTCTAAGATCAAGAGTTCAAGACCAGCCTGGCCAACATGGCAAAACTCCATCTCTACTAAAGATACAAAAAAAAAAAAAAAAAAATCCAGGCATGGTGGCAGGTGCCTGTAGTCCCAGCTACTACTCAGGAGGCTGAGACACAAGAATCACTTGAATCTGAGAGGTGGAGGGTGCAGTGAGCCGAGATTGCACCAGTGTACTCCAGCACAGGCAACAGAGAATCTGTCTCAAAAAATAAAAATAAAAATAAAAATAAAGCTAGGAGACCCTTGGTCTGGAAAAAACTGACGCGTCCAACCCCATAGCTAGGCAAATGGAAAATTATATACAGTGGATCTGAGATTACCTCTGGACAAACACAATCAGTGTATACAATTCTGAATCCTGGTATGATGTTCTGCAGAATTAAAGTCTTGGTTTCAGCAAGTGACTAAAAATTATGACATAACTTTCTTAATGGCCTTTCTAAGTTTATCTGACAAATTGATCTCACTAGTCTATGTATAATAGAATGATCTTATTATTATGGTATCCGTGTTAGAAACAGTAAACATGGATTAGTTGTCTGATACATTTTTAAATTAAAGAAATATAGTTTCTTCCCTTTCTAAAACCCTTATGAAAATGCACCTAATTGTTCTTCATTTAAAAAGTAGATATATGTTTTAAAGGGAATGCTTACGTTTAGGACATACATAGTGCAATACTGAAGTCACAAGATGTCTGAGACATGCTTCAAAATAAACTGAAGTCAGAGAGCAGATGGGAACCAGAAGAGGCAGAAGTGACCACAGGTTGATCACTGTTGAGGTTTGGAGAGAGATATTTAGGGTACATGATGTTATTCTGCCAACTTCTGTGTATGTTTTAAGTTCCATAATAAATAGTTTAATACTTAAAATATTTTTTAAACTGTCACAACTTGATTTTTTTTTCTCTTGAGCACTGTCAGAGCCCACCTCCCAACTGAGAAAGGAGAGGCATGATCTAATGTGGATTTCACAGAATTTATAGTGTGCCCTTTCCTGCCTTCATGAAATGTGTTAAACGTGCATACATCATTTGCTATTGTGTTAGAATCAATCTCATCCTATAAATACAATTAATGGGGGAAAAGAGGATCTGATTGAAAAAATCGTTACATAGCTGTACAGGGAAAAATTAAGGAAGGAAGCGAATCTCATGTATCATTGAATCGAATGTCCTTTGAAGACATTTTTCCACTAATATTGTTGGTGTGGGTAGCAATGATAGGACTTTTCACACATACGGGGTCATATATGATCTCTCCCTCCTGTGGTTCTTTTTTTTTTTTTTTTTTTTTTTTTGAGGTGGAGTCTCACTCTGTTGCCCAGTCTAGAGAGCAATGGCACAATCTCACAATCTCTGCTCACTGCAACCTCCACCTCCCGTGTTCAAGAGATTCTCCTGCCTCTGCCTCAGCCTCCTGAGTAGCTGGGATTACAGGCACGTGCCACCACATCTGGCTAATTTTTGTTTTTTTAGTAGAGATGGGGTTTCACTGTGTTGGCCAGGCTGGTCTCGAACTCCTGACCTTAGGTGATCCACCCACGTAGGCCTCCCAAAATCCTGGGATTACAGGCGTGAGTCACCGCGCCTGGCCTCCTGCGGTTCTAAAGGCTGAGACCATTGACTTAGAATCTGAGTTAGAATCTGAGTGTCCACACTCAGAGGGACACGAAGCTGTTTGGAGGACCCCAGACACGTTCAAGGGAAACACAGTGAGATGCAGACCAGAGTTCCCATAGGAAAAAGAAACCAACAAATGGTGACTGCTCTACCACTGGAATTAAACTGTGGAGCAATTCACCCACATCATCACTAAACAATGCAGAGAAGACAAGGAACAGTGGGCTCGATGACAGCCCAGAGCTACTGAAAAAGCAAGAAATTACTCCCAAAGGAAACACCCACCTGTGGGCCATACCACCGCTCCAAGAAACAAGAACCAGATGCCAAGAGGCCTCAGGGAAGAGTCCTTCCAGAGTTCAGCCTCCAAGCACTCTTCAATCCTTTGTGTTCTGAGTAAGAATTTCCACACTAAGAGCTCAATTCCAATTACACCCCAAGATAGTATCAAAATGATAGGTAAATACAGTCCCAGCTTTCTGGCCAGGCAGCCAAAGCACACAGTGCCACAGGGGAAAAAATGGGCTGATTCAGATCTCTCGTGGTTATGACGTCTTCTTGGAGAGCAGCTGAAGGCAGCCGCGAGCAGTGTTTGTCAGATGGTGCTACCAGGAAAGCACTGATGAGAAGCACAGGCGCACTTATTGTGACATGGGCTTTCCTAGGAAGGGAGAGGAGGCAGCCATCTCTCAGTGATGTTTGAGATGAAACAAAAGAGAGTTATGGATGAGCCAGGGTGATGTGAGAAGCTGGAGTTCCTGGGTCCAGCTGGAGTCTGTGCAGTGGCAAGAGTCCTAGATTCACAAAATCTCGGAGATGGGAGAGGTTTGACTAGTGTCAACTCTCCCCCAGGTAGGGGAACCAAGGGGCGGTTTGGGGTGTGGCTTTAGATTCCCCATAATCTCAATTAGCAACCCTGCAAGTCGCCCCAAATAAACACACACTCTAAAGGAAAGAACAGTGCTTGATCTGCACATGCTGTTTCAAGGAAAACTCCCGTCACCCCTTATGAAGAGATCAGCACCCCTATGCCTCTCCTACATAGGAATTTTGGAAGCTTCACTGCCCTTCCCGCCCTTCCTAGATATCTAATACTCGAATCAGCCCTACCAGTAGTCAACATCCTTTGAGATTAGAGCTTCACAGCCCCTGGTGGAAGCCCACTCCATCTGTGAATGGCACCTTCTGAACACTTTTTTCCTAACCATTTGGTAATACAGATTATGAGCCTGAAAGGTTCACATTCGTTATAAACCAGTAATTAATTTCTTGATTCTGCACAGAGGAAGTGCCTGTCAATATGATAAAAGTTCAACACAAAAATATGTTTTCACAACACTGTTTAAAACAGCAAATATTTGGAAACAACAGAATACTAATAATGGATGGTACACCCACTGGATTCTATAATCTTCAGCCATTAAAAATGATGTTCAAGGCTGGGGCCAATGGCTCACACCTGTAATTCCAGCACTTTGGGAGGCCAAGGTGGGCAGATCACCTGAGGTCAGGAGTTCAAGACCAGCCTGGCCAACATGATGAAACCCCATCTCTACTAAAAATACAAAAATTAGCCAGGCATGGTGGCATGCACCTCTGGTCCCAGCTACTTGGGAGGCTGAGGCAGGAGAATCATTTGAACCCAGTAGGCGGAGGTTGCAGTGAGCTGAAATTGCGCCACTGCACTCCAGCCTGGGCAACAGAGTGAGACTCTGTCAAAAAAAAAAAAAATTCCTATAGAGAATATAGCAATACAAGAAGAATGTAGAATACAAAAACATGTTTATGGTGCTGAAATGTTCAAAGAAACCAGTACACTAAATTCAATATTCATTAGGCTCCATTTATATTTTTTAAAGGAAACCTATTATAAAAATGACTAAAAATGATCCCACTTATAAGAGGCACCAAGAAAGTCAAATTCATAGAAACTGAAAGTAAAATGGTGGTCACCAGGGTAGGGAGAGGGGAATGGGGAGTTATCATTTAATGGATATGGAGTTTCAGTCTGGGGTGATAAAACCTGGAGACAGATGGTGGTGATGGTTGCACGGCAATATAAATGTGCTTAATGCCACTGAACTCTACACTTAAAAATGGCTAAAATGGTCAATTCTACGTTACATATATTTTACCACAATTTAAAAATGCACCTAAAAAATGACTAGAAGGAAATAAACCAAAAGTTAAGAGAAACTGTATTTGCGTAGACTTTGTTTGATGGTTTTTGTTTTGTTTTGCTTTTTCCTATTTCTAATTTTCTGTATTCTCTAAACTGTCTACAAGGAATCAGTTTAGTTGTTCTTGGAAAATCCAATAGGTCTTCTTTTTAAAAACTAAGTTCAACATGATATTAAATAAAATAATGTCTAATGTCTTTCTACATGTTTTTCAGGGCACTAATAGCACAATTTCCTCACTTAGGTTAAATATTTTGCCTAGCTTGATTACCCTGCCCATTTTACAGGGGAGGAAACTGAGCCTTATAAAGGTCAGGTGACCTCCTGGGATCACAGAGTGTGTTGGCAGGAACAGTTTTGAGAATGATAACCATCAAAACCTCAGGCCATTTTTTGCTGAATGTGGCCAGCACAGACCACCAGGATTCAGTTTGCCCTTGGACACAAGTTTCTTCAAGAAGGAAGAAATCCATCTGTTAACTGGAATTCCAACTAGCCTCTACCTTCAATTATTTTTTTAGCTTTCATGATAAAGAAACTTCTGATTTTTTAAAAACTATCTTGAATTTAATCCAAAAAAGTCAATTTCTTGATGGATCGTATAGCCAACTAGTAAACTTCAGCAAACTTCTAAAGTTTCTGCTTTTCAAGATTAGGGCACTGGGAACTTGAAACTCTGGATCATTAAGGACTCAAGCGCAAGAGGTGGGACACACTGAGGCAGGAAACTTAGACTCAGCTATTTTGGAATAGTTTTTTACGGCAAGGGCTAGTAGTGGTTTAATATTATAATTTCATACACGTTCATCAATTAGAATATGAAATTACCCAAAGCACCCATTTCTCCCACATTCTGATTATTTTTTCCTTTAAATAAACAAACAGAGAGTATCCAGAGGACTTATATCTTAGGCTCTGAAAGGTATAATGAAGATGATCCCACACCTGTTGGTGTTCTAGGCATCACTTTTCCTAGTCCCCCTTCATTCTGATTCCCAGCTAACTTTGATTTGCCTTTATTGCCAGCTCAGTGACCTGAAGAATAAAAAAATCAGGTAGTTCATGCCAGACACAAGAAATATTTATAAGCCCTTTGCTAAATCCCCTGAAACAAAGAAAAGCAATTCTAGTATCCAGCACCTAGTAATTAAGGAACAACGCCTCATTAGTAACAGAGGGAATATAGAGCAATGAGAGGTCTCAGCCCAAACTCCTGCCGAGCCTAAGAACCAGCTGTGTCAGTGGAGGAAATAGATACCAGTGAGTCAGTCGTGCTTAGTATACACTGACAGCCATCAAATTTAGAGGGCATTTTGTGAATCCACACGGGATTGTCTTCTGGGGCTCCAAATCCCGTGGAAGTCAAATAATAAGATGGAGCCCCTTGGAAATAGTTAACTCCAGAGAATTCATAGCAAAAGGCCTAACCAGGCATAGGGAAGCAGCTTCATTGCAAATGTCAACTCTGACCAATGGGGCCATGCAGGATGCTGGATTGCAATGGGTCTGAGTCTATGGTCACAGAGAGGAGAAGTGGTGTGCACCCTTGTGAACGTGTCGGGAGACAGGGGCTGGCAGCAACCATGTCAGGCATTTATTTGCCATCTCTGGCCCAAACTGTCATGAAAATTTCTCTTCCAAAAAGAGACTGCCCAGGCAACATGAGTCTTAGGCAAAATTGAGAAGAAGATAAAGTTCGCTTTTAGCAGACCTCGCTCACTTTCTTCTAACATTCCCCTTCTCCCAGTCTCCATCACCCAATTAACTTTATGTTTTCTCACTAATATCTCAGCCCCTCCATTTTCTCCAGGGAGCTAATGACAAACAATGATTTGAAGAATGCACATCTTAAGGGAATCAAAATGTCCATCCAACGAGCTGGTGCGTGGGCACTGGGACCACCAGATGGTGAGAGGAGAGGAAAGGGATTCTCCTCACTCCCAATCCCATCCCTCCCCCACGGATGTCTCTGACAGAAATCCCTGAATCTGAAAAAAAGGAGAAATCAGTGTTCCCACTGCTTCATCCCACCAGCCCTAACTCTGGTTTCCTTCTGTTACCAGCACAAATACAAAGAGTTTTCCAAAAAATCTCGGGAAGAGTCCCAAGACCCATGTTAGCCTAACTAGAAGCGTCACACTGGGCCCAAGAAAGAAGTCACGTGACCCTTTTTCTGGGTTTATTGCCTTCCTCCAATAACTACCACTAATTCACCTACACCATCCCTTCTCTCACCCCAGACCCGGCTCAAGGTGCCAAGAAAGGTAGAAGGATAGAGAAGGAGAAATTCAAACAATGGAGGAAGAACGGACATTGTGTGGCCGACACTTAGATACCAGCCTTCTAAGGGACTTGCATGTGTTCCATTTGACTCTGTCCCATAGACAGATGCCCCTCAGAACCTCTCTTCCTCCTCAAAGTCCCAAGGATTGGCATCCCAAGCATCTGGCTTGCGGTCTCTGGCATCCCTGCCCAGGTCTCAGAAGCCCACTGCACACAAACAGGTACATCTGCGGGTGGAAGAAGGAAGGGGATGCACACCCAGAGGCCATCTTTATTCCTCATCAAGAGGAAGGACAAAGCAGGCTTGGACAAAGGCAGAGGAATATAGACAAGGCTCTCCCTACCTCATGTCTGGGGTAGTACTCTGTCTGACCCAAAGGTGAGACTCCAAGCTTATTGCTATAAAATCTAGATCCAAGCCTAGCAGGCTGAGCTCACTAGAGTAGAGTGCAGTCTTTGTTCTTGCTGCGTATGCTCAATTTGCTTGGGAAGCAGACCCAAGGTCACCCGAGGACACTTTCTATTCTGTTCTGAACCAAAGGAGTTTAGAAGCTACCCTTTCAAACCTCTAGGTCTCTGGACCCACTTCTCTGCCCCCCAAACATAGCTAGGAAATTTTTTAAAAATAATGAATGAATGTTAAATAAATGGATGAACTAATAGCTAACTCAGGCCCTTCAAGACCATAGGCTATCCCCAGAGACAAGCTTCTTTGACTAAATCCTCAGCTGGGAAGGATTAAAGGCCAGTCACCCCACCCTCTGCATGGAGGCAGCTGCTCTCAGCAAGCCTTCTTATAGCTAAGTTAGACTCACCAAGGGATTCTCTGTTACCTCCTACCCAGTCTTTGTCCACCCAGTCAGGACATGGTGCCTCTACTGGGCCAGCCAGCCCAGCACTCACCTGGCCAGCCTGGCTACTCCCTCTTTCCTGTGCCCACCAGGGAGAGAAAGGCAAGTACGTGGCACAGGTGAATTGCAAGGACTGACTTCAGTATAAATCATGGGTCGGTCATTTTTGGCTGAAAAACTCAGCAAGTTACTTAACTCCTACATGTCTCTGTTTCCTAAACTGTAGTCAGGGGATAATGACATCTACTTCATTGGTATTAGACTCCCTTCACTAGAATGCAAATGTCACAGAAAGGGGCTGCCAGGATGCTTAACCTCAGGGCACACCATTCATAAGGTGGCCCATGTATGTGGCTCCCCCTAGAGTTGTGTGCTGTTACTTGCATGTAGTAGCCCTGCCACCAGAACAGGGATTTTGTCTGTCTTGTCCCTTGATCGAAATTAAGCACCTAGAATAATGCCTGGCTCATAGTAGGAACTCAATAAATATGTGTTGGGTGAATGAATAGAAGCTTTGTAAGGATTTAAGTAAATAATTTTCATAAAGGGACTGTCTTTTGAGTCAATGCTCAATAAATGGTAGTAGTGATTATTGTTGTTGATAATGTTATTAAGTATAATGGGAAAAACCTTTCCCCCCAGCCCTGCCTTTTATAAATCCATGGGTGTGAACTTGAATGTTGAGGGCCATTCTCCACCAAGCCTTCAGCTCCAGATGAGAATGGCTTAGCCCACATTTTCTCACCAAGTTGCAGGAGACTTTGCCCTTCTCACCTGTCTTGTCCTAGCCTTCCTGCCTTCAGCCCAGCTCTGCCCCTAGTCTGACCCCAAGGCCACTACAGAGCAACAGGACTGCCATCTGGCTGCCACAGGGCTGGCTGTCTCATCTTCATGTAAAAGTCAGGACTTTCCTCTTCTCTGCCTTTTCTTGGCTCCCTCATTTGGCACCAGGGCCCCTATTCAGGAGCCCAGTCCTGCTCAAAGGCCACAGCTCTTTCTTGGAAATGACACAGACCTGAAAACAAGGGGCTCAAATATCTTTGCCAACAGGGACATTGCATAACAACAGCACCATGTTCTGGGTGAAGGGAACCCTGTTCCAGAGAGGAGAGGGAATTCTTCCCTCCACTCGGGAGGCTGTGTGGATTTTTCAGCCACTTCTCCTTTGTAGGGACAGATTTGGTTTTGAAAATCAGATGATCTTGGCTTCAGCCTGCAGGTGCCTCTCCTTTCCCACCATCACCACACCCACAGGGACAGCCTCCTTTCTGGAGACAATAGGTGGCTGCCACCTTTGTAGAAAATGAAGTGTCAGTAAAGAACCCACCCCAGAAATAGGACCTCCCTGAATGCCTGGGATTCCACTATTAGTGATTCACTCCTTTGAGTTCAGCACCACCCACTCTCTGAGTGTCTTGGAAAACACAAATTCTCTTGGGGGGGGGGGGGCGCGGGGGAAACACATTAAGCTCCTAACACCTTGAATGAAGAAATTCATCAGGTACGTTATTTCCTCCTGATGGAAGCAGTATCTGGGTACTTGGCCATACTATGGGGCTAGAGTGGGGCTCACCAGAATCGAAGAACAGAGAAGATTTGGAAGTCAAACTAGGTCAGTGTCACCAGGTTTCCCAGAGCCGGGCCTGCCTACACCCTCCAAAGACAGCTGGCTCTGGAGCTGTTTATTTTCATGAGTTGATCACCAAAGGATTAAAAGAGGCAACACACACAAAGGGCCTACCTCCATACCCCCCATGTAATAGATACTTAACAAATGTTAGTCTCTACTACCCCTCCCATGAATGGAAGAATATATTTGTCTTTGTGGAGAGGGCTGGTCTGTGCCTGCCCCTCATCTTCAGGGACAGGGCGAGTCAAAGAAATCAGGTTTCTCTTCCATTCCTCTTTAGAATGTGGGTCCACTTCTACCCAGCAAGTCCCTTCGGCCCATGGCTCCTTTGCTGCTGCTGTAGGAGAGAAAGTAAGAGAGGGCCAGGTGAACAGGCTTAAGTGACTGCTCACTGGAGACCTGGTTTCTCAGGTCCCAAGGCTATGAGACTCTGCAGAGTCTCTTGCTTGGCGTTGATTGGAAAGCTCTGCTTTCTGATTCTGCAAATTCTCTCCAGAAATCCCAGCCCTGTCTGAAGAGAATTGCAGAGCTGGAAAGGGTACTTCCTTTGCCCTCTGGCTTCCAGTTAGACTCAGCCAATGCAAGGTACCAGCAGGAGACTCCAGGGAAAAAGGGGAGTGATATGAACTCTTTATTTCCCCCACTCCCTCCGTACAGGGCCAGAGTTGTGGCCGTAGCTGTAATCCCCTAGCTACGGTCACAGCTCCTGCCAGGCAGTCCCCTCACCCATGGTGCCAGCAGTCACTAGTTCCATTTACCTAGTGGTGGAAAAGGTGTCCTGCTCTTGCTAGTTCCTGGTGCTTTGCCAGCTCTTACTGATCATCATCCCTCTACCTCCCATCCATCAGGGTCATTATAAGGACAAAATGAGACTACAGATACAGTTTCTTCACAAATATCTGCTGAGAAAGGAAACAACCTTAAGAAAAATCTTCCCTTAGGAAGAGGCCACATAGATCAGGACCACAGTGAACATTGATAGGTCACCCTGTCTATGCTCAGCCAATCCATTCTCAGGATCCCTGGGCTCACGCTGAATGTCCAGATCCACTCTGTCCATGTGCAGCAGCACTTCATCCATCTGTAGAGCACAGATTTAAAAAAAAAAACAACTTCTCCTTTTGGCTGTATTGGTCATTTTTAGTCACTTCTCTGGGCAGTGAGAATTTCCCCTCGAAGTCTACACATTGGCTAAGCCAATGAGAATTTGATTTCAAATGTTACACTTCCCCAAAGAAGGATGGAAAATAAACAGAAACAAGTTTGTCCCTTTTAGTCCCTTTCTTTTTGAAATTATTAGATTCACACTTTAAATCAGAATGCTGGTTGTTCTCCCAATCCTGGAGTCTCTGAGTGACCAAAAGAAAAAAAGATGTCAGAGCTGCAAAGACTCATAGAGTACAGCATCGAGTATGGCAAGCCCCCGTTTTCAGCTAGGGAAATGGAAGCTCAGAAGTTGGAAACGACCTGCTCAAAGTCACAGAGCCTGCATCAAAACTCAGGTCTCCTGGCACCCCAGATCAGCAGCCTTCCCACCACCCCAAGGCCACAGGCAGCCTAGCCCCCATTTACCCAATTAGAGCCCTTACTCTGCTGAATTTACTCATGTTTCCCCTACAAGACAGTAAGCTCTATGAAGGCAGGAATCAAGCCTTGTTTGCTATTTATCCCCTGCCTCTGTGTCTGGGGCACTAATTCCATCTTGAATGAATGAATGTTTTGTGTACACATCTCTGCGTTTCTGGACATCAGACATTTTAAAACATGACCACTTCCATCAGCCCTCATCTGTCAGCATCGATGAAGAGAGCATTCAAAGTCATAGCTCTTAGAAAAATCCCCCCAAGGCTATCCTTGTGCAAGCCCCACTGTGGGGGTCCTCACTCCTGAGCTTTGTATACAGGAGAAATCTGGGACAAATGAATATCCAGAAAAGCCTTGGAAAGAAAGAACTGGCCAATCTCATTTACTCTGAGAAGTGACTTTGAGCCGACAGAAGAGCAGCTTGCTGGGAATGTTTTCATGAAAGGCAGCCCACCACTCGGTGATTACTTACTAATAGCTGCCATTTATGGGATGCTTACTACCTACCAGTCCCACATTGCATCTTTACATGCATCATCTGAATTGATCTTTATAATACTCATTGTACAAATAAGGGATTTTGTTCCCTGATTGACAGATGAGGGAAATCATCCTCAGAGGCTCAGCAACTTACCAAAGTTCACATCACTTCCATGTCTGCGTCTACTCCACTTCACCACTGTGCTTCTTCTAAGAATACCATAGGTTTTCTTTTTTTTTAATTTTCTGTTTTTATTTCAATAGGTTTTTGGGGAACAGGTGGTGTTTGTTTACCTGGATCAGTTCTTTAGTGGTGATTTCTGAGATTTTGGTGCACCCATAACCCGAGCAGTGTACACTAAACCCAATGTGTAGTCTTTTATCCCTCGCCACCCCCCACCCTTTTCCCCAAGCCCCAAAGTCCAATGTATCATTCTCATGCCTTTGCATCCAAGAATACCATAGTTTTCTTAAAACATCAATTTTTGATTTATCCTGCCTTCCCCTCACCCGCCACAACTCCAGCCCAGAGCTTTCATCAGGGAAGAGGAGGAGATGTTGGCAAGTGCAGGGTTCAGGACAATCTGATTTGCTCTGAGAAGTGACTTTGAGCCGACGGAAGAGTTGGGGCTCAGTGGGTAGTTTGCAAGGAATGCAATGAGTCCAGCCTTCAGAATCCTGTTTTTTTTTTTTTTTTCTATCCTCTTGTTTATAAAACACTATCTGGACTCCTAATAACAGACCATACAAAAAGCTTTCAACTCATTATATTATTTAAGCTGCTCAACAACCTTAAGATAAGGAAAGATTACTATCACCATTTAAGATGAGGAAATAGCAGCTCGGGAGGTTAAGTCACTTTTCTAAGGTCAGCTAGTGATTGGAGGAGACAGATTCAAACCCAAGTCTTCTTACACTCAGACTGGTTCTCATTCCCGGAACTGAACCATCAGAAGAGAAATGTGGGGCTATGGACCAGATGAAGCCAAAGTAGCCTTGGCATTGACCCAGCTTGCTCTGAACCACAACCTCCACCACTGAGTTTTATGAGATCACTTAATTACTCTTTGTTAACACCAAGCAAGATGGCTGCCAAGCTCAGGACACAAGCTCTGCACTTCTCACTGCCCACTGGCATTCTGAAAATGGTAGGCAGCTTTTGTTGGTTGAGTCTAGAGAATGAGCAGGGCTCTCTTCTGGCAACAGAAAGTTGTAAGGCACATGAGCTGGCCAGAGGGCAGAGTTGGGGCAATGCTCTGCTAACTCAGGGAGCTGAAGACAAGTGTGCACACAGCACCCTACAGCATTGAGGCCAACACTGTAAAGTCCCACTGGTGCTAGATATTCAGAGGACACAGAGGAAGAAAAAGAGAGGGAGATGCAGGCAACAGGCAAATTCCATTTTTACAACTCCTTTAGCACTCAGCCTGGATAAGAGAAAGGGGAACGTTTACGTTCAAATTCCAGAAACATTATGTTCTGGCTCTGACCTGCCTGAGTCTATTTCCTGATCTTCATAGAGTTGCTGGGCAGATCCAAGATACTGTATGCGATCATATCTCTGAGCACACACCATTTAATATATTGCAGGTACTCAGTGCCACGTACTGATTATCTCCTTTAATCTGAAGGACTCTGCAAGGTCTAAACTCTTTTATCCCTATTTTACAATGATGACACTGTCTCAGAGAAGGTGAGTGACTTACCCATGACACACAGCCAAGCATGCTGGTGCTGGGATAATAAATATCAGTTAGTAGCAATAATCCTAGATCTGACCTGTGAGCACCTTGAAAGTAGACATCTGGATTTGGGTTTAGCTTTTTTACATTTTGAAATATTTCAGACGGGGCATGGTGGCTCACGCCTGTAATTCCAGCACTTTGGGAGGCCAAGGTGAGTGGATCACTTGAGGCCGGGAATTCGAGACCAGCCTGGGCAACATGGTGAAACCCCATCTCTACTAAAAATACAAAAATTAGCCAGTGTGGTGGTGCTTGCCTGTAGTCTCAGCTACTCAGGAGATGGAGGCACGAAAATCTCTTGAACCTGGGAGGTGGAGGTTGCAATGAGCCAAGATCACACCACTGCACTCCAGCCTGGGCGACAGAGTGAGACTCTCTCTCACACACACACACACACACACACACACAAATATATATATTTCATGTGTACAAAAGTATATATGATCACAAATGCCTGTGTAACACTCAACCTAAGAAATAAGATATTAAAATCAAAGTCTCAGCACACCTCCCTTACTTTTATTCTTCCACCTTCCCCAAAAAGTGCCAGTTGTTTATTTGTTTAACAGTATTTATTGAGTACCTACTCCATGCCATGAGTGGTTTCCAGATGTTGAATTGTTTTAAGCATTTTCCTGAATTGTGGGTTCATCATTTCCACACCTGTTTTATATTTTATCATATATTCAAGTATCCATTAGCAATATTTAGCATTAGTTGCATGGTTTGAAATTTTATACAAATGGTAAAATATTTATAAATGCTTTTGAAACAACACCTTGATAATCTTTTTGTTTTCATTTTTACAGACAGGGCTTCACTATGTTGCCCAGACTGGTCGTGAATTCCTGGGCTCCAACGATCTTGCCTCCTCAGCTTTCTGAGTAGCTGGGACTGCAGGTCCGCACCACCACGCCCTGTCAATAATCTTGTTTTTAAGAGAGACAGAGACAGATAGAGACAGACAGAAACACCCTATCACTATATTAGATATGGTAATATCAATAAATGCATTGAGAGATGAACTGCAAAAATACATTCCTTCCTAAGAAAAGATAGGAGCCTCTCATGTCATTCTGAACAATCTCACTTTAAATGGGCTTTGCAATAATTTAGTGGAGCTATTGGGAAGAGTTACAGAGGCTGATACTATGACCTGTTCTAACCAAAATTCAAGCTAAAACCACAATGAAAAATGATAGTGACAATAATATAGCTTTACATTTGTATAGTGTGTTATCATTTTAAGGCATCTTCATAAACATTACTATTTCTTGGGATGATAATGTGTTAGTGAAAAGAAATTCTAGTGATCACCCACTCCAGAGGATTTCAGAGTTCATTTTCACAGCAAAACACATTTTTTTTCCGAACTAAATCTTACCTGGGATTTCTCAGGTTTAAACAAGACTGGAGAGTCCAGATGCTATTCTCCAATCAGCCTCCTCCCCATCTCCTCTGTCCCTTAAGAAAACATGGAGATCCAGGACTCTAGAGAAGGATCTGGTTCACACACCTTATTTTACAGAAATAAATATGGGAAGGGATGCTGAGCTTGGATCTGTTAAGTCTCTACCTTGGCCCTATCACGCATTCCTCACTGAATTCTTCCAGTAGAGGTGCAGCAACATTAAGCGCCTTGCCCGAGGTCACATGGCTGTTTTACAAGTCCATGGGAACTTCAGTGAGTGGGTGGCTGAGTCAGGAATTAAAATCCATCTTCTAATCCCACGGGCAGACCTGCTGCCCTCTAAGCCAGGGGAGATTAATCAACTAATACATTTCAACCTCATTTCTCTTTGCTACACTTTAGTTGGATGGATCTTTCTGAGTTTATCTTCTAAAAGCAGGCTCAGTCCAGACAATCTGTGACCTTACTGGACGAGATTGGGTAAAGATGTAGATGCCCTGGAGGACCCAGCACATCCAGGCCTTGGCAAAGGTGGGATGTGTAGAATCTTTATGAAGCCTCCTTCTCTTCTCCCTTGGGGTATCCAGTCCTCTCCTTTCTGGTCCCCAGAGCCCTCTTGCTGATCCAGACGATCCCCTAACACCAATTTTCCTTTCTCATCCCTCCATACATGCCTTCAGCACATTCATCCCACATGCTGCTCCCTGAAAGTGTGCCAGTATAATCCAAGATGACTCATTGCTTAACCTACCTACTGAAATATGTATATCCTTAAGGTAGCTCAAAAACAGCATATTAATGGTGGAAATTTTAGGTGCCAAATTAGATCAGTCAGAGAGTTATTTATAGAGAAGGAACATTTTTGCTGATTCTCCAAAGATGCCACACAGATCTACAGGTTATGGTTCCAAAACACCTAATAAGCCATGTGTTCAGATTGGCATTGGAGAAGCTCTAAAATCTGTGTCTTCTGGCACTTTCAGAGAAGGAAAGAAAGATTGAGAACCAGGCTCACCCCAGCTTGAAACCGAAACACCTCCTCTTTTTACCATGAGTAATAGAAACAGCTAGTGCTAAACAAATATTCCATGTGCTTCCCAGTATTCCCAGCCTGCCTCACAGCTAGGTGAGCCACGTGACTAGTTTTGGACACAAATTACAGGCATAAGTGACACGTGCCACTCCTGAGCTGAAGTGCTTAATGATACCTGTGCCTGCTCCATCTCTCTCTTTCTTCTCCTGCCTTGATGTCTTGAAGGTCATTTGTTCTAGAAGATGATATGCCTATAACAAGGAGGAAGGTCACCCAGCCTGCACCAGATATTTGGTGAGTGAGAAATCAACATTTGTCGTATTAAGTCACTGAAATTTTAAGGTTGTTCATGACTACAGCATAGCAGAACTTATCCTGACTAATATATCAGGGAAGGTGACATTTGCAGTGTTTGTGCTAAATAGGACTGTTGGCAGTAATTTCCCATTCTCTGTAACTCAGGAGCTAGAAAAAAAAATCAATATACCCCTAAAGGCATGGTTCTAGAGGCAAATTAGATTCCCCCAATAATGCCCTTGTGTGAAGCATCAATATAATAGAGACATGAGTGCTTAGAGAGTTCTCACTCCAATGTCCAGTCACCTGTGCCATGAGTGCCAGAGGCACTCATAGTGAAAACAGCAGGGGCAGCAGTTCCATAACATTTAGATCACAGCTACAGTGGAATGTCTTTGGGATAGTGCAATGATACCTATCCAGACTTCCACTCCCCCAGCCCTTAACAACAGTTCTTTAAGCTCCTAATTCCCTGAAATGAATCCCTCTCTGCTTGAAATACCTGGATTGGTGTCTATTTCCTTCCCTGATCTATGACTGAATCTTTGTTGCTTTCAAAAATTTGAAACTCTTTGAAAAATGATTGATAATATAGCAACAAAGAAGAAGATGTGGAATACTCAATTCAAAGGCTCAAACCTAGGAAAAGGCAGGTTCTCTGAGGCCTCTGGGAAAAAGCTTGAAAACAAAACCAAAAAAAATGTAGTAGGATGAATTTTCACGAAACTATGAATTCATTTTTAAAACATAACATAAATTATTTCATGCAAATTCTTCACATGACAGTTGAAGGAGGGGGCCCAGAGAATATAAATGCCTTCTCTAAGGTGGCACAGCCAATAAAGGGAGAGCTGTGTTTCAAACTGAGGTCCCTGAGACTCTGGCCAGTGCTTCCTCTGCCACATAATGCCCACCTTGAGTCTTGGTAGAGAAGATTAGGCTCACCTTCCTGAACCACTAGAGACCTACGTGAGTGTTAGAGAGGAGATATATGTGGAACTGGTTACTCAGAGCTGGGGAAGTTCCGCCACATGCTCACTGCATTTAAGATTGTGGAAGACACGCTTGAAATAAAATCTAATGATTGGCATTTACTTTTATGGCATAGTTTATAAAAATATACAGTCTTCATAAAGAGTGGCTTTTGCCAACCAAAAGCCTGTTAAGTGCCTTGAGCTTTTATTTCAGAACTAACAATCTGAGCACCTCACATGCCCCAACTAATAATACCCCGCATGACCTTGAGCTTCTGGCTTAAACTTCTTGTGTCTCATTTTCTCTGTCTGTAAAAGGGAGATAATGACACTAGCCACTGGATCATGTTGGCAACATGCTTGGAGATCCCCAGATCAAAGGTGCTCTGCTTCGACCAAGCAAGATGATGATGGTGTTTACTGCCATTACTGTTGTTATTATTATTGTTTTTGTTGTTTGGAGTGGCCATGTTGCAGCCCAGGAAGTAGATATGGCTGAGTTAGCACCAGGGCAAGAATAAGATGGCATTTTATGCTGCAGAAGCCATTGATACAGAGATTGCCCCTTTCATTGACATCATAGGAGGGCACATTCCCAGACTTCCCATGTGGTGTGAGGCATACTCCTCTCTGGAGGTAGGACCATGCCTAGAACATTTCCAAGAAGTATATATCTACCTTTTGGGGAAAGAGACCAGTGAGGAAGACCCCATCATTTCTTTGGCAATGTGATTCCCATAATCATAAAGCCAACTAAAGAATCCTGGAGCCGGCCGGGCGTGGTGGCTCACGCCTGTAATCCCAGCACTTTGGGAGGCCAAGGAGGGCGGATCACGAAGTTAGGAGATCGAGACTATCCTGGCTAACATGGTGAAACCCCATCTCTACTAAAAATACAAAAAATTAGCCAGGCGCGGTGGCAGGCTCCTGTAGTCCCAGCTACTCGGGAGGCTGAGGCGGGAGAATGGCGTGAACCCGGGAGGCGGAGCTCGCAGTGAGCCGAGATCGCGCCACTGCACTCCAGCCTGGGCAACAGAGCGAGACTCCGTCTCAAAAAAAAAAGAATCCTGGGAACACAGCCAGGACGCTTCAGATTTGAGTTCCAGCTCCACCACCTTGCAGCCTTGAGAATAGGCTACCATTTCTCAGTGTCTTCATTTTCTGATTGCAAAATAAGGGTGTTTCACTGAAGGGTTCCCTTGGTCTCCTTGTGTTGAGATATATAGATCCCCAAAATATCACAACAGAAGATTCTGCAAAGATAAGGTCTTGCCTAGCACGTTTCTCCATAGTTTAGTGACAATATCAGTCACTGCTCTTCCGACAGGCTGTTGGCCTCTTGCCCACACCCAACCAGTCAGGTTCTAAGTTCGGGACAAGGAAATGTACTGAACTTGTTTTGAAATTTACTAGCAAACTGGGGACTCAACATAGAAGGCCAAATTCTATGTACTGGTAAATACTTATTGCGGTTTTCGAAGTATATTCATGCAGAAGCATCATCTGCCTTTATGCGGCCTGTATAAAAACGGTGCCCCATTTAGGCGGAAGAATTTGAAAAGAAACCTCCTCTGGGTACATGCTGCTGTGTGGGTACATGGTTTATAAGCAGATTGTACTTTGTTCAAAGAAAAGTGCATCCCTTTACCTAGATGGGCACAGTCCTCTACCAGAGCCCAACTCTTGATAATGAAAGATGAGGTGGATTTCAATTCCATGACCCCTTGGCCAGCACATTTGTGCAGTGTGCACACTACACAACCATTCATGGCAGCCCTAGATCTGCTGACTCCTAGGGGTTCCCTGGAGGACCCTCATGAACCTCAGAGTTGATGGGAAACTTCCTCCCTACCCCACCAGCTGGTTTTTACTTTTACTGGCTTTACATGATATTGGCCATCGTTGAAAATTTTGTTCAAACAAATAGGACTACCATGCCCCTGTTGCCAAGTTACACCTTCCTCTTTGGAGGCGGACATGAAGTAGGGCCACTCACACTCATGCCTAGCCCCTTTACTTCATCTCTACCTTTTTTATTCCCAGAAGGTCGGAGGTCAGTGGTGAGGGAAGGAACTGACTGATCACATCTACTTCCCAAATCTTGCTGTCTTACATCTGGATCCTTTAGCACTTGAACCTAAGATTAAACACTTGCCACCTTTGTGCAGAAGTTGCACCATGTCATGAATGAAGAAAGGCCCTTAGGATGGATAAAGTGGAAGATGGAAGGTGTGGTAGCATGTGCATTAACTTTTCACATGTCATCCTATTGCAAACTAGCGCTTGTGGACAGAAAGAAGTAGAGGGGCCTCTGAAGGAGGCACCATGGGTGCTCTGTGAACGAGATCACTCTGGAGTCAAATGAGAGCCAAGAAATGGGATTAGGACTAAAAGCAGGATAGGGAGGCTACGTGAAGTTACATATCAAAAGATATCTTTTCAAAAATGTGCATTCCCTACAGCCCAGCAATTCCATTCCTAGGGGATGATCTTAAAATAATCAGATAAGTGCACAATGACTATCTACAAAGAAGTCCCATGCAGAATTGTTTACAATGGAAAAAATTGGAAATAGTCTCTGTATTCTACATTACAGAACAGATATGTAAATAACTGTTCTTACAATTGAATATTATGTAACCATCAAAAATGATTATCTAAAACTATATTTATTGCAGTGAAAAGATGTTAAGATATCTGGTTAAGTGAAAAAGCAAGTTGCTAAACAAAAAGTACAGCATATGGTATATTTTATTGCATAGATATAATAATATACAGATAGTTCCTGACTTAAAATGGTTTGACTTATGATTTTTTTACTTTACAATGGTGCAAAAAATGATAAGCATTCAGTAGAAACCATACTTCGAGTACCCATACAAGCAACCTTTTTTCACTTTCAGTACAGTACTCAATAAATTACATGATATGTTCAATACTTTATTATAAAATTGGCTTTATGGTAGGTTATTTTGCCCAACTGTAGGCTAACGTCAGTGTTCTGAACACATTTAAGATAGGCTAGGTGAAGCTATGATATTTGGTGGGTTAGGCACATTGAATGCATTTCTGACTTAGAATATTTTCAACTCGCAGTGAGCTTATCTGAATGTAATTTCATTGTAAGTTCAAAGAGTATCTGTATTATATTTTATTACACATATGTAGACAAAATATTTATATATCATAGATTAGCAGTAGCTATTCTGATGTAGGTGGTCTCTGTTTCACTTATCTATATGTTCTAAATTTTCTATAAGCAACAAGTATTACTTGTGAAATTAAAAAAATAGAAAGTATCTGCCGGTCTAGATCTGAAAAAAGAAAAAGGGGAAAAATAGTCACGAGAATGTTTTTGGTCATCTTCTGAAGATAACCTGTTGTGATCTGGAGAAAACAGAGGAAAGTCACTCATAGGCAAGGCAGAGGGCTACCTCTTCTGGGAACTTATTGATGAGACCAATGTTCTCAGCTTCAGGCGACAGCTCTTCTCTGCTCCTGACCTTCACAAAAGGAAAGGGTATCAGCCGGGGTTCTTTATTGCAAACAACAGAGCACAGTATGGCTAGTTACTGCAAAAAGGAAACTTTCAAAGGACATTGGGACTTCTGTTTCTGGGGAAATGGAGTAGGTGTACTTCACACTCTTTCCCCCACTAAGTGTGTCTGAAAACCATAGACAATATAAAAGAATCACAAGGAAATTCTGCAAGGTGCATAGAGGAAGGCAGACAAGCTAGGTAGTTGGGACCCCAGGAAAGTCACAGATGTGAGATTTCTGGGTTTGCTTTTTGTCTCTTATATCCCAGGCTTAGATGAAGCATGTATTCTGTAACCCAGAAATGCAAATGAGCACAGACATTAAAAGTCCCAATAAAAGCCAACTCTCTTTAGCCAAGGACCAGGAAAGGGGGAAGGTAGCAAGACAGGAAACTTTTAGGCAATAACTGCTCTAGTCCAGCCAAATATCACAGAAAAAAACTGTGCCCACCCTCACCGGGGCCAGCAAAGGCCAAGTGGGGAACTTAGACCTCCACTCTTGCCAGGCTGTCTTATGACTCCTTAACACCCCTTGCCAGCGTGGTGTCAGAGAAGGCCAAGTAGAGAGCTGCGACTTTCATCACCACCCAGTGGTAACAAGCACCCACCTACCACAGTGTAGGTGGATCTCCCATGGGGAGCCTGGACTGCCATCCCCAGCCAGCAATATCAGGGTGCCTTTCTGCTTCTGTGCAGGAAGGTGTCAGAGGAGCTAAGGGAGAAGTCAGGGCTTTACCATCACCCAGACATAATGAGGCCACTTCCCTTTACTGCAGTGTCAATGGACGACATGTGACAAGCAGTAACAAGGCACTCCTACCCTTCCCAGACAGCGTGGTATCAGTGAAGGCCTGGTGGGGAACCAAAACTCCCAATCCTGCCCTTGTAATGAGGAACCTCCCCCAGTTCAGGTGTCAGTAGACCAGCAAGGCAGCTCTCCACTTCCTCTACAAGAGCAGTATCAATAAAATAAAGCCCAGCTAAAACAGAAGGTGTCAATAAGATCCAGGGTAGCATAACATAATAACCAAAATGTCCACTTCCCATAAAAAATAATTCTCCACCCCAAGAATCAAGAAAATTTTAACTTGAATGTAAAAGAGACAATCAATCGATGTCAACATCAAAATAACAGAAACAGAATTATCTGCAAAGATTTTCAAGCAAATATCACTAAAGTGCCTCAGTGTACAAATTATAAACATACTTGAAGCAAGTGAAGAAATAGAAAGTTTCATCAAAGAAATAGAATGTCACAGTAAATAAATAGAAGATAAACTGGAAAATATAATGACCAAAAAATTTAAAAACTTAATGAATGTGCTCACCAACAGATTGGAGGGCACAGAGAAGAGAAACAGCCGACTTGATAGTAGTCCAGCAATAACCCAGTCTGAATAACAGGGAGGTAATTGGAATGAAAAAAAATCAACAGCACCTCAGGGACTTACAGAATTATCAGAAAAGATTTAAATGCATGTCATGGGAATTCCAGAATGAAAGGAGAGAGAGGGCAGGCCTGAGGAATTATTTGAAGAGATAATGACTGAAAACTTCCCAAATTTGCAAGACATAAACCTACAGATTGAAGAAGCTGAGCCACAAACCCAAAACAAGATAAATCCAAAGAAATCCATTCCAAGACACATCATAGTCAACTTCTGAAATTCAAAGACAAAAAACTTAAAAGCAGCTAGAGAGAAACACCATACCTATAAAAGGAAAACAATTTGAAGGACACTGTATTTCTCATCAGAAACTAAGGAAGAAAAAAGGGAGTGGCACGAAAAAATTACTCAAATGCTGAAAGAAAAGAACTGTCAACTCAGAATCCAATATCCAGCAGAAATATCCTTCAGGAATTAATAAGAAATTAAGACATTCTCAGATGAAGGAAACGAAGAAAACTTGTCACCACCAGGCCTACCCTAAAAGAATGGGTGGAGAAACTTCTCTGAACAGAAAAAGAAAAAAAAAAAAAAAAAAAAGAAGACCAAAAAACGAAATCTTAGACCAAAAAAAGAAATCTTTTTCCTTTATTAGGAAGAAAAAAGAACATGATAACAGCAAAACTATAAGTGAAATCTATAATCATTTTTTCCCTTGAGTTTTCTAAATTATATTTGATAACTGAAGCAAAAATTATAACATTGCCTAATATGTTTTTAAGTGTATTTGAAGGAAATATTTAAAATATAAATGAAGGGAGTAAAAGGATATAAAGGGAGATACGTTTTTATACTTCACTTGAACAGGTATATGTCCATGCCAGGTGACTGTAACAAGTTTTATGTATATATAAAAGTATATATATAGTTTTTAATATACATATAAAAGTTTTATATGTGTGTGTACATGTATATAAACACATATATATAAAATTTAGAGCAACCACTAAAAAAGCTGTCAAAGAGGTACAGTCAAAAACATAACAAATAAATCAAAATTTAATTTTAAAAATGTTCAAATAAACCACAGGAAGGCAGATAAAATAAAACAGAGAAACAAAAACAGAGAACAAACAAAAAACAAAAAATAAAATGCATATTTAAGGACTAACACACCAACAATTGCATTAAATGCAATTGCATTAAATGTTGGTCTAGATACAGAGATTAAACACACAAAGAAGACAGAGGTTGTTAGACTGGACCATAAAATATGATTTCACTATATGTTGTCTCACTTCAAATAATGATATTGGTAGACTGAATGTAAAAAAGGATGGGAAGAAAAAGTCACGCAAACTTTAATCAAAAGCAAGCAAGGTTGCTATATTAATATCTGATAACGTAAATTTCAAAGCAAAGAAGATTACCAGAGGTAGAAAGAACATTACATAATGAAGATAAAGGGTCAATACAGAAGGAAGACATAGCAATCCTGAATAGGTATGCGCCAAACAATGGAGCTGTAAAATATATGGAGCAAAAACTTAAAAGGAGAAATAGACAAGTCCACAGTTACAGTTGGAGACTTCAATACCCGTCTCTCAACAACTGATAGAGAACAACTAGACACATTATCAACGATGATATAGAACTTAACAACACCATCAACCAAAAGGGTCTAATCAACATTTATAGAACTCTCCACTCAGACACAGCATAATGCACATTCTTTTCAAGCATCTGTGGAATATATACCAAGATAGACCATAGCCTAGGCCATTTAACATGCCTCAAAATATTTAAAGCATATTGAGTATCTGGATCAGATTGAAAACTTTGCCACCAAGAATAACACCCAATCCCCAGCTGCTCCTGCAGAGGTGACACTGCCAGCACCACTAGGCACAGACTCCACACTGACCCTGCCGGGACCTTAACCACTGCTGCCCCTGAAAATGGATCCCTTGCAAGGATCCCTGCAAATTATCCCTTGTAGGGGTATTATAAAAAGTGGGCTTTTTCATAGTACCCCCCTTCAAAATCAAATTCCGCTTTGGGGGTATCTCATTGAAGGAGCCAAGTCCTATTCCGGGACCCAGCTGTAAAGTGGGCTGAGAAGACATGAGTCTGGCTCCTCTGTTGGGAAACCAAGACTCAGAAAGCAGAAACAAACCAAAGAAAGGTATTCAAAAAAGCTAGCTGCCATGAGCCTGGTAAATGCTCACTACAGAATGCATGTTTCCCAGAGGTCTGCACCAGCAGCCCTGCCCCACCCTCTGCAACTGGTCCAGGGACTGGGCTCCTATGCATTTGCAGTGGGAGCCTGCCTGTATTTTTAGCTTCCCCCAGCATGCCTCCCCACACCAGGACTCACTCTTCACACATGAGAACTCAGGTGGAAAAAGTCACCAGTTAAAATGAACTCATTGCAAACGCCACATTATCTCACCCTCCAATCTTGCTGGGATGACTTCTTATCTTCAGATCGGGGTTGTTTTTGACCCAAAATGAATCAAACTCAGGCACAGGATCAGCTATCCGTCAGGAGGGGCAAGTAAGGGAGGGTGGATCACGCAAATGTACACACACATTCACACATGACAGAGCCATTCCTGTCACTCTCAGAGAGGAAGACAAGTGACTTATTTACACTCTGCCCCAGACAAACTGTGCAGGATCCCCCTGGGTCCAGATTTGAGAGCTCACAGGGCACACAGTTTGGGCAGGGAGAAAATGGCAAGGGGAGGAGCCGCCCTCCTCACGCAAATGACCCAAGTGCTCCCCCACCCATGTGACACTTCGGACTTCAGAATGAAGGGACAGAAGGACAAAAAAAGAGATGGGAAGCCACAGGGGATAGTGGCTAGGAGCTTTGGTGTCAGACAGACCTGAGCTCAAATCCTAGCTTGGCTACTTCTTACTATGTGCCTTGGAGCAAGTTAATCTCTCCACATTAAGTTTGTTCAAATGTAAAAATACGGTGGCCAAGGTCAGAGACACACAAGGGATCTCCAGCCATCCAAGACAGGATGCGGATCTGACTCCCGGATCCAAGGTTGGGGAAACAAAGGTGGCCTGAAGCAGAGTGTGCGGCATGAGAACAAGGCAAGAAAGCACAAGAGACCCACCTCTGGGATGGGAGCCCCCCTCCTTAAAGGAGGCAGGGAATTCTGTCTTGGGTTCTCAGAGGGCAGGGTTATGTGGTAGGCCTGAGAGCCCAGCTGAGGGAGCAGGTTGGAGCCAAGTTAAATGGAGACCAAGTCCATGGACATCTATGGGCAGGAAACGGTCAGAGACCTTGCTCTCAGGCTCACTGTGAAACTCACACACCAGGAACCACTGTTCCCTCAAAATCAAGTGGAAGGAGAGTCATTCCCCAGTGAGCACTCCCTCCTCAAACACCTGGCAGCTGCCAATAGAAAACCAGCTCAAGAGGCATGAGGACCACAATATCTGCTTCCGGCAAGTTCCACCAAGTGATTTCTGGGTTTCACCACATGGCTAAAATCCTGGCTCAGCCAGACACAGTGGCTTCTGGATATATTCCCAGCACTTTGGGAGGCCGAGGCAGAAGGATCGCTTGATTCCAAGAGTTCAAGACCAACCTGGGCAACGTATCAAGACCTCCGTCTCTACAAAAGAATCCAAAAAATTATCCAACTTTGGTGGTACATGTCTGTAGCCTCAGCTACTCAGAAGGCTTAGGTGGGAGGATCACTCGAACTGGGAAGGTGAAGGTTGCAGGGAGCCGAGATCGCACCACTGCACTCCTGGGAGACAGAGAGAGACCCTGTCTCAAAAAATAAAAAATAAAAAATAAATCCCAGCTTCTTTGTGACTAGCTGTGTAATATTAAACATGTTGGTCAACTGATCTGTGCCACAGTTTCCCATCTCCAAAAAGGGGGAGAGTAACTATTCTAACTATATAGGAGCATTGTAAGAATTAAATGAGATAGTATCTGTCAAGTTCTTGCAACAGCGTCCAGAACATATTGAGCACTTGGAACATAGTGTTCAATCAATGTTACTCATAATTATGGTTATTAGTATTAGTATTAGTGCCATTCTCCTCCCAATCTGACTACCAAGGAAATAGCCTAGGAAACCGCCCTTTCTGATTATTGTGGGAACTTGGGAGTGGGGATGACATTCATAAGGAAGTTAAAAAGTCAATTGAAACATGTAGGTGACTTTATTCTTTGGGGTCAACAAGACATACAGAGCAAAGACCAGGCCAAAGGGGAGATGCTTCCAAGGCCAGATAGATCTTGGTCCAAAGTCTGGTTTTGACCTTGCTCCGTGACACCGGGCATGTGGCTTATGTTCTCTGAGCTTCCGAATCCTCATTTCCAACATAGGGATAAAAATCTGCAACACCTTCCTTGTAGGTTTATTCCTGTGGATTAAATAATGTACACAAAACAGGCATGGGATGATGCTTAAATTGCACCCAGAAAAAAATTAGTTTCTTTCCCCCTGTTCCCAGTATGAAACTCCTCAGCTTCTAGCTTAAATATCATGGTTCTGAGCACAATCTCCAAAGTAATAAAAAAAATCTTGCCTCCCATGCCATCTTTTCTTTCCTTCCATCTGAATTCTAAACAATGTCTCACAAAATGCAATAGCTAACATAATACTGACCTCTCACTGTGGGGAAGCCCAAGACCAGCTCCTTCAATGACTGTGTAGCATTGAACATGTTACTTGGCTTCTCTGGGCTTCAGTATCCTCGTTTATAAACCGGGGATAACAATCTATAACATCGAATTTGCTGATTTAATTCTGTGGATTAAATTGCATATTGTGTATACAAGAGCCTTAGCTTAGCACTTGGCGCATAATGGGTGCCCCACCCTTTGTACACATCAAGTCATTTAATCCTCACAGCAATCCTGTGTCCTAATGTTTCAGTCTGAAACTAATGCTCAGAGAAGTTCCTCCACTGACCCAACATCACACAGGTGCCTCCAGCACCCTTCTCAGCTTAAACAGGGGCTCCTTATTTCTCCAGGTGTTGGTGTCCATGGTTCATTTTCAGAACCGAGAGCATGCCAGTTTCACAAGGAGATTGCTGGCAGGCCCCACAGTCTCTGTTACTAGAAACTGAATTGTCAGTGAAAGAGGCCCATTGTGCTGCCTCTGAATGAAGAATACCCCATTTAGAGAAAGAATTCAACTAGCTTTTCACAGAGAAAGAAGACAGCCTTGGTGAAAAGAGAAAACAATGCAGATCATTCACCAGGTTTTTACTTAACATCCAAGCCCAGCGACCAACCAGGTTAAGGGCCATACAGCACCCAGCAAGCTGAGGCCACACTAGTGTGCAGGAAGACAGGAACGTGGGCTAAGAAGTCAGGGGACAGAGGTTCCAGGCCCAATACCTTCTCTGTCCACCTTGGCTGACTTAGCTCCTGGACCCTCATGAATAAAATGAGGAGAGTGAACAGGTTCGAGGTTCTACCATTTAGGTTCAGTAGAAATACTTTAACTCACCAGATTGTCTACACTGCACTCAGCTGGTTCTCAAATGTGACTGCACATTGAAATCACCTGGAGAGTTTTTAAACTACTGATGCTTGAGGTGTCTGCCCAGTGACTCTGATTTCATGGTATGGGGCACGGCCTGGGCATTGGGAACTTTTTTAAGCTCCTAAGGTGATTTTAAGGTGCAGCCAAGGTTGAAAACCATTGAGCCCAGGGGCAAGAACTGCCTTTTTATCCACAGCTACAACCAGAGCTAAGTGCAGAGCTCGGCATATAAATATATGTGGAATGATGGGGTCCACAGGCTGCTCCAAGACATTTGGGAGAAGCTGTCCAGCTCCAGCCTCAATGATGGCAGCTCTGTGGGGGTTTTTTTTGGTTTGTTTTTTTGTTTTTGTTTTGATTTTTGTTTTTTTGAGACAGAGTCTCACTCCATCGCCCAGGCTGGAGTGCAATGGCGGGATCTCAACTCACTGCAACCTCCACCTCCCGGGTTCAAGTGGTTCTCTTGCCTCAGCCTCCCAAGTAGCTGGTATTACAGGCACCTGCCACCACACCTGGCTAATTTTTTGTATTTTTAGTAGAGACAGAGTTTCACCATGTTGGCCAGGCTAGTCTTGAACTCCTGACCTCAGGTAATCTACCACCTTAGCCTCCCAAAGTGTTGAGATTACAGGTGTGAGCCACCATGCCGGCTTTCAATCATCTGTTGGGATTTGTGGCAGCTCTATGTTTATCAATCATCCATTGACATTTAGCACAAAGTTTCAGTTTTTATGATAAAGAGCTGTCTCCTTTAAACCTTTTTTTAAACCAGTGAACCATAAAATCTCTGAGATTCTTTCCAACTCCAAAACACACTGTTCCCAAGACCATAAATCCCTTCTTACTCTTTGAGAGCAATATTGTTTTTCAGATCAATTATCAGAGTGGGCAAGGCCTGGGAGGGTCCCTCTTGACAGCTGCTCTGCATCCCCCTTACCCAAGCCAAGAGCTTTGTCACATTGTCCCTGCCTCATCTCTCCCACTGACCCCTTCCTGGGCCTGCGCCTCTGTGGTCTGTGTTCCCCCACGTTCCATTCTTCTCCCTCTTCTTCTGTCACTTTGTACTCGTTCCCTGAGTGAACTCAAGCATTCCTGAAGTTTCAACTCTCATCTATAAGCTCCTGACTTCCAAATCAGTATCTCTAGCTCCCTTTCTTCTGAGGTCTAGACTCAGCCATCCAACTGTCTACTGAGCATGTCCCCCTCAATTTCCCTTTAGGCACCTCAAATCCAACCTGTCCCAGAAATGAACTCATTCCTTTGCCCCACCCAAACCTGCTCCTCCTCCTGCCTTCCCTATCTTGATGAGCAGCATCTCATCTACCCAACTGCCCAAACCAGGAACCTCCAGAATCATCTTCGACCTCTCCCTCTCTTTTTCTCATACCCCACCCTATGAGTTTTATCTTTAAAACAGCCACTGACTTCATCCAACTCTTCCCTTTCTGATTTATTTATTCTCCACAGCACTGCCAGAGCACCTCTCAAGAATGCAGATTTAAAGATGTCGCTGGGGCCGGGCTCACACCTGTCATCCCTGGACTTTTTGCAGCCAAGACGGGTGGACCACTCGAGGTCAGGAGTTTAAGACCAGCCTGCCTAATGTGGTGAAACTCCATCTCTACTAAAAATACAAAAATTAGCTGGGCATGGTGGCACGCACCTGTAATCCCTGCTACTCGGGAGGCTGAGGCAGGAGAATCACTTGAACCTGGGAGGCAGATGTTGCAGTGAGCCGAGATTGCACCATTGCACTCCAGCCTGGGCAACAGAGTGAGACTCCGTCTCAAAAATAAACAAATAAATAATAAAGATATCACTGGGAAGGAAGTTCTGGTTCCTTAGCAAGGCAAACAAGAGAGATAGATCGTCCCCAGCACGGCACAGGCACTGCACTGTTTGTTCTTCATCACCTCCCTCCCACCCTTACATTCTGACCACAGTGGCTGACCTGGGTCCCATTTGCCATTTACTACACATCTCCTGTGTACTAGCTCCTGACAGTGCCTGGACATACAATCTTTCACCCTCCTTGCCTTCATCTTCCAACTAAAATGCACTTCCCCTCTCCATGTGGCAAATAACCTACCTATTTTCCTTTTTTAAAATTTTTGGGCAAAATAAGGTTTATTTTTATTTATGTTTTTTGTTCTCTCAATTTGATGATCTTTTAATTTTGAGGAATTACAAAATGAAGTACAAAACAAATAATAACATAAAAAATTCATATTTTACCTCCCAGGATTTTTTTTAGATTTTCATTTCAGTTTCAGGAGTACATGTGCAGGTTTGTTACGTGGATAAATTATGTGTTGCAGGGGTTTGATGTACAGATTATTTCATCACCCAGGTAATAAGCACGGTAAACAATAGGTAGTTTTTTGACCCTCTCCCACCCCCCATCCTCAAGTAGGCCTCCGAGTCTTTTGTTCTCTTCTTTGTGTCTATGTGTACTCAATGTTTAATTCCCACTTATAAGTGAGAACATGCAGTATTTGGTTTTCTGTTCCTGTGCTAGTTGGTTTAGGATAATGGCCTCCAGCTCCATCCATGTTGCTGCAAAGGCCAGGATCTTGTTCTTTTTTATGGCTGTGTACCTGCCCATTTTTCAAAGCTCAGATAGCACCAGTTTTCAGAGCTTTGTCTTCCCCCTACAGGGCATGCTTGATCAAGGAGCTTCTTAAATAATAAACAGCAAACACTTAACATAGCATTTATTATATCTTAGGCACTTTTCTAAGCACCTGACATATTTTATTTAACTAATTTAATTCTCACAACAACCCAGTACAGGTACTATTATTATCCCCATTTTACAAATGAGGAAACTGAAGTACAGAGATGTGAAGCCCAGGAGCTGGGACTGGAACTCCCTTTGATGATGCTCTTAACCACTGCCTGCTAAGAACATCTATCCAATACACATATTATCTGTCATAGCAAAACTGTTACCATGTTTTTCAGATGAGAACTATTTCCTTCAAACAAAATCTTCCTCTGATACCCCACCAGTTGCACAGAAAATAAGGGGCTAATCACGGTAGACAGAGAGAACACAATTCCCCGCCACCCGCCAACCCCCAGCACCAACTACAAGAGAATGCTAAGGAAACCCCAGGGCTCCAAAGAGGAGAGCGTGAGAAGCAAAGTCCTAAGATATCTTCTATTTGCCATTCTGCTGTTTACTGGCAAGATGGCCTTCATACCCAAATGTAGTGATGAGACTGCAGAATCTCCCCCACCCAGCAACACAGTTTCTGTGTGAAAATGTCCAAGCATCTTAATGATTAAAGAGCCCTGTGTCATTTCCAGATGGCTGTAGCTTCTTCCATGAAAAACCCAATAGGTTTCAACGCTTTTGCTTTTTCTTAAGCAGAGTATTGCAAAGTATAATTTAACCTTCTTGTAACTCGGGACATTCCATTGAATATTAATTGTTGGGCTGTGCAGGAATGTCCTACGCCACCTAAATTTGCTTCCCATACGTGAAACAAGCCCATACTTGAGCGCTCAATTGTATGTTTTGTAATTTCGCTGTTCTTATCGCTATCAGAGGGTCAGGTGTCATTTCTGCTTTCAGTATGCTTACCTCTAACAGCTTCTTCCCCACCTCTTCTAACCTGTTCTTTCTAATCAGCTATGGTTAAAAAAAAAAAAAAGCTTGTTAAAATTGTGCCTAAGGTAAGAATAGGACAGAAAAGCTTCTATCTTAGTAAACTTAATGTCCTTTAGAACAATGACTTGTGACTTCTCTACTGTGGTATTAGAAGGTCTCTTCCTATCTTCTTCATTCATTTAACATTTACTAAGCACTTGCTATGCCAAAAAAGGAAAAAACTGGACTGGCTGCTGAGAACAAGAAGATAGATAAAACATAGTCCCTGCCTTCAAGGATTGCATTTAGAATAAGAGACAAGTAAGTAGATATAATGATGCCACGATGGTATAAGCCCTGTGACAATATATGTACAAAGCACAAAAAAAGCATTTAACTCTGCTGTGGAGAGAAGCAGCAGTCAGGGAAGGCTTCCTGAAGGAGGTGGTGTGTGGTCAGGAAAGGCTTCTCAGAGGAGGTGACATGTGAGCCAATTCCTGAAACATCCATTGACAGGAAGTCTCTCTGTCCCACCACCACCAAAGACAAAGACAGACTGCCAAAAGGACACACCAGGAAAATGCAAAAGCAAAGAGGCATAACATAGCTCAATGAGTCTGGGAACCCCAAATAGTTCAGGGAAACTGAAGTATGTGTGTGCTTGTGGGAAAAGATGGGAATGGCAGCTGAATCTAAGAAGAAAACTAAGTTAGCAAATCGCTCATCTATTTTTTAAATGCTTGAAGGAAAAATAATGCAAATTTCCCAGAGCAAATTAATAATTAACTTTATCCCACCCATATGTATTTCATGAGCCAAATCAACTTGCTGCAGGGGAGAAAAGAAATCACTAGCAGTGAGCAATTCCCATCTGCTGGACATGCTGCTGTAAGAGCTTTACATGGATCATCTCATTTAATTAACCCAACAAACTGGGAATTCATATTATGTCTATAAATGAGGAAACTGAGGCAAGGAGAGGTTAAGTAACTTTCCTGAGGGCCCAGAGAAAGAAACAGCAATCTAACAACAGAGACAGGGACCTTAGCATTTTGGTTTCCATGGAGTTGAAGTAGGTGAGTTGGTAGGGCCCAGGTCTAAGGGTGTGAAGAAGGAAAGGAGGTGAGAAGAGGAGAGAGAAAGAGAAACAGCATGAGTGAGAGTCAGTAAAATAGGGAGAGAAGTGCAGGAGTGAATGTAAAGGAGGAAAGAAGAGACGTTGCCATAGTTTCCCATGGGAGACCCCCTAAGCTAAGGCCTAGGGCTGGAGGCCCCACTGCCCAGTAGACACTTTGGCAAACACCAAAGGAGAGTGGACCAAGCCCCAGATTCCCATATGTAGAGCCCAAAGGTGCCAGCCATGTAAGTGAGGGAGGAGATGACCAGCAGCCAGAACGGTGAGCATGAGACTGAAACAGAAATGAGTCTTCCACCTCCATGACCCAGAGACAGTCAAAGGAGATGGGACTCGAGAACTCCTGGCTGGACGAGCTCTAAAGAGCAGTCAGTGCAGATCCCTTATTCTATCGTTGTTGAAACTGAGAGAGGCTGTGAGATTTGCCCACAGACATCCAACACTAATATGTACTTTTTCTCTGTCTGCCTAAAATTACTCAACTGGTAAGAGAAGAAGCAGAACTAAACTCTAGAGCTCCCGATCTCTTGCAATCCGAATGTTTGTCACTAGCCCTTCCCTCCCTCAGGAGCAATTGCTTAGCCAAGTTCTGGAGACTGAAGTTTAGGATGCTCACAGGGAGAACTACTCTTCCAAAGGTCACAGCTTCAGGGGCAGAAGCAGAGAGGGTAGAAGGCTTTGTGAGTGTAGCAAACCTCGGTTGAGCTCATGAGGAACAGGCATTTGTGTGTTACTCCCATGAAGTACCGGATGAATCCTAATTCTTTCTCATGCTTTTCTTGAATAATCTGGACTCCCATTGACTGAGCAAGGGGAAAAGAATTCTAGAAAAATAAGTGGTGAAAGCCTAGAAACCAGAAAACCTTTTGTAAGGAAATTTCATCAGGGTGTCCTGAAAACATTCTGTGTACTGCACTCTGCAAAATGGTCTTCTAATATTCAGAAGCGTGTTCTAGGATTGCCTTGCTGGCTGCTAAAATTTTAACAAATACATGCCATCTCTCACTGTGCCCTGCTTCCCTGACTTCTATCCCTGGAACCCCCTGGACTTTCCCACAAGCCAGCTGATAAAAGTTGCCTGTTCCATCGGGGGGGCTTCCAGAATCTCCAGGATAAGTTCTGATTGGTCCATGCTTGCGCGAGTACTATTTGTCAAATATTTTGAATATCACCTCTGCTTACAAAAAACTCTGCAGTTCAGTTTGAGTTAGTTATGTGACATTAATGCTATAATTACTATATGTATACTCTTTCCACCAACCAGGTACAAATATCTATTGAGAATCCACAAGGGTCAAGCCCGGTCCTCAAGCACCAAAAGCAACAGGGAATAAAATCTGACATGGGTCTGTGCAGGGTTTGTGGAGTTTCCCCACTAGTGGGGAAAGTTCTAGGCTGGACCCCCATTGCCAGACAAGGAAACCTACTATAGACATACAGTATTAGCTAGTGATTCTCAACTTGGGCTGGTACAGTCCCTCTCCAGGGCTTCTAGAAAAGGGGGAGACGTTTTCAGCTGTTGTAATAACTAGAGGGTGCTACTGGCTTTCACTGGAAATGCAAAAGACAGTCTCACAAAAAGAAAAGTTGTCCTCCCCAAAATGCTAATAGCACTCAGGTTTACTAGAGAAAAAATTAGAATCAATCAACATTAAACCGCTATTCAACAAAATGTTCTGCATGTTGAACCACCACCTGCCAGAGTTTTTTAGGATGCTCGCCATTCAAAAATTGGGCAGAATCTACTGGGCAAAAAGTTCTAAGAATCAAATGGGCAAAAAGAATTTAAAGGGGAAAAGTTCTATTTACAGAATCCTACTTTACAGTCAGACAAAGTGTTGCATATAACCAATGCTTCTCCACCTGGAGTCAGGCAAAACGTGCTATATTCGGAACAAAATACCTACAAATCAAAATATATATATATATATACATGTTTACTGAACACTCTACTACTACCAACCAAAGACTATGGATCATGAATACTGAATTTCAGCCCAGTACATAAAAAGTTAAGTTCCTGGCTTGTTCTTGATGTGTGTGTGTGTGTGTGTGTGTGTGTGTGTGTGTGTGTGTGTGTGTGTGTGTGTAAGTGCAGTGTACCTGCTAATCCTTGTGGTTTCTTTCCTTACCAGCCAGAAAGTATTGTCTGAACCCATATGCTTCTCTCTTAAGCTTCCTTTACAGTCGCTGTGTTTAAGAAATAGCAGAAACAGAAGTATTATTTTCACCTTTAGCATTCCCCTAAAGTGAAGCAAAGGATCCCTTGTCCCTGACCACAGGCTGGGAGCTAGCAAAGTAAATTCTAGTGAAGAAACAAATAGTCTAGAATGCTAACCCATCAGTCAGCCAAAACTACAAACTATTTTCCCAGCATTAATCCTGATTCCCACACCAGGACTCTGAAAGCTGCAGTAGCTTCTATATAGTAGCCAGGCAATGAATATGTGTTGAGTGAATGAATGAAATGATGAAACAATGTACACTGGGTCAAGGTGAGGTCTGGATGCTGCCTCAAGCCACCTAGAAGTCAATTCCTAAAACTCTGCCCTATCTCCTACTAAATATTCAGTAGATTTGTATTGATTTATAATAGCAACCACAGCTGTTACTAAGTTTTTCTTACATGCCAAGCGCTAGACTAATTCTCCATCATTTTATTTAATCTTCACAGCAATGTTAAGCAGTAGGGTTCATCGTTATCCCTGCTGTACAGATAAGAAAAGTGAGGAGGTAATGAGGAATTAATCTACATGCCCAAGATCCTATGGCTAGAAATTGATGGAACAGGTTTTCAATCCCAATCGCTCGTCTCTAGAATTTAGCCACTCTGCCCCCTGGGAAGGGAGAAAAGGGAGTTACTGCCTTCCAATTAGCCAAAGCCCATAGGATTTCAACATACCTCATTCCACAGTTTTTACAGGCTACCCAGAGAAATGGGAGTTGAAGAAGTTAATTCTGAAGCCTGAAGCATCACTACCGAATACTTGAGGAGCACAGTGGTAGGCAGTGTACCCAAAACTCATTAAGAACCAAAGGATAGATAAAGAGCTCCAGAAAACCCACAGCTATAAAAACTAAACAGGCCTGAGAGGGAATAGGGTCAGGGATGGATTCCCTGAGATGGTAGCATCTGACAGCCCTGGAAGATAATGGGATTTGGGGAGTGAGGGGAGCCATGTGGGGAAGAACATTCCAGACAGAGGGAACAGCACGTTGAAACCCCAGCTTCCAACATCACTACTTCCTGCTGTTAGATTGGTGCAAAAGTATTGCGATTTTTGCCATTGTAAAACAAAGGAGCGGGAAGAACCATCTCAAAAGAAGAATTTCACTTTCCTGCCTTCTCATTCCTGCTGTTAAGACCCAGGAGCCAGGCCTCAACCTACTAAGAGTAATCATCACAAGCCCAGCACCCAACCTCTGGAGGAACTTTTATGAAGGCATTTACAGGGTGACAGGAAAGAGCCTGGGACGGGCCACCATGATGAGAAGTTTAGAATTCTAGGGTCAACAGTGGGTATGCACAAGTGCTCAGATCAGAAAAGGCTACACCTCTGCCCTTTTGAATTTAGGAGATTATATATTAGAAGCATATACATCTCCCCGGAGGTTCAGCTTTCATGGGATCCTTTAATTGCTTCAAACTGGCACCGAGCTCCAGTTTATTTATTCATGTGTATTCTAGAATTTCTCACCCAACAACTCGCTGAGTCCCCAGGCAAACCTGGGGCTCTGTTCAAGATGAGTCACTGGAGATCTCCAAGGTGTTCCTCTGGGTTGAGCCAGTCCTGTCCCCAGCAGGGGATGCTGGGAGCAGGTGTAAGGTGTTTATCCTCCAGCCAGGGCAGCCAGAGAAACTGCAGAGGTCACAGAGGGAAGACAGTGGAAATAGTTGATGAGGGCTCCTGGACCATCAAAGGACTGGCATTTTGGATGTGCTCATTAATAGTAATTGGCAGACAAGTCTTCTCAAGGATATTCTCAGGGAAGGAGGATTAACAAGATCCTTGTTTCTTTATAGCACAGAACAGTTTCAAAGACTAGGTTTGTAAACTCTGTGCTGCCAAGAATATTGTCCATTCTATTGGTCATGACTCTTCTAATACAGGTAAGAGACCCAACTCAAACTAGTTTTAAGAAAATAAGAAGAAAAAGAAAGAAAGAAAGAAAGAAAGAAAGAAAGAAAGAAAGAAAGAAAGAAAGAAAGAAAGAAAGAGAAAGAAAGAGGAGTGATTCACTCATCCAAGTGAAAATTCTAAGGGGACTTCAGGCATGGCTGGGTCAAGGATCTCAAACAATCAACAAGATTTGGTCTCTCTGTGTGTCAGCTCTGCTTTCCTGTGTGGGTGTCACTCTTGAGCATCCTCCTATCACATGATACATTCCCAGCAGCTCCAGGCTTTCACCTTCCCTGCTTCAAATCCAGGAGAAAGAGAAATTCTTTTAAATAGCTCCAAGAAAGATCCCAAGATCAAGTCTCTTCACAGCCTGGTGGCTGAGTTCCAAAGCAAACATCTCAAAAAAGCTATATAATGTCACTTCCACTGTAGTCATGGTCCCACTCAGACTTGGGGGAGGTGGGGGAGGTAGACTCCAGCTTTCAATGGTTGGCATGTCAAGGAAGAGTACATGGGGAATGACATATTGTTGCAGCCATCTTCGAAAAATACAATCTGCCCCAGTACTTTGGGAGACCGAGGTGGGCAGATCATGAGCTCAAGAGATGGAGACCATCCTGGCCAATATGGTGAAACCCCATCTCTACTAAAAATACAAAAATTAGCTGGTGTGGTGGTGTGTCTCTATAGTCCCAGGTACTCAGGAGGCTGAGGCAGGAGAATTGCTTGAACCCGGGAAGCAGAGTTTGCAGTAAGCCGAGATCACACCACTGCACTCCAGCCTGGCGACAAGAGTGAGACTCCACCTCAAAAAAAAAAAAAGAAAAAGAAAGGAAAGGAAAAACACAATCTGCCAGTGACTAGTGTGCACGTTCCACTTTGTGAAGCCCTGCACTACAACAATGTTGGGCTCACTGTTTATTTGACACTCTGCTTTCCAAATTTCCTAATATGTACAACCAAAGAAACATAGTGAATATTATTTATATTGTAAATTCTCCCTCTGTATAAAATAGCAAGTAGGAAAACAGGATATTTTTTAAAGTAATCTCCATTTTTCACTTATCTGTTCACTCAGTAAATATTTGTAGAGTGTCACTTACCTGGACAAGGCACAGTCCCAGGTGCTAGGATAGAGTGATAAACAGGATGACATGGTCCCTGGTCTTGTGAAGCTCCAGTCCAGCAGGAAAGACAGTTTTTGTAGGGTAATTGCAGCTATAATGATTGTAATGACAAAGGAAATAAATATGCCATGGAATCTAAAACAGGGAGCATTCACCTTGTCTTGGGGTTGAGGGAGGACCTGAAAGATGAGTGGGAGTTACTGGTCAGCTGTCACCTTCTTTTTTTTTTGAGACAGAGTCTCGCTGTCTCCCAGGTTGGAGTGCAGTGGTACGATCTTGGCTCACTGCAAGCTCCACCTCCCGGGTTCACGCCATTCTCCTGCCTCAGCCTCCCAAGTAGCTGGGACTACAGGCACCCACCACTATGCCCGGCTAATTTTTTTGTATTTTTAATAGAGACGGGGTTTCACCATGTTAGCCAGGATGGTCTCAATCTCCTGACCTAGTGATCCGCCTGCCTCGGCCTCCCAAAGTGCTGGGATTACAGGCGTGAGCCACTGCGCCCAGCCAGCTGTGCCCTTCTTATTAAAATTCCCACCACTGGCCCCCACCTACCCACACACCCCATCCCCCTTTCTGGCTTTAGCTTTCTCTATATCTCTTTCCTTCATCTAACATACATATAGTTCATGCATTTATTTTTCTTTATTGTCTTTCTACCCCTACCAGGATATAAGCTCCATGGGGGTGGAAATTTGTGTCTCTCACTGTGGTATCCCCAGTACCTATACAAGTGCCTGGCACATAAAAAGCACTCAATTAATATTTTTTAGGTGGATGCAGAGGGTTCCTGGAAGCGGGACTGTCATGCACACAGGACTTGAGAGAAAGAGTGTGGAACTAAAAGGAGAAGTCCAGCAAATCCAGAATGTTGAAAGAGACAGAAAGTAGAGTCCACTACAAATAATCCAATCTTGTATTCACCAACTACTTATTGGATGTCTACTATGTTCCAGGCACTCTTCTGGGCATACATTTTGAGTGTTCAATAAAAGGGCAGAATTCATCACTAGGCTTCAATCAATAACTAGGTTTTATATGAACGTGTAGTCAAAACCAGTTTGTAAAGGCACTGCCACAGTGAATTCTGTAAGCTTAATACATCCCTGCTATGGACTGAATTGTGTTCCCCAAAATTCATATATTGAAGCCCTGACTTCCAGCATGATGGTATTTGGACATGGGACTTGAGGTAACTAGATATAGATAAGGTCATGAGGGTGGGGCCCTCACGATGGGATTAGTGCCCTTATAAGTAGAGACCAGAAAACTATCTCTCTGTCTTTCTCTCTCTCTCTCTCTCTCTCAATCTCTGTCTCTCTCTCCATCCATCCATCTCCACATCTCCATCACTCTCCTTCTCTCAGATTTACTGCTCTTTGCACATTAGCCTCCTTCCCTCATCTGACGATGGCTTCCTCCAGGTAGTCAGGGAAAATGTCCCCGAGATTCACCAAGTTTATTGTCCTCACTATTTCTTCTCCCAGAGGAAGAGAAACCCTCCCTTTCTCAGGACCTCTATCTGTCCCTAGTGAGAACTCTGATTGACCCTGTTGGAGCATATGCTCCCTTCTGGGCCCATCATGAGACCCAGGAAATTAGAGAACTCTCATTGTCCATCCTGGAGAAGGGCCAAGAAGTGATTGGAGCAGGGAGAAGCGACTTTGATAAAGGAAAAATGAGTGTTGCCAGAAGAAGAGAAAAGGAATACTGGCCAGGTAACAATTACTGAGATCCCCTGCATCACCCAGTGGCTACTTGCCTCTGGGCCTGTGTCCTCTCTGGGACCAAAATGGCATTGCAAATGACAGTGTAATGAAGCCTTCCTCTGCATCCGCCCAATCCTGACACCCTACCCGCCTTCATGCCTCAATCCAAATGCTACCACCTCTGTGAGGCCTTCCCGATTCCCTAAGATCAAAAGTAGTCATCCTGCCCCCATTGTCAAGGATATACAGTGGCCAATGGTGGTGCTAGGCTCTTACATCATCTCCCAGATCCTCACATCTCCGGGAAATAAGTACGGTTATTGCCCCCTGTATTTGATGGCTAAGGCTGCCGTAACAAAGACCCATAAAAACTAGGTAGCTTAAACAACAGTCATGAATTCTCTTGCTGTTCTAGAGGCAAGATGTCCAAAGTCAAGGTGTCAGTCTGGCTGGTTCCTCCTGAAGGCTGTGAGGGAAAGTCTGTTCCAGGCCACTCTCCAAGCCCTAGGCATTCCTTGGCTTGGAGATGACCATCTTCTCCCTGTGTCTTCACTTCGTCTTCTCTCTGTACATGTCTGTCTCTGTTTCCAAATTTCCCTTCTTATAAGGACAACTCAACTTAGATATTGGATAGATGTTGGATTAGAACTAACCTTAAGAACTTCATCTTAACTTGATCATCTGCAAAGACCCTGTTTCACATTCACAGGTACTGATGGTTAGAACTTCAACATCTTTTGGGAGGCATGTGATTCCATCTATTAAGCCCCCCTTTTTTTCTCCACATGAGGAAACTGAGTCAGAGAATTTAGGTAATATTCCAGGGCCACAAAGCCAGTAGGCATCCTAGATGTTAAGGCCTGGGCGTCTTAACAACTTCACTATGTCTCTATTCTCGTTTTTCTCCAGAAATTTCATCTCTCTTCAGAACACTCAACAGACTCAACAGGACACTATTTACGGGATTCGTGTATAATTTTGTGTCACCCGTCTAGACTGTAAGCTCCTTTAAAACAGGAATTGAACCTATTATTTCTTTTTTTTTCCTTTTTTTTTTTTTTTTTTTTTTGAGACGGAGTCTCACTGACTCTGTCGCCCAGGCTAGAGTGGTGGGATCTCAACTCACTGCAACCTCCACCTCCCAGGTTCAAGCAATTCTCCTGCCTCTGCCACCCATGTAGCTGGGGTTACAGGCATGCACCACCATGCCTGGCTAATTTTATGTTTTTAATAAGAGACAGGGTTTCACCATGTTGGCCAGGCTGGTCTCAAACTCCTGACCTCGAACGACCCACCTGCCTCAGTCTCCCAAAGTGCTGGGATTACAGGTGTGAGCCACTGCTCCTGGCCTGAACCTATTGTTTCTGTTTCCCCAGCCCACCCAGCAAGGGCCCAGTCAACAGCGCTCAGATGAATAGAGGTGAACACCAAAATCAAAGGAAAAGGTGGCTGGTGTTCTTCCTGAAACATTTCATTTTTGAACCAGAGAAGGCTCATCTTGAAGCATTAATAAAGAAGCTTTTATTTGTCCCTTTGGCTTATTCATTCTCTCAACAACAATTTAATGATCCCCTCCTATGAGTCGAGCATACTGCTAGGCACTGAGATAAATCAGGCAGAACCTACACCCTCTTAGAGCTTACAACCTGGTAAACAAGACAGATGAGTCAAGAGATCCTTGTAATGCAATATCTCAGGGAGCACTTATTTCTCAAGTAAAGATTGTTTTGGAGTCAGGAGTCCTCAGAAAAACAATGAAGGCAGGACTTGCCTTCTAAGGCAAGGACTTGAACGACTTCTAAGAAGTTGGAGAAGAGGCCCTATAAGCCAAAGACCATCTTAAAACATCAAACTATAGGTCAGGCATGTTGGTTCACAACTGTAATCTCAGCACTTTGGGTGTCCAAGTCGAGGACATCACTTGAGCCCAAGAGTTTGAGACCAGCCTGGACATCATGGCAAGACTCTGTCTCTACAAAAAATAAAACGAAATTAGCTAGTCATGGTGGTGCCTGCCTGTGGTCCCAGCTACTTGGGAGGCTGGGGTGGGAGGATTGCTTGAGCGCTGGAGGTTGAGGCTGTAGTGAGCGGTAATCACGCAACTGCACTCCAGCCTGGGCAATAGAGTGAGACTCCACCTCCCAAAAAACCATTAAACTATAATACAAGAGAATTCCAGCAAATAATCTCCCTGCTCCTGGTATGGCAGAGAGCCAGACTGAAAAGAGTATGCTTGAGACACTACCTTGGAGCTTGGTCTAAGCCAGCAAACCATAGAAAAACCTCACATAGGTTTCAAATCCAGGCAAGCCTGGGTTCAGATACAGACTCTACTACTCATTAGCTACATGCAGTTAGGGAAATCTCCTAATCTTTGTCTTAGTTTCTTCATCTATAAAATGGGATGATAATAACAAATTGACCCAGTTCTTATGTGGATTAGGTGAAACAAATACACAAAGGACATCCTGTAGTAGAAAAGGCTCTATAAATGTCATCAAAGCAGATTTTGGACATATCAGACGTGGGTTTGAATTCCAGCTCTGCTTAATGCCACCTTGGGAAGCTACTAGACCTCACTAAATCTCAGTTCCCCCCTTATAAAATAGGGAAAATAATGATCTGCCTCATGGAATTGTTATGAGATTCATGGAGTAAATATATAAAACACTTAGCACATAAAGGTGAGTCATTGCTCTGTTTTTCCTGTCTATGTGGCCCTGTAGCTCTTGCTATTATCTCCTGTTTTTTTACCATCTTCTTGTCTGGGATTCCTAGATGAGCTCTGACTATTTCCTTTTCTTTTCTTTTTTAATCATGATAAAATATATATAACACACAATTTTCCATTTTAACCCTTCTTAGATATGCACTTCAGCAATGTGGTGTATATTCACAACGCTGTGCAACCATCATCCCCATCCCTCTCTAGAACATTTTAATCATCCCAAACTGAAACTCTGTACCTATTAAACAACACCAACATCCCCTGCCCGCGCATTCCTCCTCCACTGTCCCACACCAGCAACTACCATTCTATTCTCTATTTCGATGGATTGACTCTTCTCAGCATCTCATATAAGTGCAATCATACAGTATTTGTCTTTTTGTGGCTGCCTTTTTCACTTAGCGTAATGTCTTCAAGGTTCATCCATGTTGTAGCATGTGTCCAAATTTTATTCCCTGACCACTTCTTTTCAAGTTCAAGTCCATTTGTTTTTCCCTTCTCCAACTCAGGCCACCCCTCTGCCAATTGGAAATATGGAGGCATAATAACACACAAGACAGCATCTGTGTACAAACGAAACACAAACTGTCTTTTTCCTGACTACAAAAGTAATGCATATTCTTTCCTATGGAGCATCTGATGACAGTTCCAAATTCCTCTGAAGGCCACATCAATATCACCCATGCCCCTCGGATGAGGAATGTGTTTCTTGCAGGGAATGGCTTTGTTAGTTTTTCATCCTATTGGGCGGGGCAGGGCTGAAGCAACAGGCAGCTTCTAACCAATGTTTATTCCAAGCAACACCATCGCATATCCACAAATCTACATTCACTGCGTCACCTATCTTTCTCTGGATCCAAAGCTGAAAACACCCTATTGCTCTTCTCCTTTGGGACATAAATATTTCCTTGATCCTATTAATTTTTTAAAATAGATATTGTTGTGGGGTTTGAAACCACTCTGTCATGCTAATAAGCTTGGCCTTGCCTGCCCACCACATCCGTCCCAACCCCAGAGACTCATCCATCACTGGTTCACTGGCTGGGCTTTGGGAGGCTTACCCTGTACTCCTACCCCACCCTGCCCCCAGGAGCTATCATGGAAAAGATTGTGCAGTGTTGCCTGTAACAGTGGAAAGTGGAAGCAACCTAAACATCTGACACTAAGAAATTAGTTAAATAAATGGAAGCACACTCATAAAACAGAATAGCATGGAAGCTGTTACAATTATGGTGAAGAGCAAAAAAGCATGGAAAAGTATTCAGAATAATCCCATTGTGTGTGTGTGAATGTGAGTGTGCGTGTGTGTGAACCTTCACTATGTGAAGCAGAATTACTGTGACTTTTCTTGTCTTCTTTGGCCTTGTCTCCATTTTTTGTGTTAGATTCCCAGGGCTGCCATAACAAATTATCACAAATTTAGTGGCTTACAAAAACAGAAATTTATTTTCTCACAGTTCTGGAGGCCAAAAGTCCCAAAACAAGATATCAGCATGGCCATGATCCCTCCAAAGGCTCTAGCAGGGAGCCCCTTCCTTGCCTCTTCCGTTTCTGGTGGCTGCCAGCATTCCTTGACTTGTGTCCACATACTCATTTCTCTGCCTCCACATCACATGGTTTCTCCTCACCTTCTCTTCTTCCAAGTGTCTGTCTGTAAAATCCCTCTGCCTCACTCTTATAAGGATACATGTGACTGCATTTAGGACCCACCCAGATCATCCAGGATAAACTCTTTTTCTCAAGATCCTGAATTTAAACACATCTTACTTACTCCTGACCACATAATGTAATATTCACAGGTTCCAGGGGATTAGGACATGGACAGATCTTTTGGGGATCCACCTTTCAGCCCAATTCACCTTATAATCAACAAAAAGAAACTTCATGTGTTCCTTTTAAGGACTCACTAGTTCACACATGATTTTAGCTGGAATCCCCACTGCCTGGCTCATGATGGACACAAAGTAAATATTTGTTGAAAGAATGAATAAACTGCCCAGAGTAGGCACTGTGTTCAGTGTGAGAAATTATAAGTGGCTTCTTTCCTCTTTAATTTTTCTTTGTTATTTTTTATTACTACTGTTTTCAGATGCCAAAAAAGATATTTTCTTCTCCCTTTAAAGCTAGGAAGCTAACACCTTCCTGGAGTCCAATATTATAGCACAGGAGGGGGTTTCAGTTTTCTTGGTCTGTCTCCATCCAAAGAGGGTAAATACATGAAGAACTCTCACTCTCGGTGCCCTCCCACCCAGTTTCATTTCTGCAGCCACTTCACAGCAACGTGAAGCCAGACACTGACGTTTTAAGACAGGATCTCTTGTCATTTTGCTCTTCTCCCTTCTGGCACTGGGAACATTGCTGAGCACCAGAGCCAGAGGCTGAGCACCTGAGTGAGATTTATTACCCAGTCTCCCACCTGAGATCCCCTTCCACACAACATACCCCTTAATCCTATTTAAGCAAATAGCACTAAATCTCTTCAGGGTCTACTTTAAGAATGATGAATTGATGCAACTATGCTCCGCCTGCCACACACACACGTGCACACATACACACGCACATTGCAAATTGATTGTGACAATCTTTACATAGAGCAACAAGAGCCTTCTAAACACAGCTCCTTGAGCATCCATGGCCATTGGTCCAATTTGACATGTGAGAGAAAAGCCATTTGCCATTCCTCATCTAGCCTTGGTGAAGAATATCTCTTCATTATCAACAAACAGAAATAAATTGAGCTCCTAATGCTTGTAGGGTTTTACAACCCAGATGTGGATTCAGGGAATGGGATTCAGGGAATGTACAAAAAAAGAGACACAAGGCAAGCCAGGTGGCCTGAGCTAAGGGCCAAAAATGTGATGTACTCAATGTTTTGGAGTAATTGAGATGTCGGTGGAGGCCTTGAGGGCTCCAGGAAAGCTGCTGGGAAAGTTAGACTAAAGAAGACCGTGAGGCTGTGTGGGAATAAGATTTAGATGAGTGGAGGGGGTGACAGGTTGACCAAAGTCTCAGAAATCACCACTAAAGTACTTATCCATGTAACCAAACACCACGTGTTCCCCAAAACCCTATTGAAATACAAAAACTAAAATAAAATAAAATGGGCTGGGCATTGTGGCTCACACCTGTAATCCCAGCACTTTGGGAAGCTGAGGCAGGTGGATCGCTTGAGGTCAGGAGTTCAAGACCAGCCTGGCCAACATAGTGAAACCCTATGTCTACTAAAAATACAAAAAATTTGCTGAGCATGGTGGCAGGCACCTGCAATCCCAGCTACTCGGGAGGCTGAGGCAGGAGAATCGCTTGAACCCAGGAAGCAGAGGTTGCAGTGAGCCAAGATCGCACCATTGCACTCCAGCCTGGGCAATAAGAGTGAAACTCCATCTCAAAATAAATAAATAATAAAATGAAATAAGATGAGTGGAGGAAAATTGAGAGAAGAATTCAGACCTCAAGAAGAGTGTGACCTAAAGCTCAGAGACAGACAGGAATGCATGGGGTGTCTTCCGGGAATAGACAGCAAATCAATTTAGCTGACACCAAGGTCATTCAGGCTCCTGCCCAAAGGTCACCTCTTCAGAGAGGCCTTCCCCGACCAGTCCAGCTAAAACAGAGACTTTGATTTTCTTCCTTGTCATCTAGACTATGAGCTCCACCAAGACAGAGACCTTGTCTATTGCATTCCCCACAGTGCTCCCAGCACCTGGGACATCTTCTGCTCAGAAGATATTCATTGAATGAGTGAAGGGACCAAGGGCTCCTGCAGGAGCACTTGCAGGAGCTCAGTATGGAGAAATATGTGGGTTCAACTGCTATTGCCTTTGAATGTCAAACTAAGGACTTTGGCCTACTGAAGAGTATTCCCATCCAACTCCATGGGATGTACTAGGTCAAAAACAGGAATGTCATGTTAAGGACACTTTTGGAATACTGGGCTAAACAAAGTTTAACTTTTTTTCCTGTAGTTCTTTCATACACATTTACCATATCACTGTGGATATCCAAGTGTGCCCAAGTATTAATACATAGCACCCTTTTTTTTTTTTTTTTTTTTTTGTGGACACCAAGTCTCACTCTGTCATCCAGTTTGAAGGGCAGTGGCATGATCTCAGCTCACTGCAACCTCTGCCTCCTGAGTTTTCAAAGGATCTTAGTGCCTCAACCTCCCAAGTAGCTGGGAATACAGGCACGCACCACCACGCCAAGCTAATTTTTGTGTTTTAAGTAGAGACAGGGTTTCCTCATGTAGCCAAGGCTGGTCTCGAACTCCTGGGTTCAAGCAATCCACTCCCCTCAACCTCCCAAAGTGCTGGGATTACAGGCATGAGCCACCACACCCAGCCCCTTTTCCCTTTTTTTTTTTAAATACATCACTCTGATGACACTTTGGGAAATAGAGCTGCAGAAAATGGGAAGTTTTAAAAATGCTGGAGTGGGAGGTTTATGCATACACAACGATATGTTAGGATTAACCTGATAGTATCGATTGGCAAAGGGTAGGGACTTGAAACAGGGAGCCCAGTTTGGGGAATATAGCAGGAGTCATTCCCTCAATTAGTAAGCCACAAATATGATGTGCCAGGTACTGTTCTAGAAAATGAGGATAGTGTAAAAACCAAAACAAAGTCCACTCCACATGGACAGGGCAAAAACATGTTCTGGTTTGCCTAGGACAGTCCCAATTTCTGTTTGTTGGCCCTATATCACTATTAAATAGTGCCATATTTATTCTCAAAAGTGTTTTGGTGAAGTTAATAAACAGTCACCCAACTCATGGAGCTTACCTTCTATAGAAGAGATCATGAAGTTAGCCTACCTGGTGCCTCTGTAAATTAGACAGAGGGTCTTCCTCTGGGCAGACAGAGCTCACAGGTGTGCAGTTGGACAAGTAGATATGCCCCTTGTGCAAAGTGAATAAAGACCTTTTTATGGAACGCTCGGCCTGGGAGGCAGAGCTCGGTGTGCATTTCTGCCTCTGTTCCCTTATCAGGTGCAGGGATTTGCCCTCCAGGTGCGGATTCAGGAATGAAACAAAAAGACACAAGGCAATGACTGACCTATCCCTATATGTAGTGAACAGCCTGCATAACAACTAGTTGATGTCCAGAAGATGATCAATAAGCAAATAAATATATAAGCAAATACAATGTCAAATAGTGGAATGCACCCTGAAGAAAACGAAAGTGAAATAGGGACGCTGAGAACGATGAGGGCAGCCATCCAATGTGCACAATTCCAAAAAGCACCCATTGCATTGTGGTCTATGGAAATGGCACCCTTGGGGTTGAGCAACATGGCCACCCTGACAGGAGGTGCTATTTTAGAGAGGGTGGTGAGGAAAGGCCTCTCTGTGGAGGTGATAGATAATCTGACACTGACTGTAAGAAAAGAGGGATAAATATGAAAGAAACATCACAGTCAATGTGACACGGTGGCTGGTTTCATGCAAGGGCTTGGGGAATGAGTGTTCAAGAGGACCTCAAGTTTCATGCCTGAGAAACTAGGGAAATGAAGGCGCTGCTCAGATCTGCCCAACATACCGAGCCTGCCACAAGTGGGTGGTGCAGGGAACACACCGGCTAGTGAAACAGGCACAGTCCCTTCTCTTGGGGAGTGGACTATCTCAATGAGGATTTCCCAATGTGCGTCTGGTGGAACACTAGCTGGGTGGTATGCTAATGGGTGTTACGAGAAAGAGTTCCCTAAATAAGTTTGGAAAATGCTGGGCTAAGCAAAATTAAACAGGTTTCTTTACTGAAAGGCTTCTTGGAGCTTTTAATAAGCTGATACGCTTTGTGAACCCCAAGCAGGGAATATGGAGGTCAGCCCCTCCTAACTTAGCTGCCCAAGGAAATTTTTCTTTGCAAGGTATTTCAGGAGGCTCATGTTCCCAGGGAGGGAAACTGGGCTCTAGACAAATGTCAGGTAGGCCAGAATAAAAAATAGAGTCAGGGGGCTGGGCACGGTGGCTCACGCCTATAATCTCAGCACTGTGGGAGGCTGAGGCAGGTGGATCACGAGGTCAGGAGATCGAGACGATCCTGGCTAACACAGTGAAACCCCATCTATACTAAAAATACAAAAAATTAGCCGGGCGTGGTGGCAGGCACCTGCAGTCCCAGCTACTCGGGAGGCTGAGGCAGGAGAATGGTGTGAACCCGGGAGGCAGAGCTTGCAGTGAGTGGAGATCGCGCCACTGCATTCCAGCCTGGGTAACAGAGCGAGACTCCGTCTCAAAAAATAAAAATAAAAAAAATAGGTCAGGGAAGGGATATGGGAGAGACACAGCCAGTAGAGATAAGGGAGCCACCTCGGTGCCTTCTGCACAGCCCCAAGGAGGGAAGGGGTTGGATCCCACAGCTTCATGGGGCAGAGGTGCCTGTGGCTGTCCCCACAGGCCTGGCTTTACCCAAGCTCCAGTGGTAACTTCTGAGTCAGCCCCACTCAGGACCAAGTTTAGCCTCTGACTGACTGGCTAAAGTTGTTGTCTGACCTCCCTAGGCCTCCACTTGCCCTTCTATAAAATGGGGATACAAATATTGCCCTCCCTCTCCTGAGTGGCACGAGGCTCTGATAATTACTATTTGGCAGGGTGCTGAGGTGCTGACAAGCCCTGTCTGACACATTTCTTTCTGGCTCCTCCAGACGCTGCACACCTCACCTCCACTGGAGACCACAGACCCATCAGCAGCACACGAAGACTTCAGCCACTCACCACAGAGCAAAAGTCTCTCTCTGGCTGTCTCTCTCCGTGGTAGCTCATGTCAAAACGAAAGACTTGCCTAACCCTCTGCTGACCCCTGGGCATTGTGGAGGTGGAAGAGCCGTCTGTCAGCTGCCACTCCAGGACCCTGCTGCGCCTGGGAGGCTGCTCGGGGCCGGGACACCCAGGGGTGGTGTCCCCTGCCTGGAGGCAGCCATGCAGTGTCCTTCTCACTGAGGAGGAGGGGTCGATCCAGCCGGGGCCCTCACAGGGCTGGGTGATGACAACATTGGAGGACCCGAGTCCAGCCCAGCCTGGTGGGACGAATGAGCTGAGGTGGGTGCTGCGCGGGTCTGAGTGTGCAGGGAGAGGAAGGGGCACCTGGGGGGAGAGGAAATGCTGGGGTCCAGCGGGCAAAGCTGCCCTTGCCCCAAGCCATCTGCCAGGGAGGAAGAAGAGATGGCTCTCCTAGCAAGTGGCAAGGAAACTAAGGCCCTTTTCCTTACACCTTAGCCTGCAAGCCAGCCCCCAGTGCCCTCCTAAGGGGTGGGACAACCCTCTTTAGGAAGCAGGACCATCTTTCGTAGCTACTTTTTCCTATTTAGTCTGCCTGAGTGATGCATTTTTACTTTTACCCAATTTCATCCAGATAGGGAATGCTGGGAGTCACAAAGCTATGCACAGCACCCTGGAGCTTGGGCTGGAGTCTCTTGGAGACAGCTCTGCATGTGGCTAACGTATGGCCTGGCCCCAGGTAGAAGAATGGAAACAGATGTCGGGTCTCCTTGCATGATTTTGAGATGCCACTGTGCCCACCTGCAGAATGGGACCAGAATGTGAGCTCATTCAGTTGGCTGGAATCAGAACTCATTCCCGTGTCTTGGGCATTTTACTGTGATCCAGTCATTCATATTGATGCATACCTTGCTTGTTTGTACAGACGTGCCTTCAGCTCAGCCCAAAAACATCCGCTTAGATAGTGGACTTTTGTTTGCATCCTTGGCTAAATTCAGCTGCTGTAAAAAGCATAAGATAGAGCTGAGACTCATGAGGATGCCGATCCAAATCTCCAGGCCCTTGGTATTGAACGCCAGTTTAAAATCAAGATTTCTTAATTCCCGAAAAATGGGAAGTGGGGTCGGGGCCGGGGGGGTGGCGAACAGGAGAGGGGTTAGATTAGGGGCCTGTCTAGCTGAGTTTCCAGACCCATGCCTTCTTTAAAAGTAGTCGCTGTCTTTAGCCCTAGCATGTTACCGACTGACTTATCAATGTCAGGGTAGCCACGCAAAGAATCTCTGGCATGTCATTAACCTCGTTCCAACATGCAATTAGCCTGAAAAGCCTCCTTGCTGCCTCCATTCAGCATTACATCATAAAGAATAAGATATTTTACTATTTGCAGCACACGGTGAAGACTTTAAAGAGTTAATTATGGCTCACTGGAGTCCGTCCCCAAGATCCCAAGACCCAGAAATTAAACTGATTATTTTCAAGTGTCAGTCTTCAAGAGAGCATTCCAGGCAACCTCCTCTGTGAAATCTGAGGTTGATGCTGGTTTGCAAGGTGACCCACCAGGATACACAAGGGTGGGTTGGAGGAGGTTATTTGATTTCGGCCTTCCTCTTGTATTTGGCCATGTATTTTCAGAGATCGCATCATCTGTACAGGCTTGGAGAGAAAAGAAAGGCAAGGAGAGCTGGAATTCTACTTACCTTCTTGGTTCCGTGGGGTGAATCCACCTAAAGCCATCTGTAATCTCTGAGCTGGAGAGACCAGCAATGTGGCCAGAGTTCAAAGGGAGTTCAGCTGTAATCTGGATGTTACAATCTAAGCCAATCTAACCATGCAGGCTCTGAGGACATTATTATCAGTCAAGTGTAATTATAGATAAAATAGTTTTATTAATCGGCTTCCTAAGGGGACTGTGTTTATCTGATGGCTGTGTGTATAAGGTGTGCATGGGAGAAGAGGGAGGGGTCTGTGCTGTGTGTGGTTGGTCTGTATGGTGGGGAGGACAGGGGAGATGTCTGTGGGGAGAGTGTGGTGGATGTAGGGGGTGTGTCTAGGTGCTAGGTGAACTCTCTGCATGAGGGATGGAAGTGTATGTGGTAGCACCGACAGCATGCACACATGCATGTGTGTGTCTGCTTGCCCAGGTTTATTCAGCTGGACTTGAAATTGTGCCTGTTTTATCCACTATACCTTGGATTTGTCATCATCCTTTTCCCAGAAAAGAGGCTTTTCTATATCTGTACAATAATTAGCTAGAGTCTATAGAGTTCCTAGTTGCAAACTCCACCTGCAGATGCCCTCCTCGGCTGCTAACTGTCAGCCAAATTTTCAAATCTTATCTCCAGACCTATCATGGTTTGTCTTAAATGTCCATCACCTTAAAAATGTTTGTCAGTTGCAAAGTATCTTGAATGGGTAGGGCTCCTCCTGAATATTGTTTGGTCTGGCCTAAAGTCAACTTCACTCAGCACTGGGTAGGAAAAATGAACTTTCAGGGCCCAGAACTGCAGGTTTGATTTAAATTTGATCAGGCATCAGTGGGGAGGTGGGTATCCAGTAACACTCCAAGGCTAGGTTCCCCCACAGTGAAGCTGAAGGCCGAGAAACTGCCCAGAGACTGTGGAACAGGCACAGCCAGCCTGGTTGCCTCTGCCTTTCCTGGCAATCTACCTGAAGCATTAGTGCCTGGACCAGGCCTCTCCACACACAGCATTTTTCTGCTGGCTGACTGTGCAACTTGCTGCTCACCCTAGCTGGAACACTTGACCCAAATTATTCCCCACTTCAGAGGGCCTTGTGCAAAATCTGCCCTCTGCCTTTAACTTGGCCCAAAATGACAGCTGAAACCTGGGGTGGATACAGCCTGAAAGCCAGAAACACCAAGTGGCTGCTTCCTTCCTGTAGGGGTAGATAGCATCCATTCTCCCATGGGCACCTCAAAAAGGCAAACTCACCAAAGCCCCACTATTAGGACTTCTGATATCACACCTGTTGGCCACTCTGCAGAGTGATTTGCTGGGATTCCTGGAGTTTCTTTGCTCCCAGAAAGGCACATAAGGGCCCGGGGGAAAAAGAACAGTTTAGATAAGGAAATAAACATTTTGTAAAACTACTGCTCCATTTAAGACAAAAGAGGACTGTTGGCCAAATAAAGTGGCCTTCTCCTAACTCCCAGGGTTTGTAAACTTTTGATGGATTCCAAATAAACTAAAGATGAAAAAATGGATGAATGAATATCTACCATGTGCCAGACACATACACCTTTATTATTTCAATTGATCCAGTGAGTAGTTAATATTATTTTCATTTTGCTAATTTAGCAATGGAGACATCACAGTAATAATCATTTATTGAGTATTTAATATATGCCAGGCACTGGGCTAAGTGCTTCATATATTACATATACCATGTTATCTCATTTAATTGTCACCAAAACTGTATGAAGTGACAATTTATTTTCAGATGAAGAAACCAAGTCTCAAGGAGATAAGTAACTTGGCTACCAAGGGATAGAACTGAGATTTGAACCTACATCAATTAGACTCAAATCCCAGTGCTCTTTCTGCTACTGGTTTTTCTTTAACTGCCTTCTTATGTGGCTTATGTTCCTTGCAAAACCATGGATATCTTTTTAAATTATTGCATCACTCAAAAATATTCAGCCAAGTTCCACATCTCACTGGTTCTTTGGAACCAGAGAGATAACACTGTCCATACAACATGAAACAGAATCCTACCCATCTCCCTTCACACATTGAGAAAGAATTAAAACATAGTTTCATGAACAGGGATGTGGGTAAGAGTGATGTCCAGGACATTGAAGACACCTGTCCAATTGCTTCACAATAATTTCCAAAAATTCCAATCCCAGACACTTACCTTAGGGGTGGACAAGTTCTAAGGGGAGCCCACTTAGGCCTACGGCTCGGGGTACAAGTGAGTCCATGTTGACACGAACCTGTGGTTGAGTCTTGGCAGCTTCTCAATTTTGAGGCCTCTCCTCTTGGATGTGTCAGTACCAGAATCATTGGATTTCTGTTGAGATACGATGTTAAACTCTGTAATAAAGTGACACATCAGAAAACTTCATAATAGTTTTGTAAAAGCATAATACCTAACTTCTTATACCATTCTGTGTTTGCAACAGAGACTTTCTCTAAACAAGTTCCCAAACAGAACCAAACTCAGGAAATTTCAGTGTATGATTTGGACACGTAAACTTTTTAATGGCCAATGAAACTGTGGAAGATGGTAAAAGATTGCAAAGACATGGATAAAAACAACAACAACAACAACAACAACAACAGTACGGGCCGGGTGTGGTGGCTCACACCTGTAATCCCAGCACTTTGGGAGGCTGAGAAGGGCAGATCACATGAGGCCAGGAATTAGAGACCAGCCTGGGCAACATGGTGAAACCCTGTCTCTACTAAAAATACAAAAATTAGCTGGGTGTGGTGGTGTGAGCCTATAATCCCAGCTACGCAGGAGGCTGAGGCATGAGAATTGCTTGAACCCAGGAGGCAGAGGCTGTGGTGAGCCGAAATCACAACACTGCACTCCAGGCTGGGTGACTGAGTGAGATTCTGTCAAAAGGAAAGGAAAGGAAAGGAGAGGAGAGGAGAGGAGAGGAGAGGAGAGGAGAGGAAGAAGAAATGGAAAGAAAGAAAGAAAGAAAGAAAGAAAGAAAGAAAGAAAGAAAGAAAGAAAGAAAGAAAGAAAGAAAGAAAGAAAAGAGAAAGAGAGAGTAAGAAAGAAAAAGAAAGAAAGAAAAGAAAGAAAAAGAAAGAAGAGAAAGAAAGGAAGGAAGAAAAAGAAAGAAGGAAAGAAAGAAAGAGAAAGAAAGAAAGAAAGGGAGAGAAAGAGAGAGAGAGAAAGAAAGAAAAAGAAAGAAAAGAAAGAAAAAGAAAGAAAGAAAGAAAAGAAAGAAAGAAAGAAAAAGAAAGACAACAGTATGACTCCCAGAAGAATGTAGGAGTCATATTTTATTTTTTGGGGGCAAGAGTAAGAGCAGAATCAAAGCTGGTGACAAAGTCTTGTTTTGCTGCCCCACACAAGTTTGTTCCTAAATAGCAGACAAAATCAGAGGCCTTTTCAATATTGAGGTCCCCATTAACAGTCAGAGGTCCCCTTGTTCATAGGTGCTGATATTCCAGACACATGATTCACAACTTACCCAGGACTGTCACATAGTGACACATGCAAGACTTCCTACTCCCATGAGTAGGAAGTAGCAGTCATGAGCTATCCATGCCTACTCTCTCCTCCCATGCATGGCCAGGTTTCCTCTTGATTGAAAGCGCCCCCCAGACACTGCAGAACACAGTGGCCAATGGGCCTGAGCTTTGAGTTAGGTTATCCTAGGATTGAATCCCAGCTCTGCTACTTAGGTGTGTGACCTTGGGCAAATTACTAAAGCTCTTTGAGCCTCAGTTTTCTCTTCTGTAAAATGGGTATAATAACAGCCCCTACTCCTACAGCTATTGTGCTTGGCACGTAATAAGCATCCATTTCTAGCAGGTCACCCCAATCCTTCATCACCCAACTCAAATGCCAAATCCCACAGAAAGTTTTTTTCTGGCTTCTCCAGCACTATTAGCTCCTCTTTTCTGAAGTCCTACAGCCCCTAACTCAAAATTTGGCTTGAAATTAATTAATGCCTCTAAATATTTCTTCTTGAATTCTCTGTTAGGTTATCTATTCCTTGAAGGCCACAACTAGGTCTTACTCTTTTTCACATCCCTCTTATTGATATTAAATACTGCCCTATTGGGTTTTTTATTGTTATATTTATCAAATTCACATTTTAACATTTCTGAAATCAGGACAAGCTTTATTATCTATCTGCATATTTAACATAGCGCTTCCTCTAAGACAATTGTTTAAATCGGTGACGTATCTTATAACCAACAACATCTTAGCATTAAGTCTTGTTTGACTGATGAGGCTAGATCTGCATGGATCCAGCATCACTTCTCACCTCCCATGCTCCATCTTCACATCCTTCCACTCCCATCTTTTGACCAAGGACATACCTATGGGTGACAGTCAGCAGGAGTGAAGTGTTTAGTCTAGAGCTATGGAAGCCAATGTGTGTGGTCACACACATTATCAAGCTGCATGTGCGATCATTCACACTGGACAGGTGAGGAAACAGGTTCAGAAAGTTACCTTCTCTCAGCAAGTCCAGTGTTCGCTTGCCTGCAGAAAGAGTAAGTGTTTAATAATTGTATGATTGATAATCTATTGATAACCTTCATTAGCATGAATCCCAGATTCGTCAAGCTAATTAGCCTGATCGGGAGGGACCACCCCATTCACTACCCAAGATTCCAATGGCAGCACCATTAGCCCAGTCCGTCCTCTAACAACAGTATGGGCTGGCCACAGGAGTCGTCCATTCCTCAGACTACCACCCCAAACAACTCTCTCAGAAAGCACACCTCATGCCTGCCACTTCCTATGTGCGGTAGGAAAACATCTAAAGAAAATCCTGTCTTCGGGAATCCTTCCTATGAGGAGGGTCCTCTTGGCTGTGCCTCTCAGATCTGTGCCTTTATAGAGGCATTATGGCTTCAGATTCATGGGGCTTACCCAAAATATAGAAACCTCTAATAGATTGACTTCCAGTGTCTTTACTGGAAGAAGAAAGACCAGCAATATGGTCATGCAGTTGCATCAACTGTTTCACAAACATTATCATAATTAAACCTATAACTATAAAATCATATTTTTGTTACAGATTTTAATGAAATCAAATTCTGTCATTTTATATTACAATATTCCCCATTGACTTTGCCATTGTTTAACCTCCAGGGTGCCTTCAGTACTGGAAATAACAGAGACCTTTACTGTCCTGAGGCTCATAGCCAAGGAAGGGTTATTAAGAGGGCCACCTAACTGTTGCTTCGATTGAATCGGGGCTTCTGGTCAGGAAGATGGTAGCATGAACAGCTAAAGAGTGAGTTGGATGTAGGAAGTTGAGGGAAAACACCCAAAGAGGAAACAAAGCAAAGAAAGAAATCTGACCAATCAATCAACCAATTGGCAATCAACGAATGAGAATTGCTTAAGCACCTACTTTTGCACAAGTCTGTGCAAGGCATTTGGGGGGACAAAAGATTCATGACTCTTGTCCTTGCTTTCAAGGATCCTACCAGCAATTTGGGATGTCTAAGAAAATTGGTATCTCTTCAACTTAGATTCTGCCTCACCGAGAGGTACCAAATGGTAGCATAATGGTAAAGCTTGTGGACTCTGGTGCATAGGCTCCATATATGGTGCATTGGTGTATCCTGCAGAGGCTCCAGTACTGCTTTAAGCTTCACGTGCTATGTGATATCGGGCAAGTTACTTCAACTCTCTATCCCTGTTTCCTCATCAGTAAATTTTAGGTGATAATAATGGTACCTACCTCGGAGGAATGATGTAAGGATTAAATGACTTAATACCTGTAGCATGCCTGGACAGTTCTTTGCACCCGGTAAATGCTCAGCAAATGGTAGCTATTATGATTATTCATTGTGGAAGAGGAAGGGCAACATTATCCTACTTGTTATGGTAATGACCAAAGGTTGGGGCTCTCAACCAATATCTGTGTCTCTCTCTATAGCCCATTACAATAACTGCCATTTATTGAAATTTACCATGCACCAAGAATCATAGTAGTAGATACTTCACTGGTGAGGAAATTGTGACTCTGAAAAGCTGATAGCTCATCTAATGTCTCCCAGGTGGCAGGTGCTAGGAGTTTGTTGTTATATACACCCACTGACAGAAATCTTTTTGTTCTCAAATATTTGAGCCAATAGAGCATAGAAAATTACATTTTCTCCAACAGACTCTTTTCTAAAAATAATATGAGAATAATAGTGACAGGGGTCTAATCCAAAGCCAGTGCATTTCACCATCACACTGTAAATCTCTCCTTCCAATGATATTATCTGTGAATTTACCTGAACTTGTTTTTCTAACTCGCTTTTGTTTTCAGCCTGTGCTGCCTCTTGGGATGGTGGTGAAGGTGGCAGGTTGAGGGAAAAAATAAATGACAAAGAAATGTTCACCTTGGTTAAAGAAAGCAAGTTCTAGGAAAAGCATCTGAGATGTGAAGCCTGTTATATATAGTGAAAAGAATAGGATGGAAGCCTCCAGCCTCTGTCAGATGGTACGCCCTTTAAGTCACATGATTTTATGATCCATGTAGGTATTGAGTGCGTTCTTGATCCCAAGAATGATACTAGGCACCAGATTCAGTGAGGTACCAGAATTTCCACTCTATACTAACAGACAGATTGTGCCAGCAATAACCATGAATCCTAGAAATCTTGAGCCAACAGAGAGGGATGGGCCACCTTTTAGGCCAGTGTTGAGGCCAGAGCAAAAGAAGAGAGGCCAACTTAAGCTCCTGTTTCCACAGCTTGCCTTTAACATTGGTCAGGCCTGAGTTCAATGCAGGTTTGGCCACTGACCAACTGGGTGAGCCTCAGCAATTGTGGCACCTGTTTCTTTGTCTTAAAAAAGAAAATAGTGATAGCTACCTCCCACGATAATTGTGAAAAATAACCAAGGAAATACAGGTGAGTCATCCTAGCACAATACTTGGTACATCATAGATGCTCTTTAGGTGTGATTCTCTCCTCCCTATCCGCAAAGAACTGCCCCAGGAGCACCCAGAAACTGGTTAGCACAACAGTTAGGAGGATGGGCTCCAGAGGCAGGCAGCCTAGACTAAAATACTTGCTCTACCACTTAGCTGTGTGACCGTGAACAAGTTACTTAACCTCTCTGTGCCTCAGTTTCCTCATCTGTAAATTAGAGATGATCAGTAACTTCCTTGTCGAATATGTATGAAAATTTAATGTAAGGAATATAACAGGTCAAAATGTAAATAAGCCACACTTAGTTAGGGCTCCTTCTACTCCCCAAGTTTTCACTCATTTAATTCACACAACAACCCTACAGGAAATGTATTCCTTTTTTCCCATTTTACAGATGAGGCAACTGGGATGCAGAGATGTTCAATAGGCTTCCCAGACTCACCCAGACAGCAAATGGCAGATCAGAGATTCAAACTTAGGAAGTCTCCTTCCAGAATCTGTTTTATTAGCCACTATGTTATAATTATAAGCCCAATTGGTGTTACTTAATATTGCTGTATAGCCAGGACACCAGAAGCAGGATAGGCTGGGAGTTCTAAAATGTCTTATTCCTTCTTCTGCCCCCCTCCCTCCACCCTAGTCCTTTTACCTTCCTCTTCCATCCCCAGTCCCCTTTCTTGTTGTCATTCAACACTCATAATGCAGTTCTTAGATGCTTCATGTTCAATATCATCCAAGATCTCCATTCCAATCAAATTTAAGTTTAAAGTGATAGTTAAACTTAATTAGAGTCAAATTCTTCTTTTATTTTGGGTTTATCTTAATCATCCCTTTTATCCACTGATCCAGAAGCCTGTAATTTCACACACGAGCACCCAGAAATGCTATATTATTCATTTGGGACTGTGAGACAAAAAGAGTTCATGGTCTTGTACATCCATTGTCAGAAGACTTTTATACTCAAATAATTGAGTCAGTTGGGCAGCCACAGCCCCTGGGGAAAAAATTGAGCCAACAAAGTATAGAAAAAATATAATTTCTCCAAAAGACTCTTTTTTTTTTTTTTGAGATGGAGTCTCACTCTGTTGCCTCGGCTGGAGCGCAATGGCGTTATCTTGGCTCACTGCAACCTCCGCCTCCTGGGTTCAAGCGATTCTCCTGCCTCAGCCTCCTGAGTAGCTGGGATTACAGGTGTGCACCACCACGCCCAGCTAATTTTTGTATTTTTAATAGAGATGGGTTTTCACCATGTTGGCCAGGCTGGTCTCGAACTCCTGACCTCATGATCTGCCTGCCTCGGCCTCCCAAAGTGCTGGGATTACAGTCATGAGCCACTGCGCCCAGCCCAAAAGACTCTTTCTAAAAACAGTATCAGAATAACATGTTTTCCCTAAAAACCTCTCCACTGAGAAGAATGTATATGTTCAGAAAGAAACACTGGTAACATTTCAGAAATCAGTGACAAGATAGGCCAGTGCCCAACAATGGAAAACACAGTGTGTGGGACTATCACAGTCCACAGTCCCCTAGAAACCAAAGAGGAAGAGAAGTACGGAATTTTAAAGCTTGAAAGAAGCCCAAAGACCATGTAATCCAGTTACTTGCAAACCCTTTCCAAGGGCAGATTCTTTTGTTCAAATGAAATCTTACCCGGAAGATTTATATAAAAGCTGAGATGCTCTTATTGAGTCAGGAAGGAACGGGGTGGTCCAGAGCCTAACCCACTCTACTCCACTCCCATCCTCTCACCCGCAAAAGTCCTTGTAAGGGCTCCAGGGAGCCCCTGGGGTTCCTCAAGTCGCAGTTTGAAAAAAATCACTATTTCAATCCCACTTCCTCCTTTTGCCACTGGGGAAAAATGAAGCCCAGAGAAGTCCAGGTTACCCAGCCAAGATAGGGGTCTAGGCAGTCACCTATCTTCCTTCAACAATTTTTCCATGATGACACCCCGAATCCTCTCACGAACTGCCTTTTTTTCTGCAAGCTATATGCATATTTGTATTTGTGTGTTTGTAACCATGCCCGGTGATCCCAAGAAAACATAACAAACCAGTCCTTGCTTTCGCTTTAAAGCTTGGAGTCTGCCATTTGAATACAACATCTCGGCTGCCGAAGATGGCTAGAAGCAGAATGCAAAAAGGCACAGGGTTATAAATACCTGTCTCATAGATGACGTGGGACACTGTGCTTCGCAGCCTAAATTAGGAAGAGTTTCTGTTGTCACGAAGAAGTACTAAAAAGCGGGCAGTTCTCAGCGAGACACCTGAGAGCTGGCATCCACATGAGGAGAGGCCCCATCACTTACATTACACTCATGAAGCCCACAGATGTTAGCTACATTTTTCTAGGTAGCACAGCTAGGAAATGATGGACACTGAATTTGAATCTAAAGGCAACTAGCTGCAAAACCTGAGGTCTTAACACTGGGCCTATAATGCTCTTCCTTCTCACCACATGGGAAAAACGGAGAAAGACATGATCTTACAAAAGCACTGGGCTCAGCCAGCCTGGGAGAGAGGCAGCGCAGACCGGCACCAGGGTGGAATCTCTGTGTTTCCCCTCCAGCTTGCACAGAGGAAAATTCCTCAGCAAACGCACGATCCCCGCACAGCTCCCAGGGACAAGAATTTTCTGCATGTTTACTGAGTCCCCTGGGCTGGGAGTGGGGGGTTGCAGGGCAGGAGTGAGCTGGGCACAAAAGCAGGATAAAGGTAAACTTTCTGCATATGAGAACCATTTCCCCCCCTCCAAGGAGCCGTGTCACACTGTATGTCACCGTCATCAAAGGGGCTGTGCGTAAACCTGAAAAACCAAACGGACCTGTCTGTAGGTGTCACTTATATCACAAGGCTACAGGTGTCTTTATTTCCACTGCACGCTGGTGCTGGGAGCGCCTGCCTTCTCTTGCCTTGAAAGCCTCCTCTTTGGACCTAGCCACCGCTGCCCTCACGTAAGCGCCTTTTCTTTGCTTTTCTGGATGAATCGTAAGGGGTGTCAGGGCTCAGAGGCTCGGCCTGGGGCCTGGGTCTGCTCGTCCATCTCCAGCTCCAGGGCCGGCACCTGCGCTGGGTGCAGTCCCAGGGCCTCCGGGAGCTGTTTGACACGGATGTGACGGCTTGCCTCAGAGAGACCTGCTTGCCTCCGCAGGCCGTGCGGCCACCCGCCCTCCTCACAGCCACCACTCCCTCTGGATCCCTTAGCTGAACCAAGGGGAATTAAGAGAACGCGCCCAGGCGCTCAGTTCTCTATCCTCCCTAAAGCTTCTTTAGGAAGGGAAGCTGGATTTTACTCAGAAAAATATTCAGCTTCAAGGAAAGCCCCCCACCTACCCTTCTCCCCTGACTGAATTCCTTTCCCCACCGGCCTGCCCACTGTCCCCCACACCCTCGATACAGAGAACTGCCTTATTATAGTTTGGGGCATTTTCAGGAATTTGTACAAAACAGTTTTAAAAGAAACCCATTTGCCCTCTGACATCTCCCCAGAAGAGAATGCTTCCAGAAAAGCAATGGTTAGGGTTTTTCCACTGTGTTCTCAGGCCTTGTCAGACTCTGCAGTGTGTGGGGTTTCTGTGGGGTTGCCCCCTGCTGACAGCGACAGGTAGCACAAGCTCCCTCCTCAGGCTGAAGCTGGGCCTGCGTGTGGATGCCTTTTGTACGCCCGAAAGTGTGTCAGACATCACTAGGTGCAATCGCTTCATGTTACAGATGAGGAAACTGAGGCCAGAAAGGCTAGATGACTTAGGGAGGCAGCTCTGTGGTTCAGTCTAGTCCAGAGACCCAGGGAAAGGGGTGGTTTGCCCATCCGAGTGAACGCTTGATTCTTTTGTCTTCGCGTTCTCTGCGATACTGTTTTTCATAATCTAAGGTATTCTCGGGCCGGAGTTTTCAGTTTGGTCATCTCCCTTTTTCAGAAGTCACCAGAGTGGCAAATTGTTAGATACATTGTTAATGGCTGATTTTTCCCTCTAAAACAGGATTGAATATATGTATTATGCCCCGTCCTTTGCATATATTGGATTGCATGATTTAAAAAAAAAAAATCCCCATTTTAGAGATTAGGAAACCGTAGTTCAAAGAGGGGCATGAATATTTATATACCACATCTATATGAAAAAAAGCTTAAGAATTTCAGCAGGTTGGGTAGTAAGAAATGCGCCCCACGTTCCCAGCAGCAGAGGTAGGATTTAACCCCTGATGTATGTAATCCAAAACTGGTAAGCTTTGCATAGAAGCCTACAGCAAACTACATGGCATACCTTTTTGGATCTTCGCTGCACCTTCAGAAAAACAGCTATAAACAAACAAACACACAAACTCCCTAAGCGAGCTAAAGAAAAATGAGGAATCACTTGACAAGAGGTCAGCAAATTGGTTCTCACAGTTGCTAGGGTTCCTCCCAGAAGAACAAACCCTCAAGCACCCAACCCTCAATCTTTCTTTAGCAGTAAGTGTTGAAATACTCCACTGGGTTCTCCTCAATGGGCCCCTTCTTAGGGAGGTCCAAGGGCTGGGAAATTGACCCTCCCTTGCTCACAAGGCTTGGGACGGAGTGGACATTTGGGTATCACTGAGGCTTTAGGGAAGGAAAACCGATTTTCTTCCCAATGATACCACTCAGAGGGTGGGGTTGAGGAAGCCCAATCTTGGCCACTTTTTTCTATATTTTGCACCCTATGGCCTAGTTCTGCCCAGTGATGATTTGGCCCGTAAACAGCCAATGTGTAGATGCTTAATTGGGCCAATTTTTGGTCACATGCCCAGAGTGAAGTTGATGATCACCACCAGAGTCAGGAAGGAATTTTCCTCCTCTGGCAAACTGGCCAAGGCTGAGTGGTTTGCTCCTTCCCCTCTCTCTGGGAGGCTGAGCAGGGGTGCCGGGTTGCTCAGGCCATGGGCGCCACACCTGTTATTGCTGCCTCTGATTTGTGTGACTCTGAGAAGCCCACAGGCCTGTCCCTCCAACTCGGTGGACCCTCTCTGTGTGCATTTGGTGTGTGAGCCAGCTCTGAGAAGGGTTCAGAAGCCACTGGAGGCATCTGGGGACCTCAGCTTCCATGCCATCTCTGCCTCACTCCCACAGGTACCTGCAGCCAACTTTCTCACGTGTGAAGTGAGCCCACCTGATTCCTCCACCTTGTGTTAATTATTCTTGAGCTTTTCCTACTTACTAGGCAGCTAGAATGATGACTACATTTGGGGGAAACTGATTCCAGCTTCCACGGATCTATCGGTGGGCAGTGAGTGAGGGTCCAGAGTGTTTAAGGTACCCAGCTAGGCTGGGCAAAGAATATCCAGTTGTCCTGAGGTATCTACCTCCAACTGGGGTAGAAGGCAGTGGGCACAGGAGAAAAGGGAGAAGAGGAAATCAGGGAGCTTTTTCAGCACTAAAAGTTCAGTCTGTGTGTGTAGTGGTTGGATTTTCCTCCAATTTGGTGGACTTGCTTGACCAAAAAAATGCAAATATAATCAATGTGTATGCATATGTGTGTGAGTGCCCAGGTTTGGATGTGTTGGCTCAATTAGGTGGGTGTCTGCAGAAAGTCACAGAGTTAGGGCAGACCTTGGGGGCTGTTTTATCTGTGTTCTTGTTTAGTAGTTGAAGAACTGAGATTTGGAGAGGGGCAAGAGGCAGAATCATAACTCCAGGCCCAGGGCTCCTTCCATGATGAGCCAGCTAGTCCCTCACAAAATGAAAAGTATGTCCAGAACAGCAGGCCAAGAGACCTCCCAGCAGATCCCTGTCTGTACTGACGCTGACACTAGGTGGATCTATCACAGCGCTTCTCCACCTTTTTTTTATCACTTCTCCTAAGGACACTTTTTAGGTCATTTTTTCTTAATCATCTCCCCACCAGAAATGTGAGTACCAGAGATAAACTATACATCTACTTAGACCTTTGGAGCAGATAAAACACTGTAATTAATAACTCAGTTTTTTGATCCCCAAGAACTCATCTTTGTTCCCTAAAGAGGGGGGCAATATCACCCCCCTTGAGCAGGCCTGGCCTAACCTCAGGCCTGTGTTCACATATCCCTGGGCCTCGGTGTTACTTCTGAGAAAGGGGGCTCCGGACATCTGCCTTTTCCCGCCTATCCTGCTCTACCTCCACTAAAGAAGTCCTTAAGAGCTAAAATGTTCAATTATTGCAAGGACCTTAGAGGGCCTAGAGAAGAGAGGCTACTGAATACAAAGCAGCCATTATTCTTGAACTCTCACACCTACTGCATGCTGGCTAAGTAGCCAAGGTCTTTTGTGGAGAGCCCAGAGTTAATAACACCCACTCCTGCTGTAACAGGAAAAAAAAAAAAAAAACACCTTTTTCTGCTTTTATAAAAGATATTTTTTCCAAAAGCAAGAAATAATTACAGAAGAAAAATAGCATGCTGTACACCTGAGAAGGCCCTTTACAAAAACTTAATGGATATAATTTGCCTTAGAAGGAATTACCAAAGGGAATCAGATACAGCATTGTGTATAGCATTAGAGAGATTACAGATCAAGTGAGTAGGCCGGTATAAAGAGGAGAAAGAATAACAATATTAAAGGAGGTAAAAATACAATTGATCAAAAAATATTTCTAGTTTTTATATAATGCCATTCAATTTACCAAATGACCTTTTTTTTTTTTTAATACCCAATGACTTTTGAGAGCAATTAGTGAGGCATAGATGAGGAAGATCTCATTCCCACTGTCGTGTTTTGTATTTGATGGATTCCTTATCTGACACTGAACACCTGGGGACTGTTTTCTGTTTTCTTCCATGTGGAATTCACCTCTCCTTTCTCCCAACCCAGTGAAGGTCATATCACAGGCCTGCCATCCTCTTCTTTAGTTTTCTGAGCCTTCTGGCCCAGAAGAAAAGGGATATATTTGTCTTCAGCCCTCACTTAAAGGAACTTTTCTGAAGTCCAGTCCAGAAAGCAGAAGTGGCTTTCAGCTCCTGAGGCCCTTCCCTTCCTCATAACCTCTCACCCCATCCCTCAGCATCCTATCCCCTCCCTGCCCCCCACACTCAGGATATAAAACCAGCCAATCCGTGGGAAAATCACAGCCCAAACCCAGGCAGCCTTGACATCTGTTTGATTGGGCTCCCAGGAGGAGATCCATGCCCACGATAATCTGCAGAGCACATTAACCCTCTCCAGGCATCAGCGAAGAGACTTCCCAGCAGAGTCTGGAAACTCTTGGGTGATGGCCCAGAAAAGGTGCCTAAGTGTCAGAATTCAAACTCGGTTATATATTTACATCTGGAGAGGAGTTCTCATGCACGTTTCTGTTGTTGTTGTTGTTGTTGTTTTTGAGACAGAGTCTCACTCTGTCACCCAGGCTGGAGTGGAGTGGCACGATCTCAGCTCACTGCAACCTCTGCCTCCCGGGTTCAAGTGATTCTCATGCCTCAACCTCCTGAGTAGCTGGGATTACAGGTGTGCACCACCATGCCCAGCTAATTGTTGTGTTTTTAGTGGAGACGGGGTTTCGCCATGTTGTCCAGGCTGGTCTCGAACTCCTGACCTCAAGCAATCTGTCCACCTTGGCCTTCCAAAGTGCTGGGATTACAGGCATGAACCACCGCACCCGGCCTCTCATGCACATTTGATGGTGATGATGATGGTGGTTGGAGATTTTCAAGCATCTGCAAAGAATTGACCTTTGGTTTCAGAATCACACAATCCTGCCCTTCTTAGTACTGAGGTTTGATTTGCTATATAAGTGTGCCTTGGGGCTCAATTGTGTTTTCAGAAAGAGAAGCAGATGGGCTGAGAGTCAGAAAACTAAGGACCTCCCTGCCACTTAACTCTGGCATCCACTGGCTATGTGACCTTGAGCTAGTTACACAAATTCCCTGAGTCTCAACTTCCTCAACTGTAAAATAGTGGAGGCGAGGAGGGAAATTGGACTAACTCAGTATCTTCCAACACGTGGTACTCACATCAACTGGCAATATGCCAGATGAATCTGGTTAGGGGTTGCAAACTTTTTCTCAAAGGGCCAGGTATTTTAGGATTAGCAGGCCAAAAGGCAAAATCAAGGATACGATGTAAATATTTATATAACCACTTAAAATGTAACCACTTAAAAATGTAAAGTTTTTTTTATTTTTTATTTTTTTGTGAGACATAGTCTTGCTCTGTCGCTCAGGCTGGAGTGCAGTGGCACAATCTCAGCTCACTGCAACCTCTGCCTCCGAGGTTCAAGCAATTCTCCTGTCTCACTCTCCCGAGTAGCTGGGATTGCAGGCATGCACCAACACACCCACCTAATATTTGTATTTTTAGTAGCGACGGAGTTTCACCATGTTGGCCAGGCTGGTCTTGAACTCCTGACCTCAGGTGACCCACCCGCCTCAGCCTCCCAAAGTGCTGGGATTACAGGTGTAAACCACTGCGCCTAGCAGTAAAATTATTTTTAACTGCAGGCTTTACAAAAATAGGTGAGGGACTGTATTTTGCCTGTAGGATGTAGTTTGCTAACCCCTGATTTAGGTGGCGCATGAACCATTTTTATTCAAATGCTTAAATATTTATTTTTATGTATGTTTAAAAAATCCTGACTTTCCATTTATATTGCTAATATAAAGTTTTCCTTTTAATTAGCATATTTATGTTAAAACAAAAAGGGAGTTGATGATTTTTTTAAGTATTTTAAGTAAATAATAGTGCTCGTAGTATATGGATTGAGTGAAATTATCACAGTCGTAGGCAAATGACTGAAGTTTAGGAAACACTGGACTAGATAAAGAATTCACTCCTGCCAATCTTAAAATTCCACGTGTTTAATATCCCAAGACACTTACCAGTGGTGTGATCTTGAGCAGCTATGTTCCCTTTGCAAAACGAGGAAAGAACTACTCTATGTCAACATTATTTCAAGAATCAGAAAAAAGAATTCGGGTGAACAGATTGTTTTAATCCACCAAACACGGATTATTATTTTTTCTGAATTGCGGGGAGATGGGATTCAGTAGAGAGTGGCATGTGGGAATATGGGAAGCAGCAAAGTTGAGACCAGCACAGGCAAGAATGTGTGCAAGCAGGGGCCCTAGGCCTGTTCTTTTCTGCCTTCCTTCCAGCCTCAACCACACACCCTGCCCCAGAGCTCCTTGCCGCCACCAAAGTGTGTGGGGACTGGAGCACAGCAATTAGAATGGGCTTTTTAAACAGACACACCTGGGCCACCACCCAGCTTCGCTGGCTTTGCATGTATTACCCAGAATCTCAGAGCCTCCATCCCTCACCTATGAAATGGAAGTGCTGCCAGTACCTATCTCAGAGTGGTTGTTCTGAGCAGACCAGGAAGAATACAGCTAAAGTACTAAATTACTTAGCATGAAGCCCAAAGTGAAGTGTTGTTGCAATTACCACAGGTCCACACTCGTCTCCAAAACCTTGGGCCACACATGCTGCAGAATTCTGAATTCTTCACAGATTTAGGAAGGCGAGATAGTGTATATACAGTGGAGTACAGATTACCCCTCAGGGTCTAGGGTTGCTCAAAACATTAATATTTCTGCACTGCATCATAAGAATATTCACTCAGTGCAATAAATAAAACTGCAACCATAGTTATAAAACCATATAACATATATATGTTGTATGTATGTGTATGTATGTATAAAACAGTATATAAAACTATATAACATCAATTCAGGACTGTTTTGTGCTAGAAAATAAGATTGCAGCAAACACACACACACATACACACACACTTCCTTTCAGTTTTCAGAGCTTTCAGATTTCAGAATTATGGATTAATCATACACAGTAATTCTTAACTCATTTTTATTTATTTATTTTTTTCGGCCAGTTTCTGTGGCTCACACCTGTAATCCTAGGACTTTGGGAGGCCAAGAAGGGGAGATCACTCGAGGTCAGGAGTTCGAGACCAGCCTGGCCAACATGGTGAAACTCCATCTTTACTAAAAATACAAAAATTAGCCAGGTTTGATGGTACACACTTGTAGGCCCAGCTACTCGGGAGGTGGAGGTGGGAGGATCTCTTGAACCCAGGAGGCAGAGGTTGCAGTGAGCTGAGATCACACCACTACACTCCAGCCTGGTGACAGAGCAGGATTACATCTTTTAAAAAAAACAATTTTATTTTATTTTTATTATTTCAACTTTTAGTTTAGATTCAGGGGGTATGTGTGCAGGTTTGTTACCTGTGTGTATTGCACCATGCTGAGGTTTCAGGTGCTATTGATCTCATCACACAGGTACTGAGTGTAGTATCCAGTAGTTAGTTTTTCAACCTTGGCCCCCTTCCCTGCCTCCTCCCTCTGGTAGTCCCCAGTGTCTATTGTTCCCACCTTTATGTCCAGGAGTACTCAACATTTAGTGCCCCCTTCTAAGTGAGAAGATGAGGTACACGGTTTTCTGTTCCTGACTTAATTTGCTTGGGATAATAGCCTCCAGCTGCATCCGTGTTGCTGCACAGGGCATGATCTTGTTCTTTCTTATGGCTGCATCTCACTCTGTTTCTAGAAGCATATTATTGAACATCATAAGTCAGAGTTCAGGGGTCAGATGTGAGCAAACAGGAAACATAAATAAAGAGGCAATATTGCATAATCAGAGCCTCCATGCTCCAGTCCCCTCTTTGCCACTTTCTAGTTATATCACTTTGGCAATTGTCTCAACCCTTTCGCCTCAGTTTTCTCATCTAAAATGGGGATAGACAGGATATGGCAAGGATGGAATAATGTCACTCGTAGGTGACATTAGGGGGTGCCTGCTCTTAGTGAGTGACATATTTGTTATCATTTTTAAAAAACAAGTATTGCCCTGCTAGGGGCTCCTGCACAGTGTGGCTTCAGGAGCACCTCACCCCAGCCTCCTCATGACCTCTCCTGCTGTTGCAGGGTAATGTTGGACTCGGTGACACACAGCACCTTCCTGCCTAATGCATCCTTCTGTGATCCCCTGATGTCATGGACTGATCTGTTCAGCAATGAAGAGTACTACCCTGCCTTTGAGCATCAGACAGGTGCGTACATTTGAAGGAGCCCATCTGAGCGCAGCCAGGATGGGCTAGGGCAGGAGGTGGTGCTGTCCGCAGGCGGAAGACAAAGCTGTGCTGGGGCCTAGGAACACCAGAGTTCAGGGCAGAGGGCTGGAGGGCTCCTGGATGTAAGGAAGGGCAACCTCTTGCAGATAAAAGGTGCTGGAACTCTCACCCCCAAACTCCCTAGTTCTGTGGCCTCGAGGCCGTGCGCGGCTCAGCTAACCTCTCTGAGCCTCGTTTTGCTGCCAAGTAAAATGTACGTCTCTTGGAGTTATTATGATATTTAAACAATGTAGTAGAAAGAAAGCCCTTAGCCCAGGACCTGGTATGCTGTGTTTGCTTGGTCATGGTGGTTTTAGCCAACATTTACTGAACACGAGCTGTGTATCAAACCTCGTGCCAAGCACCGTCTCATCCTTGCCAAAGCCCTATGAGATGAACAATTATTATCCCCATTTTATACATGAAGAAACGGAGATACAGAGAGGCTAAGTGACTTGCCCTGGGCCTCACAGTTAAGCTCCATGCAAGTTGACCCATCTTATAATTGATATCACACTGTGGTTATTGATATTAATATATCATTATTCTCTGAGCTTCTATTTCTTTTTCCCTAAACCAGGGGTGATGAGAGCTACTATAAGGACTAAGGGAGCCAAAGGGTGTAAATATGTAGCCTGGCACAAAACAAGTGTTCAGTAAATATGAGCCCCTCACTGTTCCCCAGGCCTCCCTCCCCACCCTTCCTCCTCTTTCTCAGCCTGGATTTCTCCACCTGAGAAGGCAGCATGGGACCTTGAGAAAATCCCATGCCGGAGGGAGGCCAGCCGAGCTTTGCCCCCAGAAACCCTCTGAGGGCCTCTGCCACTGAGGTGCTTGGGTGACCACATATCACAGCACACCTGGCTGACTGCTGGCACAACAGGAGCACACGCTGCTCAGCGGTCATGCAAGTGCCAATCAAGCTGTCAGTCCTCACTGAGTGTTAACCCCATGTAGGAGTCCAGACTCAGTGTCTGGAGGCAGGCAGTGTGCAAGAGAGGCCATGCCTCCAGGGACTGCAAAAAGTCCACTACCAGAAGCCCCTGCCTCTGGGGCCAGGGACCAGGCCACACTCACAGACTTGAGGCACTTACCTACATAATACAATCCCACACCTGCCCCCACTCCACATGGACACACATACACACACGCGTGCACACACACACACACACGTGAAATCTCTCACCCTCATCTGTAAGGTCTAGATCATTACATTTGGACTTGAATCAAACAGATACATTGTACAATTCTCCTTTAGGCCTAAGAAGCACGTTGTTTCCCAGAAAGACATGAGAAATGTACTGTGTCTCCTTCCCTTGAAATTTGGTTAACAGGTTAAATCTGAAGGAGGAAAATGAAAACTTTCAAGTCGCCGTGCCCTCCCTATGTTTCCCACAGTGGTGGGGCCCAGCTCCAGGCTCTCTCTCTACCTATGCATAAGGCCAGGCCTCACTTAACCCAGACCTGCCATCATGAGAGCCCCCTCTTTCTGCCTATTCTGCTGGGAAGTAGCTGGGGTGGCAGTGGGAGGGGCAGGCTACAACCAGCTGCCCCAGGCAATGGCCTGGGCAGTGAAGCAGCAGCTCTGTGTCATGAAGACCTGGTGTGTCCCAAATGGGAAGTCTGGCTCTGACACTAGCTGTGTCATCTTAACCTTTCATGTCCCAGTTAATTTCTCATCTGTAAAATGGGAATGACCACAATGCTACCTTGTAGAGTTGTTATGCTAATGAAATGAGTTATCATATGGGAAGTGTTTAGGACACAGTCTGGTACCTGGTAAGCACACATAACTGTTTAAAAAATTGAAGGATTAGCTGGACGTGGTGGCTTACACCTGTAATCCTAGCACTTTGGAAGGCCGAGGCAGGATTATCACTTGAGCCTAGGAATTGGAGACCGGCCTGGGCAACATAGTGAGACCTTGTATCTACAAAAAATTGTTTAAAAATTGGCCTGGTATGGTGGCATATGCCTGTAGTCCTAGCTACTTGGGAGGCTGAGGCAGGAGGATCCCTTGAGCCCAGAAGGCCGAGGCTGCAGTGAGCTGCAATCACGCCACTGCACTCCAGCCTGAGCGACAGTGAGATAAAAAAAAAAAAAAAAAAGGTTGGGGAGCAGGCATGGTGGCTCCTGCCTGTAATCCCAGCACTTTGGGAGGCCAAGGCAGGCAGATCACCTGAGGTCAGGAGTTTAAGACCAGCCTGGGCAACATGGAGAAACCCCGTCTCTATGAAAAAATACAAAAATTAGCTGGGCATGGTGGCACGCACCTGTAGTCCCAGCTACTCGGGAGGCTGAGACAGGAGGATCCCTTGAGCTCAGAAGGTTGAAGCTGCAGTGAGCTGTGAGTATGCCACTGCACTCCAGCCTGAGCAACAGGGGGAGACTCTGGGTCAAAAAAAAAAAAAAAACGATTAGTTTCAGTTTGGGATAATGAACAAATTCTGGAAGTGAATAGCACTGATGACTGTGCAACAATGTGAATGTACTTAATGCCACTGAACTGTACCCTTAAGAAAAGTTAAAATGTTTAAGTGTTATATTATGTATGTTTTACCACAATTTTAAAGAATGAGGTTAACAGAAGTGATCACCAGTGGCATTGCCAGAGTTCCTTAAATCCAACCAAGTCTTAGACATTCAGACACAGCTCTCTGGCCAGAGGCTTCCGCATTTCCATCAGCATCACGAAAGGTTAGACCAGGCCATTGCTAGGATCCCTTCCAGAAGCTTCTGTGATTCCTGCATCAGGCAATATCGAAGACACAGCCTTCTCTTCCCACCACCCACTGAGAAAACAGAAATTCCCATCAGGTCATGCGGCCAGTGAAAATAAAATATCCTTCGAGACTGGCCCAGGTTCCTAAGGCTCCCTGAGGGATGGAGCCAGGCTTTCAAGTAGCCACCGGCCCTCGGGATTTCAGGGGAAGCTCAGTATCACTGACCTCCAAAAGGTCGAAGTTGGGTGTGAAATGTTCACCTGGAGTAAACACCTCTCTTGGAGCTGCCTGGGCACCGGGTGAGCCTTGTAGCCCCTGCTCTCCTCCACAGGTGGGAGGATTAGCAGGAGGGGCCTTCTGTCTTTTATCAACAAGGACGTTGCCACCCAGAGAGGTGCATCCATTTGGAGTTTCTACAAAAGCCCCCTCTGGCAGGGCTGGGTCAGGAGACAGCCAGCTTTGCCTCTGGGCACGGCTCAGCCAACTTTCCCTGCTCCATGGCCAGCAGGCTCTGAGACACCTCTCCTGAGGTCCTTACCCACCTCCCAGGAAATACTATCTGGAATTCTGGCCCCCCCCTAAAGATTGTCGCAGTGGCATCTTCCTGTTCACCCAGGTTCATGGGCAGGCACTTACCAGCCATGTGACCTGCAGCCAGTTTTTTGAGATATGCTTTCCTCTGCCTCCTGGAGTTGGGGAGATTGAATGAGATTTTGTGTACAAAGTGTTTAGTCACATGCCTGGCACTTGGGAAGTGCTCACCCTAGCCAAGAACTCCTCACCACTCCCTGTTGGGTGGAAAAACAGCCTTCCCTCTCCTCTCTTCATTGTCCATATTGAACAAAAATAACAACAAAATTCCATCTCAAGCTTCTCAGTTCAGAATTTTTAACAGCTTAGATATTTGAGACCTGAGGGAAGGGAAGGAAAAGGAGAGAAAAAAATGATGTGCCTTCTAGACAAATGATGTCTAGGAGAGGGAAGGGTGGAATACTCAGCCTATTTAGGAAAACCAGCTGTTCTCAAAAACCCTTCAAATGGCTTGAGCAGAGTGCCGCTGAATCTGTGCCCTGGTGTGGTAACCACAAAGGATTCTGACCTGCTCTTTGAAGCAGGACTTCTGCTTGGCTGCACTGCAGGCAGGAGGTTGGACAGTCACAGATTGCAAAATACTCTAGAATTTCATGAACTCACCCTGCCTTGCCTGTGGCTTTTTCAAAGTAAAGAATGATGACTACTGGAAAATGTATCCAAGTGGGCGGGAGGGTTGGTAGGGGGGAGGCTGCATGTAGTTCACATGCACATGATATTTTTAAAAGATGGTTTCTCCAGTCGAGTTCCAGTAGCCAACCCTCCAGTAGTCATTGAGTACCCTGGCCTTGCCACTACTTTCTTTCTGGAATTCTTTCCTTAACCTCCACAGACCGACACCCCTCCCCTGACAGCCAATGTGCCACGCACACATGCAGCGCCTCCTTTGCTTTGGAATCTTGCTTATACTTTGTCAGCTGTAGAGGTTTCTAAACTGAGGTTCCCGAGAGGCTTTAGGGGTTTCCCAGAGGTTCCTCAGGGACCACCAGAGAAGGGAGTGGAAGTGACAGTTGAGAAGATGGGGCTTCAGTCCTTCTCTGTCCACCTCCATCCCTAAGCATGCTTCTCCACTTTAATTCAGAAGACAGTAGAGCACAGTGAGGCTGGGCTGCAGGAGCCAGAATACACCCAGATAACCCACTCCTAGCTCTGCCACTTACAGGTTACGTGAGCTTGAAAAGGGTCACACCCGTGAGCCTTACTTTCTCCCTTTGTAAAATGGGTAACATGACAGAGGACTTCATAGCATTGTGTTGAGGACAACATGAGAAAGCACAAATAATTTAGCATGATAACAGGCACATACTAAGTGCTCAATAAATATGTTAGCTATAATATTATTGCACAATGTGAGATTTTATATGAAGAAAGCACTTTTTGCAAGAAAAAAAAAAGTGCAAAACCCACTGGTCAGAGAAAGAGGCATCTGGATCCCCACATGGGCTTTCCTAAGCAAGATTCATGTTTTATGTACAGAAGCTTGAGAGCAGATACAAAGGAAAGAATCTAAGAACTTCTAAGTCAAAACCAGATCAACAAATACAAAATCATCTGAAAGTCTGAGGTGAGCCCTGTGGCAGCGCCACAACTCAGGAGGACTCACTGTTGGCCACCTCTAGCCCAGTGGACATGCACCTGAGCCTTCTGGGTGGCCATGGCCCCAGGACTGCTCAGGGCTTGGCTCTCTTGGCCCCTTCCTAACTCCACGCTCCCAAGGCCATGGCTACTTTGCAGCCAGCCCTTCTCCTGTTTTCTCTATACAGTTTCCTATGCTGCACTGGACTTTACTTTTCCATCTCATGGTCTAAATCTTTCCATAGGCTATGCTGGAAAGCCAGGAAGGGGTATGGGATGGAGCTGGACTGGCTCTGGGAGGAAACTTGAAAGCCATTTATCATTTCAGGTTTTCCCTCATAAAGTCCTTCCTTTCAGTGACAAAGCTGCAATTGACGGTGCCCCTGCTATCCAGTTCATTCACCACCTCTCTTCAGTGCTGCCCCGGGCAAAACACTTTCCCAACTCCCTATGCTAGTAAATCGTGCTAATTATGGTCCAAGTTTGTCTAACTCGGGCCTCCTCTGACCCAGACTGTCTGTCTTGTCCCAGCCAAGCCCTGAGCTTGCTTTACTGTAGTTGTTCCTCAGCTAGATTGAGGAAGGCCCCGTTTCCCTGAGAACAAATGTATTCCCAAAATAATAACCAATAACAGGTGACTTATACTGAAAACTTACTGTCATTCAGATACTAGGCTAAGTTCTTTACCTGCATCATTTCCTCTTCACAACAAACCTCCTAAGATATAGGTACTATTGTTATTTTTATTTTACCAATGAAGGAAGCTGAGGTCCAGAGAGGTTAGGACAGTTTGTTAGAGTTGCACAGCTAATCCACTGAAGAGCCAAGATTTCAAATCAGAAAGGTCCATCTCCACAGCCCAGGCTCAGTTGCCACACTCAACCCTGTGACTTCCATTGGAAGGTCCCTTCCACTCCAACAGGCTCATTGGCTGGGAAGAAGAATTGGATTCTTGTACAGAATTCCTGTAGCTGGCAGGTTCATCTAGCTTCACAAACTTTCTTACCACTGCTCCCCAATCAGCAGAGGAAAAAGATCAAGTTCCTCTCCAGAGGGACATAACTGAAAGCTCTAAGCTCAAACTTCTTTTAGAACCTGAAAATTTTGCATTCTGCTGCATATCTATTTTGTTGTAATATAAAAATCAGGCCAGGCACAGTGGCTCATGCCTGAAATCCCAACAATTTGGGAGGCTGAAGCAGGAGGATTGCCTGAGCCCAGGAGTTCAAGACCAACCAGCCTGAGCAAAATGGTGAGACCCTGTTTCTACAAAATTAAAAAATTAGCCATGCATGGTGTTGCACAACTGCGGTCCCAGCTACTCAAGAGGCTGAGGCGGGAGGATTGCTTGAGCCCAGGAGGGTGAGCCTGCGGTGAGCCATGTTCGAGCAACTGCACTCCAGCCCGGATGACAGAGTGAGACCCTGTCTCAAAAAAACCAAAAATCAAAATTTTCCCTCACAATTTTTGCTTTGAGTGAGGCTCCAAGAAAATGAACAGTGTGGGTTCCAGGATCTTTATATAGGAAGGGCTTAGGGACAACAATCCATTTGGAAGAGACGGCCAAAGGACTTGTCTGGAAATGATTTTTTTTTTTTTTTGGAAACGGAGTTTCCGTCCTATCACCCAGACTGGAGTGCAATGGTGCCATCTCGGCTCACTGCAACCTCCACCTCCCGGGTTCAAGCAATTCTCCTGCCTCAGCCTCTCAAGTAGCTGGGATTACAGGCGTGCACCACCACGCCCAGCTAATTTTTGTATTATTAGTAGAGACAGGGTTTCACCTTGTTGGCCAGGCTGGTCTTGAACTCCTGACCTCAGGTGATACACCTGCCTCAGCCTCCCAAAGTTCTGGGATTACAGGTGTGAGCCACCGCACCCGACCTGGAAATGATTTTTTAAGAACACTGCGTAAGACTGAGAAGACATCGGTTATCTATAACAAAGAAGGAAGTGGGGGATTAATGGACCCACCCTCTGATCTTTCTCTTGAAGATGCATAATGAATATTACGTGACTTTTCAATTACCTGCTCTGTGCACCCTGGGGATACAGCACCACCACCATCACCCTCTCCTCTGCTCAGTTTCAGAAGCTTGAGTCTTGTGTGTGTCCTGATGATTAAGAATTTCACAAAGTCACACAGACTCGCCTGTGTCCCCAGCTTTTAAACCAAAGATGGCAGCATTAAGGGACCTAACTCAGGCTGGCAATGCAAAGACAAATTAGCTAGGTTTGGTTTCTAAGCTTGGTTTCTAATATAACTCCTATTTTTTTATGAAGAAAATAAACCAAAGGTCTAGAAAGGGACAAAGCAGCTGGCTTACACATTTAAAAAAAAAATAGAAGTGTTTGAAGAAATGTAATTAAAGTGGTGACACGGGAAGCCCAGGAGGTAACCCTAATATTGACAAGTATAAGTGGATGATATTTAATGAGCACTTGCCATATGCCTGGCCCTGTTCTAAGTACTTTCCATGTATTAATTTATGTAATCCTTTTAATAGCCCAGATAAGTAGGTCCTGTTATTTTTATTTTGCAGACCAGTCCAAGGAGGCAGGACCACTAAGTGTGAGAGATCATGTGCCCTTTCAACTTTGAAGGGGAATTCAAAATATAGGAATCCTGGTTTCAAGTTTGAGAACAGTGATTTTCAAGGAGCCTCCTGGAGCTAATACCTTCACCTCCACTCCCAGTAAAACAGGGTTGCTTTTTTCCAGATAAGTTTTAACTTGAAAAAATATTATTCAACCATAAAAGAATCGTTCAAAATCTTAGCATAACCACTCCAAACAATAATCTTGAAGGAGACAAATGGCCAAAAGCCTGTGAGATTCTTCATCACAAAGTGATGGCCAGGAGTGATCCAGCCCATGAAGACATTTTGACTGGGCTTCCCGTGGTGTTTTGTAAAAACCAAGCCAGTTGCCACACTTGAAAATAGAAATCAGGAGATTTCAGTTAGCAATCTGGTCCTGGCAACACAAGGCCCACCTTTCCACAAGGCAAGGGGTCGGGTAGCCATTGTGCACTTTGGCATGAACTTTCCAATCCCCACTGTCTCCACATGGGGCCACTTCAGGCATAGACATTATCTGCTGACCCTGCGGGCATCTGGTGCACCCACCCAGCTCTGAAAGCTAAAGTCCTCCTTCTGAATTTAAATGCATCTCAGGTTATAGCATCACTTGTGAAAATTCCCCTAGAATTTCTGAAAACTCCCTCTAGTTCAATTCTTCCTTCCAATGCAGCTGGCCCTGAAACAAGTGTCCTGACCCACTTCAGACTTCAAAGGAGCTAGCAGAGCCTGCTGCTTAATAATAGTGACCTATGGGCATTCAGATCAAGCCTACCAGGCCCATGATGGGCCTCTACTGGTCGACACAGGCAGAAGGGCCTCATGGCTCAACTTTCCCAAAATGTTGAGATTATTTTATAAATGATAGAAGCGTTGAGAAAAACACTTTACATTTCCAGACAACACAACCCATTAAAAATAATATATTCTGCGGGTATATAACCCCTTATTTGATTGCCCTGAGTTCATGTCTTCCAAGTAGCAAAAGAGTCTTCTTCATGTCTTCATTAAGGTTCTAAACACTATCATCTTCAGTCTCTCCATCCTCTTTCTGATTCTTCAAAGCTAGATTGTATTTTTTATTTTTTCTAGTCAGGCTCTGCTTATCCATTATTTATAATTACAATTACACATATCTGCCTTCATCCAAATCTTGCTTTAGTCAGTCTTGAGATGTGTGCCCAACTTGGTCCTCCTCAATCAAGAAGAGTGGGGCGTGGTAAGAGGGAAAATGCCACTTTTCCCTCTTCAGTAGCTCCTTTACTGACAGGCCGCGTGACCTTACAGGGGTCCCGTCAGTCCCCGGAAGGGCAATCTCCTCACGTGTAAAGTGGAGAGAGTGACTGTCAGTCACCTGGTCAGTCAGTCACACTCACTGAGGTAGGCCTGTGGTGGGCTAGGCCAGGCTCCAAGCACTCCTGGTTCAGGGCGAGCAAAAGCTCTAGGTCTGGAGGGGAGGGATGAGGAGGACGCCTGATGGGCACTCAGTGGGGAGGAAGAGACCTCTGCGAGGGGGAGTGAGGATGAGCAGAGATTCCTCAGGAGAAGGCAGATGGGGACCACGCTCCATCCAAAGAGAAGTCGCTGTGGGAAGACTCTGGGCCGTGGAGCCTCCTGAAAGAGGAGAGCAGGAGAGGGGCGGGTGAGGAGGGGCTGACAGCGGCCTCCCTCGTCTGGGCAGCCTCCGCTCTGCCGCTCTCCTCCCGTCCTGAGGATGGGACCCCCGGAAAAGCGGCCTCTGGAGGCCTGCCATGGCACCCAGAGCAGCCATTTTCCTCCCAGTTCTGGGGCTTTGGAAGGAGCTTGCGGATGAGGAGAGGGAGCCTCCGCAGGGCTCTGGCTCCCTTCCAGGGGCCGAGGCCGCACACAAAGCCGCTCTGTGGGTGAGCTTCAAAGCGGAGTGCCGAGGAGCAGGGAGCCAGCGCCAGCAACACCTCCCCGGTGTGGGGCCGACTCCCCGCCTGGGCGTTTCTCCGAATCCTTGAGGCCCCCTTGGCTTCCGCAAACAATATGGCCCTCTTCAAGTGCCAAAGAAAATAACAAGGGGGTGGAAGCAGAGAGGGGAGGGGAGGGAAACAGGGGAACAGAGCCTTGGCGAAACCTTTCCATGAAAAGAAATCAACTGTGCCCTCCGACGGCCGCACACCGATGGCCATCTAGGGCAGGGCCCGCAGCTGAAAAATGTCAAGGCTCATAAACATCTCTCACGGGACGCCAGTAAAGTCCAAAGGCCCCTCAGGTTTACTAAAGCCAGAAATCAGTAGATGAAAGCTCAGGCCGAACTCAGGAATGGCCCCTTGTTCTGCCAGGAACCCCTGCCTGCCCTGAAGAGCCCCCACGGGCCTGGTAAGCCAGCTCCAGCCAGTGGCCAGTGAGCAAGACCTGAGTCATCGGTCTCACCGGCTCCCTGGCTCTTCCTATCTGCCAGATAGAGGCTACGACATCAGCCTCAAGCACCCTGGCACAATATTGACGCTTTGATCTTAATGCATATAAAATTCTGACAATTTTTAAATAAAATAAATCAACTGCCCCTCCACCCACCCTTCGGTGGGAAAAGAGATCTCTGGAAGACCTTTGAGTTTCAAGGGGAGCCTCTATTTCCTCTTTTGTGGAATAGCCCAATTACACCTACTGGATAGGATTGTTGAGGGGACCTGAGAAACTTGAAACGACAAAAACACGTAGCGCCTCGGCTGGCTGAGGGTGCTGAGTGAGTAGTAGCACCTGACCGGCAGAGGACCCACCTCCTGCCTGGAATCATCAGCAACTGACAATGGTGCGAGTTCTACTCACCTTTCAATGCTGCAAATCGCACCACTGCCATTTGCTGTGGGGTATAACATGTGAGGGACCCTTTCTGTCATCGTCACCTTAGCCACTCTCTGCACTCTGCCTTTCTTTTCAGGCCCTCGTGTTGTATTCTCTCCAGCTTTCCCCGTGCCTCAGCCACTCTTCACGTTCCATCTCTGCTCTGTGCTGACGCAGTATGGTGGTGTGGGGAGAGCAATGGCTTTCGAGTTCAGGCTAGGGTTCAAATCCAGCTCTGCCACACGCTGGCGTGGGTTCTTGGGAAAGTCCTTCATGACTTTCAAGTTCCTCTTCTGTGATCTCCTGGGGGACGGGGGACAAAACCTGTCCACCATGAATCCTTAACATACAACATGTGGCTGCACACATAGTACATATTCAATAATAATGTTTGTAATAGCATTTAAATCCTCCAGGCTCTGTTCCAGGTACTTTTATGTATATTAAGTCATTTAATCTGCAGAACAACACTATGATACAGGTGCTGTAATTATTCCAATTTTACCAGTAAGGAAACTAAAGCTTTTATTTATTGAATGAAATGAATAAATGAATGAATGTTTTCCATGGCAGATACAATAATTGTTTATGTCAAAGAGCCTGACCAAGTACCTAATACCGCACCTCTTCCATACCTTATGTCCACCCCACTTTCCATTTCTCCTAAGAACAGAAGGACAGAACTGTTGAACACCAAATCTCTGCCCCTGGGCCAGGCAGAGCCACATACCAGCCTCCCAGACAGATGGCACTCACAACTGTCTAGGCATGTACACGATTCCTCTAAAGGTGTGAGGGGCTCTGATCTCAGGATAGAAATTACTCCGAACACCACCAAAAACACAAGAACAACAATACAACCAACTCTCCCATGACCACCTTCCTCTGGAGGTGCCTACTATGGTGACGCAAGGACTGTCAGACTCTGGGCAGTGTCTAATAACCCAAGGTTCTTGGCACAAGATGGCCAGTAACTGTGCAGAAACAAATAGCCAGCATTGGGCAGCTGCCCTTTAAAGCATAGGGAATCAAACCAGCTTCAAATGGTTTCTGACACACAGTAGGCACTTAGTAACTATTGAATTGGTTGGTAAGTTTCTGTTACCATTCTGCATACATTAACCCCAAACTCCATAATAGTCCTGGGCATTGAGCATATTATCCCCATTTTACAGATGAGGAAACTGAGACTTCAATGTCCACAGACCTTGCCAAGCAGAAAGTGGTAGAATCAGAATTTCAACCTAGCTTGTCAAACAGCTGAGTTTGTGCTTTTGATATCATGTTATCTGGAATCAAATAACTGAAGGGCTGTTTTCTTTGTTTCTCCACTAAATGCCTTTTTTTGAGCATCAGCACCAAGTCTGGTTCTTTCTTGCCCCTGTCATTCCCTCTATCATGCCAAAGTTCATCTGTAGGATCCAGTCCCTCTGGTTTTCTCTGCAGAATAGAAGGTGACCTGGGCTCTGCAGAACACCCAGGGCTGGAGGCCCTTTCAACTTATTGGCTGAGGAATGAGGATGTTACTTAACTGATGCATCCTTCAGGGGACCTCTCGAAGGCTGTCTTGGGACTGTTGTCCCTCACTTCTTTCTCCTTTGGTGCAGCCTGTGACTCGTACTGGACATCAGTCCACCCTGAATACTGGACTAAGCGCCACGTGTGGGAGTGGCTCCAGTTCTGCTGCGATCAGTACAAGCTGGACACCAATTGCATCTCCTTCTGCCACTTCAACATCAGTGGCCTGCAGCTGTGCAGCATGACACAGGAGGAGTTCGTTGAGGCAGCTGGCCTCTGCGGCGAGTACCTGTACTTCATCCTCCAGAACATCCGCACACAAGGTCAGTGTTCAGAGGGCCGGGCCTCCAGGGGAGGGACCAGGATTAGGACCAAACAACTTTGAAAGTCCTTTCCCATCGTGTGACTTGCACAGCAAAATTTTGCTAACTGGAGTTCTCGTTAACCCAAACCTTCAATAACTGGAAGCTAGTATGCCAGAATTGGGGATTTTAGGGAAAAGGGAGCAAGTTACAAAAATGCAAATTGAGTGAATTTTTAAAAAGAGAAAGAAAAACGGACACCCCGTTCAGGGACTGCCCAGGCACCAGGCTGATAATAATACAGTATATTCATAATGACTTGAAACCACACAGGATGGACAAAAAAGAGGTTTGTGCTTCATCTCTCATTAAGCAGAAGAGGAATAAAATTAAATAGACTCCCCTTTTCTACAGGAGTCCAACTAATTATCATTTCATCACATTCCTAATGGTCAAGGACCAAGTGGCCAGAAGGTGGCGCCAATAGCATTATTTAACTCTTCAACAGGCCTTTTGCATGCAGAATGTCGATGAACATTTTTTCAATCCAGAAAGGTTCTTTGAGAACATCGAGCTCTAATGTCTCAAAGTCACACATAGATAAAGGAACTGATATCCTGAGACATTAAGTGACTTCCTCAAGGTCACACAGCAAACAGGGCTGATTCACAGAAAGTCAGTACAAAGCAAGGGCTTGGAGATCCGAAAGACCTGTGTTCCAACCCTGGCTCCAATACTCCGAGCTATGGAACCTCTGGCGAGTGGCTTAACCTGTCTGAATCCCCGCTGCCTCATCTGTCCAATGGGATAATGACACCTCCATGGGCTTTTTGAGAGGATTCAGGGAAATATTACCTAGAACAGCATATGAAGATGGAAATGCAGTAAATGGCAGCTGTTTTTCCATCATCATTAATATAATCAAGAGGCGTATTATAGGATGTTAAAGGAAGCCTATCTCAGCTCAATTTTAAGAAGGACCTTTTTAAAGGTTAGTACCTTCTTTTGAAAAGGTAATTCAGAAGATACAGGAGATAGGACGATCCCCACCACTGGAGATAATCAAGTAGTCTAATAGCCCCCTGCTTGAAGAGGAGAATATGACAGCGACTCTTGTTTGCACAGAAAAACCACAGAGAACCCTCCTGCTCTGTGATTCTTTGGCCTTCTCTTGATCCTCATCCATCATGAGCGCTTGAGGGCAGAAAAGCTAAGAATGGTGGCCCTTGGGCACTACATGGCTTGGGCCCTGGGAGCCAAAACTCCAGTGACAATGACCTGCCAAGAGCTGGGATCTGTGTCCTGTGCTCAGAGTGGGCACTCCCTGAAAGAGGACAAGTTTGACCAAGTCACAACGGCTCCAGAAGAAGGAGCTTGGGACTCCATTTAGGATCCTCCCAAGGGAACAGGCTTGCACAAAAATCCTAGGGCCACAGAGAGGGGTGTATTTTATTCTGGAAAAAGATGCAGCTTGGCAATGCCAGCTTGGCCAAATGTCAAGTCAACCTCATTTGTCTCCATGCCCTTGTGCAGCCCCTGTGCTGGCATCTCCCACCACAAGTACCTCTCTTCCCTGGCAATGGTTGCATCAAAAACAAAAAAACAAAAAAAACCTGTTGGCCAGGCACAGTTGCTCAGGCCTGTAATCCCAATACTTTGGGAGGCTGAGGCAGGCAGATCATCTAAGGTCAGGAATTCGAGACAAGCCTGGCCAACATGGTGAAACCCCGTCTCTACTAAAAATACAAAATTAGACAGGCATGGTGGTGCGTGCCTATAATCCCAGTTACTCAGGAGGCTGAGGCATGAGAATCACTTGAACCCAGGAGGTGGAGGTTGCAGTGAGCCGAGGTTGCACCATTGCACTCCAGCCAGGGCAAAAAGAGCAAAATCCTGAAAAAAAAAAAAAAAAACCCGTCCCTGGTTTTATTACCCCAGGGCCCTGTGCAAAACTAATAGGCTAAACCTAAAAAAGCCAACTGCTTTTTAATAGGTCATACATTACCTGTTCTTATTGTAAGGAATTCCTGCAATCACAATGCCACCTTTAATGGTGGGATTTCAAGCACTCTCTAGGCCAGGAGTGGTCCATATTGAGCAGTAAAACTATCTACTCCACCAATCTACTCCTTTCTGAAATTCCTCTTTTAATGTTTCTCAGTCAGATATGTGGATTGTAGATTGTGGAGATATATATATTGTGATCAAAGTTCACACTGTCTCCCATTTGCCCAGGAAACATCGTTTCTGCCTGTGATCCTGGAGTAATTATTATTACCATAGCACTACCTTTCATCCTCAAAAGTGTCTCCATTTAGATCATAAATTCTACAGTTAACTGGGGGTTATTACCTCATGTATGCCTTATACTACCCCATAGGTTTTGACTCTGGCAGAACAGGACACAGAATAAGGCAATTTTATGGAGGAGAGGAGCTGGAAGGGGGTTGTAAGGCCTCGGCACCATCCAGCTCCATAGGTATTGCAGTAGGATTTAAGGGCCCAGCAACCTGGGGACACTGGTTGCTGGGAAGCAAGGTCAGAGGTTGGCTTCCACAGCCTAGGAGGGGAATGAGCCCCTCTTCAATCTCCCATCCTGTTCTCAGTCGGCCCTTTGGACAGAGTCAACTGAGGCGCCTGGCTGACCAAAACCAATGAGAACATGACACCAAGAATAAAAAATCACAACTGTGCCCTGCTCCAGTCTGCTTAGCAAGTAGAAATTAGTCCTCGTGTTGGACCAAGCCAGGACATGGGTATCCTTCAGCCTAAACTGCTATGTGAAAACACAATCTCAAACTCCTCATTCAACCCCAGCCCACCCCATTCTACAGAGGAGAGAACCAAGGTCCTGACATCATCTTCCACATCCTCATTAAATTCGGCGTTCATGTAGAGCTTTGCACTTCTTGCAACCTCTTATGCCCGTTCTCCCCACTGACCAGCAAATAACAGGCATTCCAATCCCCAAGGGATTAGAGGCCATGTCAGAGACTATAGACTCTTAGCCACAGGGGAGCTTAGTGGGTATTTTACCTCATGATGTCAATGAGAAAAACCAACAAGCCCAGAGACTGAGTGAGCAAGGCTGCACAGGGATCAGTAGCCCAGCCCAGCTCAGAGCCCAGCCCTGGACCCCAGACCAGAGCTTACTCCCCAGTGCCTGTTCAGAAAATCTGCAGAGGCTGCTGGGAAGCCTGGTTCTGGGTGCTCCCTCCAAATGACCTTTAAAAATGAGGAAATTATCACCTCTCGGGGATGGCTTCAGGGTGACACTCTAAGACCAGATGGTCTCCAAGGTTCCCTCTAAATTGTAACCAACCTCAAGAGGGACAGTCACTCCACTTCCCTCCAACACCCCCTCTCCTGGTCTGGCCAGTGGAAACCAGGATTGCATGGTATGGTTTCTGGATTTCTTTTTCTTTCCCAGGTTACTCCTTTTTTAATGATGCTGAAGAAAGCAAGGCCACCATCAAAGACTGTAAGTAACCAAGCGCGAGCCACCCAAGGCTCTGTCAAGGTTGTCATTGGCACATGGGCTTGACCATTCTTTTAGGATCATACTGAAAAGCTGATGAACCAAAACAATCCCAGCCCTGGAGAAAGCAGTGGGGAAAAGCGTGGTGGAAAGAGTGTGACAGAAAGAGCGTGGGTGTGGGTCTGTAGGACCATAGCTTGGGTCTATGGATTGCTTATCGTCTGAGACTCCATTCCCCTATCTGTAAAATAGTGTGACCCTTGTGGGTCGTGGTAAGTTTGAGAAACGATGCACACAAAGAGCCCAGCATGCGCCACCAGTGTAGATGCTCCCAAACCAGTATCCATTTTTCATACACTAATAATACTATTAGAAGCCTTGTGGTTCATAATGCTTAAGAAGACTCTGAGCTCACTAAGCAGGTAGAGTTTATAATTATAAGACGATGGAGGATCTCAAATAACCTTGTTGATGCTGATGATTAACCTTCCCTGTTTCACTTGGGCAGATGAAGAAGGCTCAGGAAAGGGATCTTTGGTGCTTTCATTTTTCAAAGATGACAATGATGATTACTATTAGTTACTGAGTCCCTGGCCCAGAGGCCAGGAGGAAGTGTGGTCCTGGGCAAACCCCATTCCCCCATGGGCTTCAGCTCAGTCATCTGCAGAGAGGGAGCAGAGCACATGGTGATTTCCAAGGCCTGTGAGGGCTGCAGGCTGGAGGGGCAGACACAGAGGGACTGTTCCTATGGGTTATGATTTTTCCTCCTTAAAGTCCCAAACAATCAACTGAGGACTCACGTTACTTGGATCCTAGTTAACAAAAGTTTTTGGAATTTCGTTTTTCATTTTGTTTTAGGTGCTTTAGCACAGGAATAGCCAGTTCGTGGACCACACGCTACGGGCTTAAGCAGGTGCGCCCTGCTCCGCAGACCGCAGCTGCCCTCACACGAGCAGCTCTGCATTCTGCCAGGTTTCATCGCTCGGGGCCCCTGGGTGTAGCATCTCACCCACCTGTGAACAAAGCTCACACACTATTTCCTGGTGCTGGTAGAATCCCTTGTGATCCATCTGCAGCAGCCTGGGGGATGTAAATCCCAGCTTTTACCACCCCACCTAACCCAGGCAAAGCCCCTGGAAGAAATGAGCCTATGAAGCCCGGGAGACATTACTGTGGCCAAAGGCTTAAGCCACAGGCAGGCATTTGCTTTACTCTCTAAGTAGTAGTGACCTAGACCTGACCAACCCTTTCTCCAGGGGTCAGTGTCTTCACCCACAAATAGGAATCACTTACCAGCCTGCCTTCCACACGACAAAAGGAAGCTAATACAATAGAAAGAGAAGGTGTGTCCAGTAAGTTCTTTTGAAGTAGGTGTAACCTGAATATATAACTAGCCACAGTTAGATTCAATGTGCTGATGATTATTTTGATGAGGATAAGGATGAAGATGACAGCTAGCATTTATTGAGTGCTTCCTGTGAACCAGGCCCTGTGCTAATATCTTTATAGACATTGTGTCAGGTAATCTTCCCAATATGAGACAAGTCCTAGTGCTATAGCCTTTTTATAGGGGTAGAAACTGAAGCTTAGAGGTTAAAGGTGACATGCTTAGAAGGCAACAGATGACCCAGGTGTGTCTAAATCTAAAGCCCTTCATGCCTTTGCTCCCCTTACCCATTTATTCCTCTCCTGTTTCCTTCATTCTTTGAACAAACATTTATTGGACACTTACTATATGCCAAGCCCAGAGCTAGGCACTGTAGCTGTGGTGATGAACACTATTTGAGTCTTGCTGTCACTGAGGCAAGGTCGGGGTAGAGATATTAAATAACCCAAATGATAAATACATAACTGCTCATCACGATGATATTATAAAGGGAAAGATCAGCATGCTTTGTGTGTAATGGGGAAAGATTGCATTTAAACTGGGGCCAGGGACAGCTATTTGGAGGAAGAGATAGTTGAATTAAAGCATGAGAAGAAGTTACCCAGGAAAAGAGAGAGAAGAAAAGGTTCCAAGCAGCGAATGGCCAGTGCGGAGGTCACGAGGCAGGAACAATCTTGGTGTCTTAGAGAAAGAACCAAAGAAGGCCAGTGAGTCTAGCATTAGCTTGGCCAGTACAGTAGCCACTAGCCACACGGGGCCAGTTTAATTACTTAAGTTATATTAAAATTCAGCTCCTCAGTTGCATAGCCAAATTTCAAGTGCTCAATAGCCACAGGTGGCTGCCATCTTGAACCGCTCAGATTCTACTGAGCGGTTCAATTCTGTGATAGTGGAGGCATAATAACTTGTATAACACTCACGGCATCAGTAGTCTCAGCAGCATCAGCAGAAGGAGGGGTGGGAGCTGAGGCCGAGAGCAGGATAGGGCCAGATCACTCACCACTTTGTGGGCAGCAGAGTTAGGATTTCATTCTGAGCAAGCTGGGAAGCCACTGAAAGGTCATAAGCATGAAAGTGATCAGATCACATTTACATTTTAATATCTCTTGGGCTGCTATTGTCTGGGTCAGGAAGCAATCTAGCCAGGATGCTCCTGCCCAGAGGAGTGATGATGATGGTGGCCCGGACCCAGCAATGGGGAAGAGGTGGGGAGAAGTTTCTAGAAATAGAAGTGGTGGGGCAAGGGCTCTGGGCTAGCATCTCTGGAGCATGAACTCATGGAGACAAGCCCTCTGCTGATGGTTGGTGCCGTGGGCTCTTCCCTGTCTGCTTCATTTGGGAGCCTAGAACTAGACTGAACTCAGGGTTAAGAAGTTTAAGTCCACCTGAGAGCCAGCCCCAGAGGCTTTGCCTTATTCCAGCCTCAATGCCTTGGCCAGGACACCATGGCCTTCCCCCGAGACCCTTGAGGACCATCTCTGGCTCTCCCCCAACCCTGATGATCATGCTTTCCCCAAACAGAAACCCTAATGGATAGTTTGATGGGCACAAGGGGAGGTATGAAGACAACAGGTTGGTAGTTTATACAATGAGCCCATTCCAGAAAGTCCAGGACACGTGATCATGGTGCCTATGGCTCAGGTGATGTTTCCTGATCTCAGATATTCCCTGACCCAAAAATGAGAGGCTGCCTTTCAGCGCTGATGTCCCATCCAAAGACCAAGACCTGGCCAATAAGGAAAGTGGCATCCTGGGGCTTTCAGCAATGTTCCCACTGGGTCTTCAACAAAAACGAATATAGCTGTCTTTACCATTTATTAAGCACTTACTATGTACTAAGCATAACACTGTGCCAAGTGTTCTGCTTACATTATCACATTTAATCCTTGTTCTAGCTCCATTAGGGAGTGTTATTATCTCCATTTGCATCTGAGGAAACTGGAGGTGTAATAACTTGCAAGTAAGTGCAGGGCTGAGATTCCAACACATTTCCTCAAAGCCTGCGCTTTTTACATTGTGTGCTATGCACACTCACACATGCACGCACACACACACATATGCACATAGGCACACATGTTCCCAGGCCCTTCTATTCACTCTGCTGCCCACTAAGTTGAGATCCAAGGCCCGGAAACTCCTCAAGTTCTGGTCCCAGCTTGACAATAATTCAAACAACAGGATGATTTTCAACTTAGTGCCCACTGAAGGTGCCCAGACACACAAGCTACAAAACTGTCAGAGCTGGCCAAAGTGAAACAACCCATTCCCTTTCTGCTTGGTCTCTTCTCTCCACCTGTCCCACTCCCCACCCACCTCCACTGCAGAAATGCCAGTAGAGGGTGTTCTGGGCCCAGGAACCAAGCCTACAGTCCTGGGTTCACTGCCAGGCACCTCCCTGCTCCTGAGCCTCAGAGCTTCTCTGCACCAGCCTGGCATGGGGTGTGGGCTCCATGGCTGGACTGCTAGTGTCATGGGGATACGATAAACTGGTTTTGGAAACCCTGCAACTCAGGCCCCCACCCCAGCTTCTGGAGTGCTTGCAATAAACAATTGAGGATACATCCTTTGGCCACATTTTAAAAGTGTCCAGGCTCAAGGCCAACCAAGCCTCTCCAAATCCCACAGACTGCAGAGAGCCTGGGCCGTGTCTCCCCTCATCCCCCACCAGCTGCAGGGACATAGTCAAGATGACAAAAGTTGTGAGCCAGGGAGAGCTGCACCCTGAAACACAACTGGCATTTACAGAGAAATATAGTGGGTTCACGGCGGTGCTACAGATCCACCACCCAGCGCTGGTGGAGGTTGATTTGGGAACCTGCCTCAGTATTAACATTGCAGTAATGACTTTGGCCCCCTGCCCCTGCCGCCACCAGCCAAGCGAGGTCTTGACTAGTCAACCAGTGAGTACCTTCAAAGCCATCACTGCAGAACTAGGAACAGACAGAACAGGGTTATCTCGAAAAGACCCACCGAAGAAATTCCCATCAGCCTCATAAACCCCTCTCATGCTGATCTGTACTGTGTTCCTCCTACCAAGCCAGATCCCCTTCATCCAAAACATGGGAGAAATCATTAAAATCAAAAGGACAATGTTTTTCCTCCCACTTCTTGCCATTTTGGCATTTCAGTGAAAGCTTGTTGTCTATTCACACTTAATAATTCACCTTTGTTTATGACTCCATTTGTTTTCTCTTCTCCTAAAAGATTAAATCAAAACAACAGATCGATCTGGGGGTAGTAATAGACATATCTCATAAGAGTGGGGAAGGTTGAGTGAGCATCTGACAATAGCAAATGCTCAACAAATCTTAGCTAATAATGGTTCATTAAATGTCTATTGAACACCTGCTGTGAAAGACATGATAAAGTAGTAGTTACGAACATTAGCTTTGCAATGAGAACTCTCTGGTTCCACCATCTGGAAAAAATTCTTAAGCTCTCTGGACTTCCAATTCCTCCTCAATAAAATTAAAATCATAATAGTATCACCCAGGGTTGTTATAAGGATGAAATGAGATACTCTATGTGAAGCCCTTAACAAGCACTTGGCATTTAGTAAGTGCTCCGTAAATATCAGCTGATAGTGGAGGAGAAAAAGAGATGGATCTTTCCAGTAAGGTAGGCCCAGTGTTGTGATACCAAGGAACTCACAGGTGCTCTCTATGGGGCTCATAAGGGGTCTAACCCAGAGGGTCAGTTCAGAGAAGGCTTCCTGAAGAGGTCTTGTGAGAGGTCCGCTGGGTAGAAGTGGAGAGTGGGGAGTCTGTGCAAAGGTCCTGAGGCAGAAGAAAGCCTTGCCTCAATGGAACCATTTGACCTAAGGGAAGGGAAAACGTTGGGAAGCAGAAAGAGATAAGACTGGAGATCTGGGTGGGGGTCAGTCTGTGAAAGGCCTATCTAATGTGCAGCCTTCATCCTGGAAGAAATGGGGAACCACTGCAGGATGTTCAGCTGGCGAGGTGACATGACCCAGTGGCACTGAGAGAGGTCACCCTAAGCAGCAGTGTGGGGCACAGGATGTCATTCCTGCCCTTCCTTCATTCAGCAGTGACAGTGTACATACTAGACGATGCAGCAGGGACAGTTGTACAGTATAATACAGTATAGTATAGTATAGTATGTATAGTGTAGCACAGTACAGTATAGTTAGTATACTACAGTACAGTGCAGTATAGCTAGTATAGTATAGTACAGTAGAGTATAGTATAGTTAGTACAGTCTAGTTCATATAGTACAGTATGTACAGCAGAATATAATATATGGTACAGTATAGTTAGTATAGTACAGTTATTACAGTACAGTGTGGTATGATTAGTATAGTATGCTACAGTATAATACAATATAGTGTAGTTGGTACAGTGCAGTATAGTTAGTATAATACAGTACAGTATAGTATAGCACAGTACAGTATAGTTAGTATAGTATACTACAGTATAATACAATATAGTATAGTTAGTACAGTATAATACAGTTAATATAGTATAGTACAGTATAGTGTGGTACAGTAAATATAGTATACTATAGTGTAATGCAATATAGTATAGTTGGTACAGTACAGTACAGTTAGTATAGTATAGTACACTGTAGTATGGTGTTAGTACAGTACAGTACAGTAATAGAATAGTTAGTATAGTGCAGTACAGAACAGTGCAGTATGATATAGTATAGTATAGTTGTCATGGTATACTACAGTACAGTCAGTATAGTTAGTATGGTATAGTGCAGTATAATGTAGTTGGTGTAGTATAGTATAGTACAGTATAGCATAGTTAATATAGCATGGTACAGTACAGTATAGTTAGTATAGTATGCTACAGTACAGTATAGTTAGTACAGCATAGTATGTACAGCACAGGATAGTTAGTATAGTATAGTACAGTATGGTGTGGTATAGTCAGTATAGTTAGTATAGTACAGTATGGTGTGGTATATAGTACAGTATAGTTAGTATAGTACAGTATGGTGTGGTATAGTCAGTATAGTACAGTATGGTGTGGTATAGTCAGTATAGTTAGTATAGTACAGTATTGTGTGGTATAGTACAGTATAGTTAGTATAGTACAGTATGGTGTGGTATAGTACAGTATAGTTAGTATAGTACAGTATGGTGTGGTATAGTACAATATAGTTAGCATAGTACAGTATGGGGTGGTGTAGAACAGTATAGTTAGTATAGTGTGGTACAGTACAGTTACTATAGCATAGCACAGTGGCTGCTCGATGATACTGAGCACCTACTATATGCCCGGCAGTGTGCTAGGTCCTGCAGGGTTATGTTGGGAAACACAAATCCCTGCCCCCTCGTGTGCACAGACAGTGAACTTCATCAATAAATACACCATAGAATATGCTCGAATATTCTATGTAAAATGCGGAGCAGTGGGGAGGATGTGCAGACCCAACTTGAGTGGTCAGAGGAGACCTCACTGGAAGGTGATTTTGAAACAGGATTGAGATGAGGGCATGCACCACAAGTATCCCAGGGAACAACGTGCTGGACAAGTGGAAGAGCAACTGCGAAGCCCCTGATGTGGAATGTGCCTGCACGTTTCCGGAGAGCCTGAAGCCAGGGTGGCTGGGGCAAAGCAAGCAGGGGGCTAAGAGAAGCGGTGGAGACTGAGTGTGAGCTGGAGGGGCAGATCTGGTGCCACCATTTTAAAAACTCATATGCTACTCTGGGACAATGCTTGTCCAGGTGTCTCAGGTTGTGACTCACAGCCTGAGTTATTATTTAAATCAGCACGGAGTTAACGTCTTGCTTTCTACCCTTCATAAGCTCTAGTCTCTTTGCTTCTACTTGTGTCTCTTCCAGTCTGTTCTCCACACAGGAGCAAGAGAGATCTTCTTAAATTGAGGATCTTTGCTCTACACTTTGATATAAAGTCCCAAGTCCTTACCATGGCCTCCTAGGAAGGCCCTGCACGGACCTCGATCAAAACCAGATTTATTTATTCTCATCAGGGTCGGGTGAGATTGAATACAAGTGCTCCTCAAAGGCACATCTTAAAGCATCTTGACACCTGCCACATAGTAATCACCCCCAAAGTGCCTAATGTGGTGTCTTCTACTACAAAGGCATTCAATTAGTATTTGCTCGTTTGGGTATGATTTGAGGTCTGAATGTGGCCTCTATATCCCTTTCCACTGCTATAAATTATTCTATTTCAGATGCTGATTCCAACTGCTTGAAAACAAGTGGCATCAAAAGTCAAGACTGTCACAGTCATAGTAGAACAAGTAAGTGCAGGATGCCAGTTTTCATTTCTAATTTCTTAAAACCATTCCTAAGACAAAGTCATCTACTTTAATAAGCTTTGAAACTAAACGTTTGAGTTGGACCAGTTACTCCCCAAGGAAGGTAGTAAAGAAATCAGTGATTGCTTTTATATGTATTATCAAAGTCAGATTGATTTCTTCTCATACGAATGGGTGAGATTAAGCATCTGACAATAGCAAACGCTAAACAAATCATAGCTAATAATTATCCATTAAATGTCTATTGAACACCTACTATGAAAGACATGATCGTAGTTGTGAACATTAGCTTTGGAATGAAAACTCCCTAGGTTCAAGTTCTGGCTGCACCATCTGGCGCCAGATCCAATCCTGGGTCCACTGTGGCTTCTTCTCAGAGGAGGATAACAAAGAAAACACCAGGAATTGGCAATCCTATTAGCTTCCCCAGCACTAAGAGATCGGCCCAGAGCAGTGTCAAGCTTGTAATTTCACAAATCTGTGTGTAGAAAACAATTGCTATATGCTGGGCATAATTCTAACCACTTGGTATGTATTAAATCATTAAATCCTCTAACCCATCCTAGGAGACAGGTACTCTTTATTATCCCATTTTATAGATGAAGCAACCCTAAAAGTTTATGGTTATAAAGGTAGGAAGAGGTGAATTCAGGACCCAGACTCAGATAATGGGACTCCAGAGCTGGTCTTAACCACCATATCATAGAATAAGAGAAATACCAGCCTTTCATGAAAAATGAATTTGCAGGATCAGTCCACCCAGACAGTTGTGGCTGTGGAACCAGTACAACCATGCTGCCTGTCAGAAAGAAGAATGAAAAGATCATTTGACTGTCATTTCATTCATTCCATAAAAGTTAAACTGTAGTTCCATAGGACATCTGTGAGTCACAGTGTTGCCAGTCATGTAAATTGGGTGTCTCTGAATGCGTGTTTCACAATTGCTTCGATGGGAGACATAGACATGTCACAGCTCAGTAAGTTTCCAGGTACAGCAATCAGTCATAACAATGGGAAATATTCCACAAAGCAGCAATTCTCATGACTTAGTGAGAAATTGTACATCTCTTCTCTTAAAATTAAAAAAAACAAGCTGGGCACAGTGGCTCACGCCTGTAATCCCAGCACTTTGGGAAGCTGAGGCGGGTACAACACCTGAGGTCAGGAGTTCGAGGCCAGCCTGGTCAACATGGCAAAACCCCATCTCTGCTAAAAATACAAAAAATTAGCCAGGCATGATGGTAGGCACCTATAATCCCAGCTACTTGGGAGGCTGAGGCAGAAGAATCACTTGAACCTGGGAGGCAGAGGTTGCAGTGAGCCGAGATTGCACCATTGCTCTCCAGCCTGGGCGACAGAGCAAGACTGTCTCAAAAAAATTAATTAATTAATTAATTAATTTAAAAAACAATTGTAAATAGTTAATGTTTTCCCCTTTTCAAAAGGCCTCCAAAGTTCTCATCTATGGGAATTTGTACGAGACCTGCTTCTATCTCCTGAAGAAAACTGTGGCATTCTGGAATGGGAAGATAGGGAACAAGGAATTTTTCGGGTGGTTAAATCGGAAGCCCTGGCAAAGATGTGGGGACAAAGGAAGAAAAATGACAGAATGACGTATGAAAAGTTGAGCAGAGCCCTGAGGTAAGTTAATAGCGTAAAATACCATGAGCCTTCAAGAAGAGTTATATAAAATGGCTGGCTGTAGAAAATTACACTGTTTTTGCAGGTTTTTTACTTGATAATGGAAAGGTCATGAGATAAAACTTTGGTTCTTAGTTACAGGTAGGATTATGGTTTGTAAATTGACACGCTGTCCTTAGCATTCTTGGCAGTATTCCCCAGGGATCACTCTGAATCCAGGCCATCTCACACGCCCACACACACAAAGAAAAACACGTTTTGAACTGAGAATGGTGAGGTTCAGTCTTCAAGATGTCTGGGAAAGGTTTAAGTGTAAGTTGATAACAGGGCATGAAAATACCAGGGTAACCAAAGACCAGCCTTGTCACCTGAGAGGAATGAGGAGACAGTGTTTGTGTTCTGTTGTTTTCCTAGGGTGCAAGCTCTCCCAGAAATTCTCTTCTGCTTGCTTTTTCAGATACTACTATAAAACAGGAATTTTGGAGCGGGTTGACCGAAGGTTAGTGTACAAATTTGGAAAAAATGCACACGGGTGGCAGGAAGACAAGCTATGATCTGCTCCAGGCATCAAGCTCATTTTATGGATTTCTGTCTTTTAAAACAATCAGATTGCAATAGACATTCGAAAGGCTTCATTTTCTTCTCTTTTTTTTTAACCTGCAAACATGCTGATAAAATTTCTCCACATCTCAGCTTACATTTGGATTCAGAGTTGTTTACGGGGGGTGAGAGCAGAAACTCTTAAGAAATCCTTTCTTCTCCCTAAGGGGATGAGGGGATGATCTTTTGTGGTGTCTTGATCAAACTTTATTTTCCTAGAGTTGTGGAATGACAACAGCCCATGCCATTGATGCTGATCAGAGAAAAACTATTTAATTCTGCCATTAGAGACACATCCAATGCTCCCATCCCAAAGGTTCAAAAGTTTTCAAATAACTGTGGCAGCTCACCAAAGGTGGGGGAAAGCATGATTAGTTTGCAGGTTATGGTAGGAGAGGGTGAGATATAAGACATACATACTTTAGATTTTAAATTATTAAAGTCAAAAATCCATAGAAAAGTATCCCTTTTTTTTTTTGAGAAGGGTTCTCACTATGTTGCCCAGGGCTGGTCTTGAACTCCTATGCTCAAGTGATCCTCCCACCTCGGCCTCCCAAAGTACTGTGATTACAAGCGTGAGCCACGGCACCTGGGCAGAAAAGTATCTTAATTAATGAAAGAGCTAAGCCATCAAGCTGGGACATAATTGGATTTAACATAGGTTCACAGAAAGTTTCTTAACCAGAGCATCTTTTTGACCACTCAGCAAAACTTCCACAGACATCCTTCTGGACTTAAACACTTAACATTAACCACATTATTAATTGTTGCTGAGTTTATTCCCCCTTCTAACTGATGGCTGGCATCTGATATGCAGAGTTAGTCAACAGACACTGGCATCAATTACAAAATCACTGCTGTTTCTATGATTCAAGCTGTCAACACAATAAAATCGAAATTCATTGATTCCATCTCTGGTCCAGATGTTAAACATTTATAAAATCGGAAATGTCCTAACAACTCTGTAATGGCAAATTAAATTGTGTGTCTTTTTTGTTTTGTCTTTCTACGTGATGTGTATTCAAGCGCTAAAACACGTATTTCCTTGACAAAAATAGTGACAGTGAATTTACACTAATAAATGTTCATAGGTTAAAGTCTGCACTGACATTTTCTCATCAATCACTGGTATGTAAGTTATCAGTGACTGACAGCTAGGTGGACTGCCCCTAGGACTTCTGTTTCACCAGAGCAGGAATCAAGTGGTGAGGCACTGAATCGCTGTACAGGCTGAAGACCTCCTTACTTAGAGCTGAACTTCAAAGTAACTTGTTTTAAAAAATGTGAATTACTGTAAAATAATCTATTTTTGGATTCATCTGTTTTCCAGGTGGATATAGTTTGTAAACAATGTGAATAAAGTATTTAACATGTTCAACTGTCTGTGTATCATTCGATTCAGCATGGTAGCCTCAGCAAAACACTGACAACCTGTAAAACCTTTGGTGATTCTTCCATTTCCTAGCAGTTGTGGTTGGAGATTTATCTTTTATTTTTGGAGATGGGTTCTTGCTTGTTGCCCAAGCCGTCCTCTAACTCCTGGGTTCAAGTGATCCTCCCGTCTCAACCTCCCAAGTACCTGGATTACTATGAAATTTTGCTAAATCCACACCACACCTGGCAGGCTGGAGATTTTTAAAGAGCCCAAAAAGGTGCAAGAAATATATGGAGTAATCTTACCCTTCACCTTTAATATCATAAGACAGAGGTTCCCATCACAAAATGGAGTTCATTGACGCACATAGCCTACAGATGCATTTTTGTTTGGTGCACATAGTATTGTCTGTTTTCTTAAGGTTTTCTTTTATTTCTTACTGTTACTTCATTGCCTAATTTAGAAATCGAAAGATTCACCTAAAAATCCAGATTTCTAGCTTCTCTTTTAAAATCATATCTGGCAACACTAGTTTCTCAGTCTCTTGTGGTGTTAATTTCCTGGAGCTAAATTGAAGTTGCACCTTTGGACAGAGGATTTGGTCACTTCCTACTGCCTTCTGGACACGCAGGTTGTCAGCTGCCATTCAACTTTGTTCTTGCACTATTGATGGTGGTTGTTAAAACATCCAGAATGCCTTTACATTTTGAATGTGGGACCCATGTCCTGGCCACCTGAAGATGTAAGTACCATGTTAATGGACCACAGTCAGGATGAAAGGAAAGACTGTCCAGGAGAAGAGAAATTAGCTAACAGGAGGGAAATAGGGAGTTTTCAGGCAAGAGCTTGGCAGTGACAATAAAGCAGAGCCAAGCATCTCAGGGGCATGGCAGGGACTGGGGTGGGGCAAACAGGCAGAAGTGGGCAGGACTGCAGAGAAACACACTGTCTAGATGTGGATGCTTTCCCTCCCACTCCCTGGGCACCAAGCAGTTCAGAGAACAAAAACATTCGTTCTTCTTGCTACTCAAGAAATTTTCATTTTATAAAACCATTAAACTAGCATCCTCTTTGCATTAGCTTTCTAGGGCTGCCTGTGACAAATTATCAAAATTGGTGGCTTAAAACAACAGAAATATCTTCTTTCACCCTTCTGGAGGCAACAAGTCTGAAATCAAGGAAGCCATAGGCTCTAAGAAAGAATCCTTCCAAAAAAAAGAAAAAGAAAGAAAAGAAAAGAAAAAAGAAAAAGAAAGAAAAGAAAAGAAAAAGAAGAAGAAGAAAGGATCCTTCCCTTCTTCTTCCTGCTTCTGGTGACTCCAGGCATTTCGTGGCTTGTGGCTGCAAAACTCCAATCTCTGCCTCGGTCTCCACATAACCTGCTCCTTCTTCTCCCCTTTGGTCTCTTAGAAGGACACTTATTATTTGATTTAGGCCCCACCTGAGTAATCAGGATAACTTCCTCTTGATCTTTTTTTTTTTTTTTTTTTTTTTTTGACACAAAGCTTTGTTCTTATCACCCAGGCTGGAGTGCAGTGGTGCAATCTTGGCTCACGGCAACCTCTGCCTCCCGGATTCAAGCGATTGTCCTGCCTCAGCCTCCCAACTACCTGAGACTACAGGCACACACCATGATGCCTGGCTAATTTTTTGTATTTTTTAGTAGAGACGGGGTTCCACCATGTTGGCCAGGCTGAGTTCAAACTCCTGACCTCAGGTGATTCGCCTGCCCAGGCCTCCCACAGTGCTGGGATTACAGGCGTGAGCCACCACGCCCAGCTTCCTCTTGATCTGTAACTTATGACATTGCAAAGATCCTTTTTCCAAATGAGTCACACTCACAGGTTCCAGGGATTAGAACATGGATATATCTTTTGGGGGATCACTGTCCAATTCACCACACTCTTTAAAGTAAGAGTTTTACTTAAACATATAGCTCCATAATACAATTCATTGAAGGACAGAAAATACAAGGGACTGTTTAAAATGCTACATTTGGCCCAGCACCGTGGCACACACCTGTAATCCCAGAACTTTGGGAGGGAAATACAGGCAGATCGCTTGAGCTTAAGAGTTCGAGGCTAGCCTGGCCAACATGATGAAACCCCATCTCTACAAAAATTACAAAAATTGGCTGGGCGTGGGGGTGTGCACCTATAGTCCCACCTACTAGGGAGGCTGAGGCGGGAGGATCAGGAGGTTGAGGCTGCAGTAAGCTGTGATGGTGCCACTGCACTCAAGTCTGAGTGACAGAGTGAGACGCTGTCTCAAAAAAATAAATAAAATATTACACTTTGAGCAAACAATACCAAAGCAAAACAACAAAAAATTAAAGCAATAGATAATGCAAAATTCACTTATCAAATAGTCAAATGAGGGAATAAGTACTTGCTTTGTTAAAAGGATCTGCAATAGAACTTTCCATAGCAAACTTCCCATATATTAATATGTGATTGTTTACATTTTTCAGATGTTCAAAATTATACAGAGCTGGCCACGTGCAGTGGCTCACACCTGTCAATCCCAGTACTTCGAAAGGCCAAGGCGGGCAGATCACTTGAGGTCAGGAATTCGAGGCCAGCCTGGCCAACATGGTGAAACTCTGTCTCTACTAAAAATACAAAAATTAGCTGGACATGGTGGGGTGCATCTGTAATCCCAGTTACTCAGGGGCTGAGACACGAGAGTCACTTGAACTAGATTCAAGCGATTACAGAGGTGGAGGTTGCAGTGAGCCCAAGATCATGCCACTGCACTCCAGCCTGGGCAGGAGAGTGAGAATCCACCTTAAAAAAAAAAAAAACGAATTATACAGAACTTTTTAAGTTGACTTCCACTAACCCCTCACATCTTTAAAAGCACTGATTAAAAAAAAAATGTTAAGGCCTTCAATTTGGCTTACCAGAGAGTTTAAAGTGGAATTTGGCTCTTTGCCCTTTGGTAATGCCATGAACTAAGAGGCAAAGAAATGGCCCAAGTAGCTTGCTTGTGGCTTTTCTCCCAGAAAAATGAGTGCTAAGAAGTTCTTAAAACACTTCCATAGTACGAATCACAAATCAGAGTGATGCCCTTTACCCAGGAAAGAAAACATTAATGCGGTTGGTCTTGTTTTTGTTTTTCGTGATTGGGTCTCACTCTGTTGCCCAGGCTGGAGTGCAGTGGCACAATCTTGGCTCACTGCAACCTCTGCCTCCTGGGTTCAAGCAATTCTCCTGCCTCAGTCTCCTGAGTAGGTGGGACTACAGGTGTGTACCACCACACCCAGCTAATTTTTTGTATTTTTAGTAAAGATGGGGTTTCACCATGTTGGTCAGGCTGGTCTCAAACTCCTGACCTCAAATGATCTCCCCTCCTCAGCCTCCCAAAGTGCTGGGCTTACAGGCATGAACCACCGTGCCTGGCCGAATTAATGTGTTTTTAAACCAAAATTCTGACATTTATTTGAAACAAACTAGGCAATCCTTCACAGTGCTTCTAAAAGCCCAGACCAAGCCCCCCTTTTAGAAGAACAAGTCTCATGAGCAGCGTGAGGTCAGAGATGATCAGGTCCATGCACACTTGTGTCTTTCCACAATGTCTGACTTTCTTGAAGTAATCTCAATCACAAGCCACAAGCTGCACGGAGTTCCTAAGGAGGCAGTTTGCCTCAGTGCTTCCCATTCACTCAATAGTCAGAGCTGCAGTCACACAGGCTCAAGCTACTCCACAAGTCAGTCAATACAGCAGACCATACATAATAGTATACTTAAAATATAAATGTTATAGATTAAACATGCCACAACAAAGTAACACTGAACATCAAAAGAAGAAGGATAGGAAGAAAGGGTTAAGGAATCAATTCAGGGAGAGCGACTAAGGCAAAAAGAATCTCCTGGTCTGGGCCAGGCAGTCCGAGAGCCTTCAGTGGCAGATGCCAGGTGATTATCATGATTAACAGCAAGATGGTGTAGTTAAGACGGCCATTTCAAGCTGCGCAAGTCCTGTTCTTTTTATAGCCACAGTCCTCTGGTGAGGACTGAGAGTGGAAAAGTGTGCTTGTTGATGTCCTCATCTGGTTGGATGCAGTCTTTATTTATTAAGCAAACATCTTGTCCCTGTTCGCAAAGTGCCCTATGAAATATAAGATGGAGTCTCTAAGATGGAGTTACTTATGTTAAGGGCGCTTGACACAGCAAAAGAACAGATTTTTAAATATTAAGAGTCTAATATTTACATTTTTAGATAGTGGTGTGGCAGAGTGTAGGTGAAAAACACCTTTTTTTTTTGAGATGGAGTCTCGCTCTGTCACCCAGGCTGGAGTGCAGTGGCGCAATCAGCTCACTGCAACCTCCGCCTCCCAGGTTCAAGCAATTTTCTTGCCTCAGCCTCCTAACTGGCTGGGATTACTGGCGCCTGCCACCATGCCCAGCTAATTTTTTTTTGTATTTTTATTAGAGATGGGGTTTCACCATAGTGGCCAGGCTGCTCTTGAACTCTTGACCTCGTGATCTGCCCGCCTCAGCCTTCCAAAGTGCTGGGACTACAGGTGGGAGCCACCGCGCCCGGCCCGAAAAACACCTTTTAAGATGAGAATGCAAGAAATGAAAATGTTATGTCCACACAAAAATATGTACAGAAATGTTCATACCAGCACTATTCATAATAGCCAAAAAGTAGAAACAGCCCTAATGTCCATCAAATGATAAACGAATAAATAAAACACAGTAAATCCATACAATGGAATATTATTTGGCAATTAAAAAAATGAAGCACTCATAGATGCTACAATATGTAAGAATCTTGAAAATATTATGCTAAGTGAAAGAAGCTAGTCACAAAAGACCACATACTATATTATTCCATTTAAATGAAACATGCAGAGTAGGCAAATCTTAGATTCATGATGGCCTAGGGCTGGGGGCTAGGTTAAGAAAGAAATGGAGAGTGGCTGCTGATAGGTACAGGTTTCCCTTTGGGGTGATGAAAATGCTCCAAAATTGATTGTGGTGATGGTTGCACAATTCTGTGAATATACAAAAAAAATTTACTCGTACACTTTAAATGGGTGGTTTTTATGGTATGTGAATTATATCTCAATAAAGCTCTTATTTTAAAAAAGAGAGAGAAGAAAAAAGGAAGAAGGAAGAAAAAAAAGGAGGATGAGGGCAAGAAGGACAAGAAGAGAGAGAGGAGGAGGAAGAAAAATGAGGAGGAGGAGGAGGAAGGGACGAGGAGGAAAGCTGGGCATGGTGATGTGTGCCTGTAGTCCCAGTTACTCAGGAGGCAGAGGCCACCCTGGGCAACATAATGATATGCCGTCTCTAAAATAAATAAACAATGAAGAAGGCAGTGTGAACCACCAACTGTGTCAAACACCGCTGAGAGGTCATGTAAGACAAGGACTAAGAATGGACCGTTGGATTTTTTTATGTGGTAAAATATACACAAAACTTACCATTTAGCCATTTTTAGGTGTACAGTTCAGTAGCATTAAATACATTCACACTGTTGTGCAACCATCACCACCAACCATCTCCAGAAGTTCTCACCTTTCCAAATAAAAAGTGCAGTGGCGCAATCTTGGCTCACCGCAACCTCCACCTCCTGGGTTCAAGCGATTCTCCCACCTCAGCCTCACGAGTAGCTGGGATTACACGCACATGCCACCACACCCAGCTAATTTTTGTATTTTTAGTAGAAATGGGGTTTCACCACGTTGGCCCGGCTGATCTCAAACTCCTGACCTCAGGTGATCCACCCGCCTTGGCCTCCCAAAGTGCTGGGTTTACAGGCGTGAGCCACTGCACCCAGCCCGATAAATCTATTTTCTATGTCTACAAATATAACAGTCTCAAAGCATACTCAAATACGGGGGGAATTAGGCAGGAGGGTTTGACAGAGGAGTAAAGAAATTTGAGCTAAAAGACCAAGAATGAGTTTGTATCTGTCTGCTAGTGGTCTGTTTCCTGAAGCCTGTAACTCAGGAACTCCTGAAAGTATAAACTGGTTTGGTTTTTTGTTTTTAGTTGTTATTGTTGTTGTTTTGAGACAAGGTCTCACTCTGTTGCCCAGACTGGAGTGCAGTGGTGCAAACACGACTCACTGCAGCCTCAACCTCCTAGGCTCAAGAGATCCTCCCGCCTCAGCCTCCCTAGTAACTGGGACTACAGGCATGCGTTACCACACTCGGCTAATTTTTGTATTTTTTGTACAGACAGGGCTTCACCATGTTGCCCCGGCTGGTCTCAAACTCCTGAGTTCAAGTGATCCTCCTGCCTTGGCTTCCCAAAGTGCTGGGATTACAGGCGTATGAGCCACCACACCCAGCACAAACTGGTTTTGAATATGAACAGAATAAAGATTTTCAAGGAAAACAAATTTTCATTTAGTATTCAGAACTCATCTTTAAAGTCTTCCATGTGATTTTCAACCATGATAGGCAAATATGGGTTTTAAAAAGAAGGAAGAGGAAAGTGACTAGTGGTTCTGAGCCCTTATTTTAAAAAGTCAGTCATAGGTAAGTGAGCAAATGGACAAGAGATTTAAGTAATTTTCAAAGTTAGGGCATTTGCTATTTTATCAGTGTCTCAGAAGGCTGTCCAAAGGCTATAGATTTAAACAAATAACATGGAGTCCTCGAGATACTGGCATTTCCATTTTTAAGGGTAAACATCTGAAAATGATGATGTTCAAATTAAGAGTCTGGTGGCAGTTTACAGCTACATATGGAGTTGAAAGAAATAAAATACCATCTCTCTTCTTACGTACAGATTATTTACTGTAAAAATGTAAGCAATTACAAATTGATCTGTTGCGAAATCAGTGCTGAATTAACATTAATGTAATTCCAAGTGAAAAAAATGAATTTGATCAATTATTATCAGGAATAAACATTAAGCCAAGACAGTGCTCAAGTTATTTTCTGATGACACTGCTGTATGAAATGTGCTTTTCCTATGAGAACCTTAGAAAAATAAAAATTTCTGAGTAGATCATCTTTATCTTTTCTTTTTATATATTTATAGCCATATTTTAATATAATAGGCCATGCGGTGATATGTAAACATACATAATTTCAACAAATTTTATCAAATAAAATCATATTTCTAGCTAGAAACTTGCCTTCTAATAATTTTAAATGAATAATCCAATCATCCGTCAAAACAAATTTTTTTTTTTAAATGACTGTTAAATCCTAACCTTCATTTTCCCCTGGGGAAATAGCATTAAAATTGTTACACAATCTGCTATAGAAAGTGGGATTCTCTATTTTGAAGCCACTAGCTTGCATTTGCACATCTAGCACAGGAGAATCTTCATCCAGTGATGAGCGGGTTACACAGATGAACGCTAAGCTTCGCTGCACAGGTGCAGGGCACCGGCCTCACAGATTTGCCTTCTCCCCTGCAACCAAGTGAGATCCGGACTGCGCAAAGGTGTGAATCGCATTCTGTTTTAAAAGAACAAGATGAGCAGGTTAATCACCTCATGGGCAGCAATGTGATATTTACTCAGTTTTAATATGTATGCAAATGAAAATAATAATTCAGAATTCATTCACTTTAACTGTCTTAAATTGCCCAGGGCTAAAATGAAGAGTATGTGTTTTGCCAGTGAGTTCTTTATCTCTCAAATGAATTTCTGCACAGCTGTCTAAGAAATCTAACAGTGGCAGGTAATGGCCCCTGCAGACTGTAATGCTAAGTGGTAACTAAGTCATGCCTACTCCAACCCAGCACACACAGCCTCTGCATGGCCAGGCTGCTCCCAGCTTACCTTAGGCTTCTCAGCATTGTACTTGTCCAGAAGAGCCTGGATGCGGCTCCCGTAGTCAGGGTGGACCTCAGTGAAGTTCTTGACCTAAGGCCAAAGGAAAATAAATGCAAGCATTACTCTAACTCCCTACTATATCACTCCCCAGTGACTGTGGTTTCCCAGTGTTTATTCCATAGGGGAGGAAAGACGTTTCAGCAGGAGGCAGTACTACAGGTGTTTAACAATGCCATCCTCAGAGTTAAGATGCAGGTCCAGTGAACACTCTGACATATACTGGCTGAGCAACCTCGGATAGGTCACTTAACTTACTGAGCTTATGTCCCTCTGCCAAAATGCGCAAGAAAATGACACCTAATCAGTATAATTTTAAAAATACTATTTGGTCTTTGTCCCCCATTCCTGACACAGATCTAAAACCCTTCGAATGTACTGTCTTTTATATACTACTAAGATGATTCATGGGGGCCTACATAGCTTCCCGATGGAGGCTCGCACCAGGAAGAACAAGCACACAATCAGAAGGTTAGAACTTCTAGCCCCACCCCCAAACCTCCAGGGAGGGGAGAGGGGCTGGAGATTGTATTCAATCACCCATAGCCAATAATTTCATCAATCATGCCTATGTCATAAAACCTCCAGAAAAACCTGCAACTGGCAAGGTCAGGGAGTGTCTGGATTGGTGCACATATCCAGGAGCTAGAAGGGTGGTCCACCCAGGGAGGCACAGAAGCTCCAAGGCCTTCGCCCATGCCTCTCTTCCATTTGGCTATTCCTGAGTTGTATTCTTTATAATGAATCGGTAATCATAAGTAAATCATTTTCCTGAGTTCTATGAGTCTTTCCAGCAAATTATCAAACCTGAGGAAAGGGTTTGATTTGCAGTCAGAATCTGCAGAAGTGTGCATAGCCAGGGTACCTCATTTGTCATCTAAAGTGGGAAATGACCCCTAAATCTTTGGGTTCTGACTCTAGCTCCAGGAGTTACTGTTAGAATTGAATTGAGTTATAGGACACACAGTTGCTGTCAAAGAATTACAGAATTGCTTATTGTCGGGGAAAAAAACCCATACAACCTAGGCCAGGCGCAGCGGCTCACGCCCGAAAGCCCAGCACTTTGGGAGGCCGAGATGGGTGGATCACCTGAGGTCAGGAGTTCAAGACCAGCCTGGTTAACATGGCAAAACCCCATCTCTACTAAAAACACAAAATTAGTCGGGCATGGTGGGGCATGCCTGTAGTCCAAGCTACTGGGGAGGCTGAGGCAGGAAAATCTCTTGAACCCAGGAGGCAGAGGTTGCAGTGAGCCGAGATCATGCCACTGCAGTCCAGCCTGGGTGACAGAACAAGACTCCATCTTAGAAAAAAAAAAAAAAAAACCCACACAACCTACCTCACAGGATGCTGTGAGAAAAATGCTGAGAAGTGAGCTGCATTTACTGCATGAAAAGAGCTGACCTCAGAGTAAGCGCTTAACAAATTACAGTGATTTACATTGAGAAACGGGCCCAGACACAGCCTAAAGTTAATGTGAAGGATACAAGAACACTGGTACATGCAGCACAACTCCACACACTTCAGGCAGGAATTCCCCAGTGGACAGCAAGAGGAGGCAGGGCATTGGGAACCCATAAAAGCCTTACAGTTTCAGCATATGTGAAAGGAGAATGCCAAGGGTTCCAGCCCAGTTCTGCTATTTACAAGCTGTCTTATCCATTCTCTCCAGTAAAAGGAGATAAATCCTGCCTTGCCTACCACACAGAGCGCCTGTCAAGCTCTCTGCTGATACTTGAACCCAGGCTCTGGGACACAGCCCAGACAGCTGCTAGCCCAGCTGCCCCTAGGAACAGAGAAGCAGCAACTAGGGGCCAAGGAAAAAGGGGGATTTCTAGATTTGCAAAAAGCTTAGCTCTGGGACAGGCCAGGAAACCAGAAGTGAGAGGGCTTCACTCAGCTCGATGAGCGGCCATCAGAAATACCCCAGCACCTTACCATGAAAGTCTAGCCTGCCTTTCGGAAGCATTGCAGTTCTTATTCCAGAAATCATGCAAATTTCTAGTTTGCATCTGAAGGAGGATCGAGGTATCATGACATTAAGCCTTTAGGCAGGTTTTAAACCATAAAAATGCAAAAAAGAAAGACAGACTGATTGACTGATTGACTGATTTTAGAGACAGGGTCTCCCTATGTTGTCCAGGCTGGCCGTGTATTCCCGGGCTCAAGCGATCCTCCCATCTCAACCTCCCAAGTAGTTAGGACTACAGGTGCATGCCATCACACCGGCTGATATATTTATTATCATCCAAAGTTTAAGTAGAATTGCAGCAGGACTCACATTTTGATATTGCACATTTACTATCTTGCACAGAACTTGGCTGCAGCCGAATTAAACAGAATAGGACAAAATTCAGTCTGAACACAACTAAATTAGTACACATTGGACAAACAGCTAAGGACAATGGATATGCCAGACCAGATAAAACATGGAAAGAAAATAATCAGAAGTTGGTTGGGTATTACTAGTGTTTTTTTTTTTTTTTTTTTTTAAGTTCTCTTAAGTAAAACAGAAATGGCACTTTCTTTTTAGGGTTCTCCCACACAGCTGCACTGTCTTCCTTAGCCAGCAGAGGACACCCTTCAGCTTACAAAGACTCACCGCTTTCTTCTGGATGAAAATTTGTGCATCTTTCAGGTGGCCGGCAATGTTCTCACACAGACGTTTCCTCTGTTCCTCATTCAGCACGTTCACATAGAATGCCCGCACCTGCTCAGAGAAAAGAGCAAGTGCAGAGAATTGAATCACCAGTTTATCACCAACAAAATTCACCTACTACAACACTTAGGAAATCAATGATAAAAAAACTTTAGAAGTTAAGAATAATTTTAAATTTTAAATTTGGGTTGTGTTCTTCACTTTTTGTTTTAAGCAAAATAAGTAAAATTCATTTGTTAATAGCTCATAACTGCTTTCTAATAATATCCTTTATAGTAACTGCTATAAATCTCTTATAAATAGATCTGCAATTTAAAACCTCACCACATTCTTAATACTGACAAGTCTAAAATGTGCAAGCTGCCTTTGAATGTAAACTTAGCACAATACCTTTGTTCAATTCTCCCAGAACCATGAAGGAAAATTAACTAATTTAGCTAGAGATATAATTTGATATATAGATAATTATATCTATATATAGACATCTAAAAACTACCTGATTTATACATGTGTATCTGTAGTTATTCAGAAGCCAATATTTCTTAAGCAAGACATATTAATAGTGATATTTTGCTAGATTATTGGGTTTACCTCTAAAATAAATATCCATGAATTACAATGAAAAATAGGAGCTTAGTATCAGGTATGTGAATCCGAGCAGCCTCTGCCCAATTCTGAAATCAAAAGGTTGTAGCTATGATTTTATTCTTACATTTCATTCATTCATTCCACTCATTCAACAAATATTGAGTATCTATAATGTGCGAGACTGTTCTACGTGCTGTTCTATTGTTTATGAAGTCCAATAATATCCAATTATCCAAAGTATCAACTTCATAAAATATTAAGAGATGTATCATTTCCATAAGTCATCAAATATCAGGCTATAATTATGTTTTTAAATTTTTGAGTAAAGTTTAAACCTGATACCAAAGTTAATCAGACATTTTGGATTAACACAATCTAATCAAAGTACTATATCCTGGGGATTTCCTCAGACCTATCTCCAATTCACTAATTCTCTCTTCAGCTGTATTTGACATATTGCGCGAAAACATCGACTGGGTCACTATATCTGTTGAGTTTTTATTTCACAGATTGTAATTTTTGTTTCTAGAAAATATTATTTGGTTATTTTTCAAATCTACCTGTTTTTCTCCTCATATCCTATTGTCTTAATAATATTCCTTTTTTGCATCTCTTTAAATATGTATGTTTATTTTAAAGCCTCTTTCCAATTATCATGTCTATGATTCTTCCATCTATTATTGCATGTGTAATTTCTCATTGGATTTCCTTGTATGTATTCTAATTTTTCACTATGACTCATCAGATGAAGTAGTCTTGATAACATCTATTGTTCTATCTTCCAATTCACTAATCTTCTCTTCAGCCATGTTAACCTCCTTTAAAAGCCATCTATTAAATTCTAATTTCAGTTGTTACATTTTCTAGTTATGTCCATTCAACTTTTTCTATAGCTTAAAGTTCTCTTACTAAATTCTTCAAGCAGTCATCTATTTTCTTAAACCTATTAATCAGTCATTTTAAAACCTATATCTGACAGTTCCATTATTTAAGCCTCCATTAGGTTTGTTCCTACTGTCAGTTTGTAGGGGGTTTTTTCTCCCTCTTGATTTTCAGTCATAAGGTCTTAATGTGTTAGGTGCCTGGTCATTTATTGTTGAATGCTGAACATTTCCATATAAAAAGGTCTAGAATCATTTCAGTTTCTATTTTCCACCAAAGAAAATTTTGTTTGCTTCTGACAGATGGCGTAGAAAGAGATCACCTTAATCTAATCTGAGACTGAGCAGAGGCAAAGTTGTGTTTCCTGTATTGTGAGAGCAAGTTTATTTCACATTTGCCCTTATTCCTAGGCATGGCCCTTTAGGGATTTCAACTGAAAGCCTTGAGTGTAACCAGAGGCTCTGCTTCTTAGCAGACCTTGAATTCCAATTTTTGTCCCTTCAGACTCATGAGACTGCTGTAAACACCACTCAGCTTCTGGACCAGTGCTTACAAATTAACAAATACCTTAAGAGGAAAGGAAACCAAATGTCAAGCTTACTTCACTGCACTTTTTTTTTCTGCACTTCTTTTCTATCTTTGATCTTGGTCCCTTAAATCCTTGTTGCTTTGTTAGCTCTCCAAAGCCTTCAAACAAGTGCTTTATGTATTTTACCTACCTTTTCAATGTTCTCCATGAAACGGTAAGTATGATACAAGCTAGTCTGCCATAGACAGATGCAAGCCCAGGTGAATCATTTTTAAGAGAATAAATCTGGACCTTCTTATGTATTTCCCATGTGATACATCATCACAGAATTATGCTATGAATCTATAACAATGGTATTGTGATTACTTAAAAACCACACTATATCCTATATAGTGATAAGAAATTCTCTCAATAAAGTAAGAATGAGCACATAATAAATTTTCATGTGTAAGCAACAGCCTCATTAATTTTTGCAGGGGTTGTATGAGCTGGTTTAATACCTGTATTGACCTCACATAGGCAAAATTCTTTGAGAGGCAGGGAATGTACTGTAATATACTTGGTGTCATCTGCATCACCAAAAATAATGCAGTTACATAAAAGGTATGCAGGAAATGTTTTAAGCTCATCTAAAAATGGTTTATATCCCACAATAATGTAATTTCTTTTTTATATATACGTATATATGCATATACGTAAATGCTTTTCAAGCAAAGATATCCTCACAGTGAATTAATTCATGTATTTAATTATTTTTTACTTGGAACCCACATTCACAAACTGAGAAACTAGAAATAGGTTCTAATCTAATTTAAATACTAAGTTTAACACTAACTGCTCAAACAGAGCTCTAGAACAACTATACCTTTAACTTTATTATTTTATTGTGTGTGGTATAAGTTGCACTGGACACATTAAGGAGGCAGCTGCCCACCTACAGCCCTTCCAAGTCCAAGGGCCTCCTTCATAGCATGTGCTGAAACAGCTCTTAGGGCAGCCATAGGCGACTGGAAAGAGGATGAGCACTTGCCCTGGGGCGGTTAACTAGAGCCTGACCAAGGCCAATGGTGCAACCTGGGGTGAAAAGATTAGCCAACTCAATAGGATTCCATCTCTCTAGAATCTAGAGATAGACATTTCGAGAGAAGGAGTAAAAGGTGGTCCAAAAAAAAAGTAATAATGGAGAAAGATGCCATAAAGGAGAGTTTTCCATTGTTGTGGAAGAGCCACAACAATGATAAAACAGAAGCTCTGACGCAGATAGGAGAAAACAGGAAGCTGTGGTAAAAATAATCAATTAGCATTGGCAAGCAGAAGCAGACAGATGGAGAATAAGCCACGTGAAGGACGAGCCCTGCAGTGGAAACGCCCACACTCTTGTGACCGAGGCTCCTGGAGCTATTTTGGATCTCTAGTTCTAGTCCTTGAACCTGGACTGTCCTGCCCAGATTCTTAGATTTGTCTCCACGTAAGCTGTACATGCTCATTTCTTAAATTCCCATGAGATCACTGTTTCCCCAATGCCCCCTCCCCATACCCCTTCAATAAAGTTTGAAGAAACTGAGACGGAGTCTGCATGCTTTGAGGCAAAAGACCAGAGTAATATAACCCTTCAACTCCACCCAGTAAGGGGCCCAATTTACTATTACAGATGAGTCTTCCTTGAATTCAATTTAATACATCAGACAGTTGGGGCATTTGCAGGGAGGGGGATTATGCAGGCATTGACAAGGAGAATTAGCAGGTGACTTCCATAGCAGATAAAGAGAAGTCATTACCTGAGTAACGTTATCATCATTGGCAGTGTTGAATCTCCGCACTTCTCCAGAATATTGGATGCTGTGCTCCAGGGCAGAAGGCTGTTGTTCCGGAGCACCAAAGCTGTTGGGGTAGTAATTTGGAGCACCACCTTCAAAACAAAACCACCCAGATGCACTTAGGAATAAGAAAAGTCAAGTAAGTCTGCAAATAATCACTGTGATGAGAAATAAATTCAAGTGGTAATCAAATACACATGTACACATACACAGATATAAACACAACGCACACATATTATTTTTAATTTTCCGCATTTAGCTACAGGTAGTATGAAGATTCTTAGGGAATGCTGCCATCTGCTAAATGCTTGCACAGGCTGCCGCACTTTATGAATGAATCTCAAAGTCCCTTTTGACACTTCAAAGGGTCTCATCTATCAAGTCTTCTGAGGGGTACAGCACATGTAGAAGTTTATACAGGCTTGATTTGGCCACCATATAGGGATGAGGCTCAAAGACACATTTCAAAATTGACTTGAAAAATTGTGTCATTTGGACTTGGGCTCAATTCAAACACTGCGTCACAAAATTCTTGAGGGAAATCTGAAAGTTCTGGTTCTGCTCCTTGAATCTACAGACACAAGCATGGAGCTCTGTGATGGGACCTGACTGCTGCAAGGTCACACGGTAGCCAGTGGTAGATATGGGGTTGGAACTCTGGGTTTTTTATCTCCTCCAGCCCAGCATATACAGTATTTCCATTACAGAACTCTACTTTGCTATTCCGTAAAGTGTTTTTAGGATTCTCAGGGTATCTCTCCTTTACTGACGATGATGACTTTGTTCCATTGTAGCTTCACTTTCATACCCTCCACAGACCAATAAACAAAGAATTTTTTAAAATGTGGTAATTGTATATCAGCACTTACTTATCTGGACTTATAAGAAACAGTGACAAATACAATCAAAATATTTTCTATGACTTTTGAAATAAATTATAAGGCTTTTTTTTCATTTTAGCATATTTATTTTCTCAACTATGCTTTGGCTGACATTAGCAGAAGCTTTCATTACCCGAGCACACACTGCCTAAACAGGAGTGGCCCAGGAACATATTAAGCGGTTTGAGCAAACCAATCTGGGGTTGGAATTTTAGCCAGCTCACTGCTGTAATAGATTATCCACAGTGCATAATCAAGAGGTGCCTATGTATGACATTCACCAAGACACCAAGTGTGTGTGCAGGGGAAGGAAGAACACCATACTATTACAGAGTCCAATTATTCGCTCAACAAATTCAACAGATCAGTCACATCTACATGAAAAGCAAAATGCTCCAAAAACCAGCCATCACAGTGTTTTCTTCATTAAGAACTAGCTCTTTGAAATGTGCCTAGTTAATTTTTAAAATCCTACTTCCAAATGAGCTCTGACCTTTACTCAAAGTGGTAGTTGTCTTTAAGGCACTGACCACAGGAACAATTAAGCTCTTTCACGGAGCTTCAGGGTCACAGCCCAAATGCTCTACTTTTACAATCAGGCCAGGCACGGTGGCTCATGCCTGTAATCCCAGCACTCTGTGGGGCCAAAGTGGGTGGATCACCTGAGGTCAAGAGTCCAGGACCAGCCTGGCCAATGAAACCCTGTCTCTACTAAAAATACAAAAATTAGCTGGTGTGGTGGCACACTCCTATACTTCCAGCTACTCGGGAGGCTGAGGCATGAGAATCTCTTGAACCCGGAGGCAGAGGCTGCAGTGAGCCAAGATCATGCACTGCACTCCAGCCTGGGCAACAGAGTGAGACTCTGTCTAAAAAATAAATAAATAGATAAATAAATATAGCAAAATGTAATAGCTATGACCTTTGGGTGTTGGGACTATATGGGAATTTTTCTTTTTTCTTCTTTTTCTTATATATTCCAAATTTTCTTTAGGACACTTGTATTATTTTTATCATAGAAAAATAAACTTTGTTTGAATGTAGACATCTGTGGCTATAAATATAAATCATCAGTAAAATTTCTAAAGGGATCAATGCATGCAGTCTATATTACTAAAACACGTGTCCTAAATGGGAAAAGAAAATAACTAAGATCTATATTAAACTGTGGAATAGTAAAAGGGAAAAACTTTAATCAAGCATTCTGCTTGACTTATTAGAAAAAGTAATTAGAACCAGAGGCTGTTTGTATACGACACCAAAAAAAAAAGTAGTCAAAAGAAAAAGATCCTAAGTTTGATAAATGAGTTCCAAAAAACAAAAAGTGGTAAGTTGATTCACCTGACTTTATTCACTTAGGAAAAAATGAAGGGAGGGGAATCCTTTGACTTGCTCTGCCTCCCCTACTCTCTTCTCCCCAGCCTTCCCTGCTAATTCTAGCTCCCCTCCAAATTCTAGCTAGACCTGCTCCTCCGGGGCCACAACAGAACTGCAAAGAGAAACAGAAGACTCCAACTCTTGGCTTTCGCACTTCCAAGGGTCTAAGTCTTGGTGATTTCACAGTGAGTTAAGGAATTGTCCATTTTGGTGAAGTGTCTTCAAAACCTAACTCCCAAGCTGGATGTTACTGTACTCTAGCCAGTGTGAAATATCTTTCTCCCTGTTTTTAACCACTGGATACAAGTAACATCTGAGGTGGAAACTCTCAATAAAATATATAAAATAGATAAAAAGCATGGAGAGTCCTCAGGCAGCCTAAATCTTCACTGCTGGGCAAAAAAGCGCCCAGTTAGCAGCACCTGGGGAGCACCTTTACCAAGCAGGACGTCCTGCGGGGCCAGCTTGAGAGCCACTGGCCTGGCCTCCCACCCATCTGCTCCACGTGCCCTCTGCCCACGCAGGCGGAGCCCAACGTCTTTAGGCCTACCCTGATTGTCCTGCATGCACATCGGGCCATCACGCTGGTAGTTGGCCACTCGAGCACGGTAGGGACAGTTCACAGGTATATGAAGATAATTGGGTCCCAGGCGATGGCGGTGAGTGTCAGGATAGGCAAAAAGGCGGCCCTGCAGTAATAAATACAATAGACACTGACTAGGGGCAGTAACATACAACATAGGAATGGGCTGTAAACTTCATTCTGAAACTCGAAGTACAAAGCACTCTGTACGTGGTTACCAGAAAATTCTGCCTTTCCCGCTACTTAAGAGTGAAGCCTCTACTCTTATGAAACGAGTTCTCCCTAACTGAACAGTTCTTAATTTCCCAGGCCCTATGGCCAACCATAAATCTTCACATCTGTTTTTGGTAATAATATCTTTTTTTTTCCCCTTCTGCATAACAAGTTAGTGTCTTGTCTTATACAGTATTACTTCCTATTCCCAAGGAAGTATTGCATTATAAAATAAATGTGCTAGAACATTAACTAACTGAAATATTGAATTAATTCTATTCCTCCTCATTCCCCCACTCCAAGGGAGGAACCAATCATTTGCTCTTTACAAAAAGCAACACATTTCTACAAAACCAACAGCATGGGAAATTCTTCAAATAAGCACTTCCAGCTGGGCACAGTGGCCCATGCCTATTATAATCCCAGCACTCTGGAAGGCCAAGGTGAAAGGATCGCTTGGGCCCAGGAGTTTGAGACCAGCCTGGGCAACACAGCGAGACCTGTCTCTACAAAAAAAAAAAAAAATTAAAACATTAGCCAAGCATGGTGGCATGTGCCTGTAGTCCCAGCTACTCCAAGAGGCTGAAGTGCGAGGACTGCTTGGCCCAGGGGATTGAGGCAGCAGTGAGCTGCAATCGTGTCACTGCAATCCAGCCTGGGCAACAAAGCAAGATCAGAAAAAAAAAAAAAAAAAAAAAAAAAAAAGGTACCTCCCATGTTGCCTTCTGAATTATCTCAGAAACACTTTGAGCTCTGAGACTTTCTACATATAAACAACAATAACAAAAAATCTGTGGTTCAAAATGAAAGCCCTACAATGCCAAAGGTAATCAATCTAAGATTAAATTATGTTCCATGTTAATCAAGGCAAAGATGGCAAGCATTTTGAAATTTCTTTCAGTTAATGCTCAAACAAAAGCTTTATGATAAATTCTGCATTAATCTTAATATCTAATTATTGAACTATTCTCATTATTCATACTTCTTTTCTATGAGCAATTTTTCTTCCATTGAATTTATCATTGGCCTTGAACCTTAAAAGTATTTTTATATCCCTAATTCTATGAGGCAAAATAAAAACCAAATTGAATAGGGCAACTTAAGCAATAACCTTGTTCCAAATCACTGATACCAACAGACTTAATCCAGTCCCAGTGTTCTGTCAATATTTTGCTTTTGGCTGAATGACTCCCTCTTATCATCATTTCAAATAGCCTAAGGTCATATTTAGATGACTAGCCACGCGGCCATGACCAAAACTCAGCTATAGGTTGGAAGCTGGTTGTCTCCTTTGGCTCAAAAAGTTGTGCTCTTGACTCCATCAACAGGATAGGAGATACAATCCTGCCATGGGCAGCTCCTGGATGTAGCCTCTATCACATAACTCTGATTTTATGTCACCCTGTGTTTATCAGGCAACCTTACCCCACCTATGGGTGGAGACCAACAAAGGTTGGGAAATGGGCACAGTGAGGCCATATCCTGACACCAGCTTGAATCTAGGCCTCCCCAAGGCCCTGTGCCTGAACTCCCTTGCTGGACCTGCGTGAGTGGGAAAGCCTTTCCCACCCAAGCAACCGGCCCAACTTCTCCAACTCTTGGCAAAATGCAGAGAATGACAGCAAGAAAGGCTGCACCTGTGTCCTCAGGTACTCAGGGGATGGGACAGTCTCTCTATGACTTGTATTATATTATTTGTCCATTTCACCATGGTGTGGCTCACCACTTTGGATAAAGTTATAAAACTTAATAACATGACCTTGTTAAAAGGCACCTGTAAACACTGCCCATTAATATATCAACCGCCACTGCCTAGGCTACAATACTCATGAGCTCTCAGCAGGAATAACCCCAAAGCCCCCCTAACTGGCTTTCCACTTCCTGTCCAACAAGACAATCTACATATTCCCTACTCACCTACTCAAAAAATCTCAAATCATTCCTTAATGGTCACCAAATGGCTAAATGAGTACAACAGTCCTTCCCCAACTGTATGGCTCCTCACAGGCTCCATGGTATTGGAACTGATAGCTAAATGACCTAAGAAGGATGGGGAAAAGCTAGGCTAGAAACAATAACTCGACAAACTTATGAAAGCTCTTTCAAACACTTTCTAAAACTCATTTAAAAAAAAAAACAACCTATAAAGAGTACACTGAATTTAAAATAGATATATTTGCCAGAACTAAAATTAATACTAACAGAAATTATATTACTTTCTACTTGTCATCCTTTTTCAGAACTCTCTTCCCCACTGTCTGAATAGCTGCCTTAGACATTTGCTTTCTTAGGAATGTAGAGAATACGTATTTGCTTTGCAGTCCTTTTCTCGGGGGCCTAGTTCTCCATTCAAATCTTCATTGTTCTTCAAATTATATGACTCAGTGCTGCTGACTGCCTCACGGTCCCACTGTGGTTCCAGAGACCCACGGTGACTTGGATTCTTGTGAAAAGAGTTTAGGTAACCTTGTATTCCTCAATCCGTTCCCTCCCTGGGTGACCAGGGTCATGCAGCCTCTGCCCTGCCCATGACAATTTCATGCCTTGGCAAATCCCATTAGCCTCGTCCTCTCACAGTTCAGCCACCAGGTAGGGAGTTTTAGGGCCCAGGATTACCTTGTTTTGGCTTCCTCTACTCCCTGGTTTCAATGCAAACTTCTGCTTTTCCTCTGAGAACTGCCTGACTTTCCTTTTGCTATTCCCGATCCCTAGTTGTCGCTTTTTCTATTTATGACCAAGAGGAGTGATTCTACTCAATATATCCCAGACCACACTTCTCAAAACTGAAGAAAGCTTTTCACTCCTACTCAAGCATTTAAGGTCCCCTCTGACATATACTCAATGAACCTACCCAAACTCTATTCTTCTCATTCAGGAAAGAGTGACTGTTTAATAGTTTCAACACACCTAACATGTTCCACCTTTGTGCCTATACTCATGTCCTTCTCCTGCCCCATTTTACCTACTAAAAATCAAAATCCTATCTATTCTTCAAAACAATCTCAAATGCTACCTCGTTCATGAAACTTTGTGGCTGACCTCCTATCAGACAAAATTTTGCTTTCTGGATCACCATGGCATTCTGCCTTACATTATGGCACCCAAGACAGTCCACCATACACAACAGACAGGTACTCAATTTGTAACAGTTGAATTGGACTAAAAACTAACGAAAAACTTACTTTCTATAAAAGCCTCAGATGTTCCCCAATGTCATAAGCAAAAAAGTTATTTTTTAAAAACGGAATCTTAGCTTGTCCTCCATGCTGACTGAAACCTGAACTGGAATCAGATACTTACATAAGAAGTAACCTTCAGTCGCTGTGGTCTGATTTAGGGTACAATCTTTAACCTTTGTTTCAAGGTCACAGTCCAAAACCACAAAAGATTGATTTATACAGTAATTATTAAGCCAATTATTTTCTTACTGATTCTGATCCAAAGTACAATTTTTCACTCTTGGTACTCTTGAAAGAGATATTAAAAAGTGATGTAAAACATACTGATGGCTTAACATTAGCAAGGTGAATGGTTAATCCACTGCTTTTATCACTGGCAGCATACATGTAGTTCATAAAGATCATCCCTAGATCTCTTTTTACAAATGGAAAAATTCAAGCATCACCATGAAACAGAAAATGAGGCCAGCCGCGGTGGCTCACGCCTATAATCCAGCACTTTGGGAGGCGGAGGCAGGCAGATCACTTGAGGTCAGGAGTTTGAGACCAGCCTGGCCAACAGGGTGAAACCCCATCTCTACTAAAAATACAAAAATTAGCTGGGCATGGTGGCGGGCGCCTGTAGCTAATCAAGAGGCTGAGGCAGGAGGATCGCTTGAACCTGGGAGGCGGAGGTTGCAGTGAGCCGAGATCATGCCACTGCACTCCAGCCTGGGCGACAGAGCAAGACTCTGTCACAAAAAAAAAAAAAAAAAAAAAAAAAGAACAAGAAAATTAATAAAGTTAGGCTTACCAAGGTATTATAATTAATTAACCATACTTCAGCTACAGACAGAACAAACGAGGCTTCACTCTATCAATACTTAAGGTATTTCTATTATGTCTTTTTTTTTAATAAAGAGAGTAAGTATTCTTGTCTTCACATATGTAGGGATCTTACCATGGACTTTTGTTTATACTTGGTTTATTCAAGGAATGCTCATTGAAGAATAGTTCACCTCAGTGAATCCCACAAGGTAACCAAGCACCCAGATTAAAGTTTAAGTAATGTTCTTGTTAATTCCTCACATAAAGATCATGCCAAGCTGCATATTTTGTGTGTGCATGCTCACATGGACACCTGCCTCAGAACATCTCAATCCACCAGGCTCACCTGAAGCATTTTGTCAGGACTGGCCTCAATGCCAGGGGGCATGTTGCTTGGGTCGAAGGCTATCTGTTCAACCTCAGCAAAGTAATTAACTGGATTCCGGTTTAAGACCAGTTTACCAACTGGGATGAGAGGGTAGTCCTTGTGAGGCCAAACCTGAAAATGATGTCATATTCACAATTACCAGGCAATCAACTGAAGGAAATCAAAGCTACCCACAAAAATACCAGATTTCAAATACAATCAAGCCAATGAAAACAATTTTTAAATCCAATAAAACATAAGAATTTAAGATGAGTGCCTTAGTTAAATCTTTCACAATGGTAAGTGGTAAATACTGACAGTTTCCCCAGGAAAAAGTACATTAGCTTTTCACAATCTGTTCTCTGTTAATAACAATATATGAAGCCACATACACATACTCAATGAAATGACAAACAGGAATGTGGAAGTAAGATGCTGGTAAGCACTCATTCACAGCTTAGGACACTCTGAAGTGGTACCCTCTGTATTTTGTATATGACTTCCCCATTATTATAATTGTTTGACTAGTTTTTTTTCTAATTAGGTAAGAAGAGACTTAAAAAAGAAAATATTGTTGTTACTGACTCACCTTGGTGAGATCAAATGGATTAAATGGAAAAGTTTCTGCCTGATTAAATGTCATGACCTGGATGTAAAATGTCCAGGAGGGGTACTTTCCTGTGGCAATGGCGTTAAAAAGATCCCGGATGCCATAGTCAGGATCTTCCTGGGAAAGTCTTGCCGCATCTTCAACAGAAAGGTTTTTGATGCCCTGGTCAGTCTACAAAATGAAAGAAAGAAGCTCCAATGGAAACTTATTGTCAAAGTTATCAAAATTTCATCAGTAATTCATTGAAGGATTATGAGTAACACTGCCCAAAGAATGAACTTTCTTTACAACAATACTTCTATTGTTCAAATCTGATACTAATGAATTTATCAACAAGAAATTCTACCTGATTATCCCAATACTTTTAAATGTCAAGGGAATCCCATCTACACATTTCATATTTAAAATCAGTCCTATCTTTCCCTTTATGTATTCTATTATTTGAATTTTTATACTCGTTACTTTCCAAATCAGAAAAATCAAAATATATCTTAAAAGTAGGCAAAAGATTAATAAAATTAAAGGACTACTTGCCTTTTATCATGAAGTAATGTTTTAATTCCATTTCATGACAGCTCAAATCAATTACTGAGACTGTGCTCAGCCAGTATCCCTTCACCCCTGTCCTATTCCTTTTTTTTTTTTAAATAAATCATAGAATCATAGCTCATAGAGTTGAAAAGAACTTCAGTACAGCCACCTGGAACTAGTTCTCTGACTATGAGCAGGCAAAATTAATATTCTGACTTTCCAAGCAAGACATTAAAACCCAGAGAAGCTGTGTCACTTCATAAGTGCTCCTGTTATCATATCATACTGTTCTTTGATGGACTGACCATGTGATCTTATTCTGAAAGACCTCCCAACAAGCCAAGTGCCGCAGAAAGATTTCCTTAGCAAAAATCAACTCTGAACGCTGGTCTATTTCTACCACAGAAATCCCAACTGTCTCATCAGTGAAAAGATTTGAACTCTTACTACTGAACAAGAAGTAAAGCCACCTTCAGGATTAAAACAATGAAGGTCACCATGTACAGATTGCCCAAAGAGCTAATATATTAAGTAGTACAATAACATTGCAATACCTTTCTGATTTTAACTGAATCCTTTAGGTTTAGAAAAGAATAATCTTAGGTCAGAATAATCCAGACTGATGAATCCATGTAGATCTCAGGCTACCTTAGGGCCCTAGGATAAAAGACCCACAAGCAATCCAATCTTTCCAGGACTCGTATAGCTGGTAATATTATGCCAACTTTACAGTGAAAAGAACTGGAGCTCAAAGAACTTTTAATACTATGCCCAAGGCCACAATTATCTAGGAGAGTAGAAATTTGAGTTCAGGCTGGCATAACTCCAAGGCTACCAACTAGACTGGCTGTCCTAGATACAACCATTTAGTCTTATTCTAAGTAATACTACATTGACCCTTTTGGCAATTACAAGCCAATGGGTCAACTGTTTCATAAAATTTTTCCTTGTCAAATATTATAGATCCAAGTTATGAATATAAAAAGAGGTGATAGTTTTCCTGTTTGATATACCTACATTAAATTGCTCAGATAAAGAAGAAAGCAGGATAGAAGAAAATAGGGCTTTTGGATGTCACTAAGAGAGAGATTATCCAGTACTGGTCACGAGCCCACTTCTTTCTGCTTATCTTAGCAGTAGTATTTGGAAACAGAGGTTCTCAGGCTTGTTTCTGACTAGCCCTTGGGAGTTCTCTGGGAATATCACTAACATGACAGGGTTCACTGGCAATATTGCTCATTGTAACAAATGCCATGCTTATACCAAAAGAGGGCCCTTTATAATATTTCAGTTGATTAAAACATTCTCAAAACCCTCCCCAGATGTAACTGATTTGATCTGGCTATATGAATGCAAATTTTTAAAAACAGTATAATTTTGTTTTCTGACATTTGTAATTGATTTTACTTATATGACTTGTTCATAATAAAACCTCAATAAATGCTAAGTAAATAGATGGATGACTTAAAAAGTTAAAAGAAATGATATTGGAAAGACACTATTGGATGTTGGAAGTGATAATGAGATTGGGATATGCTCCAAGGTCCTCAGGTGGTAGCCAACAAAATACAGTACTGATCAATGAGATCAATACTTCCCATCTTTGGGGATGGAGGTGAGGGAAAAGTGGGAGAAGCCTTAATCTTTGCTCAATCCTTCAGGAAAAATAAGGAGGTGTGCGGTAGGAGCCTTGTACCCTCTGCCCCAAAGGTAACACATACCTTATAATGGAATTTGCAATAAACCGCCTCCCCATTTGCATTAACCAGCTTGAAAGTATGTGATCCATATCCATTCATGTGGCGATGTCCATCTGGAATCCCCCGATCACTGAACAAGAAAGAAACCTAAAGAACAGAAATATAAAGCCTAAAATGTTTTCATTTAAATCAAAACATCCTTGATTTTTAAGATATTCCTTAGTTTCCAGAAAGTCTCTTAATGACATAAAACATACTAGCCAATTTCCCATGGGAAGGGTTACCATTATTATTTCACTTGTAGAAAATAACAAACAGAAAAATTTTAAATCAAAATGATATGCAAATCACTAATACTATGACTCAAAATTCTATGAAGGAAAGCCAAAACAACCTGAAAACTGGCCTAATTTGTTATTCAAAATTTATCTGCATAGCAAATTTGTTTGGTACTACTTTCCCCCCACTTCCTTAATACAGAGCTTTACCTTACACTACAGACTTTCATCCTTACTACTGCTAAATATCAACTGACAATGTTGCTAGCTATCTATCATCATCATCATCATCATTTAAGGTCGATGAATGGGGCATGATTAGTAAAGCCAGTTACTACAAAACTCTTCATGATCAAGAAATCTGAGGAAGCTGATTCCAATAAAATAGCCAAAACTGGAGAGACACTTTATGAGGAGGCATAATTAAACACTGCATCCCAGGTGATATAATACAATGGCAAAAAAGGGTTCATACCTGATGCAGAGACTCAGGACGTAGGCTCCAAAAGTCCCAGACCATGTCCGGATCCTTCAGATGTGTCTGAGGATTTCTCTTTTGGCTGTGGATAAAAGATGGAAACTAAATAGAAAAAAGAGAGAAAAAAATCCAAAAACTAAGTTTACAGGAATTACGGTGTCTTTCATTATACATGCCTATTACTAGGTTTATGGATTATAATTCTAAATACAATCCTAGAATTTTAAACTGCCAAACCGTAATATGAAATTTACTCAGCATAGACAACTAGCATCTAAGATACCCTAAAGTATTTCAAATATACTCAAAACTATAGTCTTTTCTTTTTTTTTTCTTTTTTTTTTTTTTTTTAAGACAGGGTCTCACTCTGTCACCCAAGCTGGATTGCAATGGCATGATCACAGCTCACTGCAGCCTTGACCACCTGGGCTCAAGCAAATCTCCCACCTCAGCCTCCCAAGTAGCTGGGACTATAGGCATGAGCCACCACACTTAGCTAATTTTTGTATTTTTTTGCAGAGATATGGTTTTGCCCTGTTGCCCAGGCTGGTCTCGAACTCATGGACTCCAGTGATCTGCCTGCCTTGGCCTCCCAAAGTGCTGGGATTTATAGTATTTCTTCATGGAAAAAATATACCCACCCTCCCGCATGTGCGCACGCACACACACACACACCCCCTCCTGCTGACTCAGAGCATGTAGAGACACCCTCTGCTTGTTTCCAAAGTAAAGTCCCTCTTTTTACTCATCTTCGATGCTCTGCAAGGAAAACTAAACTCACTTCCCATTAAGTCAATCTGTCTTAAAATGACAAATCTAAGACCAATGGTAACTGTTGTTACTTTATCTTATTAAATACAGAAAAATGTGTTGAAAAAAGTAATCCAGCCAACTCATATTCTTTTCTTTCTGCCTTTCCCACGGCTTCTCCTCAAATGCCAACCTATTTGAAATCAATTTAAGTCAACAAACATTTGTTGAGTGCAAAATACTCTATTACCTACCAACATGGGATCCCTGATGAAGAAAATGGGGGTGTTATTTCCAACGAGATCCCAGTTACCATCTTCTGTGTAAAATTTCACTGCAAACCCACGAGGGTCCCGAACTGTGTCAGCTGAACCCGATTCTCCAGCTACAATATTCAAATGGAAACAGGAAGCATAAGCCACAGCACTTTGCATCCAAGAAGCCTGGAGACATAAAGAAGCACCTGGATCCATCCTTTCTAATCCACTTCCAAGAACTAAATTAGGTATTTAAGTGCCCGGGTTATTATTTCTACCCACCAGCTAATTCAGTCCACAAATCAAACAAAATAATTAATTGAGAGCAATAAGAGAACATATGTAATAACAGCTGATAATGTAATTCATTTACCATAATAAGATAACTTTGTTCAAACAGGTAATTGAACTTTTAATTAAAATAAGGGAAGAAAATAATTATGAGGCTTAAAGTAGTGACAAACAGAATAAGTGAGTTGTCAAAATGATGAGGTTAACATTAAGAAAATGAGTTAAAATATTGGTTCTTAGTTCTTAATTTCATTTATTTTTATGTTCCACAGTATTTTTAAAATGCAGAGACTGACACAGAAATGGAACTAGTGAAGCACTAGGTATGTTGAAATATAGTATGATAGATCTAATACTATCTCTGTAACGTGAGAAACATCATTTAGTCTCTCAAAAATAAAAAGAATCCCACTCTGCAAAGTAGATCTACAAATCAGAGATTATATCTGTAAAGCACCTAACCACAGTTGGCACAGAATTAATTCTCAATACAGGTCAGCTGTAGGCATAGTTATTAAATAAGATTTCCACTCTATTCTTCTGTTAGAGGCAACCACTTTTAGGAAAGCTCTTTCCAAATGTCACAGAATTGCAGAGATAGCCTCTGTGTAAGTGTGATTTCCTAAGACCTCAACAAACAGAAATACAAGTAACTTCCCATGTGTCTCCAAATATGTCTTCTACTGTAAAACCTCGCCATAATTTGGAGAAGTGCTTGTTTCCTATTTTCTAATAACTTTTTCTTTAAGTTATAAACATCCCCAAAAAGGTGAAGTTGAGTTAAGCCATACCAATCACACCAATAAACCAACTTACCAACAGTGGAGAACCGAACTGCGATGGGAGTCTTCTTTCCAATATGCTCAAATACCTTTGCCTTGGAGTATTTGGTAATGTCATGTGTGACCTCAAAGTAGCCAAAGGCCCCTAACGAGAAAGACACAGAAATTCTTACCATGAGACCATTACTCAGACATTCAGGTCCTCAACAGGCACCTGGGTGACAAGAGAAAATGATGGTTAGCACCAGCCTTCTGGGAGCTTCCAGTATGATGGAGGAAGGGGAAATGCCCAAACACAAAATAAAGAGGGTGAAATGCAAAGCCCTATTCTATCACTCAGTGCTAAGTTGAATGCCACATAGCTGGAGCCAAGAGAAGGAGGTGAGTGAGGCTAGAAGTCGTCAAGGTTGGCCCAAGGACACAGGGTCTCAGAGGGGCCTGAAGTACAGGTAGGACCTATGAGAGAAAGAGAAGAACAGAGACAAGAGGAGATGAAAACACAAGAGAAAGAATCTTTTCAACACTTAGCAACGATGATACAAAGCAAGCAATAAACTAAACAAGTCAAGACGGAAAAATACACACAAACCACTGGAGAAGATGGGAAGAAACCTTATCCAGGAAGAAGAGATGAAGAAATGCAGAAGTCCTAACTGGAAGTCCAAGTCAGCAAGCTAAGAGAAAAACTTCCTTTCTGTGGAGCTCTTTTTCCAACTGAGTTTTTCACTTTCTTTCAAATACCACCCCCATCTTTGTGTCTGATATAACAGCAATAAAGAAAGTTTTACAGAAATTGTTGGAAAAAAGGAAAGGAAAAATCATCACAAACCCACCACCCTAACATAACTACCCCAAATTTTGCAGCTCATTCCAGTAATTACCCAATAAGTACATCATTTAAACTTAGTTGCAATTGCAGTGCATGTGTCTATGTCTGTATTTCTGTACAGCAGGCCCTCAAATAACATTGTTTTGTTCAACATTGTTTCATTATAACATTGATGAGAAAAAAATCTATTCCTAGCTGAGGCCACCATCTGTGTGGAGTCCGCATGTTCTCCCCATGTCTAGATAGGTTTTCTCCTGATACTCCAGCTTCCCCCCACATCCCAAAGATGTGCACGTTAGGTGAAGTGGCATGTCTGAATGGTCCCAATGCGAGTCCACCCTGCAATGGACAGCATCCTGTACAGGGCTGGCTCTTGCCTTGTACCCCAACCTGCCAGGACAGGCTCTGGACTCCCACCACCTTGAACTGGAATAAGCTAGTAAATAACTATCTTATTTTACTAATCTTTCTTAAAGGTATGTATGGCTCACATTTATTTCAATGTTTAATATAAGATGTATTTTGAGTCTCTATTTAGAAGTTTGGTGACGTTTTATCAATCAGAAATATGCCATAGGAACTTAACTCTTGCTTATGACAATTAGCCCATCATAAAATTGGTTTCATTACATGTTGTTTAGCTTAAAGTCAAAGTTTCCAAGAACCTATTGACGTTAAGTGAAGACTTATTGTATTTTTATTCCTTCAATGATGGGAGAAATGGAAGATTGCTATTTTTAAAAGAAACTATTTTATATATAATGTTTAACCTGAGGAAATAACCATCATTTATTTACTAATTTCCCTACTGCTGGATGTTTTTCCTTTCTCCCACAAATGGAGATCTGGCACTTGTGTTAAAGGTCTTCCAATCCTTTGGGAAATAACACTTGACCCAGGTGCTGTGAAACAATCTTTTTACAGCAAATAAACACAGCACTTACCTGCTCCTTTAGCATGCACAACTCTCTCAGGAATTCTCTCTCGGTCAAAATGAGCCATTTCATCAGTGAAAACCACATCCTGAACAAGAAGGGGCCCACGGGGCCCTACTGTAATAACATTAAGTTTGTCTCCTACTGGGTTACCAGCTCCAGTGGTCAGGACATCAGCTTTCTACAGGAACACAGAAAGAAAGTGCAGAAGAGTTAGCACAATCAAACCTTTCATTTACACTGTCATGGGTACATAGCTTTGCAATGTTTATACCATCTGCCCTCTTTTTTAATTTCCTGTGTCCAAAGTACTAAAATCTGACAAGATGGGCCATTGCCTGAAACTTTTAGTCATGCCCCAGAAACCCTTGACAAATCTCAACACCAATCTGCTAAGAAACTTGCTCTGAAGAGCAGAAAGATGATTTTGGAGCCTGAAAATGTGCTCAGCACCTGCTCCAGAGAAAGCCACTGGGTTCTGCAAAGCTCCCAGTCAGAGAGGTGCCCAAAAGCGTCCTACAAGCTTAACAGTGAAATGTCCAATCCAGCAATGAGAAGATGGTCTCCAGGGAAGCTGTGCTGGTCAATACTTTACTCAGAACTTACAAACGCTTTATTACTGCCACGATCTTCAAGTGCGCTACCCTGTTTAGTGCATCTCAAGCAATGTACACCAGCTATTTGCAACATCTCTTTTCAATTAAAAAAAAGAGTCAATGGCTTTCACTGTCACTAAAAGTAAACTGTTACTGGTAAGGTGGATTGTAGTATTAATGTTTTAAAGATAGCAAATGTCTCTGAAATGGGATAGGTTATTTTACTGTAATAAATAATTAATTTTAATCCACCTGATTCTCCAATTTCAGTTACATCAGAAGACACTCAGCTGTCCCTCCTCTAGGGTGAGAGCGGCATTCTTCTAGCCCCACATGATCATAGAAGCTCTTAGCTTCATCTAGTTCCATGGTCAGAGAATACTTTTGACCACAGACAACTGCCTCTGCAGTGTCTTCCCCGGGTCACTGGAAATCAGGAGAGACATGTAGGTGACACAAAGCTACACCACCTCCACCTGGGAGAGGAACTCAACACTGTCTATGACAAAACTCAACAGACCAACTTCACACACAGAGAAAAGCACTATTTTTAGTATTTCCACACACCTAGATGGAGTCTGTAGTTTTGCTCCCCATGCATGTCTGTCCTGTACATTAAAATAAATTCCTGCCTCTTCTCTAGAAGGCAATATGGTGAGGAGTAGGCACTTACAAAACCACAAAAGATCTGTGAGCTGTTTGAAAAAAGACACTGAATAAAGGAGACCGTGCAATTTGCAAAACTAATAAACAAGACCCTCTCACACACTAGTAAATGCCCTTGCCACTAGAGTTATATCTTCAACCAAGTAGGAAGAGGCCAACATGGCAGCAGGGAGAAACTATGAGTGCCAGCACTAGAGCCTGGGTCCAACTTCCAGTTCTACCAATTACCAGCTATGTAGCTGCTGGTAAGTTACTTATTTATGAGTCTCCATTTTCATCTGCAAAAGAGAATAATAAGTACCTCCTAAGGTTAACACATGAATTAAAAGAGCTAAATGTAAAATGCAAGCCACACATTCAGCACATATATGCTTTCACTTCACTGGCTGTGAGAACATGACCTCGTAGCAGAAGGAGCAAAGCATTTGAAGTTTTATTTTTCTAGTAATCATGACAGATGCATACTCCTCCATCCACACTCTCTCACTCTACCATCTCTGTCCCTAAACCCATCTAGCAAAGCCCCTTCTAAACTGTCACAGTTTAAGGGTCCAATCAACACTTACCACCCAGTGACACCACTCTTTTGAAGATACATATGTTGCTAATACGTGTGACTCTCTGTGACGTGCTAATACGTGTGACCCTCTGTAGGTTTATTTTTAATTTAAAGTAGAAAATGAACCAGAAAAAAAATTTCTACTTTCTAAAGTAGAAAATGAACCAGAAAAAGAGCAACTTCACCTTTAGTTTAAACCTAAAGCCTTGGTTTTCAACCTTGGCAATGCACTGAAATCACCTGAGGAGCTTTTTAAAGCCTCCTGATGCCTGGGCCATCCCCCCTAGAGATGTCTGATAGAAGTGCCCTGGGTGAGGCCTGGGCTATTTTTAAATGATTCCTGTTCAAGCCAGGATTGAAAACCACTAACCTAGAACTATTGGGTGATAATAAAGTTAAAATAATTAGAGAGCCAGAGCAAACCAAATCTGTTCACTCTTTAAATGCTCTTTTCAACATATAAACAAGGTATTTAAGGAAGCCTTTAAAAAATAAAGGGACATCCAGGCTGGGCGCGGTGGCTCACACCTGTAATCCCAACACTTCGGGAGGCTGAGGCTCAGGTGGATCACCTGAGATCGGGAGTTCGAGACCAGCCTGACCAACATGGAGAAACCCTGTCTCTACTAAAAATACAAAATTAGTACCAGGTGCAGTGGAGGGGTGCCTGTAGTCCCAGCTACTCGGGAGGCTGAGGCAGGAGAATCGCTTGAACCCAGCAGGCGGAGGTTGCAGTGAGCTGAGATCGTGCCATTGCACTCCAGCCTGGGCAACAGCAGTGAAACTCCGTCTCAAAAAAAAAAAAGGGGGGGGACATCCCATAAAAGGTACAAGTATGAGAAAAGATACCAAGAAGCTCAGTAAAAGGAACGCTAAACAGATGAGAGTGTTATTTACATGCCAGCATTCTTAACGTGGGGAGGGAGCTGCCCCTAAGGCAGAGATGAGAGCACATCACATGTTCCCTTCTGGTTACTGGGTCAGGGTGATACGGTCAAGAATAAATACCACACCCAAAGGCAGCAGGTGCAGAGTTGGATAAATGAATAAAGTACTAAAGCTTGAGGTGGTCTTTCCTGATGACACTGACTATTAAGAGTGGGAATGCTGGAATTATGGCAGTCCTCCCTCCTGCCCAATGAAGGAATCCCCTCCTTAACATCAATCCTGTTAAGAAATGAAACCTGAGTTTTTAAGTTACAAATGGAGGCTTCAGAATCTCTTCCATTTCCCCACTCTAATAGTTAGATCAATTGTCTTCATTTATATAACAGCTTTCCCCACAAGCTCATGTATATACAATTTACCTTCAAAGCCAGTGGGTCAGGAAAGCTTCAACAGTCAGCAACAGAAAAGGGAAGCCAGGGAGCAAAAACTAGAAAGGAAAAGATCCCCCAACTTCAGGGGATGTTTAGTGCAACACTGGATAAGAGGAACTGATCTAACCTGAAAGATAGAGTATTTATTAATATTAGAAGGTGAGGAGCAGGATGCGGTGTATTTAAGTTGAAAATAATTAATGCAATGAAGATTTACTAGATGAAATGAGAGGGTGGGGCTAGAAAATGGACCACGAAAGTTATCTCACTTAAGCCTGTCAATAATCCGGAGATCAATATTATTAATCCCATTTAATGGGCGATACTACAAACTCAGAAAACTTAAGTAACTTTGCAGAGATGTCAGTGTTGTGGCACAGGTTTGCTTGTTACATGTAACACGTAAGGACAGGCAAAGAGATTTCCTCCAACTTGCAATTATTGTTTTTAACTCAATGAATAACTTTAGAGCCAGAATATTTTTAAAGAGAGAAAAGCTTCTCTATGGGTGGACAATTTTAAGACCTCTCTCTGGAGAGGTCCTTGTTAACATGTTTACATCTTCCTGGCTGCTAGCTCCCATGACATCCATACGTACCTCTCCTGAACTGCTCTCTCTACCCTGCCCCACACCACTCATGAAGCAGGGCCAAGGGCATCTTCTTGTGCCCCATATAACAAAATATTGTAATTGCCTGTTTATGTCACTGTTTTTCTTTTTTTTTTTTTTGAGATGGAGTCTCGCTCTGTTGCCCAGGCTGGAGTGCAGTGGCATGGTCTCAGCTCACTGTAACCTCCACCTCCTCCCAGGTTCAAGCAATTCTCCCATCTCAGCCTCCCAAGTAGTTGGGATTACAGGCGACCACCACCACACCCAGCTAATTTTTGTATTTTTAGTAGAGACAGGGTTCCATCATGTTGGCCAGGCTGATCTCAAACTCCTGACCTCAAGAAATCCGCCCATCTTGGCCTCCCAAATTGCTGGGATTACAGGCTTGAGCCACCGCGCCCAGCCTGTCACTATTTTTCCTCTCTGGACTGTGTACTCCTTTTACATCTATATCCCTGATCCCTAATACACTGCTCAATATACTAACAAACATAAAACAAATGTGTGTGGATTCAGCATGCAAATAAACTAAACCACGGACCAATATGATATGGCCAAGAGCCTTTCTAACAAGCAGGAGGAAGCAGCAACAGTCTATCCCTCTCCCTGCATCGCCCCTCCAAAAAATGGGAGAAATATTTTAATTTATAAATTCTGATCAAACACCTTTAGACAAACTTGTTATGAAAACTGCCACAGAAATTAGCTTGGCTAAAAACTAGCACAATTATTAGAGGTAGGGACTTAAAGTAAAATTCTATTTTGACTTTGCTGCCTTTATAGGCTTCTTTTGGCCAGAGCTAATACATAAATGAAGAAGTTTTCCTGGGAGGAGTAAGGTTGGCTTCATCTGGTGAAATATTTTATCAACATATTACACTTTCCACTTAGTAGTTCCCTTCACTCACAGAAGTTTCAAGAACCTAAACATATTCTTCCACTTTTAATTAAAAGATTGGTTAATGCAAATTGCCCGTCAGTCCCAGAGGAGTCATAATGACGTCTTTTCATTCTGTGATAAAGAATGTGCGTAGCGTTTTCTAGCAAATAACTGCCTAACATTCTCCATTTATTCAACAAAGATTCAAGTGCCTACAACGTATACACCCACGTACAGGAAACCAAAGACTGTCCTGACCTTCAAATTTCTTAGTCTGTGGGAAAATAACAAGGGTGGTCTAGATATTGACTGCTGTGGAAGCTAAAGCAATTCCATCTTAGATACTGATCCACCATGCTGACTTCTGATTAACTCCAGTTGTAAGATTTCCAGTTTATCTATTATTCCTTGTGAAAGAGCCCCTATTTACTATAAATCCTGCCCTGAGGTCAAACAACCTTGACATTATCATACTTCAGTCATGCCATACCTCCCTTCTGAATCGCCCTTCCCTATGGTATTAAGCCCTGGGTCTGAGGGGTAATGGTATGGGATCCACCATCTTGTCCGCCAACACGCAAGACACAGACATGGTTTCTGGTCCTAAGTCCCTATTAAACATTTCTTTCTGAGAAACTTGATTTGTCAGCCTCTTTCTTTGGCCTCTCAGCTTCCTCAGACTTTGGGGGTAGGTTTGCATAGACCTACCCACCATGCAAAGGTAAGAAAAAGAAATGAAACCTTAAAAATTTCTGTCCCATCTCCCATAGTCTCTCCCACTGCACATAATGACTTAGCGATTCCATACCTAGGTATATTTCAGGAGAAATGAAAGCACATGTGGACCAAGGGTTAAGTCACTCAGTCACCCCTTCTCCATCCCAAATGTTGGCAGTGTAACATTAACGCAGTTATTACCAGGGTTACCCTAAAAAAATATAGACCCTCACAGGCTATAATGCATAGGCAACTCACTGACAGAAATGGATAGTCTAAGACTTAACCTCTCTCCCAGGTAAAAAGAGAACTGTATAAAAAGGTAAGGTTTGAAATGTTCAAATTCTCCCATTTTAAAGGGATCAGAGGTTACTTATTAACATTTCCCACTTACCCCCAAGAAAAGAGCACTGGCAGCAAGCTGCACTTTAAAAAAAAAACGGGAAATGGGTTAAAGGTAAGTATCTCAAAAGAAGAGCCCATGGCATTCTAAGCAGCGAGCAATAAAGTTCCCATTTAAGTTCCCTTCAAAGTGGCTGGGAATACCTGCACAACCACCTCCCTCCTGCCAAGAGACAAAAAGAAATAAGAATTTTTAAGTGGATCGAGGTCATACTCATGAACACATCTGACTCAATGCTCACTTATTAAAGTTTACAAAACTCCCAATTCACCTGTCAGCAAACCAAATCTGACCACAGAAGATACGCCCAATAAATTGCTTTCACATTGGTTGACTGTGTTTCCAAAATAGGACACTCTGATTCTTGAGAGAGGAGGCAACAGAGTGTTCTCCTATAGTAGTCCCAGACAGTAAAGCTCTCCTAGATCAGTAAAGCATCAAAACTAATTGGGAAGTGGAAGAGAGCATATTAGCACAAAGCTGCCCACTTAGATAAAAGCATTTACCAAGCAAGGGGAGATTTTTTTTAAATACCATCTGTTACTGTCATAATTTTCTAACAGAATATCTTAATGTCAGAAAGTAAAAATGACATATTCTTTAAAAAGAAATTATGTTGCATGTCCATTGCCGCATCACAAGAAAATGGCTGGACAGATTTTCACCATATATGAAATGTACACTTTGGATAATATAGTAGAGTCAGCTTCCTGGACAGGGGGTAGACTACCCCAGGTGTGGCCTGTAACAGAGTTCTAGCCAACAGAATGTAAGTGGCAGTGACCCTGGACCCTAAACCTTCCCACACTCATATACCCTTCTCCATGCTCTTGAGCCTTCTGTGCTGGATAGTGACGCCCATAAAAGCCATGTGTTGACCAAGGGGGAGCTTCCTTCAGCCTGGTGCCCTCAATAACTGTGGGAAGCAGAGCACCCACCCACCTCCTTCAACCTCAAACCACTTTGGGCCATTCATGTAGGAAAGGAATACATTTCTTTTTTTTTTTCTTTTTGAGATGGAGTTTCACTCTTGTTGCCCAGGCTGAAGTGCAATGGCAGGATCTCGGCTTACTGCAACCTCCGCCTCCAGGGTTCAAGCAATTATCCTGCCTCAGCCTCCCAAGCAGCTGGGATTACAGGCATGTGCCACCACGCCCAGCTAATTTTGTATTTTTAGTAGAGACAGGGTTTCTCCATATTGGTCAGGCTAGTTTTGAACTCCTGACCTCAGGTGATCCGCCCACCTCAGCCTCCCAAAGTGCTGGATTATAGGTGTGAGTCACCGCACCCGGCCATAAATTTCTAATATGTTTATACCATGATACATGTTGAGATTTATTATTATAACACTTAGCCTACACATGATTCCACATGATTGAACTTAAAATATGGGCCATGAATCAATAATTTAAAAGCAATTCAATTTTTAAAAAGACAGAAAATTTGAACATATACTTCAAAGGAATATATACCAATGGTCAATAAGCATGTAAAAAGATGCTTTGCATCATTAGTCATCAGAGCAAAGCAAATTAAAACCATAATGAGATACCATTGCACACCCAACAGCTAAAAGTAAAAGACTGACAACACCAAAAGTTGGTAGGATGTGGAGCAACTGGAACTCCCATACACTGCTGATGAAGTATAAAATGGTACAACCACTTTGGAAAAAGGCTCAGCAGTTTCTCATAACACATTCACTTACCTTATGACCCAATAAATCTACTCCTAGGTATTTCCTAAGAGAAATAAAACCACCTGTGCACAAAAAGACTTATGTAAGAATTTTTATAGCAGCTTTATTTATTTTTCATTTTTAAGACAGGGTCTCCCTCTGTCACCCAGGCTAGACTGCAGTCATGTAATCATGGCTCACTGCAGCCTCCACAACCCAAGCTCAAGCAATCCTCCCAACTCAACTTCCCGAGTAGCTGGGACTACAGGCATGTGTCACCATGTCTGGCTACTTCTTTTATTTGTTGTAGAGATGGGGTTTCACCATGTTGCTTAGTCTGGTCTCAAACTCCTGAGCTCAAACTATCCTCCCACCTCAGCCTCCAAAAGTGGTAGGGTTATAGGCATGAGCCTTCATGCCCAGCCACAGCAGCTTTACTTACAATAGAAAAAAAATTAAATAGCCCAGGTGTCCAGCAACAGGATATCCAAATGGTGGTATATTCAAATAATGGAATCTTACTCAGCAATGAAAAGAACAAACTGCTAATACATGAAACAACTTGAATGAATTAAAGGATGGACAGACAGATGGAGTAACGTAATAAAAGACACAGGGCAAAATGTTCCTTGTAGAATCTAGATGGCAGATATATAGATATACACTGCAAAATTTTTTCAACTTTTCTGAATATTTGAAATTTTTCATTAAAAAAAGTGTTTGAAAATTATATAGGCTATAAGGCATATGCATAATTCCTTTTGGAGGGCCCTAGGGGGAGGAAGAAGTGCCTAAAAGAAGTAAGCGGTTTTTACCAAGAGCAGCTAAAACTGAGGAACAATAAGACATCAATGTGACTGCCAATCAGGACAATGTACCCAGTGCCCTGAGATGTCATGGACAAAGGGGATGGCTGTATTTCAATTAAGAGCCTCCCAACTATAGATGTGCTTTTTGAGTCAGCCATTTCTCACATGGGCAACTATGTAAGGTAAATCAACAGCAGGGACTTCAACAGTTCATGATTCTCCCAAACAAGGAAGAAGGCAGCTAGTCTCAGAATAAAGGGAAGTCCTTTAAAAATGAAAATATTGGCCATGCGCGGTGGCTCACACATCTCGGTACTTTGGGAGGCCAAGGCGGGCGGATCTCCTGAGGTCAGGAGTTCCAGTCCAGCCTGGCCAACATGGTGAAACCCCATCTCTACTAAAAATACAAAAATTAGCTGGGTGTGGTGGTGGACACCTGTAATCCCAGCTACTCGGGAGGCTGAGGCAGGAGAATTGTTTGAATCCAGGAGGCGGAGTTCGCAGTGAGTGGAGATCATACCACTGCACTCCAGCCTGGGCAACAGAGCAAGACTCCGTCTCAAAAAAAAAAAAAAAAAGAAAAGAAAAGAAAAAGAAAAAGAAAATATTTTGTTTTGTAAAAATCTCACTACTTTGTCCACACTTTTCTCAATTCACCGAGTATTCATGAAAACGTCAGTGTGAACCAGGATTTGCACCCACTGGGTAAGGAAAGAGTCTTGGGTCCAAGAAGCTGAATTCTAACCTTGTCTCTGCCACGAAGTAGTGGCACATCCTTTACTAAGACTCTACCTCTCTCTGGTTTACTTTAAGAGCTCATGAACCAACCTAATGGTATATAACAAAGAACAGGGCCAAGAGGGGAGATTTTCCAGGCCCTTAGAGGAGAATGGCAGCCTTTTCCCAAACAGGGAACCATTAAAGCAATCCATGAGCACTTAGCATTAATACCCCAGTTCACGAACCTGAGTTTTGAGCAAGAGCACTAGGCAGAATAGGGAAAACAGGGCTGAAGTCCTCTCTCTACCATTAACCAGCAGCCAGGGAACAGGGCAAGACCTTTAGACTCCCTGGGCCAATCTGCCAACAGTAGGCTCAGACCAGATGCGGTCTCATCTAATCCAACCTCCTCATAGATGCCCTCTGAGACTCTGCACCCGTGGGCACAGGCCAGGAATGCCTCCCCCACCACCAAGTTAAAATCCTACTCATTTAAAAAAATTCCTGTTCAAATGTCACCTGCTTTGTCCGGCCCACCTGGTCACTCCCTCTACATTCTACAGATAACCTGTATTAGAGCCCTCACCACGCTGGAGTGTAATCATCTGTTTATGTGTCTCGTCTCCCAGACTAGACTCTCAGCTTCTCAAGGGTGTTGTTCTTGCCGCACTGGAATTTGTACACCTTGCCCCGAACAGTGCCTAGCACCTACAGGTGCTCAAAGAATAGAATAAACGCATTAACCAATCCCTAATGTCACCCCCCAGCTCTAAAATGCTAGGCTTGACATTTTGAAGTGCAAATGAGACAATGGATGTAAAAGTTCTTTTATTTAGTCGTTTAATAATGTGCATAGTACGTACCAGTCACTGTGACTGGTGCTGGAGACATCAAGATTGTAAAACACAATCCCTGCCCTGCTGGGACCCCACAACTATGAAAGCGTGTAAACAGTATTTCAAGAAGGGCACCGTTAGAGCCTGGTTCCACTTCTCCCCTCACTGACTTCCTTGCAGCTGCAGCTCTCTGCCTCTTTCCCCATGAGCCCTCAATCTGTCCTCAAGCTGCGACCTCTGTCCCAGTTGGCAAAAGTGCAAAATTCTGAAGCAACCACCCGAGCCTGTCGCGGACAACAAAGCCTGCAGTCCCGCGCCCCACTACCCGGACCCCCCTCCCCTGCTTCGGCGAATGTAAAAGTCCGTCTGCACCGAAGGGGATCCCCCCTGCCCAGTGAGCCGCGGTACAGTCCCTCCGAGCGCCGCCCCGGGGGAAGCCGGGCCTTTACTTGCCGACGCCCCCGCTTTCTAAACGGACCCTCGGGCCCGCTCGGGGAGCAGAGTGTACCTGCGCGGCCCGCTGCTCCTTCCAGTGCTGCATCTGGTCGCTGGCGGGATCCCGACTGTCAGCCATGGCGTGCGGTTGGCTGTGCGGAACACTGCAGGAGGCCTCGGCTCGTGGGTCTCCACCCTTAGCAGGCAAATCTGCCTGTTGCCCCGCGGCCGTGGCTACTTCAGGCTCAGCCAATCAGCACCACCCCCTCGTCCCGCCCCCTCGGGAGGACTGCCTTCTGATTGGCTGCTCGGCGGTAGGCAGGCCAAGATTGGAAGCCCAATGGGCTCGGAGCAGGGCTCTCCAAAGGAGACCTGAAGACCCGGAGATACCCAGGAGGGTGCGGAAAGGAGGGGTCCCGCTCTGGCCCAGCAATTGGAGAGCCTCGCCCCGCCGGCCCGGGGTGGCCGGGATAGCCGAACCCAGGGCGGGGCTCCCGGTTATCACCATCCTTCAGGCCGCCCTGGGACGCGGCCGTTGGTGGCCTGCCAGTTTTGCAGACGGAATACTTAGACCCTGCTGGGTGGGGCCTTGCGCTCCGTAGCTATGCTTTCTCAGCTCTTAAAAAGTCAGCAATCCTGGGTTAAATTACTCTGTACAAAATTAAATTTTGCCATACGCTAATGTAAGTATTATTTGCAACCAAAGGATGGATGGATACTTTTCTTTTTCTTTCTTAGCTCTTCTTAACTTATTCGTGGATTATCACTTACTAGACTAGTATACTAATTATTTAATATAAAAACACTCTGAAACGTTTATCTCCGTACAGATGGGTGTTGATTTCCTCCTTTACCAGAGAAAAACAACTTAACTTAGATGGGAAAAATGTATTCCCTTGTGATGGGAAAAATGTATTCAACTCTGGTACACTGCCAAATTGGCTTCTTTAAACACTGGAGAAATCTGCTTCCTCAAATTTTACTCCCAGGTGAGCAGGAATTTTGAAAAGCTTTGTGTCTTTAAAAAGCTATGTTGAAGAGTAAAATACTTAGTAATATTTAGTACAATATTTAGTAAGTTACTGACTAGTTTGTCATTGTAATCAAAGAGTTTGAATGATTTCTACACCTCCTCAGGTGCTAGGATTTATCTTTAAGCACCTTAATATATATACATAGTATATACCATCATCTTCAAATTAAAAGTTACCAGCTTTTAATTTTTTCCAGTACAACTACATATAATGGGTGGATATATAATAGTGGAAACTTCACATGTTGTTCTTGATCTTACAAAAGTATGATAAGAATCTTGGGCATAAAAGTGGAACTTTAGCAGTTCATTGGAAAAGAAAGCCACAAATTGATCTTTAGCGCCCTATACTTTTCCTATATTAAAAACAATTGTAAAGATGCTGTTGGCTGTGTAATTTGGTGTCTTTTTCTACCTGCCCGATCCATACTGCCAAGACTGTAAACTCCATGTGGGTCAGGATCCTCCCATCCATAATTTATTGAGCACTTACTATATACCAGGGACTATTCTCAGCTTTTTGTATATTTGCTTAGTTAACCCTCCCAACAACCCTATGAGTTAGATACTAATATTATCTTCATTTTACAGATTAGGAAACAGAGGTATAGGGAGGTTAAATAACTTGCCCAAAGTTACACAGTTATTAAGGGATAGTCAGGATTCTAGCTTCAGCTGTTCATCTCCAAAGTCCACAGTTTGCTGAATAAATAAATGTTGAAATAATCGAGCAAATCATCTTCTTAACTAACCAACACAAATATCAACAAAATAAATAAGAGACCTGGAGTCATATGTTAACCTTTGTTCATTATATAAACACTGTCCAGCATGTGTTTTTTTTTTCCTTTGTTTTTGTTATTATGGATTTGGATTCCTAAAGAATTATTTCTAGAGAAAGAAATGGAGAAACAAGACTGGTTTCTGATCTTGTCATATCTTGTATTTTAAAATAAAGGGCAGGCTTACAAGTAATGACAATAAATTTATAATGTTACATAGGAGGCTGGGTGCGGGGGCTCACGCCTGTAATCCCAGCACTTTGGGAGGCCGAGGCAGGCGGATCATTTGTGGCCAGAAGTTCGAGACCAGCCTGGCCAACATGGTGAAACCCCACCTCTACTAAAAATACAAAAATTAGCTGGGCGTGGTGGCACACGCCTGTAGTCTCAGCTACTCAGGTGGCTGAGGCGAGAGAATCACTTGAACCCAAGAGGCGGAGGTTGCAGTGAGCCAAGATCGTGCCACTGCACTCCAGCCTGGGTGACAGAGTGAGGCTCCATCTCAAAAAAATTAAAAATTAAAAAAAGTCACATATTAGGTGGAAGTTCTATCGACTATAATTACAGCTTAAATGAAAACACTTCTAAAAATCAGCCCTAGTTAAAAAATACTTGAAACCAAACCAATACAATTACCTAAAGGTAATTGCAAGTGATTGGTTAGGTAAACAAATTGGGTTCTAGGTTTTCATATTTTAGTCATATGAATTCATGGGTATTTTTATTGATATAAATAAAAATGTTATTTAAAAAATGCTGTTCTCTGAAGTCAATTTTCAGAACTCAATGAAAATAAAATATACTGGCACAAGACATACTGTTACTAATCCTGGTATCACCAAATTTGAAACCAAGCTTGCAAAGTAGACCATGTGACAAATGTTCAAGAAAAACGTTTGAGTACTTAGCTAGGAATCTTTATAGACAAATTTTATTTCATCAATATTGCAAGAAAAGAATGGAGAGAATGAACATCATGTGTTGTTGGATGACAGGCATACAAGACAGCACAAGGGGTAATTACTCTGTTCTGATTCCACCCATCCTCAGAGAGGCCGAGAATGTTCTACGTATTTCAGTTTCATTCTCTTCACAGTGGCCTTGTGAGGTAAATTCAGAGTTAGGCAAAAAGGAAGAGAAAAGAACACGACAAGAAACAAAGAGAGTTACAATTCAGTATTGGCTGTCGGCTTTAAGAGAAGAGAGTAAACATCACCACAGCTCCGTGACTCCTGTTCACTGTGGAACAGGTTTGAGCAAGCCAAAGAAGAAGGTGGGATCTGCTTTAAAAAGTAGCAGTGGTGTTATATGCAGTAGCAGCACATACCTTCTGCTCTGCCTATTTGGCTGCACCATATCTTTCCCGCTTTAATATGAATAATTGCCTACTTGGGAGGAGGCAACCCAGATGTCCTCTGGTGTCTGGTGATGGCCATAGCATGAGCTATCCTGAGGAGAAGAACATGGATGCGCCTTTTCCCGCCTCGGCCTTACGTGCCATGCTACTGATCTGGTGTTTGCAAAAAAAGGAAACATAGGCCAGGCCTGGTGGCTCACGCCTGTAATCCCTGCACTTTGGGAGGCCAAGGCGGGTGGATCTCTTGAGGTCAGGAGTTCAAGACCAGCCTGGTCAACATGGCGAAACCCTGTCTCTGCTAAAAATACAAAAATTAGCTGGGCGTGGTGGCGCTTGCCTGTAATCCCAGCTACGCGTGAGGCTGAGGCGGAAGAATCGCTGCACCCAGGCTAGAGTGCAGCGACGCGATCTCGGCTCACTGCAAGCTCTGCCTCCCGGGTTCATGCCATTCTCCTGCCTCAGCCTCCCGAGTAGCTGGGACTACAGGCGCCGGCCACCACACCCAGCTAATTTTTTTGTGTTTTTAGTAGAGACGGGGTTTCACCGTGTTAGCCAGGATGGTCTCGATCTCCTGACCTCGTGATCCACCCACCTCGGCCTCCCAAAGTGCTGGGATTACAGACGTGAGCCACCTCGCCCGGCCCTTAACTTATTTTTTATACTTACTAATGGAGGCTTGGAAAATGCAGGATAAAATATCAAACAATCATTCAAAGATTATGATAAACAGGTAACATTTTTACCAATATTTTCTCTCTTATATGTATGTAAAGGAGTGTGTGTGTGTGTGTGTGTGTGTGTGTGTGTGTGAGAGAGAGAGAGAGAGAGTTTTACAATGGATCCTACAGAATACATAATCTTATATCCTGCTTTTTCCACCTAACATTATCAGATAAAACTTTTTCCAAGTCATTAAATCTTTTTCCAAAATGTGATATTTTTCTCTTATGCCTACACAATTTGCAATCAAAGGACTATTCCTTTATTTACATACTCCTTTACTGAGAACATTTAAATTGTTTTCTTCTATAACAGTACAGTGACATCCTTCCTCTACATTTGTATTTATTTCCTTAGGACCTATTTTCAGAGGTCATTTTTGGTTCAAGTCATTTGAACTTTTTAAGGTTCTTGTGACATGTTGTTGATTGTTTTCTGCAATGCTCGAGCTAGTTTATACTGTCACCGGCACTGAGAGTGTGGATTGGAAGTGCAATTTCAAGATAGGTGAATATCTGGATTCTGGATGTTCATCAATTGCATATTTCATCACATTCTTCTGAGAGAGAAGGCCTCTCGTGTTATGTTCAGCCATAACCACTAACCCATGGGAGTCATCCAATATACTGGATGTCTGCTGTGTCCTGGGCCCCCTCCCTATTGGGCTCTGGGAGTACAGCAGCAAAGGACGTGGACATAGACAAATAATCAGGCAATAACACGGGGAAAAACTGCTGAGAGAAGGGAAGGCCAGCTGTTGTTAGGATTACCTAAGAAGGTCGCCTAACCTGAACCTGCTAAGTCATGGAGGCTTTGAGTAAAGCTGAGAAACTGAATAGGTGTCAGGCGTGGTGTCAGGAGTAAGCATTATATGATCCACCCTGCTGCTGCAGAAATCCAAACAGATTGTTAACCACTTTTCCCTAAAAGTCTGACTTCATTCATGGTGATATGGAGATGGCTTGAGTAGGACTCAGTAGCAAGCAAATATTTACAACAGGTGTTGAGCCTTTTTCAAGTTTGTGCAGGTCCACTGGCCTCTGAACTTGACTTTGACTAGCTTAAGCTCCTGCGGCTCACCCACATTCCCTCCTTGCCTCTGGGCTCCTGCAAGGCCTGGGTCAACCAGTCATGTTTAACTACTGGGATTCACATGCTTGGATTGAAGTTATTTTTCCAGTGCTGCTGTCTTAGAGGTATTTTGCTTGCCTCCCTTGTTTATGCTTTAAATGTTGCACCTGGGCTTGACCTTGGGTTTAAGTCTGTTTGCAGAAACCAGACATGGGTTCTTGTACTCTGACAATAAAAATAAAAAGTCAAACCTCATAGACAATCAACACATTCATTATGGACTGAGAGCACACACAATTATGCATCTGTGGAGAAATGAATAGTTATAAAGTATACATGTTTGGGTGGAACCATTGGTCATAGCTAGGAATGGTCAACTAGTGGGAACGGAACAGGTATCTCTCTTCTCCCTTTCTTTACCATAAACCCAGATCATTACCTAGTAGGGCTCAAGAGACAAATAGCATGGTACATGGTTAACAGCCCCAGCGCTAGCATCAGAGCACTTGGGGTCAAATCCCACCACGGCCATTTACAAACTGTGTGAACTTGGGCAAGTCACTTAATTTTTCTAAGCTACCATGTTGCTTTTGTAAAATGGAGATAGTAACGCCTTCTATATTAGGTATCATCCAAGCTCCTATAACAAAAAGAGCCTCCCAAAAAACCAACAAAATAGCATAGACAAGATCAAAGCTTATTTCTCTCACATTAAAGCATTTCAGACCTAAATGGTACAGGGCTGGTTAGGCAACTCTGCCATCCTCAATACACAGCTTCCATCTCTGAGTCCAACGTAGCTGCTCACTTGATCATAACTGCAGGGAGTCCATGTCCTTTCCTTTTTAGGGCACAATTTGGAAATAGCACACTTTATTTCTATTCACATTCCATTGGCCAGAATCTAGTCACATGGCTATGCCTAGCTATACAGGAAACCAGGAAATGTAGTCACTGGCTGGGTGGCCATGGGCTTGACAAAACTCAGGCATTCTATTATAAAAGAAAAAGGAAGTGAATATTGGTGGCTGATCAGCAGCACCGGCCACACTGACCTCCAAGGGTTGTTGGAGGATTAGGGAAGATTATATGAATCATATGAGTTAGTTATCTGTATTATCTGATTATTAGTATTTCTATTTATTCTGGAGTGCCATGTAGCTCTTGTATGAGTTGCAACGCTGTTCAGAAAATACAGCAAACTTTGTTGTAGGATATCCTATTATACTCATCCTTGTGGGATGTGCTGTAGTTCAGAGACTGCCTCTGGACACTGAAGTTTGGCTCCAAGGTCACATTACGATGAACAAAGGCCAACCACTGCCCTAAACCAAACCTTCCTATCCCACAAAACCATCCTTTCAAAACATATTTTGTTTAATTAACAAACACTTAATATTGCTCCTACTATGTCTAGGCTCTACACTAAGGGATTTTCCAATATTAACCCATCTAATCCTTATAACAATCCTATAAGGGGGAATGAACTCTTACTACCTTCACTTTACATCTGAGGGCACTAAGGTACAGAAAGGTTAAGTAAGCTCCCGAAGTTACCCAGATAGTTTGCAATGGGGCCAGGATTCGAACTAGACAGTGTGGCTCTGGAGATCACATCTCCACTCCTACGTTGTTCTGCCTGTGACAAAGTGGGCAGGAATAAAGGAAGATCTTGAGTGAGTGTTCTACATTCTTAGAATTCAACTCCAGCATTGCACTACCCTCTGCCCACCTGAAGACGTGGTGTTATGGGAAGCACCCTGAGTAAAGCAATTGTGAAATCCATGTTTTGTACCCACATAGTTGAGAAGAACCACGAGAAAATGACATTCTTCTCAGTCTTTAAAAGACAAAAAATGGGAAGTTGTTATGGATTTGTAATATAAGAGCATGACAGGCCTAGAGAGCCACATGGGATTGAGGAACAGCCAAAGGCAGGAATGAGAGTGCTGGAGAAGAGGCAGCTTGCAGAGCAGCAAGGATGAAGAAGGAGGAGGAAGATCTCTAGCTGCCTCTCCTTCCTGACAGCAAAGGGCAGGCAGAGACTTAGCTAAACAAGTTCATTCAAAGAATCATTTTCCACCAAGCAAGAGGACCTGTTGCCCTGTATCATCTTATATGCAGCTCCTGTTCCAGGATATGTGGACATAAACAGATTCAGTTCTGAGACACTGTGACATGAAGCAAAATTCTCCTTCTTGTGTCAAATGTGGAAAGCAATTGCTCCAGGCAACCTGAAAATGAAGATCTATTTACTTCTTTTTTTTTCAACTGAGAAAATAAAGAGAAACGTTATTTTATTTCCTTTTTGTCCTCTATATAAATTCTGAAACAAATAAATCATGTCTAGTGCCTACCTGCCTCATCAGTGGGAACTGAACTTGCATTGATTCCAGAAAGACCAAACAAAGGACAGTCTCAATCTGCAGTGACATGATCCCATTTGTGACATTTAATGCAGTTCATATTTCTAACCTGAATATCAAAGGGCTAATTTTTTTGTTTATGTAATCTTTGGCATATTTTTCTCATGGAGCTTCTTTCTGCCATTTAAATTTGTCTTCATTCTCTCCTGTTTTCTTTTTTCTCTGTTTCCTTTTTTAGCTCCTGGTGGGGCCTCACAAATGAAATTAAGGCCATTCTTTACACATTCATCTCCCATAAGCAATCTATTTTCATATGATTATTGTTCTTTAAGATACTGCTGCCTTCATTCTTCTTGTTTCTTCTTATCATATATTTTCTGTTCTGCCATTCATACTTTTTTTTTTTTGAGATAAAAGTCTCACTCTCTCACCCAAGCTGGAGTGCAGTGGCGCCATCTCCGCTCACTGCAACCTCCGTTTCTCGGGTTCAAGTGATTCTCCTGTCTAGCCTCCCCAGTAGCTGGGACCACAGACACACAGCTAATTTTTGTATTTTTATAAGAGAGGAGGTTTTGTCATGTTGGCCAGGCTGGTCTCGAACTCCTGGCCTCAAGTGACCCACCGGCCTCAGCCTCCCAAACTGCTGGGATTACAGGCATGAGACACCACACCCGGCCCATTCATACTTTTTTGATACTGGATTTGGAGGCAAGATGAACATCTTTCTTGCACATGACATTGTCAGAGGATTTCCCCATCCTTGAGCCAGAGCTAGGGAAAGCAGTGGCTAGCTCTGTAAGCAACATAAACGAACTACTTAGCAAGCACTAGCTTAATTCTCTGAAACTTTGTACTGGGATTTTTCCCAATCCCATCCCACCCAATATTCTAAATGTCAATGAATAACAATCACCGTTGCCTTTCTCTTGTCTGGCTGGCCCCTGAGGTGTGAAACAACTTACTTGACGGGCAAATTATAGATGATACAATATTAGAATTTGTATCATCTTTCTCTTAATGCCCTTTTAAACTCTGCATCCTCAAAAGAAGCCAGAAGCCACATGGCTCAGTTTGGGGGCCTGTAGTTTACCATGTTGTCTTCTCGGGAAGACCTTCCTTGACCACCTCTTTTAATCTTATCGCTTCCTCTGGCACTTCCTGTCATGCCTTCCCTGCTTTATGTTTTCTCCGTGATCCTTCTCCCTTTTAACATACTATATAACCGATTTCATTTGTTTATTGGGTATTTCTCCTACTAGAATAGAATAGAATAGAAGCCTACTAGAATAGAATAGGAGGATTGGTGGGGTTTGTTTCCGGTTTTGTATTTTCTGCTTATTCTTAGCACCTGCAACAGTTTTCTGGCACCCGGGATATTTGACTAAATGAATGAACAAGCAAGTGAATTAATAGATGAGGTAATACCGGGATAAACCATGTTACAAATAACCAGAGTAAGTGACAATTTGCCTTGAGGGATTTGAGAGAGAATTTGATCAGATGCCTGGCTCAAATACAGATACCCTCCCATTTCATTTTTAAATATATTTTCCTTTAGGACTTGAGTACTTTCCCATATTCTCAAAAAGAGTCCTCTTTTAAAAAATAGATATATTGCCGGGTGCAGTGGCTCATGCCTGTAATCCCAGCACTTTGGGAGGCTGAGGCGGGCAGATCACCTGAGGTCAGGAGTTCGAGACCAGCCTGATCAACATGGAGAAACCTCATCTCTACTAAAAGTACAAAATTAGCCAGGCATGGTGACATGCACCTGTAATCCCTGCTACTCGGGAGGCTGAGGCAGGAGAATCGCTTGAACCAGGGAGGTGGAGGTTTCAGTGAGCCAAAATCATGCCATTGCACTCCAGCCTGGGCAACAAGAGTGAAACTCTGTCTCAAAAAAAAAAAATAGATATATTACCCCCATTATGAATCTTCTGACATGGTACACCAGGAAGGACTCAACATCGCTTCTGTGGCATTCCTATCAAAAATGCATACTCTGAATCTAATCATGAGGAAACATGAGACAAACTCCAACTGAGGAACAGTCTACAACTGGCCTTTTCAAAATATCAAGATCGTGAAAGTTAAGGACTAAAGAACTGTTCCAGTTTAAAGAAGACTAAGGAGACATGCCAACTAACTATGAAGAGTGTTCCTGGACTGGGTCTTGGAACAGACGGAAAAGACTTCAGAAACATTATGGAGACAATTTATGAAATTTAATATGGGCCATAAACTTAATATGAGTAAGAATATTGTATCAATGTTAAATTTCCTTGTTTTGATCATTAGACTGCAGTTATGTAATCTCTTACATCAGAGATTTCTTTTGTGTCTTAGAAAATACATATTGAAGTATTTAGTGGTAAAGAGGCATGATGTCTGCAACTTACTCTCAAATGGGCCAGAAAAAAATATACATCATATATATCCATATACACATGTAAGTAAAGAGAGCAAGCACATGACAAAATAAATAGAGCAAAATCTGGGTAAAGGGTAAACTGGATTTACTTATACTATTTTTGTAACTTTCTGCAACTTAGTATTATATCAAAGTAAAAATTTACAAATAAGTATACGTATATTCCTAGGATGAGTCATACACGAGCATCTCAGGTAATACCTTCATTACAAGTTATTCAGTAGCTGAGAGCAAGAACTGGACACTCTCACTTTTGTTACTTCTTCACCCCAACCTGAGGACCCCCACATGAAGATGAGGAAGAAGTGGAAGACATTAAATTCAAACTTCACCTACATCACCGTTTTGCCTTGGACCCAGTGACTTTTGCAGAAACAAATTGAGACACAGAGAAGTTACATAGATTAAAAGATAGAAATACGGGTTAGGGCCAGGCAAGGTGGCTCACACCTGTAATCCTAGCACTTTGGGAGGCTGAGGCAGGTGGATTGCCTGAGCTCAGGAGTTTGAGACCAGCCTGGGCAACATGGCGAAATCCTGCCTCTACTAAAAATACAAAATATTAGCCAGGCATGGTGTTGCATGCCTGTAATCCCAGCTACTCGGGAGGCTGAGGCAGGAGAATCTCTTGAACCTGGGAGGCGGAGGTTGCAGTGAGCCAAGATCATGCCACTGCACTCCAGCTTGGGTGACAGAGCAAGACTCCTGTCTTAAAAAGAAAGAAAGAAATACAGCTTGGGGTGGCAACTCACACCTGTAAGTCCAGACCTCTGGAAGGTTGAAGCAGGAGGATCTCTTGAGCCCAGGAGTTTGAGACCAGCCTGGGCAACATAGTGAGACCTTATCTTTACAAAAAAAATTAAAAATTAGCTGGGCATGGTGGTTCACACCTATAGTGCCAGCTACTCAGGAGGTTGAGGTGGGAGGATCAGTTGAGCCCAGGAGGTGGAGGTTGGTCAGTCCACTGATGATAGCTCACTGCACTCCAACCTGGGCAAGACAGCAAGACCCTGTCTCAATAAATAAATAAGTAAGTTAAAAAGTAGGAATATATAAACAGTTAACCAGACAGGCTACACAGAGAAATGACCAAAGTATTTTCTTAACCCTTATACATTATGAGATTTAATGTGTTAATACTTATAAAACCCTGAAGTCATCTGACAAAATGTACCCTAAGCTTGCCTTTTATTATCCTGAGATAAGGAATTATTTGACAATGAACATCGTTTCTGACTTTTTTATGACAGTATAATTGGTTGACATTAGCTTAATAAATATCAGTCACAATTTTCAAAATAGGCCCTGATTTTATGGCTGCCTTTGGTGATGTTTGGAACATGCCATCTCTTGCGCTATTAAGTTTACAGATTATTCTGTGTATTGTTCTGTTAGCAAGAACCCTAACAACACAAGTCTTGATGTCTGAAGTTAACTAAGTGCAAGAAAGCACCTTATCTTATAATAACTTGCATTCCTCAAACATCTGAGCTTCTGTTGAGTGTCCTCAGTAATCATCAACCCTAAAGTAACCCTTGAGCAAGGGAAAGTAGGGTGTTGGAAAGGAGCTGGGGCAGCTGAAGCCCATGACAAAAAAAAAAAAAAAAAAAAAAAAAAAGATGTCAAAAGTGCCAGTCATCAAAACTCTTGAGTGCTGTAATGAACCCTCCAGGGAGCATTGTAGTTGGGAGAATGATTCAGCAGCAGCTGACCCTAGGCTACATGGACAGATTCAGCGAAGTTTATGGTCAAAAGCATTGCACTGGCTGGGGGCAGAGGAGGTGTATGGTTTGTAACAGAAAAAGGCATTTGTCCTCCTTACATCATATTACCCTGTGTTATTACTCTCTGCCCCTCTCAAACATATCAACACGAAATCTCTGTGACCTAAAGATGAAAAGAAATCATTTGCAAAGGTCAAACATTTTTGTGTTATGAAACACAAAAGTCTATGAAATCCACCACACACATTGTGAAACCAAAGTCAAGGTTCTATTTATTCTGTGCCAGTTCAGTGTAGGAAGAAGAAGTGATGAGGCATATTTTTAAAGACAAAAACTTAAAAAAAATGGACAAAATTATGACTGCAGACATGTGGAGAGTCCTATCTACACCCTGTCAGATGGTCCAAACACTCCACTCCCAACCATTTAGCCACACTTTGCATCTGTTTATGGCTACATCTAGGAAATCAAAAGCAGATGACAACATCATCACTGCAGCCAATGTTTGTAGCAAATATTCCTTCTCTCCAAAGGCTTAGAAATTTGTGAACGTGGAGCCAGGAAGACGGAATCATAATTAAATGCAAATGTGCTATCATGTTATGCTATTATGCACCTAAAAGAAACAATGACCTGGAGTGCAAAACCAGTGTCTCCCTGAGAGAGCCCCAGATGGCACAGTCGGGCTAAGGACAAATTTCACTGTGGGGACCTGGCTGTGAAGGAAGGCCTAGAAGGAAACTAAAGAGATAAACATTGAGATTAGAGAGTCTGCCTTCGTCAATTTAAAAAAAGAAGAAACAAAGATATTAGAGAAAACTCATATTGATCAAGACTAGATCTCACCTCTGAAATTCTGAGGAAAGTACTGTTTGTCCAGAATAAAAGGAGGGAATTTGCAAAATCCAAAGAATAGCGGATAAGGCATGGATTAAAATAGCTTCAGGCCAGGCACAGTGGCTCACTCTTGTAATCCCAACACTTTGGGAGGCGGAAGCTAGAGGATCGCTTGAGCCCAGGAGTTTGAGACCAGCCTGGGCAACATAGTGAGACCCTGTCTCTAAAAAAAAAATTAAAAATTAGCTGAGCATCATTGCACACGCCTGTAGTCCCAGTTACTCCGGAGGCTAAGGTGGGAGGATTGCTTGAGCCTAGGAGGTTGAGGCTGCCGTGAGCTGTGATTGTGCCACTACACTCCAGCCTGGGTGACAGAGTGAGACCCTGTCTCAAAAACAACAAATAAACAAAAAATAGCAGCTTCAGTAGAAGCACATTTATCCAGAGGTGGAGGGAAGGAGGCCTGGCTACAAGAAACCTTCATGCTCAACTGGCAAATTCAGCTCTGATTGTAAAGTATAAAAGGAAGTATTTTTAGAGCAACACTTACTCAGGAAACAGTAAAACTGAACATTGTGTTTCATCATAACTGGCTCTAACTTGCTGTGGCTGATTAGGACCATAAATTTTGAGTGATTCAGGTATGCCAGACCCTCAAAGAATCTAACTGAAAACTGTTTATTGACCAATGAACCACAAGACTTGTTTCAACCAACATACAGTCCTGTGGACTCTTTCCTCTCTATCCACAGTGCTAGTTTTCAATCCTTAATTTGTGGCCATTAACAACCGCTGATTTTTCCCCCCTCAGTGAAACTACTCAATCGACTTTTTTCTATAAAATATATTCCATTGTCTGGCAAGTTTTAAAAAAACACTTGATTTTTTTTTAAGCACTGAGGATTTTTATATATATATATTTATTTATATATATATTTATATATATATATTTTCAATAGCTTTAGGGGTACAAGTGGTTTTTGGTTTCATGGATGAATTGTATAGTGGTGAAGTCCGAATTTTCAGTGCACCCATCACCCAAGTAGTGTTCTTTGTACCCAATAAGCAGTTTGTCATCCCTCATTTCACTTCCACCCTCCCCCTTCTGAGTCTCAAATGTTCATTATACCACTCTGTTTGTCCTTGCATACACATAGCTTAGCTCCCACTTACAAGTGAGAAAACGTGGTATTTGGTTTTCCACTCTTGAGTTACTTCACTTAGAATAATGGCCTCCAGTTTCATCCAATTTGCTGCAGAAGACCTTCTTTTGTTCTTTTTTATGACTGAGTAGCATTCCATGGTGTATATAGACCATATTTTCTTTATCCATTCATCAGTTGACGAGCATTTAGGTTGATTCCGTATCTTTGCAATTGTGAATTGTGCTGCAGTAAACATATACATGCATGTATCTTTTTGATTTAATGACTTTTTTTTTCCTTTGAGTAAATAGCCAGTTGTGGGATTGCCAGATTGAATAGTAGATCTACTTTTAGTTTTTCAAGAAACTTCCATACTCTTTTCTGTAGAGGTTGTATTAATTTACATTCCCACCAGTAGCATATAAACATTCCTTTTTCACCACATCCATACCAACGTCTATTGTTTTTTGACTTTTTAATAATAGCCATTTTGGCTGGGGTAGGTGATATCTCATTGTGGTTTTAATTTGCATTCCCCTGATGATTAGTAATGTTGCACTTTTTAAAAATATGTTTGTTGACCATTTGTATATCTTCTTTTGAGAAATGTCTATTCATGTTCTTTGCCCACTTTTTGATGGGATTATTTGCTTTTTTCTTGCTGATTTGTTTGAATTCCTTGTCGATTCTGGATATAAATCCTTTGTTGGATGCATGGTTTGCAACTATTTTCTCCCATTCTGTGGATTGTATGTTTACTCTGATTATTATTATTATTATTGCTGTACAGAAGCTTTTTCGTTTTTGTTGCGTTTGCTTTTGGGGTCAGTCATAAATTTTTTATGTAGACCAATGTCCAGAGGAGTTTTTTCAAGGTTTTCTTCTAGAATTTTTATGGTTTCAGGTCTTAAAGATCTTAATCAAATATCTTTTTTAAAAAAGAGGAACGTAAACAAGAAAGATAAAGGATGATGTGTGTAAAAAGCTAAAGGTGACTCTAGCCCTTAAAAGCTGTATAAAGAAGGGTAGAGTTTGGAAAGCGCCAGCTAATGCTTCCCCATCCCAGGTGTGAGGCAAGGACAATGGAAGGGATGTGAGTACACAGGGATCATTAAGAGATATGTGGCCTCTTTGGATGTAATTCCTGGAGTCCCAGCCACCACTACTGGCCCCTACCTCCATCCCAATGCTTTGGATTTCCTGGTTACAACAGCAGTGGGAAAACTGAAAATCCATTCTTTTTTTTTTTCTCCTTCTTCTTTTTTTTTTTTTTTTTGAGATGGTGTCTTACTCTGTCGCCCAGGCTGAAGTTCAGTGACACCATCTTGGCTCACTGCAACCTCCACCTCCGGATTCGAGTGATTCTCATGCCTCAGCGTCCCATGTAGCTGGGATTACAGGCACCCACCCCCATGCCCAGCTAATTTTCGTATTTTTAGTGGAGACAGGGCTTCACCATGTTAGCCAGGCTGGTCTCAAACTCCTGACTTCAGGTGATCCACCCACCTTGGCCTCCCAAAGTGCTAGGATTACAGGCATGTCTGGCCTGAAAAGCCATTCTTGCAAGAGCTGTTGGTTCGACTCTTCACTTGGAGTCCAGGTTTCTACTGCCAGGGGCACCACCACATCCTGGCATCTCTCCTAATACCACACCATCGTCACCATGGCAACTGTTGCCTCCTCTCGTTTAGTTGCCATCACCTCCACAAGCTTTCACTGCCCCAGTGAGGTACCTCTCCCAATCATGTTGATGTGCCCACAGTACAGGGAGACCAACCATCCTGGTTTACCTGGGACAGAGGAGTTTCCTGGGATGTGGGACTTTCAGTGTTAAAATGGGAAAAGTCCCTGGCAAATCAGGATAGTTGGTCACCTTACCACCATAGTTGCCACAACTGCCACCGCCACTGACTGTGTCTTTGAAGTTGAGGTGGGAACAGTGGAGCATACTTCTGTCCTATGAAACAGTGCTAGGGCAGCTTTTACTTCCACTTTGAGTGCCCTGCCAGGCCCTCAGGGGAAATTCACACATCTCCATTTCCTTGAATGGAATCACGCAACCCTAGGAGGCTGCACTGCCTTCCCTCAGGCCATTTCTCGGTGACAGCTGTGTCCACCCCACTGTCACCCCAGCGATGTTGGCTCCAGGCTGAATCTGCTCATCTTTCCCGCTCCCTTATCTCTGAGGAGGACCTTCACCACACAACCTGAGGAAGGCAAACTGGACTTAAAACTTACTGCAATTGTCTGTACGTGTGCACCAATACAATCCATAGAATACTCAGGATTTTTAACCGTAAAATCTGCTCAAGTGTTATGCTAAATTCTAAAGGGTGGAGAAATAATACTTTCAGATAGTTTTTTTCAAAAGAAATAAATGAAATCTTTAAAAGACAAATTTGTTAATCTCACCAAAAGCCTCTTTTTTAAAAAATTGAAATGATACTAATATGCTGTTTTTTATAAAGCCATATATATTCACTTCAAGTGCTTTAGAAAATAGAGAATATCATATAAATTTAACCTCTTAAATCACCCCCAAATTTTACCATCCCAAGATAACTATTGTTAATATTTTTTCACAATTTGATGTATACTCTTCTAGTTTTATCTATGAATGTTTATGCACTTAAATATAGAAGGCTTTAAATAAAATGAGATCATATATATTATTTACAAATATTACATATATACATACTATATAACTTGTGGTTCTCACTTAATATGTCACAAACATCTTTCCATGTTGACAAATAAAAATCTCCATGATCATTTTTAATGGCTACATGATATCCCATGTATTCCACAGTATTCCATGGATGTTTATTCTAGGCCTTCTTAGCTGCAGTAGATAGCAGCAGAAATTCCCCAAGGAGAAGCTTTTAAGAAAGCATTTTTCTTAAGGGCTGCCTCCACTTCATTGCAGTGTTGACATCTCTTAAAAGCCTGCCAAAACTCCAATTCCCACAGTTGTTTACAGAGTAGCCCATAAAATATCTGAAATGGCATCTTTATCAAACATCACCAAAAAGAGGAAATAGAAGACCCAGAGGCACTCTGGCCTAATAGCCATGATTCTTGTAAGTAGACTATTCCAGAAAACAAAAACAAAGAGGGAAAAGTAACTGAACTGCCAAACACTGGCAGTGCAATCCAAAGAGGTGAAAAGCAAATTCACACGAGCTGAATAAAGAAACTAGCAATCAGGAAGGAAGCACAGGGGAAATCACAAGAGAAAGCAGAAGAGCAGCCCTTGAGATAAGAAAAGGGAGGCAAACATGAGAAGGGTTCTTCAGAACTTGGAGATCACTGTAGATAACAGCAGAAGCACGGCCCGGCACCGTGGCTCATGCCTGTAATCCCAGCACTTTGGGAGGCCAAGGTGGGCAGATTACCTGAGGTCAAGAGTTCGAGACCCACACGGCCAACATGGTGAAAACCCATCTCTACTAAAAATACAAAAATTAGCGGGGCATGGTGGCACGTGCCTGTAATCCCAGCTACTCGGAAGGCTGAGGCAGGAGAATCACTTTAACTTGGGAGGCAGAGGTTGCAGTGAGCCGAGATCATGTCACTGCACTCCAGCCTGGGTGACAGAGTGAGACTTCATCTCGAAAAAAAAAAAAAAAAAAAAAAACACCAAGCAGATGCATGAAGAAATAGAAACAAAGGTATAGGAAACAAATGCAGGCGTGCAGACTAATACTTAAATGTCTTTTTTGGTCAAGGCTTTTAGTTGTGAAATATTTTATACTTAAAAATTTGAATATGATATAATTTATATATATGCAATACATACACATATTATAGAGAATAATAAAATCAAACATCTGTGATTCACCACTCAGCCTAAATAGAATCTTACCAATACAATATGGGTAAAACTTTCACATATCCTTCCCTGATATTCCCCTTCCTCTCCCTTGCTTTCTTTTATGGTTTAATCAAACATATGTGTTCTATACATAATATACAGAGAGGAGAGTTAGCCTGTTTTTAAATTTTATATAAATGTTATGTGTTCTTTTGTAAACAGAAAACCTGCCTGAACAGGGTCCATCTTTAAGATTTAGAATGTCTGAGTATGTATCATAAGTGGTGGGGGAGGCAAAAGGAAAGTCCCCTTGCATGAAGGCTAAGATGTCTCCTATTAACTACATCAACTGGATGCCCTGTTGGGAGTTGGATGTATATGTATCTTTACATGTCTAGTAAACTCGTAGAAAGGTCTAACACAAATTTTTTTTGCAGGGCCCTGAGAATCCTCTTATGAAACGACTCATTCTAGAAACAGCATGAATTGCTGGACCCAGGAATAAAGCCTGAGTTAGGAAGGAGAAGCGGTGATTCTGTGCTGTGCAACCATTGGGTGCAAGTTTAATTCCAAGGGAGAGACAGTGCTATAAAATAAAAGATGGAAGACTTCTTCTATATTCTGTAACACACTGGAGCCCAGGCAACACTGCTATAACACACCATCATAACAGATAGCAACATAAAAGGGAGAGAGCCATTCTTCCACACTCTGCCCATGATGGCACCAGTTGGGCTTGGGGTGCACATGGTGCCCAGTGGCACTGACCAGAAACAATGGGAGGCTCCCTGGGACCCAGAAAAACAAAGTAGCAGCAGTCCTGGCCAGTTTAGATATCACTTTAATATCTTTCCTTGCTGGGATTCTCATAAATATCTGGGAGGAGACTTGGTAGAGGTTTGGACTTCTGTGTCTGATGAAGAAGTGAAATTTGGGTATTGATGTCAATGTGGTTCTATTTTCATCCTGAGGCTGGTGAGGTCTGAAGAAATTTCAAATTACAACCATAATATGTCAGAAGGTAACCTAGAGAAGAAGTAAAGCACTGTTTGGGAAATACAGGGCTAATTCAGTTTGCCTGGAACTTAGAATCTATGGAAGTTATTGGAGAAGTTATTGGCATGAAAGGTAGGTTCCTTCAAGGTGCTATGCTACCAACCTGGAAGGACAGGCTAAGGGGTATGGACTTTTAAGACTTATTCAATAGGAAAATGAGAAGTGCTGAAAATGTTTTCACATACAATGGTATGCTCAAAACTGTGTTTTAGGAAGATTAATTTTCCAGCAAGATCAAAAAAGATCATAAAATGGAGAGAGCAAATGAAGAGCAGAAAACAAGTTCAACCACCTCCAAAAGAGTCCAGGTTAGCCTAAATAAGGGCAGTCGCTATGGGAGTGATTCAAGAGCAACTGTGAAGTAGAATTGATGAGGACTTGGCATTACATCAGACACATCATTAAATGATGTTTGCAATCACACAATATACCCATGTAACAAACCTACACGTTTACTCCCTGAATCTTAAATAAAAGTTGAAATTATTTTTAAAAAATAAAATAAAGAGCAAATAACTGATTTCATTCACAATGAAAAAAGTTTCCAAATAATGATATGCTATGATTTGCTAATATATATTAAACTTTCTGAAATTTAATGCAATTGAAATTGAATCCATAATGACACCTGGAAAATCTGTACCTATTAAATTCTTCAGTGTTGTCATAACTTGAGTATGAAACCACTAAAAGAGAAAAACTTTCTTTATATACATTCTACTTTTTTTTCTTTTTATTTATTTAAAAGGAAAAAAATGTCCTTAAAAGAGAGGTGAAAATATGTCATTTTCCAGGCCTTCAGATTGCTACACTGGTCACGTGAAGAGAAATCTGAAAACTATACAGGTGTCTTGTTCTAAAGAATCTGGGAAGTCAGACCTCAAGTGTCATTTCTCCAGATTCTGTGTGTTGGGGATTGGAGTGGGAGTTGAAATAGGTCCCTAATCACACATCTATGAGACTTCTGGGGGTAAGAACTGTGAATTTCATGATATTAGAGGCTATGAGATTGTTTTATATACTGGCTATTAGACCTAGGGCCCTGTGAATAGGCTGAGAGTGAGGGCAAGCCTCAAATCTTCCTGAAAGATGACCACTGGCTCTGTTTTGAGATGGCAATTTCCCTAGTTCAGAAAAAAGGGATTTATACATCAATTGAATAAATCATTCTTCAATTAAGTGATTCCAAAAGAAGATGAAGAAAGCAGCCTCTCCAATAAACTTAATAATTACACCATTCAAGGGTACATCTCTCCTGTTGGAAAGCCATTCCCAACGATTAACAGAATAGCTGGTGTCCACTTGCTGAGCAGCATTCCTGTAACCTGTGTCCCAGGATTATGATGTGGTGAGAAGACCCGCTACGTAACAAACTGGAGGAGGAGGAACTCTTCTAATTTCTTTGAACTTTAAGAGTTATAAATAAATGTGTCTTTTAACCATGGGGCTTTTTATTTACTTTTGTTTTTATAGGTAAATATGCTTCTTGTAAAATAGAATACAACAAAATATAAATGTACAAAAACTTGCTACTTATTACCCACTCTCACCCCCAAACTCCTCTCTCTTTCTGTCTTTCTCTCTTCCTCTTCCTCTCCCTCTCTCTCTCTCTCTTTTTTTTTTTTTTTTCTGAGATGGAGTTTCACTCTGTCACCCAGGCTGGAGTGCAGTGGCACAATCTCAGCTCGCTACAACTTCCACCTCCCGGGTTCAAGCAATTCTCCTGCCTCAGCCTCCCCAGCAGCTGGGACTACAGGCACCTGCCACCATGCCTGGCTAATTTTTGTAATTTTAGTAGAGACAGGGTTTCACCATGTTGGCCAGGATGGTCCTGATCTCCTGACCTCGTGAGCCACCCACCTCGGCCTCCCGAAGTGCTGGGATTACAGGTGTGAGCCACTGTGCCCAGCCTGTTTATTATTAATATATATAGCTCCACCTTGTTCTTTTGAGTTGCCACATAACATTCTACAGTGTGAACACATCCTATTTACTTAACCTTTCCATTATTAACAGACATATAGGTTTTCTCTAGTTTTCACTTTTACAAACAATACTGCCCTGAACATCCTTGCAGGGACAACTTTGTATACTGCTGTAAGTCTTCCTGTAAGACAAATTCCTAGAAATTGAATTGCAAAACTCTCCTCCCTTGTGAACAACACTCCATTCTGATTAATCCACAGGATCCCATACTGGCCAAATGTCAATTGTCCCAGCCTTAAAAGTCAGGCATCCAGTAGTTCTCTCCCCACTCTCCTTCCACCTCTTACTTCCTTCTGCATGCTGCCACTAGCTGGTCCTGCTTGAGGAAGCTCATTTCACAGTCTACTAGTTTTATGTGCAGAGGATCTGGCTGAGCAAAAAGAAGCAAGAATTGATGCCATAAACATAAAACCAGCTTTCAAAACAATGATCTGAGAAATAGGCTACTGAGAAATAATAGACAATGAAATAGGTACCTTTAGGTCATAAAGCAGACTAAATGGCTTCGTATAGTCCCCATTAGCTCTATTTTGATTCTTTGCCTCATTGCTTCAAATGCTGAGTGCTGGGTAGAAGGAGGAATTTCTAGATGTTTTGGTAGATTATCTTTTCTAACTGATAAATTTTTTAAATTGGGCAACTTGTTCCTGACGTTTTCACCAGGAGAAACAGATGGACTGGTACCAAGTATTCACCATAGACACCATACCTCATTTAATCCTCAAAACACTCCTGGGAAGGAGTAGATGATGTAACTGAGGCTCAGCGATGATTAGGTGACTTGCCTGCTATTGAATGAGTCTCAAGATCCTAAAGCAGGTCACCCCTATGCCAAAGCCCATGTTTCTTTCACTATTTGATAAAAGTGTCATAGTCTTAGCCCAGACCACTTTCTCCAGGTAAGTCGTCAAACAATCTTTTACTAATGCATCTCCTCCCCAGGATAAGGAAGGAACCAAAAGACAGAATAGTATTTTATTTCTGAGCTGGACTCTTGGTCTGTTTTTTGCATTTATTTCTAACAATTATTTGCCATATTTTTGCATCATTGCTATGGTATTTTCTTCCTCATCTTGCTCATATGTGGGTAACTGTCCCAACATTTTATTTGCTATGATACAATGTTGGTGACTTCTTTACTTTTGTTTTCTAATGAGCTGATATTAAAATAACAATGGAAGACAATGTTGAAGTTGTTTGCTCTAGATTTAGGGATTAAATTTTTAATATTCCTAGTACCAGTTTTCTCTAATTACTAGAAAAACACCATACTGACCATAGAAAGAGCCCCCTAGAGGCTAATTGGCATTTATTTGTTTCTGTTGGAATTCAGATCCCCTCTATAGACAGACAAAAGGATAGAAGATAAGAGGAGTTCAGATTTACAGTCTACAAAGTCATAAAATTTATACTGGCAAAATGTAAGAATATACAAGAAAGATTTCGATACATTTAAGAATGATAGCTCCAACAAGGAACTATAAGGAAGATATTAAGAATTCCTTGGTTATTATACATAAACAGAGACTGACAAAGAAAAAGAACAACTGCCATATGCTCCCTCCCCTCATAAGTGCCTCTTGGTGAAACTGAGTAGTAATATGATTGATCTGAGACAGAATGGTATTTTTTAGTGTCCACATGTGTTCCCTTTACTTGCTCTGGCATTAAGGTTCTCTCTATCCAGTGATGCAATAGACAGTTGCTGGTTTTGCAACTCTATGCACTCTACATTTTGTAATATCATCCTAATTTTGCTTTGTAGAGTTATTCCCTCCTCTATTTTACCTTTTATTTACACTTGAAGTCTATCTGCACCAAGTCAGAATGAAACCTAAACCAATGGGTGCATTCTGTTGCTCCTGCCATAGCAATACATTTACAGATAGACACGTGATCTAACCCAGTCCAATCAGAAACAGAGAGGCTCAATTACAGGACTTTTGTGTAACTTTTCATGAGAAAACAGACTTTCTGGCTGGGCAAGGTGGCTCAAGCCTGTAATCTCAGCACTTTGGGAGGCTGAGGCAGGTGGATCACCTGAGGTCAGGAGTTCGAAACCAGCCTGGCTAACATGGTGAAACCCCGTCTCTACTAAAAATACAAAAATTAGCTGGGCATAGTGGCGGGCACCTGTAATCCCGGCTACTTGGGAGGCTGAGGTGGGAGAATTGCTTGAACCTGGGAGGCGGAGGTTGCAGTGAGCCAAGATTGCGCCACTGCACTCCAGGCTGGGCAACAGAGTGAGACAGACTCCATCTCAAAAAAAAAAAAAAGAAAGAAAGAGAAAGAAAAAAGGAAAACAGACTTTCTCAACAGACTTGAATCTGAGAGGATGCAAGGCCAGAACAACTGTAGCCATTTTATTGCCACATAGAATCTGAGAATAAAACTAACACATGGGGAAATGCAAAATAAAGCCAAGAGCTGGGAAGAAACTAAGACATGCTGATGATGTGTTTTCAGTCCTCAGTCTAGTTTCATCCTATCTACCTAGGTATTCAGCCTGGATTTATTGTTTATATTATCCAATGCATTTTCTTCTTTAAGCTAATTTGAGCTGGGACTTCTGGTCACTTGCAACTGTAAAAGTCTCAAGTGATACAGAAATGCCCAGAAGTAGGGCATTTTTAAATGACAGGTTCTAAGATGTAGAATTAGCTGAACTGAGGTGATGTGGAATACATTAAACCCACCTAAACTACAACACTACTATTTTTGATAGGAAACACGCAGGATGTTAGAATGGATCGTCTAACCTTTGGTTATTTCAATAAGAAATAGAAAAGCTTAAGTTGGAACTGGTCCTTGTGAAAGTACAGACTGAAGAAGATACATCTTTGCCTCGGAAAGCTCACCCTTTTCGGCATGTAATAGAATGTGGAGGCAGAATCCAAGTTCAACTGAGGGCTGGACAATGGACAAAGAAAGCCCTATCCTATTTTTAGGAGAGAGAAAGTTTCAGTCTGGATTATAGAGTCAATGATTAACTAGTCATTGGTTATTTGGCATTGGAGTTCAGTAAACAGAAATAGGTTGAAATTTATTTTGTTTTAAGAAATGTATATTTCTAGAGAAACTCATGCTTGGCAAACTACAAGAACCCATGATTACTTGTCCATTAAGGCAATCCATAGACTCCTAAACCAATGAATTATGAAACAGACTTGTAATTGTTACAGCCCCCATGATAGCTTTCTCCCCAAAGCCCTTTTTAGATGTGGCCACATTTGTCAATCAACAAGGTATGCCCTCCTGTAAATACACCTTAAGTAAACTAGATTGGCTGACCCCAGAGCTCACATTTCTGGCAAGAAAAGGGAATCTTATTACTTCTCTTCATTAAGATTATGTGCTATAAAATGGTGGCCACTGTGTAATGTTTCCTATATTCCCTTTTTCCAAATGAGTTTAAATTATTTTTATTGTAGTTACTCTTTCCTTTTCTATCATTCTATATTGGGATAATCAAACATCATTCAGCAGTAATTCATCCAACCATGTAGAGCAACAAGAGCAACATTCATATCCAACTGAGAGAACTGAACGCCGCTGAAGAATCTGTATGTTGAGGTTAGATCGAGTCACTTGATAATACTTTGGGTGGTCTTCTTTCAGGGGAAGGGGAAAGCTGGATGACAGGAACTAAAATCATCCCCACGCATAAAAGAGAATCATATCTAATGTCACACTGTGAAATAGGAGCTGAGGCAGAACTTGCCCACAGGGAAAGGGGGCATTGTTAACTGTGTATATGTGGTGGCTGGAGACAGAGAACGCCATGTGTACAGAAGCTGACAAGCTCCCTGCCAGCTGAATGAGTGGATCTGTTGTCTGTACTACTGTTGCAGGACAGGAACCCTAAATTTCCAACTGTACACCTAGTTCTAGATTGCAGGTCCTGAGATTAGTGGAAGATAACTTCGAAAATGCCAAACAGGATAGAATTAGCATAGGGAAGAAGACAAGAAATTTCCACTCAAGATAAAAATGTAAATAAAAATTTCAGAGCAAGGAAAGAGAATGAACACAAAGAGCCAGCCAACAAACTTAATTATAGAGAAATTAATTCATGGCTCTCAAAATACAATTGTAGGCCAGGCACGGTGGCTCACGCCTATAATCCAAGCACTTTGAGAGGTCAAGGTGGGCGGATCATGGGGTCAAGATTCAAGACCAGCCTGGCAAACATGGTGAAACTCCATCTCTACTAAGAATACAAAAATTAGCCGGGCATGGTGGTGTGTGCCTGTAATCCCAGCTACTCGGGAGGCTGAGGCAGGAGAATCACTTGAACCCAGGAGGTGTTTGTCACAGTGAGCCGAGATCGCACCACTGCACTCCAGCCTGGGTGACAGAGCAAGTCTCTGTCTCAAAAAAAAAAAAAAAAATACAATTGTAAACTGCACTCAAAAAATCACTTTAAGTATGTACATTTAAGAACTTCAAGAAAATAAGTGAAGCAATAACATGCTTTACAATCAACAAAAAAAGTAGGGAAAAGGCAGATTAGATTAAGAACCAATGGACATGAAAAATAACCAATTGAAAATTCTGTAAATGAAAAATATAGTCATAGAAATACAAACATTTAATGAATTGGATATACAAGTGGTCCTCACTTTGCACAGTGTTGTGCTAGCCAAACCTCATGCAACCATGTCTTCACTTTGCATGATTCTGTGATAACTGAGGACAGGGTTCTGATATGCATAGGTTTCAGTTAACATAGCATCAAGCAAACCAAGGATGGCCTGTACTCTGGCCTGGGCAAAATAAAAAAATGAATTAGTGAATACTGGAAACTAGCACAAAAATTTGGTGATAAATACAGACCAATAAACATATTAAAATATGAATGAGAAATGAAGAGAAATAGAGATTAGATTAAAGGATTTTACTAAATGTATAATATATGAGGCTCTCCAAAAGAATAGAACAATATCGAAAGACTGGTAAAGGATTAAGAATTGAAGAAAAATGTCAGATTTTTTAAGTGCCTATTAAATGATAGAAAGGATAAGTGAAATAAAACCTAGCTTGACAAAGCAAAGGTAGCACAGTTGTGGAACGAAAGGATTAAAAAAAAAATCATAAAAGCTAACAGAAAGAAAGGACAGAAAATCTTAGCAAAAATTATACTTATAGCAGACTCCCCTTTCCCAGCAATACATGCCAAAAGACAATGAAGTAAGGTCTTCAAAGTGCTAAAAAGAAATTACTAATAAAATGTAATTTTATACCCAGCTAAAAATCATTCAAGAGCACTTACATAATATAGACATTTAAAACCTACACAACTCCACTGATGCTTGATAAAAGAACTACTCAAAGACGTACAATAGCAAGGAAAAGAGTGAGCCCTTGGAGAGGAATGCAATAAAGAACAAATAAAGCCTATGAGAGAGATGTCAGTGAAACCATGCAGAGAATTTGATGTCTGATTTCTAAAGTTCATAGATGTCTGACTCACGTATGAGAAAGCTAAAGTAGCCTGGGACAGCAGAGTAGAGGCTATGTCTGGGAAGCAATGGACTCACCTCCAACCATAGGACAGAGGTGCATGAATCCAAGGGATTAAATAGGGATCTGGAATAGCTATATCAAGGGAGCAAAAATCAAACAGAATTAGTAGAGGATTCCTCAAAGAGCCTGTAAAAGTGCTCATGAGAGAAAGATTTGTTCTTAAATACCTGTCAGGTCCAGAGAGCCTAGAACAATCTTTTAATAGTTCTGGTCAAGAATTTTCCAATCCCCATTTCCTTTCTCCCTCTTCTTGCTTTAACACAGGTGGGGAAGGCAAGAGCAATGGATAGATAAAGGAAGAAGAAAGAGAGGAGCTCATGATGTCTTTCCTTCCCAGATGGCATGTTCTTGTCTGCACCAGACCCTGACTGGGAGAAGAGCAAAAACACAAATACCACATTAAGATGGAAGTTTCACCTTAAAGTAATCATAACTCTTTTGTTTGTTTGTTTGAGACAGGGTATTACTCTGTCACCCAGGCCAGAGTGCAGGGGTGCAATCACTTCAGCCTCAACCTCCCAGGCTCAAGCAATCCTCCCATCTCAGCTCCTGGAGTAGTTGGGACTATAGATGCTCCATCATGCCTGGCTAATCTTTTTTTAATTATTGTTATTACTTTTTTTTTCAGAAACAGGGTTTCACCATGTTGCCCAGGCTGGTCTCGAACTCCTGGGCTCAAGGGATCTGCCAGCCTTGGCCTCCCAAAGTGCGGGTATTACAGGTGTGAGCCACAGTGATTGGCCCATAACATTTTATTATCTGTAACCATTGACTACCCAAGTTTTCGACCAGGAGTAGGGAAAGGATCACCCTCACTGAGAAAGTTCAGCGAGAGACAAAAATGAAGTTGCTTTTGGCTTTTACCATAACACCCTGGTTCAACACTAATTTCAAATACTGCTGGTAGCTGGGGCCACAGATCTAAAATAGGCCCGTAGGCCCTGCCTTCACTCCTTCATGTGGCAAAGAAAACTGCTCAACCTACACAAGCAGAATATCTCTTTTCCCCTTCATGTCCCAGTTCCCCAAAAAAGGGAGGAAATCTTTCCCTCCCATATCCAACACCCCTTTTCTACTCCAGAATGATCAATGGTGGGAAAAGAAAGCATTTCCTTAAGAGAGAAATTCACTTCCTTCTCCCCACAGGGGTATATAATCTGACCGATGACTCAGACAAGAAAATGATGAGTCCAGAGTGAGTGACAATCCAGAGTGAGTTTCCCAAAGTTGTTTAGTCTTAACTAACACTTCACGCAGAACATTCTTAGTTCAGTGCAGGTTGAGCTTGAAAGTACAACCAAATCTTTGTCATGGTATCTCCCGCCATGTGAAGTGGAAACAATCAGACCATAGTCCCTCCTTACATGGCCTCATTTCAGATTTTAACCTGGGTTTTAATCTCCTGTCAATTTACACATGAAGATATTAACATCCTCTGAGAACAAGTAATTGTCAGACATGGAATATTCAAATTCAAGAATAAGAAATAAAAAATATGTCTACGGAGGCATGGTTTTAAAGATGGACCCAAATTATATTTCTAAATACCTATCTGGGATAAGAAAAACACTGGTTTTTCTTATCTTTCACTCTCATTCTCATATCACTTCTGACACCAGATGTATGGGGACAGTTTCCCCTATATATTAAGCAATTCTCCAAAGAACACCAGCTGGGTGTCCTACAATTTAAGTCAATTCCCACACTATCTACTTGGAGACAGCATCAGATCCCACAGGTTAAGGGCTCAGTCTCACAAGTCTGCCCCATTTCAAATGCCAATTGCAAACCCCAGGCTGTGACCTGTGCTTCTAACCAACTGGTTATAAATCAGAGTTCCCCTGATATCTTCCTCAGGTTTGATTATTTTTCTGGATGACTCACAGAACTCAAGGAAACACTTAACACTTACCAGTTATCATAAAGGATATTACAAGGGATACAGATGAACGGTTAGATGGAAGAGGTGCGCAGGGCGAGGCATATGGGAAGCGGTGTGGAGAGAGTCCATGTCCTCAATAGGCATGCCACCCTCCTGGTACCTCCATGTATTCAACAATCTAAACCCAGTTCTTTGGAGTTTTTACAGAAGCCTCATTATGTAGGCATGATTGATTACAATCCCTGGCCATTGATGATCAATTCAACTTTCAGTCCCTTGCCCCGTCCCCTCCCTGGAGGTTGGTGGGGTAGTCCCAATCATCTAATCACACCTTGGTCTTTCTAGTGACCAGCCCACATCCTGAAGCTATGTAGGGACTACTAGCCACCAGTCACCTCATTAGCATACAAAAGACACTCTTATTAGTATGGACATTCCAGGGGTTTTAGGAGTTGTGTGCCAGGAACCAAGAGCAGAGACCAAATACATATTTCTTATTACAACACAATATCACAATACCATTTGATATCTTAATCTACAGTATCGCCATTCAGGTCATTGTGTAAATAAAGGAAATCTATTCAAAAGTGTTTTGAAACATTAATTAAATTAAATTAATTTAATTTAATTTAATAAAGTAAATTAAAATTTTCACTTCCAGGCCTGGCGCGGTTGCTCACGTCTGTAATCCCAGCCCTTTGGGAGGCCGAGGCAGGTGGATCACTTGAGGTCATGAGTTTGAGAGCAGCATGGCCAACAGGGTGAAACCCCATCTCTACTAAAAATACAAAAATTAACCAGACATGGTGGTGTATGCCTGTAATCCCACCTACTCAGGAGGCTGAGGCAGGAGAATCACTTGAACCCGGAGGCAGAGCTTGCAGTGGGCCAAGATTGTGCCACTGCACTCCAGCCTGGGCCACAGAGCGAGACTCCATCTCAAAAAAAAAAAAATATTTTCCAAAAACAGATATTAGTAGCATTTTTAAAGTGACATTTCACTATCTAAAGAACTAAAACCATTAGTCTCGCCAAGTGTCCCATTATATCCATCTTTTCAGCATCTGGAGCATTGACATGCATGTCTATAGTGGAAACCTCGTCCTTTTGTCACATATACAGAGGACACCTGATTCACTGATTAGTGTTATGTCACAGGGTGACAACGAATGTAAATAGACTAAACCGTCACATTTTCCTTCCCAAGCCCATTTTATCTTTTAAGGTTTGACCCAGTGTTTTTGTTGTTGTTGTTGTTTGTTTGTTTTTTTGTTTTTAATATACTATGACTAGCTTTTCAGCAGAAGAAATTTTGAATCCATCTCCCAAGATTATTTGATTCTTGTAGGCAGCTAGTTCTGCTCTGCCCCTTGAGTATCAGCTATTGTAGATGGCGCAGGACTGTCACAAAATTTGCGGCTCAGGTTGTTCTCATGTTATCAAATGGTCCTTGACACTGTCAAGTTGGGTGGGTGTTGTGCCATTGCTTTTCCCCCATCTGAAGGTAGTGCCATTTATAAAAACACTCTGAAATCTCTAATCCCCACAATGACCACTCCTAACTGCTGCCTCCTTGAGCTCAACAGAGATTTGTGCTCCTACAACTTCTCTTACTAGCACCATAGAATGGATCTTTCTTCCTTCCACTCTGTGAACCTCAATAGTATGGCACCGCCTTTATCCCTCAAATTTATTCTTGTTTGTTTGTTTCTTTGTTTGTTTTGGAGATAGGGTCTTACTCGGTCACCCATGCTGGAGTGCTGTGGCACAATCACAGTTCACTGCGAGGATCACTTGACCTCCCAGGCTCAAGTGATTCTCCCACCTCAGCTTCCCCAGCACATGTCACAACACCCAGCTAATTTTTGTATATTCTGTAAAGACACTACAGTTTAGCCACGTTGCCTCCTGGCCTCAAACGATTCTCCCACCTTGGCCTTCCAAAGTGTTGGGATTACAGGCATGAGCCACCATGCCCAGCCTCAAACTATTTTCATCTTCTCCTCAATTATTTCCATCCATGTTGTGGGGCCAGGGATTGCCTAACTCCAGACAGGCTGTCACTCTTTTCTCCTTTGACTTCTTAGGTAACTTCACTTTTTATGCTTGAGGCTGGCTTTGAAATGTTAATATCTTGCTAAGACTCCAGTCACATTTGAATGAAAAGGGATTTTTATGGGTAGATCTGGAAATCTATTGCTTATATCATTATTTTCATGAGAATGAGTATTTCAAGTTTAAATATAAGTGGAAGGAGCTAGCTAGGACTACCAGACATTTTTGCCAAGTCAGCAGACCTGTTAGAGAACCCTAAAGAAGAAACAGAAAGTAAGAAAGAAACAAACAGAGCCCACAGAGAACATTCAGGGATCCAATAATGGACGACGTTTCTCCAGTGGCTCTTATGTAAACCCCTATCTCCTGCATACACTGCTGCGCCTCTCCTTAGGTTAAAGCCCCTTCTTTCTCCCGGCCTCTGTTGCTCCCTGCCAGGACCTTTGATCCTTTCCAGCTTCCACTGTGAGTTGGATCAATTACAGTGTGTCTCCAGGTCATCGCTTAGCTAACTTCACTTGACAACTGGACATTTTCTGCTTGCTCCTCCAGATTTAATCTCCATCCTCCTCCATTCTAATCTGTACTCTGTGAGTCTTTTTTTTTAATTGACACAAATAATTGTATATATTTATTGTGTAAAAGATGATGTGTTTTGAAATACGTGGACATTGTGGGATGGCTAAATCGACTAATTAACCTGTGTGTTGCCTCACATACTTATCATTTTTTTGTTGTGAGAACATTTAAAATCTACTCTTTTAGCAATACTCAAGAATACATTAACTATAGTCTCCATATCGTACAATAGATTTATTGAACTTTTCTTCCTGATGAAATGAAATTTTGTGTCCTTTGACCAATATCTCCCCAGCACTCTTCACCTGCAGCCCCTAGCAATCACCATTCTACTCTGCTTCTATGAGTTCAACATTTTTAGATTCTACATATAAGTGAGAATCTGTGCCTGGCTTATTTCACTTAACGTAATGTCCTCCAGGTTCATCCATGCTGTCACAGATAACATGTGACACTTTGTAAGTTAGTTAATGAGATGTCAGTATGGACCATCTAAATATTAATGGAAGGCAAGTGCTCCCCTACTGTTGAACTTCACTTCTGAAGGCAGGTATCAGAAAAATAAAGGAGGAAAAAACTACAATGTATCTAACTATGACTTATGTTATTGAGAAATTAAAGTGCATATTGAAGCTGTCAATCTCAACATTGCCAACCATCATTCAAACATAGCATGTGTTTATGATGAAGCATCTTAAAGCATCCTGGGAAAACTATAATGATGACTCCCAACTTTCCATTAGCTAGGAATGTAAAGAGTTACAAATATGTGTCCAACCATAAAGATATTTGACATGAATATGTTGAGCTCTAAACAAGAAAAGTAATTTTGGACAAAACAATATTATTAAATTCTGAGAGAAGTTCATCTATTTTAATAACTGAATTTAGGAAAAACAAGTCCCTCTGCTATTTGCTGGCTGGATTGGGCTAAGGGCAGACCTGGTTTTTGTAACTCTCCCCACCCTTCTTGGGATGTGTCCTGCCCAGTGGGCAGCCTTGTTCTGGAATATCCAGTTAAGCTGGATTGCTGTGGGGGGTGGAGTTACAGTTGCACTTTTTCAACCTAAGAACAGGATGCACCAACACAATCCCTGATTTTCCTTAATTTTTCCAGGGCCTTGATCTTCTTTCGGGATCCACAGAAAACTACCACTGGCACATGGGGGAGTTGATGGTGATAAATTCCAAGGGTAAGTGGGAAGAAAAACAACCAAGATCCACTGGAGAAGTCAGTTATTGTTAGGTCAGGCAACATCAACACAATAGACATCTGTTCCATTGAGAAAAAAGAACTCTGTTGAACTGATGAAGCTATCAGCATAAGTCATGCTCTTTGGGCATGTCATAAAACGACCTGACCTTCAGAGAGTAGGCTGGGGTATCAGAATCCTCATTCCTACCATCAGTGGAATCTGTCATGGCAGAATTTCTTTCCCTGTGTGGTTCCCCCAAATGTACACTGATTATTAACTTTTAAATTCATAGCTTAGGAACTATAGGAGGATCTAGCTCTGCACTGAAAATAATGAAATTCTGCTGGCTAGCCAACCCTCAGTTGTTCCAGATTCAACAGGTTTCTATTGGGTATCTACGCATGCAAATACCAGAGGTTCAACAGTTAACAAGACAGTCATGATCCCTGTGCTATGGATCTTAAGATCTAGTTGTCCTCCTGTTAGCAATATCACCGTATCAAGAATCAATCAACTGTTCCCAATTGACTGAGCTGGAAGGAACTGCCCAATCCCCTCCATTTATCAATTTAAAAATAACTCTGAAAAGGTTATATCTGTGTATATAGGGTTCAAAACTAATTTAAAAAGAGGACTAGAACCCAGGTCTACTGACTCCCAGACCTTCCCTGTTTGTTGATACTCTGCCCTCCTTTCTACCTACTCCCAAAAAAAGCCTAATTTCCCATGTAGAGTCCTTACACTGGTAAATGTCTGCTGACACATGCAGGAGTCAATGATTATTGACTCTGGCAAAAGCAATACGTTGTCTAGTATATTTACCAACTACTAGAACACAGTGGTGACATAAATTTGTTTTTCATGAAACTTTCTCTATTTCTGAAAGCAAAGTCCAATAGAAAGCTGAACTCGTGGAAAGTATTTCACATAAAATTGTATTTGATGGACAGACTTAAAGGGCAAATATTAAATTATGGCTTTAATCTCTATTCTTTTATATATGTCAGGAAAGCCTCATCAAATCTTACCTTTCATATGCATGAAATATTCCTTTAAAGTTGGCTTATCAGATTACTAAAAGAACTTTTGTACCAGAGATTTTTTTAAAATGTGCTAGGCTAAGACAACATTGTGAGATATATTTAGGAGTAGGAAAAAAGGCTGAATTTCCCTTTTTTTTTCCTTCTTCTCCTTTCAGGGATCCAGTGAACTCAATGTCCTTTAGTAAATGTACCAGGTAGAGCAGTTGAATTCATGAGAAAATCATCAAGTAGTCAATATTCTAGTTGTCTCAAAAGGATTTCTTTTTAAAAAAAGAAGACCCAAGGAAAACACTATCTATAGAAAGCATTGAATGCTCATAAGGAATTTAGGCAATACCAGGAAAGTGTGTTTGGGGTGAGGGGAAGGGTGAAGAGGGAGAAGTGGAGAAATGGGAGGGTAGAGGGAGAGAGAAGTGGAGAGATGGGAGGGGTGGAGAGAGAGAGAAGTGTGGAGATGGGAGGGGTGGAGAGAGAGAGAAGTGTGGAGATGGGATGGTGGAGGGAGAGAGAAGTGGAGAGATGGGAGGGTGGAGAGAGAGAGAAGTGGAGAGATGGGAGGGTGGAGGGGGAGAGATGGAAGATTGGAGGGAAAAAGAAGTGGAGAGATGGAAGGGGTGGAGAGAGAGAGAAGTGTGGAGATGGGAGGGTGGAAGGAGAGAGAAGTAAGGAGATGGGAGGGTGGAGAGAGAGAGAAGTGGAGAGATGAAAGGGTGGAGGGAGACAGGGATGGAGGGAGACAGAAGTGGAGAGATGGAAGGGGTGGAGAGAGAGAGAAGTGTGGAGATGGGAGGGTGGAGGGAGAGAGAAGTGGAGAGATGGGAGGGGTGGAGGGAGAGAGAAGTAAGGAGATGGAAGGGTGGAGGGAGAGAGAAGTGGAGAGATGGAAGGGGTGGAGGGAGAGAGAAGTAAGGAGATGGAAGGGTGGAGGGAGAGAGAAGTGGAGAGATGGGAGGGGTGGAGAGAGAGAGAAGTGTGGAGATGGGAGGGTGGAAGGAGAGAGAAGTAAGGAGATGGGAGGGTGGAGAGAGAGAGAAGTGGAGAGATGAAAGGGTGGAGGGAGACAGGGATGGAGGGAGACAGAAGTGGAGAGATGGAAGGGGTGGGGAGAGAGAGAAGTGTGGAGATGGGAGGGTGGAGGGAGAGAGAAGTGGAGAGATGGGGGGGTGGAGGGATAGAGAAGTAAGGAGATGGAAGGGTGGAGGGAGAGAGAAGTGGAGAGATGGGAGGGGTGGAGGGAGAGAGAAGTAAGGAGATGGAAGGGTGGAGGGAGAGAGAAATGGAGAGATGGGAGGGGTGGAGGGAGAGAGAAGTAAGGAGATGGAGGGGTGGAGGGAGAGAGAAGTGGAGAGATGGGAGGGGTGGAGGGAGAGAGAAGTAAGGAGATGGAGGGGTGGAGGGAGAGAGAAGTGGAGAGATGGGAGGGGTGGAGGGAGAGAGAAGTAAGGAGATGGAAGGGTGGAGGGAGAGAGAAGTGGAGAGATGGGAGGGGTGGAGGGAGAGAGAAGTAAGGAGATGGAAGGGTGGAGGGAGAGAGAAGTGGAGAGATGGGAGGGGTGGAGGGAGAGAGAAGTAAGGAGATGGAAGGGTGGAGGGAGAGAGAAGTGGAGAGATGGGAGGGGTGGAGGGAGAGAGAAGTAAGGAGATGGAAGGGTGGAGGGAGAGAGAAATGGAGAGATGGGGGGTTGGAGGGAGAAAGAAGGAGATGGGGTGGAGGAAAAGAGAAGTGGGGAAATAGGAAGGTGGAGGGAGAGAGAAGTGAGGAGACGGGAGAGAGAAGTGAGGAGATGGGAGAGAAGGGAAAAGGAAGTTACTTTCACGCTTTCTCTCAATCCAGTGGGGAAGATGTTGATATCAGTCCTATGTCATGGATGAGGAAATTGAAGTTCACATTTGTCGCTTGCTGAAGGTCATGTGACCAGAAATGCAAAGCCCGATCTGACTCATATTCTCCTAATTATAAATGTTACGTGCTTTCTATTACTCAGGCATTGCTACTCTTTCGGTTGTGCCAGGAATGGCATAACCAATATTGTGTTTGATTCTCACAGCAACCCCAGAAAATGAATGTTACTCTAAATCTCAAAATTAAGAAACTGCCTCAAAGAGGTTAAGTCATTTTGCATAAGGCCCCACAGTAAAAAGAGCATTTAGCAAATAAGTGGGAGCAAAGCTCTGCCCTTTTTGTTACTTCAGTGTTTCCAAAACACACTCTGGGGATCTGAGGTGAAGAAATGCCACAATATCCTAATCCCTTTGAACAAGGTGATCTTTACATAAAGTTTGATGTGAAGTGTCCTGAAAACAACTGGATCAACCCAGACAAACGTTCTCAACTAGAAGATCCGCTGCCATCTAGATCAGAAGTTTCTAACACAATTGGCGAAAAAGTGGCGGTAGAGCTTCAGGAATGTGATAACACTTGAGGCTGAGGAGGTGGTCAGAGGCGTGAAGCCTAAATCATAGCTCTGATGAAGAAAGCAGCAGCCCTCATGTTCCTGGAGGGGTGTGCCTGCCCATCCGCAAACACTGCAAATGAATTGCACAGGAGGACTTTCCTTCCACGCTTGCCTGATTTGTTCTCAGCGATCCCACTGGAGTGTCCCATCAATCCAGATGAACTGATGGACATCCACTGGTCTCTGCGTAACTTTTAAAATTGGTATAGTATCTACAGCGTGTATAATTGAAACTAACCACAAAGCTTCACATCTTCGTTTCAACTGTTCCATAGCAGAATAAAGCACTTGAAAGGATATAAGACTCCCTTTCACATGTAGATTATAAGTTTCGATTCTGATATCTGTGCTTGATTTTTATCAGTTTTGTGCAGACTTTATGTCTCATATTTTAAATTCAAATCCCATATTGTAAAGTTTGTACAATTTATCCTGAAGCTTTGTGTTTGGCTGCACCTGAATAAGCTGCTACAAATAGAAGAAAGAATCTCATAGCCTGTATCTATCATTTAGATGTATGGGAAAAATAGGTCTTGCACACAATGAGTTTGGAGCTGAGTAGGAACAATGGAAAAAATGACATTAGCTGTGTTTGTAAAGTTTTTTGTTTGTTTGTTTTTTACCATCTTGTGAAAGGTTTCTGAAACTCAATAACAAAAAGCAGTTGGTGTTTTAAAAATGTTCTATTCTTAGAAGCCTGAACATTCTCTTCAAGAATTTTTACATTTTATATTTTTAAAGATAATACTTAAAAATTAATGGAAGCTTATTTTGAATAGCCAAGTAATGCAACAAAGTTTCAGTATGGGCTTTGTACTCATGTTTATTTATACTAGTGGTAACAGTGCTTAACTTTTAATGTGCTGACAAACATGTTTGGTTGCTATTAGGTCGGCACATCCTCATGTCAAAATGACAGCAATGCTGTCACATTTGTACCTAATACCTATTAGGTTTCTTTGTACATTGCACCTAGATACCAGTTCGCCAGCTATCTAGCACTTATCAAAAAGAAAAGTGCTACACAATCACAGGGCGTAAAGTCGTAAGGGGAGCTGAATTCAAGCTATTACCCAGGTTAACCATTGCACTAAAAATTAGATAACATGATTGCTCAATATATGAGCCCTCAGCGGCCAAAAAAATTCACAAAGACAATTGAAAGCAATGTTTAAAAAAATGACTAAAAAGATTGAGCACAGAGGTTCATGCATGTAATCCCAGCATTCTGGGAGGCCAAGGCAGGAGAATCACTTGAGCCCAGGAGTTTGAGACCAACCTAGGCAATATAGGGAGACCCCGTCTCTACCAAAAAACAAAAAAAGAAGTTAGGTGTAGTGGCTCATGCCTTTAGTCTTAGCTCCTCAGGAAGCTAAGGCAGGAGGATCACTTGAGCCCAGGAGATTGAGGCTGCAGTAAGCCATGGTCATGCTACTGCACTCCATCCTGGGCAACAGAGTGAGACTGTCTCAAAAACAAAAAATTATAAAATTATAAACTTCATTAAGGCTTGTTTGCTTCATTCTCATGTAATTATTAAATTTTATAAATCAATGGGCAGTGACCAAAAATAGCTTTTATTATGTTTTAGAGTATCTTGTCTGTCACACTAGACTTTGCTGTTTTTGCCCAAGTATCCTTTTTACCTACAGGTAGAAAAACCCTAATGTTTATTTGAGTATCCACCCCTCCTTTATGCAGCCCATGTCTCTAGCAGATACCGTATTAGACAGCATATTAGAACATTCCCGTCATTGCAGAAAGTTCTGTTGGATACCACTGATCAAGATCGCAACTGAGATTATATACTATTTATTAACATATTTTATAAGCTTCAAAGCACTTCTTTGAAAACCCTCATTATTATTTATTTATTTATTTATTTTTGAGACAGAGTCTTGCCCTGTCACCCAGGCTGGAGTACAGTGGTGTGATCTGGGCTCACTGCAACCTCTGCCTCCTGGGTTCAAGCAATTCTCTCACCTCAGTCTCCTGAATGGCTGGGATTACAGGTGCAACCACACCCAGCTAATTTTTTGTATTTTTAATAGAGATGGGATTTCACCATGTTGGCCAAGTTGGTCTCGAACGCCTGACCTCAGGTGATCCACCTGCCTCGGCCTCCCAAAGTACTGGGATTACATGCATGAGCCACCGTGCCTGGCCTCCCTTATTATTATGATTATTAATCATTTTAAGTCACAGGAAGGGAGTAATTTTCTACAAATAAATGGAGTCCTGTACAGAGCATGGCTATTTCCAATACTAGATTTTAACACTTTAATAAAATGATCATTACTCAATTACTATTTAATCTCTGTCCATCTTGAAGACTTGTTTAAAATAAAATAGCTTTCTCCTAGAACATTATACAATTCTTCAGCTCTAGTTACTTTGTGCCTTTCCTGATTGCCCAACTTAAATATTGAAAACTATAAAGATACTTAATCAGGGAGCTTTGCTTCCAGGAGTTAAATCAGCTTGACTTTGAACTGCCAAACAGATTAGGAATGGTATAGATTTTAACTATTAAAGTCATAGTTTTCTATCATAGAGCTTTTGATTTTAGAACTATAACAACGCAAATTCCCTGGTTACCTAAACTCATTCTCCAAACTCTATCCATACACAGGAACTGAATTCATTTGGATAGCAATGAATAACTGTATAAAGAATAAAGCATGCCCCCGAAAGTTTTCTCCTTAGAAGTCTCTCCCATGGGGCCAAGAAACAATATTGGCCAATGACATTCATTCCATAAGAAAATAGGTATCAGTGCTTTTTTTATTTTACTTTATTATTATTATTTTTTTTTGAGACGGAGTCTCGCTCTGTCGCCCAGGCTGGAGTGCAGTGGCGCGATCTCTGCTCACTGCAAGCTCCGCCTCCCGGGTTCATGCCATTTTCCTGCCTCAGCCTCCCGAGTAGCTGGGACTACAGGAGCCCGCCACCACGCCCGGATAATTTTTTCGTATTTTTAGTAGAGACGGAGTGTCACTGTATTAGCCAGGATGGTCTCGATCTCCTGACCTCGTGATCCGCCCGCCTCGACCTCCCAAAGTGCTGGATTACAGGCGTGAGCCACCGCACCCGGCCTCAGTGCTTTTTTTATAAGCTCTTTCTGTGAAGGGAGAGAATCAGGTGGTTCTGATGTGTGCAAAGAAGTCATTTATACCAATAGCGATTTAAAATAATGTATTTAGAAATGCAATTAAAAATAAAGTTAAAAATAAAGGCCGGGCGTGGTGGCTCACGTCTGTGATCCCAACACTTTGGGAGGCCAAGGTGGGCAGATCACCTGAGGTCAGGAGTTTGAGACCAGCCTGGCCAACATGGTGAAACCCCATCTCTGCTAAAAATACAAAAATTAGCCAGGCGTGGTGGCACATGTCTGTAATCCCAGCTACTTGGGAGGCTGAGCCACGAGAATCACTTGAAGGCAGAGGTTGCAGGGAGCCAAGACCCCACCATTGCACTCCAGCCTAGGCAACAGAGCAAGACTCTGTCTCAAAAATAAATAAATAAATAAATAAACAAACAAATAAATAAATTAAATTTAAAAAATAGACTGTGGGTCGGGCACAGTGGCTTAGACTCTCCTGCTTCTGGCTCCCAGGTAGCTAGAACAACCACACCTGGCTGATGCTGATATTTTCACCACCTCCCACGAATCATGAATGTTTTTTTTTTTTTTTTTTTTTTTGAGACAGGGTCTTTCTCTGACACCCAGGCTGGAGTTCAGTGGCATGATCTCGGCTCACTGCAATCTCCAACTCCCAGGTTCATGCAATCCTCCTGCCTCAGCCTCCCTAGTAGCTGGGACTACAAGCGTGCACCACCACACCTGACTAATTTTTGTGTTTTTAGTAGAGACAGGGTTCTACCGTGTTGGCCAGGGTGGTCTTGAACTCCTGACCTTAGGTGATCCTCCCAACTTGGCCTCCCAAAGTGCTGGGATTACAGGCGTGAGCCACTGTGCCCAGCCTATCATGAATGTTCTTAACGGCATCTAAAATTGTGAATTATTTCCAGAAGGCTTCTGATTTTACTGTGCCCAGATTCAGCAGAGGAATCACTATCTTTGGCAATTATAGCCTTACAAAATGTATTTCTTAAATAATAAGACTTGAAATTTGAATTTACTTCTTCATCCATGGGCTGCAGAAGAGATGTGTTAACAGGCATAAAGACAACATCAATATCTTTGTGGATCTCCATCAGAGCTCTTGGGTGACTAGGTGTGTTGTCAACGAGCAGTAATATTTTGAAAGAAATACTTTTTTCTGAGCAGTAGGTCTTAACAGTGGGCCTAAAATATTCAGTAAATCATGCTGTAAACAGATGTGCTGTCATCCTGGTTTGACTGTTCCATTTATAGAGCACAGGCTGAGTAGATTTAGCATCATTCTTAAGGGCCCTAGGACTTGGGGAATGGCAATTGTGCAGGGCTACACCAGCCTTGTCCCTGGGTCCATCCTCCTAATTGTAGCCTATGGTGCTGGTAGGCATATCACTAGGACTAAGGTTTGCCTAAAGGGTGGCTGCTTGAAAGCAAATGGGTAAAACTTAGACATGCCCCAATGTCCACTAACACACGTGAGGCCCTTCATGTTGTAAAACAATGGAGGAAGGGGCATGGAAAAAAATACGGGGTGGACTATGGGTGGAGGTTGGAGGTGGGAGTTCAGCTCTCCCCATACTGCCGAATTCCAGAGGAAAACTAGAAGTCTCAGAATTCTAAATTTCAACTTCATGATAACTTCAGGTTATCATGAAGCCAAATTTGGCAATGCAGGAGAACAGTACGTATTTTATTTAATAGTTTATTATCTGTTTAGACAAGGGATATGTGAGCCTCTATATTTATTCCTGCCCTGACCCTGGCCCCACAAATGTTAGGGGCAGCTCTGTACAAAGAAGACAAACCTCAAGTGAGATCAAGGCTCCTGTGGGAGCTGGAACTGGACAGAACGAAATCTCACCAGGAATGTGCAGAAATTCTGGCAAGGCTGTGCAATATGTGGTTTGAGCTGACATCTGGGTTAGATTTAAATATTTGGAAAATATCAAAATAAGATAAGGCAAAATATGATAACACTGTACTCCATAAAAAGATGGCCTCATCCCCAGAAAACTTAAAATCGAATTAAAGAACATGGAAACAAAGTCAAAAACTACATTAGCAACAATTTATTTTATATTTTAAAGGATGAGAGGGACTATTGAATACACAAGCAAATTACATGCCACCTAAAACATCCAGAGTATTACATCTTGTTTTAGTTTTCCAGGTAATAGAGAAATGATAAAAACCAGGTAATTGCCAGATATTATTTCGGTGTTCTGTGCCTGAATTTTCAACACAAAGCGTTAAGATGAGATGAGATTATGAAACCACAGTCACACCTCCATGTACAGAGAAAACCACAGTGCCATAGGTTTTCTTCACAAGGCCATAGGAAGTCCTGATCAGCCAGATTCAGATCATACTTGCTTTCAATGCTCATCAGATTTTCTTTTTTTTTTTTTTTTTTTTGGAGATGGAGTCTCGCTCTGTTGCCCAGGCTGGAGTGCAGTGGCGCGATCTCGGCTCACTGCAAGCTCCACCACCTGGGTTCACACCATTCTCCTGCCTCAGCCTCCCGAGTAGCTGAGACTACAGGCGCCCGCCACGACACCTGGCTAATTTTTTGTATTTTTAGTACACCGTGTGTTTCACCGTGTTAGCCAGGATGGTCTCGATCTCCTGACCTCGTGATCCACTGGCCTCGGCCTCCCAAAGTGCTGGGATTACAGGAGTGAGCCACCACGCCTGGCCCAGATTTTCTTTCTTATTGGCTAACTTCAGTGGCAATTGGAGACCAAGTTTGGCCAGGTTAATTAGGGGCAGCATGCAATGTACAGAGCATTGGTATAGAAGCCAAACTCCCTGAATGTTAGTCTCAGCTCTGAACCCTAACAATCTGTGTGACCTTAGGAGGCCATTAAACCTCTCTGTGGCTCATCTTTATTTTATTTTAATTTTCTTTTAGACAAGATCTCATTTTGTTGCCCAGCCTGGAATGCAATGGCACAATCATAGTTCACTGCAGCCTTGAACTCCTGGGCTCAAGCCATCCTCCTGCCTTAGCCTCCCCAGTAGCTAGACTATAGCCATGCACCACCATACCTGCCTACTACTTTTTTTTTTTTTTTTTTCAGAGATGGTGGCGGGGGGCCTGGATCTGCTGCCCAGGCTGGTCTTGAACTCCTGGCCTCAATCAATCCTCTGGCCTTGGCCTCCCAAAAAGTTGGGATTACAGGCATGAGCCACTGTGCCCAGCCCTTCATCTTTAAATTAATGTGATTATGAAGCCTTAGGCATAAACATTCTATGGGATATATGAGTATGTTATTATTTTCTCTCTTTAAGTACAGCTGCTGATGGCATTACTTTCTATCACCAAAAGAACTGACATTTATATCACAGAATAAAAGAGGACACATAAACCAGTTCTCATTTCTACTGGGGATAATATTGAAACTAGAGTTCAGAAGGAATCTGTATCAGTTATAATTAGTTGAGTTGGAATTAGAAAGTCCATGGATAAGCAAGATTTTTAGGTTCACTTCTTCCTAGGTTTAATTTCAACAAAAGAAAATGCTTGCCCTTCTCAGTTATGTGAAGTCTAGGATCTTGTTTTAATTTCCCAAGAGCCCCCATGAGGTAAGTATTATTATTCCTTTATTACATGTAAGTACCTGCTTCATGAAGTGAATTTAAAATAAAACCATGCATAAAAAAGTACTCAGCACGATCCCTGGTACATAATAAAAGCAATACATGTTAGCTATTTTATATATCCATACATATATACTTATATCTGTATATTATGCATATCTCATTTTTATTATGCATAATATATTACATGTGTTTTATTATCTGCACTAGTGGCTTTCAAATTGTGCTCCAAAGAAACAAAGGTTTTCATGGGATCTACAAACAATGAAATATTTGTCACTAATTATAAAAATTAATGAGGAGCATACTTATTGATTTTTTAAAATATATTTTATGTATTGCATGATCTGTGTAAGACTGCTAGAACAATGCATTTTGCTGCTAAAACTAGATTTTTAAACCACTGGTATAATATTCCAATCCATTAATTTTACTGGTGATAAAATGAAAACATGGAGAGCTGAGTTTTTTTAATTTTTGGCTTTGAACACGTTAATATATCTGTTAGGACATATTCAGTTGCAAATAACAGAAAATCCAAATTATCTGGCTTAAATAAGAAAGGCAAATTATCAATAACATAACTAACAGGCAGGTCCAAAAAGAGGGTCTAACTCAAAGTTGGCTTCATTCCACAGCCCAATGACATCATCATGGCCTGTCTTATCTGCTTTCCCCTGTGAGTTTGATCCTACACCTGGCTTCCCTCATGGATGCAACATGGCTGTAACTGTCCCAGGATTTAAAACCATCACAGGTCATTTACAAAGACAGTATGTTTGAATGTCAGCATTCCAAGTGAGAATTCTAACATTTACCCTGATTAAATTAATTTGAGTCTGAACCAATTATGGTTTCCTGGGGAATTGAATATGCCCTCCAGGGGACACCCTGGAAGTTGAGTTGGGTGTTGCTCAGCTTCCTCCAAAGCACACTGGCTTCAATGGATAGCTTATGTGCTCAAACAAAAGCCTGGGTATGGTTAGAAAGGAGGAAGAGGGAATGATCACTTGGTAGACAATGAACAAATGTGTCCTAAACTATGTGACTTTGGGTAAATTACTTCCCTTCTCGTACATATAGAATAAGGTATTGGATTTGATGAGTGATTGCAAATGTGAATATGCAGCCAGGCTTGGTGGCTCAAGCCTGTAATCCCAGCACTTTGGGAGGCCGAGGCGGGTGGATCACCTGAGGTCAGGAGTTCGAGATCAACCTGACCAACATGGTGAAACCCCCGTCTCTACTAAAATACAAAAATTAGCTGGGCATGGTGGCAGGCACCTGTAATCTCTGCTACTCGGGAGGCTGAGGCAGGAGAATCACTTGAACCTGGGAGGCAGAAGTTGCAGTGAGCCGAGATCATGCCACTGCACTCCAGTCTGGGGAATAGAGTGTGGCTCGGTCTCAAAAAGAAAAAAAAAAAGAAAGAAAGAAATTGGTAAATGTAATTTCCTAAATTTAAGCTCCTTTATCTAATCCCAGCAGAACTTTTGAAGCATTATCCCTGAATAATGATTTGTAATTGAACATGCCCCAGAGGCACATACAAGTAGAAGAACATACAATGTGTCACATAGAATGTGAGTCAGCAGGAAACCTAAATAAAACAAGGATTAGTACCAGCTTGCCCAGTTGCTCAGCCTTCAACAGTGGCGTGAGGCCATTTCTGAATTTAGCTTCCCTGTAAATAGCTGCCTAATTCCAGAACCTCACATTAAGGAAGTTGGTGCATTATTTGGTTGGCAACAGTGGCATAGTGAGGGTAAAAGGCCCCAGGAGCAATGTAAAATATTTATGCCTTCACTATTTCAATGCTGCTACTTGAAGTGCTAGATTTTGCAGCATCTAGTGCCTTGTGGACCCCCATAAATCAGATCCCTGTATGTCTCACTGTGACCCATCTTCTCTTTTCTCTGATTGTCAGTGTCTGGTAGAAATGATCCCCTCAGAGAACTATTATTGGAGAACAAAACTCTACTATCATCCAATTATCAGTGCATAACTTCTTTTTTTTTTAAGACAGGGTCTGGCTCTGTCTCCCAGGCTGGAGTCCAGTGGCACGATCTCACTCACTGCAAACTGTGCCTTCATGGCTCAAGCGATTCTTGTATCTCAACCTCCTTAGTAGCTAGGACTACAGGCATGAGACCCCATGCTTAGCTAATTTTTTTATTTTTAGTAGAGATGGGGTTTCACCACATTGGCCAGGCTGGTCTCGAGCTCCTCACCTCAGGTGATCTGCCCACCTCGGCCTCCCAAAGTGCTGGGATTGCAGGCGTGAGCCACTGTGCCTGGCCACATTTACCAGTTTTAATATTCTTGTATTTTAGAATTCGGTGTCTAGCGGGCAATAGGATCATCATGGCAGATGGGAGGCAAGACTAGATTGCAGCTCCGGACATAGAAGCTTGCAGAGACGCACGTTGTGAATTTTAGCTCCAAATTAACTGTTAAGAACAAACCAGCAATCCCAAGAGGACCTGCAGACCCTCTGAAGGAAGCGGACTGCTCCTGCAGGACTTGGGAGACACCCCAAATACTGTGGGTGCCCCAACTGTGGAAGTGGGAAAGGGAGAGCCTCCTCTCCCGAACACACACCCCCACTGGAGAAGCTGAAAGTATGTTTGCAGGAGAAGTTTCCAATTTTACCTAGAGCTGAGTCAATTTAGAGAGCCAAGCAAAATATAGGGGTAGAGGAAGCAGCAGAAAGGCCCTGGTAGCTCACTGGGTCCCCGAGCAGGCCATTCCTGCCTGGCACCATGGGGATCCATCAGCAGAGCAGCCAGAGGAGTGGGGTTGTGGGGGTAAAACTCCACAGGGAGAAGGAAATCTCTAGCTGAACTGTGAAACGATTTGAATGGGGCGAGAAGCCTCCTGGCCAGAACTTGGGGGAGGGCACAAATCTGGTGTGCAGATTCCACAGCTGGGGGAAGAACCAAGCCCTTTCCTTTCACAGCTGGGAGGTGGTAGCCTGAAGCAGGTTTTCAAGCCTGTCTTGCCCTCTGCCTGGAAACAGACTTGGGGCTATTGGGGTTGGGGTGGGGGCACAGTGGGAGTGAGACCAGCCCTTTGGTTTGCATGGGAGCTGGGTGAGGCCTGTGACTGCCGGCTTTCCCCAAGTACCCTGACAACCTGCATGACTCAGCAGAGGCAGCCATAATATTTCTTAGGTATACAATTCCAGTGACCTGGGAATCTCACCCCCGTCCGCCACAGCAGCCATAGCAAGACCCACCCAAGGAGAGTCTGAGCTTAGACATGCCTAGTGCTGCCCCAGCTGATGGTCCTTCTCCTCCCACCCTGGTAGTAGAAGACAAAGGAAATATAATCTTGGGAGTTCTAGGGCCCCACCCACCACCACTACCTCTCCATACTATCACAGCTGATGATCTCTGGAAAGTACCACCTCCCAGCAGGAAGCCAACCAGCACAGAATAGAGCATTAAACCACCAAAGCTAAGAACCCTCATGAAGCCCATTGCACCACCCCACCACCTCCACCGGAACAGGCACTGGCATCCACAGCTGAGAGACCCATAGACAGTTCACATCACAGGACTCTGCAGACAACCCCCAGTACCAGCCCAGAGCTGGGTAGACTTTCTGGGTGGCTAGACCAGAAAAGAAACAATAATCACTGCAGTTCAGCTCACAGAAAGCCACGTCCGTAGGAAAAGGGGGACAGTCTACATCAAGGGAACACCCCATGGGACAAAAGAATCTGAACAAGAGTCTTCAGCTCAAGACCTTCCCTCTGACAGAGCCTATGCAAATGAGAAGGAACCAGAAAACCAATCCTGGTAATATGACAAAACAAGGCTCATTAACATCCCCCAAATATCACACTAGGTCAACAGAACTGGATCCAAATCAAGAAGAAATCCCTGATTTACCTGAAAAAGAATCCAGGAGGTTAGTTATTAAGCTAATCAGGGAGGCACCAGAGAAAGGCAAAGCCCAGTGCAAGGAAATCTAAAAAAAGATACAAGAAGTAAAGGGAGAAATATTCAAGGAAATAAATAGCTTAAAGAAAAAAACAACCAAAAATTCAGGAAACATTGGACATACTTACAGAAATGCAAAATGCTCTGGAAAGTCTCAGCAATAGAACTGAACAAGTAGAAGAAAGAAATTCAGAGCTCAAAGACAAGGTCTTTGAATTAACCCAATCCAATACACACAAAGGAAAAAGAATAAGAAAATACGAACAAAGCCTCTAAGAGGTCTGAGATTATATTAAATGACCAAACCTAAGAATAATTGGTGTTCCTGAGGAAGAAGAGAATTCTAAAAGCTTGGAAAACATACTTGGGGGAATAATCAAGGAAAATTCCCCAGCCTTGCTAGAGACCTAGACATCCAAACACAAGAAGCAAAAAGAACACCTGGGAAATTCATCACAAAAAGATCATAACCTAGGCACATTATCATCAGGTTATCCAAAGTTAAGACAAAGGAAATAATCTTAAGAGCTCTGAGACAGAAGCACCAGGTAACCTATAAAGAAAAACCTATCAGATTAACAGCAGATTTCTCAGCAGAAACCTTACAAGCTGGAAGGGATTGGGGCCCTATCTTCAGCCTCCTCAAATAAAACAATTATCAGCCAAGAATTTTATATCCAGCAAAACTAAGCATCACATATGAAGGAAAGATACAGTCTTTTTCAGACAAACACATACATGTTAAGAGAATTTGCCACTACCAAACCAGCACTACAAGAACTACTAAAAAGGAACTCTAAATCTTGAAACAAATCCTGGAAACACATCAATACATAACCTCTTTAAAGCATAAATCACACAGGACCTATAAAACAAAAATACAGGTTAAAAGCAAAAACAAAAAAAACACAAAGTACACAGGCAACAAATAGCACAATGAATGCAACAGTACCTCCCATTTTAATACTAACATTGAATGTAAATAACCTAAATGCTCCATTTAAAAGATACAGAACTGCAGAATGCATAAAAACTCACCAACCAATAATCTGCTGCCTTCAGGACTCACCTAACATGTAAGGACTCATATAAACTTAAAGTAAAGGGGTGGAAAGAGGCATTTCATGCAAATGGACACCAAAAGTGAGCAGGAGTAGCTACTCTTATAACAGACAAAACAAACTATAAATCAACAGCAGTTAAAAGAGACAAAGAGGGACATTATATAATGGTAAAAGGCCTTGTCCAACAGGAAAATATCACAATCCTAAACATATATGCACCTAACACTGGAGCTCCCAAATTTATAAAACAGTTACTAATAGACTGAAGAAATGAGATAGACAGCAACGCAATAATAGTGGGGGACTTCAATACACCACTGACAGCACTAGACAGGTCATCAAGACAGAAAGCCAACAAAGAAACAGTGGATTTAAACTATACTTTGGAACAAATGGACTTAACAGATATATACAGAACATTTCATCCAACAACTGCAGAATATACATTCTATTTAACAGTGCATAGAACCTCCTCCAAGATAGGCCATATGATAGGCCATAAAACAAACCTCAATAAATTTAAGAAAATTGAAATTATGTAAGCACTCTCTCAAACCGCAGTGGAATACAACTGGAAATCAACTCCAAAAGGAACCTTCAAAACCATGCAAATACATGGAAAATAAATAACCTGCTCCCAAACGAGCATTGGGTCCAAAACGAAATCAAGATGGAAATTAAAAAATTATTCGAACTGAACAACAATAATGATATACCCTCCCAAAACCTCTGGGATACAGCAAAGGTAGTGCTAAAAGAAAGTTTATAGCCCTAAACCCCTACATCAAAGAGTCTGGAAGAGCACAAACAGACAATCAAAGGCTGCACCTCAAGGAACTAGAGAAGAAAGAACAAACCAAACCCAAATCCAGCAGAAGAAAAGAAATAACGAAGATCAGAGCAGAATTAAATGAAATTGAAACACACTAAAAAATACAAAAGATAAATGAAACAAAAATCTGGTTCTTTGAAAAGATAAATAAGATTGCTAGACCATTAGCAAGATTAACCAAGAAAAGAAGAGAGAAAATCCAAATAACCTCACTAAGAAATGAAACAGGCAATATTACAACTGACACCACTGAAATATAAAAGATCATTCAAGGCTACTATGAAACCTTTACACATATAAACTAGAAAACTAGAAGAGATGGATACATTCCTGGAAAAATACAACCCTCCTAGCTTAAATCAGGCAGAATTAGATACCCTGAACAGACCAATAAAAAGCAGCAAGATTGAAATGGCAATTTAAAAATTACCAACAAAAGCAAGTCCAAGACCAAATGGACTCACAGCAGAATTCTACCAGACATTCAAAGAAGAATTGGTACCAATCTTTTTGACACTATTCCACAAGATAAAGAAAGAAGGAACCCTCCCTAATTCATTCTATGAAGCCAGCGTCACCCTAATACTAAAACCAGGAAAGGGCATAACCAAAAAACAAAACTATAGACCGATATCCTTGATAAACATAGATGCTGACATCCTTAACAAAATACTACCTAACTGAATCCAACAGCATATCAAAAAGATAATCCACCATGATCAAGTGGGTTTCATACCAGGGATGCAGGGATGGTTTAAAATACACAAGTGAATAAATGTGATACACCACATAAGCAGAATTAAAAACAAAAAATCACATGATCATCTCAATGGATGCAGAAAAAGGATTCAACAAAATCCAGCATCCCTTTATGATTAAAACTCTCAGCAAAATCAGCATACAAGGAACACACCTTGTATGTATAAAAACGTAATAAAAGCCAACTATGACAAACCCACAGTCAACATAATACCAAATGGGGAAAAGTTTAAAGCATTCCCTCTGAGAACTGGAACAAGACAAAGATGCCCACTCTCACCACTTTTCTTCAACACAGTACTGGAAGTCCCAGCCAGAGCAATCAGACAAGAGAAAGAGATAAAAGACATCCAAACTGGTAAAGAGGAAGTCAAACTGTCACTGCTGACGATATGATTATGTACCTTGAAAACCCTAAAGACTCCTCTAGAAAGCTCCTAGAATGGATAAAAGAATCCAACAAAGTTTCTGGATACAAGACTCATGTACACAAATCAGTAGCTCTTCTATACACCAATAGTGACCAAGTGGGGAATCAAATCAGAACTCAACCCTTTTACAATAGCTGCAAAAATAAAATAAAATACTTAGCAATATACCTAACCAAGGAGTCAAAAGACCTCTACAAGAGAAACTACAAAACACTGCTGAAAGAAATCACAGATGACACAAACAAATGGAAACACATCCCATGCTCATGGATAGGTAGAATCAATATTATGAAAATGACCACACTGCCAAAAGCAATCTACAAATTCAATGCAATCCCCATCAAAATACCACCATCATTCTTCACAGAATTAGAAAAACAATTCTGAAATTTATATGGAACCAAAAAAGAGCCAGCATAGCCAAAGCAAGACTAAGCAAAAAGAACAAATCTGGAGGCATCACACTACCTGATTTCAAACTCTACTATAAGGCCATAGTCAGAAGAACAATGTGGTACTGGTATAAAAATAGACACATAGACCTATACAGAATAGGAACAGAATAGAGAACCCAGAAATAAATCCAAATACTTACAGCCAACTGATCTTGACAAAGCAAACAAAAACATAAAGTGGGGAAAGGACACCCTTTTCAACAAATGGTGCTGGGATAATTGGCTAGCCACAGGTAGGAGAATGAAACTGGATCCTCATCCCTCGTCTTATACAAAAATCAACTCAAGATGGATTAAGGACTTAAACCTAAGACCTGAAACTACAAACATCCTAGAAGATAACATTGGAAAAACCCTTCTAGACATAGGCTTAGGCAAGGATTTCATGACCAAGAACCCAAAAACAAATGCAATAAAAACAAAGATAAATAGTTGGGACTTAATTAGACTAAAAACTTTTGCACTGCAAAAGGAACAGCCAGCAGAGTAAACAGACAACCCACGGAGTGGGAGAAAATCTTCACAATCTATACATCTGACAAAGGACTAATATCCAGAATCTACAACGAACTCAAACAAATCAGTAAGAAAAAAAAAACAATCCCATCAAAAAGTGGGCTAAGGATATGAATAGACAATTATCAAAAGAAGATATACAAATGGCCAACAAACATATGAAAAAATGTTCAACATCACTAATGATGAGGGAAATGCAAATCAAAACCACAATGCGATACTACCTTACTCCTGCAAGAATGGCCATAATCAAAATATCAAAAAACAGTAAATGTTGGTGTGGATGCAGTGATCAGGGAACACTTCTACACTACTGGTCAGAATGTAAACTAGTACAGCCATTATGGAAAACAGTGTGGAGATTCCTTAAAGAACTAAAAGTAGAACTATGGTTTGATCCAGCAATCCCACTACTGTGTGTCTACCCAGTGGAAAAGAAGTTATTATATAAAAAAGATGCTTGCACATGCAGGTTTATAGCAGCACAATTCACAATTGCAAAATGGTGGAATCAACCCAAATTCCCATCAATCAATGAGTGGATAAAGAAACTGCGGTGTATGTATATATATGATGGAATACTACTGAGCCATAAAAAGGAATTAGTTAGCAGCATTTGCAGTGACCTGAATGAGACTAGAGACTTATTATTCTAAGTGAAGTAACTCAGGAATGGAAAACCAAACATCGTATGGTCTCACTGATATGTGGTAGCTAAGCTGTAAGGATGCAAAGGCATAAGAATGATACAATAGACTTTGGGGACTTTGGGGGAACAGTGCGAGAGGGACAAGGGATAAAAGAGTACAAATATGCTACAGTGTATACTGCTCAGGTGATGGGTGCACCAAAATCTCACAAATCACCACTAAAGAAATTTCTCATCTAACCAAATACCACCTGTACCTCAATAACTTAAGAAGAAAAAAAAAGATGCACATTTCCGAACTACAAAAAAAAAAAAAAAGATGTTTAGGAAAGCAGTGTTGGATAATATAAAAAATACAGACCTTGGTGATAAATAGATTTGGGTTCCAGTCCCTGTTCTTTTCCTTCAACTATAGCAGTTGGGCCTTAACTTATAAGTGTGAGTAATATTTGTACCTACTTCTTAGGGTTTTTGTGAGAACTATGGGAGTTATTCATCTAAAGTACTTAGCACAATGCTTAGCACTTAATAAAACAAATTAAATTAATAAACCAAATTAACCAAATTAAATCGGCAATGGCAATGAAAGATTGGCCTGCAAGAGATATAGTGGGAGTACTGGTAGTAGTAAAGATCTGGGTTAATGTAGGGAGATATCCTTTTATCTTAGTGCTGCTAACTGAACTTCAGTTTTCCTCTGAGGAGCCACCTACACCCTCCCCCGTTCTCAATCCATGAGATCCAGGATGAGTTGACACCAACCCAGGTTCCAGTAGTGAAGATGTAAGTAAAACTTGATCATCGATCAGTTCATTGTATTCCACTAGCATGGTGATGGCAATGGCGTTAGAGGTGAGAACATGACCCAGTGACAGCCAATAAGCTACAATGACAGTTTTGCTTAAAAAGCTGAGAGAAAGAAGCCTAAAGTCATTCTGTTGTACTCAAAGCTTGAGTAGGGTGCCCTGTGGCTTTCGGCAGTTACTTTCCCTCACATGAAAAAAAAGCAGGGAAAAAGCCAACACAGAGAAATAATGATGAAAAGAAATAGTCCTGGTGACATAATTTGATGACTACATTCACTTGTGCTGAAGTTATGGTTAAACAAGACAATAAGTTCCATTTTGGGCTTATACTATTTTTGTAGTCAAAAGAACTGGAACTGATATACTCAGATGCATTTTTTAAAAATATTTATGTTAGAAAATAGCCCCACAAACTATTCAACTCATTTCTAAAGGTAGTATGTAATTAGATTAAAGAGAAAAAGTGCGTATGACCATTTCAATAGGTGCAAAAAAACTCAAATTTTGATATCCATTAATAATTTTTTTAAAAAATAACAAACTAGGAAAAAGAAGGAATCTCTCTTAATCTAATAGGTGGTATCTGGAAAAATAAAACCACAGCAAATAATTGACTTAGTGGTGAATCATTTAAAAGCTTTCCCTTCCAGACTGAAAACAAGACAAAGATTACACTGATCACAACATCTACTAAACATTGTTGGTTATATTGAAGGCTGTAGATGGTGCAGTAAAGCAAAGAAAGAAAGAGAGAAAAAAAAAATTTGAAAAGAAGTAACCAAACATCATTTTTAGATTGTATAATTATGCACATAGGAAATCCAAAAGAATCTACTGATACATAATCGGAGTAATAAGAAAGTTTAGCATGGTTGCTGGATACAAAGACAATATACAAAAATCAACAGCATTTCTATACTAAAAATAAACAATTAGAAAATTAAATTTTTAAAGTGATAGTATAAACAATAGAATCAGTAATGGTAAGTACATAGAAATAAATCATTTTTAGAAGGTTCAAGCCTCTTTAGGGGTCTTGTGCCTTTAAAAAAAAAATTTTGGCCAGGTGCGGTGGCTCACGCCTGTAATTCCAGAACTTTGGGAGGCTGAGGTGGGAAGATTGCCTGAGCTCAGGAGTTTGAGACCAGCCTGAGCAACACAGTGAAATCCTGTCTCTCTTAAAATACAAAAAATTAGCCAGGCAAAAAATTAGCCAGGCGTGGTGGCGGGCACCTGTAGTCCTAGCTACTCGGGAGGCTGAGGCAGGAGAATTGCTTGAACCTAGGAGGCAAAGGTTGCAGTGAGCTGAGATTGTGCCACTGCACTCCAGCCTGGGTGACAGAGTGAGACTCCATTTCCAAAAAAAAAAAAAATTTAATTTTAATAAAATTTAATTATAAATTAGGTTTTTAAAAAATTATTATGAAATGTAATTATAAATTTTATAACTATGTTGAAGTATATTAAAGGACACATGATTAAATGGAAATTCATACCATATTCATTGACTGAAAGATTCAACAGGGTTTGGGATTTTGTTTTGTTTTAAAACTTGACAAGCTGGTTTTAAAACATATATGATAATGTAAAGGGCCAAAAGTATCCAAGACAATCTTGAATAAGTAGAAAAATGTCAGAGGATTTGCTCTAAGAGATATCAAGATATATAGATATCAAAGCTACAGTAGTTAAAACAATGTAGAATTGATACAGTGATAGACAAACCAAGAGCTAACATAAAAGAGAAACTAAAAACAGACTCACACTTATGTGGACCTTGATTTAGACAGAGTGGCAATACAGTGTATGAGGAAAATGACAAGTATTTTTAATACTTAATGCTGAGACACTCAATTATATATGTAAGAAGAAATAAAATTGGACTTGAAAAGATGCTGACCTCATTGGTAAGAAGGAAAATGCAATTTAAAAATCACAGTGAGACACCGCTACACACTCATCAGAATGGTTAAAGTGTAAACCATCTGATGTTTATTGCGGCACTATTCACAATAGCAAAGACTTGGAACCAACCCAAATGTCCATCAGTGATACACTGGATTTAAAAAATGTGGCACATACACACCATGGAATACTATGTAGCCATAAAAAAGGATGAGTTCATGTCCTTTGTAGGGACATGGATGAAGCTGGAAACCATTAGTCTGAGCAAACTATCACAAGGACAGAAAATCAAACACTGCATGTTCTCACTCATAGGTGGGAATTGAACAATGAGAACACTTGGACACAGGGTGGGGAACATCACACACTGGCGCCTGTCGTGGGGTGGGGGGAGGGGGGAGGGATAGCATTAGGACATATACCTAATGTAAATGGTGAGTTAGTGGGTGCAGCACACCAACATGGCACATGTATACATATGTAACAAACCTGCACGTTGTGCATATGTACCCTAGAACTTAAAGCACAATAAAAAAAAACAGTAAAAATAAATTTGGATATTAAATTAAAAAAAAATGTAAACCATCTGAAATACCAAGTGTTGGTGAGGGTGTAAAACAATGGGTATCCTCGGCCGGGCGCGGTGGCTCACGCCTGTAATCCCAGCACTTTGGGAGGCCGAGGCGGGCAGATTACGAGGTCAGGAGATCGAGACCATCATGGCTAACACGGTGAAACCCCGTCTCTACTAAAAATACAAAAATTAGCCGGGCGTGGTGGCGGGCGCCTGTAGTCCCAGCTACTCAGGAGGCTGAAGCAGGAGAATGGCATGATGGCGTGAACCGGGGAGGCGGAGCTTGCAGTGAGCCTAGATCACGCCACTGCACTCCAGCCTGGGTGACAGAGCGACACTCCGTCTCCAAAAAAAAAAAAAAAAAAAAAAAAAAAAAAGGGTATCCTCATGTACTGTTGATAGGAGTGTAAATGGGTTCAAACACTTTGGAAAAAGATGGCATTATTTTTTAATGGGGAAGCAATGCATATCCTGTGACCTAGCAATTTAATTTCACTCCAGATACATAACATATAGGAATGTAGGTATGTCTATGTATACAAGAATATACATAGAGACATGTACATGGTTTGTAATAACTGAAAACTGGAAATAATCCAAACATCCAGCAACAGGAGAATGCAACTTTTGTGTGATATTTTCATACAATGGAATGCTATATAGCAATGCAAATAAACAACAGCTACATACCACATGAGTGGATGTTAAAAACAGTCAAGAAATAAGACAACAAAAACACTGCAAAATTACATATTAAAATTGAAAATGGCCAAACTTAAAATGCATTGTTTAGGATGCTTACAAAGGTGGAAAAATTATAAAGAAAAGCAAGGATGTGACTACTATAAATGTAAGAGAGAAAAAAAAACTGATGCAGGCAGGAAGAAGTAGCAGGATGGAGAAATCACATAAAAAGTCATACAAAGGGAGGTCTGGGGACTGTCAGTTTCCATTACTGCTATTCAGCAGGACTTTCTGTAATGAAGAAACTGCTCTACATCTGAGATGTCCAATACTACAGCTTCTTGTCATATGTGGCTACTGAGAACTGGAAATGTGGCTAGTGTGACTGAGGAGATAAATTTTAATATTATTTCGGCCAGGCGTGGTGGCTCAGGCCTGTAATCCCAGCACTTTGGGAGGGTGAGGTGGGTGGATCACCTGAGGTCAGGAGTTCAAGATCAGCCTGGCCAACATGGTGAAACCCCATCTCTACTAAAAATACAAAAATTAGCTGGGCATGGTGGCAGGCACCTGTAATCCCAGCTACTTGGGAGGCTGAGGCAGGAGAATCGCTTGAACCCAGGAGGCAGAGGCTGCAGTAAGCTGAGATCGTACCATTGCACTCCAGCCTGGGCAACAGAGCAAGACTCCGTCTCAAGAAAAAAAAATTAATATTATTTCATTTTAGTTATTTAAAATTTAAATATAAATAGCCCAATGGCTGCTGTTTTGGACAATGCAGCATCTAGTTTGTATCGATCAAGTTTCCAAAGGGAAACAGATGGCTCACTCAAAATAGAGTAGTGGTCTTTAAAAGGTTTCAGAGAAGAAAAAAGAAACAAAAGAAAAATAGAGTCATTTAAGGAGGATTCATTTATGAGACAGCTAATCACAAAGGTACAGGTATAGGGGAGACACAAGAGATGGTTTTGCAACCTAAGGCTAATGGTAGCCAACCATTAATGTGACCATCCCTAGACCTGAAGAGACAAGGAAAAGATGTGATTCCTAGAAGGAGAGAAAATTAAGTAGATTCTGCCATGTTAAGAGGAGCAGTGACCTTTAGTGGAGAAACCCAGTCAGCCAGAGATAATATCACATTAGGAGCCAAGGGAATATAAGCCTTAACACCACTCTCTTTTCCTCCCTACAGTCTCCTGCTGTGTCTCCCCATCAGCCAGGCCCAAGAGGAAGTCAGAGGGGAAAATTGCTCACAGATCCACACAGGTCAGTCTCCCAGATCAATGTCAGATGGTGGATAGATCTAGGGGACAAATAAAAGATGCCCAGCACATGGATCTTGACTGAGATGCTTGCTGCATTATTATTACACCATACATTTTTTATTGTAAGAGATTATAGTATAAAAAAGAAAAGGGAGAAGAGAAGGTAGAAAGGAAAGAAGGAAAAGGAAGGAGGGAAGGGAAGGAAGGAAGCAAGCAAGGAGGGAGGAAGAAGGGAGGGAAAGAAGGAAGGAAGGAAGGAAAGAAGGAAGGAAGGATGGAAGGAAGGAACTAAAAGAGGAAAAATTAAAAAGAAAGTGAATAGAAAGGAAAGAAAATAAACCCGACCAACTAGCTCCTGCATTATGTACTAGTAAGAATCTGATGGATTTATCAACTGAAAAATAGTAACCAAAAGTCTGAATAAATGGTTGTCATCAAATGTTTTTGTCAAGTCAGTAAAATAATATAGCAATTTTTTTTTTTTTTTTTTTTAGACGGAGTCTCGCTCTTTCACCCAGGCCGGACTGCGGTGGCGCTATCTCGGCTCACTGCAACCTCTGCCTCCTGGGTTCACGCCATTCTCCTGGCTCAGCCTCCCGAGTAGCTGGGACTATAGGCACTCGCCACCGCGCCCGGCTAATTTTTTGTATTTTTAGTAGAAACAGTGTTTCACCATGTTAGCCAGGATGGTCTCGATCTCCCGACCTCGTGATCTGCCCGCCTCGGCCTCCCAAAGTGTTGGGATTACAGGCGTGAGCCACCGCACCCGGACTAATATAGCATTTTTAATGCTATGTATTGCATTTCTTAACCTATGATGAATCTTAGACAATGGTCTCCATTTTTTAGTCTTATTGTCTTTCTTTTTAAAGTCACCAGAAATTAAGTAAAGGACATATAACATGTTCAGAAATGCTATGAACAGGTACCCACAATTGGGTGGGTCTTTGATTTTGTTTGCCTTCCTGTAGTGTTGGAACCGTACTTCAATATTCTGGGTAAAACTAGAGCCAGGAAAATGAACTATGCGCACATAGTTCATTTTTAAATGCAAAATGAAAATGTGCACATCAATTAGGAATGCTTTGGCTGAAAGTGAAAGACAATCTGGCTAACTGTGGTTTAACACATAGGGATTATTTTTCTACCTATTAAAAAAGTGATGTAGGCAACTGCTGGTGTTGATTCAGTGACCCCATAATTTCAGGTCCAGCATCTCTGCAGTTCTTCTGTTCTCTTCCTCCCAATCACAAATGACCAAGACATCTCCAAGTATAAAGGTTAAGGCACCAGAGGCAGGTAGGAGGAGGCATTGCAAGGTACAAGTGTCAACATTTTGCTTTTATCGGAAAAGCAAAAGCTTTCTCCACAAACCCCCAACAGACCACTGCCCACATCTCGTGGTCTAGAACTGTGCCACCCCTAGCTGCAAGGAGGCTGGGAAAGTGAATATTTAGTTTTCTCAGCCTTTATAGGGAAGTTGGCAAGAGTTAAGAAAATTGGAAACAGCTATTAGTGAAGCCAGCTAAGCTTTAATGCCTAAAATATTCTCCCTGCAACGTCCAAAATATCTACCATGAAAATGAATTCTTTGGCATTAAAAACAACTTTTAGAAGGCATCTATTTACATATACATGTTTCCTGGAAGGATGATGTAGCAACACACTGGTGCCCATTATCATTTTAGTATTAATTTATTTCTGAAGATTTGCTAGTATTTGCCTAGTACAAAGCCAAGTGTTAAGAGAATAAGATAAATAGGCTTCAACATAGTAAAAATATGCCAGGAAAATTCCAGACACAATCAGTGAACCTTATTAGTTTCAATAAGCAGGTGAAGGCATTACATTTAACAAGTAGGCAAGGCAGGAAACACTAAAATACATTTCACCCACTGCATTATGTCTAGGATCAGCCTCAAAGCCAGCTCCTGAAGGGCATAGCAGATTGTATCTAATATGTGCCATCAAAACTGGCCCACTACTCCTTTTCAGCCTGCCCGGAATCAAGCAGGCATGAAAAATGGACATCATGGAGATGTGATGACAGAAGGCACATACCTAGATTTCTTTCCTCATAGTACAGTGGTTGTTAAGAGCACAGAGTCTAGAACTAGCTAGATTCTTGGGCTCCAAATCCTGGCTCTACTAGCTCTATGACCTTATCAAGTTACTGACCATCACTGTGCTTTGGTTGCCTCATCAGTGGAAAAGATCATAGGGTTGTGATGAGAAAAACAAGTTAATAAATGTAAATAAATATGCATGGTGCATAGTAGGTACTATATAAGAGCTGGCTGCAAAAAATAAGGCCTTTCTCCTGTGATCCCATTAGTATTATGCTTTCATATTTGTATGTTTTTGGTAAAGTCTTCCTTTTCTTCTTTTTCTTATATAAGAACAACATAGTTTCACTACAAAGAACTCAGAAAGGACAGGGAAGCAAAATAAACTTTTTTAAGAAAAAAAAATCCACAATCCCTTTCCTCAAGGGAAAACCACTACTAACATATCATATTTCACCCATCTATGTACTTTTATTTTTGCAACAGTGTTCTGTAACACGTCTTTTTAAAATTTGACAATATATTATGGACATCTTCCACATCGAGAAATATATTTCTACAGTGTCTTTTTAGTTATCACAAAGTATTCTGTTAAATGAGTATTTCATACTTTACCTTGCCAATTTTCTGCTGTTGAACATTGGTATTATTTCTGTTTTTGTTTGGTTGTTTTTTGTTTGTTTGTTTGTTTTTGTTATTACAGATAGCACTGTGATGAACATCTTTAGAGCTAATTTCTAGTACATGTCCATAATATTTCCATAGGATAAATTCTCAGAAATAAAATTGCTAGGTCAAAAATCATGCGTATTTTTAAGGCTTTGATGAGTGTGCTTCAATTGATCTCCAGAAAAAAAAAATGCATCCAAGTATCCATTCATTTCCTTACCCCTCTTGAAAATACTATTATTTTTGTTTCATTTACAGTTTTCCTACAATCCTTACTAAGATCCCCAAACTTGATGGTGTCTTTGATATAGCACCCACAACACACAAATCTGTGATTTCTATGAATTATTTACCCTCAGCCCTTGGCCCCTGACCTTTTATCTTAGCTGCGTCTCAAGGACTTCCTCTGGTGGACTGGATTTTTACCATGATGTATTTTATGGTGTGATTGTCAACACATCAGATGGACGATGTGATTGTCAACACATACCCTGACTAATATCTAAGTCTTCTGACACACTTTTATGTGCTGCTTACTCAATTACTCAACATTTACCCATCACCAGCTGAATTTGTGAACTACATGCTAGGGAAGCAAAGATGAATAATAATAGTCTTTGACCTAGAGGATCTTCAGCTAAAGGGAGGCAGATAGGTAAAAAGATAAATCACAATGCAATGGGAAATATGCTTTTAAAACATTTTTATCCCATGTCATGATAGCAGAAATTGCTATGCGGTTCATTCATTTATTTCCATAATACATAATAGGTCCAAGCTCTATACTTTCATTTTCAAAATTTATTATTTTTTTATAACAAAGCAATACATGCTCATTTCAGAAAGATCAGAAAATGTAGACAAACAGGAAAAAAACGCTATTTTAAACTGTAATCCCATCTGTCTTGTCACCATTAGCACTTTCATATATTAAGTTGTTTTCTACTTTTTTAAAACAAAAGTTAGATCAAAACACACATGTTGGCTGGGAGCAGTGGCTCATACCAGTAATCTCAGCAATTTGGGAGGCTGAGGCAGGCAGATCACTTGAGGTCAGGAGTTCAAAACCAGCCAGCCAACATGGTGAAACCCCATCTCAACTAAAAATACAAAAACTAGCTGGATGTGGTGGTGCATGCCTGTATTCCCTGCTACTTGGGAGGCTGAGCCAAGAGAATCATTTGAATTCGGGAGGTGGAGGTTGCAGTGAGCTTGGGTGACAGAGCGAGACTCCGTCTCAAAAACAAACAAACAAAAAACATTTCCGTGATTTGCTTTTTTCACCTAATTATCATAAACATATTTCAAGACAAAAGATATATTTCTGCATCACTTTAAATGGCTCCATATTATTCCACTATATGGATATTTACTTATTTTTAACAATCTGCCATTGTTAGACAGTTACATGTTTATATCTTTTTATAATTACTAACAATACTGCAATTGATTTTGTTGCTAAATATTTGTGCTCATTCTTATTTCTTTACCACAAATTCCAATAAGTTAAGTCATGTGATATTTGAAATGCTTTTCTCATAGTCAGATTTAGAGGCAATGGCTGTAATAGATATCTCCCAGCTCAGTTGCTTTTTGTGGCTTTGGGTTTCAGTCCTACCTGCTAAAGATTAAACTTGATCAAAGGTGCATGTTCTAAGTGACATTAGCAATGTAGTAATCTAGGAGGTCATAGCCCTTGTCCTGCCACAAAAAAAAAAAAAAAAAAAAAAAAACATTTCATAAGCTCCATAGACAAATATAGCCCCGGGAAAGCTCTGGAGTACAATTAAGAAGATGCAGCAATCTAAAAGAACTGAGAACACCCACATAGAATACGGTAGGAAGCATTTTGCCTGCATTCACCTCATTCCCCAGACAAGCAGAGCCCAATGAAGAAGAATTTCTTCTGCTGTGAGTCCCCCAGTTGGGAAAAAAAGAGAGCAAAAGGACTTGGCAGGCTTCACCATCGAGGACCCCAGCAGTCATTGTGCTAAGGCCCTGCAGTCTTTGCCAAGAGTAACCCCAGCTGCAAGAGTCACCCAGAGCCCATCAAGCTACTTCCTCATGCCAGCCACAGATAAAGGTCTTTCCCTACCAAAGACAGTCTGTAAAGTTTGAAAGAGGTGACTGTTTCTTCAAATGCACAGACACCAATAGGGTCATATCTTAAAGATATTGTGGTTTGGGTTTCAGACCACTGCAATAAAGTAAATATGCAATAAAGTGAGTCACACAAATTTGTTGGCTTCCCAGTGCATATAAAATATGTTGATATTATACTGTAGTCTATAAAGTGTGCAACAGCATTATTTCCAAAAAACAATGTACATATCCTAATTTAAAAATACCTCATTGCTAAAAAAAGGCTAATGATCATCTCCTAGATCCACGGGCTGCAAAATAGATGTTGTGTTAGCAGGCAAAAATCAACTTTAAGGCTGGGCATAGTGGCTCATGCCTGTAATCCCAGCCGTTTGGGAGGCCAACGTGGGTGGATCACCTGAGGTCGGGAGTTCGAGACCAGCCTGATCAACATGGAGAAACCCCATCTCTAGTAAAAATATGAAATGAGTGAGGCGTGGTGGTGCATGACTGTAATCCCAGCTATTCAGGATGCTGAGACAGGAGAATCACTTGAACCCAGGAGGCAGAGGTTGCAGTGAGCTGAGATTGCACCATTGCACTCCAGCCTGGGCAACAAGAGCAAAACTCCATCTAAGAAAAAAAAAAAAACCAATTTTAGTTTTCTTATCTATCTCCATCAGAGAGAGATCTTGGGTGACTAAGCACATTGTCAATGAGCAGTAATATTTTGAAAGAAATATTTTATTATGATAAATAGGTCTCGACAGTAGGATTAAAATATTCAGTAAACCATGCTGTAAACAGATGTACTATTATCCAGTTTTGTTGTTCCATTTTTAGAGCACAGGCAGTGTAGAGTTAGCATAACTCTTAAGGGTCCTGGAATTTTCAGAATGGTAAATGAACGCTGGCTCCACCTTAAAGTCATAAGCTGCATTAGCCCCTAACGAGAGAGTCAGCCTGTTCTTTGAAGCTTTGAAGCCAGGCATTGACATCTCTCTAGCTATGAAAGTCCCAGATTACATCATCTGATAGAAGACTGTTTCATTTACACTGAAAATATGTTGTTTACTGTAGCTACCTTCATCAGTGATCTTAACTAGATATTCTGGATAACTTGCTACAGCTTCTAAATCATCATTTGCTGCTTCACCTTGCACATTTATGTTATAAAGATGACCTATTTCCTTAAACCTCATGAGCCATCCTCTGCTAGCTTCCGACTTTTCTTCTGCAGCTTCCTCACCTCTCGCTGCCTTCACAGAATTGAGGAGAGTTAAGTCATGGCTCTAGGTTATGGCTTGGCCTAAGGGAATATTGTGCCTGGTTTGATCTTCCATCCAGACCACTAAAACTTTCTTCATATCAGCAGAAAGTTTGTTTCACTTTTTTAAAAATATCATTTGTGTGTTCACTGGAGTAGTACTTTAAATTTCCCTCAAGAACTTTTCTGGACAAGGCATGGTGACTCATGCCTGTAATCCTAGCACTTTGGGAGGCCAAGGCAGGCAGATCACCTGAGGTCAGGAGTTTGAAACCAGCCTGACCAACATGGTGAACACCATTTCTACTAAAAATACAAAATTAGCTGGGCATGGTGGTACATGTCTGTAACCCCAGCTACTGAGGAGGATGAGGCAGGAGAATTTCCTGAACACAGGAGGCAGAGGTTGCAGTGAGCCAAGATTGTGCCACTGCACTCCAGCCTGGGTGACAGAGCAAGACTCCATCTTAAAAAAAAAAAAAAAAAAAAAAAAGCTTTTCCTTTGCATTCACAGCTTGGCTGTTTGGCACCACAGGCCTAGCTTTTGGCCTGTCTTGACTTCTAACATGCTTTCCTCACTAGGCTTAATCACTACTAGGTTTTGATTTAAATTAAGAGACATGCAACTTTTCTTTCACTTGAACATGTAGAGTCCATTGTAAGGTTATTAACTGACCTAATTTCTATACTGCTGTGTCTCAGGGAATAGGAAGAGAGATGTCTCAAGGGAAGAAAGAGAGATGAGCGAGTGGCTGGTTGGTAGAGTGATTAGAACATACACAACATTGCCGTAGCTCATGCCTGTAACCTTCCACTTTGGGAGGCTGAGGAGGGCAGATCATCTGAGGTCAGAAGTTCGAGACAAGCCTGGCCAACATGGCAGGCCAACATGGCAAACCCCCATCTCTACTAAAATACAAAAATTAGCGGGGCATGGTGGTAGTCCCCTGTAGTCCCAGCTACTCAGGAGGCTGAAGACAGGAGAATCACATGCTGAGGATTTCTCAGCAGAAACCTTGCAGGCCAGGAAAGAGTGAGATGTTATATTTAAAGTGCTGAGAAAGAAAAAAATTGTCAACCAAGAATATTACACCTAGCAAAACTATCCTTAAAAAAGAAAGAAAGATAAACTTTTTTTCAGACAAACAAAAATTGAGAGAGTTTGTCACCACTAGATCTGTCTTGCAAGAAATGCTTAAGGGAGTTATTTAAATTGAAATGAGCCTCTCCCTCTCCCTCTCCCTCTCCCTCTCCCTCTCCCTCTCCCTCTCCCTCTCCCTCTCGGTCTTCCTCTCCCTCTGCCTCTCGGTCTCCCTCTCCCTCTCCCTCTCTTTCCACGGTCTCCCTCTCATGCCGAGTGGAAGCTGGACTGTGCTGCTGCCATCTCCGCTCACTGCAACCTCCCTGCCTGATTCTCCTGCCTCAGCCTGCCTAGTGCCTGCGATTGCAGTCACGCGCCGCCACGCCTGACTGGTTTTTGTATTTTTTTGGTGGAGAGGGGGTTTTGCTGTGTTGGCCCGGCTGGTCTCCAGCTCCTAACCGCGAGTGATCCGCCAGCCTCAGCCTCCCGAGGTGCTGGGATTGCAGACAGAGTCTCGTTAACTCAGTGTTCAATGGTGCCCAGGCTGGAGTGCAGTGGCGTGATCTCAGCTCGCTACAACCTCCACCTCCCAGCCGCCTGCCTTGGCTCCCCAAAGTGCCAAGATTGCAGCCTCTGCCCGGCCGCCACCCCGTCTGGGAAGTGAGGAGCGTCTCTGCCTGGCCGCCCATCATCTGGGATATGAGGAGCCTCTCTGCCCGGCCGCCATCCCACCTAGAAAGTGAGGAGCGCCTCTTCCCGGCCGCCATCCCATCTAGGAAGTGAGGAGCGTCTCTGCCCGGCCGCCCATCGTCTGAGATGTGGGGAGCGCCTCTGCCCCGCCGCCCCGTCTGGGATGTGAGGAGCACCTCGGCCTGGCCGCGACCCCGTCTGGGAGGTGAGGAGCGTCTCTGCCCGGCCGCCCCATCTGAGAAGTGAGGAGACCCTCCGCCTGGCAACCGCCCCATCTGAGAAGTGAGGAGCCCCTCCTCCTGGCTGCCACCCCGTCTGGGAAGTGAGGAGCGTCTCCGCCCGGCAGCCGCCCCGTCCGGGAGGGAGGTGGGGGTCAGCCCCCGCCAGGCCAGCCGCCCTGTCCAGGAGGGAGGTGGAGGGGTCAGCCCCCCGCCCGGCCAGCCGCCCCGTCCGGGAGGGAGGTGGGGGGGTCAGCCCCCCGCCCGGCCAGCCGCCCCGTCCGGGAGGTGAGGGGCGCCTCTGCCCAGCCGCCCCTACTGGGAAGTGAGGAGCCCCTCTGCCGGGCCACCACCCCGTATGGGAGGTGTACCCAACAGCTCATTGAGAACGGGCCATGATGACAATGGCGGTTTTGTGGAATAGAAAAGGGGGAAAGGTGGGGAAAAGATTGAGAAATCGGATGGTTGCTGTGTCTGTGTAGAAAGAAGTGGACATGGGAGACTTTTCATTTTGTTCTGTACTAAGAAAAATTATTCTGCCTTGGGATCCTGTTGATCTATGACCTTATCCCCAACCCTGTGCTCTCTGAAACATGTGCTGTGTTCACTCAGGGTTAAATGGATTAAGGGCGGTGCAAGATGTGCTTTGTTAAACAGATGCTTGAAGGCAGCATGCTCGTTAAGAGTCATCACCACTCCCTAATCTCAAGTACCCAGGGACACAAACACTCTGCCTAGGAAAACCAGAGACCTTTGTTCACTTGTTTATCTGCTGACCTTCCCTCCACTATTGTCCTATGACCCTGCCAAATCCCCCTCTGCGAGAAACGCCCAAGAATGATCAATAAAAATAATAATAATAATAAATAAATAAATAAATAAATTTAGGTTGGGCTATTGAAAATGTTCACAAAACTTCATTACTTTTGAAAATATAAGCTGGAAAAATTTCTTTAATTAACAAAAATAAATAAATAAATAAATAATAATAAAATGTAATGCCAGTCACCAAAAAAATAAATAAATAAATAAATTGAAATGAAAACATGATAAACAGCAACATGAGAGCATATGAAAGCCATATCTCACTGTCTATATATTCAGTAAACCATGCTCTAAACAGATATACTGTCATCCAGGATTTATTGTTCCATTTATAGAGCACAGGCAGAGAGTGGATTTAGCATAACTCTTAAGGGCCCTAGGATTTTCAGAATGGTAAATGAGCATTGGCTTCATTTTAAAGTCATGAGCTGCATTAGCCCCTAACAAGAGAGTCAGCCTGTTGTTTGAAGCCAGGCATTGACTTCAGGTAAATATATAGACAAATACAGAATAATGTATCAATGTAATGGCATTGCATAAATTACTTTTAACCCTAATATCAAAGTTAAAAGACAAAAAATATTTAGAATAAATATAACCGGGGCAGGTATGGCAGCTCATGCCTAAAATCCCAGCATTTTGGGAGGCTGAGGTGGGTAGATCAGTAGAGGCCAGGAGTTCAAGACAAGCCTGGCCAACACTACTATAACTACAAAAATTAGCTGGGTATGGTGGCACACGTCTGTAATCCCAGCTACTCAAGTGGCTGGGGCACAAGAATCACTTGAACCTGGGAGGCAAAGGTTGCAGTGAGCCATGATCATGTCACTGCACTCCAGCCTGGGTGACAGAACAAGATTCTGTATCAAAAAAAAAAAAGGCACAACTATAACCACAAATACCTGTTAATGGATACACAATATAAAAAGAAATAAACTCTGGCTACAAGAACAAAAATATGTATGTATGTGGCAGGGGCAAAAGTGTATAGTTTTTGTATGTAATTAAAGTTAAATTGTTACAAACATAAAATATGCAGATATAGCTAGAAGATATTCGATTCCAGCTTTGAGGTAACCACAAAGAAAAAAAATAATAGGTGCACAAAAGATAAAAAGAAAAGAATCCAAGTAAATCACTGCCAAAACAAAGAAAAAATCACCAAATAACAAAAGAAGATAGAAAGTAAGGAAGAGAACAAAATAACTGCAAAACAAGCAAACAGAAACAACAAGATGGCAATAGTAAGTCCTCACTTACCAATTTACTTTAAATGTAAAAGGACTACAAGAGACTCACTTTAGATTTAAGGACACACATGGGCTGAAAGTGAAGGGATGAAAAAATATATTCCATGCAAATGGTAACCAAAAGAGAAGAGGGTTGGTTATACTTATATCAGACAAAATAGACTGATGTAGACAGATGATAGATAGATAGATAGATAGAGAGATAGATAGATAGATAGATAGATAGATAGATAGATAGATAATAGATAGATAAAACTGTTTCTAGAGATAGATGAGTTCATTATATGATGACAAAAGCACAGTTAACAGAAACATGTAATAATTATAAATACTGTACACACTCTACATCAGAGTACCTGAATATATATGCACATATTGACAGACCCAAAAGGAGAAATTAACAGCAATACAATAATAGTAGAACTTTAATATCCTTCTTTCAATAACAGAACATCCAGATTGAAAATCAATAAAGAAACTTGAAAAGAAAACTAACTTGAACAACACAATAGACCAAATGGACCTAACAGACATATATACAGAACTATCCAACAGCAGAATAAACATTCTTCTCAGGCATACACAGCACATTCTCCATGATAGATCACATATTAGTTACAAAACAAGACTTAGCAAATTTAAGAAGATTGAAACCATTCCCGGCATTTTTTGGACCACAATGGAATGAAACTAGAAATCAGTAACAGAAAGAAAATGGGAACATTCACAAATATGTGGAAATTAACAATACATTCATGAACAACCATTGGGTCAAAGAGGAAATCAAAGTTAATTTTTAAAATATCTGAAGACAAATGAAAATGAAAACACAACATACCAAAACTTATGAGATGCAGCAATAGCAGAACTTACAGGGTGGTTAATAGTGATTAATATCTATGTTAATGAAGAAAATCTTGAATAACTAACCTAACTTTAAACTTTGAGGAACTAAAAAAAGAGCAACACTAAGCCTAAAGTTAGCAGAATGAAACAATAAAGATTAGAGCAGAAATGAATAGAGTAGAAAAACAATAGAAAAAATCAACACAACTAAGAGTCGGGTTTTTGAAAACATAAAATTGACAAACCCTTAGTTAGACTAACAAAGAAAAAGAGAGGGGAGAGAGAGAGAGACTCAGATAAACCCAGAAATGAAAGAGGAGACATCACAAAGGGTGCCTCAGAAATAAAAAGGATTATAAAAGACTATTATGAACAATTATATGCCAACAAATTGGATAACCTAGAAGAAATCAATAAATTCTTAGTAATATACAACCTACAAAAACTGAACCAAGAATAAATAGGCTGAACAAACAAATAACAAATAAGGAGATTGAATCAGTAATAAAAAAATCTTCCAACAAAGAAAAGCCTAGGACCAGATGGCTTCACAGTGAATTATATCAAACATTCAAAGAAGAATGGTGTATATGTGACACATTTTCTTACATATACACCAGGGAATACTATGCAGCCATAAAAAATGATGAGTTCATGTCCTTTGCAGGGACATAGATGAAGCTGGAAACCATCATTCTCAGCAAACTAACACAGGAACAGAAAACCAAACACTGCATATTCTCACTTATAAGTGGGAGTTGAACAATGAGAACACATGAACACATGGACACAGGGAGGGGAACATCACACACCAGGGCCTGTCGGGGGTGGGGGGCTAAGGGAGGGATAACATTAGGAGAAATACCTGATGTAGATGACGGGTTGATGGGTGCAGCAAACCTCCATGGCACCTGTATACCTATGTAACAAACCTACACATTCTGCACATGTATCTCAGAACTTAAAGTATAATAAAAAAATAAAAAATAAACAAAGAAGAATGAATACTAATCCTTCTTAAAGATGTTAATAATAGGGGAAACTGGGTGTAGGGCCTATGTAGACTCTCTGGACTACCTCCACAATTTTTTTTAAGCTAAAGGTATCCTAAAATAAATTGTTTATTATATAAAAGGGCATGTACCATGGGCTGAAGTTCCAAGACTTTTACCCCTGCAGCAGGCTGGGGGCTATCACAGGATGACTATTAGCTCTAAAATGTAATGTCTTCTTCTTTTTCTTTCTTTCTTTCTTTTTTTGAGACAGAGTCTCCTTCTGTCACCCAGACTGGAAGTACAGTGGTGTGATCTTGGCTCACTGCAACCTCCGCCTCCTGGGTTCAAGAAATTCTCGTGCCTCGGTCTCCCGAGTAGCTGGGATTACAGGCGTGCACCACCACACCTCCTGGCGACATTTTGTATTTTAGTCGAGATGAGGTTTCTCCATGTTGGCCAGGCTGGTCTCAAACTCCTGGCCTCAAGTGATCCTACCTGCCTCAGCCTCCCAAAGTGCTGGGATTACAGGCATGAGCCACCGCACCCGGCCTATAATGTCTTCTTGAAGCCTGATTGGCAGGCTCCCTGGGATAAGTTGCAGACTACCTTCCCAGGTGTTTCTTTCTTCCTAATAGTTTTCTGATATCAACATTTACATCTCAGTTCTCTAAGTACACCCTTGGTAGGGTTCTACCTGGCGTGCACTCAATGTGGCTTACCAGACACCATGGGGGTGTTCCCTGCTGCAAACTTGTACATGATCTTGGTGGACTTCAAGCTGACTGTCATGTCAGCATGTTAGCCCTGTTCAAAGAACAGCTTACTCTCTGGGGGTTTTATTCCTTTTTTTTTTTTTTTTTTTTTTTTTGAGACGGAATTTTGCTCTTGTTGCCCAGGCTGGAGTACAATGGCGCGATCTCAGCTCACCACAACCTCCGCCTCCCAGGTTCAAGCAATTATCCTGCCTCAGCCTCCTGAGTAGCTGGGATTACAGGCATGCACCACCACACCCAGTTAACTTTGTATTTTTAGTAGAGACGGGGTTTCTCCATGTTGGTCAGGCTGGTCTGGAACTCCCAACCTCAGGTGATCCGCCTGCCTCAGCCTCCCAAAGTGCTGGGATTACAGGAGTGAGCCCCCCGCGCCCCGCCATATTCTTATTCAAAGAAAATGAGGCCGGATGCAGTGGCTCAAGCCTGTAATCTCAGCACTTTGGGAGGCCAAGGAGGGTGGATCACGAGGTCAAGAGATCGAGACCATCCTGGCTAACACGGTGAAACCCCGTCTCTACTAAAAGAAAAAATACAAAAAAATTAGCCGGGCATGGTGGTGGGCGCCTGTAGTCCCAGCTACTCAGGAGGCTTAGGCAGGAGAATGGCATGAACCCAGGAGGCAGAGATTGTAGTGAGCCGAGATCGCGCCACTACACGCCAACCTGGGCGACAGAGCGAGACTCCGGCTCAAAAAAAAAAAAAAAGAAAAGAAAATGAGAAGCAAGATGATGAAGTGGGAGAGTCCTTGAATGACAAACACTAATGAACCAGGGCTTCTGCAGCAGGCCCTGTGCTGGGCATATTGGTACAATGCTTTCAACATGGCTTGCCTAACTCTTCTGGTGTGCAGCGTGCCTGGAGAATTGCTAGATTTAACCCAAGACCCCAGTTATCAACTTTTAGAAAAAATCTTGGAATCAGATTACAGAAAACGAAACAAAATGGTGCTCAAAATTATACCCCAAGAGGCCAGGCGCAGTGACTCACGCCTGTAATCCTTGCACTTTGGGAGGCTGAGGCGGACAGATCAACTGAAGTCAGGAGTTCCAGACCAGCCTGGCCAACATGATGAAACTCCATCTGTACTAAAAATACAAAAATTAGCCAGGCGTGGTGGTGTATGCCTGTAATCCCAGCTACCCAGGAAGCTGAGGAAGGAGAATCGCTGAAACCCAGGAGGTGGAGGCTGCAGTGAGCCGAGGTCGCACCACTGCACTCCAGCCTAGGTGACAGAGCGAAACTCCATTTCCAAAAAAAAAAAAAAAATAGACAACAACAACAAAAAATTATACCCCAAAAGTTTCACTACACCCCTTTAGTCACCAGTTTCCAGGCTAAGTCTGAACAAGGAGCAATTGTTTTCCTCTCTTCAACACCTTGAAAAAGCAAATGACAGCAGAGACAGAGTTGCATCATCAGTATTATTTCATCAACTGCTTCTCAAGAATTTCAGAAAGCAGGCTATAACCAGACTCATGGGATGAGTCACGTGGCATTTGCTCTTGTCATTAAGAGTCAGAACGTTTGCTAAAACAGCCATAGCCTGAGTCATCACTTTACAGAATGTCACACGAATAATGCCCAGGAATAAAGAACATTGATTCTCTTTCTTTCACTCCCTGGAAAATACGGCCTTTATAGTGGGGTTATAAGGTACGTGAGAGAGCTACTTCATTAAGTTATTTTTTATTGTAGATTAAATGTTTGAGGTTACTTTTACTTATTGCTGGCCTAAATAATGTCCCACACTGCAATCCTGTCCTTTTTCTAGCTAACTACCTGATCGTGACTTTTCTTTGTTTTGAAGAGAGAAAGTCTTCTAAATGTCCCAAATTGTGGTGTTTTGTGAGTATTTACACATCCTTTGCCAAGAATCTTCATAAGCAAAATGTGTGTGGCCCTACAAAGAAAATAGAGCTTTCTATTTTTGATCAATGAGTACTGCATAATTCAGTTAAACTCAACTGAGTTTAATCCAACAAATATTTATTGAGTATCAATTCTAGGTTTAAAGTGTACTAAGCTCTAGTGGGAAAAGAGTGTTTCTGTCTTCAAGAAACACAGAACAGTGGGAAAGAAAGACATACATCCATGAAACAAATTATTAGCTTTACATGATAAATGTCATTCTTTCATTCAACAAAAAGATTAAATATTTTCCATGAATCAGAGCCTGTGCTGAGTAGGAACTGGGGATACAAAATTAAATGAAATAGCCTCTGCTTTCAAGGTGCACACAATCAAATGGAGAAACACAGACAAGTAAACAGTAGTTACATTAGACTGTGATGAGCGATGATAACAGCAGAAATGGGACCAAAGAGTTGGCAGAGGGGTCTGGGAGGCTTACAGAAAACTTCAGAGAGGAAATGACTTCAGAGAGGTCCTGCTAAAAGGAAACAGAGGCAAAGCATGGTGGCTCATACCTGTAATCCCACCACTTCGAGAAGCCATGAGGGGCAGATTACTTGAGGCCAGGAGTTCGAGACCAGCCAGGCCAACATGGCGAAACCCCATCTCTACTAAAAATACAAAAATTAGCTGGGAGTGGTGCCGCACACTTGTAATCCCAGCTACTTGGGAGGCTGAGGCACGAGAATCACTTGAACCCGGGAGGCGGAGCTTGCAGTGAGACGAGATCGCACCACTGCACTCCGGCCTGGACGACAAAGCCAGACTGTCTCTAAAATAAAGAAAAAGAAAACTGTGTTCCAGCATTCATCTGTTGAAATAGGATCACCCCTAATCCCACTAAACCTCTTCAATTTCAACTTGACTCCTTACTTTGATTTGGAATGTTTAAAGAAAAGGTCCTGGCCGGGCGCAGTGGCTCATGCCTGTAATCCCAGCACTTTGGGAGGCTGAGGCGAGTGGATCACCTGAGGTCAGGAGTTCGAGACCAGCCTGACCAACATGGAGAAACCCATCTCTACAAAAAAAAAAAAAAAAAAAAGTACAAAAAATTAGCCAGGCGTGGTGGTGCATGTCTGTAATCCCAGCTCCTCAGGAGGTTGAGGCAGGAGAATCACTTGAACCCAGGAGGCGGAGGTTGCAGTGAGCCAAGATTGTGCCATTGCACTCTAGCCTGGGCAACAAGAGCGAAACTCTGTCTCAAAAAAAAAAAGAAAAAAAAAGGTCCTAATTGGGGCTCAATTTTTACCCTTTGTTACTGAATTAAGACATATCTCCACTATATTTGTAGGCTTGATTGTTTTTAAATTAATTATGCATTCAAAAGTCTAAAAAAGCTACTATCTTTTAGTTCTTTAAGAAATCTCCACACTGTTTTCCACACTGGTTGTACTAGTTTACATTCCTACCAGCAGTGTAAAAGTGTTCCCTTTACACCATATCCATGCCAACATCTATTTTTTTTTTTATTATGGTCATTCTTGCAGGAGTAAGATGGTATCACACTGTGGTTTTGATTTGCATTTCCCTGATCATTAGTGATGTTGAGGATTTTTTCATGTTTGTTGGTCATTTGTATATCTTCTTTTGAAAATTGTCTTTTCATGTCCTTAGCCCACTTTTTGATGGGATTGTTTGGCGTTTTATTGCTGATTTGTTTGAGTTCCTTGTAGAAAGGTTCTGGATATTAGTCCTTTGTTGGAAGTATAGATTGCAAAGATTTTCTCCCATTCTGTGGGCTGTCTACTCTGCTCATTGTTTCTTTGGCTGTGCAGAAGCTTTTTAGTTTAAGTCCCATCTATTTATCTTTGTTTTTGTTGCATTTGCTTTTGGGTTCTTGGTGATTAAGTCTTTGCCTAAGCCAATGTCTATAAGGGTTTTTCCAATGTTATCTTCTAGAGTTTTTATGATTTCAGGTCTTAGATTTAAGTCCTTGATCCATCTTGAGTTGATTTTTGTAGAAGATGAGAGATGAGGATCCAGTTTTATTCTTCTACATGTGGCTTGCCAATTATCCCTGCACCATTTGTTGAATAGGGTATCCTTTCCTCCACTTTATGTTTTTGTTTGGTTTGTCAAAGATCAGTTGGCTCTAAGCATTTGGGCTTATTTCTGCGTTCTCTATTCTGTTCCATTCGTCTATGTGCCTATTATTAAGCCAATACAATGCTGTTTTGGTGACTATGGCCTTATAGTATAGTTTGAAGTCAGGTAAAGTGATGCCTCCAGATTTGTTCTTTTTGCTTTGTCTTGCTTTGGCTATGCAGGCTCATTTTTAGTTCCATATGAATTTTAGGATTGTTTTTTCTAGTTCTGTGAAAAATAATGGTGATATTTTGATGGAAATTGCATTGAATTTGTAATTGTTTTGGCAGTATGGTCATTTTCATAATATTGATTATATCCATCCATGAGCGTGGGATGTATTTCCATTTGTTTGTGTTGTTTATTATTTCTTTCAGCAGTGTTTTGTAGTTTTCCTTGAAGAGTTCTTTTGACTCCTTGGTTAGGTATATTCCCAAGTATTTTATTTTATTTTTGCAGTTATTATAAAAGGGATTGAGTTCTTGATTTGATTATTATCTTGGTTGCTGTTGGTATATACCAGAGCTACTGATTTGTGTACCTTAATTTTGTACCCTGAAACTTTGCTGAATTCATTTTCAGTTCTAGGAGCTTTTTGGAGGAGTCTTTAGGGTTTTCTAGGTATACAATCATATTATCAGCAGTGACAGTTTGACTTCCTCTTTACTAAATTGGATGCCCTTTATTTCTTTCTCCTGTCTGATTGCTCTGTCTAGAACTTCCAGTACAATGTTGAATAGAAGTGGTAAGAGTGGGCATTCTTGTCTTGTTCCAGTTCTCAGGAGGAATGCTTTCAACTTTTCCCCATTCAGTATAATGTTGGCTGTACTTAATTATACATTTAGTATAATTAAGATATGTCCCTTCTGTGCCAATTTTGCTGAGGGTTTTAATCATAAAGAGATGCTGGATTTTGTCAAATGCTTTTTCTGCATCTATTGAGATGATCAGGTGATTTTTATTTTTAATTCTGTTTATGTGGTGTATCACATTTATTGACTTGAGTATGTTAAACCATCCCTGCATCCCTGGTATGAAACACACTTGATAATGATGGATTATCTTTTCAATATGCTGTTGGATTCAGTTAGCTAGTATTTTGTTAAGGATTTTTGCATCTCTCTTCATCAGGGATATTGGTCTGTAGTTTTCTTTTTTTGTTATGTCCTTTCCTGATTTGGGTATTAGGGTGATACTGGCTTGTATGATTTAGGGAGGATTCCCTCTTTCTCTATTTGTGGAACAGTGTCAATAGGAGTTTGATCCAGCAATCCCACTACTGGCTATCTACCCAGAAAAAAAGGAGTCATTATATGAAAAAGATACTTGCACACACATGTTTATAGCAGCACAATTCACAATTGCAAAAATATGCAACCAGCCCTAATGCCCATCAATCAACACATGGATAAAGAAATTGTATAGATACACCATGAAATACTACTCAGCCATAAAAAGGAACAAAATAATGGTATTTGCAGCAACCTGGATGGAATTGGAGACCATTATTCTAAGTGAAGTAACTCAGGAATGGGAAACCAAACATTGTATGTTCTCACTCATAAGTGGGAGCTAAGCTATGAGGACGCAAAGGCATAAGAATGATATAATGGACTCTGGGGATTTGGGGGAAAGGAATGGGGGGGGTGAGGGATAAAAGACAACAAATTGGGCACAGTGTATACTTCTCAGGTGATGGGTGCACCAAAATCTCAGCAATCACCACTAAAGAACTTATTCATATAAGCAAACATTGCCTGTTCCCCAAAAACCTATGGAAATAATTCTTTTTTTTTTTTTTTTTTTTTTGAGACAGAGTCTCACTCTGTTGCCCAGGCTGGAGTGCAGTGCTGTGATCTCGGCTCACTGCAACCTCCACCTCCCAGGTTCAAGTGATTCTGCTGCCTCAGCCTCCCGAATAGCTGAAATTACAGGTGCATGCCACCATGCCCAGCAAATTTTTGTATTTTTAGTAGAGACAGGATTTCACCATGTTGGCCAGGCTGGTCTCGAACTCCTGACATCAGGTAATCCACCGACCTTGGCCTCCCAGAGTTCTGGGATTACAGGCGTGAGCCACCTCGCCCGGCTGGAAATAATTTTTTTAAAGGCTACTATCTGAACTCTGAAGACCACTTCCTCCAGTCCCATCTGCAATTCAGCCGTCCATCCCTGTGCTGCAGCTGTCTACAATCATTCCTAATATTAAGCACCCTTGCTTAAGGGCAGACAGAGACATTTTCAGATTTTTTAAAGAATTTATCATTAGGAATAGTTATGTGGTTCCAGATCTATCCTCTTGGGAGATTCAAAAGTTGTTTTTTTGTTGTTGTTGTTGTTTTTTACTTTAAATCCTGCTCATGAGTTTTAAAAAATGGCTTCTTAGGTGCAAGTTCGTAGCTAAATGAATGAGAGCGCCACCTGCCGGGAACACCTGAAATTCCTGGACTTGCATATTGAATTGCAAGTTTCCTGGACCCAAAGCATTTGAATCAAACTGAGACCCTCTGGTTAAAAATGAGGACTCACAGGCTCTACGGCTACAGAATTTGCATTTTAAAACAGTTCTGGGGTGCCTTGAGGTTAAAGAAACAAATGTCTTAGTTCCCAAACTTGCCTGATAAGAATTACCCGGGAATTTTTGTTTGTTTGAGACAGCGTCTCATTCTGTCCCACCCCAGAGTGTAGAGACACAATCGTAGCTCACTGCAGCCTTCAATTCCTGGGCTCAAGCGATCCTCCCACCTGAGCCTCCCAAGTAGCTAGGACTAAAAGCACCCAACACCACGCCCTCCTGATTTTTGTATTTTTCTTTTGTAGAGATGGAGTCTTGCTATATTGACAAGCTGGTTTTGAACTCCTGGGCTCAAGTGATCCTCTGGCCTTGGCCTCCCAAAGTGCTGGGATTACAGACATGAGCCACTGTGCCCAGCCAGAATGCTTGTTTAAAATATTTTTACTCCGGATCACATTACAGACTTACTGAATTCGTATTTCCAAGAAAGGTGCCTGGGACTTGAGATTTGTGTAAAACCATCAGATGAATATTAAAAGCTGAAATAGAGTCTCTATACCAGGGTAGAAGAGCACAATTGTTGATTTTGTTTTTTTTTAAGCAGATAATTGATAACTAGAATATGAAACATCTAGGTCTGGGGATTTGGCAACATTACCACAATCAAGTTGTCCCTGGATTCTCTGTCCCATAAATTCAGCTCTGTGGTCTTAAATGCCAGCCCCTTCCTTAAAATTCTTGCCATTAAACCCCAGAGTCCCAGCCTGGGCAGGGTGGCTCACGCCTATAATCTCAGCACTTTGGAAAACCGGGGGGGGGGCGGTGGGGGGGGGCGTGGATCACCTGAGGTCAGGAGTTCGAGACCAGCCTGGCCAACATGGTGAAGCCAGGTCACTATTAAAATACAAAGATTAGCTGGGCGTGGTGGCGGGCACTTGTAGTCGCAGCGAGTCGGGAGGCTGAAGCAGGAGGCTTGCTTGAACCTGGGAGGTGGAGGTTGCAGTGAGCCAAGACCACACCACTGCACTCCAGCCTGAGCGACAGCGGGAGACTCCGTCAAAACACACACACACACACACACACACACACAACCAAAAAAACTCCCAGGCTCCCAATGGCTTCCTCTGATACCAGCTAACACATTTGTGATGCCAACTGCCTGATAGGCAGAGCTCCTGTTGGAAAGCCCTCCTACAACCTATCTTGTTTGCTTTGTGAACCGTTTTATTAGGTTGGTGCAAAAATAATTGCGGTTTAGCCATTACTTTCAATGGCAAAAGCCGCAATTACTTCTGCACTTACCCCAATTTTTTTTTTTTTTGAGCCGGATTCTCCTGCTGTTGCCCAGGCTGGAGTGCAGTGGCGCGACCTCGGCTCACTGTAAGCTCCGCCTCCCGGATTCACGCCATTCTCCTGCCTCAGCCTCCCGAGTAGCTGGGACTACAGGCCCCCACCACCACGCCTGGCTAATTTTTTGTATTTTTAGTAGAGACAGGATTTCACAGTGTTAGCACTTACCCCGATTTTCTCCTGTGAAGCAATGTCCTAGGTTTGGAACTACCTTTGGGATCGCATTGTGTCCAAAAGAACCAAATTCCAGCTTTGTGCAATGGTCAGATACTGAAACTGACTAGTCCTAATGTCTGTCTGGATTTGGTCCAAGGTCCTGCCCTATCACAACTACTTGAGCAAACACATAAGATGTGTCATTGTCTTCATAAGACACATAAGGTAGTCATTGTCTTCTCTTCTTCAAGTTAAATAAAAAGTCCCAGTTACTTTAAAATAGCCTTGTGGTATTTGAAAAAAAAAAACAAACTCTCTGCACAGTTAAGCCCAGGACCAGGATAGCATGGGTTACAAGAAATACAAACAGAGCCTTAAATATTGTAGGTCATGAATATAGTAGAGGGAGAAACGGAACGCAAAATTTCCTAAAGTTAACCACAACATTCAATCCTTTTTTTTCTTTTCTTTCTTTCTTTTTTTTTTCTTTTTTTTTTTTTTTTTTTTTTTTTTGTAGGCCATCTCATGAGACTAACCATCCTGCAAAACATACTTTGGGGAAATATTTTTTTCTTCTTCTTTGTAACCATTTTGGGGCTTTGTTTTGAATTGTCTGTGTTTTTCTTTAGTCCTGAGATTCAGAACAAATAACCTGTGTCAGGAATGGGCTAATCTAGGTTGCACAGGATGGAGGAGACTTTACAGTTTCCACACCATTGGTTTCTTTTTCAGCAACTGAGTGTTCTGTTTGATCAACTTCAGAGCAGCTCTGCTAACCATAGCACTCCTGTTTACCACGTTTCTCAGCTTTCCTTGCATTCCACGGTATTTCCTTCCTTATGTTTGACCCATTTCTCCCCCCAGATATACCAACCTGCATAGTGAGTCAAAGAACTGACAATGGCTTTTGGTCAGTGGTTTTCCAGTAGCTCTGCAAAGTTTTGGGCTTCCACTGAGTTTCTCAGAAGCTGCCTGAAAATTTATGAATTGGCTCTAGACCCTTCCACCCACAACCCCAAATCAAGCTTTCTGCTTCTTTGTATTTCATATCAGGGCCTGTGTAAGACTGGAAAAAGGGATTTCTCAACTCAGCAATTTGAAAACGACTCATTTAAATTATCACCTGTTCTCAGGCATATTATGTTAAGTGTCCCAAGAACAACCCAGATGGTTTTCATAATACCGCGATGTAGCAAGCAATGCTTTTGAAGTCATCTCTGTGCTCCCTGCTTAGTGACTCTCTAACCCTTGCAGGAGGAGCTATGGAAGCCCCACTTCATCCCAGATTCTGAGACAAGCCTGGCACTTGTCAGCAAATAGTTAAGGAGTTCCCAAACCAGTAAGTTAAGGAGTCCCAAACCAGTAAGTGCCTCAGAGATTCAGAGATTACGCTGCCTGCTACTCCTGACCTGGCTCTGAAAACCTTGTGTCCAAACCCCTGCCTGGAAACCCACAGTCCCAATAACTGAGTCCCTGTCTTGACTCTCTGCACCATCCTTCAGTTCCTACAGGCTCAGCCTTTCCTTGTCCCCTCCCCCAAGGTTTTGGAAATTAGAGTCTTCTACCAGCCACTCTGGTAGGGGCCCGTTTGCTGAATGCTATTTACCACCCGTGTTCTTGTCAGTTGCCAGGGCTAGGCAGTGTTTGATGTCTGGTTCTGAGCCATTTCTGGTTTGATCTGCTCTCCACCCTGACCTTCCCTCTCATCTAAGCAGCTTATTGTCTCTGCCAAGCCCAGACCTAGATTGTCTTTAAAATCCAAATTTATGGCTGGGTGCAGTGGCTTACGCCTGTAATCCCAGCACTGTGGGAGGCCGAGGCAGGTGGATCACCTGAGGTCGGGAGTTTGAGACCAGTCTGACCAACATGGAGAAACCCTGTCTCTACTAAAAATACAAAATTAGCTGGGTGTGGTGGCGCATGCCTGTAATCCTAGCTACTCGGGAGGCAGAAGCAGGAGAATCACTTGAACCCAGGAGGCGGAGGGTTGCAGTGAGCCGACATCATGCCATTGCACTCCAGCCTGGGCAACAAGAGTGAAACTCCATCTCAAAAAAAAAAAAAAAAGGAAAAAAAAATCCAAATTTATATGTATCTATGTAAATAGAGGGGCCTCCTCTTCCCTGAGCCTTGAACAGACAGCAGACCCTGGACCTTGCATACATAGGAGCTGGTTCTATGTCCCCAGGACTTGTCTGCCTTTAGCTACCCTTAGGGACAAACCTACCTCCTCACCATGTACTCTCCCACCAATTCAACATGGACTGTGATGTCTTGACAATGGAAGGATGTCTTACTCCTTACACATGGGCTGAGTTCACATCCCATTTAAGACTTTGTATATGCCTTTTCCAAAAGGTTTTATTTGTCCAAGGCCCTAACATTTATCTCCTTTCCTAACATTGCGCTGTGGCGCTGTGACCTAACAATTGGCCACTGTGTTCCGCCAACATTTCGGAAAAACTTCTGTAACAACCATCATTCTTATTTCTCACCTCTTAGGATCATTGGCCTCGTTGAGATCTTCACGAAGGCTATAGACCCGTGCTGTCCACTATGCTAGCACTAACTACTTATAGCTATTCGAGTTTAAAATTAAATTAAAGGCTGAGGCAGGAGGATCACTTGAGCTCAGGAGTTCGAGACCAGCCTGGGCAACATGGCAAAATCCTGTCACTATCAAAAATACAAGGAATTAGCTGGACGTGGTGGCGTGCACCTGTGGTCCCAGCTACTCAGGAGGCTGAGGTGGGAGGACCACTTGAGTTAAGGAGGCAGAGGTTGCAGTAAGCCAAGATCATACCACTGCACTCCAGCCTGAGTGACAGTGAGACCCCATCTCAAAAATAATTAATTAATTAAAATTTAAGACTCAGTTCTTCAGTCACAATAGCTAGATTTCAAGTTGCAGCCACACATGGTTAGTGGCTTCTGTATTTGATAGCACAGATATGGAACCTTTTTCTTTATCTCAGAAAGTTCTATCAGACAGTCCTGCATAGATGCATAGACCCTCTCTCCAGAATATGCAAATACGTACTTATATTAAAAATGTTGTAGGCAATTTTAGGTGATTCAAAGACACTCCCCACTTCCTAAGCCCACCTCCCCAAGGTGTTAGGAACCCCTTTCTGATGTGGGTGGGGGCTGGGCATAGTGGCTCATGCCTGTAATTCCCACACTTTGGGAGGCTGAGGCGGGCAGATCACTTGAGGTCAGAAGTTTGAGACCAGCCTAGCCAATATGGTGAACCCATCTCTACTAAAAACACAAAAATTAGCCAGAAGTGGTGGCACATGCCTGTAGTCCCCACTACTTGGGAGGCTGAGGCGGGAGAATCTCTTGAACCTGGGAGGTGGAGGTTTCAGTGAGCCGAGATAGCACCACTGCACTCCAGCCTGAATGACAGACTGGGACTCTGTCTCAAAAATGATAATAATATGGATGGGGAGCACATGACTCTCCTAAAGTCTATGGAGGAGGCAGGTATCAGGAAAATCTCAGTTCAGATGTCAGTAATCCTTTTCCCTTAACACACAGTCTTAAGCACCTGCTGGTTCCTTGAGAGTTTAAAAAGAAACCTAGCCGTTCATTACATTGCCCCATTCATCCTGTTAGTTTCATTCATTCACTTATTCAGTATTTATTGAGCTCCTACTTTATGCTCATACTGACCTAGGCAATGGGATACAAAAGTGAACTCAATGGAGAAGATCCCTTCCCTCATGGAGCTTATATTCTTGTAGGACAGAAAGACAACCAACAAACAAGCAGGTAATGCTCTCTGCTCTATAAACTTAGTTTTCTCCGATTAATTTCAAATCTATTTCTGTAAGCCTGAACATGTTAATTCTCTGCTTAAAGACATTCCCTCCTGACTAGGAGAGTTGATTAAAACCACCTGTGGGAGTTAAAGATCTACATCTGCCAAATGCACCAAAGGTGATCCACAAACTAATTAAAATTTGGCCACTCTCCAGAGTCAAGGCCATAATCTACCTTTCTCATGAGACAGTTCTGTCTGTAAATAGTTGGGATTATAACACCCTCACTTTCAAGGTAAATTCCAGGGTATTTTATCTCCTAATTTCCAGATTGTTTTTGATTGTGTAAGCACATAGAAGACCTCACACCAGGTAAAGTTTCTAAAGTTTACTTCAAGCTACCTCTCTTACATGGTTTTTGCATAGGTAATCCGAGATCTGCTTCTTAATTGTCAACTCCACTTGGAATTGTTCCAGTGTTTGCCAGTGTTCTGTTATGTTCTTTTCTACTTGTCCAGCTTAATGACGCTGTTTTTCTTCAAAAACAGTGTTTCTTCAAAAATAATGTTTGGGTAAAGCCCGAGTTGGGATGACATTTTCTCTTAATATAATTTGCATTCTTAAAATCAAACACATTACCAGCAGATTGGCTTAACTGAACACATGCACGTATATATAAGAAACCATGCCCTTTCTTTCCTTGACCCAAAGTTTTGTATTTCACCACACTGGCCAACTCCCAAAAGTTTAACTGAAATCAAAGAATTGGTTCATTCTAAGATGGCTGTATATATATATATTCATCTCTGTCTATCTTCCTCCTATTCTTTTTCCCATATCACACAAAACACAAACACAGACACATTCTGGGTTTACTTGGTACTGCCAGTCCTCAGGTTGACTAGAAGACTGAGGAAAATTTGAAAGACAAGAGATCTATCTACAGTCTTTCCTAACTTCCTAGTCCCTTTACCAGATTTTTCCATGAGGATTTTTCTTCCTTTTTTCCTTGAGGAAGCCAACTCTTGAGGGCTACAAAACACTTATTTCAGCGTATGTCTCTAAAAGATAAGAACATTTGATAAACATAACCACACTACCATTACCACATCAAAAAAAAAAAACAGTTATTCTTTAAGAGCAAACATCGAGGCAGTGTTCCTAATGGTTTCATAATGTCAAATGTTTACTGGCTTTTTAAAACAAATTCAAAATACACATAAGTTCCACACCTTGTAATTGGTTATTATGTCTTTCAAGTCTCTTTAAATGTGTAGGTCTTCTCTCCATCTCTTTCTTTCCTTGAAACTTATTTATTAAAGAAACTCAGTTGTTTGTTCAGAAGCATTTCCCATGGCTGAATTTTGCATAATATCTCTTCATGTTGCAGGTCAACATTCACAGGATTCTCAGATTCAGTTGGAGGCATGTTTGATTATCTACACTTTAAGTCATCAAGTAATTTGAATATATTAATATAAATCCCATAGGCTCTTTTCCCCACTCCAGATGATTCCTCCAATAACCTTTCATTCAGTAAGTTCCCCGTTGTAAATTTCCAGTTAAGTAATTTTCTTTAGGTTTGATGGGTGCGCACAACGAAGAAAAGGGAGGGCGGGGAAACCTTTCTGAAATTCATTTCCTTTGAATATATCCATTAGAGGGCGACATTGCCTTTAATATTATATTTCCCCAATAAAGTTTTAAATTGCATAAAATTTACTTTTGTATTTTTGACAAGTTGGACCTCATTGCCTACTTTAACTTCTAATCTCACGTCTGTAAAGTGTGACTGCGTTCTCCTTTGTTAATTTGATCTCTGCTGACTTGCGTCTTTGATATTACAGTACTTCCATCTTTGACTCTGTTCCCAATTCTAACCATCGGGCGGCGATGTTGCATAAATAAAGACCCGCGGAAAGGCAAAATTAAGCGAAACTGCCAAATAAAAAGCAGTTTCACCGGGGGGTAAAGGCCATTAATTTAAGAAGGAAAGAGACAAACCAGACATTTCTAGTTCATATCCAACTCACGGCCCAAGGTCAGAACTGTGTAAAATGCAACACAAAGGAGCCATTCAGGAGTGGAGGAGGCTGACTTGGGGAGAGCGAATGCACAATCCCCGCCTTGAGTCTGCGGTTCCACTGGAGGGGGCACAGGTCCGTTCGCGCACGTGCGTGTGAGTAGCCACAGGGCAGCGGCGGGACATGCCTGCACCGGGCATGGAACTGCTGAACCAACAGCGCTCTGGCGGACCGCTTGGGACACCCGCCCGGAGGCAGGTTGGCACTGGCGCTGCCTGGAGGTCAGCCACTCATTGTACCCCGGAGGAACTGGGTCCCGCGGGGGCATACGGCTCGCCCACCGGCACGCGTTAGGAGGCGAACACCTGCATCCAGCTAGGTGTTCCGAGCGCAGGCCAGGGCTAGGGACTGCTCTGCCACCTTCTTCTCATTCTTCCTGTAAGAACACTGTCTATCTCGGACAAAAAGGATCCACCTGACAGCAAGTGGTATCGTCACACAGAGGTAACAGGGAAGTCACGGATCCTCTTGAGAATCTGACAAAAGTTGGTGCCCCTTCCCCATAGTGGCACTCAGAAAACTGCAGGTGAAACTACAAATGGGCGGAGGCACTCACAGGCTTCCTGGGGCCAGTCCATTGATCAGATACCAGGTTAAGAAATTCTGTCCTGATTGGAGCCTAGACGGCAGCGCAAAGGAACCAGACGGACTTGGAAAGAGAGGCAGGGACTCCCTCCTCCCTCCAAACACAGCCAGCGTTTCATCTCGGATTGCGGGAGGGGCCTGGCGGAAGGTGGAGGAGAGGTGGAGCGCCTGGATGGGGCCCTCCCCATTCTCCTGGCCCCAACCCCAGGACGCCTGGCTGCGGAGGGCTCGAAAGCGAGCAGCGAACGCCCAAAGCCTGGGTGGCGGGAGGGTGGCAGCGCCCTGTAGCTTTTCCTTTGCATTTTTCTTTAAATCGTGAGCTCCGGAGCTATCTTTTCGACCGCTGCTTTCCGGTCTCCACCTCCACCTCCCAGTTGGCTGGCTCGCCCTTCCCCCACCCCCCCCATCCCCACCCCCCCCCATCCCCACCCCCATCCCCACCCCCATCCCCACCCCCATCCCAGCCGCGTGCCCGACCCTCGGCCTCCAGCCCCGCCTCCTTCGCCGCGGGGTTTCACTCGCGGCAGAGTGAAATCTGCATAGTGACCGCCCCCTCGGAGATCATTGGTGCAGCCCCGCCCATCGCGGCCGGTGATTGGTGAGCCGCCCGGGGTTATTTGCATGTCGGACGCAGCCGGGTACCCAGCTGTGCTGCCGGCCGGCGCAGCGCAGAAGTTTGCAGAGCGCTTTCTCGCCGGCTGGTCCCGGACTCGCGCTGCGCCCTGCGCCCTGCGCCGCCGCCTCCTCCTTCTGCCGCCGCCGCCCTGTTCTCCCGGGATTCCTTCTCTGTGGAGGACTGACGCTCTGCTTGTGGGAATTAGAGGTGGACAAGGGGGAGTGCCGGGGGGTAGAGACGGGGGTCTTTCCAGTGACAGCTGCGAGTCGGAACGCCGGGAGCGTGGGGCTCCTGCTGGCCACGGATCTCGCCCACCTTCCCGCGGCCTCCGGGCAGGCAATGCGGCCGCCGAGCCCCGCGACGCAGAGAGGAAGGAGGGTGGCCCGGAGAGCCTAGAGCTTGTTTCTGCCCACTTGGGAAAGAGGACATGGAGTTGTGAGTGCCCCTCGCTCGGCGACGCCGCCCTCGGCAGGCTCCCCATGGCCGGGACGTACAGCTCGACTCTGAAGACCCTGGAGGACTTGACCTTGGACTCCGGGTATGGGGCCGGGGACTCGTGCCGCTCGCTCAGCCTCTCGTCCTCCAAGTCCAACTCGCAGGCGCTCAACTCTTCGGCGCAGCAGCACCGCGGGGCGGCCTGGTGGTGCTACTCCGGCTCCATGAACAGCCGCCACAACAGCTGGGACACGGTGAACACGGTGCTGCCCGAGGACCCCGAAGTGGCCGACCTCTTCTCGCGCTGTCCGCGGCTCCCCGAGCTGGAGGAGTTCCCCTGGACCGAAGGAGACGTGGCCCGGGTGCTCCGCAAAGGCGCTGGCGGCCGGCGGCTGCCCCAGTTCTCCGCGGAGGCGGTGAGGCGCCTGGCCGGGCTGCTCCGCAGGGCACTGATCCGCGTGGCCCGCGAGGCGCAGCGCCTGAGCGTGCTGCACGCCAAGTGCACCCGCTTTGAGGTGCAGAGCGCCGTGCGCCTGGTGCACAGCTGGGCGCTGGCCGAGAGCTGCGCGCTGGCAGCCGTCAAGGCGCTGTCCCTGTACAGCATGAGCGCCGGCGACGGGCTGCGCCGGGGCAAGTCCGCGCGCTGCGGCCTCACCTTCTCAGTGGGCCGCTTTTTCCGCTGGATGGTGGACACCCGAATCTCCGTGCGCATCCACGAGTACGCAGCCATCTCCCTCACCGCCTGCATGGAGAACCTGGTGGAGGAGATCCGGGCCAGGGTGATGGCCAGCCAGAGCCCTGATGGCGGAGGGGCCGGAGGCGGGGAGGTGTCTGCTGAGGCCCTGGAGATGGTCATCAACAACGACGCCGAGCTCTGGGGCGTCTTGCAGCCCTATGAGCATCTCATCTGCGGCAAGAACGCCAATGGTAAGCGCGCGGGCCTCGGACTGGCAGACTGGGTAGGCAAGAAATCCCGCCCTGGGCTACTGGGGGAGTGAGTTTCCTGAGACAAAGCTGGTGGCTGTGCCAGTTCTTTGGGAGAAAACGTTTGGTCTGAGGATAGGGTTCATTACATGGCACTTGCCAGAAATTGTTCTAAGGGTGACTGACTTTTGGAGGGTAAACTCGTGAATGATCTCCATCCTGTTCTGCGTGGCATTGTTACTATCTGTGGGCTGTTCATTGATTGGGTGAGATTGAATCTCTTGACCAAGCCATTCCTGAACCTCTCTTGAAATGAAACTTACTGCCCCGTGGCTCTTTACCGTGATTGACTAGGTCTCTAGTTGCTGTCTTTCCCCAACAGCTGGGCAGATTGACTGATTCTGCCCCCTAGTTTTCCCCAGCTCAATAGCAGCAACCAAAGGGTCCCAACTTAAAGACCTGAACCTTGGATAAGTGAGACGGGCGGAGGGAAGTGGGAAGCCCAAGATCTGGTGCTGCGCCTTGTGCTTTGCTGGGCTGAAGGATGCTGTCAGGCGCTCTCTTGGGGGATGGAGGGGTAGTGGTTCGCTCTTAATTATATGTGCCCAGGAATGATGAAACCTGGGGACCCCGACTCCCCTTCCCAGAAAAGTAACTACAGATTGTCTCCTGAGACCTGATTTTTCCAAGCTGTCACCAACCAAGTGAGCCATTGGTTAAAACCTTGCATTGTATTAAATGTTCTTTCCTGAAAAGAGTGGTGGCCCATCAAGGGGAAGAGATGGAGGGATAGGTAACCGCATGGGGTCAAGTCTGGGAAAGGAACCACTGGGTGGTTGCACTTCTCTGAAGATAGCATGGATTTGGTGCAAAGGATGGAAGCAAAGCACATGACCTTTTCCCTGACAATGTTAGGGGGTGTGACATTGCATTCAACTGCAAACTACCTACAAGACTTCAGTTTGAGAAGTCAGCACCATAAACTGTTCAGAATGGTATTATGGTTAAACAGCCTTACAATCTGATTGGAAAGCCATTTGGGGAGCAGCTTTCAGTGGCAAATAAGCAGGCAGTGGAAGAGGTCAGGTGGGGACTGGAAAGGGATAAAAGAAGTCAAAACATGGTTTAACATAATCATAATAGCTGAAATGCAAAATAACCCTTAATGTGTCACCATTATTCTCAGCACTTTATATTTAACTCAAGTACTCCTAGCAAGCCTATTAGGTAGGTACTTACTGCATAGTATTATGCCCATTTTACAGATAAGGAAACCAAGGTACCCAGCAGTTAAATAATCTGCCCAACATTACATAGATGTTAAATGGCAAAACTGGAATTTGAATCCCGTTTGAATCCAGGTAGGCCCCTTTTAGGTTTTAGACGCTGGCGGAGAAGAAACAGCTTTGTTTTTTGGTTTGTTGTTGTTGTTGTTTGTTTGTTTGTTTTTCTTACTGGACTATAGCTCTCAGATCTTATGCTTTGTTTTTTGATTAGCCCAGTTTTCGAGAACAGTTGACATGTTAGGCCCATTTTGAAGACACTCTGTACCAAGCATGGCTTACTTTGACATTATTGGTTTTGTTTTTAAATTCTGGCACTGCCAAAGGAGATGCTGGGAATTGAAGAGCATCTGCTGCTTAATTTTCTTCCTCTTAGGTCAGAGCTAAGGTCAGTCCTGAATCTCAGTTGATGATGTCACAGCTGCTTGTTGTGCCTCACCCTCCAGGTTTGTGGCATCAACACTGGGAACAGCAGCTCCAGGGCAGGAAGTGGAGGGCCAGGGGATTTCCATCCAGTGGTCATAATTGAGGGAAAGAGTTCTGTACTTTTGGCTGAGGGGAGGCCCAAACTGAACTCAAAGAAGTAAAGGCAGGCTCCTAGGAGAAAAGACTGAAAACTTAACCCTATAAGCCAAACAAGAATAAGGGTGGAACTGTAGATGCAAAACAAAACAAAAACATATTTTCATGCAGAACAGGTGCCCAGCACATTGAGAAGCTTCTTCCAGCTTTTCTAACTGCAAATTGAAATAAGGAAGACCAGCTCCCTGCCCAGGACACCCTGAAGATGCGAAGCGGCCAGAAGCTGCTAGAAAACAGATGTCTTCTGCTAAAGGGCTTCCAACCAAAGAACTATTTCTTATCTAGGGTCAGCATTCCTTGGGATTTCCTTTATAAGTTGGTCTTTTGGCACCACCAACCCCCCCTACCCCCCCAGCCCCACCACCACCTTTTGTTTTTTTAAATAGAGACAGGGTTTTGCTATGTTGCCCAGGCTGGTTTCAAACTCCTGGGCTCAAGCAGTCCTCCTGCCTCGGCCTCTCAAAATGTTGGGATTATAGGCGACAGGCATGAGCCACTACACCCAGCCAGGACCCCATGTTTTAACCTCCTCCTTGCCCCCCCCTTTCCAAACAATCCTCCTTAATCCTGGGTAGTCAAGAGAGCAGGATTCTCTGTGGCAGACAACAAAGCTCCCCGGATGCTCAGAGTCAAAGTGTCTCCCTCTGTACATTCTCGGGTCTCCAGGGAGCTCTCTTGCAGGCGAGGTGACCATTCACTTCCACTTAGCAACTGGATGCTCATTTTTTATACATGAAAACCAGGGGGTGGCCACATTAAACAATAACCAGGCTGATTTATTAAGTCCCTTTAGACAAAGTGAAATGAATGTTTAGTAGAGGGGCAATGAATTACTTATGTCTGAAAGCTGGCTTCAGAGGGAAGCATAAACTGCTTAGGAACAAAATGGAGTGCTCCAAACCTTTGTTATATTAAAATTACCCCAAGGCCAGCAAGGTTACAGTTTACACAGCTGAAGACCAACTGGGGAATGACTGCGTATGGGAAGGAGAGTGCTGGTTAGAATTCTTGTCCTGCTGGTCTTCCCTTTAAATTATATATTTATTGTTGATATGCCTGCTAATTATACAGCATGGGCACATGCATTTGACTCAGCTATATAGGGCTTTTAAACTTAATGTCTTCCAACCAAGAATTTAAGGGCCCTAATCCATCTATTCCTGTCCATTACTCAGAATGCAGGACAAATATGGTTTTGCTCAGCACAAGATGGATAATAAAAGTTCTGCAGTGTTTATAAAACATGATCCCAGCTCCGTAGAGCAGCAGGAGTTATATATTGTTGCTCATTTGGTATTGATGTCCCCAATCCCATGGCAAGGCCATTAAATGATGATATCTTCATGACTTCCTTACGGGAGGTAGAGAAACCAATTTAATAGAGTAGTATTTATAAACAGGTAGTTTGCAGAAAATAGAAACTTTTCGCATCCACTCATCTCCCTCCCTACTCTCCTCTCTCCTCTCTCTCCCTCCTCTCCCCCATCACTTCCCATATGTGAGTTTGATGCTGAGCATCACTACTAGGTTTCTTCTTGGTCATTCTTCTTACTAAGCTTTTGTGAGTGTCTGTGGCATTTTAGAAAATCTTCCTCAATTTCTAGATTCTTGATTAAGTGATAGGATATTGGTGAGAATATTCTTGCTCCAAAGAAGTATCCAGGGTGTACAAAAGGATTGCTCTATCCTAGTGGTAACATGCACAAGACTTTGGATTCACCATGAGAGTTTGAAGCCTACCTTTGCCATTTATTTTATTTTATTTTGTTATTTGTTTGTTTATTTTGAGACAGAGTCTTGCTGTATCACCCAGGCTGGAGTGCAGTGGTACAATCGTAGTTCACTGCAACCTTGAACTCCTGGGTTCTAAGGGATCCTCCTGCCTCAGCCTCCCAAGTGGCTGGGACTGTAGGCATATGCCACCACACCCAGCTAATTTTTTAAATTTTATTTTTGTAGAGACAGGGTCTTGCTATGTTGCCCAGGCTGGCCTTAAACTCCTGGGCTCAAGGGATTCTCCCGCTTCAGCCTCCCAGAGTGCTGGGATTACAGGCATGACCCATCACGCCTGGCCATACACAACTTTGCCATTTACATGAGTGGCCTGGTGCAATTTTCTTAACCATTCTAACCTTCAATTTTGTCATCTGCAAAATGGGACATAATAAGAGCACCTAGCTTATATGGGTGGTATGAGAATTAAATGAGACTATAGATTTAAAGATCTTAGCACATAGTAAATGCTCAATAAATAGTAAATTCATTCAACAATTATTGAGCACTGACCCTGTAGCCACCACTGTTAAAAGTGCTGTGGACTAAGTGATGAACAAGGGGAAAAGCCCTCCTCTCATGAAGTGTATAATCCAGTGGAGGAAATGAGAAAAAGTAAATAAGTAAGGATTTTCTCTTGGTAGTGAATGTTGTTTAAAATATTTTTTTTAAAGGGCAGGGTAATGGGATGGTGTGACGGGGCTAATTTAAATGACAGTCAAGGAATGCTTCTCTGAAGGTTTATTAGTAATAGCCAGTAATATCAATACTACTAAGGACCTTTAGGCCAAAAATAGTGACTGAGGACTTTTCTGAATGATTCAGTTATTCACCAGCTGAGAGAAGTCTCAACATCTCACTTAGAGCTGAGAAAGAAAAGGGCTGCATGTAGAGCAGGGACGAAACCTCTTCTGGTTGTGGGATTTATTTAGTGATGAGATTGTAGGATGAATTTCTACTGAGAGAAGCAACTGAAGCAGCAAGGGTTGATTGAGCTTGTCAGGTGGTGTTTAATCAGTTTCCACACCTGGGTAGTCTGAAGGATGAGGGCTGCTTCCTATCTCTTTAACCGTTTTATTAAAGCCAAGAGAGTTGGCAAAACTGAAACAGAGCAAGCTTTGGAAATGAAAAATTTTTTTTTCTCACACTCCTGAGAAAGGCAACCCTAGCCTTAAGTAGTAAGAGGAACAAGGTAGAGTTGTTCCACTTCCTCCTCCTGAAAGCTCTACCTGACTCCCCGAACTGGAAGAGCCACCCCTTTGTGATGTTTCCTCAGCACCCAGAACATATTCTTAAATCATTTCCTGCTTGTGTGTGTCTCTCCCATCCAACTGTGGACTTCATAGGCATTGCTGTCTTCCCTGTACCTCTCATGGTGTCTACAATATGTGCTCTATAAATGATGGGCAAGTGATAGATCCCGCCATACAGGTTTAAAATTTGTATTTGAATTCCTTTGATATATCAGAACCATCCCCCATTTCTACCAAGGCAGAAAATTTCCAAGTTCTCAATGAATAGAGTCAGCATTTTGGGGCTACATCCAACCTTTGGGTACCCTGATTTCTAGCAGGGTTCCCAAGTCTGGCTTTGATGTGCAAGATGTGAGTTGGGGGAATTTTCAGTTTAGGAGAATGTCTTCAGTGTATGATACCCAAAGAGGAAGGGCTTCACAACAGACGTCTGGTACAGCAGGCCGCAGATAAGTCAACAGGAGGATTGAGTTGAAGGTTTCCTTAAGAATGGAAATACCAATCGCCCCCTTGCCAACAGAGCTGCCCCAGAGGACAATTTATGTTGATGACTATTGCTCAGAAGAGTTTACATCTGTGTCCCACTCCATCTGCCTCCAGTATGAGGACTGAACCAAGGTAATCAATTGCCAAGACATTCCTGGGTTGGCACCCCAAGAATGGGAAGTTCTGAAACAAACCAGAGACACTTGGTTGCACATCCTCGGCTTTGTCCTTATCCCACCTCACCATCAGTATTCATCCTTTGTCCAAACAGGTCAGTGGGTAGATGCTTCGTCTCTATTTCTACTCTTATGCAGCTGTAGTAATAGGTCTGACTTTTCTGCAACACCTCAAGCTTATTCTCATCTGTGAGCTTTCTAGGTCCCCATAAGAATCCTGTGAATGTGTGTCCTTTCATTGAGAGGTCTCCATGAGTCCAGAATTCACAGCTCAATAATAACTAAGCTCAATAATGACTAAGTCCCATTTTGCTCAAGCCCCAAGCCTGTGCTTTTCCTATAAAGAATTACAGAATCCAAGGTAGCAAATACAGGTCAGTACTTGGCCCCATTCAAATGGCAGCTAGGGTCAAACTCATAGCAAGAACAACACTTGTTATAGGTCTTGTTTGTTAATGGCCTATGGTGTCCAGACACTTTACATTTGTTAGGCCAGTGAGTGTTCACGACCACAGTGAAAGAGCAGGCACTGACACCCAGGGGTGTATCTTCCTCCAAAGGATGCTGTTACTCTGTTTAAATGCTGCTTGCTGGCTCTCCCCATCCTAGAGGTGCCACTGATTTTAAAGAGCCATTATTGCTACTCCTGGGGACGGAAGAAGAGGGCACAGAGAGCTCTGCTGCCCGGGGAGGGCCTTTATAAGTGTCACCTGCTGGTGACCAATAAGCTCAGCCGAATAGAGAAGCCGCAGAGTACACTGCGATGCTCTTCTAAAGGATGGGCGGGTCAGCTCAGCAAAGGTGAATACATGAAGGAGAGAAGGCACCAAGAGGGATTTGAGTCTAGGTCACTGGTCTTGGGGAGCTTGGTGCACCTGTCCTGGAGTTGGCAGAAGAGCCTGTATGAAGGGGGCTTTGATTTCCTCCGAGTCTCCCATGGTGTCCGGCTGCTGACTCCATCTCAGTGTTTAGAGCACAGGGAGAGAATGAGTCAGCGATGTAGCAAAGCAGTGAAGGGCCCAGACTTTGGAGTCTGAATTGAGTCCCAAATTGATTTGCCTCTTACTGACCTAGGCCTTCAAGCAAGTCACACTAAGTTTCTATTTCCTCTACTGTAAAATGAGAGGCTTGTACACATGCGGTTGTGCCTTATGCATACTCAGTGCCCTGGGATGTGAGAGATGCAGCCAGGCTTACTGGTGAGAGCACAGCACGGGGTGGGGCTGCCTGGCTGTAATTCCTCATAACTTCACTTGGGAGCTGTGTGACGCTGGGCAAGTTGTTTCACTTCCGTGCCTTAGTTTCTTCCTTGATCACAGGGCACCATTGACATTTTGGACTGGTTAATGTTTTGTCATGAGGTTGTCTTGGGCATTGTAGGATGGTTCATAGCCACCACCAGTTGAGACCATCAAAAATGTCTCCAGACTTTTCCAGATGTTCCCTGGGGAGCAAATTCACCCTTGGCTGTGAAACACAGCTCTATAAGATAGGACTGAAAATAGTACCCAACTCATAGGATGGTTGTGAGAATTTCATAAGAGTCCCTGTGAGGGACTTTGTGTTATGCCTGACACATAAGATATTCTAATTGTTTTTAACAAACTTGTGTTGGATCCACTGATTGTGTTCATTTTTGCCAAAGTCTCTAGTGCAAGGAGGGTCACGACCCAAATCTCAGGGAGATGGGTATTACTCGCAAGGCTTTCCTTGGTGGCTAACAGTTTGTTTGTGGAGATAGGAGGAAGTTATGGAATCTGGAAAAAGCACCCTTGCACCTTGCTCAGTTATGGCTCGATTGCCCCCAACAACAAGTGGTCTGGCAGTGGGCAGAGAGATTAGATCTCACCCTCTGAGCTCAAGCCCACCTCTGCCAGGATGACAGCAACAGTGCACATTCAAAGCTCCAGGCCCCCAGAGAGCAATTCTGCTGTGGATATTGGACCCTGCTTGTGGCAGCCGCCAAATCCTCAGCCACAGATCATAGCAGGTGTTTTGTGTTTTGCTGGCCTGTCATGTAAACATACTTTGTGGTCTTCTTGCTTGTTTTAAAAAAGGCCTAAGTGGTTTTGCAGCTTTGGTTGTGTGCTTGGAGCTGCATGCAGGATTGGGAGGAGATACATAAGGAACACAGCCCAAGTACTCCCGAGGAATGCCACGCCGGCATCATTAATCAACTGCTCACTGAGTGCCAGCTACATCCAAGGCAATGGAGACAGATTAGCAAGGGACAAGAATCTTGACTATTTTGAGTTTAGAAGTGTTTAGAATCTAGTAGGGAAAGCAAAGCATATATACAGATAGTTACAAAGAAGTTTATAGTGACCACCTTCAAACAAAGAGGGGAGCAATGGCGATAGACTCCACTGTCTAGTCTACATTGCTGGTTCCCCATTGCGGGTGCTTTTCAGGAGCTGTTTCATTTAATCCTCCCAGCCCCTCTGGAAGGTAGATATAACTTCCATCCCGTAGTTGGGGACCTTAAAGCTTCTGGCGATTAGAAAGCTTAAAGGGAAGAGATGACTCCTGGCTGTCTGGGTGGAAGGAAGTCAGGGTTTCTTTGTGGAGGATGTGGCAGGTGTGCCAGTGATTTGGGCAGGTAGAGCTGCGACTGCGGAGACGGGAGGGGATGCAGAGCCCCCAGAGGCTTCCAGGCAGAGGTAACAGTGTGAGCAAAGACCTGGAAGCCAACGCATATGTGTTGGAGAACAGCAAGTTCTCCTGTTTGGGTGGAAGGTTCAGATACATGACAAGCAGGAACAGTGGAGATAACACAGGAAAAAGGAAAGCTTTCCCACATCTTTTATCCAGATGTTAAGAAGCCTGCCAGAGTACAGGATGAGAGTTTTCCAAAACTTATTTTCATAATTCAGAAATTGAGTGTGTCTTCTCCCTAGCTCATCTTAACCATGGCCCCAGACCTCCAGTTACTCCTCTTGGTGATTGAAAGCTTGACCTCAAAAATGCACCCGTCTGCTGTCCTAGCAGTAAAAGCATTACAAGACCTTAACTGAGCAAACTTGGGTTTCAAGGGGTTGAAGAACAAGGCTTCTATCAACCCTTCTTTTCTTGTTGAATTTGGCTCTGACTTTGCATTTCTTCCATGGCCCTGAATGTAGCATTACAGGCCAAAGCAATCCCAGTACAGAATGAAGGTCAAGACTGGCAAATGTGTTAAACGAGGCCATTGGATCGACTCTTTCCAAAGCAGGATTCTTAATCGTGGAGCATAAAACAGGGTGAGAGAAGATGGTCCCAGAACTCTTTTTTTCGGTGTTAAGTCCGACTGATGTATACAATATTCGACTTCCAGTTTAGGGTTTATTATTTTGGACAATAAAAGCTCAATTCTCAGAGATGCTGACATTTTAATTCTTAGTTAATGTGTTTCCAGAGCATTGATAATAAAGATTTCAAGCATATTAAATGCTTAATATTGTGGAACCACCTTATAGCTAACTGTCTTCTGAATTGGAGTCCCTAAGGTGCAGCTGAATTCTGCTGATAATAATAAAATGTGATAGGTCATCAATGGCTTAGCTAATAACTCAGGTGTCGGTCTTTTTCCGGACTCCAGTGTTATGAAGGGAAGGAATTTTCTTGTCACTTGACAAAGATAAACTTCATGAACATATTGCAAAAATACATACACAGTCATTTGTAGTTAGTGACTTGAGGCCCACAGTTTCCTTTCTTTCTTTATTTTTATTATTTTTTTTTGACACAAAGTCTCACTCTGTCACCCAGGTTGGAGTGCAGTGCTGCGATCTCAGCTCACTGCAGCCTCCTCCTTCCAGGTTCAAGCAATTCTTCTGCCTCAGCCTCTCAGTTAGCTGAGATTATAGGCAGGCACCACCACACCTGGCTAATTTTCATATTTTTAGTAGAGACAGGGTTTCACCATGTTGGCCAGGCTGGTCTCGAACTCCTGACCTCAAGCGATCTGCCTGCCGTGGCCTCCCAAAGTGCTGGGATTATAGGCATGAGCCACCATGCCCGGCCCATGGTTTGCTTTCTAAAAGTAAGCTGAGGAGAGTCAGGCCCATGATGGAAAAATTAAACAGGAAAACTAAACTTGGAAGTCTGGACATACAAGGTTAGAGTTGAGGAGACATTAAAGTGGACCTCAAAGAGTTTGAAATGGGCCTCTCAGTGCACGAAAACCCTCCCTACAGTTGAGGCCAAGCTTTTATTGAAACCTTTACAACTTTTTTTAGTCTGTACATTTTAAAATATGAAAATTAGTATTTGCTGTGAGGAGAGCTATTAATAAACACAAGCCTGAGGCTCACACACCAAGTGGGTGTACGTGCACAAGCATCCGGAACAATCCAGTACAGAGCTATGAGGATTTGGATCCAGAAAATTCTGGGGTGGAGCTTGCCCCGTCTGTGACCTGGCATGAATCATTCCATCTCTTGGATCTCTGTTTCCTTATCTGTGGTGGGGAGAGGTCAGACTAGATTCCCCAAGGGCTTTTCTGTCTCTGATAGTGTTTCTAGACCCCACATGGACACTGTGCAGTCATTTTCCTAAGGTCGAGCCCTGTAATTAGTATCCTTGGGAAAGAAACACCCAGGATGGTGCTGGACGAGCTCTTTGAAGACCTGGCTTGGTAATAGGGCTGGACACTGTCTTTTTAACATTAAGATTAATTGTGATTACTGTACTCAGGGTTTTCCTGTGCCCCTTTCCCCAGAAAGATGAGTGCTACATGCTTCTGGCCGACCTCGTGCTTCAGTGCTTGACAGCTGCATCCAGGTCCTGGCAGGCCGGCACTGTGGTGAGATCCAGCTCCGAGGTGACTTCATATAGCATGTGCTTGAAGCCCGCCTACCCAGACTTGGGTATTTATAGCAAGGGAGCAGCTAGAAAAAAAAAATTAAATATGCTACACCCTTCTTTATACGATGTGGGACAGAGACAGGCATTGTGAGGAATTTCAAAGGCAGAGCTGTATAATCCAGCAGGATATTTTTAAATGCTGTTTGTTGCCATTGGCAGGGCCGGTGTTTCAAAGAGGAGGGAAAATGAGAGTAACCGAGGATGACAGGCTGCCAGGAATGCTGAAGACCGAGACATGGAGCTCCATGCTCCGAGGTATACAGGCTCTGAACCCTGATGTACTTCACAGTCACATAGCTTGAATGGGGCTTGGGCAGGTCAGTATGAGAGGCTGGGGAAATGGGGTGGCTTGCCTGTTTCTCTTCCTCAACCGGCCCATCTACCCGTCAAATCCCAAGTTGAAAATTGATGAAATCTTCTGGAGAGGCAGAACATATGGCAAAAAAAGAGTTGCTTTTGTGAAAGCCAGGGACCTGGTTGTTTCTTCTTCAACCCGTCTCAGCAGCTGGGTAATTAAAGTTGTACATGGGGACACAATTTGGAAGCAAGTTGCTTGCAGCTGTTCTTCTGGACTTAATCCACTTGAGTACCAGCTGGGCAGGCCAGGACTATGTTGGGACCCAATTCAGTAGCAGGTGAGAAGGCCTCAGGGGTAGGGCTGCCTCTGAGAAGGCATCGCAATGTCCCCCACCTGTCCAGTGGGTGCTTGTAAAGTATTCTAAGTAGTGTTTTCTACCACACTGGTCTTTGAGAAGACAAATGATGATGACAGGGGTGGGGAGTCTGAGGACTGTGTAGGGGAGAGGCCAGGAGTTCTGTTTGGGGTACATCCGTTTGTTCATCCAACAAATATTTATTGAGGACTGTGTGCTGGGCACTGTTCCAGGAGCTGGTGATGCAACAAATGAATAAAAGGGGCCTGAAGGAGGGCAGGGTGCAGGCCCTGTGGATAATGAGGCAGAGTGAGGGGAATCACCTGAGGCCAGCCTGGCTGGAGAAGACAGCTCTAGGCAGAGGGAATAGCAAGCATTCCTGGTGGGTTCGAGGAGCACCAAGGAGAAGCTCCTTCCGTGTGGCTGGGGTGAGTGTAGCAGGAGATGTGGTTGGAGAGGAAATGGTGGGGTGGTTAGTGGGGTAGGCCATTGGGTAATAATTCATTGGCTTTTAGTTCTGAGTAAGCTGAAAAGCATTGGAGGGACTCAAGCACAGAGTGACTTGATCTGATTTGTATTTCCACAAGGTCACTCTCTCTATTGTGTTGGAAATTGACTTTAGTATCAAGTGTGGAAGCAGCGGGACCAGCCACTGGCACTTGCCAACAGCTTGGATGTGTGAGGTATGAGAGAGGAATCAAGGATGACACCAAGTTGCTATGGTCTGAGCCCTGGAAGGAGGGAGTGGCCATTGACTGAAGTGGGGAAAGCTATGTATGGAAGAAGCAGGACTGCACCAAAGATCCTAGTGTGGTTTTAGTTGTCTGTCTCAAATCACATATAGATATCAAATAGGTTGGGCCGGGCACAGTGACTCACACCTGTAATCCTAGCACCTTAGGAGGCTGAGGCAGGTGGATGGCTTGAGTCCAGGAGTTCGAGATCAGACCAGGCAACACAGTGAAACCCCGTTTCTACAAAAAAATACAAAAACTAGCCAGGTATAATGGTGCACATCTGTGGCCCCAGCTACTTGGGAGGCTGAGGTGAGAGGATTGCTTGAGCCCAGGAGGCAGAGGTTGCAGTAAGCCAGTATCACACCACTGCATGCACTCCAGCCTGGGCAACAGAGTGAGACCCTGTCTCCAAAAAACAAATAGGAAGTTGGCTGGGAGACAGGCCACCTTGAACTTCATTAGTCATATGATGGATTGAAATATTGCCCTTCTTTGCCCTTCCAGAGGGTGGGCTCAGTATAGCAGGGCTGCATAGAGACTCAGACAATAGAGATTTAATTTTCAGTCTTACGATCTTTGGCTGATGGCCATAAAAGCCCCTGAATTTTGCTTTCCAGCTTCTTTGTAGGCAGCCAGCAGCCTTTAATAAAGATCATCAACTCTGTTGTTTCCTGTCATTAAAATGGGGGCTGTTTAATTAGTCCAATTGTTCTGTGGATCATTGTGACTTTGTGTCTGTGTCCTTCAGTTCTGGGAAAGCAAGACTCCATTTTTCAGGCAGCTTTGGATTCCTGGAGGTCAAGTGTGGGTCTGAAATTTGGCCAGAAAAAGAACGCTCTTAGGTGGTTTGAGAAGGCATGGGGCCTGGAGTGGTGTCCGAACGGTTTGGGAATATCCAACCGCCTGTTGGATGCTTTGACCTCAGCTGCTCAGGAGGGGCAGGGTGCAAAGCCTGGCTAAGAGATGGGGTCTGAAGGAGTTGTCACTGTCTGATTGCCAGCTAGATAGCTGACATCTCTGCCCTCAGTTTTCCTCTTCTGTTAAATGGGGTTGCCATAGTTCCTAGCTGATAGGGTTGTTGTTTCAGTGGTTTTCAATCCTAGATTCACGTTAGTGTTATCTGGATAGCTTAAAAATAAAAGTGTCAGCCAGGTGTGGTGGGTCAAGCCTGTAATCCCAACACTTTGGGAGGCCAGGGCAGGCAGATCACCTGAGGCCAGGAGTTCGAGACCAGCCTGGCCAACTTGGTGAAACCCTGTCTCTACTAAAAATACAAAAATGAGGCGGTGTGGTGGCAGGCGCCTGTAATCCCAGCTACTCAGGAGACTGAGACAGGAGAACTACTTGACCCTGGGAGGCCGAGGTTGCAGTGAGCGCAGATCACACCACCACACTCCAGCCTGAGCAACAGAGCGAGACTCTGTCTCAAAAGAAAAAAAGTGTGTGTATGTGTGTGTGTCTGTCTGTCTGTCTTAAGGCCCTACCTCCAGATATTCTGAAATAAATGGTCTGGCGTGGGGCCCAGACCATATGGGTAGCATTCCTGGGAGAGCCTGGTATGTAGTGAGGATGCAGACATTAACTATTATTAGTGGTAAAAGCATCCTTGTTCTGGAGTATGTCTTTTCGCCCCACCTAGGATGGTGACTTTCCTTCACTTCACAGCCACAGCAGCTTTGGCTAACTCATCTAGAGGGATCACCAAAGAACACTCAAGAGAAGCTTGAACTGTTAGGTTTACATGGAAAGGGCATGGCTAGATCTAAAATGGGAGCAACATATTAGCCCAGAGTGCTGGCGCACACCTGTGATCCCAGCTACTCGGGAGGCCGAGGCGGCAGGATCACTTGAACCCAGGATGCAGAGGTTGCAGTGAGCCAAGATCGCACCACTGCCCTCCAGCCTGGGTGACAGAGTGAGACTCCATCTCAAAAAATGAATGAATGAATGAACGAATAAATAAATAAATAAATAAATAAATAAATAAATGAAATGGGAGTGATACCATAAGATGTTATTTGCCCCACTGGTAAATGAAGTGAATACTGTGATTCCCATCTTTAAGAGGAAGAAACAAAGTCACAGAGAGGTTTGGTAGCTTGCTCACAGTCATGCAGGTAATAAGTGGTGGAGACTGTAATCAAATCCAGGCAGTCTTACCCCTGATTCTCTACTCTTCAACCATGTATGTTCCCTCCCCAGCCAGAGAAGCCGAGACCGAATTCTCAACTCTGATACCCAGCACAGACCTACCGTGGGTCAAACTTTTACAAAGCACCAGACCCCGGCCCATGTGCTTCACATGTATTATATCATGTGATTCTTACCATCATATATACTCTTACTCCCATTTTGCTGCTGAAAAGCAAGCTCAGAGAAGTTCAGGTGACATAGCTAGTCAATGACACAGCCGGGCTCTTTGAGCTCTGAAGTCCTCATTTGCCCTGTGGCCTCCTGTCCTCAGGAGTGGCCTGGGTGGGGACGAAGCACATGCAGTGATTTCCTGAGCAAAGAAATGAATGGGTTGGCCCAAGAGGACAAGAGGAACTGAAGCAAGGCCAAAGCATCCCTCACTGCATCTCAACAACTGAGCCATTGGGGGCCTGAAAATAGTAACATTGCCCAGTAGGGTGGCCAGCCAGCTGCGCCTGAGAACTGTGGGGTAGGTATTTGTTTCTCTGCGTGTTTAAAGATAATACCCTATGAAGCACATTGTTTCTCTTCTGTTAGTGTGAATGAAATTGCCTCTGAAAGGTTGTGTGTATTGGTTGCTTAAAATAGCTCAAGAGGAAGAATGTTTGGAAGCTGTTAGCTCCTTGAGTCTATTTCCCTGATTTATGATACCTTGGAGAGTGTGGGACCTCTTCTTGTTTACCCTTCTGGCTTTTTCTTTCTACCGTGTTTGAGTCCTTGTGTCATCATAAGCCAAAGGCATTTGTCACCAGAAAATGTGGCAACCTTTCCCAAGTAATTTAATGGGGGACGCTTTACACATTTAATCTTTTTCCTTAAAGGGAGGAAAATGGGGAGAGGTCATTTGTTTTGGAAATGGCCATTTCTCTCTTCCAGCTGAAAACGTTCCAAGATCAGAGCAATGGCATTTGCTTGGGAGTAAGAAAAATTTGTTTTATTTTTCTGTTCACGCTGAGGCCCGGCCTGGGAACTCATGAGTTTTTGTAGAACTTTCATCTTGTGGTGCCCAGGAGACCTGACAAGCCGTGAGTGAGAGGAGCCACAGAGCTGCTCTGTTCAATACGGCGGCCACTTGCCACAGGTGTATATTTAAATGTATTCAAATTCGATAAGGTTAAAAAAAATCATTTCCTCAGTCATGCAAGTCACACTTCTTGTGCTCCCTCGTCATATGTGGCTAGTGGCTACCACATTGGACAATGCAGATATAGAACATTTCCATCATCGCAGACAGTTCTGTGCAACAATACAGCCATTAGACTGGGTCAGCGGTGGGTCGCTTGGGGCCAGCTTTCTGGGTTTTCACAGGTCTAAAAATTTTAACCATTCCCCAGCTTCTCAGAAGCCCTCTGTTTGCAGAAACAAGAAGATTCATGGAAATGGAGATTAAGGCCATTGATTCTTTTATTTATTTATTTATTTATTTATTGATCATTCTTGGGTGTTTCTCACAGAGGGGGATTTGGCAGGGTCATAGGACAATAGTGGAGGGAAGGTCAGCAGATAAACAAGTGAACAAAGGTCTCTGGTTTTCCTGAGCAGAGGGCCCTGCGGCCTTCCGCAGTGTTTGTGTCCCTGGGTACTTGAGATTAGGGAGTGGTGATGACTCTTAACGAGCATGCTGCCTTCAAGCATCTGTTTAACAAAGCACATCTTGCACCGCCCTTAATCCATTCAACCCTGAGTGGATACAGCACGTGTTTCAGAGAGCACAGGGTTGGGGGTAAGGTCACAGATCAACAGGATCCCAAGGCAGAAGAATTTTTCTTAGTACAGAACAAAATGAAAAGTCTCCCATGGCTACCTCTTTCTACACAGACACGGCAACCATCCGATTTCTCAATCTTTTCCCCACCTTTCCCCCCTTTCTATTCCACAAAACCGCCATTGTCATCATGGCCCGTTCTCAATGAGCTGTTGGGTACACCTCCCATACGGGGTGGTGGCCAGGCAGAGGGGCTCCTCACTTCCCAGTAGGGGCGGCCGGGCAGAGGCGCCCCTCACCTCCCGGATGGGGCGGCTGAAGGCCATTGATTCTTGTGGCTCTAACCTCTGGACCCTTGACACAAGGTCGGGTTTTATCATTTCCAAGCTGCGTGGCCTCAGGCAAGTCACTTAGCCCCTCTCAAGTTGTTCCCTCGTCAGCAAAATGGTGTTTTAAAAAATACCTCCCAGGGATGATGTGACTATTTAAACAAAATAACAAAATGTATATAAAACAGTTAGCATAAGGCTTGGCACACAGTAAGAACTTAGATGTGTTACAATGTTTTACCTGCATTTTCTTCTTTGAGCCACACAGTATCCCGCAGAGGTAGATACTGTTGCTGATTTCAAAATGATGGAAGGGGCTTTAGGGAGTGCTATTGCTACCATCACTGCCACTGTTCCTACTGTTGATATTCCTAGGCTTGGGTTCTGCTTTTTCCTCTAAGGCTCATCTTTCCTACTGAGCTTGTTGATTGGCTTCTTGTCGTAAATCGGAGGATGTTTGTTTGTTTGAACTAGGAGCTCTTCTGAGCTTTCATTCAGGGACTGTTTCTTCCACCATGGGAGGTGAGCTCTTTCAGAGGTGTTTGCCTAAAGCTGGCCTATTGGTATCTACCTGGAGAGCCGCCACCAGGACAGCTACTGCCAGGATCTGGGGCTCCTTGGAACTTGAGGTTAAAGTTTTTAGTGCTTCACATGACCTGTGGTCCTTTGGCTGAGTCTAACAGAGCCTTCACTGAGATCTTAGCTGAGGGTGGCTTTGGGAGGAGTATCTCTGAGAAGAGTAGGACCAAAAGAGTCCTCTCTTGAGCTGTAGAAAGGATCCTTCTGAAAAGATATTTCGTCACATCTGGGTCCTGGGTTCGCACCTTGACTCCCCCAGTCACTTGGCTAGATCATATAGCTAATTATTTAACTTTGCAATACCTCAATCTTCTCATCTGCAAAATGGCAATTATACTAAAACTACCTGGCAGGCTGGTTGTGTGAATTAAATGGGATGATGCTAAGTAAAGCATTTAGCCCAGCACATGGCAGGTAGCAGCCACCAGGTATGAGCTACTGTTGCCATCTTCATTATTGTTGCTTCCCAGCAATGGCATTTGGTGCACTATTTTTTCATGTATTGTTCGCATTTTCTCCTTGAGAATGTATTATCTGTCTAGTCAGAAAAAGCGGCCCAGAAGGGGTTTAGTGTGTAAAGTGAGTGTCTAAGTTAAACTTGCATATTATGGACTCTATGTGGTCTTTTATTCTTCCTTCTTCCCTTCCCTTCCTTCCTGTCCTTTTTTCTTTTTTTGTTTTTGTTTTTGTTTGTTTGTTTGTTTTTTTTTTTTTTTTGGAGGATGGTGGGGCTAAGAAGCATGACTGTGCAGTTATCATAAAGCATGACTGTGCAGTTGTCATTCTGGTACCCCACATGGTGACCAGCCTGCCTCCTTCCTGCTGGTTCCAGCTGTATAACAAGCTAACAAGCACCACCCAGTCAAACAGTGTAATCAGAGCTGGATTATTTCTATAGGATTAATTTGTGGTGTGAAGTGCTCATGTATTTATGCAATTGCCACTCGTTTGCCAACATCCAGAATGTGCTAAATCTGCCACTAGTGATGAAATCCAAATAACTTGGAATCATATGTAGGGAATCCAGTAATTTTCATCACCATTGTTACAAGAGAGGAGTTTAAACTGGGGGAATCCAAATGGCACCGAGAAATGATGATATCCCTACTTTCCAGGGATGATTCTACTCAGGGAGGCACCAATCTCAAAGAGAAAACAGGAAGGACACAAGGCCAGGATATTGCATGATTGTGTTGCCATTGGTGTAACTGGGTCCTCACTGAGGGCCCTCCCAGGCGACCACACCATCGTCTTTTGTGAGGCTTCTCTGGCACTGACAGATCACTCATAGTTAATGGGTAACTCGGACTCTTCTTGCCAAATAGTTGCTTTGTTTGTTATCTGTGCTGTGGTCGCCTTCATTGTCCCCACAGCCCCTCAGGCCTCAGAAGGATGTGGTGTGGAGTGGGGTGTGGTGACCTCTAGCATGAGCCCACATACTTCTTCCCCTTTCCCTTAAGTCACTCATTGCCGGAGCTGGCTGGTTGCAGAAACATCTTGAAGCACTTTAAAAATTGATGTTCTGGACTGGGTGCAGGTTCTCACACCTGTAATCCTAGCACTTTGGGAGGCCTAGGTGGGAGGATCACTTGTGGCCAGGCATTGGAGACCAGCCTGGTCAACATGACGAGAAATGGTGTTTTAAAAAATACCTCCCAGGGATGATGTGACTATTTAAACAAAATAGCAAAATGTATATAAAACAGTTAACATAAGGCTTGGCACACAGTAAGAACTTAGATGTGTTACAATGTTTTACCTGCATTTTCTCCTTTGAGCCACACAGTATCCTGCAGAGGTAGATACTGTTGCTGATTTCAAGACGATGGAAGGGGCTTTAGGGAGTGCTCTTGCTACCATCACTGCCACTGTTCCTACTGTTGATATTCCTAGGCTTAGGTTCTGCTTTTTTCCTCCAAGGCTGATGAGACCCTGTCTCTATATAAAAGTAATAGTAATAAATAAGTTTTGAAAGTAACATTACTATTCTGGAACCCACCCTGAATCTATTAAGTGAAAACGTGTAAAAGTGGGGCTAAGACACCTGTTTTTTTGTTTTGTTTTGAGAGGAAGTCTCCCTCTGTCATCCAGGCTGGAGTATAGTGGTGTGGTCTCAGCTCACTGCAAGCCTTGCCCCGGTTCAAGTGATTCTGCCACCTCAGCCTCCCATGTAGTTGGGACTGCAGGTGCACCCCACCACACCCAGCTAATTTTTTTTTTTTTTTCTTCGTACTTTTAGTAGAGATGGGGTTTCACCATGTTGGCCAGGCTGGTCTCAAACTCTTGACCTCAAGTGATCCACCCACCTCGGCCTCCCAAAGTGCCAGGATTACAGGTGTGAGCCGCCGTTCCTGACCAGAACATCTGTATTATTTTTTTCTTTTCTTTTTTGAGAAGTAGTCTCACTCTCTCACCCAGACTGGAGTGCAGTGGTGCAGTCTCAGCTCACTGCAACCTCCATCTCCTGAGTTCAAGCAATTCTCCTCCCTCAGCCTCCTGAGTAGCTGGGATTACAGGCATGCGCCACCACACCCAGCTAATTTCTGTACTTTTCATGGAGACAGGGTTTCACCATGTTGGCCAGGCTGGTCTTGAACTCCTGATCTCAGGTGATCCACCCTCCTCGGCCTCCCAAAGTGCTGGAATTACAGGTGTGAGCCACTGTGCCTGGCCGACATCTGTATTTTTAAAGCAACTCTTGCGGCGATTCTAGATAAATGGGCAGGTTTGTGAATTCCATCTACATCACTGGGGGTGGATTTTATTCTGCGCTCCTCTCAGAGTATGTATGGGGCAAAGGACCCTCTTGAGGATGTACAGTTTGGGAAAGGCCAGTCTTTGAGGGTCTTCTCTGTGGGTGGTAAGGTGGAGATCATGGTTAGGGTGATTTGAGTGGGGGGAGGTGGGGAGAGGTGTTAGAAAGATAACCAATGTTTATTGGATGCTATCTCATTTAATTTTTCCAACCAAATGTGATGAGTTGGTGGTGATAAAAATATAGGTTGTTATTTGCCGAATGCCTACTATGAGGTGAGCAGGACACTAGTGATTTGCATGCAGTATCTTGTGGAATCCTCCCTACAGCCTGTGAGCTGTAGGTCACATTATTTATCCTCATTTTACAAATGAGGAAACTGAGGCCTTGAGATAGTTGAAATGACTTGCTCGAGGTCACACATACACACAAGTAGCAGAGCCAGCGTTTGAGATTAGTACTGTCAGACTTCAAAGCCCACGTTTTCCATGCTGAAAGTTTTAATCAAAAGCATTAGGCTATTGGGTCAAATAAGAATCCTGCATTATAAGTACAGTGTCAGAATTTTTTGAGAAAGCTGCTTGTGCCATCCTTCCTCAAGGTACTGCCCTTTGGCCCTTCCAGTCCTGGCCTTGAGAACCTTGTTATTTCCCCAGGCTGAGACCAGCAGCCAGTCAGCTGTGCCCGTCCTAAAGCTGTCTGTGTTGTGGTCTGCTGTTCCTCCTCCTCAACCGCTGCCTCCTTCCCTACATAGCCCCTGCATGCAACTCTTCTCCCCAGACAGAGGCCCAGAATCGGGGCCTTCCTCAACAAATAAGCCAGGTTCCGGAAGTGCTGCAGTTTCCACCCAGGTGCAAGCCCAGCACAGGCCTCCTCTTAGCCAGCACTCATCCGAATCCACTCACTTGCACTCAGGTGGTTGTCCTCCTCAGTAAACTGAGAAGCAGTAGGGCCTTGTGATTGACGGTGTGGGTATGAAGCTGGACTGCCTGCGTTCAAATCTTGGCTCCACTTCTTCTTGGACAAATTACTTCATATCTCGGTGCCTCAGTTTACTTGTCTGTAAGATAGGGATAATCCTGTTTCCCTCATATGATAGTTGTGGACAAGATTAAATGAACTACACCTCGTAAAATGCTTGGAACAGGACCTGGTGTGTGAGTCTCCCGTATGTTGGTCATGATGATGGTGATGATGATTACCAGTTTGGGGGTTATCCTTGGCCACCCTTCCTTTGGCATGGGGAGGGAGCCCACCCATATGCAAGCATTAACCCTGAGTCTTACAGTAGGGAAATAAGGGCTTTGGAAACAAACCCGGGTCTAACTGCAGGTAAGCTGCTTTTTTTTGTTTGTTTGTTTGTTTTGTTTTGTTTTGAGACAGGGCCTCCCTCTGTCACCTAGGCTGGAGTGTAGTGGTACGATCATGGCTCATGACAACCTCAAACCCCTGGGCTCAAGTGATCTTTCCACCTGATCCTTCCAAACAGCTGGGACTACAGGCACAAGTCACCACACCCAGATAATTTTTTAAAATTTTTTATAGAGATAAGATCTCACTATGTTGGCCAGGCTAGTCTCAAACTTGTGGCCTCAAGCAATCCTCCTGCCTCAGCCTCCCAAAATGCTGTGCCTGGTCTGGCTGCTTTTTTAATGTGGTGCTGGGCAAGTACCTCAACCTATTTGTTTTTTAATCTATAAACTTGGAATGATAGTAGTACCTGCCTTATGGTGTTGTAAATGTGAAATGCAAAAGTGTAAACAATGCTTCTCAGAAGGTGCATGGGCTCAGCTGACATTGAATGAATAGGAGGAAAAATTAGTTGAATGAGCTTTAGTAGTAAGTGAAAAAAATAAGCTCAAAAGATTATATACAGCACAATACAATGTAGAGAAATTAAAAACAAATATTGGATGGCAGGAACAGTCAGGTTCTGGGACAGCTGGAGACAGTGGTGGTGACTGGAATAACTTTACCAAAGGAAAGCTATTTAGTGAACTGTCCCCTCCAGTAGAGTTGGCCAATGTGCTTTGTAACAGAGCCAGACTGTTTTCCTATCTCCCAGGATTTTACTCTTTAGTTAAAACGTTGGCAATCCCAAAGCCTTTTCAACCGCAGGATTGTCAGGTTTAGGTGTCTCATGTGGCCAGTCTACCTCCAGATATATGCTCTCAAACGGTATGGCCTGATGAAACTGTGGGACCGTTTGGACCTCAAGATCAGAGGTTCAAGCTTCCTGGGATCATAGGTTTTGATTGTCACCTCAATGGGACTGCTTCACAGAAGAAAAGCCTGCTTTATAAAACTTTGCCTGATGTTCTAGCAGAAACTTTATCAAGTGAAAGACACGAGTTTGTGATGACACAATATGTGAATGAATTTCAGGGTAATGATGCACCTGTTGAACAAGAAATTAACAGTGCAGAAACTTAACTTTGAAAGTGCCAGAGTGGAGTGTGCAATACAAACGTGTCCAGAATTGTGGCGAAAAGATTTTGAATCACTGTTTCCAGAAGTAGCTAATAGCAAACTAATCATTCTGACTGTAACACAGAAAACTAAGAATAATATGACTCTTTAGAGTGAAGAAGTAGAAACTGAAAGAGAAGTGCTCTTAGAAAAGTTCATCAATGGTGCTAAGGAAATTTGCTGTGCTCTTTGAGCTGAGAGATATTGGGCTGACTTTACTGACCCATTATCTGGTTTGGCATTTTTTTGGACCATATACAAACAACACTCTTTTTGAAACTGATGAATGCTACCGACATTTAGGATTCTCTGTTGATGACCTTCGATGCTTAAAGTGATTCGTCATAGTCTCTGGGGTACCCGTGTAGTTGTAGGAAGCATCTTCACTAATGCAACACCAGACAGCCATATTATGAAGAAATTAAGTGGAAATTAGCGGAAATGTCCATTCATTTGCTGTATTATTTGTATGTAATATTTGGGTTGATCTATAAACACTGTCAGACTAAAGTTTTTAAAATATACTTATTTCTAAGTATTTATTTCAGCATTTATGAATTTACAACCTTGGCAAGTGATATGGGATTTTAAAATTGCAAATGTTCATTATTCATATCATTGAATACATGTTGAGCACACCCACATTGTATAGGATGTGGTAATTAGCTTGTAACTAGGGTATTATCTGTTATTGTTATTTCTCCCCTTTATTGGAAAAAGGCCTCAGTTTTAATTACTTTCTTCCAAAAATAAATCACACATTTGGTTATGAAAAAAAAAAAAACCCAAATATTAAGATGTGCTGAAGGAGTACATTACAGGCACAGTAAATACCATGTAAGAGAGAAAGTGAGGGAATGGGAAACACGGTTGATGGTTATGCCTCATGGGAAGAGGGAAAGGGAAGGATTAGGGGAGGGAGGGTCATATGGTTCAGATGCATGTAGATGGTTGCCAAGGCTCTAGCTTTTGTTTGGGAGTTGAGTTCACATTATAGCTAATTAAAAATGGTCATGAACCAAGGATTATGATAAATCCAATTTGTGCACCTGAGGTTAAAAAATTAGTGGGTTCTCAATAGGTGGTAGCTATTTATTATCCCATGAACCACCTGAACCATGCCACAGGCCACCATTCATACCCTTTCTGATTGCCTCTCATCTGTGCAAAATGCTCTGAGAAGTGAGTTTTTTCTCTTCCAGCCACAGTGGCTTTCACTTGGAGAACACAGAACAGTAGGGATATTTAAGTTGCCTGGATTCTTAGGTTGGGGCAGGTCTTAGGTATGAGCTCCCGTATGTGTCTAAAACAGTTGAACAAAGACAGGGTTGTTTTTGTCCTTGCTGTGCCAGATGTAAAGGCTTCCATTAGAGTCACCTTAGGAGCATTCATGTTAGCCAGGAGATTTTCCTTCCAAGAGAAGGAAACGTTTGGGTTGGATCTGATAGTGTTTGCCTTGGTGTGATTTTAGACCTTTCTGTTTCCATCGTCACCACTCAGCATCATGACTTTTGCTTGTGGCTTTTTTTTTTTTTTTCACCTGTGGCTCCCTTCCCTTAGTGGAAAGGGGAAGCACCAAGATGTTTGAGACACGTCAGTCACGTGCTTGCAGATCCCAGCATCTGGGTATAACGTATCCTCATGTCCTGCCTCTGAATCTTGAATTTGACAGAGTAAAGGAGACAAGAACATAGGTTTTGGAATTAGGGAGACCTGGGTTCAACTTTGGGATCTTCACTGTGTGATTTGAGCTGGAGGCATTACCTGTTTTTCCTTTATTTTATTATTTTATTATATTTTATTTTTTGAGACAGTCTCACTCTTGTCGCCCAGGCTGGAGTGCAGTGACATGATCTCGGCTCACTGCAACCTCTGCCTCCCGGGTTCAAGCGATTTTCCTGCCTCAGCCTCCCGAGTAGCTGGGATTACAGGTGAGCACCACGATGCCCAGCTAATTTGTTTATTTTAAGTAGAGACAGGGTTTTGCCATGTTGGCCAGGCTGGTTTTGAACTCCTAACCTCAAGTGATCTGCCCACCTTGGCCTCCCAAAGTGCTGGAATTACAGGCTTGAGCCACCATACCCAGCCTGTTTTTCCTTTATTTTTAGTTTTTGGGAATTTTGTTTGTTTGTTTATTTTTCTTATTTATTTGTTTTGTTTTGTTTCTCCTTTAGTATAGATTGGGATGCATAAAGTCCGGAGTCTTAAATGCACAGCTTGATGAATTTTTACCCAGACATGCCGCTACGTAACTTACCCAGGTCAAGATCAAGATTTAAAACACTCCTGCCTAGGAGACACCCTCATGGCCATTCCTTGTTAGTGTCTACCCCACGTAACTATTATTCTGACTCCTGCCACCTTCAATTACTTTTACCTGTTCTTGAACTTCTGGGGGTAGGTAAATTATTAAACCTTTCTGAGCCTCAGTTTATTTTATAAAGTGATAGTACTTGTGCTATAGGGTTGAATTAGGAGAATCAACTGAGACAACACATGTAAAATCATTCGAGAAATATTTGTAAAACCCTTGATGCTTAATAAGTTAAAGCTGTTTGTTTATGAATGGCCATTGTTGACCTCAAAGTCTTTGCCTGTTTCTCACCCAGACGAAGCAGGCATTTCCCCAGTGCTCACCATAATTCATGTTCCTGTGCCCTCCATTTCCTTCCATGTCCTGTGACTCCCTGAACGCACTTCAGAGACTGTTCCATCAGTGGCTTTCAGGATTTTTTTTTTTTTTTTTTAACTGAAACCAGTTCTTCTTGCTTAATAAGGCAGAGGAAATGGGCAGGAAAGCAGAGTTCTGCTGCCTTTGCCTCTTTTTCAAAGAGGGTCTGTTTGCTCTATTAGCAAAATCAACAGAGGCATTGCTGGACAGTGGGCTAGGCTGGACCAACTCCCCTGGGCTGTGGGGGGAGGTCCCTGGATGCTGGGTTTGCTGAGGGCCAGGAGTGGGTCACTGTGTGCTTTCAAAAGCAGCTGGAGGAGCCAGTTTTTCTAGCTCCTCCTCAAAAAACCCAACCAAAATATCTACCCCTGTGATTGGCTAAAATTATCCAATTATAATTTAATTCCCTTAGGTCGAGGGTGGATGGGTGCATAATACCCTGAGTGTGAGTGTGGGGGTTACATTTTCGGAGGGAATAATTTTGCGTGTAGGATTCCATTTGACCTTAGTCTGAATGATTACTAGCGTAGCCTTTCCTTAAGGTAGGTCTTCATGGAGGAGAAGGGAGAACTGTGCAGTGGGTAGGTGGCAGTGAAGATGCAGGAGGCTGGGACAGGTTAGAGGGTGAATGCTCCAAATTTGTGATGTGATCTAGAGCTAGGTCTGCCTATAGCCACATCACATGCATTTACAGATGCCTCCTTTACGTTAAGTGCTGCATCAGAACAGAGGCGAAAAGTTACAGTCCTGCCCTTCAGGAGCTCTGGGTCAGAAAGCAAGAATCAAACAGGCAGTTGTAATACAGGCTATTGCATACTATACTGAGAAGACCATGGCCACAAAATCAGATTGGGGGCATGGAGTTGTCATAGTCCCAGAGGTGGTCATTTGTGTTGAGATCTGAAAGATAAATAGAAGTTAGCCCTCAGGCTTGTAAAACCTGTGACTCATGTCACCATATCCTTGGGACTGTCACCAGGAAATACATTTCCAAGGATAACTTCTGCTCACTCCATAAATGAGGTTTGGCTTTTACTGAACTACTTAACACTTTTGCTAGCGGCAAAGCTGGGGTTTTTAATTTTTCTTTTTCCCGCAGTCTTGCAACCCTTCTACCCCATGCAATGTAAACTTGAATACATAGATCTTCTGGCTCTGCAAAAGATTATCATTTCCTTCTGGGTGAGTGAAAGAGGCTGGATGGGAAGATTCATTTATCAATTGAAGACTTTATTAGTAAGAGTTTATGAGTAAGAGAGTAACCTCATTACAGAGCCAGAAGAGAGAGATGTTTGTTATGGAAGAGATACCCACTTGGCATCCCTCACGTGGCCAGTCATGGTGTTTGGGGCCAGCATGCCAAATTGCTGCAGTTACCATGGGACCCAGACTTAGACAGGAAATCATGGTAGGATGGGAAGGAGTCCAAAATACACATGGCTGGTATATAGGCTACAGTTAGAAAAGAGAGTAAGAGAACAGTGTATCTATTTTCCTGAAGGAGTATTGCAACCTCGGATGGGGTTGTTTTTCCACAACTCCTTACTCCTTGCGTTTTATGGTCCTGATTTTTCAAGCTTTAATTTTTTCCGCATTAAGCAATACTTACATGAGTTGAAGTGACCCTTTATATGCCTGTGGTAAGCACTTCTTAGGCTTGTCATGTATGCTTTTTAAAATGCTTCCAAACTAAAAAGAAGCCAAAGTCCCTTCAATCAGGAGGACTTTATTCTTCAACACGTGGAAGGAATATCTTTTTGGTTTTACCTACAGCTGTCTCTTTCCTGCAAGCAGCCCATTTGAAACCCAGAACTCCCTCATTTTATGGGATGTGCTGGTGGAACATAGGAGGGGGTCCACTGGAAGGCTGGATTTCTTGGAAATCTCTGCTGCCAAGCTCAGCAACTGAAATTTCTCATTCATAAAGAAGCAGATTTGCATCCTGCCCATGAAGTTGTTAAATGAAGTTGGAAAATCAGGAAGGGGATCTTACTTGTACTTTTGCATATGTAGCTCTGGAAAAGTTCCAAAGGGATCTGACTGCATGCACATAGCTTGGGAACAGTTCCAGGCCTCCAGAGGAACATTTAACAGGTCACTATTGATAGCATTTTCCATGAACCACCCTAACATATTTCTTGGGAGTGTGCTAAACTGTTGATGAAATGACAGTTATAGCATGGGGTTTGCACCCCTATGCCTCATTGACAACTATCTCTCTGCTGGATTGGGTATAATTTATCAATTGAATTTATTTCATAAGTTTATTGCCTTTTCCCCACACTATGATGTTATAACCATGGCCATTTTAGGAATGAGAGGTGATGACAATAATCCCTAATACAGGTACAGTTTCTCATGGTTTTTACAAAGCACTTTCACATTCTTTCTCATTTGATCTCACAGCTATTATAGCTACCATTTATTGTGTCTTTCTATATATCAGACACCTTACTAAACACTTTATAAACTTTACCTTATTTAATTCTTAAAATAACTCTGTGCAACAATACTCTGATTTGTTCCCATTTTACAAAGAAGGAAACTGAGGGTCAGAGAGATTGGGCCTCTTGACCCAAATCCTAATCTTGGATCTAGGGTAGACTAGGGATTTGAACCTAGATCTACCCAACTCAAAGCCCAAAATACCAGGCAGTACTGGCTCCTATTCTCCCTGTGTTAGAGGCAGAGGGCTTTGTTTTCCTATAGAAGAAAATGAAGTGCAGAAGGGTTTACTTGAGGTCCCATGGCCAAGGAGTGACCCAGCAGGGACCAGAAGTCAGGAGTCCTGAGATCAGTGCTTTGTCATTACCCAAGACCTGTTTATCTAAGCAGTATTCCCCAAGTGAAGTCCCTGGCACTTCCCAGCCAGCAACCACTTGGTCAGAAATAGCCAGTCCTGGACTCATACTTGGGCACAGAGATGGGACGGAGTTCTGGGAATCCAGTGCATCATTCTCATTTCCTAAGTAATTTAAAGCTAAGAAACCATAAAGTTGCTTCTAAGTACACTTCTGTTTACCATTTCAGTGTCAGGACTCTTTGCAGGCTACAGACACAGTTGAATTTACTGGCTTGTTTAAAAGTCCCAAAGTAGGATTGGCTTCAGGTACACTTTGACTCAGGGGCTCACTGGTACCTTTGGGACCCTGTTTCTTTTGCTTACTCTTGCTTCTGGATTCTGCTGCTGGGTTGGCTCCATTATCTGGCAGCCTTTCTCCTGTGGTTGCAAACTAGCTGCAGCAGCCTCAGCTTTGAAGCTGAGTAGGAAAGGAGACCAGTTGGCTTCTTGTGATAGCTCAAAGATTCTGGACTTGAGTCTCATTGGCTCTGATGGGCCTGGCCTAGGTCATGTGCCCCATCATTGAACCAGTCATTGTAGTCCATAGCCACATGCTCCACCCCATTCTGAGAGGGAAGGTTGGGAGCCCTCATGGCCTGAGAACTGTAGGTCAGCTGTGGATAGAAGAGGAAGATTGGATGCTGTGGAGAGAAGATGCTGGGTGATCTGGGCAGGGGGATGGAGTGGGAAGTGGGATGGAAGATGGATCTCGAAGGAAAAGTGGAATGGAAAAACCAGTCTTCTAGAGCAACACCTCACCACATTAAGTAGGGCAAGGGTAACTTTATTTGAAGAGTTTCAACAGACCATTAATGAGAGTATCTTTTGGTTGCTGCTGTTAGAGCAATTATTTGTTATATTCACTGACTTCAGTGTTTATTTGTTCTAATGAAACCTTTCCTCTCTGAAAGAGAAGCACTTTAGAGTGTGTCTTAAATATTCAGATTACAGGTTTGAAGGATTGAGCCATTTAGGTGCTGAATAGCTTGCAGGCTGGGTTTATTTCTGTCTTAATGGGATCTTAAGTTGTGCCAGATGAATTTAAATGTTACTTCTCTTCTAGTCTATCTCTGACCCAGTGCTACCTTGACATACTTGAAATTTTAGTTTGACTGTTTGGTCTAAACTGAGTGTTGACAATTATTATTGAAAAGTTCATCTCGTAGATTTTTGCTTTTAATCAGCTGTAGATGCAAATAGAAGGTGTGACCATATGAGAGGCCACGTGTTTTCAGGATTCTGGATGGCTAAGTGGCCAATTTGCTTTCCATTTCAGAACTAAACCAGACAAGGAGGGGTGTTATAAAATGTTCCTTTTGAAGTACCTACAACTAACTAGATCCAGATAGTGTGAATGTTGAGAGCCAATAAGGGTTCCTTGAATGCCTGCCCGGTGGCCGGCATCTCTAGAGGCATCATGGAGAACAAAAAGGTGGTTTCTGCTCTGGAGGAATTAATGATCCTGTTGTAGTAATAACAGAAACTGTTTATTCAGCAGTTACTAGCTCAGGTACAGTGCTAAGAATTTTGCGTACGTTGTCTCATTTAATCCTCATCACACCAGTAGAAGGGCAGATACTGTTCTCCTCAATTTTCAGAGGAAGCAGCAGAGGCTTGGAGAGGTTAAGCAGCCTGCCCCAAGTCACCAAGCAAGTGAGCATCAAAGCCAGCCTCACACCAGGCTCTCTCCAGCTGCAAAGCCTGCGTCCCTCACTCCGATGCTGTGGATAGAGACTGTCGTTGCAGGATTTCTCACAGTCAAAAAAGCAAGTACTCCCTTGATAACAGATTTCATCACTCTTGAAACTGGAAGCCTGGGAAGAAGGAAGATTGCCTGAATGCTGAGGCCAGTGTCTTTCCAGAAGGGGGGATACTGAGTGGGCCTCCTTCCAACCTGTCTGACCCACGTGATCTCTCCATCTGTCTGACTTTGACTGCCAATCCAGCCTGGACAGCAGGACCAGTCCAAGCACAAACCAAATCTTTATTCTGGAGTTGGACAGAGTCAGAGTTGCTTAGGGCTGATGAGGCCACCTTAATCTCAATATTTTCACACACTGTGCTAGATGACACATTTCAGAGTACAGGCAGAATGAGGGTTGGAAATGTTAAACAGCCAGCGAGGAGTTGGGTCTGGGAGTGAGACAGCAGACAAAGTGCATTCTAACCATGTACGCGCAGCTGCCGGGGGATTGTTTAAACCAGATTCTGCCAAGGTCATAGCAGCAGAAAACATAATCCAGAACTCTTTCTCCCAGGCAGGATCATTTGGTTTCTAAAGTTTTTTTCTCTGTAAGTTTCTTCTGGGAGAAACGTATCTGGGAGAGGGGGAAGAGTGGAAATACGGGAATTTTATTTTAAATCCAACATGCATATAGAGTCCCATTTATAGGATGATGCTATAGAGTTGACATTTTACCCCCAAGGAAGGAGTATTTAATCCTGGGCTGAGGATGACTTTTTCCAACAAGGTCCCTGACTCCTGTCACTTTTGGGGTTGCTTTCCTTCAAAAGCTAATTGAGAGTGGAAAGGAACTGGGGTGAGTGAAGATGACCAAATGTGCCTGAGGCCTGAGAGTGAGAGCCAGGCCACGTTTCCCCTGCTACTGGGCCCTCAAGTGGCTAGCGGGGTGGATTCCTAGGGTGGGACACAGAGGATCTTCCTGAATTGCTCCCACTCCTTTCCCCTAGAAATATCATCTTTGATGCTTTGTATAAAAACTAGGATTGCAATGTCCCTCTTTATCCTTAGTAATCTTCTTTGCTGTGAAGTCTACTTTATCTGATATTAGAGCCACTCCAGCTTTCTTCTGATACATTTGCATAATGTTTTTCCATACATTTAATTTTAACTAGCCTATATCGTATTCCAAGTGAGTTTCTTGTATACAGCAAATAGTCACGTTTTGTTGTTTATCTGTTCTCATAATCCATTATCTCCTAACTGGTATGTTTTTTTCTTATTTTATTTTATTTTTGAGATGGAGTCTTGCTCTGTTGCCCAGGCTATAGTGTAGTGGCGCAATCTTGGCTCACTGCAACCTCCACCTCCTGGGTTTAAGCGATTCTCCTGTCAGCCTCCTGGGTAGCTGGGATTACAGGAACCCACCACCACACCCAAATACAAAATAATTTTCACATTTTTAGTAGAGACAGGCTTTCACCATGTTGCCTAGGCTGATCTTGAACTCCTGACCTCAAATGATCTGCCTGCCTCAGCCTCCCAAAGTGCTGGGATTATAGGCGTGAGACAACACACCCAGCCCTAACTGGTATGTTTAGAACATTTACATTTAATCTAATTGTTTATGTATTTGGATCTAGTTTCTGTTATTTTATTATTTGTTTCTGTTTGTTCTGTTTTTGGCTCCTCCCTTTCTCCTTTCCTGCCTTTAGATTATTTAAACTTTTTATTTTTTTGAGACAGGGTCTCCCTCTGACACCCAGGCTGGAATGCAGTAGCATGATCTCGGCTCGCTGCAACCTCTGCCTCCCAGATTCAAGTGATTTTCATACATCAGCCTCCCAGGTAGCTGGGACTACAGGCATGTGCCACCACACCTAACTAATTTTTGTATTAATATTTTTTGTAGAGATGGGGTCTCACCATGTTGGGCAGGCTGGTCTTGAACTCTTGGCCTCAAGTGATCCAACTGCCTTGGCCCCCCAAAGTGTTGGGATTACAAATGTGAGCCACTGTACCTGGCTAGAACATTTTTCAGTATTCTGTTTTAATGTATCTATTATGTGTTTTGACTATATCTCTGTGGTTTTTTTGGTAGGTGGTCTAAGGATTAAAAACTACATACTTAATTTTCCATTGTCAACTTAGAATCGGTATTTTCCTAGATGTTTAAGTGGAATGTATAGAAAGCTCACCACTATGCCTTTACCCTTTGTACAAAATCTAACATTGTAGGAGACTGCTAGCCTATCAGAGTACAGAGAGAGGAGAGAGACCTGGAAGGAATTAAGAGTTGGTTTTACCTCACTCATTCATTCATTTAGTAAACATTTATCCAGCTTTTTCTTTTTTTTAATTTAATTTAGTTTTATTTTATTTTTTGAGACCGTCTCACTCTGTCACCCAGGCTGGAGTGCAGTGGTGCAATCTCAGCTTACTGCAACCTCCACCTCCCGAGTTCAAGTGACCCTCCTGCCTCAGCCTTCCAAGTAGCTGGGATTACGAGCATGTGCCACCACACCTGGCTAATTTTTGTATTTTCAGTAAAGACGAGGTTTTGCTGTTTTGGCCAGGCTGGTCTCGAACTCCTGGCCTCAAGTGATCTGCCTGCCTCAACCTCCCAAAGTGCTGGGATTACAGGCGTGAGTCACTGCACCCGGCCTATGCAGCATTTGACCAGGCAGCAGAATCCCCTCTCCTGGGCTGGATAATCTTTACATCAATACAGTAGTAAGAGTAGTAATAGTAATAGCTAACTTCATTAAGCACTTACTATGTGCCATGCACTTTTCTAGGTTCTTACAGGTAGTATATTGCTATTTCAATAATGCTATGATGTTGGTGTTATGATTATCTGCACCTTATAAGTGAGGAAACTAGGGAACGGAGAGCTTAACTTGCCTAAGGTCACGTAGGCAGCAAATAGCAGAACTTTGGGCCCACTGATTTTTAATCCTGCATTATCACTGGACCTCCATGGGGAAAGAACACATACTGGAAGGTATAGCACTGGTTCTGTCTTGGAGAGCATTTATTCTCCACCATGTTCAGACCTTCCTCTGATAGTGGCCACTGATGGACCACTAAAGAGGCTCTTTTTTCCCAAACTAGTTATTTTTCCTATCCTCCTGTAAATATTCATAGGATACCTTCCTTGTGCCAGGGATTATGCACATAATACCAGAGCTCTGAGAACTTTGACTTTGAATCTGAAGTTAAAACTGGGAAGTGTCCAGGTATGGTGGCTCATACCTGTAATCCCAGCACTTTGAGGGGGCCAAGGCAAGAGGATTACTTGAAGCCAGGAGTTTGAGACCAGCCCAGGCAACCTCAACAACAAAAAAGAACAAACCAAAAAAAGAACTGGAAAGCACTCTAACTGTGACCGAATCAGTGCACTTTTCAGATGTGGACTCTGAGGTGGAGGGAGGTGATACAGTCTGCCACGGGCACTCCAGTAGAGGCTGAGCCTGCCCGGACATAGGCCCCTGACTCCTGCTTTGGTGTCTTTGTGCTCTCTTGGCAGAAAGGTAGGGGAAGCTAAAAAGTAGCAGAGCTGGAAATTCTGATCTGTAACTGAACAGGGACAGCCAGCGGTCCCCAAAGGGGAGCCTCTACTTGCATGCCAAGCCTCAGAAGGCTTTGGCAGCTAGGCTGTGCTATTTAATAACCTCCTGGAGGCTGATCCAGTGGTCTGGCAGCATTACTGACCAATGCTGAGGTTTATTTGTAGGCTTGGGTTTTGCATTTCCTGAAGAGGCAGGAGTGTACCCTAGGAAGAACTATTGGAGGGGTAGCTCAGTCTAACTGGCACCTGTTTTTTTTAACAGCATGACTTATTGTGGGAATGACAAGTAGATATCACCTCATGGACCAAGCCTGATCAATCATCACTGTCTGGAGCACTGTGGTGAATTCAGGCTCAGAAGAAAGAATTCAGAAATCCATTGATGATGCCTATCATGGGCCCAGGAATAGGAGCTGGAAACTTGTCTGGCAGATATTTACTACTAGTGTGAGGGTTAAAGTAAGCCTGGGATTTTAATTATAGCACAATAATATCTGTCCTCATAGGACTGTTGTGAGGACTAAATAAGAATTTATGTAAAGTAGCTGGGCATGGTGGCTCATGCCTGTAATCCCAGCACTTTGGGAGGCTGAGGCAGGCAGATCACTTGAGGTCAGGAGTTCAAGACCAGCCTGGCCAACATGGTGAAACCCCGTCTCTACTAAAAATACAAGAACTAACTGGTTATGGTGGCAGGGAACTGTAATCCCAGCTACTTAGGAGGCTGATGCAGCATTGTTTGAAGCCAGGAGGCAGAGGTTGCAGTGAACCAAGATCATACCATGGCACTCCAACCTGGGCAACAGAGTGAGACTCCATCTCAAAAAAAAAAAAAAAAGAGGGAATTTACATTGATGTAAAGTGCTCATTAGCTTAGTCATTTGTTTTGCTTTGTGTTGGTAAGGGCTTTTCAAAAGAAAGAAATTTCAGTTTATTCATTCAAATATTTGAGTGCCCTCCATACACCTGGTGCTAATTTGGCCCTGGAGAAAGATTGTGCAAGCTATACTAGGTCACTCTTCTCATGGAGATTGTTCTACATGGAAGAAATAGACAATAATTAGTAAATAAACAAGTAGGATGACTTCACATAGTGATAACTGTATTGAAGAACAACAAAAATTAGGCTAATACGAGACAGAAGGACTGTGAAGGGGGAGGAAACCCCTGTGACAGGGTGACATTTGAACAGAGAACGAGCCGATAGTGCAAAGAGCTTGGAGAGAGAAGAAAAAATGTGAAAGACTCAAGGAGAAACAGCCTTAAGGCATAGTGAACTTACAGAAGGCAGGCCAGAGATACCATGCCCTAGTTGCTAAATGCTTTCATTATAAAAATTTAAAAACATTAAAAAAAGTATACAGGCTTACGTAATAACCTCTGTATATCCATCACATAGATTGAACTGTTAGCTCCATTTTGACTCTTGCTATCTGCACCTCCCTTTTTTGGCTGTACTTGGTTAAAGCAAATCCCAGACATCATGACATTTTATCCCTAAATACTTCAGTATGTATCCCTTAAAAAATAAGCATTTGCGGCCAGGCGCAGTGACTCACGCCTGTAATTCCAGCACTTTGGGAGGCTGAGGCAGGCGGATCACTTGAGGTCAGGAGTTCGAGACCAGCCTGGCCAACATGGTGAAACCCCGTCTCTACTAAAAATACAAAAATTAGCCGGGCGTGGTGGCAGGCGCCTGTAATCCCAGCTACTCAAGGAGCTAAGGTACAAGAATTGCTTGAACCCAGGAGGCAGAGGTTGCAGTGAGCCGAGATAGTGCCACTGCACTCCAGCCTGGGCGATAGAGCAAGACTCAGTCTCATAAATAAATAAATAAGCAAGCAAGCATTTGTTCCCACCTAGGCAACATGGCAAAACCCCATCTCTACAAAAAAATACAAAAATTAGCTGGGTGGGGTGGTACGCACCTCTGGTCTCAGCTACTGGGAGGGTGGGGGGCTGAAGTTGGAGGATCACTTGAGCCCAGGAAGCAGAGGTTGCTGTGAGCCAAGATTGCACCACTGCATTAGAGCCTGGGTGACAGAGAGAAAAAAGCGTTTCCTTACATCCTAATGTAGTTTCTTGCATTTAATTCTCACAATGCCATTGTCATGATTAATAATTTATTCTTTTTCTCTTATTATTTTATTTATTTATTTATTTATTTATTTATTTATTTATTTATTTGAGATGGAGTCTCACTGTGTCACCTAGGCTGGAGTGCAGTGGTGCAATCTCAGTTCACTGCAACTTCCACCACCCAGGTTCAAGTGATTGTCCTGCCTCAGCCTTCCTAGTAGCTGGGATTACAGGTGCATGCCACCATGCCCAGCTAATTTTTGTATTTTATTAGACATGGGGTTTCACCATCTTGGCCAGACTGGTCTCGAACTCCTGACCTCAAGTGATCCACCCTCCTCAACCTCCCAAAGTGCGATTAACAATCTCTTAACACAACCTAGTACTTAGTCTATACCCAGATTTTCCTGCTTACCTCAAAAATATAAATTAGTTTGAATCAGATTCTAAACAAGGTCTGTGTATTGCATCTAGTTATTAACCAGATCGTGTGTTTCATGATGAAAAGGTATTTGACGTCAGACCTACCTTATCTGGATGGGTTTTGCGTGCCTTTCTGGCCAGATATGTAGCTTAGATTGTTAGAAGCCCTGAAGGGCTGTGAATCCCTGTCAATACTGTCAGGTTATTTCCCAGAGGGATATTCAGAAATCCTCTGCCCTTCCTTCATTGTTGCTAACAAAACTGTGGCTCTTTCGGTGTCAGAAGCAATGGGTGTATGAGTTTGGGCTTTCTCTGCTGGCCCAGAGGTGAGTCCCGACTGTCCTGAAGGCTGTCACGATTCTAGTCCCATTGAGAGTGATTGATTTCAGAACAGGCATGTGACCCAGTTCAGGCCATCAAGGCCTGAGGGAAGGATGCTAGGTGGAGCTTCTCTGGAAGGGTTTCTTTTCCCTTGGTTTGGGGTCTTGAGACTTTTGAATGGTATATGCGAACATCATGTCTAGAGCTGCGGCAGCTGCCATCTCATGACTGCAGGGAAAATCAGGCAAAACCCAACATCTTCATGCAGGCCAAGGTGGAAGAAAGGACATAACTTGGGTCCTTGATGACACTGTTGAGTCACAGAACCAACCAACCCTGAAACTACCCTACCCAGATCTTCTTATAGGAGACAATAACACCCTGGCTGTTTAAGCCACTTTTAGTTGTTGGCTTTGCATCCGGGTGCATCCCAATGATACATCACAGGCATCTTTCTGGATAAAGCAATATTGTCTCTAATAGGTTTTTATTTACTTTGAGACAGAAAAGAAGTAACCTTTAAAGTCTATCCTTATTCTCTTGCTTAAACCACTGTTTTTATTTTTTCCAATTGATTGGTGAATATTTCTCCTTTTTCCTGTTGAACTTCAATTGAATATGGCACACACTCATGAGTTGTCTAGAAACATTTAAGAAGCTTTGGCTTCTGTGGAATAAGAAATACGCAGCTGTTCATTCTCCCTTGCAATGACTTGACCCAAAGTAAAACATCTTTTTTTGTTTGTTTGTTTGTTTTTGAGATGGAGTTTTGCTCTTGTTGCCCAGGCTGGAGTGCAATGGTGAGATCTCAGCTCACTGCAACTTCTGCCTCCTGGGTTCAAGCGATTCTCCCACCTCAGCCTACCGAGTAGCTGGGATTACAGGCATGCGCCACCACGCCCAGCTAATTTTGTATTTTTAGTAGAGACAGGGTTTCTCCATGTTGGTCAGGCTGGTCTTGAACTCCCGACCTCAGGTGATCCACCCACCTCAGCCTCCCAAAGTGCTGGGATTACAGGCATGAGCCACCGCACTTGGCCAGTAAAACATCTTTAAATGGCGCAAAGTAAAACTTTGTGGAAGATTTTGGTGCACATTGGCTGAAAGACAGATACAAATGGTATTGGGGAAGATTGGCAAGCTTGAATGTGCTGCTTGCTAACCAGAAGTAAGGCATTCTCAGTAGTGAGCTGGGATTGCCCAGGGGAGATGAAGTTAGTCTGGTATGTTCTAGAGAGTTCCACGGACCTCTAATGTGGACACACGGCACCTATATGCCTGCCTGTGGGGTAAGTCCTTAGTGAAGGTTAGGTGAGAGAATTCAAGAGGCAGCCAGCCCACCCAATGGCACCTTGAGCTTTCAAGTTCTACTTTGCTTTGGAGAAGAGATTCTACTGTGGTGAGGTATATCCATCCAAGTGACTTTTATCATAAATCTCTGTACACCTGTGGAGGCATTGAAATGGTCTACAGCTGAAATGGCCTTTTCAGCTCAGATCATCCAGGGATAAGGTTTTCATCATCAACCAGACTGCTTCGGCCACTGAGTACATTTTTAGGACCCTGCCTTCTGACTTCGATTCCCCCAGGAAATACAAAGCATTCAAATGTTAGCCCAAGGGTAACATCCTTAAGAAATAAAATCTGCTCTTTTCTCAAAACCTGAGTGCCTTCCAAAGCCAGAATTAAATTTCTATTTGGGTCATCTGTGCACATATTTTGGGGAGACGTAAATCATATGCAGCTCTGTTAGAGATCTCAGGGAGTGAGCTGTGTGTTAAGAATAAAAATAAAATTAAGTAACGTGTGCTAATAGATTAGTATGTTTCAAGTACTGAACTAAATGCTTTATACTCACTAGCTCATTTTAATACACCTGCTCTCTAAAAAGTGGCCAGGCACGGTGGTCACGCCTGTAATCCCAGGACTTTGGAAGGCCGAGGTGGGTGGATCACCTGAGGTCAGGAGTTCGAGGCCAGGCACAGTGTCTCACACCTGTAATCCTAGCCCTTTGGGAGGCCGAGGTGGGTGGATCACCTAAGGTCAGGAGTTCGAGACCAGCCTGGCCAACATGGTGAAACCCATCTCTATTAAAAATACAAAAATTAGCTGGGTGTGGTGGTGCATGCCTGTAGTCCAACCTACTTGGGAGGCTGAGGCAGGAGAATCGCTTGAACCTGGGAGGCAGAGGTTGCAGTGAGCAGAGATCACGCCACTGAACTCTAGCCTGGGTGACAAAGTGAGACTTCATATAAAATAAAATAAACATAAAATAAAATAGTTGTGGTGTCTCATTTTCCAGCGGATAAAACAGAGGCTGGAAGGGGTTAAATAACTTACCACACAGTGTGAAGAGTGACAGTGGAAAGCTCACGCTCAGGTCTGGCTGACTCCACAGCCCGCCTTGGTAATGACTTCAGAGGTGACAGACAGCACTGCATATACTTGGTGTATGTTGGCTGTTCCCTTTTTGTTCCAAGCCTGTCCTTGGCTTGGAGCTATCCTACACCTAGGTTTCTCCTCCCCTGCTACCTAGATACTGACCAGTGCAGGCATCAGCTGGTCCTGGTGGGACCTGCCCCTTTATGATAAAGCCAAAAGAGATCCCAGTAAGCTTTGGGGTCTCTTCTGACTTTATCACAAAGGGGCAGGTCTCTGTGACCTTCTTCACCTGGCTGTATAATGACCATCTGAAGTCGGTGGGGTTGTGGGGAAGAAGGCCTGAGCCAAGGCTTCTTGTGTGTCAGATCCAGGAAGCATTTTATTTCATTTCATTGCCTTTCCCTGGGTCATCTGTTGTAGAGTCTGAGGTGGTGTCTACTCCAGCGCTGTTCCTATTACTCTGTGGGGCTGACAAGGTGTTATCCCCCAGCTCCAGGGGCCTTGGCCATCATCCTTGCTAAGACAGTGCCAGTCTCTGGCTCCAGGATTTCAGTCTGGAAAGAGGTGCCTTTGACATTACAGCTGACTCAGGCTAATAACTGGGCAGTTCCTTTGAAAGGCATGCAAGCTTCCTTCCTTAGCCCTGAGATGACACTTCTTGGTATTTCTCCATCAAAACATCTTGTTTCTCCAAACGGGGGTTTATAGATTACTTAGACTAGTGGTTAAGCTGCCCAAGGATGACCTGAGAGCAACATGCTGGATCCTTATCACATTATGGGTCACCTCCCAACTCAGAACATTGAGTTCTGACTCCCCAGCTGGCATTAAATGGAAAATAATCCTCTGGACTCTTGGACTCTGTACTTACTGGCTGATTCACAGTCTAGTAAAACCACCTTCTTTCAACTGCCTAGAAATCTAAGTTGGAATTTTTATTACGACGTCATTGTATATTGAGTAGCTGAGACTCAGGTCCATCCTGGCCCTGCCACGAGCCAACTGAGTGTCCTTAGACGAGTCCCTTGGTCCCTCAGACCCCATGCTTCCTCCTTGGGAAAGTGTTGAGGATGACTTTTCTAGATGGTCTCTGGGTTGCCTTTAAAATAAGTCATTCCTTGGAATCATGTCTTTTGCAGTAACATGGGTGGAGCTGGAGGCCATTATCCTAACTGAACTCAGAAGCAGAAAAATATCACATGTTCTCATAAATGGGAGCTAAACAATGGGTATGCATGGACATAAAGATGGAAAAAATAGACACTGGGAACCAAAAAAAGCGGAGCCAGGCACAGTGACTCATGCCTATAAATCCCAGCACTTTGGGAGTCTGAGGCAGATGGATCACCTGAGGTCAGGAGTTTGAGACTGGCCTGGCCAACGTGGCGAAAGCTTGTCTCTACTAAAAATGCAAAAAAATTAGCTGGGCATGGTGGCACATGCGTGTAGTCCCAGCTACTTGGGAGGCTGAGGCAGGAGAATTACTTGAACCCAGGAGCTGGAGGTTGCAGTGAGCCAAGATTGTGCCACTGTACTTCATCCAGCCTGGGTGACAGAGCGAGGCTATGTCTCAAAAAAAAGGGGGAGGGGGACGTGGGGAGGGGAGGAGTGGGGGTGAGGGTAAAGTGTTCAATATTTGAATGATAGGTATGCTAGAAGCCCAATCCCCACCATTATGTGTGTAATACCCATGCAACAAACATGCACATGTATCCCCAAATCTGAAATTTAAAAAAAAAGCAGTTATTAATTATTATTATTATTTTTTTTTTTTTGAGACAGGATTTTGCTCTGTTGCCTGGGCTGGAATGTGGTGACAACATCTTGGTGCACTGCAACCTCCGCCTCCCAGGCTCAAGTGATCCTCCCACCTCATCCTCTCGAGTAGCTGGGACTACAGGCACCTGACTAATTTTTGTATTTTTTTGTGGAGATGGAGTCTTGTCATGTTACCTAGGCTGGTCTTGAACTCCTATACTGAAGCGATCCTCCTGCTTCAGCCTCCCAGACTGCTGGGATTATAGGTATAAGTCACCATGCCTGGCCCATTCTTAATTTCGTTGACCAAGTGTTTCTCTTACTGTTATCGCACTCTCATTGCCAGTGCCCACTTATTGAGCAGTCTGTGGGCCGAGCGCAATCAAGGGAAAAATACAAGATGCGGGAGAGGAGACAAACCCCCAACTCCCTTGCCCAGGAAGATTATAGTCTCCAGGGTAGAAAGCCTGTAAACACTGTACTAATTGATTGTGATGAAGATCTGAACAGAGGGCAGTGGAATCAGAGGGCAAGATTGCCTAAGCCAGGCTCATCAGGCACATCTAGAATATAAACAGATGGCACAGGTGACATGTTTAACTTACACAAGAGAGGTCATGTCTTTGTTAAACATCCAAAAACCTATGGCGTGAAGTACCAAGGGTTCTTGCATGTGTCTCTGGTTGGAATTGTTCTAGTTCTGTTGGTTTTGTAGTCAGTTGCCTATGAGCAGAGCAGAATCAAACAGGCTTTGTGCCTCTACCGCCCTGAGTACCTCAGGCACAGTAGTTTTGAAGCAGACACTGATGGGGCTGGAGTGTTTCGTCCAGATCTTTCTGTTCTTTCCCATGTGCCTCCCGGGCTTCCCCAGTGAGGTCATTAGTGTGTCCAGGGTAAGAACTGTATCACAAGCTTCCCACATATCTTCTGTGCTACCACTGTCTTGGTCACACACAGGTCCTTTGTATACCCTTAATGTAGTCAATTAGGACAGGCTCAGCCAAGCTTTATTTATTCTTGGAAACTCTGTGTGTGCAGTTGTTATTGTTGCGGTTTTTATCACATTCAAGTACACACTGTATTTTTTGAAAAAACCATATTCTGGGGCTCATGGATTATCTTAAAGCTGGGCTTCAGCAGCACCAGTGGCAACAGTAACTTGGCCTTGGTATTTCCACTGCTCAGCCTTGTAGTTGATGATGAAATATTTGCGGCAAACACGTTTGCCACTTGGTCACTGACAAGCCTGTGGGTTTTGGGTTAGCAAAAGAGCAGAGTGCAGGAAATGATCCAGTGAGTATCTTTTACCTCCCAGAGGAGTAGAAGGCTCAGCCCATCCACTGTGATTATAGTCAGAGCTGGGCTGGATCTGAAGTTGAGTTTAAAATGAAATCATTGCTGAAAGGCAAGTGCTAACCTACTGTGAGGAGTTCTTGTCTATCCAGAGAGCCCCAGTTTGCTGATGGTTGAAAGAAAGGATGAAAGGGAGCCATTTGCGACTTTTGCAGTGTCCGTATGATCCGTGCCACTGTGATGGCCAGAATCTGGGACTGACCACAAAACACAGCCTCACATTGGGTGCTGTCAGTGAGGGCTGTCTCCCCTCCTCCTTGCCCAGGGATGGGGTGTCTGGAATGTTAGTTTCCTTGCTGCAGTGTGAGTGAAGCAGAGGAACATCGGCATTTTTAGCCTTGTTCTAGCAACCCTGGCCACTTGATCCCAAAGTTAGTTCTTGTCAAGTGTTGGATGAAACAAAGAAACACATTTTTTCTTTTGTTCTTAACATTTTAATTGCAAACATTTAATCAGCAGTTTGATGATGACTGGTTGGAAATTGCCGCATAAGCTCGCCTTGAAGAAGTTATGCTAAGCCACCTCAGGTTTCTCCACTGTGAGGGGTAGATGCCTGGCACCTGGCTGGCACAGGTGTTGGGAATTCTGTGTGTCAGAAGCACTGAGAGCCTGCCATGAAAGGCAGCTGGAAACCTGGGGGGTGGCTGCTCGTGTCATTTCTGATAGGAAAAGGGAAATTGAATTTAAGGAGACCTGCGCATTTCAGAACTATACTTACCACAGTAAAGCCTCCGGGCTACAGCCAGCCAGAATGTGCCCTTCTCTCCCTGCCCATGTCTGCTCAGCGCCGAGGGTGAGCTATGATTGGGGCAGGGGAGGAGGGATGGAGGAGACAGGCACTGGATGCCAGGAGAGGAGAATGGGAACCCAGAACACATCCCTGGAATCAATCTAATTGTTTCCATTCCTCCTCATGAATGATTGGGGCTTGTATTCCCCAGAGCTTTTTAGCTGCCCAATACAGCTTTCCTTTGTCTCAAAAACCTCCCAAAGATGGGCTTCTAAACCTCGGAAAGCCAAGCCCCAGACCCTCAGAGCCCCGGGTCGGGATGGCCCCGGACACAGATTATTTCAAATAGACTCATTTCTCCCCATCAGCTGAAACCAGTCAGCCTGAACTGGGCGTGTTTATTCAGTGAAACCCAGGAACCTCAGTGCCCTGGTTTTAATCAGGAGACTTGCTCTGTGGTAATTTGGGGCTCCTCGACCAAGGGTCTGGTCCCAGTTAGTTTCCAAATGCCAGGCGTGCTTGTTTCCACAGACAGCGTCTGCGCTCACGTGGCCTCATGCAAATGCACACTGTCCAGAAGGCAGGCTCGCGCGAGTGCAGGCCTCTTTTTAATATGGAATTTTGAGCCCTTCTGGCGAGGATTTTTCCAGTCTTTGTTTTTTGAAAAGAGGGTAAGATAATCTGCAGCGGCCTTTCTGGGGAAGTCATTTGGAGTGTTGGGTTGGAGCTTGGCAACATGGAAACCATTAGGGCCATCACGGGGGCTGACTGTACCTTGTAAGTGCGGCATCACCCTCAGCCTCTCAGAACAGGGTTAGCCTCATGGACTCTCAGCCTGTGCTGTCACACAGGGCCCCCCACTCAGAAGGGCTCCACACTTGGCTTAATGATCAGCTATCACTGCCTTGAAATTCTTAATTTTTGAACAAGGAGCCTCCCATTTTCATTTTGATCTGGACCCTGAAAATTATCTAGCCAGTCCTTCTAAGAGGATCCAGGCACCAGCATCGGATACCAGGGGGAGGTTGAGCTCTGCCACTCACCAGTCATGAGCCCTTGGTCTGAGGGGACACTGACCTCCTAGCCTCAGTGTCCTCCTCTCAAAAGAGAGCCATCAGCACCTCTCCCTTGCAGCTGTGTGCAGGGAAGAACAGATCATGCCCCTGTGGCACCTAGCACAGGTGTGTCACATGGTAGGTCCTTAAAACACACACATCTATTTGACTTTTCTAGTCATTCCTTTCTTCATGCAACAAATACTATTGAACATGGACTATGTGCCAAGCGCTGGCTCAGCCTTGGAGTACAGATACCCTAGTAAGAAGAACAGACCTGGTCCCACCCTCATCGAGGTTAGAGTCTAATCTCTGACCCGCTTAGTGAACAGGTTGCAGAAGCCTCTTCTCTGTTTCAGCATATCCGAGAAGAACAGCCTCAAGTCTGGTGAGACCAGCTGCTCTGGAAGATCTCTTGGGCATGCGACATGGCCATCTATCCAGCCTTCCACATGGCCCTCGAGGGTTTTGGGGTGCTGGATATCAGGGAATGAAAGCCACCTGCATGGGAGTATCTCAGGTCGTAGTTTCCCTCATCACTCTGTGACCAGCATTAGCCCCTCCCCTTTGCTGTTGTAAATTTGGGGACCTCCAGCCCCCTCGGTTTCCAGAGCATGTTTATCCATTCACCACATAACAGGCAGCACCCACACCCTAGGACCATGTGGGAGCCAGGTTCTGCCCTCCAACCTGCCCCACCTTGAAGGAGAACTTGGCCTTAACGTCGGCAGTGCTGGGGGAAGTCCCTTGCTGAGGACGGTGGGGAGGGCTTTTACACAGAGAATCTATGATTATAAGGGTGGTAAGAAATACTAGTAATAATAGTTGGACATAGTGAGTGTGTGTTCATCATCAGGCACTGAGTGCTTTACACAGATCCACTTGTTTCTCTGTAGAGTTGCAAAGTCCTATCATAACCTCTATTTTACAGATGAAGAAACTGAGGCAGGTGCACCCTCCCAGTGGCGTCTCTCCCACTTTCGTGGCATGGCTGATATCACCGTCTACATGAAATATGTATTGTAACAACTCCATCTCTCAGGGCGTTTGAGATACTCTCCACACATCCTCCTTGTCCGATGGTCTGGGTTATAATGACTGGGCTGTGTATGAGGCCAAAAGAGCTTCTGCTTCTCCAGGGAGCCTGGGCCCCAAGGGGCAGGAGGTGGCACTCTCTGGGGGGCCTGATGGTGGTGCAGGTTGCTGCTGGGGTGCTGGCTTGCCTTCTCAGCCAGGTGGCTTGTAAGGAGCTACCATACACTTCAAAGAATGTGGTCAGACCACATCCTACCCAGGAGACAGCTGAGGTGCTCGGGAGCCGGCCCAATGGGACACTCCGTCTGTCCGGGAGCCAGCCTTTCAGAGCCAGCGCCAGAAGCGGTTGGGGTGTCTGGTCATTCTGTTACTCCTCTTTCCACTGCTAGCTGCTCTCCAGCTGCTGACCTAATTCCAGGGAAGGTTCCAGAAACCCTTGAGCAAGAAAATGCACATGGGCTCCTGTATAAATTGTTCCACTGACAGTGAGCTATTGTTAACTCTTTCAGTTCCTGGACCATTTCTAAATCATGAATATAGATTTAATTTTAGTGCAGGTAGTTTCACTTGCTAAGAAATTGGGCCTTTTCTATTCTTTCTTTTTTCTTTTTTTCTTCTAAGAACATGGATTTTAGAATCATTTAGGCCTGTGTTTCAGGCCCCAGCTCTGCCACTTGCTAGCTTTGTAACCTAACACAAGTTACCCCTTCTGAGGCGATTTCTCCTATAAAATGAGAATAGTAGCCCAGCATAGTGGCACACGCCTGTAATCCCAGCACTTCGGAAGGCTGAGGTGAGAGGCTTGCCTGAGCCCAGGAGGTCAAGGCTGCAGTGAGCCATGATTGCACCCCTGCCCTCCAAACTGGGTGACAGAGTGGGACCCTGTCTCCAAAAAGAGAATAGTAGAACCCAATACACAGTGTTGTTCAGAGGAGTGGGCTTATCTTCTCTTAGACCAGCTGAGAGATGAAAGAACAAATGGGAACTCTGAGGACTGCAAACCAATCTGACCCTGGATACAGTTTAGAGAATAAACTTTTTGATTCAGAAATAATAAAGTGCTGAATGCTCTCCTGGGCACAAAAGCCAGAAACTGGGTTCCGAAGCTGCGTATCCCTGTCAAGCCCTGTGGAATGGCCAGCAATGTGCTTTCATCTTGTTTATCCCTTATAATCCTCAAGGTGACCCCCTACAGCAGTCACCACCCCCGGTTTATAGTGCAGAAAACTCGCCCAATTTGAGGCTGAATCTTCTTGCCCTAAGTCCAACATCACTTGCCTCGTAGAGACCCTCTGAAATGAATGAACAAGGTGTGTTTTCCTGGGATTCCAGTGTTTAATAAAAAAGAGACCATTTAGGGGTATCTGGAGATGCTGTGTCAGGCTGAAGATGCCTTTCCAGGCAGAACCACCTGCTTGTTCCATTGGCTTTCTCTTTTTCTTTTTCTTTTTTTGAGATGGAGTCTTGCTCTGTCGCCCAGGCTGGAGTACAATGGCACAAACTCAGCCCACTGCAACCTCCACCTCCTGGGTTCGAGCAATTCTCCTGCCTTAGCCTCCTGAGTAGCTTGGATTACAGGCGTGCGCCACCATGACCTGCAAATTTTTGTATTTTTAGTAGACACGGGGTTTCACCATGTTGGCCCCGCTGGTCTCCAACTCCTGACCTCAGGTGCTCCGCCCACCTTGGCCTCCCAAAGTGCTGGGATTACAGGTGTGAGCCACCATGCCCGGCCCCCTTTCTCTGAATGAACAGGTCATTAGAAGTCCTGCTCCAGCAGAGTGGTAGTTCTCACTTGTAGCACTTGTTCCATCCTTTACTGTAGGGTTTATCTCAAAAGAGAAAAGTATAATAATTACCCTAGGAAAGAATACTAGTAACTGGGGCTGGGCTTAAATAAGTGCCTCCCAGTATAAATGGACACCTTCTTTTCAAAAAAGATTTTATACTCGGCTTGGAGAACAACCTCAGCTTATCTCTGAAAGTATTATGTGTTCTCTCTCTCCCTCTCTCTCAAAATATTAGCAGCGGCTTCAGAATTTCTATTTACGTGAGGCGCTCTGCCTTAATCTGGATTCGAGAGTGGCCGAGGGACTTGTTTGAAACACCCTTTGCACTGCAAGATGAGATGTTTTTAGAGTGAGCTTATTTGGATTGGTTTGGAGCTGAGGGTAATGATGAGGACAGCTGAGGCCTATCCCAGCCACTCTGGTGTTCTCAGGACTAAACATCACCTTCAGTATTTTTAGATTTCTTGCCAGCAGATAAATTTAGAAGCACTTGCAATGTGCTTTTCTGGGCCTGCAGCATGGAAGTGTTAAGTTCCTGTCCAGCTTCACCTCACAGGTGGCAGCTCTTAGGAGGTCAGGCAGCCCTTCCGGGGCCTGACAAGCAAGGGTGTGCATGAGGTCTGTCAGGGTCCCCTGGAACGAGATGCAGCATCCTGGAGCCAGTGAAAGCTAGAGCTCTGAGGAGCTGCCTCTTCTCCCAAGGCCAAAAAGGTCAGAAACTGAAGGCAGTGGAAGGGGTCAGGCTGTGCATACAGCCCCTTTGACATGGAGAAACGGCATCTCTCTGTGGTTTCCTCAGGATCAGCACAAGTCTGACTGGCATCCTCCATCAGGACCTTGGCTGAAGAGAGGGACCACCGGGGAAATTGCTTCCCTTCCAAAAATAGCACAAATGCACACATTTGCTCTCACAGCCGTTTTTGAGTGTGTCATGTGGGGAGCTGTGCAAGGGACTAAGGATATGAGATGCAGGTGACCATCAGTGGATTAATGAAGGAGACGCACATTAAACAGCATAACCTCCATGCAGTCCACCCACGGAGGAGAGCCATGTTCCTTCTTAAACAGGGGTCCATGACCCAGTTGGGTAGGAGGACTTGACTAGCAGAGGGAGGGTGAGGGAGGTGCAAGGAAAGGGAACAGCGTGTGTGAGGGGCCCTGAGGCTGAAAAGAACAGGAACTTAAAGGCTGGAGGGATGCCGCAGAGGTTGATATGGTCAGAACTGTGCTCTGAAAGGAGGGCTTGCTCTGGCTGGAGGGATAGGTGTGTGAGGAGGAAACCCACAAGGGCACCATGGAGTACTCCAGGGGAGAGGCAAGGCAAGTTTGGGGACGTGAGGGTGGCGGTAGAGAGAAGCAGCAGTGACAGATTTGGAAGTTGATTCGAAACTCAGAGGGTTGCAGGGAGGGGTAAGTGAATCGGGACTCACATTTCTGGCACTCACAGCAGGGTAGATGCTGGAGCTTTAATTGAGAGAGGGAGAGACACAGGACAGGGGCCAAGTTTAGGTTATCTGTGGAATAATAAAGTGGTAAAGTGAAAATGGGATAATGGATCTGAAGATAAGGATTTGAAAGTCATCTGCATATGGATGAGGGATTACTTCTCGAGCCCTTCCTGGGCTCTCAGTGCTTTCCCCCCTGAGCTCATGTCATTGATGAGCAGGAGACAAACATACTGTGCTCCTCCCCCTTTTAGATGCAGGGCGATTTCTCAATGTAATAGAAGTTACTATCACTGTTACTCAATGTCAAGGTCAAGCCCAAGTGATCGCTAGGCCGCTGTCAGGAGTGATCCAGGTTTCCTGACACCTGAAGTTAATACAGTTAAGGAAAAGAATCCAAAATTACAAATGCACAATGAGATATAAAAGTGAATATTTATTTAAAATGAGAAAAATTTGTTAAAGCTGACACATATCACAAATCAATAACTTTAACTGCCTGACACACCTTGACAATACTGTTTTTCCCCATCTTTCTTTTTTGACTCTGATCACCTCTTCCTGTGACAATGATTCTGTACTGTTTTCTAAAGGAACAATTGAGTCTTCCCTTTAAAATAGTTAACCAAAAGTTTGTTTTTCTTTTCTCCAATGGTTTTGAAAATTTTCTTTTAACTTCATAACTCGTTATTGGTGATGTCAAGTATTAGGATTGTTGTCAAATTTGGGGAAATCGTGGCCACGTTTCTTTCATTTCTGAGCAGTGAGATTTGGAAGAACTTTCCACAAGCCTAGCTTCTGACTCTGTCCATCATGAGTTTCGTTTCTCCTCTGCTCCCAGCACTGCCTCTGGTGTTGAGCACGGTAATGCCCGTTCATATCTTGATATAACCTCTGACCTGCACCCTTGTGTCATAACACATTTTGCAATAGGAGTCCTTCTGGAAGTCATTGGCATAAGGGATTGTTAGTGATGTATTAACTCTAAGTGGATGTGACTGCTAACCACTGAACCCAGCTGACTGTATCCCCAACTCAATTTCCTTCAACAAGGTCCCCAAAATGCCCACCCAATGCATGGGAACATGTGGTCAGTTGCAGTGGAAAGAGACAATGGTATCGACTGACAGTGGCTAATCTTACTTTGGCAAAAAAACACACGTCCATGTGAACACATTGCCAGGCCCCCTCCAGAAGTTTTGGAAGCAACCTGTATAAGTAGAGGCTGCCTGAGGTTTACGCTTCTTTGGCTTCGTAGTAAATCTGCCTCTGCTGAAATCTCAGCCTATCAGACCATAGAGGCATTCAGGACTGCAGCACATTCATGCCTTGTAAGTGCCAAAACATTGTCATTGCAATAAAATTTTAATTCTTCGAGACCAAAGCATTTGAAAAGCATTTCACACAGTTTCCTGTTTTCTCTGCTCTTCTTTCTTTCTTTCTTTCTTTTTTTTTGAGACAGTTTCCTCTCATTGCCCAAGCTGGAGTGCAATGGCATGATCTCAGCTCACTGCAACTTCCACCTCTTGGGTTCAAGCAATTCTCCTGCCTTAACCTCCTGAGTAGCTGGGAATACAGGCGCCTGCCACCCACGCCCAGCTAATTTTTGTATTTTTAGTACAGACAGGGTTTCACCATGTTGGCCAGGCTGGTCTTGAACTCCTGACCTCAGGTGATCCACCCGCCTTGGCTTCTCAAAGTACTGGGATTACAGGTGTGAGCCATTGCACCTGGCCAGTTTCCTGTTTTCTTAAACAGTGAGTGAGCTGCGTAGATGTGACTATGTTCTTGATGACTCAAGATCCATGAGTATTCTTACAGTGCTTGTGCCCTCAGGGAGTGACCCCAAGATGTGATCGAATGTTGGTCCCAATATTAAATGGCCCCACACTACAGTCTTAAGTTTTTATTCCTGCTTTTTGTGTTGTAAATGTTTAAGCCCTTCTAATGCTGTTAGCTGTCATTTCTTGCTGCTTTAAACAAGCTGTGGCCTGAGAAATAAAATCAGCCATCTTCCTTCAGTCAGTAGGCTGTTTTGAGGACTTGTTATGTGTCAGGTGATGGGCTGGAAATTTACATATGGTAGCAATGACTAATAATCACAAACATCCATTGCATGCTTGCCCTGTATCCTGTATTCTAAGCTCATCACGTGTCCACACATGTAATCCTCGCAGTAACCTAGGAGGTCGGAGCTACTGTTGTTATCCCCGTTTTGCAGATGAGGAGGCCCAGACACAGAGAAGTGATTTGCCCAAAGGGTCCTGATTCCAAAAAATCCACCTTTTGATTCCATCATGCTGTGACTTAGACAGTCATCTAGCTGGGTGCAGTGGCTCACGCCTGTAATCCCAGCACTTTGGGAGGCCAAGGCAGGCAGTCACGAGGTCAGGGGTTCGAGACCAGCCTGACCAACATGGTGAAACCCTGTCTCTACTAAAAATACAAAAATTAGCTGGGCATGGTGGCGCGTGCCTGTGATCCCAGCTATGTGGGAGCTGAGGCAGGAGAATCGCTTGAACCCGGGAGACGGAGGTTGCAGTGAGCCGAGATCGCACCACTGCACTCCAGCCTGGACGACACAGCGAGACTCCGTCTCAAAAAAAAAAAAAAAAAAAAACAGAGAGTCACCTAACTATGGGGCCAGTCTCAAACCATTAACATAAGAATCAGACCAAGAGAGCACAATCTGTGTCCCCAGGGAAATTACACTTCGGAAAATGTGTGAAAGGAAAGAATTTGTAGTGCCCCCTCTCGGGAGAGCCATGAACAGGGTCTATGGCATTTCTGTTGACTCCTCAAACTCTTTCCTTCATTTCCTGCTCATTGGCTGCATTCTGGATGGTGGAGACTGCTGAAGAGCTCAGTGCTGGGGGTGTGAGCTGTTCTCCAAGCATTTTAGGATGTAGTGGTAATACAGGTTATGCATATGAGGAGGCGGGGGAAGATGTAGGGATAAACATGTGATCTCGTTGAGAGAATGTGTCTGGTCACTTCTCAGTTCTGATCTCACAGGTGTTTTAGAGAAGTGAACTAATTGTGCTGGACTCCTCCTTTTTGTGACCTAGCAACCTGTTACCTTCAGGGAGCACTGGGAGCATTGGTTGCTGTTGAACAGTTCTCACAATACCAGGAGGGAGGGCTCTCACACACAGCAGCACAGGCCTGCAGGAGCCTAGGTGACTTGGGTTGTCCTTATGACTTAGGATACCAGGATCTAACAGACGAATTCATTCAGGGAGACGTGCAGGGAAGTCTACCCTACACGCAGTGGCCCTTTACTGAGTCTTCTTAAAGTTCGTCTGCTTTTTTTCTTTCTTTTTTTTTTTTAAGTTTCCTGACATGGTGCTAGCTGTCATTGCTTGCTATGGCTAGAAAACTAGTAAGCAAGCTTCACTTCAGTCCAGAGGCATCTTTAAGTACCTGCTATGTGTTGAACTCATCAGAACTTTCACACAGCAGAATTTCCCAAATAACTTCTTCGAAGAATTCTATAAAGTAATATTTGTCTATAAAAAGGAAAAGATAACTAAAGAAAGTGGTGTACCTTCCAATCTTTCTTTTCTAGGTTTTACTTAATTTTTTTTTAGAGACAGGATCTCACTCTGTCACCCAGGCTAGAGTGCAGTGGTGCAGTCATAGCTCACTGCAGCCTCACACTCCTGGGCTCAAGCCATCCTCCCACCTCAGCCTCCTCAGTAGCTGGGACTACAGGCACACACCACCACATCCAGCTTGGAATGTCTTTTTAAAAAACAACTTTCCAGTCTGGGCGCAGTGGCTCACGCCTGTAATCATAGCACTTTGGGAGCTTGAGGCAGGCAGATCACCTGAGGTCAGGAGTTCGAGACCATCCTGGCCAACATGGTGAAACCCCATCTCTACTAAAAATACAAAAATTAACCAGGTGTGGTGGTGCACGCCTGTAATCCCAGTTACTCAGGAGGCTGAGGCAGGAGAATCCCTGGAACCTGGGAAGCAGAGGTTGCAGTGAGCCGAGATTGTGCCACTGCACTCCAGCCTAGATGACAGAGAAGACTCCGTCTCAAAAAAAAAAAAAAAAAAAAAAAAACTTTCCAGGCATCTAGTGGGAGCCATTTGCTTCAAGCTTTGTCCTCCCCTGTTGGGTCTACAATGTTGTATAAGGAGAAAATTAGTTTAGAGTCATGGTGCTGAGACCTGTAAATACCTAACTGTATTCTTAGAGAATATGACTGTTAACTTCCTGTTCTTAGAGAATAGACTTTGGTATGTTTTAGAATTATTTTTTTATATGAACAAATGAATCCAAATTGTATCATTTTATTTAGTTGAGGTTTTGCTGACTCTTAATATTAAGAGTGAATATAATGATGTGGATTGATATTAGATATCATTACTGTGTCAGTATTAACTTTCTTGAGAATGGCAATGTGATATAGAAGAATGTCTTTTGTCTTAGGTGATACATGTTGAAATAGTGATAGAGGAAGCCATGTGTTTGCCACTTTCAAATTGTTCAGAAAATAAAAGATGTTAACAATTGGTGAGTCTAGGTAAAGGGTGTATGAGTATTTATTGCACTATCCTGTCTATTTCTCTAAGTTTGAACATGTTCAGAATGAAGGTTTAGAGGGAGGAAAAAGTAAAATTCTACTCCCTTGTCCTCTCCTGTCTCTCTGAAGGTGGAAATCATCATGAATGAAATATATTAAGATATCAGATCTTTTGCCTCTGGTTCCCTTACTCCACACATTTCCTGTCAAGCTCCAAAGCCACCAGTGGAATGTTTATACAACGTGCAAGACGATTTTCTCCCAGGAAGGCGAAACCTCAATAATCGCCCTGTTGACTGGCTATTTCAGTTTGTTGGGAGGCCCATGTGGTGTTACTGCCCCTCTGGTGATGTCTTCATGCATAGTGAATGTTTCAAACTGCAAGATTTTCTTCTTTGAGGAGAGAAGTGTGCCAGGTATCAGAGTGAATGTGTGCATGCGGGAGCAAGCCTGTCCTGTAAAGCCATCGCCGTTTACACACTTAGGAAACTAACACTGCCAAGAATGAGCATATGGCATGCACAAGGTCTCTCAGGCAGGTGTCGGTGGTTTAGTGTGGAGACCTAGCTTAACGTTTTGATTTAAAGCTGGGGATGCAAGAGCCTCTTCTAGATCAAGTGTACATATGTGGGGTCTTCATTCAGAGCCCATGTTTTCTTTAGCCTGAGATGTGTGCCCTGATGTGGAAGCTGCTTGTCCACATAGAAGCAGACACTGCTCTGAGGAGTATTACCTTGCTTAGGTATTAGGCTTGGATGTCAGCACAAATTGCATGTGGCCAAAATAACTCCTGAAAACACTTTGAGTGGCCCATGAATTACACTGACAGGCACCTGGGAACTGAGGCTGGCAGAGGAAACACACATTCACTCTGGGTCTATGCCCTTGGAAGAGAGTGGCAGCCAAAACTCCTACGCCATGTCAGCCAGGGCCTCTGTGGCTTTCGGGTGGTGAAGAGCCCTCTGCAGTGGACTGCCCGAGTTTGAATGCTGGCCTCACCACTCTTACCTATATGTCCATGGACAAACTACTTGACTCCTCTTAGTCTCTTTCCCTCCCCTCCCTTCCCCTCCATTTCCCTCCTCTCCTTCTCCTAGTCTTCTCTTTCTTTTCTCATGTGGTTTGTCTCCCCATATTGCCCAGGCTGGTCTCAAACTCCTGGGCTCAAGCGATCCACCTATCTTGGCTTCCTGAAGTGTTGGATTACAGGCGTGAGCCCCTATGCCTAGCCTCTGTGTCTGTTTTCATCTGTGAAATGTGAATGATACTTACCTCATGGGTTATTAGGAAGATTAAATCCATTCATTTGTAGGAAGCACTTGTAACAGTATTGGCACATAATTACTTTAATACAATAACTGCCAGGTGCAATGGCTTACACCTGTAATCCCAGCCCTTAGGGAAGCAGAGGCCGGAGAATAGCTTGAGCTCAGGAGTTCAAGGCCTGCCTGGGCAATATAGTGAGATCCTGTTCTCCATAAGAAGAAAAAATAAAGACAAAAAGAATACAATAATCTTTTATCCACAGAGCATATGTTGGACCTCTGATGGATGCCTGAAACTGCGATAGGACTGAGCTCTAGATATACCATGTTTTTTCCTATACACCAATGGGCAGATAGCATATACGGCATGGACCAGCTGGACAAAGGGATGATTCCATCCTCAGCACCACAGAGCCGGACTGGGCAAGATTTCATCATGCTACTCAGAGCGGCACTCGATTTAAAACTTAGGAATTGTTTATTTCTGTATATTTCCCATTTAATATTTCCAGACCATAGTTGACCTCAGGTAACTGAAACCAGAGAAAGTACCCATAGCTGAGGCCAGGCGTGGTGGCTTACACCTGTAATCCCAGCATTTTTGGAGGCCGAGACAGGTGGATTACCTGAGGTCAGAAGTTCGAGACCAGCCTGGCCAACATGGTGAAATCCCGTCTCTACTAAAAATACAAAAATTAGCCGGGCAAGGAGGCACACATCTGTAATCCCAGCTACTTGGGAAGCTGAGGCAGGAAAATTGCTTGAGCCCAGGAGACAGAGGCTGCAGTGAGCTGAGATCACGCCACTGCACTCCAGCCTGGCCTGCAGAGTGAGACTCTGTCTCAAAAAAAAAAAAAAAAAAAAAAAAAAAAAGCACCCATAGTTCTTTGTAGATGGGGGACAGCTGTATAAGCATTTATTACTTTTTTTTTTTTCATTTAAGTTAAATGCATTCAAAGTGTGGCTAACCTATAAAGGGTAAAAAGTGTGCATTAGAATTCGCAGTTAAAGAAAAAAACTTTGGATTTCTTCCTCCTGTGGGTGGAAACCTCTACGTGATGCTGCTCTTGTATTCCTTGCAATTGATTAAGAGTGCCTTAGATGTGGGAAAGCTGTTTCTGATCCTCTTATCAGAGTGTAAAGTAAAACATGCCTGACTGGTTAATAAAAACGGAAGACAGTTAGAAAACATTTGTAGGCTGTGCGATGGAGTGGTCCAGAATTGCAGCCAGTAGTTGGTGGGCTGGCCTGTGGCTGCTCTAGGAAGTGCCCAGCACAGGAAGTGACCTTTATATTTCTTCCTAGCCTTACTGTGGCTCTGTCTCTTGACCAATGAAGTGAGCTGACCACTGCCATCTTCCTAAGTACCATAAATCCAACAGCACTGTGGCAAGTGGGAGATGCTAATTGTGTGGTCTATTTGGTTCCTACCTGAGAAAGTGTTCTGTGGCCTCTGCCTAAAATCAAAGGCCTGAAGACAGGAATGTTGAGAAGGAAAGCCATCAGGAATCAATCTGCCAGAGCCAGGAAATTGGGTTGGAGGTGTCTTATCAGGTCCTTATCTTAATGCTGCCCTCCCAGTAAAGCACCAACTACCCTAGATAGAGGTTCCCATTTATAACTGGGGACTTTGCAGCCCCAGACCCCTGAGTAGCTCCCAATCCCCTGGTGAATCTGGGTAATGAACTAAACTGCTAGGAATGCCCCAGCTTCCCTTCTGACTGGGCCTTTGATTATGTCACCTAAGCCGACTACCCCTCACAAGCACTAAAGAGGTTGTGGTCTGGAGGGAGTGAGGCTCCTTAGCCTTAACTGATCACAGGAACATCTTTTTTTGCTTGCTGCCCTTGAGGTATTTTTTAAAGCCACAAACACTGACTCATTCAAGGGCCATAGCCTCAATGACCAACAAACTGTTGAGAGAAATAGCAGACCCAGGTCAACCCTTGATTTCAGGTCTTGGCAGTGTTTCTGGCTGCAGCTTGAGCCCCTCTGTGGTCTGGGGAATGAGCAGGCCTTCTCATACCAGAGGCTCAGGGCAAGAATTCCTGCTCTCAAGTTTCCCAAGTAGAGTATTCCTTGATGAATTTGAATCTGACCAGTCATGGATTTCAGATAGGAAGAGGTAAGAGTTTAATTTTAGTAGCAATGCTAGGGAAAGATTAAAATCCTGTCTACATATCATCTGAGAATGGTTAAATAAATCATAGCACTTGGATATGGTGAAATGTATGCAGCCCTCATTAAACATTACATCTTTGAAGGAAATGTAATAGCATAGGAAAATACTAATGAAATATCCAGTTGTGGTGGGGAAGAGGGTGGGGACAAGAAACTGTAGCTGTACTGTGGTCCAGTTCTGTAAAAGCACACGCATACGTGAGGTGTAGAAATACACCAAAGTGTTACCTAGTGATTATCTTGGGGGTGTACACACACGTGATTTTTATCTTCTATGTATTTTCTAATATTTGCCAAATGTCATACCCTGACATGTATTATGTTTGTGATGTTTATTTTTTTTGACACAGGGTCTCACTCTGTTGCCCAGGCTAGAGTGCAGTGGCACCATCTTGGCCTCACTGCAGGCTAAACCTCTGGGCACAAGCGATCCTTTTGCTTTAGGCTCAAAAGTAGCTAGGACCACAGGCATACATCACCACACCCAGCTAATTTTTGTATTTTCTGTAGAGATGTAGTTTCATCCAATAATTGCCCAGGCTGGTCTCAAACTCTTGGGCTCAAGCCGTCCTCCCGCCTTGGCATCCTAAGGTGTTGGGATTACAGGCATGAGCTGCTGCGTCTGGCCTATATTATGTTTAAATGTTTTATTTTGTTAAGCCTCCCGTAGCAAGAGGAAACTGAAGAGTTTTGAATACTCAAAGGTGGATCCATCTCTGGGTCACAGGCAGAGGGAAATGCTAAAACGTGTTATTCAGAGAACAAAATTCAACAGCATTTATCTATTCTCTTCTTTCAGTGTTGAGGCTAGGCCTTCATGCTTTGTTGGTAGATCTGATTGCCCCAATTTATGTAAGCTCATTGTTTATGCTAGCTTTTTGTTTGGCAGGAAAATTACATATTCATCGATTTAGATTTTTTTTTAATCTTGTTTATAGTCAAGTGATCATTTGAAATATCTAGTTCAAGTACACAGGGCCTTATCTGCTATCCCAGGACCTGAAAACAATTTTTTAAAAATTCATTTAATGGCAAGATGATGTTCTTTGAAAAACACTAACTACAGGAAAGAAGGAAGCACTGTTTAGAAGCATGTGGGCAGCTCCCTTCTCTGACTTCCTTCCTAACTGCAAGTGACCCAGGTGGACCAAGATGCTGTCAGAGGCCTTCAAGGCTGAAATTCCATTTTCTCTAACAGCTTTGGGGCTGGAAGGCTAACCAGCCACAGAAATATCTGGCAATCGGACAGAGAGACATGAGACCACAAAGAGATTGATAAAGCTTCTTATCCTCTGCTTCCCCCAGCCTCCTCATTAATGGCAAAGATTAAAGACAATTATATCTACCCACGGGAACTAGATGGATGCTCCTCTGCCCTCCACACCAGCCCCCCAATAAATTGGGTGGATGGATGTATAAGTAAGGTTAACCCAACTGGAAAGTAGTTTATGATTCACTTTCATTTCATGAAAAACAAATCCAAAATGCAGAGCAAAGGAAGGAAAACAAAAGGGGAAGCATTTACAGTCCTTAGCGGGTTGCTCCAACCTAAAACCCCTTCTCACTGGTTATCTTTATTGTGTACCAAGACTTCGAGCACCTCCCCCACCTCCCAGTTTTCTTTTTTTAAAAGAACAGAAGATGAAAACGCTATGAGATGTATGAGCTCTGATTATGCCCAATTACATTTGGCAAGCCTAAGACAAAAATTAATGGGACCAGATTATTCTTCTGCGTGAGATGTAGTATTGCCCAGCCTAACTATTTTAGCTCTTGCCATGCTGTAGATCGTCAAACAAATTAATAGCATGCTAATGGGTGCCTTTCAGGCTTCTCGTTTATATTAATGAGTTCCACTCCATCCGATAACCAGTGATTTATAGCACTGGAACTTGCAGCCTGGCTGTATAGATTGTCTTTTGTCACTCTTTCTGGGGTGGAGCAGCCAGCCTAACAAGCTAAATGGTAGGGTTTTGTAATTGAATTCTAAAATGTGAAACGCCTGATGCAAGAACATTTCATTCTGATCATGGCTTTGGAAATTGAAAGGCCTTCAGTATGTCTCCCACTACCCAACGCTGAATGCAGTCTGATTTGGGTTTCCACAACTTGTGAAGCAAGGGTGTGACAAGATTCTTAATGGAGGGTATTCATGCTGAGCTAGCATGGCAGTTAGATTCAGCGGGCTGTAAAATAGCTCCTCTAAAGAAAACAATATATTCTTAAGAGCCATAAAAGAGAACCCTTCCTCACCTTGAAGGTATTCCCACCCCTCATCTTGCCCCCACCAAGCGTAGGAGGCAGAGAGCTCTGACTCTGTGCCAGGCACTGTGCTAACTACTTTATTCTTGACTCATTCAGTCCTCTGTGTGCCTTTATGAAGGAGGCAGCAGTGTTATTCCCATTTTACAGAGATGAAACTGGAGCACAAAGAGGTGAAGTAGCTGACCCATTCTGAGAGCTGCTAAGTGGTGGAGCAAGGCTGCCAGCCCAGGCAACACTCTGCTCCTTTCCGGCTCACCCACTGCTTCTGGCTTTGCAGTCCTCTTATTTCTAATGTAAGAGGAGTGCAGATTGGGAGCCCCAGATGAGCAAACTCCAAATGCCTTGGCTATGAGGGCCCCGAGAGTAGTTGCTGTCAGTTGAGCCTGGGAAAAGAAAAGCCAGTTAGCAAATGAAAAAGTCCGTCCTCCTGAAGGTTTCAGTGAGGGTTCATGTGCTGGTTTAAAATGTCCCATCAGGAGTGGTGGGCTGGCAGGCTCCTAATGGAGCAGGATGGGCCGAGCTGCCACCTCCAGCAGCCTGCAGCCTCCTTGGGCTTTGCAAACAACTGCCTTCATTGTTTTCTGGGAGGAGGATACTACCGTGGCTTTCCAAACACGCAGCTCCTCCAAATAAGGGAACCTGATACCCTTGGAGATCTTGGCTTAAACATCAGAGGAACGTCTTGCTTAAATGATTATTTTTTTAAAAAAAGCCATCAATTTGGATTTCATTTTCTTTGGTCCATGACCATCGTGTATAGCCGTGTCCTAGAAATGATCCGAAGACAGCTTATTTTTCATAAGCAACAGTCTGGAAATTTAATTGATATGCCATTCCTGCCCCCAAGTCCAAACCCCTGCCCAGTCTATCCTTTTTACCTACTTTGACTTTGATTCTTTTAGTTCTTCCTATTTTACAATCACCAGCCATTCCAGAAAAACATCTGCTAAAAAGATCCGTTCCCTGTAGTGGGAATTAAGTACATATTTTAACTTCAGACAATTTTACTTAATGTTTTCTACATTGCATGGAGCAGAGGATTAATGCAGACATCCCCGAAAAGCTCCTATGCAACCTTAAGCTGTGTCTTCAATCATTCAAACTGTTCAAGGGCTGGAATTTGAAAGAGGGTGAGGAAGTACCAAGAATGAAATTAGATAAGGGATCTTTGTTAATTTAAACATCTATGCAGGCCCAGTTGTTCATAGGAAACACTGAACTCTTTTGCTTTTGTGTCCCCAAGCCCACCAGTTTTTTATGAGAAGATCACAAATAAAATGACTTTTAAAAGTAATGGGTTTAGGCTGGGTGCTGTGGCTCACACCTATAATCCTAGCACTTTGGGAGGCCGAGACAGGCAGATCACTTGAGGCGGGGAGTTTGAGACCAGCCTGGCCAACATGGCAAAACCCCATCTCTATCAAAATACAAAAATTAGGGGGCATGGTGTTCTGCACCTGTAGTTCCAGCTACTGGGAAGGCTGAGGCACAAGAATCGTTTGAACCCAAGAGGTGGAGCTTGTAGTGAGCCGAGATCATGCCACTGCACACCAGCCTGGGCAACAGAGCAAGACTCTGTCTCAAAAAAAATTTTTTTTTAATGTTTTTAAATTTAAAAGAAAAAAAAGTAATTGGTTTAAAAAAAAAAAAAGAAACAAGATCATTCCTCACCCCTACCCCAGGTTTCTTTCTATAACTTTTTTGCATTTTGAAATTAGAAATTAAGGCCTTAGTTTTATGCTAAGGCTATGCCATGAATGATTGAGTCTGGTTGGTAACTGGCAATGAAATGTGGACATGTATTTTGTGGTGTGTATTGGAGTAGTTGATAGCCAAGAGTCCTGGGTCTGGTTCCATTTCATACTCACTAAGTGAGATCTTGGGCAAGTCAGTTTGGTTTCTGAGTGTCTTAGTCTGTTTATGCTGTTATAACAGAACACCTGAGACTGGGTAATTTATTTAAAAAAAAAAACAGACATTTATTTCTCACATTTCAGGAGGCTAGGAAGTCCAGGATCAAGGTGCCAGCTTGTTCAGTTGTCAAGTGAGGTCTGCACCCTCCAGAAGGGAATTACAGTGTTTGTATATGGTAGAAGGCAGAAAGTCAGGATAGCCCAATGTCCCTGGGAAGCCTCTTTTATAAGGGCCTTAATCCCCTTCACAAGAGAGGAGTTTTCATGGCGTAATCACCTCTTAAACGGCCCCACCTTTTCATACCATCACATCGGCAACACCTGAATTTTGTTTTTTTCTTTTTCTTTCCTTTATTTGTTTTTTTTTTTTTTTTTTTTTTTTTTTTTTGAGATGGAGTTTCACTCTTGTTGCCCAGGCTGGAGTGCAATGGTGTGATCTCAGCTCACTGCAACCTCCACCTCCCGGGTTCAAGCAATTCTTCTGCCTCAGCCTCCTGAGTAGCTGGGATTACAGGCATGCGCCACTACGCCCAGCTAATGTTGTATTTTTAGTAGAGACAGGGTCAAACTCCTAACCTCAGGTGATCCACCCACCTCAGCCTCCCAAAGTGCTGGGATTACAGGTGTGAGTCACCACGCCCAGCCAACACCTGAATTTTGGAGGGGATACATTAAAACCATAGCACTGAGTCTGAGCAAGATGATAAAAATTGGATAGATTGTCTGGTTATATCCAGCTTGGAAATTCTCCAGTAGGGGTATGTTTTTGTTTCAGGATATTCTATGCGAAAGCACCTTAGAAAAAGTTCACCAGAATTTGGCTGGCATTCTTTAAGTTAACCTCTTAAAAAATATGTAGTTGAGAAGACTGGAGAGAGAGAGAGCAAGCTCTAGGTACAAAGACTAAAGAGAAGCAGGGGACCTTTAAGGAAAAGCAAATCATTCATAAATCCGTGGAACACCTACTGTGTGCCAGGTACCAGGCTAGGAAGTGGGGATATAAAATGAATACGTACAGAAAGTGCCAAGACTAAATCTAGATTTCCTTGTGAAATACTTTTAAAAGGTGTTTTCTTTGCATGGTAAGTCCTTTTCTGCTTACACTGTCTGTATAAATAAAAGCCTCACTTGTTGAAAGTCATCTTAAAAGTCATGAATAGGATAGGTGGTAAATTTCTGTAGGTCTTTGAGCAAGTCACAGGTCAGAGCTGTGCGGAAGTCGGGCCTTTTTAAACCAAAACATTTTCTTCTTCGTCCTGCCATAACTGAAGCCTGGAGGACAACACTGTCCCTACAGCCTTCTCCAACTGTGGCGATTTATTTCTGCAAGGTCTAGATATGAGTCAGGACCCTCCTTATTGCCATTTCCAGACCATTTCTCTGTTTACTCCTTTAAAAGAAATAGTTTTTTTGAAGCGTACAGCATTTCAGATTATGCCACCTGCTGTCTCTCCTTATTTCAGTGGTGTGCAGTTCTGAGATTCCTGTCTCTGCCCCTTCCTGGAAGATGCTGGCCTCTGCCTCACTGCCTTGCTTTGCACAACTCCCACCTCATTCTTGGCAATGTCAACATCCACAGGGCACACTGGCCTTGTGATTCCTTGACCTACTCACTTCCAATGGTCCTGTCCTTTATCTGACTTCAGCTACCTGCCCTCAGGGTTATACCTTGGGCCTTATGACCAGTAACTGCATCATCTCTGAAATTATCTTATTAAGCTTCCTTTTCTCTGACTACCATTCCCATCTTTCCAGCTTAATTTTCTTGGTCCTAACACTCTGGTAGGATCTTCCACTGTCCATGAACTCTCCCATCCTCCTCCTTGTCTCCCTCCCCTCCTTAGATTTTATGCCCCATCACACTGCCTTGCCTTTCATCCTCTTTCACCCTTTCTGGAAAATCCTAACCCTGGTTAAACCCAACTCTGCCCTCTCCCTGCTGGCACCAAGGGAGCTCAATGTGGTTGAAGAATACGCACACACCATGCTGACTGGATTCACTTTATTTTTATTTACTTCTTTAGAGACAAGGTCTTGCTCTGTCACCCAGGCTGGAGTACAGTGGCATGATCATAGCTTCCTGCTGCCTTGATCTTCTGGGTTCCAGCAATACTCCCGCCTTAGCCTCCTAAGTAGCTGGGACTACAGGTGCACATCACCATGCCCAACTATGAACTCACTTTCAGTTTTTAGCCTGTTATGGACTGAATGCTTGTATCACCCCCAATGTGATGGTGTTTGGAGATAGGACCTTTGGAAGTGATTAGGTCATGAGGGTGGAGCTCTTAAATGGGATTAGTGCCCTTATAAAAGGGACCCCAGGTAGCTCTTTAGCTCTCTTTCTGCCATGTGAGGACACAGTGAGATGTTGGCAGTCTGCAACCCAGAAGAGGGCCCTCACCAGAACCCAGCCATGTTGGCACCCTGATCTCAGACTTTCAGCCTCCAGAGTGGTGAGAAATAAACTTCTGTTGTTTATAAACTCTCCAGTCTGAGACACTGGTTATAGCAGCCTGGGCTGACTAAGGCATGGTCATGGTCACAGTCACACAAGAGAGCTTTCTGCTTTGCCTGACCATCCCATTCATTCCCTAGCCAGCTCACTCTATTTTCCCACACCTCTCCTCTCTGAAACCTTAAAAGCCTGCCATCCCTTCACATTCAACTACTGACTTTGTTTTACATATCACTGAAAATATATTACAGAAGCAATCAGAAGAATTTCCTTATATTACCTTTCCCAAACAGAGCACTCTTCCTGCATCTGTCTCCATATACCCTGTCAGCCCTCCAGCAGGGACTCATTCCTCCTCCTGTCTGTGACCAACCCCCAACTTGTACATTAGGGTCCCACGACCTCTAGCCTGTGTAAGATCATTGCTCCTGTACTTCTCCCCTCTCTGCTGGATCATTCTCATCAGCAACAAATATGCTATCTTATATAACAATATTTTTATTTTTAATTTTTAAGGATAGGATCTTGCTCTGTTGCCCAGACAAAAGTGCAGTGATGCAATCATAATTCACTACAGCCTCAAACTCCTGGGCTCAAGTGATTCTCCCATCTCAGCCTCCCAAGTAGCTGGGACTACAGGCTTGCACCTCCATGCCTGGCTAATGTTTAAATTGTTTTTGTAGAGGCCCGGCGTGGTGGCTCATGCCTGTAATCCCAACACTTTGGGAGGGTGAGGTGGGTGGATCACGAGGTCAGAAGTTTGAGACCAGCCTGGCCAACATGGTGAAACCCTGTCTCTACTAAAAATTTTAAAAAATAGCCGGGCATGGTTCGGGTGCCTGTAATCCCAGCTGTTCAGGAGGCTGAGGCAGGAGAATCACTTGAACCCGAGAGGTGGAGGTTACAGTGAGCTGAGATCGCACCACTGCACTCCAGCCTGGGTGATAGAATGAGACTCGGTCTCAAAAAAAAAAAAAAAAATTGTTTTTGTAGAGACACGAGGGCTCACTATGTTGCCCAGGCTGGTCTCGAACTGGCCTCAAGGGATCTTCCTGCTTTAGCCTCCCAAAGTGCTGAGGTTACAGGCATGAACCACCACACCTGGCAAGAACCATCTTCAAAAGTCTTTTCACTTGGCCTTATGCACATTGTCTTTCAATTTCCGTCTTCTAACTCATGGCGATACTCCTGGGAAGCACTGGCCATAGTCAGCACCATCATTTTCCCACTGATTCTCTCCCGCCAGCAACAATCAAGGTCTCATCTCCACTGCTCCTTTGAAGTCACTCTTCATACGGTATCAACAAGTTGTGTATTGTCAGTCTCAAAGGCCCATTGTCACTTCTTTCTTGATCTCTCTCTTTTCTTTTTGACAGCATCTCGCTCTGTTGCCCAAGCTGGAGTGCAGTGGCGCAATCACTGTTCACTGCAGCCTCAATGACCCCAGGCTCAAGCCACTATCCCACCTCAGCCTCCTGAGTGGGTGGGACTACGGCCCTCCACCACTCCTGGCTAACTTTTTAAATTTTTTGTAGAGATGAGGTTTTGCCATGTTACCCAGGCTGATCTCTAACTCCTGGGCTCAAGGGATCTGCCTGCCTTTGCCTCACTTAAAGCCTTGAGCCACTGTACCCTACCATTTTGTTCTTTTAACATTTATTTTGACATAATTTTCAGATGTATAGAACATTGCAAGACTAGAACAAAGAATTTTCATACTTCATTTACCCAGATTCCCAAGTATTAACATTTTACCGACCAGCCTGGCCAACATAGTGAAACCCTGTCTCTATTAAAAATACAAAAAATTAGCCAGGTGTGGTGGCATGCACCTGTAGTCCCAGCTACTTGGGAGGCTGACGCAGGAGAATCGCTTGAACCCAGGAGGCAGAGGTTGCAGTGAGCTGAGATTGTGCCATTGCACTCCAGCCTGGGCGACAGAGGAAGACTCCATCTTGAGGAAAAAAAAAAAAATTTACCTTGTTTTCCTTACCCTTACCCTTACCCCAGTCTCTCTCACAGGTGCGTGTGTGTCCACATGTGCAAATTTTTTTCTGCACCTTGGAAGGGTATCTCAGCAGCATTTGACACAGCTGGTCACTCATTCCTTCCCGGAACAGTTCCTGCACTTGGCGCCTGGGGCATGACACCATTGATTCTCATCTTTCCTCAATGGCTTCTCCTTCTCAGCCCCTTTTGAGAATTATTCCTTCTCCTGAGGGTTGAGAGAGCTCTCTGGGCCCACGCTTGGACCTCTCCAACCTGGGGCCTCTTCTTCATCTGCTCCAGTTCCCTAGGTGACCCCATCTGGCTCTGAGAGTCACATCGCAAGTACTACCAGCCAGGACGCTGCCCTCAGCCCCAACTCTCCTCCAGCCTCCTCATGTCCCATCAGGTGTCCCCTGCCCAGAACTGCAGTCCTAGTCTCACCTCCCCTGCTTCTCTCCCTGGACCCCCGCTCGACATCAGTAAATGGCATGATTTATAGTTACTCTGCTGAAAACCTAGCAGCTATCCTCGATTCTTCTTTCTCACACACCATACCCAGTCTGTGAGCCAGCCTGTCAACTCTGCCCTCAAAAAACACTGTTTCCACTGCTGTTGCTCTAGTCTGAGGCACAGCCCTCACTCTTCCACTGCATCCATGACCTCCTAACCTGTCTCCTTGACCCCACTCTTGCTCCTCAAAACCAGAGCCAGGTTTTAAAAGTTCAACTCTTACCATGCCACTGGTTTGTTAAACTTAGAATAAAATCCAAGGCCCTTCCACAGTGGACCAAGTCATTTGTGATTTGGCCCCTACCTTCCTCAGTGACTCCTTTATTACCACCCCCTGGGGGTTTGTACCTGCTGTTACCTTCACCCAGGTGGCCCCATCACAGGCTCCCTGACTTAGTGCAAGTCTCTGCTTCATTGCCACCTCCTCCAAGCAGCCCTCCCTGACCTCCCTATGAGGGAGCTCCACTCCCCTGTCCCTCTCCATTCGCTTTCCTGGCTTGACTTTTCTTCCTATCAACAACTGCTATCTGCCATACCTGTATTTTCTTATTGTCCATCTTCCACCCACTAGAATATAAGGTCCTTAAGGCAGGAATTTGGTCTGTTTCATATCAACTAAGTACCTTGCCACATAAGAAGTATTTCATAAGTATTTGTTACATGGACAAACCAGTAGGCAAAGGCAAGATGACTGACTGGATTCGGACCACAGTAGAGACCAGTGGTCCTGGCCAGCCTTCACATGGTCTGTGAAGCCTGCCATCTTCACAGACCATGACTAAAAGAACCCGAGGAAAACTAGCTGTTTTCAGGCCAAGGCCAACATCTTAACACTTTGCAAAGTAGGAAAGATCATCTTTGTGCCATAAGGCATGTAGCTTCTGCAGCTGTTTTAGAAGTTTCCGAGTGAGTCTTTGCTAAATCACTCCCAGTCCTCTCAGAGAACACTGCGGCTTTTCCTTCCCTCATTACTGGGGAGGGAGTGGGGTATAGGATGAACAGAAGGAATTTAGCCTTGGATCCAGGGGACTTAGGCCAGTGTCTCAAGCAGAATGAAATACACTATATGCTTGACTTAAGGTCTATTTAGATTTGCTCCTCCCTTCCCTAATTTGGTAGATTTCGAAAATATATGGGCTAGGGTCGCGACTTGGCAAATTAGTATATATGGCTTATGTTTTAAATGTGTAAATCAGTTGCATTCAGGTTCCTAGTGCCTTCGTTTAAATGATACCTTTGTATTATTGGTGTAAGTCACTCTAAAAGCCAAAAAAAAAAACCTCTTATTAGCTACAAGCAAGGATGTTTCTTTACAGACCGCTTTGCCCAACCAAAAGCAGCACATATATGTTAAATAATTTTTTAAAAATTAAAAAAATAAACATATCAGGCCGGGCATGGTGGCTCACGCCTGTAATCCCAACACTTTGGGAGGCTGAGGTGGGTGGATCACTTGAGGTCAGGAGTTTGAGACCAGCCTGGCCAACATGGTGAAACCCCGACTCTACTAAAACTACAAAAATTAGCAGGGCATGGTGGCAGACGCCTGTAATCCAAGTTACTCGGGAGGCTGAGGCAGGAGAATTGCTTGAACCCGGGAGGCAGAAGTTGCAGTGAGCCAAGACTGCACCATTGCACTCCAGCCTGGGCAACAAGAGCAAAACTCCATCTAAAAAAATAAAAATAAACTTATCAGTTAGAGGGATAGTTTTCAGTCCTGTGCCCCACTCCCAAGAACACTGTGCCATCTCTGTTCTACTCTGTGATCTTGGAAACTAGAATTGCCAGTTTTACAGCCCATGTGTTCTGCTGATGGAGGGGTCTTCAGCTTTCCCTCCTCCACATTGGGAATGTGCTTACAGACCCCTTCATCCCAGTGGGAGAGGCTGGCTGGGAAGCAAAAACTGGTCCACTTGGGATGAAGACATCAAAGCTGATTCTGATCCAATTAGAAAAAGAGACTATTTTCCTCTTAATTCCCAAAGTTATCAGGCTGTTATGAACACTTAGCCAGTTTCCTTGGGGATTGCTGTGGCATTGACTTAGATCTGAAGCTCATTGATATTCACACATAATGACAAACCCCATTCCCCCATATGTGCAGGGAGCCTGGGAAGCCTGGGAGCCACTTGCTCTGTTTCCACTGGCAGATGAAGGCTTTCAGATTTGCACAGTGGCTGTAAAATGCTGTTTTTCCTCAGTTGGTCTTAAATGAATGTTAGTCTCTTGTGTCTCAGAAAGAAGAATGTGAACACTTTATTGGGAAAAAAATTTATAACTGTTTCCATTTATAGCACTTCAGAGAATGAACATGAGAAATAGTTTAAGCTGGTAATTTTAGCTATTAGTCCTGTCTGTGGCATTTCTGGAGACACTTATCCATCCATGTTCAAGACAAAATGATTCTCTCCTCTGCAGCACACACTTTTCTTTTGTTCCATGGTGTTTCTGCCTCTGGTTTTTCTTTCTTTCTTTCTTTGTTTTTCTTTTTTCATTTTTTATGGAGACAAGGATCTTGCTATATTGCCCAGGCTGGTCTTGAACTCCTGGCCTCAGGCAATCCTCCCACCTCAGCTTCCTGAAGTGCTGGGATTTACAGGTGTGAGCCACAGCACTTGGCACTCTGGTTTTTCTTGAAGGCATCCTGCCCTTGATGTCTAGATGATTTTCATATCTGCCATATGTGGTTAATGAGCTTCTTAAACAATCTGCTATCTTCGATTACTATCACCTATTACAGAGAAGAACCACACATTTAAAGTTTACCAAGTATTTTCCTGGGGTTACTGGGATTGGCATGGACTGCTGAGGTCAGGGAGGAATTAGATACAATCTTGGCAAAAGAAACTTTTGGCCTTCTCTGCTCCACGGCCACAATGTAAACCTTAAGTCCAGGTACAGTCTTGAAAATGCAAATTATTCATGGGATCATGCAAGGGAAGATAGCTACTTTGACACAAATGTAATCTAGAAAGACACTTGCTGTAGTTCTGTTTCTTCTGTACTTCACCATTTGATTATTTCGGTTTCATCTCATGATTTTTTTCCACATCCAAAATCCATCCTAAGGCCAATAGAACTGATTTGCTGCAATTTAGGGATCCCTTTCAAATGTCTTCAGGGACTAGGTCATTTATCTATGTTAACTTGTTTTAAAGAAGCTGTTGGAGGTGGAATAATTGGAAATTGTAGAAGACAATTGGGGAGAGTGAGGACTATAGTTAGTTACAGGCCTTGCCTAAAAGTTACTCAAATATAAACCTTAAAAAGGCTGTGTGGGTCAACCAACACACATCTGATTAGTCCCAGGAGCTGGTTCTTTCTGGGATACTGGTTGCCTAGAGGGTGTGTTTTTATCATCTCTCAGGATTTGGTTACCTGTCCCCAGGCCTCCTTTGTTCTGGTCTGAAGGTCTTGTGCTCCAGGGCAACACCCACTCTGTCCAGCCTGCCTGGGAGGGTGTCTCATGCATTGCCTCTGAACTCCAGAAGAAGCCATTTGGATGGGAAGGAAGACTTGGGGTCAGGGTAGCTTCAAGTTATGGCCTGAGCAGAGTGGGTTTGTGGGCTCATGAGAAATGCCATTAGTTTCCTCCTTATGGTCCTGGAGTCAGGCATGGGTAAATTCCAACTCTGCTGCTTACAAGTAGTGTAGCTTTAGGAGGCAAATTGCTTGGCCTCTCTAAGCCTCATTTTCTACCTTTGAGAATGGGATAATGATAATTGAGTTTTCATGAGATAAAATAAAACAATGTAGGTCAAGCACTTAGCACAGTGCCCAGTGCATAGTAAGCACGACATTAGCATTAACCATGGCTGTTGGGACTTAGAGACTTTCTAGATGTGCCATGGCGAACTCCTGAAATTAATTGCAAAATGCTGTGTTGATGTGTACTTTGTTTTTTCCTGCTCTATTACCCTTCATCAGATTCTAAATACGGACCAAGATAGAATAGGAACTTTGATGTTAAGGGAAGCTGAGTAAGTTGTTACAGAACTCAGATGTTTGAGAATTGACAATCAAGTCCTCCTGGACCTAGAAGCATAAGAGTTCTGTTAGATTAGCACTTGCCACCCCTGTCAGAACTTAACTGTTCATAGATTTATGTTATTGACCCACTTTCTTCAAGAGCAGAGGCAGTTTTTCAGGCAGTGCTGACGCCAGAATTGGAAAAGCAGATTCTCATTTAACAAACACGACCTCAGTAAAAACAGCCATGTTGTTGGTCTCCATTTGAAGGCAGAGGTAGGGATTGGGAGTATGTGATTAATAAACCCAGAGGGACTATGAAGGTCACTGCTGATGTTATGACCAGATGCAGGAACGTCCAGAGGAAGGCTATGCTTCGTGTCAGGGCCATAGAGCAGAGCGTTTCCATGTATCTTCTGTCACAGCCCCTATACCTTCCCTGTGCACCCAGGAGTGATTTCTGCAACAACACAGAGGCCTAGCCTGCAGGAGAGTGACCTTGGAAACGTGGCTGAGGGTCATCCTTCATTGTCATCTCCCGGTGGGCCTGTGAGCTCCCTAACTACTCCCTCCCGCCCCTACCCTCCTCCTGGGCCGAAAACAACCAAGAGACTAATGAGGCAATGGAAGAATCACACTCTGTCTGTTCTGGGCTCTGTCTGTTCTGTTACAATTTTTTCAGACCTGATTTGAAGTGCTCAGAAAACTTGCAAGGGGCACATGGCTTCTAGGGGACCCAGCTATTGGAAATCTTTGATTGTTCTTGCACTTAGGATAACTCTGAAGAGTGACCTTATCTTTTGTTTGTTTTCTTTGTTTATGCAATGGGATGTTTTTAGGTGATTGAATAGAAATTCGTGAAGACAAAGTAAGATGGATAAAAGGATGGATAGAAGAACAGATCTAGCTAAGTAGGTGATAAGACAAGTATAGCAAAATGTAACTGATAGGCTGTAGTCTAAATAGTGGTTATAAATGTGTTCACTGTAAAAAAGCTTTCAACTTACTGGCTTTTTTTTTTGTATGTGAAAAGAAATGCTTTCAACTTTCCTATATGTCTGAAATTTTTAATAATAAAATATTGGGGGAAATGAGTTGAAATATCTGGAAAAATAAAATTTAGATAATGGCTAGAGAGAATTTTCATGGATTTGGGATTCAACATACCACCCCCAGCCTCATTATTATCCCCATTGTGTTCAAGCTCTCTCTTCCTCGTGGCTTATTCATTCGGTCTTGATCATCTCTGGCCATCATGTTCTAAGTGATGTGGATACGATGGTGGGACAAGGTGGCTCTCTGACTGTGGAACATGTATCCTTTCACTTTTCTGGGGGAGTGGAGACAGACAAGCAATAGTGAGATGTTCTATAAAAAAAGAAAAAAAAATACCACAGAAACAGAGTGAGGAGAGGGTTCAGCTGCCTTACGGAGAGGGCTCAGGAAAGGCCTCTCCAAGGTAAAATAGAAGGCGACCCTCGAAGTCAAGTAATACCTGGGGAAGCCCTAGCTTGTGCGGAGAGCCTCTGTATATTGTGCAGAAAACTGTCTTCAAAAATTGGAAGAATTCTGAAGAAGTGGCTCTATTTGGTGACTGGAACCAACTGCTCATTCATAGTTGCAGAATTGCCCCAGCCATATAAAGAGGAGATCTGTTTATTTATTTGGCAGAGTCTTGCTCTGTCACCCAGGCTGGTGTGCTCTCAGCTCACTACAGCCTCCACCTCCCAGATTCAAGCGATTCTTCTACCTCAGAGTCCTGAGTAGCTGGGACTACAGGCGCACATCATTAATTTTTGTATTTTTAGTAGAGACAGGGTTTTGCCATGTTGGCCGGGCTGGTCTCAGGCTGGTCTCAAACTCCTGGCCTCTCAAAGTGCTAGGATTACAGGCATGAGCCACCACACCCAGCCAAGAGATCTCTTCTTTTGCTGTGTATATTTTTTAAATTATCATACAGTAAATTTGACTTTTAGGGGTGTGTGTACAGTCCTATGAGTCTTTTTTTTTTTTTTTAATAAAGACGAGGTCTTACTATGTTGCCCAGGCTGGTCTTGAACTCCTGGGCTCAAGCAATCTTCCCACCTCAGCCTCCCGAAGTGCTGGGATTACAGGCATGAGCCACGACAGCACCCAGCCCAAGTCCTATGAGTTAACACATGTATTCATTTGTGCAACCACCACCTTGATGAGGAGGCAGAACAGTTCCATCCCTCCAGAGCTCCCTCCTGCTATGCTTGATAGTCACACCCTTCCCTCCCCCAGCCCCGGCAACCACCAATCTGTTCTCCATGGTGGTAGTTCTGTCTTGTGTGAATATCATATAAATGGAGTCATGCAGTATGTAAGCTTTTGAGGCTGGTTTCTTTCACTCAGCATAATGTCCATGAATATGTTTCTAAGCCTCCAAGGGGAGACATGTTGAGAGTCCTAGCTAAAAGGCTTTTGTTTTGCTGGGAATGATGAGAAGAGCAGAAACAGCATGAAAATGGTGATGGATGGTGAGAACCAAAAACAGGAATGGGAGATCTAGAGGTGGATGCTGGAAGAAGGGTGCTGGGGAAGGAACCTAGGAATGGAAAGGGGGATCTTTTTAAAAATATTTTAAGGCCGGGCATGGTGGCTCATGCCTGTAATCCCAGCACTTTGGGAGGCCAAGGCAGGTGGATCACTTGAGGTCAGGAGTTCAAGACCAGCCTGGACAACATGGTGAAACCCCATCTCTACTAAAAATACAAACATTAGCTGGGTGTGGTGGCGGGTGCCTGTAATCCCAGCTACTCAGGAGGCTGAGGCAGGAGAATCGCTTGAACTGGGGAGGCGGAGGTCACAGTGAGCCGAGATCATGCCACTGAACTCCAGCCTGGGTAACAGAGCAAGACTCCGTCTCAAATAATGATAAAAATAATAAAGTAGGGTCTCACCGTGATGCCCAGGCTGGTCTTGAACTCCTGGCTCCAAACGATCCTCCTGCCTCTGCCTCCCAAAGTGCTGGGATTACAGGTGTGAGCCACCACATCCAGCCTAAAATTTTTATTTACTAATTTTTTTTTTTTTTTTTTTGAGACAGTGTCTTTCTATGTTGCCCAGGCTGGCCTCAAACTCCTGGGCTCAGGCAGTCATCCTGCCTCTGCCTCCCAAGTAGCTGAGACTACAGGCGATTATAATGTTTTCTTCTATAAATGTGAAATGTAAATCTCTTTTGTTTTCCCCAACTATAGTATTGGGTCATTGAGTTGAATTTATTTGGGCGATGTACCAAGAGACTCCTTTCCCAAGGTGCAAGTAGGCCCAGGACAGAGGCTGCCCATCAAGTTTAGACCATCCCAGTTACAGACACAAGATGCGGAGGGGAACTTTTAGCTTAGTAAAAGAAGAAACAACGGAGTAAAAGGATCATAGAAGTGCTTGCCTCTCAGTAACCTGGGCATCTCTTCCCAAAAAGCAGTCAGAAGCACCCAGCCAATTGAGATGCCATAGAGGCCCATGCTGGGAGAGTGGTTGGAGAGCGCTACCCAGCTCTTAAAAATACTGAAATCCCTGAGTGAATCTAGCATTTTGTGCACGTGTGACGGCTCCAGGGTAGAGCAGCAGGCCCCTGTGTTCCCAGCCATGCTATCTTAAGGATGAACCCTCGCCTGGCCTCCCTAAGATTGCACGTATAGAATGGCCTTATAAACTACAAACCTTTTGAGGTGTTTTTATTATTACTGTCCATTTCTGCACCTTCGTGGTTAAGAAGGCCTGCAAGATAATTAAAAGAGGGGAAAAAAAGGGCCACCCTGTTTTCCGTTGGCAAGGATGCATTGCCATGTTCCTCTGGTTACCGCCAGAGCAAAGCACGCACTAGGTCCTGCTATAATAATGATGAATCCCCAGGGACCCCCGATAGTGATCGATAGCACCCGCCTAGCTCTGGGGCTTGCATAATGAGCTGCGTAGCCCTGCCAGAGTCATCATCCAGCCTCGGGGAAACCTCCCCTCCCCCACTGTCCACTTGTACAGCAAATGTCCCCCTCCCCACCGGTCCCCTCGGTTGGGTTTCCTTTTGATTGGCAGAGACCCTGTGATTTCCGCCTGGATTGCCTGACAGCCCCCCTCCGCCTGGTCTAATTATGCCAGGGCTGTTCTTGGGCCACAGCGACCCCAGGAAGGCTTTATCAGATTGTCCAACTGACCGTGACCAGATCTCCAGCACCTGCCTCTTTTGCTGACTGAGGATGGAAGGTGTTTATACACAGCGGAGCTGGCAGCTGATTGACTGGCCAGGGTCCTGGGCTGAGGACGGCCAGTCTGAGTGTCAGTGATGAAAAATGGGGTCTGCCTCTCCACCCAGCCTCATTAACACTCCTCTGGCTCCAGGCGGTATCAGGTGGGGTGTGTGCAGGCACACAGCCTGCTGCCAGTGTTCAGGGCCTCCTGACAGATTTCTGGCTGCAGTGCTGGACTTGGGTCCATCTCTTATCATTTTAATTTATTTACAAATATTTATTTATTTTATAAATGTTCCTATGTATGTTTAAGCCCTCCGCTTTCTCCATCTCTCTGGTTACAGTTACCCATCCCCTGCTTCTTGTTTATCCGTCACCAACTCACCCTAAGTATGACCTCCTCACCTCTGTCTTCCACTCTCACACCTTTTCTTCCAGCGTCAGCTTTCATGGAAGCCAGTCAATAATTACTGTTTGCAGGCCGATTTATTAGTGTGATTAAAGTTCTGTTTCTGAATAGAAGCTTTGGTGCTGCCTGCCTTTTCCAGGTACCCAAGGGTGATTCTGGTTATACAAAGAGGTTCTGTAAGGCAGCTCAGACACTGGGGCCAATCCTTCTGGTCACTCTGGCAAATGGCCCATTTTGATAAGAACATTAAATCATCCAAATCCTTTAGGGGCTACACGGGGGTCATTTGCTCATTAATCACCAGTGGCCTGAGAAGCTAAAGGTTTCCCAAAGCTGAGCCATCTCTGCCCTACAGGATGATGTGACGTGGCCCATTGTCTCAGTTCAGCTGAGCATCCCTGGGCTGAGCCCAGTTCTTCTATCTGAGACATGGATTGGGCCTTACTGCCCAGAGTGAGGTCTCTGCACCAGCAGCATCGGCATTACCTGGGGGCTCGTTAGAAATGCAGACTCTGAAAAGCCCCACCATAGACCTCCTGTATCAGAGCCCTGTTTGGACAAGATCCCAGGGATTCATGTGCATGGCACAGTTTGAGATGCTCTGCATCTGGACATTATCAATCCAGGTAGGGAAGCCCTCCTTTAGATTTACCAAAAAGCTGGAGAACTCAGCAACTTACTTCCATAAAACTGGCTAGTGAAGCATTCTCTCTTCCTTCTGGCTTTAGAAAGGATCTTATTAGGAGATAAGAAAGCCAGTTGGAAGCCTGGTTGCTGAGAGTAAGGAACCAAATGTGGCCCCTGGGACTAAGTTTCCTGGCAGCTGTGTCTCCTTATTCTTGGGGAAATAGTTTGCAGTTGAAAGACCACCTACAAAAAATAGTATCCTCAACGGTCACCTTGTGATGCTACCCTCTATGCTGGCTGGCATTTAGTTATAATATTCTGTCCTGACCCATGCTCTAATTTGCCTTTGATTAAATTTGGAACTTTGAAGCTTAGATTTATGAGATGGTATTTTTTCTCAATATATACTTTGATACTTGCTAAATGGATATATGCTACTTCTTTAATCAAGACTTTTTTACAGGCTGGGTGTGGTGGCTCACACCTATAATCCCAGAATTTTAGGAGGCCAAGGTAGGTGGATCACTTGAGGTCAGGAGTTCGAGATCAGCCTGGCCAACATGGTGAAACCCCATCTCTACTAAAAGTACAAAAATTAGCTGAGCGTGGTGGCACGTGCCTGTAATCCCAGCTACTCCAGAGGCTGAGACATGAGAATCACTTGAACCCAGGAGGTGGAGGTTGTAGTGAGCTGAGGTCGCACCACTGCACTCCAGCCTGGGTGACAGAGCGAGATTCCATCTCAAAAAAAGAAAAAGATGGCCGGGCACGGTGGCTCACGCCTGTAATCCCAGCACTTTGGGAGGCCGAGGCAGGCGGATCACGACGTCAGGAGATCGAGAATGTCCTGGCTAACACTGTGAAACCCCATCTCTACTAAAAATACAAAAAAAAAAAAAAAATTAGCTGGGCATGGTGGGGGGCGCCTGTAGTACCAGCCACTTAGGAGGCTGAGGCTGGGGAATGGCGTGAACCCAGGAGGCGGAGCTTGCAGTGAGCCGAGATCGCGCCACTGCACTCCAGCCTGGGCAACAAAGCGAGACTCCATCTCAAAAAAAAAAAGAAAAAGAAAAAGACTTTTTAAAATTTTATAACTAATGCATTCGACATAGACAAACTTAAAAAATATGGATCATGAAAAGCACATTACAAGGCCAGGCACGGTGGCTCATGCTTGTAATCCCAGCATTTTGGGAGGCCGAGGTGGGCGAATCACCTGAGTTCAGGAGTTTGAGACCAGCCTGGCCAACATGGCGAAACCCCGTCTCTACTAAAAAAAAGAAAAAAAATTAGCCAGGTGTGGTGGTGCATGCCTGTAATCCCAGCTACTTGGAAGGCTGAGGCAGGCTAATTACCTGAACCTGGGAGGTGGAGGGTGCAGTGAGCCAAGATTGCGCCACTGCACTCCAGCCTGGGCGACAGAGTGAGACTCTGTCTCCAAAAAAAAAGAAAAGAAAAGAAAAAAGAAAAGTACGTTACATCAATCTATCTCACTGCTTGGAGTTTGTGTCAAGATGTTGATGTGCATATAGATATTTTCTTTACAAAAGTGTGATCTCACTTTTAATACTATTTCAAAACCTGCTTTTCACTCAATGTATTATAAATGTCTTTCCAAATCAATAAATACAGCTCTTCTACATGTTCATTTTCAATGCCCTACAAGGTATTTCATTATATGAAATGTTCCATATTACAATGGTCTTAATGTTTGTGTCCCCTCCCCACCCCAGATTCATATGTTGAAACCTAATCACCAATGGGATTATATTAGGAAGTGAGACCTTTGGGAAGAGGCCCCAGACAGCTGCTTCGGCTCTTCCACCGTGTGAGGATGCAGGGAGAAAGTGCCATCTATGAACCAGAAAGCAGGCCCTCATTGGATACTTATCTCCCTTGATCTTGTACTTCCCAGTCTCCAGAACCATGAGAGATGAATTTCTGTTGTTTCTAAGTCACCTACCTACATTATGGTATTTTGCTAGAACAGCTCAAACGAACTAAGACATATATAATGGACTTATGTAATCCATCGCCTATTACTAGGTATTTTGATTTATAGTTTATTTGTCCTCTGTTATATCAGCACTGCTGTGAACTTCATCTGTACCAAAATATTTCCATACAGTCTCAATGACTTGTTTGGGATAATTTTTTGAATAATATCAAAGTGTGACATTTGAATAAGAGAAGAGGCACAGTGTTCCAAGAGCTAGAAGGTGAAGGTAAGCCTTGCTTCCATCCTGCGATGTAGCTTCGTGTCTGTGAATAGCAACTTCAGATGAATAAGCTGTCAACATACTGGAACTCGGTGGTGCAGCTTCCTTGTGGGGATGACTCTTAGGAATCATCTGGATTTTCTGAAGAAAACAAATCATTTGGGTTCTGGCCTTCATTGCCCTGCCCAGCGGGAGTCCCCGAAGGGCTGTGCTAGAATTTCAGAGCATGGTTGGCACAGCGTTGGTGAAGGTTACAGGATTGTCTAGACAAAAGGGCCCAGGGGAGGCACAGAGGCTCTGTTAGTGGGTGGAAGGGATGATGCTGTGTGTATGTATTGAGCCACACCCTGGATTTCAGTAGGAGCCAGAATAATTCTGAGGCTTGGGTGTGGGCAGCTGTGCTAAACAGGGAACTCGGGGTGGTTTCAAGCCAGTACAGAGCTAGGACCTGGGATCTAAGATTGGAGCAGACACACATGGAGAAGCAGATAGTGGAATCAGGATCACCTGTCTGAGTGGGAAGGTCTTAGAGGACCCTTGCTAGGTGTTCACCAGGAAGATGCCCACACCTGTACACTGGATGGGGGTGCATGTTCCTGGGCCAGGAGGGACCACGCTGGGTGTTCTGCTTGCTGAGACAGTGGTTTGGGTGGAGGTTCCCATTCCTGGAATGCCTAGAACTTTGCTGCTTGGCCCAGTATGTTCTGGGCTCCCCCATTTAAGGCAACTATAACCACTTTCATTGCCACCACCTCCTCCTAGCTTGAAACAACCTCCCCTGCTTTGCTCTGTCTGTGCCACAATTAGGGAGCTTCCCATTTTCTTCATTATACTGCGGGTAGTTATATATGTATCTTAGGAAAAGTAGTATGGTGTGAGGAAAGTACCCAAGGACTTTGAGTCCACTGCCTCTTCACTTAATGTTCTGGCTCCTCCAATTACTGCATCACTCTTGGGTAAGCTAATTAACTTCTCTGAGCCTGAGCATCCGCATTTATTAAACAGGGATTAGATACTTACCTCGCAGGGTGGTTGTAAGGATTAGAAGTAATGACATATAAAGCACCCCTCCCACAGTTTAGTGTCTGGCCAGATGGTGGGTGTTGAGATTGTCCGTTATTATTGAGGACTTAATGTGGTCTAGTCTGTAAGGGTTGACAGATCATTGTGGCAGATCCCAGACATGCTCATTATGTTAGCAGTAGGGGCCCTGAGGTCAAAAGGCTTAGGACAGCTATCCTGCCTCCCAGACCTGGGAGGAAAAGAGAGAGACAGAGAGAGAAAGAGGGGCTCCAGGGCAGTTGTCAAGAGTTAGGAAGGTGCTGAGTCGCCACAGGCATCAGAGGAGGATTTTTTGAATGGGTACAGTGAGGACCCAGTGGTGCTCTCTCCTCAAACCTACCTGTTGGGAACCAGATCAGCCCAGCAGGCTGGTAGCAGAGCCATGGCCTGGGAACCTGGGTCAGCCTCACTGTCTTAGCTCCAGACTCACCCACTCCCTTTGCAATGCTGTGCTGTGTAGTGGTAAAGCCTGCACACGCTGCGTCCCATCCCTACGCCATTCTTCCTGCTTGTGTGACCTCAGGCAAGCCCCCAACAGCCTTGTGACTCAATGTTCTCATCTGTACAATAGGGATTATGGCATAGGGTCCTTGTGAGGATCAAATGTTTATTTATGAAAAGCATTTAGAGACTGGGCACGGTGGCTCACACCTGTAATCCCAGCACTTTGGGAGGCTGAGGCAGGTGTATCACTTGAGGTTAGGAGTTTAAGACCAGCCTGACCAACATGGTGAAACCCTGTCTCTGGCCAGGTGTGGTGGCACACACCTGTAGTCCCAGCTATTTGGGAGGCTGAGTCAGGAGAATCACTTGAACCCGGGAGGCCAAGGTTGCAGTGAGCCGAGATCGCACCATTGCACTCCAGCCTGGGTGACAAGAGCAAAACTCCATCTCAAAAAAAAAAAAAAAAAAGAAGAAAGAAAAGAAAAGCATTTAGAATAGTCACTGGCTGTAAAAGTTATTTTCTCTGTGAGTGTTAGCACCTTCTAGAGTTTAGATCTTTATGTTTCTGGCCTTTTGTCTTAACATCTGATTTCTTCTTGAGAGTAGAATCCCTGTCTGGTCCATTTAACCCCCACTGTACATAGTATAAAGTTAAGGATTCATAAATAAGTGTCAGACAGATAGGTAGGTTGGGGAAGCTCAGGCTATGACGCTAAATAGATCTGAGTTCAGATTCTGGCTTTGCCCCTAACTCTGTCTGGATCTTTGACTTCTCTGGCCTCATTTCCTCATCTGTATAATGGAATAAAATAGTAGGCTCTTTATAGGATTATAATGAGGATTAAAGTAAAGAACAGACCGGGCATGGCAGCTCACTCCTATAATCCCAGCACTTTGGGAGGCTGAGGCAGAAGGATGACTTGAGCCAGGGGTTCAAGACCAGCCTTGGCAACATAGCAAGACCCCATCTCTATTTAAAAAGATAAATATAAATATATAAAGAACACATTGCAAAGCATGTGACAGTAGTGAGCTTTCAGGAACTGGTGGTGCTAATGAATAAATAGCACCTTAGTAATGCTCATTCTATCTCACTCACAAACTGGACAGTTCATGCATTTGCTGGGGTTTCATTTTGAAGTAAAAGGATGGTTTGTTTCTGCTTAGTTTTCCCCAGTGACTGAGAACCCTAGGAAGAAAACGAAACACCTGTGCATACACATTATACCCATGGAGCTGCATTTCTGTATGTACTTTTCGCAGGCCATTATCAGACATTACACTGCCCCAGAGGTTAATTGTGATCTCCAGAGTCCATTGCACTTCCACAGTGGCTGGGATCTTTGGCCACTTTCCCAGCCTGTTTATGGGGAGCCTGACCTGAAGCACATCTCCTAAGTGTTTTCCAAGTTGGCGCTGAGTCTCTCCAACTTGGAAATGCCTGCACACAGCTTTGTGTGTGCAATGATTTAGCTCTTATGAAGGTGCCAGTGAAATGCCCACTCCTACCCGGGTGTTGGACATTTTGGAGACCTGGAAAGAAGTAAGCAGTGTTATTGACAAGCGCAGGCCCTGCAGGGGACTGTGGGAAGTTAGGCATGATTCTGTCCCTTGTGCCTTAACAAGGACTGGTGAGGACACTCAGCCATTCCCTCAGTGCATCAAAATGGAGGCCAGCACATTGTATAGCCTTAGTTTCTCTATCAGGGATTAGGGTGATAATGATTAACCAGAGGACTTAGGGTCAACTAATCCCCAAAGTGGTTCTCAGAATACTATGAAAATGTAGCACAGGAAAAGGTTCCATGGCCAAATATATTTAGAAAATGCAATGCACTGTCTTTCCTTCTTTGCATTTTATAATATACAATTTGCATATCAAGGCCCTGAGAAGTCCTGCAGTAAGGAAACAAACTTAACCTTGTTCAGTCCAGCAGCACCCAAATCAAATTTCCATGAGCATCTTTTTCCCTTTAACATCCCCAGCAGCTAGGAAAAACACTGAAGAAATTCTAGATTATCTAATTATCCCCAAAGTTTATTTTTATTTTTTTAACTTTTTTTTTTTTAGTTTTTTTGTATTATATCCTGCTCCTTCTGTAGATTGCAAAAGTTTATAACAAGTGTTGTGTGAATATTAAGAAAGGAGAATCTGAGCCAGGCGCAGTGGCTCACACCTGTAATCCCAGCACTTTGGGAGGCCGTGGCGGGCAGATCACAAGGTCAGGAGTTTGAGACCAGCCTGGCCAACACAGCGAAACCCTGTCTCTACTAAAAATACAAAAATTAGCCAGGTGTGATGGCAGGCACCTGTAATCCCAGCTACTTGGGAGGCTGAGGCAGGACAATCGCTTGAACCCGGGAGGTGGAGGTTGCAGTGAGCTGAGGTTGTGCCATTGTACTCCAGGCTGGGCAACAAGAGCACGACTCCATCTCAAAAAAAAAAAAAGAGAATCTGTTGTTTTGTTTCATTTTGTTTTTGAGACAGAGTCTTGCTCTGTCACCCAGGCTGGAGTGCAGTGCTCACTATAAGCTCTGCCTCCTGGGTTCAAGCGATTCTCCTGCCTCAGCCTCCTGAGTAGCTGGGGTTACAGGTGTGCACCACCACACCTGGCTAATTTTTGTATTTTTAGTAGAGACGGGGTTTCACCATATTGGCCAGGCTGGTCTGGAACTCCTGACCTCAAGTGATCCACCCACCTTGGCCTCCCAAAGTGCTAGGATTACAGGCATGAGCCACCGTACCCGGCCAAATCTGTTTTTTTTTTTTTTTTAAATAAGACATTTAGGAAATGAAATGAAAAGTATTTGATAACTTCTTTTGTAGCCACTCACTCCTAGATTTTATCATGAAGAATTGCATGACTTACCAATCCACTACCCTCTTGAAATACCAGGGTCATGACATGACAAAAGCTACCTCCAGGGGCTAAGACCTGAACTTGAGTAACAAAGGTAAAATTTGAAATTTCAAAGATGTTCTTTATGAGACCCTAGATTAACTGGGGTTGCATCCAAATAGTTTCATTTGAACTTTTAAATACATACTTCTGGCTGGGCACGGTGGCTCACGCCTGTAATCCCAGCACTTTGAGAGGCTGAGTCGGGTAGGTCACCTGAGGTCAGGAGTTCGAGACCAGCCTGGCCAACATGGTGAAACCCTGTTTCTACGAAAAATACAAAAATTAGCTGTGTGGGGTGGCAGGTGCCTGTAATCCCAGCTACTCAGAAGGCTGAGGCAGGAGAATCACTTGAACCTGGTAGGTGGAGATTGCAATAAGCCGAGATCACGCCATTGCACTCCAACCTGGGTGACAGAGCAAGACTCCATCTCAAATACATACATACACACATACTTCTCAGCCAAGTGGGCACCTACTGTTCTGCTAAGGGGTGGAGACATGGACCTGCAGGTTCGCATTCTCCTGGATCTGAGAGGTTATTAGGTCACGTCTGAAGCCTCCATGCCAGCTAAACAAGGAACAGTGGATCAGCAGCGCACCTTGTTTATTATTGTAGTGCCCCAGTCGTCCATCCCTCTCTCCCCTTGTCTTCTGTGACTGGTCAAGCTAATTTGATTTGACATCCTGGCATTTGAGAATTGTCAAGTATTGTAACCCTAAGCAGTACTAATATTGAAACCCATACTTGAAATTTATGTAATCCAGATGTGCATGCCAATAAAGCAGAGATGAAATGGCAGGCCCGGATGGGGGAGGGCCGGGCTGGGTGGGGACTGTGTGTGGGGAAGAATTCTGTGGCCCTATATTTTTTCCACATGGTATATACAGCCAAGTAGGATTTTAGGAATTAATATTTTCCCTTAAGAATAGTAACTGGATTATGAAGTATAGCTTCAAGTAAGTACCAGTATTGGTTTTATTTGTAGCCAAAAATAACTGATTAAGTTTTGAGGAGAAGGAAGGCAATCTATTTTGAGTGCTTTTTAAAACATTTAAATTGGTTAGGACCCTTCAACAGTGTGGTCTTGGGACTTATTAGTCACACCAAATCAGAACTTTTTTTTTTTTTTTTAACCGAACAAGCAGCACTGGTGAACCAGGATTTGTGACATGGCTCTCTGATGTTGAATTTTTTCTATTTGAGCATATCATTAGAAGTCCCCCCTAAGAAACAAAGACTGTGACCCCTGAGTTGTCAATTCAAAGCCCTCCCACACTGGTAATACCCAAATGCCATTTATATTTTCTGAGAGCTCAGTGAGTAGGTGGATTAAATGTGAAAAGGTTTCTGTTCAGGTATTTGACAGTGGCCTTGATTGGAGCCTCTCTACCGTCTAGCAATGGCCCTGTTGTGTGACTTCCAGCACGACAGCTGTCTTCTCGGGCCATGACCTCTTCCACCTGTGGGATCACAGGACTGTGTCCAGCTGACCCAATGAGAATGGTATAAGTGCTTTATCTCATAGGGAGTTCTGAGTCAAAAATTTTGGTGTTCTTGACATGAAAGATTGGCAGAGTGTATTATTATTCCTTAGTGTTCTGTGCATAATTAACAACCACCCTTAACTAGACCTGGTAGCCCAGGGAAACTGGTCAGACCAGCTAGTGAAAGCAGGTGGAAAATGATCTCGAGGGAAGCACGGAGTCGGGATCCACATGAGTGGAGGTGACTTGTAGTGGATTAGGGTGCTCATAAAAACCGTGGTTGCAGTTGGTACCAGTGTCGTCTGTGGCTATTTCTAGGCAGGATATCAAGGGTCAGCTTGCTACTTTAGCCCCCTCTTAAGGCAAAAAAAAAAAAATACAAAAAAAAAGAGAGCCCTGTATTCAGGAGAGGCATGTGACATGCCGTGGTCCCCTGTTTCTCCTGCCCTAAACATCTCTGGAGAAAGTCAAGTGTGTGTGGCTTCTACAGCAGGGCTGGATGTTTTTCCCTGGGGTAGGAGGGGCATTTACCTGCTTTTCTTCAGCCATTATTAATAGGGCTCATTCCAGGAGGGGAGGAGAATGGTGCCTGTAACTCAGACTCCCCAGCACAGGCTCGGCCTGCAGGCTTCAGCCCTGTTGGAGTCAGGGCTTGCGTAAGGAATGCTGTCATGGATCCAAGCCAGATAGATTCCAAATGATGGAATCTGATGTTTCCTGTTGGGTTTGGGGAAGGGATTCAATGTGGTGTGGGCTTAGGTCCCCACAGTTTACCTCAGAAATAGTCAAGATGCAGGGAGCTGAATGAGGACTCTTGAGGCAGCTTTGCCAGCCTGGAGCCCAGGTGAGTCACTACCACCTCAGAAACATCCTTCAGAGGCCAGGATTCAGGCCCCAGGCGGGAGTCGGAGCATCCAGGCTGCTGGTCCGGTTCTCTCCACTGACGTCATCACCCCCACTTAGTCTGGAATGGCTGGCAACCTCTGCCTGAGGATGAGAGCCGGCTGGAAGTGGAAAAGCAGGAAATGTTTCCAGATTGGAAACTCAAGGCATGTTTGCGCAATACTGCACTCGGCCAAGACTGTGTGGCTGACCTGCATGCCTAATGGGATCCCAGGTCTGAAACAGGGTTCTGCAGAACCATTGGTCTGACCTCATACCTCCCAACTAGACACAATGATATCTTCTTGGCCAAGAAAAAATGACCTGTATTTTTCTTTTCTTTTTTAATGTTATCCAGCTGAGGTGTGCCTTTAAAAAAAAGAAAAAATATATATGTATATATACACACACACGCGTGTGAGTGTGTATATTCCAATCCACTACTTAATGCAGGGATGCAAAGTTCATATTAAAAGGGCTATAACCAGAAATAAGCCAACTGAAAGAATCATAGTATTAATAAAGGGCAAACTGAGAGTCCAGGTGAGAGGAACTGCAGTCTCTGGTGATGGAGTGCAGCCTGGTGGTTTAGAGCTCCAAAATGGAGGCCCATCAGCCTGGGTTTGAACCCTGGCTCTGTGGCTTACTAGCTGTGACCTTGGCTTCTGTCATCTTCTGTTCTTTTACTTATTGTAAGAAAGGGTGATAGTGCCACATCATGAATTAGTCTAAGACTCGAGTGCACTTCCACGCAAAGTAAGTGCTTAGTAAGTGGTAGCTGTTATCATAGTTAAATATCATTATTTTTGAGGCAGGGTCTCACTTGTTATAATTATTGTTATCCCTTCCCTCCAGCCTGCTTTAGAGTGATGCCCATGATGCAGTCAAAGGTGTCTGAGTTCCTTTCACTTTTCTAGATCGTTGCCCCAATACTAGTGCATAAAGGGATGCAAGGTTTTAGGAACTTTGACCTTGAAGCCAGACCGTGTAGCCACCGTCACTTCTCTCTGGGAGGCTGTTGTCAGATCAGGCCCTGTTCCATCCCTCTCCTCAGAGGTCTGCCAGTGTTACTCAGCCGTGAAGCCCATCAAGGGGCCACAGTTCAGATGGAGGAGGAGTCTTTAAGCAGAAGACAGAATGCCTGGGGATGCTGTTGTCTGGGGTCAAATGCTGGCTTCGTCCAATGGAGAAGTGAGTAGAACCAGCCCACTGTATCCCTTCTGCATCCCCTGCCAGCTTACTCTCTGAAGCAGCAAACCTGGAGTCGGTCGAGGTTCCCCAACAGAGAGACCCCGGGCCTTCCAAGAGCAGGCCTGGACAGCCTGGAGTTTTCTCTCAAAATTGTAACATAGGTTTATTCCAAAACAAAGCAACAAAAGTAGACCCCTGGTGTATCCTTGGCTCACTTCCATAAAGCATCACAACCATTAACCAAAGGAAAAGAAGGCCTGAGCCCTGTGACAGAAGTCAGGCCAAGATTTTCCTCACTCCCCTCCCTTTCTGGGACCCAGGAATAGTAAAAATAGTAAACATAATAATAACAAAAAATTTAAAAATTTTTTTTTAATTTAAAAAAAGCTAAAAATCATGGAATGTTTGCTAAATGTCAGGACGGTTTAAGTACTTTATATATATTAAGTTATTTAATCCTCCTGGCCTTTAAGAAACGCTATTATTGTTGTTTCCCTTTTACAGATTAGGGGACTAGGGCACAGAGCAGTTATGTAATTTGCTTAAGGTCACACAGCTAGTAGTGGCCATGCCAACTTTAGAACTCAGATAGTCTGGAATTAGAGGCTGTACACTTAACCACAGCTCCGAATTGCGTCTCATGATAGCTATCAAGTTGTTATAGAAATAAACCATATATACGATAAAATTATATCAAACTATACATACACATTATTCCAGTGTGTATGGTTTGTTTGTTTTTGTTTTTTTTTTTTTTTTGAGACGGAGTCTTACTCTGTCGCCCAGGCTGGAGTGCAGTGGTGTGGTCTTGGCTCACTGCAAGCTCCGCCTCCCAGGTTCACGCCATTCTCCTGCCTCAGCCTCCCGAGTAGCTGGGACTACAGGTGCCCGCCACCACGTCCGGCTAGTTTTTTGTATTTTTAGCAGAGACGGGGTTTCACTGTGTTAGCCAGGATGGTCTCGATCTCCTGACCTCGTGATCCACCTGCCTTGGCCTCCCAAAGTGCTGGGATTACAGGCGTGAGCCACCACGCTTGGCCTGCCAATGTGTATGGTTTTTTAAGTTTTGCTATTATACTCTAATTGTGTGAGATTTAACCATATGGGGAAAGTGGGCAAAGAATACACAGGACCTTTCTGTATTCTTTTTTTTTTTTTTTTGTAGCTTCCTGTGACTCTATAATTATTTCCAAATAAGAGGTCAAAACAAAAGCAAACCACAATCAACAGTGTATTGAATTCTTATTGTATGCCAAGCACTGTGATAAACATTTGACATTTATTATTTTATTTACTCCTAACAGCAACCCAATAAGATGTGGGTACTATCATTACCTTTAGTTACAGATGAGGAAACTGAGGGTTGGCAAGGTTAATAAGTTGGATACCATCAATAAGAAGTAGTATGACCACTGGGTAGTACCCACCTAGATTTATTATAAACATCAAATGAGAAAAAGCACCTGGTATATGGATGCTCTGTAAATGTTGATTTCCATGTGTTTGCTTGGCAAGCACAGAGCCCTGCTAGGTGCCATACACAGTCTAGCATTAGCCAGTCCAAGCCTCTGCTGGTTTGGCTCACAGGATGCTAGGGATATAAGGACAAGTACAACATGTTTCCACCATCAAGGAGCATATAGTTGGGGAACAGTGACTTTCATGGTTCCAAAGGCAAGTTGTATGTATGTATGTATGTATGTATGTATATATGTATGTATGTATGTATTTGAGATAGGGTCTCACTCTGTTGCCTAAGCTGGAGTGCAGTGGCACAATCACAGCTCATTCAGCCTCAACCTTCTGGGCCCAAGCAATCCTCCTACCTCAGCCTCCCAAGAAGCTGGGACCACAGGTGTGTGCCACCATGCCCAGCTAATTATTTTTTGTAGAGGTGGAGTCTCCCTGTGTTGCCCAGGGTAGTCTCAAACTCCTGAGCTCAAGCAATCCTCCCATCTTGGCCTTCCAAAGTGCTGGGATTTCAGGCATGAGCCACCACTCCTGGCTTAGTTGTATGTATTTAGCATATGAACCCAGAGGAAGTACCCTCCTACCTCAGAGCTCCCTCCCCTGGAGCCAGAGTCTGGATGGTTGGACCCAAGCCAGGCACCTTCCTGGGACTCAAGGACACGGTGAGGGTTTGAAAGAGGGAGCGTTATCAATCACCATGTTGGATGGCATCAGTGATTATTATCTTCATTTCCATCAAAGGTATCTTGTGAAAGGGTGTCGTCAAGTTCAATTTAGTCTGAATCAGGACATGGCAAGGACTTATTTTCTATTTCTGCCCTGGGCTGGACCTGTCTTGAATAATTCAGTGTTCATCATCTACTTCTAAAAGCCGAGCTTCCTGCACTTCCCCGCCATCACCCGTCCCTATACAGCTTTATCCAGGGTCATGTGGCTGCTTGTTACTCCCTGTCTCATCTCCATCAAAAACCCACCCATCCCCACCTCTGGCTGCTAGTAAATGAGTGTTTTCAGGAAAGAGAATCAACTTTGGGTATGTAGTACAAGGTATCAGCTGCCTAAAGTCAAGAGGCAGCCCTCAGGGCAGAAGGCATCACACAGTAGCCTAGGGACATCTTTCAACCTAGCACTCTTTAAAAAAATGAAGAAAACCCAAAACTTGACGATATGCTGTCATCTAAAACTTGGGAGAGTCCCTGATCTGGCAACAGCTGGCTAGAGCTGAATAGCATCTGCCCCCTCTAGATAGGCAAATGCTGTTCCCATCCCCCAAACTCCACTTGTTTACCTTGCATGCCTGGTCCCCAAGAGCATCTAGTTGTCAACCTCTGAGGTGGAGGAAGGAAAGCCCTCGGGCTGGGCACGGTGGCTCACGCCTGTAATCCCAGCACTTTGGGAGGCTGAGGCGGGCGGATCACCTGAGGTCAGGAGTTCCAGAACAGCCTGGCCAACATGGTGAAACCCCACCTTTACTAAAAATACAAAAATTGGCTAGGTGTGGTGGTAGGTGCCTGTAATCCCAGCTACTCGGGAGGCTGAAGCAGGAGAATAGTTTGAACCCAGCAGGTGGAGGTTGCGGCGAGCCGAGATCGTGACACTGCACTTCAGCCTGGGCAACAGAATGAGACTCCATCTCAAAAAAAAGGAAAACCGTCTACAGTGGTGAACAGATTAGATGTTTTCGAAGATACGTGGGCTATGTTTGATCCTGAAACCATGCAGGAAGCTGCCCACCCACCCTTCTGAGGCCAGTGTTACATCTAGTCCTCTTGGTCGGGGAGCTAGGATTCTAGAGGAGAATTCTCAGCCCTGCATCAACACCCTGACTGCAGCAGGATTTCTGAAAGAGCCACTGGGGGAACGACATGCTGACTTGGATCGTTGTGCATCCGTGCATGAAGCATCCATGAGAAAAGGGCTGGTCTGGAGTGTTTCTGGGTGATGGGTCACCAGATAAGGAGCCAGAAGACGTAAGTTTCAGTCTGGCTGTACCACTTGCTAAGTGGACATTTGACTTGTTTGATTTTCTTATCTGTAAAATGGGGATAATGTCCACTGTGCCTGCCAACAGGGTGGATGAGAGGATCGAGTCACGTGATTGTATGAAAATGTTATGAATTGTGGAGTTGTATTGAAAAATTAGGTGGTGTGACAGCTATGGTAGGCTGTGGAAGCACACACAACCTCTCTGAGTGTGGAGATCAGGAGTTGACAAGCTAGGGCCAGTGGGCCAAATCCCATCCACTGCAAATGGTTTTTATATTTTGAAATGGTTGAAAGATAATCAAAAGACAAATGATGTTCCATGGCACATGGCATTTGTGTGAAGTTCAAATTTCTCTGTCCACACATGAAGGCTCGTTGGGACACAGCCTTGCCATTTGGTTGCAAGTTGTCCGTGGCTGCTCTTGCTCTACAACAGACGAGGTGGGGAGTTGTGAGAGAGACCACATGGTCCACAAAGCATAAAGTATTTGCTACCTGACCCTTAGAGAAAGCTTACCAAGCTGTGGCCTAGGTCATGGAGGGGCAGAGGCTGAATCCCCTCCCTTCTTTTCCTTTGTTTCTTCTGCCACCCAGAAGCAGGTGCTACTGCAAATGGGTGGCACAAGCAAGGAATATATTCAGATCTCACAGAAGCAAATCCGCTGTGACCCACAGCAAATCTGCCCTAAACAACAGAGCCAGGAGTTTCTCCCAGTTTAATTCCTATCGAGTGCTTCCATCCTCTGAGCTCCAGCTTAGAGGCACTTCCCGATGAAAACCACAGCATTCGTTTGTAAAACCAATCCTCCTTTTAGCAACAACCACAAAAAGAGAAGGGGCTGTTCCTGTCACAGTGGGCATTTCTCCATCGTGTTCACTACCCCAGGGGCCTGGTCAGTGGTGCTTCCTCTCCTTGGCCACAAACTGGCAAGAAACACAAAGGGCAAGTGCTGTTCTGATAAGGCTGTGGGGAGCATCAGCGCTGAATCATGTCCCCCAAAAGATATGTTGAAGTCTTAACCCCTAGGACCTCAGAATGTCACTTTATTTGGAAATAAGTAGGTGTGGATGTAGTTAGCTAAGATGAGGGAGGCCCTACTGGGGTAGGGTGAGCCCCCCATCCAACATGCCTGGTGTCCTTACAGTAAGAGGGGCATCTGAATACAGGGTGAGGCACACGTGGAGGATGCATGGGACGTGGAGGGCTGTGTCTAGCAGACGAGGAAGCTGGGAGGAGGCAATGGAAAACCTACCAGGGTCCCAGAGGAAACAGGGCCCTGCCGACACCTTGATTTCAGACTTCTTGCCTCCAGGAGTGTAGAGAATAAAGTTCTGCTGTTTAAAGCCTCCCAGTTCATGGTACTTTGTTACAGAAGCCCCAGGAAACTCACGCAGTGGCTGGCCCACCCTGCTGGTGCAGCATTCCAATACCCTTCCAGCACCTGGCATTATCCCTGTTCTACAAATAAGGCAGTAAAGGCACGGCAGGTTCCAATGACTGCCTGAGGTTTTGGCTAGTGGCAGAGCAGGAATCAAACCCAGGCCCTCTGATTCCACGCTGCTGCAGTGGATGATCTGGGAAATGGCATCCGTCCTATCCCCATCCCTAGCATCCACTAAGAGGAGAGAGTGGGTTCTCAGACTGATGGCATCTTCTGCTTCGTGTTCCTCATTCCAGGAGCTCTGAGGAAGTTATTTTTCTACTGTGAGCATCTGAACTTATTTACTTGAGTTCTTAAATATGTACAAGAAAAAAATCAGGCCAGACACAGTGGCTCACGCCTGTAATCCCAACACTTTGAGAATCCAAGAGAACCCAAGACAGGTGGATCACTTTGAGCCCAAGAGTTCAAGACCAGCCTGGGCAACATGGAGAAAACCTGTTTCTCCAAAAAAATTAAAAAGTTAGCCGAGCATGGTGGCTGGCGCCTATAGTCCCAGCTACTCAGGAGGCTGAGGCTGGAGAATCACTTCAGCCCGGGAAGCTGAGGTTGTAGTGAGCCGAGATCAAGCCACTGCACTCCAGCCTGGGCAACAGAGCCAGACCCTGTCTAAAAAAGAAATCTTAAAATAGGGAGCATGTTTTACATACATTTGTGCATTATTTGCAATAAAAATTGAAGGGGAGTGAACTCATTTTCTTAGCCATTTACAGTGTATCTGAAGAATGTGCTTAAGAGATCCTTGGGGAGGTACCCCAAATAAAACCCCCGTGTGCAAGGCAATTTAATAAGGGAAGTCTCCAATGGCCTCCTGGAAAGCATAAGAATACTGATACTTCCTTCTCAGATAGCACCTGGTTGGCCAAGCCCTTGTGTAACAAACATAAACGAAATCCACACCAAAAACTGGAGATGGTGCACTTTCCCCCACTAGGGTGATTCCTTTTCAAACTTTCAACTCACCCACTGGAGAAGAAACTCAGGTTGCAAGTGAAATCTTACCATTCAAAGTCTAGGATTTTTTTTGTTTCAAAGATTGCCTTTTCTCTGTGTTACAAGTATTTTCAAACATGCAGACATGTATTCAGGGCCCAGGTTTAGGGTTTCTCAACTACGGGGATGGAAATGTGGGATGGGGGCAGGGAGTGATGCCGTTAGGATGGGGAAGAGGCCAGGGTTGGGGTCCAGGAAAGAGAATGCCAGGGACCTTCAGAAAGTCAGCAAGACTGAGCCCCAGTGGGGTGTTCCTGGCCAGTTGAGTCTGTCCCTGTCTGCCGTGGTGACCCAGGTTTCTCCATGGAGTTCCACCAGCATTGGCTTGCTCTTCTGAGGGCTGCCGCCTCTCGAGCACCCAGAATTTGAATGCCTGGCCTCAGCTACAGAGTACTTAGCCGTCGTGACACATGGCTGGCAGCGTCCGATGTGCACGTCTGCTGCTGCCAATAAAGAGAATTGTTTCTTTCTCTGAACAGTGTCCATTTACATTGAGAGAATTTTCCTCTCCTACCTCCACCAGCACTTCCTCCCCGCCCCGCCCCTCCCTCCCCTACCGCCCCACAAAAAGGAAAAAGCTTTTGGGGAATTTGTTTTTAGTGGGCTCACTCAAAAGGAGCTTTATGTTTATTTTCTGAGTGGCCTCTGGACTGTTGTGTCCATTTATCATACCTCCCCCTCCTCTCCCTCCCCTCCCACCCACTGGCCCCCATCTCTCCTCTACTCTGAAAACCTAAACTTCATCAAACTGTTCCTAACGACTACCACATGTCTACAGAGGGCACAGGGGGTGGGGGAGGGGGGTCTGGGAAATGAAGAAACCCTCCAAGGAGCACAGTAGCATATTAAAATTCAATGGCTTAGTCATCAGAGTTTTCAGCCCAAGCACCGAAGAAAAATAAATGAATGTTCTGTAACAGTCTTGTGAATCTCGGAGGAAGGGGGTGGCAGGGGAGGGAGAGGAGAGGAGATGTTGTGGTTTTTAGATAGAGGAGTTCATGCTGTAGAGAACAACTAAGGCCTTTGCTCAGAAATAACAAGACACACTACTGTTTTCCTGCTTGCTGGAGGAGTGCATAGTGTCAGGGCTGGCAGGGATTGGTATGATCGGCCAGCTCTGCTCACGGATGAGGAAACTAAGGCCCAGGCCAGGGATGTGACTTCTTTAGAGTCATATAAGTAGAGGCCAGGTGCAGTGGCTTATGCCTGTAATCCCAGCACTTCGGGAGGCTGAGGCAGGAAGATTGCTTGAGCCCGGGAGTTCAAGGCCAGACTGGGCAATATAGTGAGACCCCATACTTCCGAAAAAAAGTAACAATTTGCTAGGCGTGGTGGCATGTGCCTGGAGTCCCAGCTACTTGAGAGGCTGAGGTGGAAGGATTGCTTGAGTGCAGGAGTTTGAGGTTACGATGAGCTATGATCGCACCACTGCACTCCAGCCTGGGTGACAGAGTGAGACCCTGTCTCTAAATAAGTAGATAAATAAATAACAAAAATGAATTCGTGGTAGGGATGGAACTGGATCCCCTCAATCATTCTTTCCTCCCAACTCAGGCAGATCTGCTTGGAGTTTCTGATGGTGTTTTATTCTGTTTTTTGAGATGGAGTTTTGCTCTTTTCTCCCAGGCTGAAATGCAGTGGCGTGATCTTGGCTCACTGCAACCTCTGCCTCCAGGGTTCAAGCGATTCTCCTGCCTCAGCCTCCCGAGTAGCTGGGGTTACAGGCACCTGCCACCATGCCCAGCTAATTTTTGTATTTTTAGTAGAGACAGGGTTTCACCATGTTGGCCAGGCTGGTCTCAAACTCCTGACCTCAGACGATCCACCCACCTCGGCCTCCTAAATTGTTGGGTTTACAGGCATGAGCCACTGTGCCCGGCTTCTTTTTTTTTTTTTTTTTTTTTTCTTGAGACAGAGTTTTGCTCTTGTTGCCCAGGCTGGAGTGCAATGGCATGATCTCGGCTCACCGCGACCTCCACCTCCCAGGTTCAAGCAATTCTCGTCTCAGCCTCCCAAGTAGCTGGGATTACAGGCATGTACCGCCACGCCTGGCTAATTTTGTATTTTTAGTAGAGATGGGGTTTCTCCATGTTGATCAGACTGGTCTCAAACTCCCAGCCTCAGGTGATTTGCCCACCTTGGCCTCCCAAAGTGCTGGGATTACAGGCATGAGCCACCACGCCCAGCCAATTCTGATGGGTTTTAAGAGCATCAGCTCTTGGGCTGAGAACTGCCATGGTGTCCACAAGGTACTCACCCCATTGAGGGTAGCTGCTTCAGTGACATTGCAGCAATGCTGGTGGGCCTTTCTCCACCTATCCTCTCCCCCAGCTAGGCCGGTGAAAGGGCCTGGGTGTTTGTGAGTTGTCTTATATGCTCAGGCTTCAAGGACTCAACCTGCCTCTGGAACTTGTTGCTTTGGTTCTATTTTTCCTTGTATCCCTGCATCTTCCTTAGGAAGGATAGACCAGATTGCCCTTTCCTTTGCTTTTTTCAAATGAAGTGACTGAGTCACGAGGAAGTGAGAGGACTTGGTAAAGTCCTGAGTTGATGTGAAAGAAATGGCTCTGCAATGCACATCTCCCCTTTCCCTGTCCTCCATGCTGATTCAGATCCCCCATTTTGGTGACCAAGGACATTGAATAGGAGAGAGATTGTGAAATCTTTGAGCTCAAAGTTTTAGAGGAGAATGAAGCCAAGCCCCTGTTCCGAGGATGAGGAAGTGGGGTCGGGATGAGGAGGGGTCTGGCCAGGGCCAGCAGGCATTACAGGCTCGGGCCAGCAGAAATGTGGGATTCACCCTGGACTAGCTGTGGGACACGCTTCGAACAGTTTAATGTCCCAGGAGGGATTGAGGTGTGGCCAGTCCATGCCACCCACCACTGGTCCCAGAACAGGGAGAGCATTGTAGTTGACTGTTATATTGGCTTTGAGTCTCTGTTTGGGCTTCTTTGATCAGCTTGGGAGAAAACTGAAAGAAAAAGGTAGACAAAGTAACCACCCAACTCAGCTAAATTGCTGGCAGCAAAAAGTCAAACAAAATCAGATTTTCTGAGCAAGTTTGAAAGGTCTCCCTCGAGTAGCTGGGCAAATTCCCATGGATCTGGGCCATGAAGCATCATTTCCAAAGGCATTGATTGGTCTGCTCTTGCTTCCTCTGTGTTATGGCAGAAACACTGGCTGTATCCAGACCTCTGACCGTTCTTCCTGTCCACAGCACAGAGACACATCACCATGTGCCTGATGTGCTGCCATTGAATCCTAGGGATGGTGTGAATTGAAGAGCCCATCTCACAGAGGAAGAAACTGAGGCCGAGAGAGCTAGGGAAACCCTGCTTTGAACTCTCAGCCTCGAGACTGCTCACCGTACTCCCTATTCAGGGCTTCCCTCCAAGCTGCTTCTAGAAGATCAGATGTGTTTGGAGACTCTCCTGATGGCCCTAAAACTCTCTCCCTTTTTCTCCTGCTGGAGAAGCCTGGTAAGAAGGCCTGTGTTACTTCCCTTAGAGAAAACACTGGGAAACTTACCCTGGAAGACCACCGATCTCATAGAGCAAAGCCAGACAAACGTCAGACTCCGTAAAGACGTCAGCATGTTAAGGAGAACTGTCTGGGCCTGCAGTACTCACACACACCAGCCTTGTTAGCAGATGGGTTTATGTTCTCCCTCCCATGCCGCAAATTGCAATCTCCATGGCAGATACCAGTGGGGGACTGGGGTCGGGCCTGAGGACAGTGTCTTGCGCATGCCTGATGTGTGTCGTGTGTCACTTTGTGGGCTAGGAGATAGGGCTCGTGGGGGTAGGTCAGCCCATTCATCCTTGTTTCCCTACTGTGCCTAGAATTGAGCTCTGTCCCCAGAGGGTGCCTACAACATGCCTAGGGAATGAGTCCCTGGGCTGGAAATGGAAACTCTTAACCCACTGCCGCACCTGGCTGGCTTTCCAGCCTCTGCAAGAATGAGTCAGCCACCTGCAGGAGAGCCTCAGGGAAGAGCCTAGCGCTTCCAATCCAGATAAGCTTTGGCTACCTGGGCCTGTGACAAGTGACAATAAAAGGAAAGCCTGAGCAGACCTGTGTTTATAAGCATGAGGGAGGGGTCTGCACTCAGAGGTGTGCTAATTAAAAGCTGAGAACCTGCAAAAGAACTTATGTTTAAACCACACCTCCTCTCTCCATCCACCCTGCCTTATCCTGCTGGTTGCTTTTGTTGCAATGAAAAGCCAATTTTATTTCGCCCACAGAGCCTTTGTTAATGAATTTCTAACCAGAACCTAAAGTTAGGGAATGTGAAGGGGGAGCGTGGCCCTCATGCAAGCGCATGCACACATATGGACTCTCACATGTAAGACCAAACACTCCATGGCTCCTCTCTGTGTCCCCCCAACCCCCACCAAAAGCAGCATTTCTTGAGAGATGGACCCTTAACCTCAGTGTATCCAAGGCCCAAAGGACCTAATGAAAACCAGAGCTACCACCAAAGCATTTCTGATGCTAAACCGGCCTCCGGAGTCCTTTAGCATCAGGGCCCTGGGCTGTGAGTGAGCTCAGTTCAAAACAAATCTGGGGCCCATTATCTCCCTGGCCTGATCTTGTCTCCTGTGGCTGCCCTATTAGACCTTTCCTGGCATGATGACATGTTTTGCCGGGTCCTTCTCCTTTGTCCAGTTTCCAGGGCAGTGTTTAGGCAGCTCAAAGTAGAGCGCAGTGCTGGGTACTGACCCCCTGGGCACCTGAGGGTTTGCAGGTGAAAATCGCCCACAAGAGGTGGCAGGAAGTAGGATGGTGTTGACCTGGCAAGCTCTGGTGGAAGCCCTTGAGAAAACAGTATTGCATTATTGTCACCGTTAATAATGGCCCTTTATTTGAGCTTTGCTAGGACAATGCTCTAAACAAAGCTGAGAGGAAGAAACAGTCCCTGCTGTGGGGCCTTGTAATTTATCAAGGCTAATGGAGGAAGAAAAATCCACTGGGGAAAGATTGTGGGGGTGGGCTGGAAATAGATTTGATTGTTGCTGGAGGTGTAATTGGACGATACCCACAGCCTAGCTATGCATCCCCATTTGCTTTGTTGCAACAGGACTGTGTTTCTAGCCCCTCCTTTGTCTTGTCTAGTTCCGCTGGATCTGAGTCCCTTGAAGGCAGATTGAGGTCTAAGTCTTGGATCTGATGTAGCAGCATGACCTCAAGCGGGTTCCTTTACATCTGAGCCTTAGGTTTCCTCATCTGCAGGGGAGGTACCCAGATTGGAAATCATGAGAGTCCAAGCCCCTTAAATTGCTAAAGGAATACTAGCTGCCAAAAACAGATGACAAAAGTATTGAGGAAAGAGGACTTGCTAGAAGTGTCTTTGCATTTCTTAGAGGATCCAAATCCCAAGCTTGGACCTAACTGAGGCCACCATTTACTGAGAGTGCAAGCATCAAACCTGTTGCATCTCTGGACATCATTTATTTCTCTATCAAAGAACTGTTGCAAGAATGATTGCCTCCCACCTTTTCCACACAAGGATGTGAGTCGGTGTTGTTTTCTTGTTGGGTGCTGGACTCACTGTACCAGGGGTATGGTGGCATTTCAGGGCTGGAAGGCCTCTATGAAAACCAGCACCCCACCCTGCCAAGTTGGAGGTCCTGCTGGCCTCCAGAAATGCTGGCAGCCACGAGCTGCAGCTGTGTTGCAACAAGTCTGATTTAATTTGGGGGGTGGTACAGAGATAGCACTGTGATGTTTTTTAAAAGCCAGAAGAATACAGCTTATTCACCAAACTGTGAAACTGGCTATGCCTTGGGTGGGGGAAGCCAGAGGAAAATGTGTGATAGCGTTTTTTAAAAGAGTAAAAATGGTGATAATTATAAATTTACTATAATGCCCATTATTGCATGAGATCTAAGTGGATTAACTCATTACAGCTAAGTCAGCATCAGGTTTTCTTAAGGCCTCTTCCCTTCTGGGGTTTATAATTCTGTTCTTATCTTTCTATTAATTTATAAGGTGGGAAGCCAATCATTGTCTTCTGTGATCCTTGTTATCACCCCCTTGTTTCCTCAGAAGTAAAAATCAGGCAAAAAAAAAAAAAAGTACTTTTTTATATAATGCAATTGGAGTAAACCTGAAAATGTTGGTAAATAGGAGGATTTCTATAAGTTAAATTTTCTTTCAAATGTATGAAAAAAACAGACTACCTTGTAGAATCCCATTGTAAATAGTTTTGTCAAGCAAGGATGTGTCCATATATTTGTCTTTGTGGTAAGCCTGGATCTTTCCTGTCCACAGCTGTGACACTGTGTACTCAAGCTGATACATCAGTCACTCTAGCAGCATTTCTGTTTTTTATATTAACTTATATCCTTTCTCTATAAAATTTTCTAGGTTATTAAACCTAGGCGAGCGTGATTGGGAGAGATGTGAAAGCGCCTTACAAAGTGTCTTTTTTTGGGGGGGACAGGCGGGGAGATGGAGTCTTGCTCTGTTGCCTAGGTTGGAGTGCAGTGGTACGATCTCTGCTCACTACAACCTCTGCCTCCCAAGTTCAAGCGATTCTTCCACCTCAGCCTCCCAGGTAGCTGGGATTACAGGCACCTACCAGCACACCCAGCTAATTCTTTGTACTTTTAGTAGAGACAAGGTTTCACCATGTTGGCCATGCTGGTCTCAAACTCCTGGCCTCAGGTGAGCCACCACATCCAGCCTTAGAAAGTGTCATTTAGATGAGAGAATGCTATACACCCCACAGGACAAGGACGTGTGGCTGTACAGTAGGGTGAAAGAAAGCCTGGAATGGAAATGGAGTCTCAGTTTGCCCTCAGCTCTGCCCTCACCTTTTTCATGACCCTGGGCAGGACACTTAGTCTCCATGGGCTTCCATATTCACATCTGTAAAATGAGGGGTACCGATTGGATGCTTTTTTTTTTTTTTTTTTTGAGACGGAGTCTCGCTCTGTCGCCCAGGCTGGAGTGCAGTGGCGCGATCTCGGCTCACTGCAAGCTCCGCCTCCTGGGTTCACGCCATTCTCCTGCCTCAGCCTCCCGAGTAGCTGGGACTACAGGCGCCCGCCACCACGCCCGGCTAATTTTTAGTATTTTTAGTAGAGACGGGGTTTCACCGTGTTAGCTAGGATGGTCTCGATCTCCTGACCTCATGATCTACCCGCCTCGGCCTCCCAAAGTGCTGGGATTACAGGCGTGAGCCACCACGCCCCGCCCCGATTGGATGCTTTAAGAAAACCTGTGAGATAAGCGTTTCAGAATTCTTCCAATGGTGCTATCCCAGACCAAATGTCCATTTAAGAAAAACTATTAATCCCTTATCAATACAATTTATCCTTTGAAGGAGGTAGCCGTGTGTTTCTAGACAACATCCCGAGGAGTAACTCTATCTGGGGATTCCGCTGCCTTTTCAGAGCCCTGCACTGCAGTGTGTGCTGACATGTCCTCTTCAGAGACCCCTCATTGAATTACACTGTGATCAGCAGTTGGGACCTTCTGTATTTATTATTCAGGAGGCAGTACACAGCCCTCCGCCCTGCAGAGTGCAGGTACTTTATCAGCTAGGATCAGATGGGTTATTGAATTCAGAAAATCTTCATTTTGTATTCAGCTTGCTCTCCCTGTTCCACTTGATCACGTTCCTCATTGACTCTCAGGGCCCTTGGGGATTTCATGGCGAGAAGCCTCCAAGCGCTGAACGGTGGGTACAATTCTGTCCTCTTTGTACTTAGGCAGGGCACCCAGGAAAGCAATTATTCCAGAGCCTTACTTTATATTTAGCAGAGATTTTCTTTTTCATTTAGGCCAGGCATAATGGCTCATGCCTATAATCCCGGCACTTTGAGAGGCCGAGGCAGGCAGATTGCTTGAGCCCAGGAGTTTGAGACCAGCCTGAGCAACATGGCAAAACCCCACCTCTAGAAAAAATACAATAAAAAATTAGCCAAGTGTGGTGGTGTGCACCTGTGATCTCAGCTCCTCGGGAGGCTAAGGTAGGAGGATTGCTGGAGCCCAGGAGGTCGAGGCTGCAATGAGCTGTGATTATGCCACTACACTTCATCCTGGGTAACAGAGACCCTGTCTCAAATAATAATAATAATAATAAAGTTTATTTAGGGGAAGGTCTCTGGGATTTGTTGACTAGTCCTAGTTTTCTAGGGGTGCTAAGCGTTTGAGGACAGCTATGAATGTGATCCAGCCAGTTTTGAAACGCCATTGATAGGTTATATTTCTGATTAATGTAACCGGTCACCTTTCTGTAAGGCTGCAGGCCAGATCCCAGCTGCTGAAAGGGAGAGAAAGAGACAGTGATACCCCACAGATCTGAAAGTCAAGGAAAGGCTGAACTTCTATATCACCCAGAGGAGAATACCTGTCTATTTCTGAGAAGGAGGGGAGCTGAGTAGGGAAGAATTTCCATAGAGTTCTGCATTTCCTCTTCGTTCTCCACAAAACAAAAATCTGTTCACCGTTTGCAAGTTTCTGTGGTGGTTCTTACCTATTCCCCAAACTACTTTTAAAAGCTTAGGGTTGCTGGGTACATTTCCTCCCTTATCTTCCCTGCTTTATTCCTGCTATAAAATCACCACACTTAATTCAAACCAGAGTTGTTGGATCTGCCCTGCCAGGCCTCGTTCAGACTTGGTGGTGCTGACTAGCAAGAGCCCAGGCCAGACACATGAGCTTATGACCTCACTGTGGAGGACAGGCAGAGAGCAGAGGGTGGACTAGGGTGGAGAGACAGACCTGGGCTATTAGACCAAAATGCTAGCAAGCCTGACCCCAAGAACAATTGCAACAGTAACAGTAACAACAGCAAGAATTAACAATAGCAAGCATACATTGAACACTTAGACTTCACCAAGCAAATAAATGTTCAATCCTCACACATAGCGTAATGTGAGCAGAACAGCAGGTGAAAAACAACCAGGTATATAAATATAAAGTGATATGCCCCACCACTACCACATGCATATGTACTACACTTCCCTAACAAGAGCAGGCACTTCTGGCTGGGCGCAGTGGCTCACGCCTTTAATCCCAGCACTTTGGGAGGCCGAGGCAGGTAGATCACCTGAGGTCAGGAGTTTGAGACCAGTCTGGCCAACATGGTGAAACCCCGTCTGTACTAAAACTACAAAAATTAGCTGGGCATGGTGGCAGGTGCCTTACTCAGGAGGGTGAGGCAGGAGAATTGCTTGAGCCCAGGAGGTGGAGGTTGAATTCAGCTGAGATCGCCCTGCTGCACTCCAGCCTAGGCAACAAGAGCAAGACTCCATCTCAAAAAAAAAAAAAAAAAAAAAAAAAAAAAAAAAAAAAAAAAAGCAGGCACTTCTGTAGTGCTCACTAGGCACAGTTCTAAGGACTGTACATATTTTAACTCACAACTCTAAGAGGCAATTCCTACTGCTGTTTCCATTTGATAGATGGCACCAAAACACTGAGAAGTTAAATAACTTGCCTAGAGCAACACTGGATTGTCTTCAGTCTACTATTGTGTCATTAATTCCATCTCTGTAAATCTTTGACAGGGGCATTTCTCATCTGCAAGACAGGTGTAATGGTACCTCCTCTTACCTCTCTCTCACTGTGAGGATTAAAGGGAAAAAAAAAATGAAGTGGGATAGATATTTGTAAATTGTCATTCCATATTCAAATGACCTGTGGGGAAGACCTGTGAGGGATACACAGTAATAGTGGAGAACTGTTGGGATCAGTGACACAAAGTTTATAGGCCAACATCACAATCCATAAAGTATGCCCTGGGACCCTTAATCCTGAGATTTCTATGGGGACAACACAGATTGGAGTTATTGAGGCGGGTCCTGACAGTGGAGTTGCAGGGGTCATTAGAGAACTGCCTGAAGGCTCTGCTGCCCCTGCCTGGGCCTTGCCTCCTTGAGGGACTCTGGGCTGGGGACTCAGGGAGACTGGGGCAGCATGGCCTGTGACTGGGATGTGCTTTGGAGGGATTAGGTGGGTCCGTGTGATTATTAACAACCCCTAGGTAGAGAATATCTCCTCAAGGCCAGGTGCAGTGGCTCACGCCTGTAATCCCTATACTTTGGGAGGGTGAGGTAGGTGGATTGCTTGAGCCCAGGAGTTTGAGACCATTCAGACCATTCTGGGCAACATAGCAAGACCCTATCTTTACAGAAAATAAAAATAAATTAGCCAGATGTGGTGGTGTACGCCTGTAGCCGCAGCTACTCAGGAGGCTGACATAGGACGATGCCTGAGTCCAGGAGGTCGAAGCTGCAGTGAGCCATGTTTGCACCACTGCACTCCAGCCTGGGCAACAGAGCGAAATCCTATCTCAAAAAAAAAGAAGTCACTCCTCAGTCATATTAGCTGCATTTCAAATGCTCGATGATTGTGTGGGTTAGTGACTACTGTGTTGGACAGCACAGATACAGAGCACTGTCACCATTACAGAAAGTTCTAGAGGCTACCTGATTCATCTGAGTACATGATGGCAAGCCTTCTCTTTCCTTGGCTGGGTTCTGTGCCCCTTTCTAGTGTAAAAACTCTCCTCCACCTTCACCTCTTAGAGGCCTCCTGGAGATGTGGCGCTCTGGGTTGCTTTTGATAAGTACCAATTCTAAACGCTGCAGTCGCTTTTTCTTCCTTCTCTGCTGCCATAGAGCCACATCTTCCTGAGCCACGTGTGGCTCTTGGGTTCATTTTCTTTTCATTTTTTCCACCATGGTGTTCTGAATGGACAAGTCAGAATTCAGAGGTTGGTATTAAGACCTATCTTCATAACAAGCCCACCTCATCGGACCATAGGCCACCTGCTATTTGTACTAACACTTGGGGTCATTTCATGTGTGAGGAATAATGAAGTTGCATTGTATATTCAGAACTTTAAAATTTCTTAAATAAGTTTGTGTTTTACCAGCTAAGCTGCTCAGAAGGCATTTGACTACTATGAGTGGCTCTGTGTCTAGATGAGCCCTGGTTGGGTAGCAGTTCAGAGCAACTCAAGAAATCTGGCCAGAGACAGGACAAACTCTGTCTCATCCTTGCAGCTGCACAGCCATGACAGTCCACAAAACGGAGAATTTGCCAGCGAGATTTTTTAGGTTGTAATTTTCCTCTTGGTTAGCCTGTGGCTCTCCGTCCATCCCCTCCAGAGTGAAAGAGCGTGAGTGTTCAGATAAGAGACTGGGAAAATAGACTTCGTGAACCATTTTTCACTTGGGAAACAAAAAAGTCATTGGTGATTTTGCCTTGAGTGTTTGGAACCTGACACCAACCTCGTCCTCCACCGAGCCCCCAAATGTCACACTGTACAGGTTGCCGACACCATGTCTCATTAGCGACTTGATTCTCCCCCAACCCTGGCTTCTTTTCCCAAACAAACCCCCTACAACTGGAAGGTCAGAACCCCGGACAGCTTTTTACACAGCCAGCATATGGTGTTTGCTTTAGCACGGATCCACAAATGATGTGTTATTTCAGTGGAGGTGCAGAAAATTATATGACAAAACCGGGTTTGTTTCTCTGCTAGAAACCCAAGGCTGAAATACTGCAGTATTCCTTCAAGACTGACTCAGAAGACGAAAGGGAGCCTTTCCCAGAATTAGGGGGCATTCACCAGGGACCAGAAGGGAGGGGGGAGAAAGACAACATTGCACTGGTCACTAGTGGCTGGGCCAGTGGTTTATTTTCTGTCTGTGTTTTATTAAGTTTGTGTTTTCCATCTGACTGTTCCTCGTGTGATTTATTTGTCTCTAGGTGCCCCCCGCCCCACCCCCCACAAGTAGATGATAAACCGACGGCAGTGTGGACAGCACAGTTGCTGAGACTCTTTGGTTGGATTTTACGCAGGAACAGAAATAGGTGTTGGGCTAGTGCCAGGGTGTTTTGTGAGGACTTAATCTCCACCTAGTGGGTTCTGCACCATTTTGGACTGAATGCTGATATCCTGAAAACTGGGGCTGGGTAGTGATGCCCGAAAGGAAATGATCAGGAGTTGGGTTTTACTTAAGAAGACATTTGGAATGTCCTTGAGGCCATTGTGGGATCACATTTCTCCCCCTCTATTTTTATGGCTCCTTGGATAAGACCGGTAGAGGAGGGAAAAAAAATGTATTTAATTTCTGGGCGGGCATGGTGGCTCATGCCTGTAATCCCAGCACTTTGGGAGGCCGAGGCGTGCGGATCACTTGAGCTCAGCAGTTCAAGACCAGCCTGGGCAACATGGTGAAACCCTGTCTCTACAAAAATATAAAAATTAGCTGAGTGTGGTGGCACGTACCTGTAGTCCCAGCTACTTGGGAGGCTGAGACACAAGAATCGCTTGAAGTTGAAGTTGAACTTGAGTTGAAGTTGAAATCGCTTGAGGTTGCAGTGAACCGAGATTGTGCCACTACACTCCAGCCTGCGCAACAGAGCGAGACTGTGTCTCAAAAAAAAAAAAAAAAAAAAAAAAAAGTTTTTAATTTCTGACTCACTTTTCTAATTTTTAGAAATATAACTTAGAACCATGGAGCAGCTTAAAGGATTTTGAATCCTGAGCACCTTGTCCTTTTTGATCTGAGGAGATCCCTGCCGTGGGCTGTCTGGACCGTTCTCTGCTGGGTGCATTCCTTCCTTTTACTTCCCAGAGTTGAGGGGAAAGGTGAGAAAGTGATGTGGATCCTGATAGGGCTCCCGGGCAGGACAATTACTCTAGGCCCTAAGGCTAGAGGTCAAGTTTACGAGAAGATCACACAATGGAAATAGTTTGGGAGTTTAGAGAGTGAAGTGCTTAATCCAATTCAGCTTGAGCCAGATCTCTGAATTTCAGTTTTCTCATCTGTAAATGGCATAAATGTGCTCTGTTTGCTTGTTGTGAACATTGAATGATATGGTATGGATGGAAGTAATTTGTGCAAAATTTGGCTTTATGCCTTTGTTGTCCGGTATAGTACACACTAACCATATGTGGCTATTTACATTTAAATTAATTAAAATAAAATCAGGGCTGGGCGTGGTAGCTCGCACCTGTAATCTCAGAGGTGTGAGGCTGGCAGATCACTTGAGGTCAGGAGTTTGAGACCAGCCTGGCCAACATGGTGGAAACACTGTCTCTATTAAAAATACAAAAATTAGCCAGGTGTGGTGGCGAGTGCCTATAATTCCAGCTACTCGGGAGGCTGAGGCAGGAGAATCGCTTGAACCCGGGAGGTAGAGGTTGCAGTGAGCCGAGATCGTGCCACTGCACTCCAGCCTGGGCGATAGAGCAAGACTCTGTCTCAAAAAAAAAAAAAAAAAAAGTTTCTAATATTCACTGGCCTTATTTTAAGTGCCCAAAAACCACATGTGGCTAGTGGCTACCATATTCAGCAGTACCACCATACATGAATGTGAGGAAACAGGTTTTAATAAAAGCTTCCATTGGCCGAGCACAGTGGCTCTCAAATCCCAGTACTTTGGGAGGCTGAGGTGGGAGGATCACTTGAGCCCAGGATTTGACACCGGTCTGGGAAATATGATGAAACTTCCTCTCTACAAAAAAGAAAATACAAAAATTAGCCAGGTGTGGTGGCACATGCCTGTAGTCCCAGCTACTTGGGAGGCTGAGGTGGTAGGATCGCTTAAGCCTGGGAGGTTGAGGCTGCAGTGAGCTGTGATCATGCCACTGCACTCCAGCCTGAGTGACAAAGTGAGAGTCTGTCTCAAAAAAAAATCAAAAAGCTTCCCTTTATTTCTCGGTGTCAGAAAGAACACGAGTTTATGAGTTTACAGTCATGGAAGAGATTCTGCAGTAGAAATGGGGGTAATAATACCTTCCTTATTGTGTTGTTGTGAGGATTTAATAAAATAGTGTCTGCAAAGCATTTGACTCAGTATCTGGCCTTGATAAGTGCTCAAGTGACTTAAGTCGTTTAAGTCATGACTTATTAAGCTGTGGGTACTGTTACACTGCCACTGCTACACCACATAGGAAACTACAAATCTACATGGCCAGTGCTCTCACGGTCTACCTGGGGAGAGACCCACGAACTTCACTGAGGGGGGATTGGAGAGGGGGACATGGTAGTTTTAAGCTCAAGGGCCAAACAAGGAAGTTTTCTCTTCAGTGCCCTGCATACCAAAGAAAGATCCCTTCCTTGGGAGAATGAAGAGTTTTGCTCCCTTCCAGCAGGTAATGAAGGAGGAGGGGACACTGTGCCCAGGCAGGAAAAAGCAGCAATAACTACGGACATTTTGCTTCCTCTGTGGCTCCCTGGTAGGTTCCCCTGAAAAAAAAATTTTTTTTTTTTTTTTTGAGACAGAATCTCGCTCTATTGCACGGACTGGAGTGCAGTGGCACGTTCTCTGCTCACTGCAACCTCTGCCTCCCGGGGTCAAGGGATTCTCCTGCCTCAGCCTCCCGAGTAGCTGGGATTACAAGAGTGTGTCACCATGCCTGGCTAATTTTTGTATTTTTAGTAAAGATGAGGTTTCACTATGCTGGCCAGGCTGGTCTTGAACTCCTGATCTTGTGATCTGCCCGCTTTGGCCTCCCAAAGTGCTGGGATTACAGGCATGAGCCACTGTGCCCAGCCTTGAAAGCAGGAATTTAATTAATTTAATGAGTGGGGCCGGCTTCTCAGCGCTGTGCAGGTCTGTCTGCAACAGGGCAGGGGCCATGGGAGTTGCCGACATGAACAGTGCTCTCTGTCACTCTGAAGGAAGAAGAGAGAAGAATCCCAGGCCTCTAGTGTGTCTTCAGGCCCAGGTGAGGCCTCTGGGCCTGTGGAGATGGCAAGTGACCCAGGGACGGGTGTGAGATGGGAGAAGGGGGTGGGGATTCTCCCAGACTCTCCTGTGCTTTCCACCTGGAGGAGCTGGGGCTTCTGGAGTGGCATAGAGCAGCCTTGCCATCATCTGGGAGGAGCATTGAGGAGATCACTTGGACTGAGCCTTTCCCAGGTGGAGATGGGGATTTGCTGGAAAACAGAAGAGGGGACCTAGGGGCTAGCACAAGTAGGTTTCTCCACCAAGGGCAGCTGCCAAAGCAGCTCTTCCTCCTGGGGGTGGAGGGGTGGAATCGGGCCCTGAGCCATGTGCAGGCCAGGTGACAGCCACCTGGGTTGGGCAGGAGAGGCCCAGGTGTCCAAGCTCCCAGGAGGTCCCCCAGCCTCCTCTGGCCCAGCTGGGAGTCCAGTTGGCCCTGGTACTAGGTTAGGGAGGTCTCTGGTGTTTGCACGTTATAAAAACATGTTTGAGTAGAAGGTGGAAAATAAGACAGGAGAGGATTATTTGAAGTAGGGGAGCCCTAGGGCAGGAGAGCTTCTAAGCCTCAGGAAGGTGCTGGACCAGGACCAGGAGGCTGTCTCCCAATCCCCCTCCTGGCCCCACCCTTCCCCCCATTCTCTCTCCCTGCTCTCCTCTCTTTCAGGCAGGTTGGAGGGTTGGGGGAGTGGCACAGGAGATGCCCTAGCACAGGTTAGGAATCTAGTCTTTCTCTTAGGGTCATGCCCAGCGGTGTTGGGGAGGTCATGATGTCCAGTTGGCACTCTCCCCCTGTGACTGAGGAGGGCTGGTTAAGCAGTGGTCATTATCAGCTGCCTGGATGCTCCAAAGACACCTATTCCTAAAGGGAAGTCAGCCCCAAGCAAGGGAAGAGATGGGGCCAGTCCAAAGAAAAGGCTGATAGGAAGTGGGGAGATGCGATGGTTCAGGAAGAGGCTTGTGCATCTGGCCTCCTCGCTGTCACTCCTGCCACGGCTTTCCCAGGCATGGAGTCGTGGGGCTCTGGCCAGCTCTGGTGTGGCGGCTCATGCTGTGTCAGGTGACTTCCTTGCAGCTCAGCCTCATGAACCCCTGGAGCATGAACTCGGGACCACCATCCGGGCCTTGCTGTGAGTTTTGCAGCTTTCATGAAACTCTCCTCTTCCCTGGGATTGCAAGCCCCTGGGTGGAGGGGATGGGAGTGGGGTGGGGCTGACTTTGGCAGCTTAGATCCCTGAGTGCTCTAAACACTGTGACTCCCAGGATGGGACTGGATGAGGAAAGTCTCCTCCACTGGCTGCAGATTTCCAGTGAGCACAAGAGGAAAACAATACCAGGAATGATTTGGATCTTTTTCTACCGTTCAAGCTCCTGTTTTTTCTAGTCTGCGGTGAATCACTCCTCATGTCACTGTAGATAGCCTCACATTCTGCTTTAGTTGTTTCCTGAGGAACAGTTGTGTCCTCCACTCCATTTTAACTTTCTTTACTGTAATTTCTTATATCTGTGTAGTGCTCTGACTTGAAGAACATACTCATCTGTTTGCATTGCACCCGGTCCCAGAAAATAAAAAAAAGTTCAGGAGTCTTACACAAATGCACGTCAGATAATGAGATAAAGTAAAGAACCCTCCATGTACTCTCTTATAGCTCAGAGAGTGCGCGGCTTCCCCCAGCATAGCTGACATGCTGCTGGGCATGGCATGGACACCGGTCAACAGTTGGCCCAGGGGAAGGAGGAGGACAGTGTCCCTTTAACAGAGCCAGCCACCCTAGCATTTCACTGGTGCCTGAGACAGTGTCGGGGGCTGTGTTTCTGGCTGTATTTCTCTGTGTGGTCCCCCTTTGGAGATGAGCCCCGCCTCTTCCCCGGGGCTGTCACTCAGCCAGAGCAGAATCAGTGTCAGCACTGTCTGAGCAGGCTCCTTGCCTGTCACTAAGGCATGATTCACAGCTGAGTGATGCCCTCTGAAATCAGGGTGCAGAGCCCACGCCCATGGGCAGCCTCACCCGCTCTATTTTGGTGTTGGTTGTCACAGAATATGGGAGGAGCCATTCTCCTTGTCTCTGAGAGGCTCCTCCTACTTCCCCTTTACAACAGCCAGGCCAGCCCCTATTAAGAAGCCAGGGTAGAAGATTTATCTCTTAGCCCACCAGCTTCCACCTGCCAACTCCATGGGTGTAGCCTGAGAGATCAGAAGGAGGAGTAAATATAGGGGTAAAAACACATGTTTGATGGCAGACAGACCTGGATGTGAGTCTTGCTTTGCCTTTAACTAGCTGTGCTTCCTTGGGCAAGTTACTTAACCTCTCTGAACCTCGGTTTTCTCATATGTAAAATGGCAATGATGGTTTCTACCCCCCTAGTTATTCTGAGGATTAAATAGGCAGAAGGTAATTTGCAAAGTGCCTTACACACCTGGTAGGATCTCAGTAATGGCAACTTTAGCTTTATTAGGGGGAGCAGAGCATTTGTAGCCGCAGAAAGAAGTTTGGGGTTGGTGCTATCTCTCTCAGGGAGGGAAACTTAGTGAAGGCTTCTGAGGATTGGGAGGAATTGCTCTGGAGACTAGAATGATGAAGCGTCTTTCTGCCATGTCTGTTCACTTTCCACATGCATCGCTCCTCTTTCAGGATGAAGTTTTATCTCTGTTTCTGCAGAAAGCTTATCCTAGGGTTTGTTTGAAAAATTGTTGCAGTTGGCCACAACCCTGCCATTTGATGTCAATAAATTCCACTTGTTTTCTCCCATGAGAAACTAAGCTATTTGGGCAAGGAAGGAAGAGATTTCAGGATTCACATTTATCGTCACTTTGTTGAGCAAGTATTTATTGCATATGCACTACATGCCAGACATTTTCATGGGTGCTGGGGATGATTCCCCGGCCCTACAGATTGCAGTCTGGTTGTACTAGAGGACTCTTATGGCCCCTTAAGAAGACCTGGGGAGTCTTCATTTGCCCCTGCTCTTGCACTGAAACCTTCAATGTCTCCTTATTGCCAGAAGATACAAGGTCCTTAATGCCTAGATACCCTCAGCCTCCATCTACCTTGCCAGCCTTCCCTCCTCTGTGCTCTTAGAACACCCAGCTCTCCAAGACCCCTGTTCTTTCAGTTCCAAGGCAGCTTGTGCTTCTCTGCCTTGGCTCCTCCCTGGAATCCCAACTCTTATCTATCTTTGCCTGAGTTTCTCAGCTCTATCTTCCGGGACCTGCTCAAGGTGTCACCAGATCCCCAGGGATGCTTTTATAGTCACTGAGCACCATTGGGGTTATTCTGCCAGAGCCATGTAGACCACTCTATACCAGCAAGGTCTCATTTCGCAGCCAGGCCACAAGCTTTGTGAGAACAGGACTGTGAACTGGGCTTCTTCAGCCCTCCTGATGTTATAGAGTGATGGATGCTGAAGAAATATTTACTTAGCTAGGCATGGTGGCACATCTGTAGTCCCAGCCACTCAGAAGCTGTGGCAGGAGGATCACTTGAACCCAGGAGTTCAAGGCTGCAGTGAGCTGTGATTACACCACTGCACTCCAGCCTGGGCAACAGAGCAAGACTCTAACAACAAAGAAAAGACATTTCATATATTTACTTAACTGGGACAAAGCTCCGAGTTAGATGTTCAAGTGGGGTAGTGGGGTCAAGCTCAAATGACCTCCCCCTTTCTGGAAGGTCATGAAATGACCTGCCAGGAGGCCTGCCCTCTTGTAAACATTCTAGGCCCTATTGTACTAGAGGATATTCCCCAAGTGCTTTCTACTATTTGAGAAGCCTTGGTGGGGGTATTCTTGTCAAAGCTACTTTACGGTTGTTGCTTTTGTAGAACCTGCAGCCAGCTCTGGATATTTTTATGTGAAGCTATTATTTCACCACTTCTTGCCAACTTTTTCATTAATACATATATCGTCCTACACTGACCACAGTTGCAGTTCAGGGCCAGATTCTGAAGCTTGTCCTTAAAGGCATGAGCTTCAGTCATTAATTCAGTGGTGGTCCCATTGACCCCAGCTCCCTTCAAGGCTGCACATTCACGAGGGTGCAAGTCATGACCACTTGCAAATTCATGTTGCGAGTGTCTCTCATTTTGTTTGTTTGAGACAGAGTTTCTCTCTTGTTGCCCAGGCTAGAGTGCAATGGCACGATCCCGGCTCACTGCAACCTCTGCCTCCCCGGTTCAGGCGAATCTCTTGCCTCAGCCTCCTGAGTAGCTGGGATTACAGCATGTGCCACCACGCCCGGCTAATTTTGTATTTTTAGTAGAAACAGGGTTTCTCCATTTTGGTCAGGCTGGTCTTGCATTCCCCACCTCAGGTGATCGGCCCGCCTTGGCCTCCCAAAGTGCTGGGATTACAGGTGTGAGCCACCGCGCCCGGCTGTGGTGTGCGTTTATGCAGTGTGTGATAGTTTTCCTGTATTTACTAGACATCAGATTGTGACTGCTCCCATAGATTTGGCAGTTGAAATACCCACAACCTCAATGTGTCCTGCTTTGAAAAGTTGTATGTTTGTGTTCACTTATGAAAACCACACTTGTGAACTAATTAACTTGTTTTACATTCTTAAGGAAGCTGAGGGGAGGGTGTTATGACCACATCAAAGGCCCAAACAGTACCTTTGGTTTTCCTCTGAAGGCAGAATCACCCCGGAAATGGATCAGGCTGTAATCCACTTTACTTTCTGCTTTTTAAATTCCTACTTTCAGTAATAGCCTTCCTGGTTTCTAGGAATGTAGAATGGAAATGAAGTCATAATTAAAGGTAGTAAGGAAGGATTTTTTTGTTTGTTTGTTTGTTTAATAGGAAACTGGCAGTTAACCCTTTAAAAAATGAACAGAGGCCAGGTACAGTGGCTCATACCTAGCACTTTTGGAGGCTGAGATGGGAGGATCACTTGAGGCCAGGAGCTTGAGACCAGCCTGGGCTACAAATGAGATCCCCCACCCTCTACAAAAAAATTTAAAATGTGCTGGGCATGATGGTGCACGCCTCCCCTAGCTACTGGAGAGGCTAAGGTGGGAGGATCACTTGAGCCCAAAGGCTGCAGTGAGCTATGATTGTGCCATTGCACTCCAGCCTGGGTGACAGGGCAAGACCCTGTTTTTCTTAAAAAAAAAAAAAAAAAAAAAAATTATAGATAAGTAAATTGAATGATTGCTACCTGGTGTTCCCTTTGGGTTTTCCCACAGTGGATCCATAAGCTGAGCAAGGACCTTGCCCACCAGGTGTAGCTATTCTTTCTCCCTGTGCTTGTGTAATACACAGCATATACATGCCTTCTTCCTCGAGTTAAGACATAAATGCCCAACAGATATGTGTCTTTCTCCTTTATGCCTCTGAACCGATTTCCTCATGTACAAAATGGTGCCGATAATTACTTTTCTCATAGAGTTGTTTAAATGTTTTCTCATAGGAGGTTTAAATGAAATGGTACATGTGAAGTGCTTAGCAGAGTATCTGATTTGTAGTCAATGCACAATCTGTATCAGCTATTGCTATAATTGGTGGTGTCATTGGTTTGCTAAGATTTCTTGGCCTGCATTTTGGCCCTGGCTGGGCCTTGACTCCTCAATACATGTACAGATGCTCCTTGACTTAAGATGGGGTTATGTCCAGATAAGCCCATTGTAAATTGAAAATATAAATCAAAATGCACTTAATACACCTAACCTACTGAACATCATAGCTTAGCCTAGCTTACCTTAAACATGCTCAGAACACTTACATTAGCCTACAACTGGACAAGATCATCTAACCCAAAACCTATGTTATAATAAAGTGTTGAATATCTCATGTAACTTATTGATTACTGAAAGTGAAACACAGAATGGTGGTGTGGGTACTTGAAGTACTGCTGCTACTGAATGTGTATGGCTTTCCCACCACTGTAAAGTCAAACATCGTAAGTCAGGGACCAGCTGTCTCCAGCATTCCTCCTTCGCAGCTTTGGGAGGGGGTGGTGCTGGCATGAGAACTAAGCTGAGGAACCTGTAGCAGTGGCATCCACGGCTCCACCAGCCAACGGGCCAAGAAAGCTGCACACCAGAGGCCTTGGCCCAGCTTAAGAAATGGAACTTCTGGGGGCCAGGCGCAGTGGCTCACGTCTGTAATCCCAGCACTTTGGGAGGCTGAGGTGGGCGGATCACCTGAGGTTGGGAGTTCAAGACCAGCCTGACCAACATGGAGAAACCCCGTCTCTACTAAAAATACAAAATTAGCCGGGCATGTTGGCGCATGCCTGTAATCCCAGCTACTTGGGAGGCTGAGGCAGGAGAATTGCTTGAATCCGGAAGACAGAGGTTGCGGTGAGCCGAGGTTGTGCCATTGTACTCCAGCCTGGGTGATAAGAGTTAAACTCTGTCTCAAAAAAAAAAAAAGAAAAGAAATGGAACTTCTGGCAAAAAGTGGTTTGTTGAGCATTCTGAGGCTCAATACAAAGAAACTCATTTGTGTAGGTATGAACTTTGGAAAAAACCACCTAAAGAAGTACGTGAGGTTTTCTGTTGTGGTAGGGTTCAAAGCAAGTTGAAATGGTGAAGAGTACAAATATCAAGAAAAAGGTCCAGGGAGACAAGATTTGTCTTTTTTTTTTTTTTTTGAGATGGAGTTTCACTCTTATTGCCCAGGCTGGAGTGCAATGGTGCGATCTCGGCTCACTGCAACCTCCGCCTCCTGGGTTCAAGCGATTCTCCTGCCTAAGCCTCCCAAGTAGCTGGGATTACAGGCATGCACCATTACGCCCAGCTAATTTTGTATTTTTAGTAAAGACAGAGTTTCTCCATGTTGGTCAGGCTGGTCTCGAACTCCCGACCTCAGATGATCCACCTGCCTCGGCCTCCCAAGGTGCTGGGATTACAGGCGTGAGCCACCACGCCCAGCCCAAGATTTGTCATTTTAAAACCAAACAAAAAAGCCCTTGTATCGAAGTTTGGATAAGAACCTATCCAACCTTGGCCACTTTTGTTGAACTCTGTGGGTTTAGGAAACCCACATAATTGCCTGACGGGATTTTGTTGTTACTTTTTTGTTCAGCAGAAGTCTCCCTTTGAATAGAATTGTCTTTTAGGAAGAGAGAAAAGGAATGAGAGGTGTGTCTCCTGGCTGATCCAGCAGGCCCCACGCCCCTCATATCCTTATAGGGGCTTGTGCCAGGCATTGGCCTGAACGTTTTAGAAGCTGGCAGCAAAGCCAGTCCCTGAGTGACAGATATTTGTGGCCCCAGGATGAGGAGGGCCTCTCTCCCCTGCTGGGGCCCATGTGTTTCCGTGGCTGCAGCTTCAAGGCCTGGGTTTATTCCTCAATTTACCATTTAGTCTAGAACAGCACAGTGGCTCCTGATACTTTGGGGACAGCTTTGGATTGGAGCTGGTGAGATGGGCTTTTCACCTCTACTGGTGCTCAGTGTGGAAGCAGCAGCCCACCAAAGAGCTTCCATTTCCCTTCATTGTGAAACACCGTGCTTTGGAAGGGACCCCAGGGTACATCAGAGTGTATGAGCCCCAGGAGCAGGCTGTGCCGTGGTCTGGAAGGTGGCAGCCCCGTGAGCCACCCAGACACCAGCTCCTGCTCATCTCATGCCTTCCCTCACCTCATCTGGATCAGAGGAGAAAAGCAAATCCACAAAAATCAACACAACCAGAGATCAATTGCTGTGCCAGACCCAGTTAGTCTGGTGAGTGCCGCAGGTGTCTCCACACCTCAGATAATTGAGAATTAGGCCTCAGGACTTGCACAGCCAAGCACTGCCTGAGATTGGTCTGCAGTCGGCTTCCATAGAAAGATGCCAGAAGTGGATACCTGGTCCTGGGTGGTTTGCTGTAGGGGGTGATTTCCTCCATGAGGAAAACCAAAGAATCCAAAGCCCTCTGCCTGCAAGGAAAGTTCAGTGGGGAGGAGGCTGTGCTGGTCCTCAGCTCTCGCCAGGGTGGCAGTGTGGTGGGGTAGGCATACCGCAGCAGCCTGGAGAGGAAACGGTGCTGAACCTGAGCCCTTCTGACCTTGGAAGTTTTGGTTTTAATGTATGTGAGACAGAGATGAGGCATGTGTCAGTCAGAGGCTGTTATCAGCCATTATAATAATAGTAGCCAGCATTTATGGAGGACTTGTGTTCCAGATCCTAAGGCAAGTGCTTTATGGAGATTTATTCATTTAGTGTTTAAAACAATCTTTTTCTTTTTTTGAAAATTTTTTGAGACAGGGTCTCACTCTGTCATCCAGGCTGGAGTGCATTGGCGTGATCTCTGCTTAATCCAGCCTTGACTTCCCGGGCTCAGGCGATCCATCCACTTCAGCCTCCAGAGTAGCTGGGACCACAGGCACACACTACGAAGCCTGGCTAATTTTTGTATTTTTGGTAGAGACGTGGTTTTGCCATGTAACCCAAGCTGGTCTCGAACTCCTGGGCTCAAGTGATCCACCCTCCTCGGTCTCCCAAAGTGCTGGGATTACAACAATCTTATAAGGGACCCTAGAATCGCAGTTTGATAGATGAGGACATTGAGGCCTAAAGCAGTTAAGCCAAGTGCCCAAAGTCAAACAGCGAGTACATTGGGGGTTGGGAGAGTGAATATTTAGAACAATCCAGGCCAACAACTCTAAGCCCAGCTCTTATTCACCATGGGGAAGACTAAATGAAATTAAATGAAATGATCTTCATAAAAGGCTTAATGCAGGCAGCAAGTAAGTGCTCGTTCAGTTACAATGAGATATCCCTGTTTTTCTGCGTATTTTATTGTCCTGCATTTTGTGCTAGGGGCCCTGATGTGGATTATTCTAGTCACATGCTAAAAATGTGCAGGGTTTTCAGTCTCTTTGTATTGTGGTGAAACTGCTGCTGATCTGCTTTTCCCACTATCGGTCAGCCTGGGCCTGCTTCCATTTTCACTTTGAGTTTTCAAAGGTCAGGGGAGTCCTGATAGATCGCCTTCTTATCTCCTAAGTGTTTTAGAGTGGTTTATTCATTTAACAACTGAAAGTGATTTTTTTTTTTTTTTTTTAAAGAAACAATTACCTCCCTTGGTCAGCAGCAACATTTCCAGAGGTCAGCATCCCCCTCCTGGGGAAGGTTTGGCCTGCTGAGTCCAGGCTGGCTGCTAAGGGAACCGAGTCTCTTTTCTATCTCCAGGGCTAGCACAGGGCCTAGCTTGGGACAGGCACTGAAGGAAACAGTGGTTTGTGAATTTCAGCGGGGGGCCATTTTGCAGTTCTGGACTTCAGAGACAAAGCTTCGAATTCCTATCCTTTCTCCAGACAGGTCCCCTGCTCTTCTAGAGTACTGAGGGATCTTGGCCACAGTCAGGTGGGGCTTTCCCAGACAACTTTTTTATAAGCCTGTGGAATGCCCTCTGCTGAGTCACCACGCTGATACCCAGGGCTGGGGTGTGTCTGCGAAGAACCGTGCTCTAGACATTCAGGGCTTGGTCCTGGGTCTGGGTGGGTGGCTGACCTTAGGTCTAACCATAGGCTTCAAGCTTTTATCTTTCACTGAGTCTGTGCCAAGCACATTCCGTAAATGATCTCATTGACTCTTCAAGAAAGTTAAGAGAATCAATATTGTTGTTCCCATTTTCACAGATAGATAATAAATCTGTAAAATCGCGTAAGACTAGGACATATTTTCTAGGATTATCGTTGCGGATCAAAGGTGATATCAAGTGGGATGTCAGGAGCAAGGGTGCTTGCAGTGTCAGTGATTTCTGTTGTTGGAGGAGGGGCAGGGTTATGGATGAGGAATGTGGGGTTTAGTAGGGTTAAGAGATTTGCCAGAGGCTGGGCGTGGTGGCTCACGCCTGTAATCCCAGCTACTCAAGAGGCTGAGGCAGGAGAATCACTTGAACCCAGGAGGCGGAGTTCAAGTGAGCTAAGATCATGCCACTGCACTCCAGGCTGGGCGACAGAGTGAGACTCCATCTAAAATATATATATATATTTGGCAGAGGTCAACAGGCTAGTCTCTAGTCCTTGTGCAGAAGCAAGATTTGAAGTGGGTTGCTTGTTCTCACACATCTCTTTGCTGGTCAGTGTAGAGATAAAGAACCCTCTCCCCACCTACAGTGTTCTTAAGAAGCCATGGTTATCTTGGGTGTGATGCTCTTTGGAAGGTAGAAAGTTCCACTGGCAGGCATTTCCTCCTGGAGTCCTCAGCCTCCTTATCAGGCTCCCAGATTCGGACTGTCAGTGAGGTGGGCAGGGCTGTGGAGGGAAGAGGTCCTGTCACAAGAGACACCCAGCTTCCTCCCAGCTTTCGTTTACCTCAGGCCCGGCCTGAGGTGAAGTCCTCATTAGGTTACCTCCCGCCTAGCTGTGACTGGGTTAAGTTGTTGGACTTCTCTAAGGTTCAGCTCCCTGTTCTGGAAAATGAAGACAAGGATTGCGCCTGTCCTGTAGACTTTGAGGATTAGCTGAGGCAATGCCCGCATGAGCCACTTAGCTTGGTGCCACATAAGTGCCCAGGAGACATCATCCTGTGGTGATTAGTTAGATCTGTCATACACCCTTACACCAGGAAGACCCCACCTGGTCATTCTTTTCCCCACAATCCTCTTCTCCCCTAGGATACCAATGCCTCTTCTTCCCTCAGAGTTAATGCAGTTGCAACTATTCTAGAACTTTCTGACAGCATTCCTACTCCTTCAGCCACCCCCCTCCATCCCCGGGCAAAAATGCCACAGTCCAGCAGCCACTCAGCTCAGTGGGGTGGTGCATGCAGGGGCGCGTGACAAGCATGAGGTAAGTGCTGGATCACCATCCTCCCTGCCCCTCCTGTGGCTGCGTGTCAGATACTGTGTGCCAAGCTCCCTTCAGCCACTATCTCATGTAAAGCTCAGACCCCACGATTTCCGGAGTCCTAGAGTAGTCTGGGTGTCCTCCTGGCCCCGTGCTCCCACCCTCCTGCCTTCTTGGTTCAGTGATAAGGCCTTAGATCAGGAGGGTGTGGCTAGGGGTCTGACTCAGGGGTGACCCAGAGCACTTCACAGATCTGCGGCAGAAGGCCTCATCACAAGCATGACCAAATCTTGACTTTATTTATAAAAGGCAAAAGCCCACTCTTCTGTGCAGTTGTTGTGGGCCCCAGAAGTGAGGGGAACTCCATAGCACAGTTGAGGTGGGCAGTGGCCGTGGAGAGAGATTTCCAACGCAGGGCCCGAGCCATCTCCTCGCAGCTTCTGCATTTTGCTTCTTTCATTTGTTGAAGCAAACAAGGGGCCAGGAGGTTCAATCAATGTGTGGAACTTTCACAGACCCCTCAGAAGAGTCCAGCTGTTCCCAGCAGCCTTTGGGGAGTGTGGCCTGTTTCTGACTTAAACTCAGCCTTAGATTCTAAATTCTTGATATGGTTCAGTGATGATGAAGGGGGGAAACATTTACATGTTAGAATGAAAAGGTAACCAATTTTACATTCTATCTAAAGGTGAATACAAGATGGGGACTATCTTTTTAACTTCTGAAGAAAATTGAGATGGGGGTCTCGCCATCTTGCCCAGGCTGGTCTTGATTTCCTGGGCTCAAGCGATTCTCCTGCCTTGGCTTCCCAAAGCGCTGTGATTACAGGCTTGAGCCATCATGGCCAGCTAGTCTTTTAATAATAACAATAAATTATCAGCATTGGAGCTCTGGATGTGGGAAATGCAAAACAGTCCTGCTGGGTCATCATCTCAAACCTGGACTCTTGGGAGAGATACCCTGTGGATCATTACATCTTTTCAATTCCTTCCACTCCTGTTTCCTCACCCCATTTGTGGTACTCAGGCAACAGAGATGTCCTCTGGCTGGAAATCCAGAGGATGAGGCGGGCACCCTTGGACTGTCCCTGGTTAAATGTCACCTCCTCTCCCCACCCCCTTTCCTGGCTCTCTCGATGCACATGGGGATGTTTAATGACATTCTCCTTTTCCCCTCGTTTAGGCCTTGGGAGCAGTGATATTAACTCATTCAGTCCACACAACTTTCCATGAAGGAGATTACTGTAATCTGTTATTCCCGCTGTACAGATGAGGAAACTGAGTCAAAATAAATTATTTGCCCAAAGCCACACAGGAACTGCTAGAGCTGAGACTGGAACTCAAACCATCAGGCTCTCAAATCCTCCTTTTAGACACCATGCCCTAATGCAACTCGAAACAGAAAAAGGACAGCTTGACTAAAAAGTCTCCCATTTCCTTTCCCCCTTGCCCTAAAAACCCTGTGAACTCAGCCTCTGAAGATTTCAGCCCTTCTCTCAGGTGTGAGAAGTAATTTGGCAAAAGAGAAAAAAAATTAAAAAGAAGAAAAATAACCTAAAAAGGGGGGAAGGCCAGGTACGGTGGCTCACACCTGTAATCCCAGCACTTTGGGAGGCCAAGGCGGGCGGATCATCTGAGGTCAGGAGTTCGAGACCAGCCTGGCCAACATGGTGAAACCCCCTCTCCACTAAAAACTAAAAAAATTAGCTGGGTGTGGTGGCGGATGCCTGTAATCTCATCTATTCAGGAGGCTGAAGCAGGAGAATCACTTGAACCTGGGAGGTGGAGGTTGCAGTGAGCCGAGATCACACCACTGCACTTCAGCCTGGGTGACAGAGTGAGACCCCATCTCAAAAAAAGGCAGGGAGGAGAATGAAGATTTCAGCCCAAGTGCTCAGGAGTGGGGGCCTCTTGATAGCACTGGGCACTGGAGGTGAGCAACCCAGATGTCAATTATTAGGAGATCTTCTCTGCTTCTGGCTTTCCCAGTGCCGACAGGTGGGATCCTTGTCAGGCAGCAGGGCAGCACTGAAGGAAGCAAAGCTGTTTCTTGGGGGCCCCACTCAGTGAGTGAAGCCATAGCTTGTGCAGTGGCCAGGTGGATCGCTCGAGACTCCCTGGAATTGCAGCCTCCAGCTTTGAGCTGCTCCTGCTGGCTGCTTGGCTTCACAGTCACCACCAGCTGATGGAGACCGTTCATCAAATGGAAAAGTTTTGGTGACTGTGGGAAGGAGGGCATTCTTTGCGAGCTCTCTTGGCTTTACACTTTAAAGAGGGCAGTGGGGGCAACGCACACACAACCTTTTTCTTCTCATCTGTTCTCAGAAACCCAGGGAAAAAAAAATGGGCTGTAATGAGTTGCAGTTGTGGTTATGATGATTTTCATATGAATTGTCAAATCTTCTGTGTCCATTAACTATCTTTTGTGGTGAGGAAATTGATTGTGGAACTGAAATAAGAAACTCCACCTGACTATTAAGTGATAATTCAGTCCCCAGCCTCTTGGCTCTTTATCCAGTATTTAGGGGGGAAATGCCTCTGTGGAAACAGATGCCTTGCTTTTTTGGGAAGACAGTCCATTTGAATGAACTAGAATGTCTTCCTGCCAGGAGTGGGTCTCCAGTGGATCCTTGTCAAGAGGTGGGGGAGGGGCAGAGTGACAGCTGCAGTTGGCCCCCTAAATGTCAGTGTTCCCTGTAGATTCTTGTCAAAGGGCTTACCTCGTACTGTGGTACAAGTCAGGGCTACACAGAAAGGCCTGTCTTGCAGTCTGTTTGCATAGCTGTGTCTTGCTTGCAGAAAGCCCCGGGTGGGGGTAGAAAAAAGGCAGAGACAGGCCGGGTGGTGGCTCAGACCTGTAATCCCAGAACTTTGGGAGGCTGAGATGGGAAGATCACTTGAGCTCAGGAGTTCGAGACCAGTCTGGGCAACATAGTGAGACCTCACCTCTACTAAAAATACAAAAATAGCTGGGGCTTGGGGGCGCATGTCTGCAGTCTCAGCTACTCAGGAGGCTGAGGTAGGAGGATTGCTTGAGCCCAGGAGTTTGAGGTAAACCGTGATCATAATACCACTGCACTCCAGCATGGGGCACCCTGTCTCCAAAAAAAAATAAATTTAAAAAAAGACAGCAGCATCAATGAAGCCTTGGTTGGCTCAGCCTCAGGGTAGACTGCATTATCCATCCCTGACAAGCTCAGAGGTGGGCGCACAAACCCAGGCGCTACGCAAAGGCCAAGACAGTGAATCATCCACTCAGAGCCCACTTCACCTCCCACCCCTGGTCCTTATCAGGTGTTGTCGTCCCACAGATACTTACTGGGTACCTCCTGGGTCCCAGACAGTCCTGGCTTTCATGGAGCTTCTAATCCAGCAGGGAAAACAGATGTCAGAGATTACAAAAAGAATGTGGGCTGGGCGTGGTGGCTCATGCCTGTAATCCCAGCACTTTGGGAGGCCAAAGCAGGCAGATTATTAGGTTAGGAGATCAAGACCATCCTGGCTAACACGGTGAAACCCCGTCTCTACTAAAAATAGAAAAATTCAGCCAGGTGTGGTGGCACGCGCCTGTAGTCCCAGCTACTCAGGAGGCGGAGGCAGGAGAATGGCATGAACCCGGGAGGCCAAGGTTGCAGTGAGCCGAGATTGCATCACTGCACTCCAGCCTGGGCGACAGAGTGAGACTCCGACTCAAAAAAAAAAAAAGAATGATGATTAATGGGATCAAACACAAGGAAAGAATAGTCTTGGGAAAGAGCGAGGCTTGAATCCCAGCTCAGGCTGTGAGCTCAGGCCAGTCACTCTGTTTCCATGTCTTAGTTTCATCATTTATAAAGTGGCTGTTGCAAGACTTAATGGCTCATATATGTTGAGTACTTGGCACGTGGTAGGTACCGGATTGGTATTTGTTCAAATGCACATGAATAAGTCATGGCACATCTCCATTCAACAAATATTTATTGAGTACCTACTGTATCCCAGGTACTGTGCTAGATACTAAGAATATAGCAATGAATAAAACAGACAAAAGCCCTGCCCTCATGGAGATTACATAGTATTTGGGAAGACAGGCAATAAAATAATAGAATGAATCATATATTTGATGGTTAGTTTTATGGAGAAGTTATTGCAGAGAATCTGACTAGGGAGAGCTGGAAGTGGGCAAATACAGGTCAGAGATTTGGGAAAAGCCCTGAAGGTCGTGAGGGACCTAGCCGTGCAGATGCCAGGGGAAAGGAATACTTCAGGAAAAGGAACAGTAAGTTCAAAGGCCCTGTGGCTAGCATGTTTGAGAACAGCAAGGAGGCAGCTAGTGTGGGTAGCCAGAGAGGCTGGGAGTATAGGAGATAATATAGGGCTTTGAAGCTAATTTAAATATTTTTTTAAATTTATTTAATTTTGTGGGTATATAGCAGGTATATATATTTATGAGGTACATGAGATATTTTGATACATTCATACAATGAATAATCACACATCAGGGCAAATGGGGTATCAATTTAAAGACTTAGTGAGAGTGTGGTCCAGGGTGGAGGTGGGTGGCATAGCGTTTTTTGTTTGTTTTTGAGCGGAGTTTCGCTCTTGTTGCCCAGGCTGGAGTGCAATGGTGCGATCTCGGCCCACTGCAACTTCCACTTCCCACCTCCCAGGTTCAAGCAATTCTCCTGCCTCAGCCTCCCACATAGCTGGGATTACAGGCGCCCACCACTACGCCCAGCTAATTTTTGTATTTTTAGTAGAGATGGGGTTTCACCATGTCAGGCTGGTCTCAAACTCCAGACCTCAGGTGATCTGCCCACCTCGGCCTCCCAAAGTGCTGGGATTACAGGAGTGAGCCTGGCCTTTAGTGGGTTCTTACGGAAGCCAGCCTGAACTGGGAAAGGTCCAGATTTATACAAATAATGATTCAGAAAATGAGACTACCCTTTAAGAAGACCATATTCTGATCGTAATCATAAATCTGGCAAATTCATTTATGGAGATAACAGGAAAACAATTTGAAATCAGAATATCCAGGAAAGGCCAGGCGCAGTGGCTCACGCCTGAAATCCCAGCACTTCAGGAGGCTGAGGCAGGAGAATCACTTGAACCTGGGAGGTGGAGGTTGCAGTGAGCTGAGATGGCGCCACTGCCCAGCCTGGGCAACAGAGCGAGACTCGGTCTAAAAAAAAAAAAAAAAAAAAAAGAATATCCAGGAAAATCACGAGGACACAGCCGTGGTAATCAGTATGAAAGCCCCCAGTATGGAATGTTTACTGTGTATCTATTGCATATTTAATCTTCATAACAACCTGATAGAGGTGGGTACTGTGGGCTCCATTTTACAGATGAGAAAACCTCAACACACACAGAGGGGTTCAGTAACTTGTCCAAGATGATCCAGAGGTACATATTCTGTCCCCAAAGCCCCTACTCTTGGCCACGACTCCATAAAATACTTCTAAACAGCTTGCTTCTCTTGTACAGTTTAAATGATTTTGTCTTTTTGCATACATTCAACTTTCTCATAAACTTGAGGTTCACCAAGGAGAGAATTATTTCCCCCACAGATAATAGCTGCCAAAATAGAGTCCGAATCCCTGAGGGTTCCCAGATGGCTGGGCACACCCAAGCTGCAGAGGCTGTCTGGAATGATTAGGGCAGAGGAAGGTGCTAATCTATCAAGGAGCGAGCAGCTTTGCGGCTGATGCGATTTCGTTTATCTACCCTCCTCGGTTCTTTGTCTCTTTATCCTCCTGTCTCCCTCCTGGCCTGGCTAACAGGCCTGATGTATCGGCATCTCAATCACTTCTGCTTCCCCAGGAGATCAAGGCCTGGCCTTGGGCCCTGAGGCCTCCCGGAGTAAATCAGTAGATTGAGGGGAGGGGGTGCCGGGGAGGCATCAAAAGAGAATGGGGTCCTCTGGCTTCAAGCTACCTAAAATCTGCTGCTTAAAATGCTGCTGTTAGGGAAAACTGGCGGCACAGAGTCCTTCTCCAGCCCTAGAAATAACCTCTCTGAAACCCATCGAGTGACCCACCCCAAATCAGAAAGAATTTTTTGTCTTAAAAGGCACATTAAAGAGAGCCCTGTGTTTTCTGCCCTGTGCCTTCTGGAGGTAGAAGACAAGTGTGAATTCTCTACCCTTCTACAACAAGAGCAAAGGAAGGAGAAAATTTCCATATTTTCTCAGCTATTTCAAAACACATTTTTTTACCTTTCATATGAAGTGACTGTTCCAAATGACCTCTTCTTTCCAGGGAAAAAACTCTATTCTAATACTTTTTCTCCCCTCCTCTTTCTCCAGCCCTGTCTCTTTTTTCTATTTTTAATCTCCCTCTGCCGACAAGAATATCCACGGACTTCCCACCTGGCCTTTACCCTTCTCTTCCTTGCAGGGGTGTCCCCACCAGCCTGCACCCGATGTCCACGATGTCTGTCCACCCCAGAACCCAGCAGCATCTCTCCCCGTCTGGCGCTCAGCCTGCTTCTGAGTGTGGGCAGCAGGGAAGCTAGGCGCTGTGCTTGCCCAGACCACACAGCTGTCTCTGTTTAGGGCTTTGCTGCCTGAAAGTTTGTTTCAAGGAGGAACAGGCTCTGCTCTGCCTTCTCAGCTTGGTCTCCTTACCTGGGGCACAAAGAGTGTTCAATTAGCTAGTGCTGACCTCCTGCAGCTAATTAATGCCTCTAGCATGGATCAGAAAAAGCTCTGCAAAGTGCAATTAGCGATGGATCACTTGTTGCTACTTCATAGGAGTGATGTCAGCAGGAATCATGGCTTGTGGCTTAAAAGCCAGAAGGAGATCCCCAATCAGGTCCTGGATGGCGCTGATAGGCAAATCCTCTTAGGAAGGTGGGATCACAGGCACCAATTCCTTTTGATCTCCCCTGCTCCCCTTCCTGTGGGGCTTATTGAACAGAGGCTAATTCATTCAGTATTGGAGATGTAGCAGTTTATTGTGGGGTTCAAGATCCTTGTCATCTCTGATGATAACAGAGAGAGCCCTTTTATTGAACTCTTGCTATGTGTCAGGCATTGGGTTTAGTGCTTTATGCGATATGTTCATAACCACTACAGAGAAGAAACCATATCCACTTTACAGATGAAGAAACTGAGGTCTAGAGGTTAAGTACTTACCCAGGGTCATGGTCAGATATTTGGCTGATGGCATTCATTTCTTTTCTAGAAATGTCTTGAGCATCTATGTGGCTGACATTTTTCAGGCAATCCCTGCTATGCAGAGCTTGCATTTTAGAGGGGGTAGGGGCACCAGATACTGAGCAAGTAAGCAAATTAATAAACACAATAATCTCGGCCGGGCGCGGTGGCTCACGCCTGTAATCCCAGCACTTTGGGTGGCCGAGGCAGGCAGATCACGAGGTCAGGAGATCGAGACCATCCTGGCTAACACGGTGAAACCCCATCTCTACTAAAAATACAAAAAAGAAATTAGCCAGGCGCCGTGGCGGGCGCCTATAGTCCTAGCTACTTGGGAGGCTGAGGCAGGAGAATGGCGTGAACACACGAGGCGGAGTTTGCAGTGGGCCAAGATAGCGCCACTGCACTCCAGCCTGGGCGAAAGAGCAAGACTCTGTCTCAAAAATAAATAAATAAATAAATAAAATAAACACAATAATCTCTGTATAAGTGCTTCAAGGAAACTAAAAGGGCCCTCTTCTGTGGCAGAACTGGGATTCCCAGTCTCTGAGGTTAAGCAGGAGCAGGTAGCATTACCCTGTAAGCTGGGAGTCGCAATAGGCAATTAGTTACCTGACTGTCCCAGGGCTTGACACTGCCTGGTAGCCCTGCCTTTTCATAAGGAAAAGATTCCGCACAAAGCACTTTACCTAGGTTTTGTGAGAGGCAGAGCCAGAGCTGGCATCCGAGGTGTTCTCACAATGCTGGACTTTGAGGCACAGGAGAGAATTGCATTTCTCCTCTGAGCAGTGGAACCAGCCCTGGTGCCTCCCTTGCCCAGCCTCACCCTGGGTGTGAGTAGTTAGTCTTGTTATCAGTGAGAGTAACCCAGGAATCTCCCTGATGGGGAAATCCCAGGTAATTTACTGTGGCTCTGATATTCCGGTTACAGCCTCTGCTCTAGAAAGGCCAGGGAGGGGAGAATCTAAAAGTTCTCCATTTCTCGCTTGAGATGGCATCCCCCCATGCTTTCCTTAGGCCTCCTTGAGTAAGGTGTCTGCAAATAGCTTCTCAGCATGACTTCACCCGGAAGCTCGTCTGAGTGACTCACAGCCTGCTTTAGGCACCTCCTCCAGAGAGATGCTCTTACCCTTGCCCCCACCCCAACAGGGGAGGGGAGGGAAGAAAGGAAAAACCCGAACTGAGCCACGGAGAAGACCTTGCCAGAGCACTGTGGAAAATACCTGCAGCCCAGCTTGGCCCTCTTCAGGTGCCCTGGGATGGATGGTTTCTCTAGTCTCCTGAGAGGGATCAAGCTGACAATTCAAATTTGGGGGAGTGATGACCCCGGAAACTGTGTAGGTCTTAAAAAGAAATACATATCCAAACACACTGACCTGAAAAGATGTCCACAAAATACAGGATTCAGCATTAGGTGAAAAATAATTGCATTATGTTCCTGGTTTTCAAATTCGGTTTGTGATTTTAAAAAATTGATAGGTTAGTACATGTATTTGTACATGTACTATTTGTACTAAAAGCCTATTTGAAGAAAAATTATACTGTATTAATAGTTATCTCTGGGAGGTAGTATTAAAAGAAACTTTATTCATTATTCCTTTCTGATTTTTAAAAAATAATCATAATTACCTTTATAATAAAAAAAAAAGGTGGGCCAGGTACAGTGGTTCATGTCTATAATCCCAGCACTTTGCAAGGCCAAGGTAGATTGCTTGAGCCCAGGATTTCAAGACCAGCCTGAGCAACATGGTGAGACCTTGTCTCTACGAAACATTTTTAGAAACTTAGCCAGGTGTGGTGGTGTACCCCTGTGGTCCCAGCTAATTGGGAGGCTGAGGCAGGAGGATTGCTTGAGCCCAGGAGTTCAATGCTGCAGTGACCTGGGAGGCGGAGGCTGCAGTGAGCCAAGGTCACACCACTGCACTCCAGCCTGGGCAACAAGGAGGCTCTGTCTCAAAAAAAAAAGCTGCAGTGAGCCATGATCATGCCATTTCCCTTCTGCCTGGGTAATAGAGCAAGACCCTGTCTCAAAAAGAAAGGGTTGTTTTTTTGTTTTGCTTTGTCTTCAAAAAAAGAAAAAGAAAAATCCTCATGCACCAAGCCCAGGTGTCCTAATTGTGTCCTCATTACTAAATGCCTAACTTCCCATGGTGGACCGTTGGCAGGAAGCGACTGGGATGGACTTAACATTCGCTTAGCAAACAGCTACCTCCCTAGCCACTGGAGGACCAAACCACTATGACAGGGTGTCTCCCTTCAGTGGCTCCCAGCATGATGGAGGGGGTAGTATATGTTTTGCGGGGCATTTGGGGTTTTGGGGGGAGGTTAGGGGATTTTTTGAGACAGAGTCTCCTTCTGTCACCCAGGCTGGAGTGCAGTGGTGTGATTATGGCTCACTGCAGCCCTGACCTCACAGGCTCAAGAGATCCTCCCACCTCAGCCTCCCAAGAAGCTGGGACCATTACGCCTGGCTAATTTTATTTATTATTATGTATTTTTTTTTAAGAGACAGAGTCCCACTATGTTGCCCAAACTGGTCTCAGTGATCCTCCCACCTTGGTCTCCCAAAGTTCTGAGATTACAAGTGGGAGCCACCATGCCCCCTGACCAACCACCACCCCACACCCAAGGCCAAGGGCTCGATAAATACTTTGCAAACAAATGGATATGTAAATGAGTAGATACCAAGTGGTCTGTGAGAGAAGGCTACAGATTGTGGTGGGGCTTCAAAAGGTCTCGAGAGGTCCCTTGCTGGGGATTAGGTTAGGCCTCATGATGGTGCTTCTGGGATATTCCTTTTCTCTAGGATTTAAATGTCTCATTTAAGAACAATTTTTTTTTTTTTTTTTTTTTGAGACAGAGTCTCCCTTTATTGCCCAGGCTGGAGTGCAGTGGTGCGATCTCAGCTCACTGCAGCCTCCGCTTCCCAGGTTCAAGTGCTTCTCATGCCTCTGCCTCCCAAGTAGCTGGCACTACAGGCGTGCACCACTATGCCCTGCTAATTTTTTGTATTTTTAGTAGAGATGGGGTTTCACCATGTTGGCCAGGCTGGTCTTGAACTCCTGACCTCAAATGATCCACCCACCTAGGCCTCCCCAAGTGCTGGGATTACAGGCATGAGCCACCACTCCCAGCATAAGAACAATTTTAGATTTACATGAAAGTCGCAAGAGTATTACAAAAGTTTCCAGATACCCCACACCGTTTCCCCTATTAACATTATTAACTAAAGTTCATACTTCTTTAGGATTTCCTTAGTTTTTACCTAATGTCCTTTTTCTGTCTCAGGAACCCATGCCATATTTAGTTGTTATATGTCCTTAGATTCTTCTTGGCTGTGACAAGACTTTCTTTGTTCTTGGTGAGCTTGACAGTTTAGAGGAGAGCTGATCAGATATTTTGCAGAATATCTTTCAGTCTAAAGTTTTTCTCATGACTAGTGTGGGGTTATAGGGTTTTTTGCGGGGAAGTCCACAGAGGTAAAGTGTCATACTCATCATATCAAGAATACACACTATCGGCCGGGTGCGGGGCTCACCCCATCTCTACTAAAAATACAAAAAATTAGCTGGGCATGGTGGCATGCACCTGTAATCCCAGCTACTTGGGAGGCTGAGGCAGGAGAATCGCTTGAACCCAGGAGGCGGAGTTTGCAGTGAACTGAGATCGCGCCATTGCACTCCAGCCTGGGCGACTGAGTGAAACTTCGTCTCAGGAGAAAAAAACAAGAATAAGAAGAATACACACTATCAACATGACTTGTCACTGATGACGTTAACCTTGACCACCCGATAATGTTTGTCTGGTTTCTCTACTGTCAAGTATTATTCCCCACTCCCGCCCCTCAGGCCACGTCCACACTGTAGTCTTTAGAGTGAAGTCACTGTGTGCATTCCATAGCTAAGGGATGGGAAGTTATGCTCTACCTCCTGGGGGAGGGTGGTATCTATTAATGCATAGATTAATTGGAAGATGGATTGGTTTATTCTCCCCTAGTTATTTTTTCAATCATTAAGCATGGATATATGGGTATTTATTTTATACTTTGGGTCATTATGCAATATTGTGTTATTTATTTTGTTATGCAAATTGTTCCGGCTTTGCCCGTTGAGAGCCCTTTCGGTTGGCTCCCATCTCATCATTTTAGGATTCTTTGAGCACTCTTACTTTCTGGTACCACAAGATGCTCCAAGCTCATTTTCTGTATTCCATGCCCCGTTCCTAAAATCAGTCAATTTCTCGAAGGAGCTCTGGTTCCTTTTATTGAAGAATGCTATTAGAATCTAGGATCTGCTGTGTGCGGTGGCTCATGCCTGTAACCCCAGCACTTTGGGAGGCCAAGGCGGGAGGATTGCCTGAAGCCAGGAGTTCAAGACCAGCATAGGCAACAAAGTAAGACCCTGTCTCTACAAAAAAGAAAAAGAAAAAATGAAACCAGAATCTGGGCACTGGATATACTCATTGCTACTGTAGTGTCTGGGACATTCCTTTTGAAAGAAGGTTTTCCGAAACTAGGTAAAGAATTTGCAGATCGTACTGAGATTTCATGATGGAAATAAGAGGAAAAGGACTGGAAGAGGCACTCTAAGCTTCTTGTCATATCAGCAACTTCAGGCAGACACCATGGAAGGTCCTGTGGCATCTCTCTGGTGGGAGGGTATTATAAACAGTCAAATAAATGAACACAGATGCTTTAGGAAGGGGCCATCAGCATTTAGGGACTGTAAGGGGGCAACTCTCCCCATCGTCAACTTACCAGAGCCTTCCCTGTCCATGTCCTTGTTCCAGGTACCATTTTTGAGTCCATCCTGTGTTCCAGGCACTGCCCTAGGTTCTCACTCAACCCTCAGGGCTCCCTGAAAGTTATTTTAGGTATTGTTGGCCCCGTCTTACTGCAGAAAGGCTGAGGACTTGTCTGGGTAAGTGACTAACCCCTCATTCAAACCCAGGTACAACCCTCAAATTCTCCCTCACTGAGCTGACTGCCACTTAATGTGGTTTGGGAACTTCTTAGCTTCAAAATGCAACACTCCCCCTTTGATAGAGATGTGGATGTTAGTGCAGGCAAGGACTATGGTGTCACCAAGGTCACCGGTCCCCCCTCTCTGATCACAGCAGTCATCACAGGGAACTGTAAAGAGGTAGGGTGTGTTCGCGCATGCATATGCGAGCGCTGAGTGCGTGTGCCACCTCCCACCTACAGGCTTTCCGGGAGGTTCAACAGAGAACCCTTGCCCATTGCCTGGCAGGTAGCTGTATCCAACTAGGGGCCCTGCTGTTGAGAACTGAACAACAGTGAGCTTCAGAAGAGAGGAACGTGAAAATATCCAGAAAAGCCATAGGAAAGTGGCTGGCAAAACTGAAACCAGTGGCAAGAACTGGGTAGACATTTAAAGGCCCGTTCCAAAGATAGCTAATGCCATAAGAAAATGCTGTTTGGTGTAATAAGTGAAATGAAACAACACTGTAGGTTTAAAAATATATGAATGATATTTAACAAGTATCAATACTTCTCTCTAAGTGATGGGATTATGGGTGATTTTTATTTTCTACCTTGCATTTGACTGTATTTTTTATATTTTTCTGTAGAAAACATGCATTAGTTATTCTTATAGTGCTAAAGTAATTTAATATGAAACTAGTGAGAGAGCTTTATCCTTAAGGGTCATCCTAACTTTGTGTTCAATGTGCTTCCATTTTATGTGCCTCTTCTGTGGCCTTTGTGGTTGCATTTGTTTTAAGGAAACCCATTCTAGCATAGAAGTCACTGCCAATTTGGTAGCAAAGAATAAATAATTTTCTTTTTTTTTTTTTTTTTGAGATGGAGTCTCACTCTGTCACCCAGGCTGGAGTGCAGTGGTGCAATCTCTGCTCACTGCAAGCTCCACCTCCCGGGTTCACGCCATTCTCCTGCCTTAGCCTCCCGAGTAGCTGGGACTACAGGCGCCCACCACCACACCCGGCTAATTTTTTGTATTTTTGGTAGAGACGGGTTTCATTGTGTTAGCCAGGATGGTCTTGATCTCCTGACCTTGTGATCCGCCCACCTCGGCCTCCCAAAGTGCTGGGATTACAGGCGTGAGCCACCACACCTGGCCAGAATAAATAATTTTCTTAAAGAATCATCACTTAATGAGATACCACTTTCTTTTTCTTTTTTCTCTTTTTTTTTTTTTTTTCCAAGACGGAGTCTTGCTCTGTCTCCCAGGCTGGAGTGCAGTGGCGCCATCTTGGCTCGCTGCAACCTCCGCACCCCCAGATTTAAGCAATTCTCCTGCCTCAGCCTCCCGAGTAGCTGGGATTACAGGTGCCTGCCCCCACACCCAGCTAATTTTTGTATTTTAGTAGAGATGCAGTTTCACCATGTTGGCCAGGCTGGTCTTGAACTCCTGACCTAAAGTGATCTGCCCACTTTGGCCTCCCAAAGTCCTGGAATTACAGGCATGAGCCACTGCACCTGGCCCCTGAGATACCACTTTCTTAGGAGGACTATAACCAAAGAGACAGATAATAAGTGTTGGTGAGGATGTAGAGAAATTGGAGCCTTCATACACCACTGGTAGGAACATAAATGGTGAAGTCACTGTGGAAAACAAGCATGGTGGTTCCTCAAAAAATCAAACATAGGCTGGGCGCGGTGGCACATGCTGTAATCTCAGCATTTTGGGAGGCTGAGGCAGGCGATCACCTGAGGTCGGATGTCGAGACTAGCCTGGCCAACATGGTGAAATCTCTACTAAAAATATAGAAATTATCTAGGTATGGTGGCGGGCACCTGTAATTCCAGCTACTCTGGAGGCTGAGGCAGGAGAATTACTTGAACCCAGGAGGCAGAGGTTGCAGTGAGCCAAGATCATGCTACTGAGCTAAGATTACACCACTGCACTCCAGCCTGGGCAACAAAGTGAGACCTTGTCTCAAAAAGAAAACAAACAAAAAAGTAGGCCAAGTGTGGTGGCTGACGCCTGTAATCCCAGCACTTTGGGAGGCCAAGGCGGGCGGATCACCTGAGGTCAGGAGTTTGAAACCAGCCTGGCCAACATTGTGAAACCCTGTCCCTACTTAAAATACAAAAATTAGCCAGGTGTGGTGGCACGTGCCTGTAATCCCAGATACTCAGGTGGCTGAGGCAGGAGAATTGCTTGAACCCAGGATGCAGAGGTTGCAGTGAGCCAAGATCACGCCATTGCACTCCAGCCTGGGCGACAGAAGCAAAACTCCGTCTCAGAAAATAAAAAAAAAAAGAAGAAAAAAAAGTTACAATTACCACACAACCCAGCAGTTCCACTCATATATACCAAGATAAATGAAAATGTGTGTTCACACAAAAACTTGTACATGACTAGCAGCATTGTTTGTAATAGCCAAAAGGTAGAAACAATCCAAATATTCATCAATAATTGAATAGACAAACAAAATGTGGTATATCCATGCAATGGAATATCATTCGCCCACAAAAAGTATAGTACTGATACATGCTACAACATGGATGGACCTTAAAAACATTATGCCACGTAAAAGAAGCCAGACACAAAAAGCTACATCTTGTGGGATTCCATTTATGTGAAATGTCCAGGAAAGGCAAATTCATAGAGACAGAAAATAGCTTAGTGCTTTCTAAGAACAGAGGGAAATGGATAATGGGGAGAGACTGATGACTTCCAATGGGTACAGATTCTTTTTTTTTTTTTTTCTTTTTGAGATGGAGTCTCACTCTGTCACCCACACTGGAGTGCAGTGGTGCAATCTGGGCTCACTGCAACCTATGCCTCCTGGGTTCAAGTGATTCTCCTGCCTCAATCTCCTGAGTAGCTGGGATTACAGGTGTGCGCCACCATATCTGACTAATTTTTGTATTTTTAGTACAGACGGGATTTCGCCATGTTGGCCAGGCTGATCTCGAACTCCTTTTTATTTTGGAGACAGAGTCTTTCTCAGGCTGGAGTGCAGTGGCGCCATCTCAGCTCACTGCAACCTCCACCTCCTGGGTTCAAGCAATTCTCCTGCCTCAGGAGAGTAGCTGGGACTACAGGTGTACACTGCCACACCATTGCTAATTTTTGTATTTTTAGTAGAGATGGGGTTTTGCCATGTTGGCCAGCCTGGTCACCAACTCCTGACCTGAAGTGATCCGTCTGCCTCGGCCTCCCAAAGTGCTGGGATTACAGGTGTGAGCTACCATACCCATACCATACCAAACGTTTTCTTTTTGGGGTGATGAAAATGTTCTGAAATTAAATAGTGGTTATGGTTTCATAACTCTGATATACTAAAAACAGAGAATGAAATGTTTTAAAAGGGTAAATTTTATAGCATGTGAATTATATCTCATTTTGAAAAAACAGCCTACTTGGACTCATGAACGCTGAGCCCAGTTTCTCTATACTGGAGTTGTGAGGAGCATGGTCCTACTCTGTGGCCTTGGGCAAGTTGCTTAACTTCTCAGGTTATTGTCCGTGTTTTATGTTATAGCCATATGTGATACCATCATGTCACAGAGTCCTTAGGCAGTTTGTACTGACCCTGCCTGTAGTCTGCACTTGTTCATTGCTCCTTAAGGACGCAGCTTCCTCATTTGTGTGAGGGGATCTTGGTTTTGCTTTCTATTCCCATAGGAGAGCTCCTCTTTTAAAACATCCCTTCCAGGAGACTGGGCTCTGGATCAAGGAGGGGCAGTGGTGGCCCATCCTGCCAAGCTATTCCCAATGTTTATTTGAGGCAATAAAAGTCAAATAGGTAGTGGCTTCTTTTTTTTTTTTTTTTTTTTAATGGACTCTCAGCTCAGTCTTTCACCCAGGCTGGAGAGTAGTGGTGCAATCTCAGCTCACTGCAATCTCTGCCTCCCAGGCTCAAGTGATCCTCCCACCTCAGCCTCCCAAGTAGCTGGGACTACAGGCGTGCGCAACACTTGGCTAATTTTTTGTATTTTTGGTAGAGACGGGGTTTCACCATGTTGCCCAGGCTGCTCTCAAACTCCTGAGCTCAGGCAATACACCCGCCTTGGCTTCCCAAAGTGCTGGGATTACAGGCGTGAGCCACCGCACCTGGCTTGATAGCGGCTTCTAAAACCTATAGTTACTTGGAATGTCCAGGGACTTCTAAGCTCAAAGCACTCATGTAACACAGGTTCTTATTTTTCAGATACTTTCTTCTTTCTCCTTTTCTCTGCCCACCCCACCAGCCCTTTCTTTTTATTTTATTTATTTATTTATTTTTGAGATGGAGTTTCACTCTTGTTACCCAGGCTAGAGTGCAATGGCGCGATCTCGGTTCACCGCAACCTCTGCCTCCTTGGTTCAAGCAATTCTCCTGCCTCAGCCTCCCGAGTGGCTGGAATCACAGGCATGTGCCACCATGCCGGGCTAATTTTGTATTTTTAGTAGAGACGGGGTTTCTCCATGTTGGTCAGGCTGATCTCGAACTCCTGACCTCAGGTGATCTGCCCACCTCGGCCTCCCAAAGTGCTGGGATTACAGGCATGAGCCAGCGCGCCTGGCTAGCTCTTTCTTTTTAAGGGAAGGGAAGAGGAAAGCTAGAGCCCAAGAGGGTGGGCTCTGCAGTCTACAAGCCCTGTGTGGAGTCTGAGCTATTGTTTACAGCTGGCGACTTCAGCCATAACAGTGGTGGGGTCTTGCAGCATGACAGTTTAATTCTTTGCTCCCCAGGCCGGCTTTTGGCCCAGGACCAGGGCCAGAGCTGGAGATCAGGCTGACAAGCCCACTCTTTCCCCTTCTGCTGTAACGCGTCAGAGCAGTCAGCCTCTGCCCTCTGCCCTCTGCGCTCCCTGATGGCCACCTCCTCATTAGCTGAGCAATTGGAGGAGACGGGTGTCATGAATACATTGCTTTTCCTTTAACTTGTAATGCCATCTGAAGTCAGAACTAATTCTAGTTTAATATTCAGAATATCTCAGTATCTCAGTTTTGACTGCATACCTCAAGTTTAGATTTAAAGCTAATAAATCCACATTCTCTGAACATGGATTTTTTTATACTTATTAAGCACCTACCATGTTCTTGGAACTGTGTGAACTGCAGAGATGACAGCAAGAAGGAAGTGTGAAGAAAAATATAGTTTTTGCCCTTCCTTAGCCAAAAGCCTCGTTAAAAAAGATTACCACTATCTCAAATCATTCCTACCTCAAGCCTGAGAACCAGAGGAGAGGGGCAGAGTTCAGTGGTGATTAGAGACAATGGTGCCTTCTGTCTTTTGTATGCCCAGTCTTTGCCAGGGACTATGTTGCGTGCATATATGCATCATCTCATTTGATGTTCGCCCTCAGTCTTTGAGAGTAGGTGCTATTTCCACTGTGCAGACAAGCAAACTGAGGCTCAAAGGTGGTGGTATGTGTTGGAGGCCACCCTGCAAGGCTGGGTCCACCTAACTCATGAGCTGGTGCCTTTTAACCAACATGTCATTGTCGGGGGAGTCTCTGTGAAGACCATGGCGGCCAGTCATTTGATAGAAAGAAAGGATGGTCAAAGAGAGGGGAGGCCGCCAGTGTTGAAACTGCAGTCATCAGCATTGCAGTATCCAGAAAGGAGTACACCACGCCTGTAATCTCAGCACTTTGGGAAGCTGAGATGGGAGGATGGCTTGAGGTTAGGAGTTTGAGACTAGCCTGGGTAGCAGGACAAGACCCCATTGCTATGAAAAATTAAAATTAGGCTGGGCATGGTGGCCTGCTCCTATAATCCCAGCACTTTGGGAGTTCGAAGCAAAAGGACTGCTTGAGTCCAGGAGTTGAGTCCAGGGCAATATAGTGAGACCTCATCTCTCCAAAAAAATGAACAAAATTAGCTGGGTGTGGTGGCATACACTTGCAGTTTTCAGCTACTCAGGATGCTGAGCCCGGAAGTCAAGGCTGCAGTGAGCAGATTGTGCCAAAGCATTCCAGCCTGGGCAACAGAGCAAGACCCTGTCTCAAAATAAACAAAAACAGAAAGAGCAGCATGATCCTCTTAGTCTCTTCTGAACCACTCAGGGTGGACACAAACACAGCATACCCTGAAGTTGTACGTGAGGTCCTGGGCTCCTGGATTTAAGAGGGTAGTGAACAGGCTGAGACTGGAGCTGGGTTTACAGGGTGTAGACACAGTACCAGAGAGTGGAAGCTGCAAAAAGACAGAAATAAGGAGAACGTTCTAGTAGTTTTCTCCACCCTCTGGTAGTTGGCTTGAGGGGTGGACAATCAGATCTCACTGGAGGCAACATAGTGTTGGAGCTCTGATGTAACTGGAGGCATGCTGGCGGGTCAGCAATTTGAGTAATGAGGCTGAGGCTGATGCCCGGGCACAGGAGACTGCTTTCCTCTGTGCTCCAATCCCCCAGGCCTGCTGCCTGCAAGGCCCAAGCTGCAAAGCAGGGGTGACAGTTCCCAGAGCTAGAGCATGGGCCACCCAGGCAGGAGCAACACCCCATGCAGAGATAGGGTCAGTCTGCTCAAAGCACGAGTGAGTGTGTGTGTGGTTGGGAGGGAGGTAGCAGCGGCCTATGCTCCTAATGATGATTACGGGGCAAATGTAAATGGAATGGGGTGGCGCAGGGGAGACTCCAAATCAAGAACTAAGAAAAGGCTTAGGGGAGCAGGAGAGGGGAGAATTTTGGGGTACAGACTTCTTCTCTGTCAATTGTGCTGTGCAAATCCAGGAAAGATCCAGGCCAGCTGTCCTGGAAGGACCGATGGGGCTGCTTCTTTGGGACATTGCCACCTCTGCTCCAGTCGGGAGGGCTGAGGAAACAGGTTCTGCTGAAACAGGCTGATTCACTGTTTCCACTCGGTCCTCGGCTGTGTTGGTGGGCAGATCACACGCCAGCCTCGTAAACTCACTCTCCGCTTGTCCATGTGACGTTTATAGCCCCACAGGGAGCTGGCTTTTTAATGAGCCTAATTTGAGACTGTAAGTAGGAGTTTGTAAAACAAACAGCGAGGGGCTTTGGGCCAAAGCCCAAAGTTTCAGTTTAAATACACAGGGTCACATTAGGGCTGTGCAGACAGGCCAAGACTCCTCTGTGCCCAGGGCAGCAAGAAGAAGGTGCTCCCCAGGGAAAGGCCCACCTTCCCAGGAGAGCTTGCTGCAGGCTCTGTCGTTCCCCCAGAAACTGGGGAGACTTAGAGGGAGACCTTCCTATTTTGGTTCTGTGTGCAAAGCACTCGAGAGCCCTAGTTTTCCCATAGGGAGGCAAGGACTCCTTCGGGGTAGGCCTATGTGAGCCCAGGGTTAGAAGTCAGTGCACCGAGGTCTCCAGTGTCTTTCTGCAAAGCACAGCCCCACATCCAGCCTTAAGAGGCTTCTGGGAGGGAAAGTCTGTTATCCACAGGCACTGCATCTGAAACTCAGCATCTCCCTGTAGCTTGATTTCATTTTTGAGAGTTGGTTTTCAAATTAAGATTAAGCTGGAGGGTGCCTGTTATGAGGCCTGTTAAGGTAACCTCTTTCTACAGGGCTCCAGGTGGAGGAGGGGGCTCCAGGTGGAGGAGGAGGCTCCTCACCTCCCACTCGGATGCTTAGGGCTCTGTGAACCAAAATTAAAATTCTAAGGCTCCCCAGCCATCTGAATGGACTTCCTCCACAGCCAGGGCACTCTTAAAATTTAACCTGAAAGACTAGTTCAGGCCATGAATGGAAGTGGGGTTGGACATGCCTCACTATACCTCTCTGGCATTAATATCCACACAGACCTTAAGTCTAAGCAGAAGCATTTATCATCTATTCTCTTTGAAGCCTGCTACCTGGAGGCTTCATCTGCATGATGAAACTCTGGTCACCACAACCTCTTATGCAACCCAGACATTCCTTTCTATTGATAACCCTTTCAACCAATTGCCAATCAGAAAATTTTTAAATCTACCTATAACCTGGAAGCCCCACCCCTTGCTTCAAGTTGTCCCACCTTTCCAGACAGAACCAATGGTTTTTTGTTGTTGTTGTTTTGTTTTGTTTTTTGAGATGGAGTCTCACTCTGTTACCCAGGCCGGAAATGCAATGGTGCGATCTCAACTCACTGCAACCTCCGCCTCCCAGGTTCAAGCTATTCTCCTGCCTCAGCCTCCCAAGTAGATAGGATTGGGATTACAGGCATGCACCACCATGCCCAGCTAATTTTTATATTTTTAATAGAGACAGTGTTTTGCCATGTTGGCCAGGCTGGTCTGGAACTCCCGACCTCAGGTGATCCACCTGCCTCGGCCTCCCAAAGTGCTGGGATTATAGGCATGACCCACTGCACCCAGCCAAGTTTTTAAATTAAAATTAACAGTGAGTGAGTGGGACTCCATAGACTGCCTAGCAGCAGGTGAATGTTCTGGCCAGAGGATTGCCCCATGAGGGGAGCGTTGAGCCCCCGTATTCAAGCTGAATAGGGCTAGATTTGCCATCACCACCTCAAGCCCTCAGGGGACTTGGCTAGAGCCACTCTGTTCTCGGTAGTCTAAGGGACACGGGCACAGCCAGCCAGGCTGGACAGTGTACTCTGAGCAGTCACTTTAGCCTGCTCCTTGGAAACTTGGGGAATCACTTCATCTGCAAGTCACAGAAAACCTGACCTTTGGGGGCTGAACTGTGTACCTCTCAAGATTCCTATGTTGAAATTCCAGCTCCCACTACCTGAGAGTGTGACTGTATTTGGGGATGAAGTCTTTAAAGAGGTAATGAAGTTAAAGTGAGGTCATGAGGGTGGGCCTTAACTCAGTATGGCCGATGTCCTTATCAGAAGAAGAGATTGGCCAGGCGTGGTGGCTCACGCCTATAATCCCAGCACTTTGGGAGGCCAAGGCAGGCGGATCACGAGGCCAAGAGTTCGAGACCAGCCTGGCCCACATAGTGAAACCCCGTCTCTACTAAAAAAATACAAAAATTAGCCGGGCGTGGTGGCGCATGGCTTGTAGTCCCAGCTACTCTGGAGGCTGAGGCAGGCGAATTGCATGAACCCGGGAGGTGGACGTTGCAGTGAGCCAAGATCGCACCAGTCCACTCCAGCCTGCATGACAGAGTGAGACTCCTTCTCAAAGAAAAAAAAAAAAAAGATTAGGACACAGGCACAGAGAAAGACCATGTGAAGACGTAGACAGAGAATGGGCCACCTACAAGTCAAGGAGGGAGGCCTTGTGAGAAACCAACCCCTGCCAACACCTTGATCTTGAACTTCAGGCCTCTAGAACAGTGAGAAAATAAATGTCTGTTGTTTAAGCCACCCGGTCTGTGGTATTTTGTTATGGCAGCCCTAGCAGATTGATAGACAGACCAACAGGGGGTTATTTATTTATTACTTATTTATTTTATTTTTGCAACAAGAGGTTCAGGGATAGGCAGTGCCTGGTGTCTTTTAGCTGCTGGGTGAGACTGCGAGAGAGCCAGGCTCTTTCTGCCTTTTGCTCTGCCATCCTCAGCATGTTGGCTCTGGCCCCACTCTCTGAGAACAGCTTCAGCCGTAGCAGGGTCCTGCCTCCTGGTTACACAGTGGCTGCCACTGCACCTTCTTCAAACAGTATGTCACAGTCGAGGCAATAAGAAGAGCAAAAGCCCTGCCAGCCAGAGAGCTGATTATCCCTTTTGATCAGGAGAAGTAGTATTTCCCAGAAACCCTGAAGTCTTGAATTGATGTCTCATTGTCCAGAACTGTGTGGCACGGCCATAAGAGAGCCTGGGAAGATGTCCACCAGGGCTCCTGGCATATTGCATGGCCACTCGAGACAGAACGGCATGTCAGCCAAGAAGGAGAAGGAATGGAGCTGGGTAGGTCACTGAGAGGTCAGCCCGGTTTCAAGTGTCCAGTGATCGTTTTCTTACTTCTTTGCAGGGAAAGATCATAGTGTCCTCCAAGATGCTGGGAATGACATAGTGACCTCTGGCAGGATGTACCCATCTGGGAATGAGTGTCCTACTGGGACAATAAACTAGCTTCCTTCCCTATACCTCCTCCACCCCTTCAGTCCCTCTGGTATTGCATATTGTTGCTTAACCATGAGATAACCAGGGAGTGTTTGCTTCTCATAAAGTCTGTAAAATCCCTTTGGAGTTCTTTGAGTAAATGGGGGCTTTTTGAAACATCCTGTTATTTTTCCTCCCTTGCTGACGATAACAGCACATAGCAAAAGTCCTCTTTTCAGGCTGTCCTTCCAAGTTTCTACTACAGCCATGCATTGCTTAATGACAGGGATAGGTTCTGCGAAATGCATGGATAGGTGATTTTGTTGGGGAACATCATAGTGTGTACTTATGCAAACCTAGATGGTATAGCTTCCTACACACCTAGGCTATATGGTACAGCCAAGTGCTCCTGGGCTATAAACCTGGACAGGAAGTTACTGTACTGAATGCTGTAGACAATTGTAACACAATGGTACGTATTTGTGTATCTAAATATAGAAAAGGTAATGCATTGCACTATGATCTTATGTTGGCTACAACATCACTAGGTGATAGAATTTCTCTTTTTTTGTTTGTTTGTTTTTGGAGACAGGGTCTTGCTCTGTTGCCCAGGCTGGAGTACGGTGGCATGATTGTGGCTCACTGTAGCCTCAACCTTCTGGGCCCAAGCAATCCTCCCTCCTCAGCCTCCCACAGCTGGGACCATAGCTGCGTGCCACCATGCCTGGCTAATTTTTAAATCTTTTGTAGAGACAGGGTCTTGCCATGTTGCCCAGGCTGGCTTTGAACTCCTGGACTCAAGCAATCCTCCTGGCTTGGTCTCCCAAAGGGCTAGGATTATAGGTTTGAGCCACCATGCCTGGCTGGTGATAGAACTTTCCAGCTCCATTATAACTTTATGGGACCACCATCGTATATGCTGTCTGTCACTAGTCAAAATGTCATGCAGCACATGACTATTCCTACTACAGACTCCTCCTCTAGTATTTATCATGGTCTACTTAAACTATTTGTGTACATGTTTTTCCTCCCCTCCAGATTAGAAAACTGGGTCTTACTCACCTCTGTATTCCTAGCACTAACTAAGCTTGGTATAATTAGTAGGCATGTAATGAATATTTGGATAAGTGAAAGAATGATGAGAACAGCATGGTAAATTTCCCTAGACAAATAGATCAATGGAACAGAATAGAGAGCCCAGAAATAGGCCTACATAAACACAGTCAACTCATCTTGACAGAGGAACAAAGGTAAACAATGGATAGTCTTTTTTTTTTTTTTTTTTTTTTTTGAGATGGAGTTTTACTCTTGTTGCCCAGGCTGGAATGCAATGGTGCAATCTTGGCTCACAGCAACCTCCACCTCCTGGGTTCAAGTGATTCTCTTGCCTCCTCTCAAGTAGCTGGGATTACAGGCATGCACCACCACCCCTGGCTAATTTTGTGTTTTTAGTAGAGATGGGGTTTCTCCATGTTAGTCAGGCTGGTCTGGAACTCCTGACCTCAGGTGATCTGCCCACCTCAGCCTCCCAAAGTGGTGGGATTACAGGCGTGAGCCACTGCACCCAGCCAAAGATAGCCTTTTTAACAAATGGTGCTAGAAAAACCAGACATCCACATGCAAAAATAAATAAATAAATGTAGACACAGACCTTACACCCTTCCCAGAATTCACTCAAATGGATCAGAGACCTAAATGTAAAACACAAAACTATAAAACTCCTAGAAGATAACATGGGAAAAAAAATCTAGGATGACCTTGGGTTTGATGATGACTTTTTAGATATGACACCAGACACCAAAAGCATAATCCAGGAAAGGAAGAATCAATCAGCTGCACTTTATCAAAATTAGTTTCTACTCTGTAAGAGACACTGCCAAGAGAGTGAAAAGACAAGCCACAGACTGGGAGAAAATATTTGCAGCAAAAGATTCATCTGATAAAGGATTGCTACCTAAAATAATATGCAAAGAACTTTTAAAACTCAACAATAAGAAAACAACCAATCAATTTAAAAATGGATCAAAGATCTTAACAGACATCTCACCAAAGATGATATGCAGATGGTAACTAAATTTGTGAAAAAAATGTTCAACATCATCTGTCATTAGGAAATTGCAAGTTACAATGACCATACTAGGACATACCACCGCACACCTCTTAGAGTGGCCAGAATCCAGAACACTGATACCACCAAATGCTGGTGAGGATGTGGAACAACAGGAACTCTCATGCATTGCTGGTGGGAATGCAAAATGGTTCAGCCACTTTGGAAGACAATTTGGCAGTTCCTTACTTACTCATAGGTATATGATACCAATACAATTCAGCAACTGCATTCCTTAGTATTTGCCCAAAGGAGTTAAAAACTTTTATCTGCTGGGCACGGTGGCTCATGCCTGTAGTCCCAACACTTTGGGAGGCTGCGGCAGGCAGATCATTTGAGGTTAGGAGTTCAAGATCAGCCTGGCCAACATGGAGAAACCCCGTCTCTACTAAAAACACAAAAATTAGCCAGTCATGGTGGCAGGTGCCTGTAAGGCCAGCTACTCGGGAGGCTGAGGCAGGAGAATCGCTTGAACCCAGGAGGCGAAGATTGTGGTGAGCCAGGATCACACCACTGCACTCCAGCCTGGGTGACAGAGTGAGACTCTGTCTGAAAACAAAACAAAACAAAAAAAACTTATATCTACACAAAAACCTGTGCACAGTTATTTTCAGCAGGTTTATTAAGAATTGCCAAACTCGGAAGCAACCAAGATGTCCTTCAATATGTGAATGGATAGATAAACTGTGGTATATCCAGACAATGGAATATTATTAGAGCTAAAAAGAAATGAGCTGATGATGCATGACAGGCAAACCTCAAAATTAGGACTTATCCCAGGAGAGTTGTTGGCTTCACCTAGGAAATAATTCAAGGGTGAGCCAGTGGTGTTAAACAGCTTTTATTGAAGTGGCAGTTTACAGCAGCAGCAAAGGTACTATTCCTTGTGGGTCAGGGGTATCCCATAGGCAGTGTGTCCAGAATAGCAGCTTAGAGGCAGTTCCTTACTACTAGTACAGTAATATTTGTACCCACTTTTAATTATATGCAAATTAAGGGGTGGCTCATGCAGAAATTTCTAGGATGAGGTTGGTAACTTCCAGGTTATCAGGTCATTGCCACGGAAAGAGGCAGGAACATCTAGGTGTTGCCATAGAAATGGTAAACCAACCATGGCACACTGGTGGGCATGTCTTAATGGAAAGCTGCTTCTGCCCGGGACCTGTTTTAGCTAGTCCTCAATTTGGTCTGATGTCCAAGCCCTGCCTCTGGAATATCAAGCCATGCAGACATGGAGGAAACTTAAATGTATATTTCTTTTCTTTCTTTTTTTCTTTTTGAGATGGAATTTCGCTCTTGTTGCCCAGGCTGGAGTGCAACAGCACGATCTCAGCTCACTACAACCTCCTGCCTCCCGGATTCAAGTGATTCTCCTGCCTCAGCCTCCTGAGTAGCTGGGATTACAGGCACCTGCCACCACACCTGGCTAATTTTAGTATTTTTAGTAGAGATGGGGTTTTACCATGTTGGCCAGGCTGCTCTTGAACTCCTGACCTCAAGTGATCTGCCTGGCTCGGCCTCCCAAAGTTCTGGGATTACAGGTGTGAGCCACTGCACCTGGCCTTGAATGTATATTTGTAAGTAAAGGAAGCCAATCAGAAAGGGCCATGTATAGTATGATTCCAACTATATGACATTCTTAAAAAGGCAAAACTATGGAGACAGTAAAAAGATCAGTGGTTGCCAGGGGTTGGGCAGGGAGGGATGAATAGGCAGAGCACAGAGGATTTTCAGAGCAGACTGATACCTGCTCATCATCAACTGAGGTGTCCCTTCTTCCAGGAAGCCTTCCTTGACCACCAAGCCTAGGTAGTCTGGCTTAGAGATCCTTAGTCTGGACTCCTTGTGCTGACTGCATCACAGCCCTTTGTATCCAATATTTATTTGGCCGGCATACTGTCTTCCCTCCTCCACTAGACTGCCAACTTCATGAGGGTAGGGACCCTCATTCACTTTCATATCCCCGGAGCATAGCTGCTTCTGGTGTATTATTAGGTAATCATTACACAGTTGTTGAATAAATGAGTGAATGAATGCAGAATAAATGAGCCATCTGTGGTGAGTAAATCACAATTTTTTTTTAAATCACTGTGGATCCTAGTGGCCTTTAAGAAAATAACAGAATTGAGTGGCCTTGGGTCTATCCCTCCTTCCTAATAGTGATAATAACTTTTATATAGTATCTGATGACTTCTTTGTCTTGAAGCCATCAGCCCTAGGAATCAGGCTATTAATAAAAATATTTTTATTTACTATATGCTTTACTGTGTGCCAAGCCTTTTGCTAAGTGCTTATTTACAAAACCTGTTTTAATGCTCAGTCTTGTGAATTAGGAAGTATGATTAGGCCTATTATCCAGAGAAACAAATTGTGGCTCAGAGAGGTTAAGTAACTAGTCCAGAGTCACACAGCTAGTAAGTGGCAGAGCTGGGTTTTGAACCTCATTGCTCTGACTCATGCCCTTTAATTGTCTGAAGAGTCTAATGGTCAATCCCTTTTGGAATTGGAACCGAAGCTGATTGAAGCAGGTTATATTTATAAGCAGGACTCCAGTGCAGTAAATCTCTGATGAATATTCTCTGATGAATATACTCATGTTCTGTTAATAAACATCTTGGCCATCTGCCCTGGGTCTTGTGATGTTTGCATCTTTTCCTTAAACTCTCAAGGAGAGACTTGTGTTTGTGCTCTTTTGATCCCTTTCTTCCTCTCTGAGCTGGCACTGAGAGATCACACCCACTGCCCTCTTTCTGTCCCTGGCAGCAGTGATCCCTAGCAGGGGAAGGATGCAGCTCAGCTGTCAATCCCTGCACCGGCTTTGCCTCCTCTCCCTCTCTCACCCCCTGCCCAGCATTGGCAGCATCCCACCAGTGGTGATTCGGCCACTGTAGCTGTAGAATGATCACACAGGCTCAGAGCAGTAGGTACACGGCAGGGCAGAGCATCAGCAAGATGCCACAGAAAGTCCCACTGGTGATGCCGTGCCTGAGTCACCACCACCTGGGGCCAGGTGAAGGGGCCAGATGATAGATACTTGGAATGAGGCATGCAGACAATGTCTCATCTACTGGTTAGCAATTTAGAATGGGTTCTCCCTGAGTTTCTTCCAAAAGCAGTACCCCCTCATTTTTTGGTAAAATTTCTATAAAACAACCAGGTTTTCCTTTCATGTACCTTTTTCTTTTAACCTCCATGAGCTCATAATAATTTTAATATTAGTTTTGTTAAAAAGTATGAAGAATAATGGGAGAAGAATCATCTAAAAGTATACCATGCAGAAATAAATTCTAGACTCTTTATAGGTAGCGAGATAATAGCGATAGTTTTGGCTGGGTGCAGTGGCCCACATCTGTAATCCCAGCACTTCGGGAGGCTGAAGTGGGAGGATGGCATGAGCCCAGCAGGTGAAGGTTGCAGTGAGCTGAGATTGCACCACTGCACTCCAGCCTGAGAGACAGAGCAAGAACCTGACTTTAAAAAAAAAAAAAGTGGTATTTTTAACATTCACTTTTTTCTTTATCTAAAAATTTAATTTCAGATAACAAATGTTATACCATAATTCAAATTATGGGTGTTCTTTGCTCAGAAGAAACATTTTGTCACCTTCCTCTGCCTCTGATTACATTTCATCCCCTCTCTCATATTTCTCAAAACAGTCATTGTTCCTATGCCAGTATGCCATATTCATTATAAAAAGTTTGGAAAGCATAGTAGGCCAGAAAGCATTTTTATGACCCTAGCATCAAGCGAACCACTCTTACTTTGGTGGCTGTTGAGAAGAAGGCTGATATTTAAGGTACTGAGTCTACGCCTGCTTCATCTCCATCCTTAATTTCTCCATTTACTTTGTGTGTGTGTGTGTGTGTGTGTGTGTTTTGAATGTGCTGCCTTAATAGAAAAGTGGCTCTGTGTTGTCATTGGCTTACAGGAATTAGTGTGCTCACCCACTGCCAGTCAAGGACAGCGTATGACAAAGGACCGTGGTCATGTGGCAGACTATTCTTTTCAAAGAGGCAGTAGTTCCAAGACTCATGCTCCCTGGGTCACTAAGTTCTTCATGTGTTACATCAATACTTTGGAGAGAGGCCACCCAGAATCTCTTAAAAAGTATTCTAAATAACACAGAGATATTTTTCCACAAGAAAAAGCTCAGTAGCTCGAATGTTAGTTTTCTGCCCCACATTGCCCAATGTTGTGACTATTGCACTGGTTTTTCCAGGGTTCACCTTTAGGTTTAATTTCCTGAAATTGATCTGCTTGGTTACACTGGCTTTATTTTTTACTCTTTTGCAAAGAGGAGAAATGGCAGTGAGCAGACGGCACTTTATTAGGTTTTTGCTTCAAAAAAATTAAACAGCAATGTAGGATCTCTGCTAGTTTTTTTTACAGGCACCTAATAGTCATCCTCTGGGTCTGTGTCAGAACTGATATTTACCATAGATTAATCACCAAAGTGCCACTGAGCTAGCATTCCCAGTGGGGATTCCAAATTTGCCACACTTGTGGGGCTGTCTAGTTTTGTTTGTTTGTTTTTGAGATGGCGTCTCGCTCTGTTGCCCAGGCTGGAGTGCAGTGGCAGCGATCTCGGCTCACTGCAACCTCCGCCTCCCTGGTTCAAGTGATTCTCCTGCCTCAGCCTCCTGAGCAGCTGGGACTACAGGCATCTGCCACCACGCCCAGCTAATTTTTGGATTTTTAGTAGAGATGGGGGATTTCACCATGTTAGCCAGGCTGGTCTCGAACTCCTGACCTCAAGTGATCCACCTGCCTTGGCCTCCCAAAGTACTGGGATTACAGGCATGAACCACTGCACCTGGCCAGGGCTGTCGTGTTTTATGGTAGTTCCTCCATCCTTCTAAATTCTAACCCTGCTGGAGCCCCTCTGAGAATTGGAGGAGCCAGCTGGAGGGGAGAGAGGCAGTCCCCACACCAACTCCACAAGCAGGTGCACCCCCAGCAGGCCCAAAGGATTCCAAGAGGAAGTGAATCCAGCCCGGTGTTCGGAGTGAGGTTTACTTTGCACCACTCTTTTTTAGGAAAATTGGGGTTTCTGGCCCTGAGCACATCACCCTTTGCCAGCCTTTTATCTTCCCCTGGGTTCTGTGGCCGCCAGCTTCTTAAGCAGTTGTTAAGTGTGTGTTATTATTTTACTGTTTAACAGTGAGCTCCTGGGCCCCGGGCCTGACTTCACCAGAAGACCACCTTTTGCCAGTGGTGTTCTGATAACTTAGCCAGAATGAAGTGTTAACTGGAGGATAATTGTTATTTGCTTTTAATTTCCTGACCTTAGAAAAAGAAGGAAAGCACAGTGCTGATGGGGTGGTGAGTGCTGAAGGAAGAGTGCTGTCTCTGAGTTTGCACGGGGAGAGCCTCGTGTTCTCCTCCTTCAGACTGAGCCGGTGTGGACTTCAGTATCAGAAACACTGGGTCTGAATCCCACCTCTGCCATTTTCTAGCTGTGGACCTCAGTCAAGTGACTCAGCCCATCTAAACTTCAGTGTCCCTCGCTGGCAAATGGGGTTAGTAATAGTACTCCACTGCGAGGGTCTTTCTAGGGTTTCAAATGCTCGTTCATCCAATCCCTGGTAGAAAGGACCTACTCAATGCATGGTAGTCCATGTCCATTTATTATTAGCCATGGTTAAAACCCGCTTCTCTGGCCGGGTGCGGTGGCTCATGCCTGTAATCCCAGCACTTTGGGAGGTCAAGGCAGGTGGATCACTTGAGGTCAGGAGTTCGAGGCTAGCCTGGCCAACATGGCGAAACCCCGTCTCTACTAAAAATACAAAAATTAGCCAAGCATGGTGGCGGGTGCCTGTACTCCCAGCTACTCGGGAGGCTGAGGCAGGAGAATATCTTGAACCCAGGAGGAGGAGGTTGCAGTGAGCTGAGATTGCGCCACTGCACTCCAGCCTGAATGACAGAGTAAGACCCTGTCTCAATAAATAAATAAAACCTGCTTCTCAAACTTCCTCTTATCTCTCCTGTCTCCCAGCATTTTCTCCCCATTTGAATTTTTGGGCCTCACAGTATCATGGTCACGTCTTGAGATGGGTTTTGCCCAAGTATTAGATGACTTTTTTATTATCTTTTTTTTTTTTTTTTTGAGACAGGGTCTCACTCTGTCACCCAGGCTGTGTCACCCAGGCTGTGTCACCCAGGCTGGAGTGCAGTGGTGCAATCTCGGCTCACTGCAACCTCTGCCTCCCAGTTTCAAGCAATTCTCCTGCCTCAGCCTCCTGAGTAGCTGGGATTACAGGTGTGCACCACCATGCCTGACTAATTTTTGTATTTTTAGTAAAGACAGGGTTTCACCATGTTGGACAGGCTGGTCTCGAATGCCTGATCTCAAGTGATCCTCCTGCCTTGGCCTCCCAAAGTGCTGGGATTACAGGTGTGAGCTACCACGCCTGGCTTGATTATTCCTGATGAATCACTTTACATGGATGATTGACAGCTCCTGGGGCATATTCCATTCCACTTCAGGTTTTTCCTCTTATTTCCCTCATCTTGCTCTTGTCTCAACACCCATCCCTCCAGCCTCTCTGAACTTAGAATGTCATGTGGAATACTATTCAGTGAAGGGTTTGGGGGCTTTTTTAAAGAATTGACTGTCCTGGCTGGGCATGGTGGCTCACACCTATAATCCCAGCAAATTTGGGAAGCTGAGGCGGGCAGATTGCTAGAGCCCAGGAGTTCTAGACCCGCCTGGAAAAGATGACAAAAACTCCATCTCTCCAAAAAATACAAAAATTAGCTGGACACGGCAGTGTGCACCTGTACCCCAGCTACTCAGGAGGCAGAGATTGGGGGATTGCTTGAGCCCCGAAGGTTGAAGCTGCAGTGAGCTGTAATCCCATCACTGCACTCCAGCTTGGGTGACAGAATAAAACCTTGTCTCAAAACAAACAAAAAGAACGAATTGACTGTCCTTACACTCTATTTGGGTCTCCCTGAAAACTATTCATGCTTCAACTTTTCTACACTTTGTTCTGGCATGACTAATATATAACAACTGGGCATTAAATGTACTATATATAAAATTCCAGATCAGAGAATGGAAACACTTAAAAATAAAAAAAGGTTGGCTTATCTGGGCTATTTGGAAACCGTTCAGTGGGGCAGTATAATTTTTATTTTCAGAAGCTTATGGATTGCACCCCACCCAAGCTTCCCGCGCACCTAAGAAGGCTGGCAGAAGACGCCCTGCCAAGTTTCCTTGCAAGTGCAGTAAAGGAGTAATCCTCTGCCCTCTGGTTTTCCTTTCAAAGAAACTAGGGACAGGCGGTGGCCTTGGCTGCCTTGGCCATGAGCTTCCCTGAGCCGGGTAGCTGGTGGGCTAGTGGGGCCGTTGGTGGCAGGTGCAGAAATGGTACCACACTCACTGTCCCATTGCCCCAGAAAGAACATTTACAAGTCTGGGGAGAGCGCCGTAATGGTTGCTGAGTTTGGAGGACAGTTATGTTACAGTCTTGGTGGCTTTTTGATGAATGGTCAGATAAAGCTTCACTATAAACCTATCCAGTTTTACACAGAAAGGACATCTTTTTTACATTTAAAGTTGCGTGTGTGTATATGGGGGAAAGTGGTGGTGTTATAGCTCTGGAGGAAATTAAACCATAGGAAATAGTAAAAACAAGGTCTCTGTGTTCCCACTGTTGACAATTCACAAGTTAAATGGTGGAATGAGAAGGGATAAAAAGGATTTCAGGGGTGCACCTGAGTGCTGTCGCACACATAGGGGTCAGAGTCTAGAATCCCAGTGCTGGGAGGACTTGAGAAGCCATAGATTCCACCCCCGTGGTTTACAGAGAAGGGAATGAAATCCGCATCAATTTGGCCTTTGGCCTAAGCCCTGCTTCTAAAAACCCTGTAGAAGTCTGGCTTGTCATCCCAAAGTGCAGTCCACCAGCTTCCGTCAGCTTGGAAGAGACAGCGCCTCTGCAAGCTAAAACTCAGCTCACTTCCTGGTTGGCAACTGGCAAGAAGGCGGCTTCCCAGTCTTCTGAGAACTGGGTTTCCCTTCTAACTCAGTAGCACCCTCTCTGGGCCCTGGTGGAGAATCACTTAGGAAAGAAGCAGGCTGCTGTCCTCCAGAGTTCCACCCATACCCCTACCATTGACCCTACTCCTACCACTACCCCTCACCCCCATCCCTCACCCCCACCCCCACCCCGACCCCTCACCCCATCCTCGCCCCTACCTCTACTCTCCACCCCCACCCCTACCCCCACCCCTACCCTCCACCCCCACCCTGCCCCCACCCCCACCCCTCACCCCCACCCCTACCCTCCACCCCCACCCCCACCCCTAACGCCCCAACCTCTCACCTCCACCCCTACCCCTCACCCCCACCCCTACCCCTCACCCCCACCCCTACCCCTCACCCCCACCCCTACCCCTCACCCCTACCCCTCACCCTCGCCCCCACCCCTTTCCCCCACCCCCACCCCTCACCCCTCACCCCCACCCCTACCCCTCCCTCTCACCCCCATCCTAACCCCACCCCTACCCTCCACCCCTACCATCACCCCTCTGGGCTAGAGCAGAGCAGAGTGAAAAGTAGCTTAGAGAAGCGAGGATCAGGTGTGCACAGGGTTCCTAACTCTGCTGATATCCTGGGAGGTGCTGGGAAATTTTCCAGTTTACTGGCAGAATTACTCTCCTCTCTAAATTTCAAAAAGCAGAGAAGGACGTTATCTATTCTCTTTTTTGGGGAAAAAAAAAGGTTTTTTTTGGAAACAGAGGCTCACTCTGTTGCCCAGGCTGGAGTGCAGTGGCACGTTCTCATCACTGCAACCTCCACCAGGTTCAAGTAATTCTCCCTCACCTCAGCCTCCTGAGTAGCTAGGATTACAGGTGTGCACCACCACGCCCGGCTAATTTTTGTATTTTTAGTAGAGATAGTGTTTCACCATGATGGCCAGACAGGTCTCAAACTCCTGGCCTCAAGTGATTCACCCGTCTCAGCCTCCCAAAGTGCTGGAATTACAGGCCTGAGCCACCACGGCCAGCCAGGATGCTAACTATTCTTAAAGGATAGTTAGATGTGCAGAGGAGTTTGGACTTCTTTGTGAGGCTGACAGAGAGTCATTGAAGAGTACAAAGCCGGAGCAAGGTGACCAGAGTAAGGGGAGGGGGGTAAGCCTGGAGGCAGGGGATGGGTGAGGAGGCTGCCGCAGGTCCAGGGGGGCAGGGGAAGATGGCAGCCTGACTGGGGTGGTGGCAGTGAAGGATTTTTGAGATATGTTGGTGGTAAAAGCAGCAAGGCTTGGTGGTTGATGGGAGGTGGATGAGAAGGGAGAGAGCTGATAAGGGTGACTCACAGGTCTCTCCTTGGGCAACCGGGCGGCCACGGTGCTGTACTTACAGAGGGGCTGGTGGAAGAGGAGGTGGAGGCTTTGAGGAACAAGATAATGAGTCTGAGATTCAAGGGTTGGGCAAGCAGAAAGAGAAAAGTTGAGCAATGGAAGATTAGGGTTCTGTGTAGAGACTGAGAAACATTGAGGCTTCAGCACAGTCCGCAGCACATTCGAGTACAACACTGAGCAGAAATGCTGCCGTTATAGAAGAGGGAGGCAAAGGATCACTCGATCATGCTCACTGCTCCACACTCCGAGATTCACTCACAGTCATGGGTACAGGGTGGTGCATGCGGTTCCCTCCGTGGCTTTTACACGGTCCCAAAGCGGTTGTCCCTCTTCCCTCTAATAAAGGAATAAAGGGAAATGTTCCCGCATGCTTTCTTCTCCATCATGACAGAAAGGAAGAATTTTTTTCTAAGGATTTTACTAAATAGAAAAAAATAGATATGTCCTTTCCTTTTTTTCTTTTTTAAACTCCTTTTCGCTAGAATGATCTTGCCCTGGGCCCGTTATGCTAGAGCTGGGAATTTGTGTGGGGAAAGGAAGACATCGAGGTGTTAAGAGAATGTAAAGAAAATATTTTCCATCTCTGGTGAGAACTGCTGAGGAATGAGCTGATGTGGGAGAGAGAATTTAGAATTGATGTAGAGAAGACTTTCTTACAGAGCAGATTTGGAAGACAAGCTGTGGAACTGTGTTCTGCAAAGATCAGAGGGAGTCAGAGAGACAGCTTTTTGTCTGTAGAGTTTCATGGGAGGCCTCCAGGAACCCTTGGCAGGAGGTGCCTGGAGACCCATGAAAGGGAAAGTCCTATTTCTGGGTCTTACTTTGAATTTCCTCCTCTTAAACCTCAGGCCCAAACAAAAGGTCTTTCCTCTCCAATATCCTAGGCGTTGCCTAGCTCGAGAAAGGACAAGGTGGGCAAAGTTAGAATGTCATTTATTTCAGCAGCTTGAGAAGAAATTGAAACTCCAGTCCCCGTTCCGTTTCTGACCCTCAGTGACCTTAGGCAAGCCACTAAACTTTTCAGGCCTCAGTTTTCTCAGCTGTAAGATGGGTGGGAATAGTACCTCCTGCAGTTCTGGGGTGTTAAATGAGATAATGCATGTAAGTGCCTGGCACATAGTAAGCCTTCAATAAAAGTCAGCTGTGGTTGTTACTGATCATGACCGTCCTATCTCCCTTGCTGGAAGAACAAATTACTAGATGTAAAAAGTCATTTAAAAGCAAAAGGTACTAGGCAAAAGTTGTGATGCTATCAATTACTATTATTAATAATAGGTTCCTAATTACTTTTGCCACGGTATTAAGTGAAGGCCTCTTTGGGTGGGTGATGACTGAGAAAATGGGAACTATTATTAATGGAGCTGACAGCTCCTGTTACTAGCTCCATTGACATAATATTTCTCTCTGGGAATCCTTTGACAAATCAGCTGAATTTCCTATTCCCTTACCCTAAGCTCTGTAAATTTGATCCACATGTCTCCAGTGTTGTTTCTGTAGATTAATAATGGAGAAAGGAGGAGGAGTCAGGCCTGCACTGGGCTCTCCCAGCTGTTTGGCCTGTCGTGGGTTTCAGCCTGTAGTTGGGGTGGTTTTCCCTTTTGTTTTACTTGTTTTAAAGCTTATGGCCAGCTCTTCCCAATGTGTTTGGTTACTCAGCTGTCAGGGAGAGTTTCTGCTTTAGGGACTGGGGCCCTGGCAGGGGGTTGCGGGGGAGAGCCCAATCATGAACTCTTCCTCCTCCTCCAACAGAAACAAAGCTTGAAGGAAGTGCTTTGAAGCAGTGCTTTGCTAAGTCAGCACTGGATGTGATGAGAGGGGTCGCTGCCATCGAGGAGAGGCAAAGGGAGATGGAGAGGGGGCCTTCACCACATCAGCCAGGAGGAGAGGGGGAAGGCCTGGGTCAGGGGAAGGTCAAGCTAGGAGGGCAGGACTGACCATCAGCTGAACCTGCAGAACGGTCAGAGAACACACTGAGGTCCTGGGCTGGAGGAAGACCTCTGTGTGCATTTGCTCAAGAAAGAAAAACACATGGGGTTCCGCACAGGGTGTCCATGAGTGAAATGGGCAGTAATAATACAGCCATATTGTCATATGCACCAGCCACACATAAGGACAGCCATGAGTGAGCTTTGGTGATGTGTTCACTGGACTCTGAGCTCACAGAGGAGTTAAGTATATGCATTGTAGAGCCAGTCCATCCCAGATTTGAATCCTAGCTCTTCCACTTACCTGAGCAAGTTACTCAAAGTCTCTGAATGGCAGTAGCCCAGTATCTCAAATGGAAGCCAGTAGTACCCATCACACAGGGTTTTTTTTGTTTTGTTTTGTTTTGTTTTTTGAGACACAGTCTCTGTTGCCAGGCTGGAGTACAGTGGCGTGATCTCGGCTCACTGCAAACTCTGCCTCCCGGGTTCAAGCGATGCTCCTGCCTCAGCCTCCCGAGTAGCTGGGATTACAGGTTAATTTTGTATTAAAATGAAAAAATTAGCCACCACACCTGGCTAATTTTTGTATTTTTAATAGAGATGGGGTTTCTCTGTGTTGGCCAGGCTGGTCTCAAACCCCTGACCTCAAGTGATTTACCCACCTCATCCTCCCAAAGTGCTGGGATTACATGTGTGATCCACTGTGCCTGGCCCTGATAGGGTTGTTGGAAGAATAAATGAGATAATGTAAATGAAGCCTATGTTCCCAGCACAAAGTAAAAATAATAGCAACAGCACTTGGTAGAGCATGTACTCTGAGCCAGGCATTGGTCCAAGCATTGACCCCCAGTTACTCAGTTAATCCTCACGGCAGCCCTGTGAGCTAGGTACTCTAGTTATCTCTAGTTAACAGATGATGAACTGATGTAGAGTCTAAGTAACCTGACCAAGATCACACCACCGGTTAAGTGACAGCCAGAATTACAAACCCCAACATTCTGCTCCAAAGCCCTGTCTGCTGTACCTGTTGCTGCTGTTGTCCTTGTTACGTCACACGTGTTTAGGGACTTCTAACCCAGACTTGGCCACATCCCAGTGCTCTCCAGTTATCTCTAGGAATTTTCAGAGATTTTCTCCAAAGTGATTAAATTCCTGTGGGTATTTTTCTTTAAAAAAGAAAAAAAAAAGGTTTGTGGGTGAGTGTTGGAAAAAGAAAATCTGTCCATCAAAGAAACAGTGGTTACCAAAAGTTGGGAATCCGTATCTAGATTCTGACTGCAACTAGAATCTCTGTGGCCACATGCTCTTAAGAGCCAACATGTAATTTTAAACCAGTCTGATTTCACTTTTCTGGTGCTTTCTAAGAAGCCACATAGTGAGTTGGAGAAATTTACAGGCTGTCACCCTCTGGGATTGATTCTGACAGTTCTGCTCCACTGCTGTTGAAGTGTTAATGAAAAACATTAATTGGACTTGGCCCGTGGCTAGGACACATCCCCTTCTTGAAGTGGAGAAGGCAGCATCCCTTTTGAATGGTTGCTCCCAGCATGGGGAAAGGAGAGGACTCAGGGCAGCACTGCCCTTCAGGAAGTCAGGATGGGCATTTACATCTGACTCAGCCATCCCTGAGCTGCATGAAAACAAAGTCAGGTCTCTTTGTCACCCCAGAACCCTAAGTATAGCACAATACCTGGGCTGAGTCAGGCTCTCTGTAAATATTCAACGAGTGAGTGAATGAATGCTTGTATGATCCAGGAGCCTGGGCTGAGTCAGGCACTCTGTAAATATTCAGCGAGTGAGTGAATGAATGCTTCTATGATCCAGGAGCCCAAGAAGGCCAGTTTCTTGAGTACCTCCAAGAAAGGATGGTCTCCACGTGCTTAAAACCACAGCTACGAGTGAGCTACTTCTCATTCTGGCCCCTATAGCACCGTCCACAGTCAAAGTTCTCAAGTCCTCAAGGCTCAGAGAGATTTTACCTCCTCAACCTCTCTCTGTCAAGAGCAGTGGAGCAGGGCTGAGCCCTGCCTGCAGCAGGCTGGGGCCCACTGAACTTCCCCTCCTTCCTAAGTGTGACCTGTCTGCCTTCTTTCCCCATAGGTGTCCTCTCCCTCCCCGCATACTTCAGCCCCTACAACGGCGGGTCCCTGGGCCATGACGAGCGAGCCGATGCCTATGCCCAGCTGGAGCTCCGGACCCTGGAGCAGTCCCTCCTGGCCACCTGCGTGGGCAGCATCTCGGAGCTGAGTAAGTGTGGCCTCAGTGTCTAGCTGGATGGTAGAGCAACGGCGAGGCCCCAGGGCTGGGGGAAGGCAGGGAGAGCTCGCCTCCTCCTCCTCCAAGTGCCTTGCCTTCCCTGAAAGCTAGATCTTTCTAGACCAGAGGTTGCGAATACACAAATCTGGATTTCTGGTTTCTCTTGAAAAGACAAATGATCTAGCAACGTGATACCCCATTCCTGCACAGCAGTGACCCACGGGAGCTAAGTAGCAGCAAAGTGGGTGGCGTGTGTTCCCCACTTTGCCACAGACCTGGGTTTCATCCGGGGGAGCCTGTTTCATTAATTTCACCTGCCTGGCCCCACAGGCTCTGAATTCACAACTGGTGCTCTTTCTTGAAAGAAAGCACACCCCAAGCCTCAATATAGTAAAAGGAAGATAACAATAGAGCCCCTCTGGCTGAAGGCAGGTGTGGCCGGGTGGCATCTCCTAGGACTCAGGGCTCTGTGGCACACACTTGGAACTTGATGTGGCTCTTTACCGTTGACAGCTGCTTCCAGGGTGTTAGGAGAGATGAAATCCCATGCCAGCTCCTGAGCTCCCCCTCTCATTACCCATTTGATTTGAGAAATCTGACTACATCCTCTGCTGCCTTCATTCCCCCTCGCTCTGTTGAGATCACCCAGTGGAGGGCAGTGACATAGCAGGGGTCATAGCACACAGCATGGGCACACCTGGCGTTTCCCTCTGCTCCGGCCTTCTCCGTTTGTGATTCCCTCAAGTCTTCTGACCCCTGAACAATAAACGGCAAGCCTCTGTTTCTTCAGGACATGGCTTCCTCCTTCCCTGCATTCTTCTGCCCCCTCCACAGACAGGAAATGAAGGTGCCTGGTTCAAGGTCACAGAGCAGAGCTGCAATAGGGCTGGGAGAGAAAGCAGGATTTCTGACTCCCTGTCTCCTGGTGACATTACAGTAGGCAGGGCCAGGATGTTGTTGTCTGGGTCCCCTGTCCCCTGAGGGGCCCCACAGGAAGTGGGTTCTGGTTTCATCTCCATCCCTGAGAAGTGTCTCCTGGACAATGGGCTGTCTTGGGCCCTCGCAGAGTCATGCTTTGGTGAGTTCTCGTGCCCGGCAGACAGTAAGGGACACAGCCCCTAGTCCACTGGAGAGCACCTTGGTTTTACTTTACACTTGAACATTAAGTGAGCGCCTTCTGTGTGCAAGACACCATTGTGAAGCACCATATTCACTTTTTATCTCATTTGTTCCTCAGAACAACTCAGCAAGGTATGTCCTGATGAGAGAACTGAGGCTTAGAGAAGAAAAGTGATTTTCTCCAAGTCACATGGATCAGAGCTGAGGGCTTGACTCTGGACGTGTCTAGGGCTGTTGGCCCCCTGGATAAGACTAGCAGCCCAGCCACCAGCTCCTTGGGGCAGCTGAGATCAAGATCGGGGCTGATCCTTTGCCTCTTCTCATGGTGGCCCCATGCCCATTACAACCCCAGCCCAGCCTAAGGGAGGAGCATTTAGAGGCCTCCCCTAGGGAAGGGCTTGACATCATTCTGCCATTACCGTTAGCCAAGGGGCCAAGACCTGTTGGCTCTACCACTTACAACAATCCTGAGTTTTAGTCTGACCCTTTCACCAACTCCACTGCTACCAACCGAGCCCAAGCTAACCATTTGTTTTGTTTTGTTTTGTTTTTGAGACGGAGTCTCGCTCTGTCACCCAGGCTGGAGTGTGGTGGTACAAACTTGGCTCACTGCAACCGCCGCCTCCAGATTCAAGAGATTCTCCTGCCTCTACCTCCCTAGTAGCTGGGATTATAGGTGTGCACCACCACACCCAGCTAATTTTTGTATTTTTAGTAGAGACGGGGTTTCACCATGTTGGCCAGGTTGGTCTCGAACTCCTCACCTCAAGTGATTCCCTGCTTTGGCCTCCCAAAGTGCTAGGATTATAGGCATGAGCCACTGCACCTAGCCCCAGGCTGCCCATTTAAAGCTTAAGTTGGGTTGTGTCACTCATCTGCTCGATATCTATCCCCTCTATCCCCCGACAATGGCTTCCCGGCTCACTCGGTAAAATCCAAAATCCTCACTCTGGCCCAGGATCCATATATGATCTGACTTCATCACTTCATCCTCTTCTCTGTGGACTGCACTCCAACTGCCTGGCCTCCTGGCTAAGGACCCTCCCACTCCAGAGCCTTCACACTGGCTTTCCCTCTGCCTGCAACACTTTCCCCTTGATCCTCAAGTACATTGGTCCTTCACATTTTCAAGCCTCTGCCCAAATGGCACCTTCTCATTCAGGCCTTCCATGAGTACCACACTCTCATTCCACTGTCTTCCCTCTTGCGGCTTTGATTTTATTAAAGCACTGATCACCACTTGACATGTATTATATATTTACTTACAAATAGTTTATCATCTCTCTCCTCTGACTAGAAGAGTCAGCTTCCTGAGATTGGAAACTTTATCTCCTTTGTCCACGGCTGTATCCTCATTGCTTAGAACAGTACCTGGTACAGAGAACAGTACCTGAGGTGCAGCGTGCACACATGTGTGTGTGTGTGTCTGCACACATGCATGCCTGTGAGTATGCATGTTCATGTGTTAGGAGGAATGAGGTCTATCCCACCAAATCTTTTCTCCTAAAACTCGCCTAGGATTTGTCCACATCCTGGCCCAGCCACTCCTCAGGGCCAAAGGAAGAAGCCTCCTTACAGCATCTTTTCACAGACCAGAGAACAGGCTGTGTCATGTGCCAAGTTGCCCTGTTCCTCCCTCTGAAACCAGGGCTTTTGCTAACCTGCTGTGGAGGAGGGAGGAGACAGAGGTGGAGGCAGATATTGCAGTTTTTCTCCCTGAGACTAAAGAACTTAATGAGGCTAGTGATACTTGGCACTGAACCGCTTGGACCTCAGAGTGTACCCTGAGTTTACATGCATTAACTCCCTGAGCCTCGCCAACATCAGCCTGCCAGATGGGGTGAGAAGTTTCACTCTTGTATGAGATCCAGCTTCACACGGAGTTTTGGGACTTGTGCTTTTTCTTTGTCCCTCTCCACCCACAAAAATTTTAAAGGGAGAGAATACAAAATAAAACAAAACGCTTCTTTTTGAAGGGAGCCAGATGTTCTAGGCCTTATTTTGAAGACGGTGTTGAATTCCAGACTCTCTCCTGCTGTTTTTATTTGATGGCTCATAATGAGAGGTGGAAGGACCAGAGTGAAACCTAGCACCTCTAATCAAGTCTTTCATGGTTAACAAGGGAGGAGGACTTGTTTTTCCTTGCCTGGGGGGTGTTTCTGGGCTTCAGACTAAGGTTTCATTGAGTGTAGGATCAATTGAAGTTTCAGAAGAAGCTCTGAGTCCCTGCCATGCTTAAACTGAGAGCCCAGCCTAGCCTGCATCAGGCCTTCTCAAACTATCCATGGTGAAGGTCCAGAGATTTTATTCCCCTCAGTCTGCTGCAGAATGAAACCTTTATAATGAAAAATCAAAATAAATGTCTAGAAAAAGGAAATAAGACATATGAAATGCAAGCCCAATTTTTAAAATTATTATTAGCTAGATATAAAATTACTGTCAATTGCTATGTAAGTTTTTAAAAATTCACTCTTCACTTCTGAAATTAACTTACTGCAAACCAGTAAGTTTGTGGACCTGTCCCGGTTCACAGACCACACTTTTAGTAGCAGCCATGTGATGGTCAAGAGCATGCGTTTGGGAAGCAGGGACCCCAGTTCAAGTCCTGGCTGATTGACTTACTGGTTGCAGAACTGGGACAGGTCATTTAACTCTTGCAAGCTTGCTTCCTTGTCTGTAGAGTAGAAAGACCTCCTTCACAGGGTGGCTGAAAAAGTTAAAGGAAATTTTGTCTATCTTTTCATGTCTATCATGAAGCCTAGAAAATACAAAGTGGCAGGGAGCAAAAATCACCCTAGGAGAAGGTTCAAAGCAAGCTGCTTTCTTTGCCCATAAGCGGGTTGCCACGCAGTGTAAGTTTTTAGACGTCACGGTCAGAGTTCTCTGCAGCCATTTGTCTTTCTGGTCTGAGAGAAACTGACCATAGCAGGGCTTGGATTGAAGAAGCCGGGGACCTCCATCTCCAGCTGCCTTCATGGTTTTTCTGAACTTTTGGGTTATCTGCTTCTGTTTGGATGGGAGATTCCATTTCTTTCTTGATTTTCTTGTCTACATGAAGCAGGAAGTGCGCTGCCAAAGGGTTCTCCACCAATAACAATAAAACAACAATAAAAATAAAGATAATGACTTCTACCTTGTTGAGCCTTTGAAATGTTATTTCAACAAGGTTTCTCTTTGATGCTATCACAGACTCTTTGATTTCTCCTCCTTGTGGTCCTGTGGTTCTGCCAAAAGTTATGACATTTAGACCTGGAGAAACGGGAGCCAGGTTTCAACTTATTAGCAGCCAACTTAGCTGTACAACTGGCTGCTGTGAGGCGGGTTGGCTGGTGGTTGTGATGCCAGTTTCTACCACCCATGGAGCCCAAGGGCAGGGTTGGGATCTGGCATTTTAGGGTGCAGACTCCTCCTGTCCTGGGAAATGTGGGGCAGAGTTTGACGGCAGGCAGTAGTCCTGGAAGGAACAGTCCACAGGAGGCGGCCTGTAGGATAATGGAATAATAATAATAGGACATTAATTATAACAGTGCTATGTTCAGCCCTACCAAGTACTTACTCTGTGCCAAGCAGGATATTAAGTGCTTTACATTTATTGTTTCTTTGAGCCCTCGAAATTGGTAGGGTAGATACTATTGTTTCCATTTTACAGATGAGAAAACTGAGGCTCTGATAACTACGTAAGGGATTTCTCTTTCTCTGTAAGGAATCGCCAGGGGTGGGGCTTAAGCTGACCTCCGGGAGAGCCTCCCTGAGTTCTCAGGCCTAAGGGAATATGGGCTGGAATTAACAGTAACAGGCCCTGATTTGAGGCCAACAGTGTCTGACTTGAATCAATCTATCAGTTCACCTGGTGATTTTCAAACCTGAGTGGACATTAGAATCACTAAGGGAACTTCTACAAACTAGAGATGCCCAGGTCCAGCCACAGACCAATGAAATCAGGGTCACAGGGATGGAAACCAGGTGTCAGTAACTCACTACCCTCAGCCCTCTTGGCCCTAGGGTTTGTCAGGAGCACCCAGGCAGCTGAACTCCAACGGTAGGGATGAGTAGTCAGGAGTAGGGAGGAGTGAGGAACCAGGGGTGGTGGTGGAAAGGGACAAGGAGGACTTTCCTGGTGGGGATCTCAAACTCCAGGGGTGTCATTTGTCCCTGCCTGGAAGCCAAACACCATCACCGTGGCTGTCATGGGAGAATTTAGCAGCTAATGAGCTCAAATCAAGCCTCAGCAGAAGTTGTATTTTAAAAAGAAATGAATGTGTAAGGTGAATTCTTCATTCTCCAAATATCTGCTGAGAACCTAGTATGTAACAGACCCTGTGCAGGGCTCTGGGACACAACGGAACAGAACACCAGATTCCCAGAAGCAGCATGAAGGTTAATTGAGTAAATGAATGAACTGGTTCTGCCATGCATTTCATGGCACTTCACCGGCCAAATTAAAACCTGTTCATTTCTTCCACCTTAAGGTTAGCCGTGCGCGCCTGTTGAAGGGCTCTCTCTAAGGAATGGCCAGGGGTGAGGCTGAAGCTGACCCTGAAGGAGCCACTTTTTTTAGAGCGGAGGTGCCTGCAGGTGCCAGGGCTCCTTCAGCCCATCCTTTCTCAGCATTGTGGCCTCACACAATGATGAGCCATTTCCTGTCTGGGGCTGGTAAGATATTGAAAATACTTAAGTAGAAACACATCACAGGATATGGGGACCTAAGGATCCCACAGACTCCAGCAGGGCAGGCTGCAGCCCAGCTCACAGTGAAGTCCATGGACTTTGGAGTCGAACAGACATGAATTCAAGTCTAGACTACCATTTTCTAGCCACACAGCCATGGCTAGTTAACTCAACCTGCGGGCTCTGAGGTGTCCCTGTGGCCAGGAGAATGAATATATGGGGTCAGGAAATGTTTATCAGATAAGCCTCAAGTTCTTTTTTTTTTTTTTTTTTTTTTTTGAGATGAAGTCTCACTGTCACCCAGTCACCCAGACTGGAGTGTGGTGGCACGATCTCTGCTCACTGCCACCTCCGCCTCCCAGGTTAAAGCGATTCTCCTGCCTCAGCGTCCCAAGTAGCTGGGACTACAGGCGCCTGCCACTATCCCTGACTATTTTTTGTATTTTAAGTAGAGACAGGGTTTCACCATGTTGGCCAGGCTGGTCTCAAACTCCTGACCTCAAGTGATCCACGTGCCTCGGCCTCCCCAAGTGCTTGGGATTACAGCGTGAGCCACTGTGCCCAGCCATAAGCCTCAAGTTCTTCATCTGTAAAATGGGAATCATACCCCCTAGCACTGTAAGGATCAAATTAAATCATATTTCTGGGGAATTGCATACTTTGTACATAGTGAGTCCTCAACAGGTGATGATGGTGGTGTTGGTGGTTGTAATTGGTGCTGAGACAGAGGGACCTTCTCCGCTGAAATACTTTGGGTTTTGTACAAGACAGTGCAGGGGAGAATTGCCACAGAGCCTGGCCCTGGCTGGTAGAGGCTGGGAAAAGAGACCCAGAGAGATTCCCTTGGTCAAAGATCTGGGGAGAGGCCCATGGGGGTGGTGGAGAGAGTGGGGATGTCGAAAAAGAAACCAAATTACCCTAAGTTCTGGAGGAGACAGGCCCTACCAAGTATTTAATTCAGCAAGAGTGAAATGAAAGGGAAACGAAATTGCTATTGTGCATCTAGGTGACAGTTTCCACCTCCGCCTGTTGGCTGCAGGGCAAACAGTAATTATGCGCTAAGGCAAGGGAGCTTCAGCCAGGAACATCCTTGGAAGAATGCAGGCTGTGAACTCAGACTTTGTCTTCTTTTTTTCTCTTCCTCCCCTCTGCCCTCCCCGCCCCCCACCAGGTGACTTGGTCTCCCGTGCCATGCACCACATGCAGGGGCGTCACCCCCTGTGCCCGGGTGCCAGCCCTGCCCGCCAGGCCCGCCAGCCGCCACAGCCCATCACTTGGTCCCCCGACGCCCTCCACACGCTCTACTACTTTCTGCGGTGTCCACAGATGGAGTCCATGGAGAACCCCAACCTGGACCCCCCGAGAATGACCTTGAACAATGAACGGTAGGGATCTTCCTTGGGCTGAGCACCTGGTGGGACGTGCTCCCAAACGTGCATTGACCGACTGACACTGACTGACGACTGACTGACAGGGCGAGGAAGGGGCCCTGGAGCTGTGCTATGCCTGTGAGGAGGTGGCCCAGGAATTCCGATGGATGAAGGCCTGCACTGGTGTGCAGTGGGATTTTTTTTCCTCTGAGCTGATGCAGCATGGGGCCACTGAGGCTCAGAACGTGTGCTTCTGCCTCTGTGCCCAGTCTGGCATGAGCTCACTGGGCTCTCTGAAATTCAGCTGCCTTGTTATAAAATGAGATAGTCACACCCACCTAGAAAGGTTAGTGCTCTGAGTAAAAGCATGTAGGATGGGGGCTAGGTGGGAACTGGCCCTTGGCCAGTGGTAGCTGTCACCTCTTTTCATGGGGTTATCCCATTCAAAAGTGATCAAATGATCATTGCTGCCATCATTGTTATGAGGGGTCTTGGGTGTGTTTTGCCCCATCCATTCATTTAACAGAGGAGACCATCGTGGCCCTGGCAGCTCTCTAATCTCCAGCAGGTTAGTGGTTGAATAGCCCCTGGACCCAAGCCTGTGGGCTCCTAGTCAGGTACTTTCGCTAGAGGGTCCCAACACTTTCCTAGCTGGGAGCAAGGCTGCAAAGAACAGATGTACAGGTTGTATGCTGCACAACAGAACCCAGTGAGGGGCATGAGTAGGGGATGCACGTGGGGCCATGTCAGCCTGAGGACAGGATACCTTTTCTTTTTTTTTTAGACGGAGTCTTGCTCTGTTGCCCAGGCTGGAGTGCAATGGCACAATCTTGGCTCACTGCAAGCTCCACCTCCAAGGTTCACGCCATTCTCCTGCCTCAGCCTCCCGAGTAGCTGGGACTACAGGTGCCCGCCACCACGCCTGGCTAATTTTTTTGTATTTTTAGTAGAGACGGGGTTGCACTGTGTTAGCAAGGATGGTCTCGATCTCCTGATCTCGTGATCCACGCGCCTTGGCCTCCCAAAGTGCTGGGATTACAGGCGTGAGCCACCGCGCCCGGTCTTAGGATACCTTTCTAATGGGTTTTCTCTGAGGGCTGCCTTTTGAAATTTTCTACCTGGAAAATATAATATGTTTTTTTATAACTCGTACCAAACATTGTATATGCTGGCATGAGCCTCACATGGAGGCCACTGCTTGGCCACTTAAGGTAAGGTCTGTCCATGGGCTCAAGAGTTGTGGGTCTGAGGGTCCAGGAAGTGGGAAAGGCTTGCGCTCGGTTTGGGAAGCCCCATCCGCACACATTTCACCACGCAGTGAGGCCCAGGAAAGGCAGAGCCCACGGGACTCAGTGCCCCACCTGGAGGGAGACGATCTGAGACCTCAATATTGGAAGTCCCGGGGGCTCTGCAGTCCCCTTGCCTGGCTGCCCGCTGTCTTTGGGGGGCATTGAGTCTCATCAGCTCTGTGATCCACAGCTGGCTCCACAGCCAGGTCTGCTTCCTCAGTGCCCCAGAAAACAAAGGCACTAAGGTGGATTTACTGAGTGTTTACTATGTGCTAGGCACTGTGCTGAGCAGTTGGCAGGCGGATGCTCAGTTAATTCACACACTACCAAGAAAGAGGTGTTCTTCAGAGCCCCATTTACAGATGAGTAAGTGGAGGCATGGAGAGACTAACTGGCCCCACGACACAGGCTCATAACCACTACACTGTACCTCCTGTCACTAAGAGGAATATAAAACAGCAGTGGCCCAGTACACGTATAGTAGGGTCCCAGTAAATGGTACCATTGCTGTTATCAGTACTAGTATCCTTATGTCATCATTGTTTTACTTCTCTGGGAGTTGGAGGGCAAATCCAAGTCTGAGGAGGGCCACCCTGGGCCTGACACAGCAAGAAGGCTGCAGGTGGAGCCCTGGGCATCCTGAAAGACACCTTTGGCGGGAGCTGGGGCCAAAGCACAGGCCCTAAGCCCCAGCTGTTCCTGCTTTGTGGAAAAGTGTTGTGGTTGAAGGAGTCAGCTGGGAAGGAAAAAGAGCAGGGAAGACATCTGGGAGGAAGAGGCAGGAGGCTTGCTTGCTATTTGGTAAGGTGCTGGGCTGAGGCCGGGTCACTCACACAAAGGTGACTGGGAGGACAGGAGCCTTCTTCAGGCCTGTTGCCCTGGCTGCTGGGCCCTCAGGCTGTCATGGCTATAGGCCCAGGGGCAGGCATTCCTCTGCTGGCACTTTCTCCTGCCCCACCAGGCATCTTTGTCATGTCCTGTGGCTTTCCCCCAGGAGGGTTCCCAGCCCCCTGTACTCTAATACACAGCATCAGGGTTTCTTCATGATCTGAGTTGCACAGCCCTATGTGGTTATAACAGCTGAGCTTGCATGGTAGTAGACACACGTGCATGTGTTTACATAGCCATTTATTTAAAAACCGCACTATCTGTAGCACAAATAATTTGGTAGCAAAGATATTTTTCCATGAATCATTTCAAATGAATATCAGACACATGGGGAATTGGAACCCCCATTAGGAAAAAAAAAAAAACAAATTTTTAAGTTTTGACACAGAAAGGAGGACAACCCTAAAAATACCTGAGGGAGCCAACAGCCCGACGGCTCCCCGGTGGCCTGGCTCCTGTCGCTGAGCAGATCTGCTGCCCTCTGGCTCACTGACAGGGAAGGCCCTGGAGGCTGTGGGGATCCTTCCTGGGAGCGCTGAGCTTACAGCATTACTGCAGGCTGGGCTGGGCCAATGTCCCATCAAGGCCCCAGCACCCTGATACCCTCACCAGAGCTCTGGGGAAAACCTCTCCTGATGCAAATAGTAGCTGGAGTTTGCTAGGGTTCCAGAGTGGCAGAGCTTTGCTTTTGTGAGTTTGGGGATGTGCGACGTCTGTCTCTTGCTCCACTTCATCCTCCTGAAGCCCCGTCCTCTGTCCCACCTGGAAGCATGGCGGACTGAGTTCACCCAGCCAGAATTGGATGGAGCCCCTGATTTCAATGTGACCGTGGTTGTCTGGCTGTAGAGGCTGTCTGTTTGGGTATTGGTGGCTCTCTGGGTTTGTTTGGGATTAAGTGACCTCCTCTACTGCCTTGCACACATGGGAGAAGGAGCTCAGTTTGGTGATATGGGTTTGGCAGCATGACATCATTGATGGAACCACTCAAGTCTGTATTCATATTTCTGCTTTAAAGAAACGTACCCTGATTCCTTCAATTAGGGGCTATGTCTGACCACATCCATGGTGACAAAGGGAAGGGATGTGTGTTCATCTCTTTTGTGTGGAGCTCACTGTGGCATTCCCTGCTAAGCCACCTGCTGCTTCTGCAGTGTTTGGTGGGGACTTCACATCTTTCCGTAAGGGGCCTTCTCCCCAGAGCTCTCTGCTCTGGTTTGGGAGAAGAGACAATGGGAGGAGGGAGGGGCAGAAGCAGCAGGAACTCAGAGTGGTGAGCGGGCAGCTTTGCAGGGAATGAGAAGCCTCTAACCTCCTTTCATCTACTGCTGCAGTGAGCCTGGTGCATCAAGAAACAGTACAGGCTTTGGGGCAGAGGCCTGGGCTCAGAGGGCCCCTCCATACCTTAGGCTCCTCACCTGTAAAATGGGGCTAAGTAATTCTATCCGGTAGGACAAAGTGAGATAACATACGCCCTTCTTTTAAAGCCCATTTCTACCTACTTCTAGGCCCAAAGAACATCAGCAAGTTTGGTGCTATCATTACCTCCGTTTCACAAGTGAGTACTGGAGGCCGCGGGGTACCTGGCTGATAAGTGGCGAGGCCAGGATTCAAACCTGAGGTCTCTCTCACCTCAAGGCCCTTGCCTTTCCCTGTGCCAGGCTGTGGCTTTCCCAGCTGGCTGCTGAGACCTGATCCTACAGCTCTGAGGCATGCTGGGTGGGCCCTGGCCTTTGGGGCCACCTTCTCTGGGGCCATTCCAGCCCCACCCCCTCACTATCCTGGGAAAGCTCTGCAGCTGGAGCCTCCCTGCACCCTTCCAGGGTGCCTTTCTCACTGGCAGCTTTGCATCCCAGGCACCAGCCAGGCACAAGCCAGGGTCTAAAACACAGAATTAGTCACAGCTGTTGCCCTGCAGGGTGTGTCATCACCCGAGATCAAGCTCAGAAAGTGAAAGAGCCTCTTGTCAGGGATCCAGGTTGCCCAGGGAGATCGGGAGCCTCCTTCCTCTGAGGTCTGGAGGAGAATGGACAACCATCTGGTTAGATGTGGCCCTTGCTGGTTGTGCCTGGGGGCAGAGGGATGGGCTAGCTGGAACAGAATCTTTGGCAGAGGATATACCTCCTCAGCCATCACCCTCCTGGGGAATGAGAGGTCTGGGGCAGTAAGGATAAAGACTACGCAGACACGTAGGAAGGCAAGAGGGCCGCCAGCTTGCCAGCAAATTGCTGGAAGGCAGCGTCATCAAGTAGAGGAGACAGAGGGAGACATGCAGTCAGAGGTGCAGAGGGCCTGAGGTCGACAGGAGGTGACCATTTCTCCACATCAGAACCTGGGCTGCTGGAGGGCTTGGGGTCCCCCAGGCACCCTTCCAGACTGCATCTACTGTGAGCAGCAGCAAAGAAGCCAGACCCTTGAGGAGTGGCCAGGCAGAGAGAGTGGGAATGGCAGAGGGCCACTGGTCCACAGAGCGGTCCGCTTGCTAAGCCTCAGATCCTGGCCTCTTGCCTCGTTCTCCCCAGCCCTGCACAGCACGTCTCCGCCTCTGTGGAGGGAGGCACACTCAGAAGGCTTGGAGCCTGCTGGTATCCAGGACATGAAAACAGGAGGAGTGTGGAACCCTTCCCAGAGTTCTGATTGGGGGTCGGGCCTAGAAACCTCTGGTGTCATGACTTCGTAGCCAGCCAGAATAGCCCCATCTGAGGAGGGCCCTGCTATTCAAAGGCGTGCATTTGAGATCTACCTTGCCACTTTTTATAACCTCCAACCAGTCATTTAACCTCTTCAAGGCTCTTAATCATCTGTAAGGTATGCGGACCCAATGAGTTCACATATTTTGGGGGGTTTTCTTGGAAACAGGGTCTTGCTCTGTCTCCCAGGCTGGAGTGCAGTGGCACAATCTCAGCTCACTGCCTCTTTGACATCCTGGGCTCATGCAATCCTCCCACCTCAGCCTCCCCAGTAGCTGGGACCACGGATGTGCCCCACCACACCTGGCTAACTTTTAAAAAAATTTTGTAGAAATGGGGTCCCACCATGTTGCCCAGGTTGGTCTCAAAATCCTGGGCTCAAGGGACCCTCCTGCCTTGGCCTCCCAAAGTGCTGGGATTATAGCCATGAGCCACTGCACCTGCTCACTACCTACTTTTAGAACAGGGCCTAGGACACACTGAGTATCTGTTCTTATGATTATCAACACAATGGTTTGTATCAGGCAGGGGAGCAGCATATACAGAGTCCAAGTGGCTAGAGGAAGCAAGGCACCCCGGAGAGACCGGCGATGGGAAGGAGCAGAGCAAGGGAACACGAGCACTGTTGTGCAGGATGGAGCACAGAAGTGGGCGGACCTTGTGGGCCAAGACACACAGGGCTGAGCTTGTGGCTGAGAAGGTCCTGCCCCCATTGGTGCATCTATTTGTGATTGGCTGGGTTTTATTTGTCCTTCTTCCCACACTTCCCTTCTTGGGGCCTGAACCCTTCTAAGAATAAGGGCAGCAGAGGGTCCAGGAAGCCCCTCCCATGCTGCTTGTCTTGATGCTTCTATAAAGGTCTGCCCTGGAGAAGTCTGATATGTAGTTCTGCACCCCCAGACAGGTTCAGGAGAGACGAGACCAGGGTGCTGATGTTATACTAATCTTGTTCTCCAACTCACATAGGGCTCTTTTTGCTAGGGCTAGCAGGACCTGCTCAGAGGTTGAAGCTCTTGTCCAGGTGAGATCCTGGTAGACGATAAATGTGTGTCCGGCCCAGCTCTTGGCTTCCCTGTTCTGTATCAGGCTAGACAGAATTTCAAAGAGCTGGAGCCAGCGAACGTGTCAGTGCTCTGGGTTCCAGCCACTTCGTTGGAAACGCACACCTGGGGCTTTTTTTCTCTTTAAGAGACTGGCTCACTCTGTCACCCAGGCTGGAATGCAGTGGCGCAATCATGGTTCACTGCAGTCTTGAACTCCTGGGTGCAAGTGATCCTCCCACCTCAGCCTCCTAAGTAGCTGGGACTATAGGTGCATGCCACCATGCCACCTGGGGCTTCTGATGGTGACCAAGGGGAGGAGGGTGCCATAAGCCTCTTGGGTCATCCCAGAGGTGTTATCTCGGCTACCTTCTAGGAGTATGACCATGTCAACTCATCTTCCTGGGCCTCAGTTTCCTCATCAGTAAAATGGTCAAGATAGTAATATGGCTTCTACGGTTAAATGAGATAATACAGTAAAGCACTTAGCTCAATGCTAAGCACATAAAAAGTGCTCATTAAATGGTGTCTCCTCCTCATTATAATGGCCATAAACACATTTAGATGGCATGTTTGACACTCAGAGCAGGCTCTCTTTATTGAGGTAGCATGACATTTCCTAAAATGTGATTCTCAAGTGATATCTGGGTCAGTAATACTACTACTAATACAGTTACTAATACTACTACTGATGATATTACTACTAATTAACCACTACCACTATGACTAATAATAATACGATTACTAAGATTACTGCTACTACCAGCATTACCACTACTGCTAGTTATAGCGAGCGTTATAGAGCACACATTCACAGACAGATACTGTGTTAAGTGCTTGACTTACTCCTGTTTCTCCCTGGGCTCCTGCGGATCCATGGAGAAGGGCTCTAGGAGAATGATAAAGAGTGGCTTATGAGTCTCCAGCCTAATGAGGGAGACAAAAGCAAGACGGAAGTAAACAAATGAGCAAAGCCCACCAGACAGTGCAGGAGGAAGCTCAGGTGCATGATGGTGCACGAGGTCAGCCCTCAGGCTCTGAAGCCTGCCTGGATTCCAATCCCAGCCCTGCCACTCACGAGCTGGGTGGCCTCAGGCATGTCATTTACCCTCTGCATCTCAGTCTCTTTTTTTTTTTTTTTTTTTGGGCAGCGGGGCTGGGGTGGGGCAGGGGCCGGATGGAGTCACACTCTGTTACCCAGGCTGGAGTGCAGTGGCACGATCTTGACTCACTGCAGCCTCCACCTTCCAGGTTCAAGTGATTCTCCTGCCTCAGCCTCCCGAGTAGCTGGGATTATAGGCACATGCCACCATGCCTGGCTAATTTTTGTATTTTTAGTAGAGACAGGGTTTTGCCATGTTGGCCAGGCTGGTCTTGAACTCCTGTCCTCAAGTGATCCACCTTCCTAGGCCTCCCAAAGTGCTGAGATTACAGGCATGAGCCACTGCGGCCAGCCCAGTCTCTTCTTAATAGGGGATTAATAGTGTCAACTTCATAGGGGTGTTGTGGGGATCAAGTGAGTTAATATACGTAAGGCACTTAGCATAGTGCCTGGTACACAGTAAGAAGCAGCAGCAGCAGCATCACATTTAAGAGGATTCTGAGAAGGCTGGAGTAGGTGGGGGACATGTTGGAGCAGACCTGGGATTTTTAACTGGGCCTTAAAGGACAGCCACAGAAGATTGGGAGAGGTGAATGGCATGGGCAGCAAGAGTCATAGAAGGACTTTTGTTGTTTCAGAGCATGAATTTTATAACAGAAATGGACCTACACTTTAAAAACATAAAGATTAGTTGAGTGGTTGTTGTTGTTGAGACAGGGTCTCACTCTGTCACCCAGGGTGGGATGCAGTGGCGTGATCACGGCTCACTGCAACGTCGACCTCCTGGGCTCAGGCAATCCTCCCACCTCCACCTCCTGAGTAGCTGCGACTGTTGGCCCACTCCGCCATGCCTGGCTAATTTTTTTATTTTTTGTAGAAATGGGGTTTCGCCGTGTCACCCAGACTGGTCTTGAATTCCTGGAGTCAAGGGATCTGCCCAGTCAGCCTCCCAAAGTGCTGGTGTTACAGGCGTGAGCCACAGTGCCCAGCATTTTTTATTATATATATATTTCTTTTCTTTTCTCTTTTCTTTTCTTTTGGCTAGTCAAGTGAAACAGTGGGAGTGGCGAAGGAACAAGGAAATCTGTAACTGGTTGTGATCGATTAATTGTAGAAACCACTGCACTCAGACCAGCAGTTGGTTTTTTAAGTCATCGCTGATTGTTGTTTATCTAGGCAAATGCTTCAAGGTCAAGCTGTAGGTCAGTGGTTTCCCAGTGGAAAAAGAAGTGCATCCTCTGAGCCGCTGTGGGATGAGGATCAAGTCCCAGCTCTTTTCTTCTGGCTCTGTGATCCAAGCAAATCACCTTACCTCTCAGAGTCTCCGTTTCCTCCTGCATAAGGTAGAGATCTGAACTGTGCCTGCTTCCTAAGGTGGGGAAATGCCCTGATACGAGTGAGGTACCACATCAAGGCACCTCTTTGTTCCATTCCAGATGCAGCAGGGAGAATGTTTCCCTCCGACAGCACTTTACATAAAGAGGACATGCCCACAGATAGGCTGTGTGTTCAGTCTGAAGAAGTGGGCTCGTTAATCTTTTGCTCAGCTTGCGAAAGTGTTTTCTTATCAAATAATAGAGATGATGGCAGTGGTGGCTTTATGCTACTGACTTCTGAGTTCCTTAAATACCATTTCAAGAAGATTTGCAATGTTAAGCTCTTTTCTCTCCTTTCCTCTCCCCCTTTTTGTGCATTAAATTTCCATCTGTTTACCCAAAATGGAAGTAAATGAAATAAGAATAGCTACTGGGTGAATTAAGTACTTGTTTCCGTGTATTCCCCAGGCTGGCACATCCACTAGCCTCTGAAGGGACTTGTTCACAGTCTACGGTGCACACAGGGAGCTTCCTTTCCACTGCCAGGAACCTCCCTCACTGTACGCTCTTTTTGTTTCCTTCAGAGCACCTTCCTCTATCTGAAGTCACCTTGCTCATGTCTGTTCCCTCCCCACCCCTCTGGAATGTAAGTGCTCTCGGTCTGCCCTGTTCCTGCTGTGTCCTCAGCACAGTCCCAGGCATGTATAGTAGGCAGTTAAATATTTTGTTAAGTTAATGAAATAGGTGGTAGAACCTAATGGTTGGGTTCTTTGGAGTTAAAACGGCCATGATATGGGGTCCCAGCTCTGCCATTTCCTAGCTGTGTGACTTTGGGCAAGTTACGTGATTTGCCAAGTCTCAGTTTCCCTTGCTTGAAATAGAAAATGACTTGAAATATTTCCAGAATTTTTTGTGAGGGGCGAATAAGGTAGCTACATGTTAAGGATGTGGCAGAGAATAAGGTGTTTGTGCATGGCAGCTGCTATTATCAGAATAATCACTGTTACCATAAGCCTGCGTGAAGGCCAAAAAGACCACGTTGTGTTCAATGAACAAGCAATCCAGAAACATTTGTAACAGCAAAAATCATATCTTCTCAACATGCATGTCTTCTCTCCTTCTCATCCATCCCTCCCTCCTTCCCTCAGTCCCTGCTCTTTAGTCCATCTTAACTCAGCCCTCAGAGTAGCTGGGAGCCAGGTGAGTGAGAAAGATGAGAGGCTCACACCTGTAATCCTAGCACTTTGGGAGGTCAAGGTGGGAGGATCACTTTAGGAGTTCAAGACAAGCCTGGGCAGAATAGTGAGACCCCATATCTATAAAAATAAAAATTAGCTGGGCATGGTGGTGCATGCCCTGTAGTCCTAGCTACTCAGGAGGCTGAGTGGGAGAATCTCTTGAGCCCAAGAGTTCGAGACTGCTGTGAGCTATGATCTCACCAACTGCACTCAGCCTGGGCAACAGAGCAACACCCCATCTCACCAAAAAAAAAAAAAAAAAAGGCAAAGAAGATAAGGTAGACAAAAAGACCACATCACAGAGGGCTTGTTAAATGAGGCCCATTTTGGACAGGGACATCTACGAAATTTAGCCTTATCACAACCTACCCAAGGATTTCAAAGAACTCTACAAACTGGATTCCATTTAGCTATGGGATCAAAGACAAAGCCAACTATCAGTCACTCTTTAAAGTTGGTGACGTCCCTGGCCCCACGCCTGCTGGTTTAGCCATAGTGCCTACGTGTAATGGACTGTGGCTGCTGAAGGTTAAACTTGGAAGAGACCTGATCTATCTTTACATGGGCTGGAAGCATCTAGACAAAGTTTTACAGTTTACGGAGCTTGTTTAGTACACAGCTCTCTAACAGGCCCTTACAGTAGCTCTTGGAGGAAACTATTACATTCCCATTTATAGCGAGCAGACTGAGGCCTTGAGGAGGTCCGAGGCATGCCCACCATCACAGCTGGTAAGAGACAGATCTCAGCTCAGGAATGGAGGTCGGTTGTATCAATAATAATTCACATTGCTCAGAGTGGTAAATCCCTTCCCCTCCCAGGAGGGGAGAGGGTGAGACCCCGGAGCCAGGGATCTCGGTCAGCACCTCCTTTTCCCAGAGCGGTGTGGGCAGCTTGCTCTCAGCTACTTGGGGCCTCTTTCTCAGCAGGCTTGCATTGGCTGGCTCTGGGAGGCCAGCCTGGGGGTGGGCGTCTGCCCAGCATCCGAGAAGGAGCGAGCCAGGGATTCGGGGCAGGAAGTGTCAGTGCCACATAACAGGGATAGAGACAGGACAGGATCCTGGCCCGGCCTCTGACAAGCACCCCCCAGGGCTGGCTGTTGCATGGGACTTCCTGTCCCATTGTTGGACCCACCGGTCCTCGCAGAAAAGAAGACTGGGAACTGCCGGGCCCAGGGAGCTTCATTCATTTGGAGTGTTTTTGTAACACGGGCAGCAACAATCCCCTTTGTCTGCAGTCTTGCCAGGATTCTCAATGCAGGGAATTCCCAACTCTAAAGGGAATTGATTTTGCTTTCTTAAAGAAGCCTGCTTCCGAGGCGAAGCTGGAGAGCATTCAGACCCTCAGGATGGGGGGAGGACAGGAGCTGGGTGGTATCTGGAGCCAAGCCGGGCTGGTTCCTGGCGTGCTCTCACTTGCCTGCCAGGCAGCTCTTGGGATTTCTATCCTCTTGCAAGACCAGCCGCCCTGACAGCTGTTTGTGACTTGCCCCTCCCCACTTTGACTGCTTTAATATTTGTGGATTTGAGGGGAAAGGGCTCTTAAGGTACCTGGGGTGCACCCCCTGAGGCACTGGAGCCCAGCCTTCTGTTCCCGGCCGAGTTCAGGGCCTGATGAGGCTGAGAGAGCAAAAGCTGGAGGTTGGGCGGAGCGGTACCGTGGGCCCCAAGGCAAACCTTTCTCCATCACGCCTCCTTCCAGCTTTCCACCCACCAGGGCTCGGAGCATTTCATGCCTGCATTTTGGTATCCTGAAAGACCCCCAGGGCGGTTTGTGGGGTTTTGTTGTTGTTTATAATTGACACATAATAACTGTACATGTTTATGGGGTACAATGTGATGGTTAAATACGTGTATACATTCTATAATGATCAAATCAGGGTCCTTAGCATGTCCATTGCCTCAAACCTTCATCAGTGCTTTATGGTGGTAACTTTCAAGATCCTCTTTTCTAGCTGTCTTGAAACATATAATACATTGTTATTAACTATAGTCATCATACTGTGTAAGGGAATACCAGGACTTATTTTTCCAATCTAACTACAACTTTGTACCTGTTGACCCACCTCTCCCCCCAACCCCACTCCAGCCTCCAGTGACCATTCAGAATGGTTGGAGTTTTTTAGAACCAGACTGATCACCATTGTCTAGCTATGTCACCTTGGACATATGACCTACCCTCTCAAAGGCTGTTTCTGCATTTGTAAAATGCAGACTAATAAGTATATCTCCCTCGCAGGGTGGCTGTTTCAGAGGTAACATATGCAACCTCACACCCACCTGGCACAGAGTAGGCCCTCAGCACATCTCAGCAAGGTGGCTTTGCTGCTCAGAAGCCAATGCCAGTCTTCCCTGCAGCTGCCTTGTGATGTGGATGCACAAAGCAGGGTCATACCCTGTCCTCTGAGCTTGCACTGTCTCTTCCTCTGTCTCTGTCTGGGCCAGAGTGTACCACCCCTCCATGACCCCCATCCCATCAACAGCTCAGGTCAAAACACTGCTTGCCAGTCAAGAATTTCACTCTCATATCAGGCTTCAAGAGCCCTCGTGCCACTGCTTCTTCCTAGAAGTTTCTAGAAACTCTTCAGCTGACAATCTGAATGGGTCATCTTTCTGCCTTATACTATGAGAGTTGGGGAAGGTGAGTGCTGTGTGATTACAGTTAGCTGAATCCAAACAGGATTACCTATCCTAAGAGCCTAAACAAAAGTCCCCCAACCCTGGCCCACAGCTCAGCAGATAGGATAAACCTTGGGGTCCTCCCACGTCTGTCTTCTTGGCAGAGGCCAATGGGTGGTGGCAGGTGCCCTCGGGAGGGAGGTATGTTTGAGCAGGTTGGAGGTCCCCGCCTGTCTGGTTTCCATGTGGTGAAAGAGCTCGTGGTCTCTGGTGAGCCACCACAAACACCGCTCATGGGAGAAGAAAGCGGGTCCCTGGCACATGGCTGCAGTGAGCCCCATGGGTGGGGCGTGGCCAGTAGGCCTGGGAGCTGCTTCCCAATGAGGTGGAGAGATGCCGGCTTTCACACCTGCCACCCAAGGGTGTGGGAAGCACTGAGGCCCAGGCCTGCTGGACCAGCTGCCTGCCCTTGTGCTGGGGCAGCCATGCTGGGGAGTTCTGGCCTGAGAAATGAGGCAGATGTCCTGGCCCTTGCAGGGCTAGGAGCTCTCCCTGCCGTGTGGGAAAGCGAGGAGGGGTGGAGGCCCATGCGCAGTCTCCGCTGGAATCTGTACCATCTCACCCACACGAGATGCCGCCCTGGAACCAGGCCTGATTCCCAAGGACAGATGGCTGTGTACCCTCCACTGAGGCTCAGACACGGTAACATCTGCAGAACCACAGCCACCTTTTCCTATTCCTGGTGACAGCTCCATCCCTACATCCTAGCTGCCTTCCCAGAAGCTGCCTTCCCAGAAGCCGCCTTGGCCCCGGGCTGCCGTGCTTCCCCTAGGAAGTTGTTGCATTTGGAACACTCTCCTGTGAAATAGCTGTCTTTTTACCGGGGAATTATTTCCTTTTTTTTCTGAAAAGAACTCTGCCAATACCCAAGCCAACTCAAGCTTCTAGGAATGAAAGACGAAGCAGCTCCCCCTTTCGTGAGAGTGCTCTGGAGCCCTTAATGAACAGTCCTGGAGGCCGGGCGCAGCAGCTCAAGCCTGCGCAACATAGACCTGTCTCTACAAAAAAAAACACTTTTTAAAAATTAGCCAGGCCTGGTGGCTGAGATGGGAGGATCACTTAAGCCCAGCAAGCAGGTTGAGGTTGCAGTGACCCTTGATTGCACCACTGCACTCCAGCCTGGGCAACAGAGGAAAACTCCCCGTTTTTTGTTTTTTGTTTGTTTTTTTGTTTTTGTTTTTGTTTTTAAAACAAAAACAAAGTCCTGGAGTAAAAGCAGCCCCTGAAACCATGGTATCAGCTGGAGGACTTTGCCTCCAGGAGTGAGAAACATGCCTTGGGTTTATAAATTCAAAAATGAAGTTTCTAACACCGGCTTCTGTGCGGAGAGATGGGGAAACGTCAGTGAGCAAAAATGCCTCTGCCTTCAGAGAAGATATGGTCCAGAGGAGAGACCGTACAAAACCATACCAACCAAGTCATTGCAAATTGGACGAGTGCTGTGCAGGCACTAAGGTAGGGCTGAGTGCTGGAGGGCAGAGGGAGGCCTGCTTCTGAGGGGGTGAGCAGGAGGACCTCTTCCTGCCTGCAGACAGCATGAGCCCAGCAGCAGGCCACCGTGGGCAGTCTCTCTAGCCGAGGGCAGTACGGTGACCATATGTTCTGGTGTGCCCAGCCCAGTTCTAGTTTACACCCGGTAGTCCCAGTGCTGGCGGTAGCTCTCTTTTTCCCTTTCAAAAGTCATCCAGCTGGGCACGGTGGCTCACGCCTGCCATCCCAGCACTTTCGGATGCCAAGGCAGGCAGTTGGCTTGAGTCCAGGGGTTCAAGACCAACCCGAGCAACATGGTGAAACCTCGCCTTACAAAGAACACAAAACTTAGCCGAGTCTGGTGGCACACACCTGTAGTCCCAGCTACTTGGGAGGATGAGGCAGGAGAATCACATGAGCAGAGGAGGTTGAGGCTACAGTGAGATGTGATTGTGCCACTACACCTCCAGCCTGGGCAACAGAGCAAGACCCTGACTCAAAGGAAAAAAAAAGTCATCCAGTTTGCATGACAAATTGTGGTTACTGTGCCTAATATCATCATCCCTAAGATGGAGGAGTTGGGCCAGCACCAGGTGAAGAATCTGAGTGGCGGTGGAATGTCATCTTCAGAAGCTCAGACTCAGGGACACTGCCCAGGTTCATATCCCAGCTCTGCTCCTTGGCAGGTGCATGACATAGGGCGAGTGACCTCACCTCTCTGGCCCTCAGTTTCCCCATGTATAAAATGGAAATAATAATAGTACCTGCTACATCAGGCAGCTCTAAGAAGCAGATGAGCCACTAGATGTCCAGGGCACTATGGCAGCTGCTTAGTAAACGCTTCAGAAATGTTAGCTGTTTGCATTTTTCTATTACTCCTGGAGGCCCTGATTGTCACACGGTGGACCTCCCATCTCACTGCTAACAGAAACTCTCAGGCTCCTATGGAGACCTGACGGGCGACCCCTGGGGAGAGACAAGGGAAATCACCCAGAGCTAGTCATGACTTGGTTGGCTCTAAATTTCTGTCCCTACGTGTATCTGGGCAAGCTTCATCTAGTGCCTCTAATCTGTACCAGATGAGTTTTAATAGGAAAAGTGAATTTCCCCCCCCCCCCAGAGAGCCCAATGCTCCACCTCAAGCAGAAGTCACCTGGGCACAAGTGGAGATTCTGCTGTGGGCTCAGCTGCGGTTCAGAGGCAGCCTGGCTGCTGGAGGAGATGAGGCTGGGGGTCCGAAGAGGGAACCATGCCCAACTCTGCCTCCAAGCCATGCCAAACCATTCTGGTTTACCCAGCAATTCTAGAAAAATAATGAGTACAAGATGTGAGCTGGACTAGAAATGTTTCTTTTGTGCAAAGTGAAATCTGACTTAGCGGGACAATGTTGGTTTTTTATCCCACATGGATGTTTTGGCTTGGTATTAGGCCGTGGTGGCTGTGTGGAAATCTCAGGGAAGCTATGGTGAGGGCCTCATTGCTGGCCCTGCAGAGCCAACTCTGACCTTCCCAAAGAAGTCTGTTCGTGGAGCCGTCACTTGCTTAGGAAAAGCTTGGCATCTTTGCAAGTTCCTGACGGTGCCACTTGGCACCCCCAGCCCCAGCCCAGACAAGACAGAGAGGGGCATGGGAGCAGTGTGTTTCACGGCATGATCCATGAGAAAGGGTGAGTCCAGGGGGATGTGACCCCATTCAACCCCAGTGCTTGGCTCTGACTCCCACTGAAGGTGGGGCAAAGTTAGTGGAAGAATTTAGGGCTGAAGGTAGGAACCACTGGGGCCACCCTCTCCCTTGATCGTCATCTCTTGCTTGTCCTTTCCTGGACTCCCAGGGTGCTTGCAGGTGGGGCAGGCCACAGCTTAGCGGGTGATGGGGAGCTCTCTTGGAAGCAAGCCTGTGGCACAGTGTACCTCCCAGCCCTGGGAGCCGGGCCTGCACCCCAGAACATTGTGTGCTCACACCCACCCTGTCTTCCCAGAGCTAAGCTTGGGCCTGGTCTCGAGGCCCTTCTTAGCTTGTGGGTGTGTCCAGGGTCTGCCTGAGTCTTTGTATTCAGCTCCTCCTGGGTGGATGGAGAAGGGCACAAACTGGCTGGCCTCATTTGCTCGGCCTGCCAGGATGGGAACAGAGACCCGAGGCTTGTGCTTGGGGCCTGGGTCATGTGGCCTCTGGTTACAGGCCTGTGCCCCATCTGCCAACCTGACTCACTCTGGAGCCCCTGCCTACCCCAGGGAAGAACAGAGCCTGCTTTGAGCTGGAAACTGGAGGGGTTTCCTGTTCCATGTTGTTAAGACACTGCTTATAGGACTGTAATCCCAATAAATCATGTGCTTTCTGAGTGCAACAGGGTTGGGGTTTTTTTTGGTTTTTTTTTCCGGGCTACAGGGGCCTCTTAAAACCAAGGCCTTGGCTGGGCATGGTGGCTCACGCCCATAATCTCAGCACTTTGGGAGGCCGAGGCGAGCAGATCAGGAGGTCAAGAGATTGAGACAATCCTGGCCAACATGGTGAAACCCTGTCTCTACTAAAAATACAAAAATTTGCTGGTCATGGTGGTGCGTGCCTATAGTCCCAGCTACTCAGGAGGCTGAGGCAGAAGAATCGCTTGCACCCGGGAGGCGGAGGTTGCAGTGAGCTGAGATCGTGCCACCTCACTCCGGCCTGGGTGACAAAGCAAGACTGTCTCAAAACAAAACAAAACAAACCAAGGCCTTAAGAAGCTTATACTCTTTCATTTTTTAAAGGGGGGAAAAATAGCTTTCTCTGTCCTGGTTCCATTGAGGGGCCTTAGGAGACCCTTGGATTGAACAATCAGGCTCACCTGTATGATTAACTTAAAGGCAGATGAGAGAGACTGTTATGGCACCTGGGTCTAGCATCCCTATTGCAGCTGAATTGGCCGTGTAACCTTGAGCAAGGCGCTTAGCCTCTCTGGGTTTCCTTTTCCTCCTCTAGCAATGAGAGGAGGTGGTCAGGGAGTTCCCGTGCTTCTCGTATAAAAAGACCCATTTCCATTGGTCTATTTCATGCGCTGCCCTTTATGTACACAAAGACAAATGCTACCAGAAAGCCACTGACCTTTTTAAGTGGCTTTGTCCATCTCTGGGATTTGTCTGCATGTATGCATGTGACGGTATTTAGGTTAGGCCTTTGGGCTGTTTGCAGCATTTGAGGACAGATCAGGGGTTGCTGATCCCTTGAAGTAATTCTCTGCTCACGCACCCTCGCCACCACACACGTTCATGACCCAAGGCCTCTGGGTCTGTGTTCCTTGCTGTTGCCCCATCCCTTGTGTGAGTTTTTTCACTGCCAAGGCCAAGAGGCTGCACTGCCAGAAACAGTTTCCAGCTCACACTCGACATAGTGGTTGCATTTGTTTTCTCTGTTTTATGAGCTGGGATGGAGTGGGTGGTGGGCAGCCTGCTGGCAGACTTTTGCAGGCTTTACATGTTTATACTTGCTGTGGGGGGAAGGCAAAGAGTTGGCTGGACTTTCAGAAAGCTGGAGCTGAGGCATTTAATAGAACCAGATTCCTATAGCCCTTTTTGCTATTATATATTTTCTCTGTCAACAGACACTAAACTAGTAATAATAGTTAACATTTATGGAGAAGTTACCATGTTCCAAATATGATGGTAAGTATTTTACATGCATGCTTCTAGCTGTTTTGTGAGGTGGTCCTATTATTTGTAACCATTTTGCCGATGGAACAACTGAGACTGGGAGAGGTGAAGTAACTTGCATAGACCCACATAGCTGAACTCATTGGGAATACACTGGATTCCAACCCAGGCCATCTCCCTCAGGAGTCCGTGCTCTTGGTCACCATGCAGTAGGTACAGCTACTATCGTGTGGAGTCTGTGAAATAAAAGCAAAAGGGCTCTCACAATGAAAGGAGTTAAAAACCACAAACTTTGGCAATTTCTTCTTTAATACAAAATATGGCCCACAGAGGATGATGATCTGCCCAAGGTTATAGAGCAAGTTCAGTTGTATAAAAGAAACTAGAACTTTCTCCCAGTGAGGATGCCACAGGGAAGGGGTCTAGGACCTTCGGATCCCTTTGCCAGGAGCATGCATGCAAGCCATACACCACTCTAGGATTCACCAGACCGTGTGCCACCAGGGGCGAAATGCCAGCTCCGTGCCAGTGCCGCCTGCCAGCCCCTATCAGCTTTGTCCTAGCCATCAGCTGTGGTCTTCCACAGCAACAGTCCTCAAAGTGTGGTCTAGGGACCCCTGAGGTCCCAGGGACTCTTGCCAGGAGTCCACAGGGCCAAAACTATTCTCATAACAAGAAGTTATTTGCCTTTTCATTCTTGTTTTCTCACAAGTATCCAGGAGACTTTTCTAGAAGCTGTGTGATATCATGATGTCATCACTCTGATGGCAAATGGGATATGAGCTTGTGTGTTCATGTGTTTAACATTTTCTCAGTTTTAATTTCTGATACAGCCAATATCCAGAGAATAACACACATAAACAAAAGCTCTTTGAGGTCCTCATTAATTTTTTTTTTTTTTTGAGTTGGAGTTTCACTCTGTCACCCAGGCTGGAGTGCAGTGATGTGGTGTGATCTTGGCTCACTGCAACCTCCACCTTCTGGGCTCAAGCAATTCTCCTGCCTCAGCCTCCTGAGTAGCTGGGACTACAGGTGTGTGCCACCACACCCTGCTAATTTTTGTATTTTTAGTAGAGATGGGGTTTTGCCAAGTTGGTCAGGCTGGTCTCAAACTCCTGACTTCCAGTAATCTGCCTTCCAAAGTGCTGGGATTACAAGTGTCAGCTGCCATGCCCAACCAATTTTTAAGAGTATATATAGAGTCCTGAGACCAGGGAAATAATTGAGAACCACTATTCTGAGGTATCAGATCCAGCTAAGGAAAAATTCAGCAGGCAGAAAGGCTGAACAAAGGGAGCTTTTTCAGCCCCGAGCCGGTCTCCTGGCTCTGGCCCTGCAGATATCTGCATTCGGGCACGGAACGACCAAGCTCAGCCTACGGGAAACGCAACAAGCGGGGAATGAGAACTTCTTTGGGATCTTGAGGATAGTGCACACATCAGTCATTCTCAGCCTTGCTCCTTCAGGCCCTCTCACCCTGGAGTTCTCACACAGCCACGCTGTTGCAGATGGGAGTTTTTAAAGGGGTTTTCCAGAATGGCCAGACATGCAGGTCCAGCTCATCTCAGCCTGCCCAGCAGACTCCATGGAATTACCAGGAAGGAAACAGTAGCCTGGAACCCACAGCCCATGGAAGGCATGTTCCTGAGAAAGTCCATGAATTACTTCTCTTTTTACCTTCCCACACATCCCAGGTTGGGGAGGTGGGTGGGCCAAGGAGAAAGGCCTGAAGGGATCAGTTTGGGGGCCTTGTTTGTACATGTGGGCACCAGCCACCTCCCCAGAGGCAGAGGGCTAATCTAGATTTCTGTATATTGAAAGAGGCAGAGGGCTAATCTAGATTTCTGTATATTGAAAGTATTAATCAGTTTTCAATTCAGGAAGCAGCATTCTGGGTATTGTAAGCAGGAGATGATTTAATGCAGGGAGTTGGGGGTTCACAGAATCATTGGAGGAGCTCGTGGAGCAGGGTGTAGGCTGAGCATCCAGGAATGACGAACTCGCCCATTAGGGGAGCTGCTCCCTGAGACAGCGCCTGGAACTGTGAGTTTGAACAACACCTCTGGAGCTGCAGTTCAGGAGTAAAGCTGGAATCAAGAAGGCGTTGCAGCCAGGCACGGTGCCTCATGCCTGTAATCCCAGCATTTTGGGGGCCGAGGTTGGCAGATCGCTTGAGCTTAGGAGTCGAGACCAGCCTGGGCAACATGGTGAAACCCCGTCTCTGCTAAAAATATAAAAAATTAGCCAGGCATGGTGGTGCATGTCTGTGGTGCCAGCAATTTGGGAGGCTGAGGTGGGAGGTTAAAAAAAAAAAAAGGCTTTGCTATTGCTTTTATCATTGCACCATCACTACCACTGCCTCTGAAGCCTCGGATAGGTGGAAACTGGACTGGAATGTTCTGTAGGAAAAAAAAAACCTCAGTTTTCATGACCTGGTTTGCTAGCAAAAACAGACAAAGGGAACACAAAGGTGGCCTCTGCCTCCCATTCACTTACCAAATCTCATGCAGCATATCTTAATGATAAAACCTAATTTCCAGAATCCCAGCTGCAAAGGAGACTGGGAAATGCAGTTTTTAATTTTCCACCTCACCAGCCAAGATGGTAAAGTGAGGGCTGAATGAGCCCGGTGTATACCCAGTGAGTCCAGTGTATACCCACCAGGACTATCAATACTGCATTTTCTCAAGTGCTGAGTTCTAAGGAGCATGAGGCAGGGAGATGAACCAAGATGCCACCTGATTAGACTTCATGATTTCCCGAATTCCCTCTTGGATTTCCCCTAGTGCAGCTAGGAGATGCCCTCTTAAGAGTTTTAGTAGCCACACGTGGTGCTTTGTCTTGGCTGTTGGCCACAATAGGGAAGAATGGCTGGCAAATCCACGGATTATCTTTTTGTTTACACTTCAGTCTCCAATGCTGATGGTTGAAATAAAGGCTTTTCCTGCAATCAGAAGGACTGATATATAGAAGCATGTCTCTAAGCTTGCCTTCCAGCCCTGTAATATAAGAATTGTGAAATCTAAAAATATTTGGGGGGAATTGGGCATTTATGTTTAAGGGAACTCTTATAAACAGAGGGATAATTCATGAATAGATTGTTGTTTCTTCCTAGACTACACAAGTTCCCCCCATAGAATCTCAGCTTCCTACTCTAATGAGTCAACACTAGGCTCTTGAAAATTATACACCGTTCTTTTCTGGGCAGAAACATGACTTGGTCCATAACTGAAAACCTGGGTACACTATAGTAAGTTACTGACGTTCATCCATACTTTTTGTCATTCAGCAAAACTTTCTACTAATAATTTTGTTTGTTTGTTTGTTTGTTTTCTTGAGACACGGTCTCTCTTTGTCTCCCAGGCTGCAGTGGAGTGGTGCGATCATAGCTTACTGTAGCCTCCAGCGCTTGGGCTCAACCTGTCTTCCTGCCTCAGCCTCCCAAGTAGCTGGGACTACAGGCGTGTGCCAGCAGGCCTGGCTTCAGTGAACATTTATTGAGGACCTGCCATGTCAGGCCCCAGGCTGGTCATATTTCAGAGAATACAGAGATGAGGAAGTCATTGTTCCTGTGCTTAGAAGGAACAGTCTGGTTAGGAAGACGACATGCATTCATGGCTATTGCTGTAAAGGAAAGTTCTCAGTGATCTCAGAGCAGGAAGCTATTTCTTTCTCTTTTTTTTTTTTTTTTGAGACAGAGTCTCACTCTGTCATCCTGGCTGGAGTGCAGTGGCATGATCTCGGCTCATTGCGATCTCTGCCTCCCAGGTTTAAGCGATACTTATGCCTCAGCCTCCTGAGTAGCCGGAACTACAGGTGAGTACCACCACGCCCGGCTAACTTTTGTATTTTTAGTAGAGACGGGGTTTTACCATATTGGGCAGGCTGGTCTCGAACTCCTGACCTTGTGATCCACCTGCCTCAGCCTACCAAAGTGCTGGGATTACAAGCGTGAGCCACCGCACCCAGCCCCCCTTTTTTGTGGGGGAGAAAGAGAATCTGGGAAGGCTTCTGAAGCAGGTGGCATTGGAATGGAGTTTTGAAGGATAAATAGGATCTAGACAAGCAGGGGTGAGAGCTGTTCGTTCTCATGCATAGATGGGAGCAGGCAGGGTGGGCCTGAGGTCCATGAGTGCTGGTGGTGTGTCCTGGTAACAGGGGTGAGTCACGGCAGGAGATAGGGTGAGGTGAGGTTCTGGGAGTCCTTGAGGGCCAGAGATAGTGAGGCTTTACTGGCCTGTGGCCCTCCCCTTCATACAGATTGGTACGCTCAGTGGACCAGTTAAGTGGTTCAAACCCAGGAATAGTTTTGGAAATGACAGAACCAGAACATCAGAATACCTTCCCAAAGGAAAGACCTTTAAGATCACTTCTGATTACAGAAAATCCCTAACTTATGATGGTGCAACTTACAATTTTTCAGCTTTACAGTGGTGTGAAAGCGATATGCATTTAGTAGAAACTACTTCGAGTACCCACACAACCGTTCTGTGTTTCACTTTCATACAGTATTCAGTAAGTTACACTGATGTTCAACACTATTATAAAACAGGTTTTGGGTTATATAATCTTGCCTAACTGTAGGCTAATGTAGGTGTTCTGAGCATGTTTAAGGTAGGCTGTTCAGTAGGTGAGGTGTATTCAATGCATTTTCGCTTAGGATATTTTCAACTTACTATGGGTTTATTGGTATGTAACCCCATCCTAAGTCAAGGAGCATTTATATTTGTTTGCCAGTTTTTAAAATAAAAGCATTCTTTGCCCTCAAGGAGAGAAGAAACTTTTAGAACTCTGGAGATGACCCGAGCTTTTGGAGACCTGAGATAGGGGTTCCGAGGGCAGCCCAGGCTGACTCCCTGGAGGTGGCTTACTTCCTAGCCGAGGAGAGAGAATGGACATCTTTTTCCTGGCGGGAGCACTTAGCTGCATGTCAAGGGGAGAGACCACAGTGACCGCACAGGCCGGACGCTCCAAGAGCCCCGAGGGAGTTGGGGTGGCTGGAGGCCTGGCCGCCTGCCCCTGGCTGCCTGCCCGCAACCTGGCTTAGTTTGAAAGGAAGGACAAGAGTGGCATCGGGAAGGGCTGGGAACAGGCAGGAGCCGGGAGGCTGACTTTTGGGCTGTCATCAGAGAGAACAGCATGAGTGAGGGACAGGCCTCCAGGGCTGCCTTGTTCCTGTGACGGAGCAGGGAAAGAGCTCCGTCCGTTCTGGGCAGAGCAGGTGGGTGTCCCACGAAGTCATGAAGCCACAGGCTGCCATCCGGGCCCCTCGGCGGCGGGGAGGTCTGTTGGACGGCGAAGTGGTCTCCTGAGGGGGCTTCAACACGGAGCCTTGCCAGAGCTGGCAGAGGACAGAAACGCGTCCCCGCCGCCCCCGGCTGAATCTGAGCCGCTCGCCGAGGGCAGGGGCGGGCGCGGCCTGAGCCGCAGTCAGGGCCCAGCACAGGCTGTGCACATGGCGTCCCCTGGTGGCACACAGCGGGCCTCATGAGCGGCGCCCCGGGAGTTTGCAGCTCTAAGCCTGCCGCCGCCTTTCCCTGCTTTTGTGGGCTCTTAGTGATACTCGGACCCGCTAGGACCATTCCTCCCTGTGGGACTTGAAGCCGCTACTCTTTTTCTTTCTTTTTTTTTTTTTTTTGAGACGGAGTCTCGCCCTGTCGCCCAGGCTGGAGCGCAGTGGTGCGATCTCAGCTCACTGCAAGCTCCGCCTCCCGGGTTCACTCCATTCGCCTGCCTCAGCCTCCAGAGTAGCTGGGACTACAGGCGCCCGCCACCAAGCCCGGCTTATTTTTTGAATTTTTTAACAGAGGCAGGGTTTCACTGTGTTAGCCGGGATGATCTCGATCTCCTGACCTCGTGATCTACCCACCTTGGCCGCCCAAAGTGCTGAGATTACAGGCGTGAGCCACCGAGCCCGGCCGAGGCCACTACTCTTTCCTGAGCACCAAACTGGGGGCAACCTGGCCTGGCACACGAAGTGGTGTCAGCCCACCTCAGCCTAGGTGCCAGGTGAGGAAGGAGTGGTCATTAATGTTGTACAACAGCCTAATATGCATCATCCCATTTGGCCTCATGACAGCCTCCATAAGGAGGTATCACACGTGTGCTACAGATGGAGAACCAGACTCGAGTGTGCTTGTCAGAGGGGATGGTGACCTCACCCTGCTGGTGGCAGCCCTGGGTTTGGACCTGGGTCTGTGAGACTCTTAGCTGTGCAGCCTCTCCCCTCTGCATAGAAGAACACCTGGGGACCCTGACTGAACTCTTTGGAGGGGGAAAGGTCCCCAATTCCACACACTGGGGAACTGCTCCTTCCCTGGGCCACCTGAGGGCCCTCAGTTTCTGCTAATGGCCCATGATGGAAATTCCTTCTGTGCATTGCAGGTACAGTCGGGGTCTCTGTGAGCAGAAAGAGCAGGTCCCTTGCAAGGGGTGATCAGCCTTGGTTGCCACTTGTGAGCATGTGTGTGCTTAAGGGGTCCCCTGCTGCCCTTCAGGGAGCACTCTCCCTAGGCCTGACCCTCTGCTGCCCAGCAGGGAGCCTCCCACCCTAGGACTGACCCTCTCTCTGCTGCCCCACAAGAAGCACCCTCCCAGGCCTGACCCTCTCTCTGCTGCCCTGCAGGGACCCCACCCCAGGCCTGACCCTCTCTCTGCTGCCCTGCAGGGACCCCACCCCAGGCCTGATCCTCTCTCTGCTGCCCCACAGGCCCTTCATGCTGCTGCCGCCCCTCATGGAGTGGATGCGCGTGGCCATCACCTACGCAGAGCACCGCCGCAGCCTCACCGTGGACAGCGGCGACATCCGGCAGGCAGCCCGGCTGCTGCTGCCTGGTCTGGACTGTGAACCTCGGCAGCTCAAGTATGAACCAGGGAGGAGGGAGGGCCCCGGCATCCATGACCTGCCCCCAGCGGCTCCCCTCTGCTCGCTTCTTCCCCAGATGGCTGGGCGGGGGTCAGAGAGCAGGGGCTGCAGCACATTTGCGCTGTTCTAAGGGTGTCCTCTGCAAAGGCCAAGCCCGAGTATGGGAACAGATCTGTTGTAGACCTTGGCTGCTGTCTGGAAACGTCTCCTGCAGCTGCTGGTCTGCTACACAGAGGAGACACACATTGGGACTGGGGCAGGAGAGCTCACACATCTAACTCTTTGGGATACTTGGGGACTGAGGGGCAGAAGTGGGCCCGTTCTTTCCTCTGTTCTTGTAATTGACACCACATGGAGCCCTTCCTGGGTGCAGGTGCTGTGAGCCCTTCCTGTTTATGTGCATTATCTTAGTCCTCATGACAAGTGCAGAGAAGAGGCAATCATGCCCATCTTACAGATGAAGAAGCTGAGGGTCAGAGGGGAACAGTAGCTTGCCCACAGATACTCAGCTAGCACTTTACCGTGTCCAGATTTGAACCCAGGTCCATACGGCCTCCAAGCCTGTGCTCCTAATTTCCTTCCCTAAGTGCCTCTCACAGTAGACTTGTTTGCTGAGGAGCTTTTCTAGAGAAGCTTCCCTGGCCATCCTAGGCCCATGAGAGCCTTTTATCTACCTATCTATCTATCTATCTATCTATCTATACACACACACACACACACACACACACATATATATATATATATATATATATATATATATATTTTTTTTTTTTTTTTTTTTTTTTGAGACAGAGTTTCACTCTGTTGCCCAGGCTGGAGTGCAATGGTGTGATCTCGGCTCTCTGCAATCTCTGCCTCCTGGGTTCAAGCAATTCTCCTGCCTCAGCCTCCCAAGTAACTGGAATTACAGGCATGCACCACCACGTCTGGGTAATTTTGTATTTTTAGTAGAGACTGGGTTTCACCATGTTGGTCAGGCTGGTCTCAAATTCCTGACCCCAGGTGATCCACCCACCTTGGCCTCCCAAAGTGCTGGGATTACAGGCGTGAGCCACTGCTCCTGGCCTTATATCTTTTTTTTAACCCTCTGCCAAAACCCAGGTTATGGCCTCCTCTGTCTTCATATGGAAGGCCCAAACCCCATTCTAGGACATGAACTTTCTACACTTTGGCCCAACCAAGGCTCCAGACCAAAGCTGCCAACTGGACGTCTGTGATGCACCCCCTATAACACAGGCGTCATCTGTGACTTTCCTTGTAGGTTGCGTTGATTGCAAATGGCAGTCTATGCCACTCTCTACCATCTCTTTGGTACTTCTGAGCCTCACCAGGAAGCCTTAAAGAGAGAGAATGTAGAGCTAAACACTAGAACCTGGCCATGGTGACCGTTTATAGCCTGCTCAACACAAACAGTATACAGCCAAGTGCTGAGGCATGAGTCTGGGTGGGAGCTGCTTCCTGCTTGGGGCAGACCCATAACAGATTGTTTTACATGAGTCTTTGTTTTCTGCCAGTTGAAGCAACAAGGGCTCAGAACACTTACTTACTTACTTATTGATTGATTGATTGAGACAGAGTCTTGCTCTATTGTCCAGGCTGGAGTACAGTGGCACAATCTCGGCTCACTGCAACCTCTGCCTCCTGGGTTCAATTTATTCTCCTGCCTCAGACTCCTGATTAGTTGGGATACAGGCACATGCTACCACGCCTGGCTAATTTTTGTATTTTGAGTAGAGACAGGGTTTCACCATGTTGGCCAGGCTGGTCTTGAACTCCTGACCTCAAGTGATTCACCTGCCTTGGCCTCCCAAAGTGCTGGGATTACAGGTGTGAGCCACTGAACCTGCCTCCCAAGCAATTTTTTAATGTACTTATAGAAAAGCAGAAATGTGTGCTCTTCATATGACAGAACATGATGGGGACAGTAATTGCTGATCTGATCATAACTCCCTGGTGCTTCCCACCCATCCTCATCCTCACTCTACACGTAAAGCTCACACATGTGTGTCACATCATTGAAAGTTGCTGTCTGCATACAGTCACACGCACCTTTGGGTCTCTTCTGGGCAGACCCGAACACTGTTTCAGTTCCTTCCGGAGGCTGGATGCCCGAGCAGCTACTGAAAAATTCAACCAGGACCTGGGTTTCCGCATGCTCAACTGTGGGAGGACAGACCTCATCAACCAGGCCATCGAGGCCTTGGGTCCGGATGGGGTTAACACCATGGATGACCAGGTACGTCCTGAGAGCTCCACAAAGACAGGCACGAGGACCAGAGTTGGGAATTCTCAGCTCCCAGCATTGGCGGCCCTCTGTCCTAACCCTGAGACTTGCTCAGCTCTGTACTTCGAAAAGGCGGGCTACCTCCCTGAATCCTGCCCTGCCTGGTCATGTGGAATGTCAGCTTGGAGACTTCTAGTACCCCTTGGAAGAACTTTGTCATGTGGCTTCCGCTTCCCTGGCTGGACAGCTGGCCACTGTTTCAGGTGGTGCAAGGCTAGGAACGAGTCTGGGAGAGTGAGCTTCATCTCCAGCTAGGGACACAATCGCTAACCCTGTAGTACAGCCTATTGTGTGCCAACTACTTGCCAGGGCATGGAAACCCTTACCCTCATGGAGACACCATTTTAGTGCAGGAGACAGATAAGAAGAAACACAGACATGTAAAATGTAGAGGATGTTAAAGTGCTGAGGACTAAAATGAAGCATGAAAATGGGTAGGAAATGTGGGAGGTGATGTAGTTTTAGATAGGCTTTAACTTGAGTTTCGCATCTGTTTTTTTTTTACTTTTGCTGTGAACAGCTAACATTTATATAGCATTTACTATGTTCGATGCATTGTTCTAAGTGCTTCACATAGATTAACTCACTTCCTCTTGACAGCAGCCCTGTGATGTAGCACTATTATTTTCCCCATTGTATAGATGAGGAAATTGAGGGACAGAGAGGTTGCTTTACCTAAAGTCACACCACTAGTAAGGAGCAGAGCTGGGTGGAGAATCTGAGCAGCCGGACCCAGCCTCTCAACCACTATGGAATATCCTGTGTGTTTATTTGACACTGTACTGAGAGCACTTACAGTGTGCGGAAGGGCACTGTGGGGTTTGGAAGGCCACACAGAGCGTAGGGAGTTAGATGACAGTGGCAAGTTAAGGCAGTGTTCTCAGATGAGGTGACGGCACAATGCAGCCTGTGATGAAACTCCAGGCAGACCGTGAGGCCAGGGTAGACTCTGACAGATGGGATGGGCTGCAAGGGGAAGCTTCCTGCTGGAGGCGGTTGAGCCGAGCCTGGGGGAGGGCAGGATGGGGACGGAGCAGAGAGGAGTCAGGAAGGGATTCCAGGGAAAGGGACATAAGGAGCGTGGGGTGGGGCAGTCAGGGCGTGGACCCAGGCCAGGGGTTGGGGAAGGACCACAGGCCCAGCACTGGGCTTCCAGAGGGCAGTGGCAGGTGACAGGCTGCTGTGGGATCTCGTGGGGGCCTCTCCGTCCACACAGGTTCCCGGGCTTTGTGGGAGCTTTTGTCCCAGTGGAGTCTTCCTTCTTGAACAGCACAGTGTGGAAGCCCGTGGACTTTAGCTTCAGATAGACCTAGGATTTAGTGGCCATGTAAGAGCTGTAGCATCTTGAACAAGTTACTCTGCCTCCCTGAGGCACTTCAGTTTCCTCCCCTCTAAGATGGGGGATGGTAGCACCTGACACATAGGGTTGGGGGAAGTCTGCATCCAGCACATAGTCGGCACTCACTAAATGTTCATTCCGGTTTTTATTGCCAATATGATGATTATTGTAGTCGTATTGCTGTTGATATGATGACGATGCCTGATATCTGCGAGCCGGCCTGGTTTTATTTGGCCTCTTTATATGTCTGGAGTGCGTGGGGACAGGGACAAGGGAAAAAGCAGTGTCTCCTCACAGGGCCCATCATTTGGTTTAAACTCCAAATTGTATACAGATGTGTGGAGAAAAAAGTAAGTCAAGTTTGTCCACAGGGAGATGAAACAAAGCCAAATTTTTATTCTGTGGTGTTGGCCTTTGTCTAAGTGCTCAATCCTGTTTGTTCCCTAAACCTTAGTATTTATAGAATGATCTGTGGGTAAACAGCTCTCTCACCCCATGATTAATCTCAGGCCATTGCTTTATCTCTGGCCACTAGGCAAGGATTTATGAGGTAAGGAGATCTTGTCTACACACAAATATCCTAATAAATAACATCACAGGACACCAGGCAAACACTTGCTGGGATCCAGCCGTGGAATAAACAGTTTGCACTGCCTTTGCTGTTGCCGGCCACAGAGGAGGATTCCCAGCCAGGGTGGCAGCCCCGCCAACTGCCCACCTAACCCAGGGAGACAGCAGGACTCAGCTTGCAGGAATGCTCTGAACTGCTCAGTAGTAGAAGATGTTGAAGTCAAATGCCTCCTCTACCGTCTCATGGGACGGCGCAAAGCTTGGGCTTCACAGCTTATGGAGGCCTGGTTCCTGCCCCGAGTTCAACCTCTCGCTAGTTGTGTGACTTTGGGCAGTCAATTCCCCTTCTCTGCTCCTCAGCTGTAAAATGGGGAGGATGGGAATATTACGATGACGGAGGGAGATGCTGCATGCTCATCACTAGCAGGGTGATTTCCATGCACAGGGCCTGGGATGGCGGCTATGAGGCTGTATGGCATAGTAGCCATGAGAGTGTTGTTGGTATTTTAATTACGTAGCTCTTAATCAAGGTAAGCTCATTCTGAACTAAGCACTTTATACATATTAATCCACACTCTACAACAACCCTTTGAGGGAGATAAGATACTGCTGTGGTTCCCCAGTTACAGATGAAAAAACTGAGGCACAGAGAGGGCAAATGACATGTATAAAGTTTACAGCTCCCCATGGCAGAGGAGACCTTGGCACCGAGCCTGGCTGCACGGCCTGTGCTGGGCCCTGCTCCAGTGTCCTGCAGTGCTCATGGCAGTGCCCCCACTCACCTTCCCCATGCCCTGTGCCCAGCAGCCCAGGAAGCACAGAGCCTGGGGGACCACAGGATGCTCGGCTGGGGTGGCGGGGTGCCCGATCTGTGGTTTCTGGGGCAGAGGCCTGTGGGCACGTGGTGTTGTGTTCTGTTTGCAAACAGTTCAGCACGTGCATTTGATTTGCTCAGGGTATGACGCCACTGATGTACGCCTGCGCTGCTGGGGACGAAGCGATGGTCCAGATGTTGATTGATGCTGGGGCAAACTTGGACATCCAGGTGAGGAAGCCCCACAGAGCTGCACCCAGGCCCTAGGCCAGCAGGGATCACTCCGAGGGCTCCAACAAACACGCTGGGCGTGATGTTTTGGGCGACTGAGTAGATGTGTGTCAAAAGACCGGAAAGACAAGATACACAGAGGCCACTGTTAGCACAGGGAAGTCTCCTCAAGATTTGGGCTTTCTGTCTGAAAAGGAGTGGACTGAGGCGGGAGTTGAGTGGAGAGATGGGCTGTGATTCTGTTTTCATGATATCTTCCTCCTTTTACCAGCCTAATCTCCAGCCATTCCTTCCATCCCCAAATACTTCTAGCTCTGCCTCCCTCTGAAGCATAAAGCACTCCCCATCTGCCCTCTTTTGCCCAGGGCAGACATTGCTAATTAAATACCTATCCTCTCTTTTTGAGCCTTGTCCACTTTGTGCTCCAGGCAAACATTATCAATCGAATGTAGAAAGCACTTGTTAACTCCGGTTCACCATCCCTGCAGGGTACTCCCTTCGCTCGGGTGCCCAGAAAACACAGATGATTTGTGGTATTTTCCAGGTTCCAAGCAACTCCCCCAGGCACCCTTCCATCCACCCCGACAGCCGGCACTGGACCTCACTGACATTTGCTGTGCTGCATGGACACATCTCTGTGGTCCAGGTGAGCTCCTGCCAGGTGAACACCATGCCCCCCAGCTTACCAGGTGACCTGGGCCCCAAGCACAGCCCCAGCCTCAGCTGAGTGGGCAGGTGCCCTGAATCAGAGATCCCAAAGGCACTGCTTGAGGCCAGCTCACCTGATCGACAGAGCAGCAGCCCACCTGAGTTGCCTCAAGGAAAGGGGTTAGTGCAAGGACAAGTGGAATTTTTAGGAAACAAGACCCAGGTCCAGGCAGCACTAGGGTCCTGTCATGCCCTCCCGGCATCTCTATCTCTCGTGTCGGGCACACTGGGGGCTGTCCCAGTCCCACTCAGCTTTCTCGCCTACAGCCACCTTTCCGACCCTTCCCTTTTCTCCTCCCTCGTGAATTCTACTACAGGGCCAACTCTATATCATGGGGTCTGTGCAATTCTGTCCCCTCCTTAGTTCCTGAGAGAGGTTTCGGATTGGCATGGCTCACCTGTCGAGCCAAGCCACAGGTTGCCCACCTCAGCTCAGGTAGCTGTGCTGGCGTGGGGACAGTGGTGGTTCTAGAAGCAGAAGCTGTGGGCAGAGCAGCTCCCCATGCCAGCAGGGGCTCCAGCCACGTGCACTTACTCCCAGGTCCTCAGATCGCTGGCATGCGCAGGGTTTCATGGCACCCCTTCCAGGGAGTTAGCGTGACACCCTCGCTCCCCACTAGGTTGCAAGACCTCTGAGGGCAGGGATTGTGTCTGGCTGATTCACAGCCCTAGCCTATCACAAGGACTCAGCGAGTGGCTGTTACCCACTGGCCACCACATCCTGCCGCCTTTGCCTTATAAGAACCGGAGCAAAATCCCAACCTCAGTTCAGACTGGGCCTGCAGGGCTGTGCCCTGAGCTTGCCTGGATCCGTGCCTAGTTTTGCCCCAGTGAGCAGGCCCCCGCCTCCACGGCCTTGGCACTGGTGCAGGGAGTGACTGATTTCTGACTGCTGTATCTCCAGTGATGTCTGTCCTCCATGCCACAGTCCATGGGACTGAGAGGTCAGCCCGAACTCCACTCCTGGTCTCCAGGAGAAGGGCGGTTGGGCTCCCCTAGACTGCCATGCATGCTTGGAGGAAGGTTTGGTCTTCAGGAGCCTGGGAGGGCTGGAAGGTTGCTCCCTCCAGAGCAGCTGGTCAGGGAAGGTGGAACGGGAGCTGAAAGTCACCAGTTGGAGTAATGCAGGCCCCACCCCTGCCCCAAGGCAGAGCCAGGACCGGCTCATCTGGAACTGCCTGGTATCTGTTAACCCTGCCCCGTCTGTCCCCTGTCAAAGCCCGCCCTTGCTAGCATGGGGAGAGGCCCTCTGCTGTCCTAGACTGGGACTTCCTGCTTCAGCCCCACCACCTGCCTTCCTGGGGTACCTGCTGTACCTCTCCGACAAGAAGCCTAAGGGAAGCAAGCCCCTCTTCCCATTCTGTGGATGAGGAAGACTGAGGCTCTGGGAGTTGAAGTACCTGCTCGGGGTTACTCATTGGCCAGTGGCCAGCACTGACACCCTGCTCCTTCTGACTCCAACACGTGCTGCCACCCAGAGCCATGGTTTACCACAGATTGCGGGCAACATTTTCTGTGCTGCTCATCCACATGTGTTCTCAGAAAGGTGGCTGCAGTCAGTTCATGGGAAAGCATTTGAAAGACGGAAAAAGCTCAGAGGTCCTCACAGCTTAGGGGCTTGGTCTTGGACCACAATAATGGAGTTGAAGATTCTAGAAACTTTGAGCCCTGAGGATAACCTGGAGTTCTAAAGTTCCAGTTCCTCAGCTGCTGGGGTGAACCGTGTCTTGGTCACATACCTGGAGAGAAGCAAAGGCCCTGTCCCCCAAAGCACCCTGGCCCTTCCCAGGTGCTCCCTGCCACGCTGAGCAGTGCCCTCCTCCTCTGTGCCCCTGGCAGTTGCTGCTGGATGCTGGTGCCCATGTCGAGGGCTCGGCAGTGAACGGCGGCGAGGACAGCTATGCGGAGACGCCCCTGCAGCTGGCCTCTGCGGCAGGTAGGCACCTGCTACCCGGAGGCTCTGTCTACCCTTCCCTGCAGTGCCCCCCAGCCTGGCCAGGCATGTAGCTGGACGTGCAGGGGTCTCTTTAGCACACACAGGCCCCATGCAGGGGCCTTAAAACCCCTTCTCTGGGCCACTGGGGGCTTCCCCTGACCCCACCCATCAGTTTCTGTTGGGCTCAGCATCTGGCAGGACCCAGCAGGGCAGGGAGGCCCTTCCCTCTGGAGAACCAGGGAGGGGGAGCAGGGGCAGGGCACGGCCAGCCTTCTTCCTCTCCCTCCACTTCATCCACCAAATGCAGATGAGCGTGGAGTTTACTGACTTATTCCAGCACTCAGAGCTGCGAGAATCCCGCTCTCCCTTCCCTTTCGCCTCAGCTGCCCTGGCAGCTACTGTCTCAGTGTCCTCCGTGCTGCCCACCTTCTCTTTCAGGGAACTACGAGCTGGTCAGTTTGTTGCTGAGCCGAGGCGCCGACCCCCTCCTCAGCATGCTGGAGGCCCACGGCATGGGCTCCTCCCTCCACGAGGACATGAACTGCTTCAGCCACTCCGCTGCCCACGGCCACAGGTACCTGCCCGGGATTCCCACTCTGTGTGACATGAGGGCACTGAAATAAGCTCACAGGAGCCTCAGTTTCCCTGATGGGAGCAAAAGAGCTAGGCCCGGAGACCTTTCCCAAAACAGGGGGCCTGTGTGCTAGTAAACCAGAAACATGGGGGAGTTTAGCCCGCACAGGGCCCAGAGATGGGGGAGGCCCCACAGCTGATTCCTGGCAGACCTGGGACTGGAGCCTGGGCCTCCCGACACCCAGGGCAGACCGTCCCATTTCCCAGTGAGATGCCACTCTGCAGCTGCCAGAGCCCACTCAGGACCACATTGCTTCCCATGCCTGCTGGTGGTCCCCCAGTGCCCAAGTGGCCTTGGACGTCCAAACAGCATACGGCTCAGCTGTGCAGAGGCTTTTGGTGCAAAATTGCACCCTGCGCCAGGTGCAGATGGTAGAGCTTGCTTTGTGGGGACCAGGCCTGCCCAGGGGTGTGGCGGGACAGCAGCAGGCTGAAGTCAGGGACAGCATGGAGGGGCAAAGGGAGACCAGACAAGGGCTTATTACAGGGCAGAAACGGGGCTGGAAAAGCGGGGCTGGAAAAGCAGGGCTGGCAGGCAGGACACTTACTTCCAGTTCCCCGACACCATTCTTGCCACCAGCCTCATGTTCTGGCTGGGGTCCCCTCCCCTAGAATGCTTTTCTCTCCAGCTGTCTCCAGCTCACCCCCACATTCACCCACCCCAGCCACCCTCACCCTCCAGGCGCCATCTTTCACATCACCACCTCTAGGCCGCTCCACCCCACCCAGTGCCCGCATCCCCCATGGAGGCCTCTTCACCCTGTGTGGAGACTGCCTGCCCACTCATCGGCCTGTCACTCTGAGCACAGGACCCTTGGGACAGTCACCGTGGCTAGTTCACCTTCACATGCCAGCGCCTGGCCCAAACGGGGTGCTCTGTAAACTGCCTGAACTAGCAAGTCCACCCGTGAGGAGGAGCCCTTGGGAGGGACCTTGGGTCCTTGGAAGGGCACCTCCAGGCCATGGGCTTGGCAGGTATGAGGAGGATCTGCGGGGTAGCCGTGGAGCAGGTCAGCCCCCAGGAACCTTGCAGCACCACCCATGCTGCATCCATCCCAGAGCCCCAGGCCACAGGAGGTGACAGAATGAGCCTAGGTCTTGGAGCCAGAAGTCCTGGGTCTGTACCCCCACCTGGAGTGGCCTTGAGCAAGATGGATCCATCGCCTATGACGGTGATGTGTCTGGGATCTCACGAGGCTAAAAGCAGCAGCACGGGGGAGCGTCCTCCGTGGGGTCTAACATTCTGTGTCTTCATTCATAAATATGAATAAATTCTACGTGACATCCTTCTTCAGTTCATCCTTATCAACATGAAGGGACCAAATGAGTACTTACTGGGCTCTTCCTGTGTTTTAGACACTTTCACGTGCATAGTCAGCTGCTATTTAGAAAGACCTGCTGTGTTTCAGGCTCTGCATTTAAACCCTTTACATCAGCCTCACATGAGCCCCGGGAAAGTGTGATATAGTGACACCCTGTAATATATGCTAAAGCAGTCAGGGCTCAGAGAGGTAGAGTGACCTGGCTAAGGTCACACAGCCAGGATGGCAGAGCTCGCTCAGCCCTGAAGCCTATGGCTTCTCTGCAATACCGGGATGGTAGAAGGGTGGGTTCCCCTGCACCCTGCCCTGCCTCTCGGAGGTATATGGGGATTGGTGACCCTGGGACCCCTGGCCTGCCTGGAGGAGGAAGACCATGAAACTCCGAGCCCTCGGGTACCCCAGAGCAGCCCGTCGGGGCAGGAGGGCACTGGGGAACAGCTCAGGTGGGCACTGCCTGTGGGACTTCAGCCCTCACCTTCATTCATCCCTGGGCCTGCAGGAACGTCCTGAGGAAGCTCCTGACGCAGCCGCAGCAGGCTAAAGCGGACGTGCTGTCCCTGGAGGAGATCCTGGCCGAGGGTGTGGAGGAAAGTGATGCGTCGAGCCAGGGCAGCGGCAGCGAGGGGCCCGTGCGGCTGAGCCGGACCCGCACCAAGGCCCTACAGGAGGCCATGTACTACAGCGCTGAGCACGGCTACGTGGACATCACCATGGAGCTGAGGGCACTGGGTGAGGCCTTGCGGGCATGCACACCCATGTCCATGCATGCATATGGACACACACGGTCACTCCCTGCTGCTCTTCAGCAGGCCTGAGAGGGCCAGGGCCTGCAGGGACAGACAAGCCCCAGGGCGGCTGAGCACAGACTGGGTGGAGGCTGGGACCCCCCTACTACACAGCCAGTTCAGGAGGGGCCCTGGGCCTCAGACAGTGCTCAACAGTGCCACGTCTTGGGGTCATGGCCCAGTCCTCTGCCCTCGGGCCCTCCACCCTGCCTGGCTGGAGCTTTGCTGCCCCCTCCCCAGTCACAGCCCAGGGATGTCGAGCACTGGGAGCCTCTGAAGCCCCGGGACTCCACGCTGTGAGGCGGCAGTCCTGTCACTCGGCTGACCTTGCACTCCTTGGGTCTGCGAGTCTGTGGACTTTTGGTGTCCTCCAGGGAGGCTAGTCAGACAGACTTAGGTCAGGTCCTGTGTTAGCTGCATACCACGTCCTCTCTCCAAGCCTCAATTCCCACCTCTGTGGGTTTGGTGCTAATGATCCTTATCTAAGAATGGGGTGACATCACCTAAAGTACAAGGCACAGTGGCCGTGAGCACTTGGTGGATGATAGCACTGTCACTGTCATCACAAGGCCACAAACCCCCAGGGCTGGGCCAAGACAGCAGTGAGTCAGCCTCAGTGTTCTTCACTGTAAAACAGAGATGTCACTCCCACCTGCAGTCAATAACCCAAGGATACTAACACACCACACTACTGTCAATGTGTCGCTGGGGAATGCCATCAGTTCTTTAATCCACAGTGAGGTTGGGGTAAGAAGCTGTCTCTCTAATTACCAGGGACATGACTAGTTTATGTCATGAACTTCCCACAGCAATTTTAAGTTATAGCCCCACTGACACATGCTGAGGAACTGGTAAAACAATCATTATGTGCCCGGGGATGTGCAGCGGCTTTCCAGTGCTCTGTGTGCTGGAGAGCCCCTCGTGATAGGACCGGGTTCGTTTCGAGCTTCCATGCAGACAAGGAGGCCTGTGTGTCCTTGAGTGCCTGGCATATTCTCTGGCCATCCAAGCCCTCCTGGCCACCCCTCCACAACTAATGAGACCTCTCTAGCAAGTAATTCTTGAGCCCAATAAGCAACAAGGCTACTATGGGTGCTGGGCCCATACTTCCAAATCCCCAGGCTGGGCGGTCAACTTTCAGAGCTTGAGTTCCCTGCATTTGGGCCGAAGCCATTCCTCCACCTCATCTCATGAGAACCTGAAACTCCACTCTGACCTGCCAGCAAGACCTATTAGAATGAATTAAAGCTTTCATTCTATGGCCATCCTGAGAGGGCCACTCCATGCCCAGGAAGGGGGCAGGCGGGAGGGGGCGGGCGGGTTGCTCTGCAGACAGCGGGGACATCCCGAGAGAGTCTGCCCAGAAAAGGCTGTGGTCTGTGCCGGGAGCGCTTAGCTGTGGTGCGTGACTGCCTGCCCTTCCCTGCCTGGGCCAGGAGTCCCCTGGAAGCTGCACATCTGGATCGAGTCTCTGAGGACCTCGTTCTCGCAGTCGCGGTACTCGGTGGTGCAGAGCCTCCTGCGGGACTTCAGCTCCATCAAAGAGGAGGAGTACAACGAGGAGCTGGTGACCGAGGGCTTGCAGCTCATGTTCGACATCCTCAAGACCAGCAAAGTAAGTGTGGCCAGTGGCCGGTTCCCAAGCCCACGGCCCAGACTCAGACCACGGGACACACAGATGGACACACAGGCAGACACGCGGATAGACACAGGGACCCCCTCACCCAACGCACACACACTCACACGCCTGCCCTCAGCACCCAGGGACCCCTCCACCCAACACACACACACACACACACACACACACACACACACACACACGCCCGCCCCCAGCACCCAGGGCCCCCCCCACTCAACACACACACACACACACACACACACACACACACACGCGCACGCACTCGCCCCCAGCACCCAGGAACCCCCCCACCCAACACACACACACAGCACCCAGACTTAGACTTGCACTGCCTGGCTGTAGAGGACAGGGGCCATGGGCTGGAACCTGACCAAAAAAGCCATTTGGGCAATCACTGATGAAGGAACAGGCATCTCTTGCCAAGCCACATCCAGCAGGAACAAAAGATAGCGGCTGCACTAATCCTGGCCTGGACTTTTGAAATTAGCCTGACGTATCTGCATCTGTGAACAGCCAGCCACAGCGGGCAGCTCACAGGCCCTCTCTCTCCTCCCCACAGAACGACTCCGTCATCCAGCAACTGGCTGCCATCTTCACCCACTGCTATGGCAGCAGTCCCATCCCCAGCATCCCAGAGATCCGGAAGACCCTGCCGGCCAGGCTAGGTGAAGGCGCGCCCCCTGCGCCCTGCATCACCACACGTCCTCCCCCTCTTCCCTTTCCTGCTTCCTCCCCACTTTGTCATCTTTCTCCATTTCCAAGCGCCAAGGCCCCAGCCTCAGTTTCTCTGTTCCTCACCTCTGTGTCCCACCCCCAACCCCAGACACGCACCTCACAGCACACTCAAGCAACCCCCAGCAGGGGACTCCTCAGCCATATCCCTCTGTCTCCCCCCTTTTCACAGATCCACACTTTTTGAACAATAAGGAGATGTCAGATGTGACCTTCCTGGTGGAAGGAAAGCTGTTTTATGCACATAAAGTCCTGCTGGTGACAGCTTCTAACAGGTAGGCAGCCTCAGATAACAAACTCCCAGCCCAGGGGCACAGAAGCACCTTGTTTCAGATTCCAGGTGACAGAGAGTGACTCGCTGGGGCTGTACCCTGCAGCCTCTGCCCCTCAGACTGCGGTCACATCACAGCAGAGCCCCACTCGCCCCACAGCGGGATGAGACAGGGTGGACCCAGGGCAGCAGGAAAGGGGGGCTCTGAGGTGGTGTTCTTTCTGGCCTAGTTATTGCTTTTATTATTAGAAAACATAAATATCCTGGAATGAAGAGTCAGCATTCTGGCCACAGGCATCAGGTCGCTTGTAGGGTGGGTGGTGGGGACAGAATTGGGCTCAGCCCAGATGTCTTCCTAAGATGGTGTAAAATGGCACTTGCTGAAAATTATTTTAGGAGCACAGCAGTAATTTTTAAAATGCTCCGTCTTGTGGTAGCCGGTCAGGTGACAGATGGTGCCATCGCCACACAGTGGTGAAGTAAAAGGTTCAAAACCCACCTTGCTTTGTCTCCTTTGCTCCAGGTTCAAGACACTAATGACCAATAAATCAGAACAGGATGGTGACAGCAGCAAGACCATCGAGATCAGCGACATGAAGTACCACATTTTTCAGGTGTGTGGGTCTTGGTGCCGCCCTCTTCTCGGAGGGATGACCCTCCCCCAGGAGCCCACCTTGTGGGCAGCTGTGCATTGGTTGTCATTGTTCACTCTATTCCCAGTGCCTTCTGTATTTTGTTGAATGAATAGAGCATCCAGGTCTTTCCCTGTGCAGAGGTAGCCACCCGTTGTGGGGCTGCAGCTTCAGAGCCTGTCACACGGGTCCTGAGCTCTAACCGCTGGACAGGTGGTCTGGGCAGCCTGCAGACAGACGTGCAAGGACAGATACAAGCCACACAGCTGGGGTGTGAGTCCTTGTTATCAGGGTGGGCTCCCAGCCAATGGGCATTACTGAGAGCTTGTTGGAAATGTAGAGTCCCAGGCCCCACCCCAGCCCTCCCGCATCTTCACAAGTTCCCCAGGTGGCCATGTGCTCAGTGCAGTTTAGGAAGTGCTGGTGGAGGCTGCGTCACTTCTCCCAAGCATCAAACCCCGGCCACATTGGTCAAACACGTGGCCGTGAGGCGCACATCCTGACTGTAGATCAAAGTCAGGTCTTTCGGGCTTTAAGCTTTGCAGAACATACAAGGTTACATACTAGAAACTCCAGTCAGGGCAGACAAGGTCCAGAGGAAGAGACCTGGCTGGGATCTCAGCTGAACCCCAGTGAGAGGAGCTTTCTAGAAAGTAGCAACTGCAGGTCTCCAGGCTGTGTGGTGGGCTCAGGGCTGCAAGAGCTGACCCTTATGGGCTGGGACTGAGGCCAGGAGGCAGCTGGCAGGTGGGTCTAGGGCCTTGCCCTGCACAGGAGTGGTTTGTGATGTAATAGGAGAGATTGCAAACCCGAGTCTCACAGAAGCACGTGGGGCCACCTCTAAAATGGCTTTTTTTTTTTTTTTTTTTTTGACACGGAGTCTCACTGTCGCCCAGGCTGGAGTGCAGTGGCATGATCTCAGCTCACTGCAACCTCTGCTGCCCGGGTTCAAGTGATTCTCCTGCCTCAGCCTCATGAGTAGCTGGGATTACAGGCGCCTGCCACTGTGCCTGGCTAATTTTTGTATTTTTAGTAAAGACAGGGTTTCACCATCTTGGTCAGGCTGGTCTTGATCCACCTGCATCGGCCTCCCAGAGTGCTGGGATTACAGGCGTGAACCACCGCACCTGGCCTAAAATGGCTTTTTCTTTCTCATGCCCCTTCTAGTCACTTATCCCCATGCTTATGTAGCATTTAGACATTTTGGGGTGAATACCACAGCAAATAGGACAGAGACACTGCCCTCAAGGAGATAGGATTACGAAACAGTGTGATCGCTGTGGCAAGGGAAGCCCAGGGGGTTCTGGGGGCTGCAGAAGGTACATCTACACCAAACATGGGGCGATGAGGCATGCTTCCAGGGGGAGTGATAGGCTAATGTCTCAAGGGCTGGAGCAACTGTCAGTTACTCCAGAGCTCCAGGTAGACGGACTATCACACGCAAAGCCCCTGAAGCCAGAGTCCATGACATGTGCGGGAATTGCCCTCTGGTCTAGTCTGGGTAATTAAGAAGAATGTCCAGAAATTAGTCTGAAGCTGCCCCAGGGAACCATAGTGTGGAGGACTTGAACTTCAACCTGAGGACAGCTGGAAGCTCTAAAAGTTTTTTTTATATATATATTTTTTAAATTATAATATGTAAAATTACATATTATATATTATATATAAAATTATATATTATATATTATATATAAAATTATATATTATATATTATATATAAAATTATATGTATTTTTTAAAAATTATATATATATATATATATATTTTTTTTTAATTGAGATGGAGTCTCGCACTCTCGCCCAGGCTGGAGTGCAGTGGCACAATCTCGGCTCACTGCAAGCTCCTCCTCCTGGGTTCACGCCATTCTCCTGCCTCACCCTCCCGAGTAGCTGGGACTACAGGTGCCCACCACCACGCCCAGCTAATTTTTTGTATTTTTAATAGAGATGGGATTTACCATGTTAGCCAGGATGGTCTCTATCTTCTGACCTTGTGATCCGCCTGCCTCAGCCTCCCAAAGTGCTGGGATTACAGGCGTGAGCCACCGCGCCCAGCCTCTAAAAGGTTTTAAGCAGTAGGAGGAACTCACCATCACTAACACTTAGGCAGGCAGGGTTCTAAGTGTTTTGCTTGGTTTCCATTGAGGCCTCACAGCACAGTTCCAGGGAGGTGGGTATGTTATTATCCCCTCTTGGTAGAGGAGTCAGAGGCATGGAGAGGTTGAGTAACTTGCTCAAGGTCACATAGCTGGGAAGTGATCGAGACAGAATTCAAACCCAGGATGTGCAAAACAGCCAAGTTTGCATTTGCAGTGGTAAGAAGGGATGGAAGGGGGCATGGCCACCTCCAGGGGACCAGTTAGGGGCTGCTGAGGAATCCAACTGAGTGACAGTGGTGACCTGCATTGGCAGTGGCTGGGGGGATGGAGGGAAATGGACCAGGGAAGAGTGGATGGGACTTGGAACTTGGTAACTGATGGATGTGGGAGGAGGGGAGGCCCAGGGTCTGGCATAAGCCAGGTGGCATCTCCCCTTCCCTCTTTTCTCACCCCTTAATCCAACTCACTGGAGAATGGGCAGCTTTAGGAACATGTCCAGGTGAGTGGGAGCAGGAGGTGGAGTCATGCTCAGATCAGGCAGGAGGCAGGTCCTAGAGGGGCTACAGGGATCGCTGGAGACTGGGGAGCGCACGTGTGGCCATGGGTGACCACTGCCTGTAAGGGGACGTGTGCGGGCTCAGTCGCCTGTGCTTACCTGCCAGGCCAAGGGAGGGCATCTGTCACAGAACAGGCTCAGCAGCCCCTTGGCACCTCCCGGGGTTGCTGGGAGGGCAAATAGGGGACAGGCTTCAGGTCCACAGCACACACGTGCCTTCCCCTGGGCCTCTTGCCAAGTTCTGGCTGACTGTTCTAACTAGGCCCAGGGCACTGGCCTTGCCCAGTGGGTCTCCTGGATACAGAACTTTGCCATATCCAGGGCATCATTTCAGATGGGGCTTCCAGACCTCAGCTCCAACTTTCCGGGCTTCCCTGGAGGGGTCAGCCTGAAGCCATCAATCTGGGGTCAGGGCTCCCTAACAAAGCCTGCAAGTTTTCCAGCAGCCCCTAAATATCGCATTGACTCTCATGCAGGCGGGGTGGGGGTGTGTGGATCATTATTTTGTTTTCTGGAGGAGGAAACCGAGGCCCAAGGACATCTAGGCAGTACTGTTGGATACAGTGTGAGGCATACATTGTAATTAAAAATTTACTACTAGTCACATAAAAAATAAAGAGCAGGTGAAATTGATTTTAATATTTTTGAACTTACAGTATAGCCAAAATATTATTTCAACATGTAATCAATGTAAAAAGTTACTCACAGCTGGGCACGGTGGCTCACGCCTGTAATCCCAGCACTTTTGGAGGCCGAGGTGGGCGGATCACCTGAGGTTGGGAGTTCGAGACCAGCCTGACCAACATGTAGAAACCGTATCTCTACTAAAAATACAAAATTAGCTGGGTGTGGTGATGCATGCTGTGTAATCCCAGCTACTCGGGAGGCTGAGGCAGGAGGACCGCTCGAACCCGGGAGGTGGAGGTTGCGGTGAGCCGAGATTGCGCCACTGCACTCCAGCCTGGGCGACAAGAGCGAAACTCTGTCTCAAAAAAAAAAAAAAAGTTACTGAGCATATAGCCCAGAGGGCCCCAACCCTGCCCTTCCCACATGGTTTCTGCAGTATCAGCTTCCAAGTGGCCCACTCAGGACAGAAGGAAACCCTGCTGCCCTTCTACAGGTGGTCCTGTCTGGGGCCTTGCCTCAAGCAGCCTCTAGCCCCACAGGCTGCCTGGCTCCAGGAGGCACATGACCTGTATCCTGCTAGGGACTGCCAGGCTGTGCAAAATTCACCCACCTCTGCCTGCTGGCTGCCCAGCTCCCATAGCAAGGCTCCAGGTGAGCCATTCTGATCTGACTTCTGTGGCCTCATATGCATTCAAGTGGCCTCAGGGAGATCCATGTGCCACGGATGCCAAGACTGGGCCTTGCCAAAACCAAATCCTAAAATGCAGCAGGAGGTAGCCTTCCAGGCCAGGAAGGGAGCTGCAGCCTAAGGTGGCTGGTAGGCCTGGCCCTAGGGGCTGCCCTGAGGCCATCCCTTAGCAAAGAATCCCAACAGGAAGATCTGAGCTGCCTGCCTGGTGCTCTAACCCCAACCCTGTATGAGGGGCATTCCAGGCACTGCTCCTGCTGGTGCCTCACCTTACTGAGCACTCACTCAGTGCCCTGCATGGGGAAGGCAGAGGGACCCGGGCATGGCCTGCCCAAGGCACACACTATCTGGAGGGAGCAGACGGACACTTACTGTGCAATCATGAGCTCACCACCCAGGCTCCAGCAGGGGCTGCAGAAGGCCGTGGGAGCTTCCCAGACCTCTAGAGGTGGGGAGAGGCTGACATCTCCAGGGTGGGCCTTGGCCAACATCTCCTGATGCCTGAACAAGGCTGGCAGGCCTGTCTCCCCACTTCTCTCCCCACAGTTGGGCCTTCTCCTAGACCCTCTGGTGCCTCTGCAGCCTCAGGGCTGGTCTTGACAGAGCCTGACTGTGCCGGCTGGAGCCGTGTTTACTTACACACTTGCCAGCTCCTTGCTGGAGCCGTTTCTTCAGCCAGCCAGAAAGAATTGTTTTTCTTTTTCCAACTGGGAACCTCACTAGGCTCCAGCGTGATGGCAGAGTTTGTAACTGAAACCTCAGCAGAACTAAATCGTTCCCGGTCCTGGACCACCTCATCTGGGAGCCCAAGGTGGGGCTCAGCCTGTCGAGGGGAGCTCCGGGCCTCTGGGCCTGGGCTCTGCACTTTCTTTTTGAGGAAGCACACCTGAGACAGAGCCCAGATGGGACACTCACCTCCACATTGGAGTCCTTGTGCAAACAGGGGAAGGCAGGAGGCAGCGTCCTCCAACATCCCTTCAGAGACCCCCCCACTGCTACTCACTGTGTAGAATTTAGATCACACCAGCAATGAGCCACACGGGGCCAGGCATGATGCGAGAGCCCTGCTGCAGGCATCAGGGGAGCTGAAGGACTTGAGCCAAGTCATCTTCCTTCCCTGGGTCTCAGTTTCCCCAGCTGTGAATAGGAACTTCCCTCCTGGGCTCACGGTGTTCTCATGAGGATTGTAGGGAAAACATTCCAAGGAGAGAGCCTGTCATCCGGGCAGGGACTCAGGAGAGAGGGTCTTGGAGTTGGCTTCCCTGGGAAAACACAAGTCTCAGCCTGAGCAGGAGAGGGAGGGAGAGACAGAGCTGGGGACCTGCAGAGGGACAGGCCCCTGGAGGCGGCAGCTGGAGCAGTACCCTGTGGGGCCGGCAAGGACTTTCATGCCTCAGGTTCACGTGGCATTCACATGGGCCTCTTCCCACCACAGATGATGATGCAGTATCTGTACTACGGAGGAACAGAATCCATGGAGATCCCCACCGCTGACATCCTGGAGGTGAGACTCGGGAGAGGGGGAGGGGGCCTCGGCCAGGGTCCCCAGCGGCTCGGTCTCCCATTCACCCCCTTCAGAGGGAAGGTGGCTCTTCCTCTCCATCTGACAGGAAGAGCGGTTCCCAGAAAGAGGAACTGTGCACACCACTGAGCCCAGCCTCAGTGCGTGCCCCAGCGGGGATGGTTAGGCCCAGGAGTATCAGAAGGTAGTGGGGCCTGAGGGTGGAGGCAGCAGGGCACACGGCACTTGGGAGCTTTCTGTTCGGTGCTGTCTGGGCCACTGGTCTGGCCATGGGTCCCCAAGACCTGCTCTGCCTCCCTACCAGCTGCTGTCAGCTGCCAGCCTGTTCCAGCTGCATGCCCTGCAGAGGCACTGCGAGATCCTGTGCTCCCAGACCCTCAGCGTGGAGAGTGCCGTGAACACCTACAAATATGCCAAGGTGAGGGCCAAGGATGCCTGCTGGCCACCTCCCACCACATGCTCTGCTCCACGGGGGCCTCGGCCGTGTGGCTGCACTGGGGATGAGCTAGGAGATGCAGGTGACCAGGCTGCTTCTGAGGGCAGTGTAGAGGCTGAGGGAGGGTTAGCAACTCCCTGTGTTGCCTGGGGTCACTGCTGCCCACTGGCCATGTGGTAGCTTGGGAAGTGAGCTTTTGAGCCAGCTGCATCCTAGTTCACATTCCAGCTCTGCCACCTGGGCTGTGGTAGCTGGACAAATTGCTGAGCCTCTGAGTCAAATCAAAGCCATAGGTAATTACTTTTCTCCCCTACCTGTCTGTGCCTCCCCAGCTGTCCCATCTCAGCAATCAACATGGTCACTGCTCAGTTGCTCAGACTCAAAACTCAGGAATCACATTTGATTTGCAAAAACGCTCCCATATGCAAGCCACCCACCTCTGAAACACACCAGCGGTTTCTCCACTTCCCTTCATCTCCACTGCCCTCGCCTTGCCCTAAGCCACCACCATCACTCTCTTGGACAATGGCATCGGCCCAGCCTCCCTACTTCCTGGCTTTAGCCCTGCAATCCACAAGGTTCTTTCAAAAGTTCAAAAACCATGGCCAGGCACAGTGGCTCACACCTGTAATCCCAGTACTTTGGGAGGATGAGGCAGGAGGACCAGGAGTTTAGACCAGCCTGTGAAACATGGCAAGACCCTGCCTCTACAAACTAGCTGAGTGTGGTGGCATGCATCTGTGGTCCCAGTTGCTCAGGAGGCTGAGGCAGGAAGATCACTTGAGCCCAGGAGGTTGAGACTGTAGTGAGCTGTGATCATGCGCACTCCAGCTTGGGCAAGAGCAAGACTTTGTCTCAACACAACCCCCGCCCCCCAAAAAAGTACAAAGACTGTGTTACTGCCATACTTAATCCCACCAAAGGTTTTCCACCTGCTGCAGGCTAAATAATAGCCAGCCCTTATCATGCCTTCCAAGGCCCCCAAGGTCCTGCCCACATCTCCCCTCACTCTGCCATGCTTCCTTCTCAGCGTGCCCAGACCCCAGGACTTTTGTGACACTTCCCTTTTCCTGTAAAGCTCTTTCCCACCCTTCATCTTCATCAGCTGGTGTCCCCAGGCCTCCCCTGGCCTCTCACAAGCCATCCTGTCACGTTGGCTTTACCTCCTTCACAGTCTTCTGCAGTTACCTTGTCTTTGGTTCCTCAGATTCCGTCTGTCTCCCCCAAACTAGGACATCAGCAGCACTGCAGAGATCTTGACCTCAGAACTGAAAACCCAGAGCTGCCCCTTGATATGTGTTAAGTGAACATCTTTATCCAGCATTTACCATGTGCACAGTCACATGCCGGGCCTGGTGCTGAGCCCTGGACACCCAGTGGTGGACAGTCCCCGTTCCCCCCCTTAGGAAGGGAACTTCCAACCCAACAGGGATGACTGCCACTTAACAGGGCAGCATGACAGTATGACACAGGCAGGAAAATGACGGGGGCTGAACAGTTCAGATATAGCGGAGGTGGCCTCAGGATGCAGGGACAGGGAACGCCTACCCTGGCCAGAGTGGGGCTTAATCAGGGCCGTGGCCATGGGTAGGTAGTATTTGGGGGTGAGGGTGAGTGGGGCTGTACTAAGGCCATGGGCTTCACCCCTCCTCTCTCTGCCCTACAGATCCACAATGCCCCAGAACTGGCCCTGTTCTGTGAGGGTTTCTTCCTCAAGCACATGAAGGCCCTACTGGAGCAGGATGCCTTCCGGCAGCTCATCTACGGCCGCAGCAGCAAAGTGCAGGGCCTGGATCCACTGCAGGACCTGCAGAACACCCTGGCAGAGCGCGTGCACTCTGTCTACATCACCTCCCGGGTGTGAGGCAGGGGGCGGAGGCTGCCGAGGCCAGGGCCTGTGGAGGTGCCAGGGCCCACCATGTCGGGGTATGGTTGTAGGCCCTCTTGGAGCCAGGTTCACGGGGCTGTTTCCTCCTCCTTCCCCAGATGTCCCCCCTGTCACCGGGCAGCTCACCCTCATCTCCTCTGCCCTAGAGCTGTTTGTTCAATCACTGATGGGCAAAGGGGAGATGTAGCTAACTGGTGGCCCTCCTCCCCATCTCAGTTTGCAACTCAAGGGCAGCCATGCACTCCCCCTGGGTGTCGCTCTCCCCTCCTGCAGGTCAGCAGCTGATCCTGATCCACCTCCGCCCAAGCCCTCCAAGCTCTACTCACCCCTAGGGCCTCAGTAAACTCAGACCATCCCAACTGGGGCTCCTGGGGGTACAGGAATCCTGATGAATGTATAGAATGCATACTGCCTAGGCCCCCAGTCGTCTACAGTAATTCAAAAGCTGGTATTTTTCTTCCTAAATGTCACATAGCAAAGGCTGCCCAAATCCCCAAACTTGTTCTTCAAAGGTTTGACAGGCTTAATGTGGGCATCCAGTGGCCTGTGGACCCCCCCCTGCCACCACGACTGCTGCCACCCAGAGTCCCCCCATTGTCTTTGGTGCCTGGGCTTCCAGAGTCCCTCCCATCAGGACTACCAGCTTGCTCAGTTAGTAGCAGAGGGCAGTTCCCCAGCTTGATGGTTTCTGAGCTAAGTCTGGCATGGAGGGGCAAGGGGTAGGGGATGGGGTGCTGTGTAGGAATGGCCTCAGCTCTTGTTTTGCTGCTGGTTTTAGGGGCCAAAGTAAATGGGTGGATTCTGGAACCTCAGGCCTAGACTAGGTTGCCTTTGTGGGGGCGATGAAGCAGAGTCCCCTGGTCAAGTCTCTCGGCTCCTTTAATGTAGGATTGAGAGCTGGGCAAACATGTCCCACTGGGGACTGTGACTCTTGAAGATTAAAGGACAGGGCATTGATGGAAGGTAAGGGCTGGGAGAAGAGGCCTTTCTGCTGTGTCCCCTCACGGCCTTGCCCTCGAATTCTGCAGGCCCTGGGCTCCCCTGACACCTGTCATATTTATGGACCAGACACTGGGGCAGCATCAGGCACAGTCCTGTCTGGGTGCAACTTCTTCAGCTGTCTGGCCGCACCTTAAAAACTATTTATTCACCAAAAGCCCCAGGCATTTCAGAAGGTGTCACTCAGGTCACCCTGAAAAGCCCCCAGGAGCTTGCAATTCTGGAAAATATTTTGACTAGCTGCTTGGCTGGATGTACAAAGAAATAGGCATTATTTTATTGCTGTAATATTGTATGATACTTTAACTGTACAATAATGTCACTTACTGTAAATGTACTATGGTTTTATTAACAATAAACACTCATTAACAATGACCTTGACCTCACTGCTCCTGGTAGAGGGTTACTCAGAGTTCAGAACTGGGGAGGAGCCCCTTAGGACCAGGAAGAGATCCCAGAGCTAACTGTTACTCAGGTCTCCCGCCTCTCAGAGCCAAGACCCTACCAAAGCCATTGCTGTGGCCACCCAGCACTCGCCTCTCTCCAGAAACGAAGCCTGGATCCATTCCTCACCCGCCCACGCTCACATTTAGTTAAGCACATGTGTGCCACTGAGCTGGACAGACACCAAATGACTGAGGAATATGACACTATCGGGCTTTCCTGATCTCCACTCCCATCCCCTCCACGGCCCTTTATGTGGGAGCTATTTTGGGGGTTGTCTTCAGAGGCACATCCCCAAATGGCATAGCCCACCAAAGTGGCAGCAGGGCCTCCTTCACCCAGGCCCGACCTGGCCTGATTTGAGGGACCTATGCCTGGGTGACTGCTGCCCCCAGGCCCAGCTAAGCTAAGCTGGCTGTGCCACCACAAGGCCACTAGCAGAGGTAATGGAGGGAGATGGTGAGGCGCCGACTCAGGTCCAAGAGTGTACTGGGGCTATGGCTGTAGTTTTAGGTGCAAAGTTCAGGCACAAATATAAGTTTTTAAAACATTCCCTGCCAGTTAGCTGGGCATAGTGGTGCACATCTGTATTTCCAGCTGCTCAGGAGGCTGAGGTGGGAGGATCACAGAGCCCAGGAGTTCGAGGCTGCAGTGAGCTATGATCACCCCTGCACCTCAGCCTGGGCAACAAAGCAAGACTCTCTCTCAAAAAAAGGTCGCCTGCCTGCCTGCCTGAGGCAGGTATACAAATTCCTAAGGTCACTGAGAACCTGAACCAAAGTGGCTGTGGGTCAGTGACCGGCCGTGACTCAGGCGTTAGGGGAATGACATAAAGATCCCAGTCCCTGGCAAAGCCCAATTCCAGCAGGAGCTGCGCAGGGCAGCTCGAGGCCCAGCCTGGGGACCTGTGGCCGCACAGACCCATGGTGCCCTCTGGGGGCCACTGGGAGGGGACGCACTGCCCCACACCATCTTCCTGTGCAGTGGCCCAAGACGGTGGTGGAGCGGGCTGTCCGTCCCCAGCACTTGCCATTCAAAGTGGCTGCCCTTCATGGGTCTGTGTCCAGCATCCCCACAAGTTCCCCCATCCCTGCAGGACATGCCTTGGTCAGTACCCAGCCTAGAAAGCAAGATCTAGTTGCATTCTGGCTCCAGATGAGGGATCCACCATTTCCTCTCTTGAGAGGGTGAGTGGGGGGTTGAGAGAAAGTGGAGGTAGGAGGGAGGGAGCGGGCCCCTTGGAGCCTGTGGGTAGCAGGAATACATTTTTGAATAAACATTTAAAATTAAAACAATTACCAAAAAAAATCAGACATGCTTCCAAGGGGCTAGGACTCAAACAGAAATGATCACTTACCCAGGCAGCTGGACCTCCTAATTCGGGGCCACTGCTCACGGCCTGCCCTGCTCCGCCTGCTATGAGCAGCCACAGGCAGGCTTGGGGGAGTTACCTTCTTACTGGAGCCCTTGAGGACCCAGGTGCTGCGAGCATGGGTTGCATCTACAGGGATTTCACTCCGCTCCAGTGGGTCCACAGGCAAGCATAAGCTGGCACCTTAGCCGTCTCCAAAGGAAACACCTCTCCAGAGGTGGCAGGTACCAGTCTGCTCCTGCACCAACAGGGCTAACACTGAGATTGTCCTTTTTGAGGCCGTCTGGTTTCTTTCCTGCATTCAAATCTTCTCCTGAAGCTTTCCTTTCCTTTCTGCTCTCGGCCTGGAAGGCCAGTTATCCTTTTCCACATTAGTCCCCGTGCCAGATGCCAGGTGGCTAGAGCTTTCTCAACAGAACCAGCCCAAGCAGGAAGCCCCGGCCTCTCCCTTTCAGGCTGCCTTTCAAGTCCCCTTTGCAGGATCCAGAAGATGTTTAACTGGAACCAATTGTTTGTAGAATCAAGGGCATGCCCCCTCAGGGGCAATCCCCTGAAATTGTCTATTCCAGCCCAAGGGGCTTCCCACCCCACCCCCTCCTCCAGGCCTGCAGAATGGCTGCGGGTGTTGTAACAGGCCTCAGATAATGAGTCTACATTTTTCCAAGGTGACGGTCACTTATTTCTGCCCCTCCCCCACCTCCCAGCCTCAGCGGCCCCCTTTGTGTCCCGTCTCCTGGTCATCCGGAGTCCTCCGGGACTGCCGGGCCAGATGAGCAGTGGAAGCACTGAAGCAGGCCGGCATTAGCCCCGCCTGGCGAGGGGGTATGGGGGGTGACCATTTAGTAACCCTCTTTGTTCAGGCTTCTTCAGGCTCTTCCCCTTCTGGTGACAGCACTCATGGCTGGCCTATCTGAATTCATTTCGCAAGTGACATTTCCTAAGACAGCCAAGCTTTACAGATGTCACTCTGTCTGGGGGCCAGATGGTGAGGTGTGGGGGAGGCATGCCTTTTCAGGTTTGAAGGAGAACCCAAGATCATGACCATAAAATGCAAAGACCCAAGCGTGTGTTTAGGAACACACGCTTTGCAAATAAAGAGGCCTTGTCCAAGGATACAGAGATATTACACAGAGCCAGACAAGTCTGACTGCAAAATGCATGCTCTTCGCTGCCCAAGTGAGACTCCTTTTCTAGCTTAGGTTGTGGTTTTAGAACATGGCCAGTCCTGGCCAAGTGTGGTGGCTCATGCCTCTAATCCCTATACTCTGGGAGGCCCAGGCAGATCACTTGAGGCCAGAGTTCCAGACCAACCTGGGCAACATATTGAGACTCCATCTGTACATAATTTTAAAAATTAGGCAGGTGTGGTGGTGAGCACCTTCCCAGCTGCTTGGAAGGCTGAGGTGGGAGAATGGCTTCAGCCCAAGAGTTCAAAGCTGCAGTGAGCTATGATTGAGCCACCGCACTCCAGCTTGGGCAACAGAGCAAGACCCTGTCTGTTTTCAAAAGAACACCACAGCTAGTCCTTATTGAGTATTCTTAGAGCTGGCATGTAACTGAACTTGAGCGGCTCCTCTAGTTAGATCTGATGAGTGCCCAGAACCCAAAGAGGCACTTGCTATGTGCCAGGCACTGTTCTAAACGCTTCCCATTCTACCCCACCCACTTCTCACCACAGCCCCGTGACGGAGGTGCTATTCCTACCACTCAAATTTTGCAGAAGTGGACCTGAAGGGCAGGTAGGATGAAGTAACCTGCCCAAGGCCACGATGAGCGTCAGGGCAGAGCAGTCTACCTCCAGAGCCCTCACCTTGCACCCCAGAGCAGAGCCAGCCAGGGAGACTTTGGGGGTAGAGACACTAAACAAAAGCTTCCTTACCTGTAGGATGATATGCCTGGACAACTTGCACAGTCCCATCCAGCTCTGACCATTTGAGCATGTGACTCTGCTTCTGGCCAAGGTCTAAGAAAACCCTCTTTGAAAGGCAGGTTCAGGCACCCACCTGAGAAAATAAATAAAAATTATTTTCATGCCCCCTCCCTGCCTCCAGCAAAATTTCCTACAGACCTAACAGAGGTCTGTGGCCAGGAAACTTCAGTCCCAAGAAACGAAAGGCCCCTAGGCTCATGTCCTGACAGCCTCGGTGACAAGCCTCAGCAGCCCTAGGGTCGCACACAGAACCTGCTCTTCTCCCTGTGGGGACGAGTCCTAGGAGCTGTATATGAAATACCCTTAGGCTGAGAAGTTACCGTTTCCTTCCCTGTCCTTCTCTGAACCTAGACAACATATCGGGGCTGCAGACTCATTAGCCTGGATACCATTAAACAAACATACCAAAGTATGTGTAAAGCCACCAGGTTACCTCTGTTCCCAACAAATGGAAGGGACCAAGTGACCTGGAAGGAGCTGGGAAGGAAATGAGGCAATTCTAGCTGGCTTCCAGCCACCACACCAAGCCCCTCGAGGTGACCATAGCCACCTGCCACTTCTCCCGCAGACTCCTGGGCTGGGAAGCCCTAGACACACTGCTCACCTTTGACCTTGATACCAACACCTTCCAAATTCCACCAGGCAGCCAAGACCCACCAGAAGAAACGTCCATGTGCGTGGATTTCAGAACACTCACAGGCAGCTAATCTTTCTAGAATGTTATTTATTAAAAATAGATTCTCTATCCTTCCCCTCACCCCTGCGAGCAAAGTGGCCTTTCCCAACATCTTTTCCCAAATGGATGAAACAGGTCTTGAGGACGCAGATGTGGCATTCTACATAAACTACAGGCTCAGGCTTTTCTGGGACAGTGGGTCTGCTGGAGCCAAGAGTGGAACAGCACAAGACAACATCAGCAAACCCTGGCGCACCTAACCGCGGGCAGCCATGGATGCCGGGACGGACTGGAGTTCCTCCTGCTCCAGGCACAAGTCCACAAAGAGAGACCCAGCGGCCCAGCAACAGCCTCCTGGGCACCACCAGAAAGCGATGTACTTAAGGGCCTCAGGCAGTCGAGAGGCAACGTGGCTTCCACATGTGTGGGAATGAGACTAAAAAGCTGGCTCAAAGCAAAATATGAACTTATAGGAAAGGAGGGCCCCGGACTGGGCAGGGAGAGAGAGACTCCTGGCAATTCTAGAGATGGCAGTGCCCAGCCATCAAGTTCTAAAGAGACACATTTGGGAGTGACTCCGCCTTTAGCCAGGTTGAGCTCACAGACACACAGGCCCAGAGGCCGAATTCGCGGCCAGCTTCCAGGTGTGCCAGGGCCTCTCGTTGCTTTTAACAGTCCAGCCAGAGAGGGTTCAGTTAGTGAGAGTATCTTCCCATGATCAAACACAGATGCCCGAGTTTCTCTTCACTATTTCTTCCGCTTCAGTTTCATATCTTTTTTGTTCTTTGTATCTCTGTTCTTCAACTTCTTGCTCTGTTTGGGTTCTTGTTTGGCCTCTAACTTCCTTTTCTTGTCACTAGAGAAAAATCAAAAATAGAAAGAATGAAATATGTACAGATCTGAACATCTGAGACTGCTTTAAGCTTGCTTTGCTTTGTCAAAAAGGGTTTCCACCGTCTGAAACTTGATGTAGGCCACCCAATTGGACATTAATGTTCTCTGCAAACCTATTAGGGGGCAGGCATTGTGCTGGGGCTGGGGACACACCATACAGACCAGTTCCTGCCCTGTCCCAGCTCTTAGTCTGTGGAAGAACAAATCTCGATCTTAACACCTGAAATCCGGGTTCTCCTCAGGGTGCAGTACACTCTGCTCCCCTCTCCCAAGACAGACCTAAGGCACCACAAGGATTCCCCACCACCACTCTCACCACTGCAGTGACTCTGGAAACTAGACATATTCATCCCAATGACCCTGAAGACAGTCCTTAATACAAGGCATGAGACTCCAAGGAAAACCCTGCCATACTTTCTGATGTGCTACTATTATTTTATTTTTCCTATATGAGAAGAAGAAAACCCAAACAACAGTAACTCAGGTGACACCCTGCAACCAGCCCCTGGATTCTTCATTGATATCCTGGCATAGGAATCACTCAGCAAACGGCCACCTGCCATTAAGAAACTTACAGGTTAAATTTTGCTCTGGGAACAAATACTTCCCTATAAGGAGACCGTGAAGAGTTCAGTCCAGAGACCATTAACATCATATGAATGAAGTACCTCTCAAAGGAAGAAAAAGTAAGGCCTCAGAGGATTTAATGATAGCTACCAGTATTTTTAGCTCACAGAGTTCAAGCTTTCACATTTACTCAGAGCCATCAAGCACATGAACAACCACACAACACTGGTTTGTTGGGCTCAAGAGGCTTCTCACTACCAGCAATGGCCAAACAAATGGCAGGAAAGGCCAAGCTCTACAGAGTGTGGAGCTGAGGCCGTCTCCACAGCAAACACGCTCCCCGGCCTTTTGTTCCAGTCAAAGCCACCGTGCTCAAGGCCAAAGCCATCATGGGCCCTGTGCTACATTTGCCATACTGTACAAAACAGAGACAGGTCACACCGACAGTGGGCTTCTGTGCTGCACCACAAAGGATCTGGGAAATGAGGCTGGCATCGATGCTGGATCCTTCAAGATGCCACAGTGACTAACGGAGACTCTGGAAGACAGTACCTGATTTCTGGGATCTACAGTTCCTAGAGACACAAGGTTTCCTCTTCCCAAATGTTTCCAAAATATAAGCTTTTAAGGAAACCAATAAATAGGGGATTGCCAAAATCTCACCCTCCCCATCAACCCCCAAATCAGCTGTGAAAGCCTCAATTCCAGTGGCTCTGGGCAGGGGAGGCCTCATTGTACTCCCAGGGAAAACTGATGAAGGTTCCAGCCTAAGTTATTTACAAATGCACCACTCTGCAGATAAGAAGCTTGGAGTGAAGATTTTCAAAGAGTGGTCTAGGGACTGCTGGGGTCCCTAAGACCCTTTCAGGTGTCCACAAGGTCAAAACATATTTGGATTAGTATGAAAACAGTTATTTGCCTTTTTTCATTTTCATTCTCTCACAAATATTCAGTTTTCCAGAGAGTATAAGATATGACAGCAAAAGAGTGTCAGTGAAGACACAGACATGAGTATCCGGCTGCCTTCTGTTAAGCCAGATATTGAAGAGATTTGCAAAAATGTAAATGTAAAAACAATGCCACTCTTCTCACCAAAATTTTTATGAAAAAGAGTATTTTTCAAAATGACTGAGTCCATTATTACTGTGAACAAATGAATATTTTTTAAATTTCTCAGTTTTTCATTTATTTTCTTTTTAAAATTTTTTTGCAGAGACAGGGTCTGCTATGTTGCGCAGGTTGGTCTTGAACACCTGCGCTCAAGCGATCCTCCTGCCTCGGCCTCCCAAAGTGCTGAGATTACAGGCGTGAGCCACCGCACCTGGCCAGTTTTTCATTTCTAATATGGGAAATTTCCATAGATATAACCAACAAAAGTCCTTTGGGGGCCTTAATTGTTAAGAGATAAAGGAACTCAAAGACCCAAAACCTTGAGAACTGCTGGCTCAAAGGAAGGACAACTTAACAGTTAAACCTATGGCCTTGCAGTGGAGAAACGTGGACTTGATTCTGGCTCCGGCTCTCACTAGCTGTGTGCTTCTCGGGAACTTAACCCCTGAGAGCCTTGTTACTTCATCTTAAAGCAATGACAGTAATAAAACAGCCCCCTTATGCTGCCATCCTGAGGGCTGAATGATGAAAGCCCATAAGCAAGTCTCAGCCAGTGGCAGCTTCTGGACTGTTCCCTCAAGCCCTTCTCCCTGACAGGCCCAGTGCCCTGGCATGGCTGACAAATACAAAGAGTGAAGAGATCCATGCCTAAGAGATGGCCCTCCTGGTCTGTGGGACATGCACTGCAAGGGTAATGGCCAGGGGACTCTCAAAGGGAAGAACCATGACTTTTCTGTCAAAGCTTTTGCTCCAACCTCCTATTTTCTAGTCAAAGTTAAAGAGAAGCAGAGAGGCCAGAATGCCTCTTCCACCAGATGCACATCAGACCCTGGGCCCTCACCTTTTCAGGCTGATGATCGAGGCGTTCGGCCCAGCTTTGTTCAAAACTTCATTCCACTCTTCATCGTCCCCACGGATTATGTATCTAAAAAAAAGAAGGGAACTATCAAAGCCTGCTAGAAAGAAGAAGGGACTGCTTAAGAGAAAATAACGACAGTGACAACATTCTTATCAAACACTTCCTATCATGAAAGCCAGGCTGAGCTGTGTCAGCATTTGAACAGCAGAAAGGACAGAGGGGACAAGCGTGCAGGAGGGCCAAGAGACATGGCGCTTAGCTCTATGGATAGAAGCTCCACAGGAGCGAGGGTCACCAGGCCTGCTGGCAGGGGTCAGTGAGGACAGTCCTGCACAGAAGGCAGCCTGCCTGGCTCCTCCCACATGACTCTCATTAACATCCACCAAAGAAGCTTCCTGTCACCCCCACGATCTTCTCACTCACTCCCACCTCCAAGCATTTGTCCATAAGCCCTTGAACTGTGCCTCTCCCCTCCCTCCCTTCTCTTTCAGATTTAGCAGTCCTGGCAAATCAAGGTTTTGATATTGCAAAGCTGAGGGCAGAAACTAGAGCTCGATTCTCTGTCCAAGGGCTCCTGGCCACCTCCACCTCACATACCCAGCAGCCACCATCACTAATGACCCAGAAACAGGACTACAGGTCACAGAGGCTCAGAGGCCATGAATTCTGGAGTTATTATTCACATCAATCCAGGCAGTGGAGGGAGAGGCAGCACCACTACAGCTGAAGCACAAAAGGGACTAGGATCCCCAGATGGTTTTAGAGCAAGGGGTGTTTTGCTTGTTTGGTTGGTTTTAGCAGTAGAATCCTTTCTTCAAACAAAGTCACACGTAAAAGCCAAATAGAGTAAGTAACCATTAAAGGGCCTGCTCATCCAATCGGCACCCCCACTCCTGGAAGGACCCGAGGTGTGACCTGGAGCCTTGGGGATCAGAGAGTGCAATGTGAAAGTCAAAGTGGCGGCACTAGTCTCCGGAACCCAACTCTTCCAAAATTATACAAACAGGCAATTAGAAGGTCAAATAGAACTGTTAGCACCCCTAAAACTGATCCCATGAAAGACACTTTCCAGGGCACGTGGGATATGATTAGAAGAAACGTGTAGGCAGATTCTTAGGGCCCCAGAAGCCAAGGCAAAGCCTCTGCTTCCCACAAGCCTTACTCAGAGAGGTCCATGCTCTTCAGCTTCCCTACTTCCTTCTTGTGTTTCTCCTGAAATTCCTTTGCTGCTTCATCCTGTGGTTAAGGACCCATAGAGAGACTAAGTCAGAGTCAAGGATTGAACCAAACACAGGAAAAGGTGAAGCTGGGGTGGAATGGCACAATGATGAGAAAACATTTCCTTCTCTTCCGTCTACCTGCAAAAACCTTGTAGGCAGCTTTGATTATTTTAAGGTAGCTCTGTTATAAACTATGCATTTAAGAAGTCACCAAAAAAGACAAAACATTTCCAACAGATGCTGGAATCCTATATTCACAACACACACACACAATCAGTGGGAGGCACAACTCTAGGCCTGTGTGTGCTCAGACAATGCTGGGTCCGTTTGTCCAATTAAACCTACGGAATAGCACTTAGCTCAATTAGTGCAGAGGACTCTTTCTAAAGGGGAAGGGGAAGACAGTCTGAATTCACAGCCTAAGGCAACCGATGGAAATGCTGGGACTCCCAAGGCCATGAGCAGGGACATACCAGGTCGTCACTGAGGGTCTTCATCGTGGGCTCCATGACCACATCTTTCGCTGCCACCATCTGCTCCTCAATGGCCTTTTCCTGAACTTCATTAAATAGCTACAAAAGACAACCAACAGAGAAGCAGAAGATGAAGGAGCAGCAGGGACCCAGTCACCCGTGACCCAGACACTTGGTGTCTTATAGAAAGGTGTGCATTTTGAAGACACAAAGCAACACTCTACAGTTTAGGAATGTGGATATTAGCGGGAAGAGCTGAAGAACACAGACTGGATATGTACCAATTTCCTAATAGGGATGCCTCTGGGAGAGGACACAGAACTTCACAGATTCTTTAGAGCTGAAGTCCTGTATTTGCGTGCGTGCGTGTGTGTGTGTGTGTGTGTGCGTGTGTGTGTGTGTGTGTGTGTGTGTGTGTGTGATGAGATGCAGCAAACACAGCTAAACGCTAACATGTGTTCTGAAGTCCTGGATTTGTGTGTGTGTGTGTGACGAGATGCAGCAAACACAGCTAAATGCTAACATGTGTTCATCTCGGGAGCAGGGAGTGGGTTTGTTGCACTATTTGAGAGACCTCACGCCCCTGCCCTCAGGCTGAGGTTACCTTCACAACTTTGCGGATGATCCGGTTGAAAAGTCCCATCAACTGGCCCGAGGGCAGCTCAATCTCCTTTTCCAGCTGGTCCACAGACTTATGCTGCAGGCCAATCCCCAAGAGAAGAGCCTAAAGGATGGAAAACCTGCTGGGTGGGCCTCTAGGACAGGCCCTTGCCCATTAAAATGGCACCAAGAACCAGAGTACTCTCTTGACCAAAGCTATTGGTACAAAGGTAGACTAGCACTGTGTATATTGGCATCTTCTCTTTCATCCTGTTACTGAGACCACCAAGAAATGCTGTCTTCCTAAAATCCCCAAAGTAACTTTTATCCTGACAAATACCTGCTTCACAACTACATTAAAAGTTTGGGATGTTCCTGAACCTCTGCTAAGGTGGAGTTAAGTGTCAAGGCAATGTAGTGGGGTGGAAGCTGCAGCTCTCTCACTTTGTATGGCTGGACACATTACTCGACTTCAGAGCCCAGGTTTCCTGACCTGTAGAATGAGGATACCACTACCCACCTATCAGATGTATGAGGAATTAAAGGCACACAATTATGTCCAAGTGCCCAACCCAACACCCAGCAAATGAACAGCTCCACAATCCTCACTTCTCCTCCACGCAAGCAACAGATAGCATACCGACTGAGCCGCAGACAGGGCCAGGTCCCCCAGCTGGTTCAGGAAATAGATGCGAGAGATGGCCGGGATCATGTCCATGATGAGGTGATAGTCCACCATATTCCGTGAATACATCTCCAGCCGCTTCAGGTCATAGGGGAGGAAGAGTGCTTCCAGCTCCTCCCGGCTCAGGGCTGTCCACGGGGTAGAGAGCTAGACAGGTTAGGTCACCCGGCGCCCTCATGAGATAGCACACAGGCCCCAGGCTGCACCCTAACACACAGGAGCATCTAACAGGGCCTGGCAGCCATACCACACAGCCCTGGCCCAGAGGGGCACCAAACCTGCTCCTGCCATAGAAGGGGCGGCTCCAGGCCACGTGTGGGGAGGGGACGGCTGCCACAGGACCCTTGCTCAGTTCCCATACTGAACACTTGGACCAAGGAAAAGCTCCCTGTGGCCCAGGGTTAGGGGAACACAACTACACTCTTTCCCTGCTTTGTCACTTCATTTGGTGTCACAGAAAGTGTGTAAGCTCTGCCCAGCTCAAGATATACGGATTTCTCCATCAAAATATAATTGGCAAAAAAGTATATACACACACATATACACATATATGCATGCTATACCTAAATATTTATATATAAAATATGCAATAAAACTAATCTCTTACACATTTTTTGTTTTTTAAGTATTCAAACAATCTGTATGCACAAAGCACTTCTGTGTGCTGTTGGCTACAGAAGGCTAGCAGCATATTCTTATTACAATTTCATGAATGAGGAAACTAAACCTCAGAGATGGAGCACCTCACTCCCCTAGAGCACAGATGTAAATCAGCCTCAATAACCAACCAGCTACATGAACTAAATGGACACCTCTGACATTAAATTGCACAGCCAGAGTCTTACCATGAAAATGAAAGACAGCACAGCCTGGGACAGAGCAGAGGCCTGGCAAGCGGGTGGTGACCAGCGAGTGACTGCAGGCTAGAACCAGTCCCTCAATTTCCAGCCCAAACCCTTCCTAGGACACCACACCCACCTCCCACACAGCCAAGCCATTCCCAACCCTCCTCCCTGTCCCCGCCCGGCTCACCAGGCTGGGCTGGCTTCCCCATGTTCCTGTTCTGAATGATGTTCAGAGCCAGGGAAGGAGAGAAGGTACTGAACTGGTAGGAGAGCAAGGCTAGGAACCGCCGTCGGAAATCTGTGGGGTGCCATCACGCAGAGTTAGAGGTCTGGAGGCATCCCCGGCAGCCCCCAATCACCTCATTGTCTCCCCCAAACCCCCACTCTTCAGTCACCTTTCCAGAAGGCTGCAAGCCAGCCTCCCTGGTCAGCCTCATCCTCATCAGTGAGAGTCTTCAGCATGATGCACGAGTGCTCTCCGGTCAGGTCATTCTGGGCAACACAGAGGTTTAACTGGCACCAAGAACCCCCTTTTTTTGAATAACCCATCATTGATGAAGGGTAAACACTCAGAGAAGGAAGGCTTAGTGCTTCCGCAGGCCTCTCCTTCTTCCCGGGCTGGGGGTAGGCACCCTTCTCAAACAGCCCTCGCCTTCACCTTCCTCATATCACCTCAGTTCACACACAACAGCTGCAAAGATCACTGTCCTGCAATCTCCTCAAAAGTGTCACAGACACAGAGCAGAGCTGCTGGCTCTTCTGGGCCTGCCTCTTGCTCGGGACGTGCGGGAGGGAAATATGTGCTCCTCTCAGGTAGATGCTGAACTCAGTCATTAGGGCTTAAGCTCCACACAATCCAGTCAACATGGGTTTGATGCCTCACAGCAGAAACTCCAGGGCCAAAACCTACACCTCAGTGCTGGCAGCCAGTCTGCAAGTGCAGGCTTCTTTAGGTGTTAAAATTGTGACTATTTTTACATTTTTTACTCCATAACAACAAAGCCCCACACCATAAAAACACTACCATCAAGTCACAAATGAACAGTGCACAGTGCAAGACCACACGGACACACCGCAGACCACACCACAGCTCAACAGCTTGCGTTCTCCTTGCAGCTGACAGCCAAACTTACATCCTCAGCCTCCACCAAATGTACTGACAGAGACCCAACCCATCTCTGCAGCTCCCTGCCTGCACAGAAGCAGCCCAACACCCAGCAGTCCTCACCAGTCCCACTTTAAACCCTCGGACGGACACTGGACACTAGCCTCTGATACTGACTTTGCCCTCTCCAAAATCAAACCTCCAACACTTCCCTCTCAGCCGATGGACTCCCCTCATCTGGGAAGACAGAAGCACTCAGAAGACAATGTCTTCATCCTCCCAACCCCAAATCAGCCAGCCAACTGATGCCTTCCATTCCCACGCTCTCTGCCTTCCCTGTTCCGAAGGATGAAGTAGGTGGTCACCTCTCTTCCTGAGTCTCGAGTCCCACCCACCACTTCCTCAAGGCCTGCACTCTGGCAGTCGGCCCCCCTCACCTACACCACTACTTGCAGGATCGAACCCAGCAGCAAAAAACATTCTCTAGAATCTCCCATCGGACAATCCTTCTTTAGCGCCCATCTCCCTCCAGCGACCTTGTTTCTCTGCTCCCTTTCGCTTCCTGAAAGAGTCGCCTGTTCCCCTTCTAGTTCTTCACCTCCTCTTCCCTCTGGCCAGGCCAAAGCCTCCACTCCACTGCAGCTGCTTCAATGCAGCTCACCGCTGCTGACGAATCCAATGGCCAGCTGTCCTCATCCTCCTCATCCTCTCAACAGGGCTGACTCCCATTCCCACTTTTTCACCTTGACGTGTGACACCACACCCGACTTTCTCTTGCGCATCAGGGCTGTTCCTTCTCAGTCTTGTATGTGCTGTGTCCTCCTCTTCATTCCTCTGAACGTTAGGGTCCAAGGAGTCACTTTCATTGGCTCCAGATATCTTTCATTCACTCAACGAAAGTATTTACTGAACACAAACTACACAGCAATTGCTACTCTAAGTGCGAGGAATACAGCAATGAACACAACAGACAAGAGCTCCGTGCCCTCCTGCAGTGCATTCTATTATGAATATGCTGATGGCTCCCAAAGCTCCATCTCTAGCCCCAAACTTCCCTACCTCCAAATTCCTGTAGTCAAATAAATGCCTAGTCCACATTTCCACTTGGATGTCCAATAGGCATCTCATATTAACATCAAAAAAGAACTCCCACTCTTCCCTCCAAATCTGCTCCTCCTGCAGTGAGTCCCATCTCCGACAGCACCTCCAACACCCAGTTTCTCAAGCCAAAACTCTAGGAATTACCCTTGATCCTCCTGTCCACTCTCCTTTCCCAGAATCTGATGAACAAGTCCACGTGTACCTCTGCCATTTTATGACTAAGAACAACGCATGCACCGTGTAGTCGGGGAAGAAATGTGTGATGATGTGGCCTGTCACTGAGGATGGCTGTTTCCATGTCCATCAGAATAAACCTCTTCAGAGGCACAGCCACCTGCTCAGAGCGATGCAGCAGGGAGGCACTAGGGCTCTTTGCAAGGACAGGCCTGTCACCTACCATAACGGTAAACCTAAACTTCTCCTCTGCTGGATGCCTCACTCACCGGGGTCTGTCTCAGATAAACAGGAACAAATCCAGCTCGTTTCCAGAACCTGCAAAGATACAAAGACAGTAGGTCACTGTGTGTGGCCTCTGGGGAGCGGCTGATAGACACACAAGGGCAAGAGCCAGGAAGAGCACGCCACGAATAGCAGGCTAGCACAAACACCAGCTACCAACAGAGACACACAGCCCACAGAACTCTTCTTTCTCAATGCCAAGGAGTGATGCCGCGGAAGGAGGGCAGGCACTTACTTGAGGAGCCTGGGGGTCAAGCCATAGGAAACACCCAGGTAATCCAGGCGCTCGGCAGGCCTCTCATTCAATTTGAGGAGTAAAGGAGGCAGGTCCTTCCGGGGAGTGATGACCTCTTCCAACAAGCTGACAGCCTGGGAAGATGCCAAGGAGAGAACACAGTCCATTCAGCAGAGGGAGAGAGACATCGTCAAGCACCCCTGCCACAGCGCACTCTGGACTTAGCACAACAAAAACTGGGAGAGGTTTCTTGGTTTATTGCTGTGGTTTTCAAACTATGAGAACACCGGAGTCAAGCAATCATTCTCAAGTACACAAAACACCTCAACATGCGTGGAATCACACTGCTTCAGACCTCTAGAATGCAGGAAGACAGCCAAAGAGTTTAGAAACGACTGACAGAGGCCGGGAGTGGTGGCTCATGCCTGTAATCCCAGCACTTTGGGAGACTGAGGCGGGTGGATCACCTGAGGTCAGGAGTTTGAGACCAGCCTAGCCAACATGGCAAAACCCCATCGCTACTGGAAATACAAAAATTAGCTAGGCACGGTGGTGTGTGCTTGTAGTCCCAGCTACTCAGGTGGCTGAGGCAGGAAAATTGCTTGAACCTGGGAGGCAGAGGTTGCAGTGAGCTGAGATCACGCCATTACACTCCAGCCTGGGAGACAGAGCAAGACTCCATCTCAAAAAAAAAAAAAAATGCCCAACAGATTTACAAAGGGACAGGCAGGCTCCTGTGATCCAGCATGAAGTCCAGGTTCTATCACCTGACATCCTTAGGAAGTGACAAACCTCTGAGCTTGAACTTCTTTTTTCATTGCTTGAGACAGGGTCTGGCTCTGTCACCCAGGCCAGAGTCCAGTGGCGAGATCACAGCTCACTGCAGCCTCAACCTCTGGGGTTCAAGCAATCTTCCCACCTCAGCATCCCAAGTAGCTGGGACTACAGGCATGCACCACCATGCTCGGCTAATTTTTGTATTTTTTGTAGAGATGGAGTTTCGCCATGTTGCCCAGCTGCCTCAACTTAAATAAAAGCCCCTTGTCTAGCTCTCAAATATACATACTATGAAAATCAATGAATGCACATGAAAGGCTGTCACAGTTACTAGTATTAGTCATTCTTATCAAGGAATGACAGAACTTCCCTTAGTCTGGTGTAGGATGAAAGAGGAGATTATAGAGCAGTGATTCTCAAACTTGAATGAGCATCAGAATCACCTGAGAATCTTGTTAAACTACAGATTACGGGTCTACCCCAGAGTTTCTGATTCAGTAGGTCTGGAGTGGGGCTCAAGAATTTACATTTTTAACAAGCTGACAGATGATCCCAATGATACTGATCTGAGGATCTGAAGTGTTCGGTAGGAAAAAGCAGCAGAAGAAAATGAGAGAGGGGTCCAAAGCTCTGGACTGGTTTTTGTTGATGCCCCTAAAAACCCAGAAAATTATCCTCCCAAGAACCAGGACACAGGAGGTCTGTCGAAAGATGCTTACCTCGCTGCTTACGGTGTGAATTTCCTGTGGTGTCTCAAGGACCTTTTCCTCCAGACAAGGAAACCTGCCTTCATAGTACATCTGCAGCAGCTGCAGAGCACGGCTGCCATAGCCCATCTAGGAGCAAACATGAAGGGAAAGAGGCCGAGGGAAGAGAGCTGCTCTCAGTCTAAGCCACGTTGACTCCCCTGCATTGCTTCTAGAGAACCTTCCCTCCCTGTCAAACAGCACGGGGCAAGAGAACCAATGAAAACCCTGAGGTCAAAGCAGAGACACTTAAGACTGAAAGTAGTGTGACCCGAGTTCTTAACACTGGTCTAGCTCTTCAAGAACAGCCACTTGAGGGTAAGGATGGCTGTGCTTTCTGGTCTCCAGATGGGCAAGCCCAAATGAGAGGCAGTTTCTGTACCATTGCCTGAAAAGGAAGTTTCTACAGCCAATTACTCAGTGAGGTGTTCTAAGAAGGTAATTTTGTTATGCAGGTCCGGTTCACAAGTCCTCGTTCTCACAAAGGAAGAGTGAGCATATGCCATCATCCTGTCCACCCACCCACCCCGAACCCTGGCTCAATTCTCCAGGGCAGGGAAGTGCCTACACTTCACTTGCTTCTGCTTGACCAGCTTCTTATTCCAGCCACCAAGTGCCCCCACCCTAAAGCACCGCCAGCAACACAGCTTCAGGGGAGCCTGAGGACACATTACCCCTTGATAATCTGGGTGAACAGCAATGCGAACGACCCTTCCACCAGAAAGACCACCAAAGTCTGGATCTTGGAACTGTGTGGGAGACACAAACCAGTAACTTAGCAACACAGACATCTTTGGACACCACCAGCTTCCCTCAGACACACCAGGGAAAGCCCGTCACCTGTTCTGACACTGTCCATGGAATCAGGTCCCCTGAAGCCTTCTTGCCTCGAGACAGACTGCTCAAGATGGACTGGCGAGAAATCTCCCCTTCAAGGCACACCTGTGGGGGAAGCAGGACAGTGCAGGCAGAAAGGCCAGCTCTGATACAGAGCCCACTCACAGAATATAGCTTGTTTCTCGAACTAGGCCAGTTGTTTCCACCCCCATGTTCAGGTTTAACCCTGACACTGACACATCCATTCCCCCCGCCCCTCTTTTTTTTTTGAGATGGAGTCTCACTCTGTCGCCCAGGCTGGAGTGCAGTGGTGCTATCTCGGCTCACTGCAAGCTCTGCCTCCTGGGTTCATGCCATTTTCCTGCCTCAGCCTCCCGAGTAGCTGGGACTACAGGTGCCTACCACCACACCCGGCTAATTTTTTGTATTTTTTTTTTTTTTTAGTAGAGAAGGGGTTTCACCGTGTTAGCCAGGATGGTCTTGATCTTCTGACCTTGTGATTCGCCCGCCTCGGCCTCCCAAAGTGCTGGGATTACAGGCGTGAGCCACGGCGCCTGGCCTGACACATCCATTCTTAACCGGAGCTTAATTACCAAGCCCCATGTTACAGGGCAGAAGACTGACAGCCTCCTGACCCAAAAAGTAAAAGCCACATTAGAAGAGAGTCTCTATGGATGCTGTGCGTGTGTGAATGCCATCAAGACACAGGATGCTCATGAGGCTCTGTACAGAACAGCACAAGTTCAAAACAACTAAAATGTCTAACAGGTGAATGGTTGAACAAATCATGGTATATGTATATAATGAAATACTACACAGCTTTAAAACTTATGTAGATTATGAGTGTTTTATACACTGCCTAAAAATAAAAGCAGCTTACTATGTATATGAAAAGGAAAAGTGATACAGAAATGCATAAATACATCCATGCTAGGCATTAAAAATTTGTTCCCTAATCTGTAGCCTCTAATTCAAAATGCACCATGTATTGCTTTTGTAATAAAGGGAGAAAACAAACAAGTCTGTTTGTGGAAGAAGCTGTGAGTCAAAATAAGAGAGCGGTCGGTTCTGGCTTTTCCCCGTCCATCAACAGTGGAGCTTTGGGTGTCTAGTGGCGCTAACCTCTTCCAGTGCACCCTAGTCACCTGTCTCAGCAGACCCAGCCCCTTGGTTCCAGACCAGGACTCCACAGTTTCAAAACTCCCACAATGCAGTTATTAAGCCACTAATTCCTGATGCCTCAGTGGTTCCCCAAATCACTGCCACAAGGACGCCTCTGCTCCTATACCTGGATAACAGCAAGCACTTCTGGAAGGGCATTCTGGGTGGGGGGCACGGGAGGCAGAAGGCAGAAGAGATGGTGAGCAGGTGCATCGGAGAGCATCTGGAGATCATTGGGAGAGTTCTGTGGAAGCCAAACACGGGTCAGTGAGAAGCACTCTTCCTCTTGCCCTTTACGCAAAAGGTTCGATTCAGAACCACAGGATGACTGCAGTATTGCCTTCTCCAAAGCCAAGTGAGGAGCAGAAGTCCAGCAAAGCACCTTCTAGTATTTTGGCAAGCCTGAGACTCTTCATAACAGGTTAAGTGGAACTTAGCCTCAAATGCCTACTGTCCTCTCCCCCCGAGCACTGAGGCTGGACAGCAGAAGAGAATTTATTTAGCACTACTTATTTCACAGCTAGGAAGTGAACTTTTTACAGATAAGAGGCTGCTATTTCAGGAAAAACTGTCACCACTTCTAACACCAACTCTTCAAGCCTTCCATTAAAGGCTGTTCATAAAAATACTATCTAGACATTCAAAAAGTATCCTTTTTAACCAACCCTTTTGTTTTTAAGTCTCAGATATTCTAAACCCTCAAATTCACTGTTCCATAAAAGTAGCCCAGAGCTTTATAAAGCTGGTCTCAGGTCAAACTGCACCACCGGGCCACAACTGCAATGTCACCTCATCCTATCAGTTTAGTAGGCAGGCAAAAAATGAAAGCACTCCTTTAAAAATGGACACAGCTTTCCACCCTGTCTCGTTACTGCATGGAGCTACATGCTCTATACCTACACACAGCAAGATCAGTGGACCTCATCAATGTCCCAATGGAACAGTCACCTAAGCCACTGGGTAATAAAATATGTAAATCAAGTAAAAGGGGACTGCCAAATGTTGAAGCTCCCTGCTACCATTCACACAAGGGCTAGCTGCAGTTACCTTGTAGTGAGAAGCCACGTAGAGGGCCATAAGCCGTTGGAGGAAAACTTCAGAGGCCTTGTGGTAGCAAAAGAGGGTATCTCTATTAACATAGTACCTGGGTCTGGAGTCAAGAAACCAAAACAAAACAAATAGCCGAAGACAGGTCATACTACTCTCTGGAGGCAGAACAAATTTCCGTAGCTGGGAACAGGAGCTCAGTGTCCTAAGCAGAAACACATAAAAGAAGGAAGAAGAGGGCCAGGTGCGTTGGCTCACACCGGTAATCCCAGCACTTTGGGAGGCTGAGGCAGGCGGATCACAAGGTCAGGAGTTTGAGACCAGCCTGACCAACATGGTGAAACCCTGTCTCTACTAAAAATACAAAAATTAGCCAGGCGTGGTGGCTGGCACCTGTAATCCCAGCTACTCAAGAGGCTGAGGCAGGAGAATCACTTGAACCCGGGAGGCAGAGGTTGCAGTGAGCTGAGATTGCGCCACTGCACTCTAGCCTGGTGACAGAGCGAGACTCCATCTCAAAAAAAAAAAAAAAGAAAAAAAAAAGGAAGAGAAAAAGGAAATTGAAAATGTTCAACTTTCCCCTTTCTCTAGAGCAGCATCCTATGAAACAAAGGACCCAAATCCTTTGAATTCTTTCACCGCCCCTCTCCTTTTCACAGGGCCAGTGAAACCCAGAGGAGGATACAGTTCACAAGCTTCAGGCAAGGGGCAGCCTGAGACTATCCGAGTGATGTTGAGGCAATCCAGGCACAGCAAGTCATTCAGCCACTTCTCCACTGCATCCCCAGGGGCGTATCGGATTGACTCCTGGAGGGAAACCTCATGCAGTGTCCGCGCTGCTCCCCACAATCACACACACAAAAGAAGAAACAATGATTAAATATGTATTGTCTAAAAAAGCAAGGAAAAATGTTTCACTTTATATTTGTCCCATGGTGGCCAGAGACGTGTGGTAAGAATTTAAACTGGGTGGTTTAAAATTGTTTTTGGTGGATATTCAACTTGCCACGATACCAACCCCAAAGGGATCTCAATGCAACCATGCCCTGAGACAAGGACACACAAGGGCCCCACCATCAGAAGGCCCTAGTCTGGCTCCCATCTGGTCACTGGACTGCTGTTCCTCCAAGAAAAGCTACTTCTCCTCTTGGGGACTCAACCTCTCAGCCTGATGGTGGGAAGGTTTGGTGCTTCCCATGATGTCACAGGGGAAGCGAGGATCAGTAAGACTGAAGGGCCTTGCTGTGAACCGCGGGACCCGGGTCAGGTTCTGGGGTACCTGATGCCAATCTGGCTGTCGTCGTGGTCTTATTCTCAGCAGTGGTGCTGACCTGGCTCTGGGCGCTCTGTTGACGGAGCTGCTGAATTAGCTTGAGGGACAGTGACCGGCCAGTGCCCTCATAGCTAGAAACAAAGGCAAAAGGAATCAGGCACGAGGTCCCAAATCCACTGTCTAGGAGGGGACAGGGAGCTGCTTTCCTCCACCTGCTGAAACACCAGACCCCTGCTTCCCCCAGGACAGCCTTGCTCATCTCTGAACTTCCAGCATAGCAGGCACCTGTCCAAAGGAGGCAGGGTGGCACGGTGGCTGAGCTCGGGGCCACCCAGGCCTGGGCTCACGTCCTGGCTCATCTACTTAGTATCTTTCGGCAAGGAGCTCAATCTCTTTTCGCCTCATCTTCAAGGGGGGATTATTCTATACACCTCACAGGACTGTGATGTGAACTTAAAAAATAAGGACTGGAAAAAGGATGTAAGTAAAGCCTTTAGCATAAAGGCTTTAGGCAGTTTTAGTGAAGCTGGAACAAAGTTAAATGGTCAACTAACGGAGCTGCTTTTAGAAGTACGGTGCATAAGGAAATGAACTGAGAACATTTCCAGTTTGGAAAATAAAACAAATCCACCACCTCAGTAATTCTTTTCATTGCTATGCCCACTTAAAAGGTGACATAAAATAGCTAAAAAATGTTGGGAAAAAATTAAATCACCTATAATCTGATAACTCAATCAGCTTTCATTTTGAGTTTTCTTCTCCTTGTCTTTAGTCACAGGCATATGTCACCACAGGGTACACACAGCACTTTTCATTACATCATTTCATATCACTCATTATTATATTCAAAGACTGTAAAATACTTCCTCTTACTCAAATAATGACAAAAGCTAGATGAGTGTTTTATGCCCACTCTCCACACCACATAACAAAGCTCTCCCAAAAGTATCCTATTTATTTATTTAAGAAAAAAGAGTAAGCACAAGCAACAAAACTTCAAAACTTTTGTCGTTAAAAGATATTATTATAAAGAAAGTGGCCGGGCATGGTGGCTCATGCCTATAATCCCAGCACTTTGGGAGGCCGAGGCGGGTAGATCACCTGAGGTCAGGAGTTTGAGACCAGCCTGACAAACATGGTGAAACCCCATCTCCACTAAAAATACAAAAGTTAGCCAGGCATGGTGGTACACACCTGTAATCCCAGCTACTCAAGAGGCTGAGGCAGGAGAAATGGCTTGAACCTGGGAGGTGAAGGTTGCAGTGAGCCAAGATTACACCACTGCACTCCAGCCTTGGCGACAGAATCAGAGTCTGTCTCAAAAAAAAAAAAAAAGAAGAAGAAGAAAGTGAAAAAACCCATAGAATGTGAGAAAATTTTTGTAAATCATATCTGAAAAGGGACCTGGTATCAAGAATATATAAAGAACCTTTACAAATCATTAATAAAAAAGACAACCCAATTGGAGAGATGAACAGAGGATACGAATACACATTTCTCCAAAGAACATACGTGAGTGGCCAATAGGCACATGTAAAGATGCTAATATCATTAGTCACCAGGAAATGCAAATGAGAATTATAACGAGAGGTCACTTCACACCTATTAGAATGGTTATAATCACAAAGATACATAATAAGTGTGTGAGAGGATACAGAAAAGTCAGAACCCTCATACTGCTGGTGGGAATGTAGAATGTGCAATTGCTTTGGAAGAGTCTGGCAGCTCCTCGCATGGTCAAACATAGAGTTAGCCCAATAGTTTCACTCCTAGGTGTACCCCTAAGAGAACTGAAAAACATGTCCATGCAAAAATCTGCACGCTAATGTTCAAAGCAAGATTATTAATAATATCCAAGAGGGAGAAATAACCCAAATGTCCACCAACAGATAAATGGAAAAATAAAATGTGGTATATCTATACAATAGAATACTATTCAACCATAAAAAGGAATGAAATACTGATACATGCTACAAGTCAGTCATGGAAGACCACATATTTTATAATTCCATTTATATGAAATGTCCAAAATAGGCAAATCTACAGGTACAGAAAGTAGATTAGTGACTCCCTAGGGTTGGGGGTGTGGAGGAACTGGAGGAGGATGCACAGGCTTTCTTTATGGTGTGATAAAAATGTTCTAAAATTGGTTGTGGTGAGCATGGTTGCACAACTCTGTGAACATACTAAAAACCATTAAATTACACATTTTAAATGGATAGATAGTACAGTATGTGAGTTATATCTCAATAAAGCTGTTTGAAAAGTAAAAATCCATTTTATTTCAGTATTTTCAGTGTAAGCGAAGCAGTCACAATAAATCTGCATACAGAATAATCTCTTCAAGATGTGATTTCTATACAGAAATCTTCCCAATATTGGAGATACATATTTACTGACCTCAAAAGATTTCACAATATTGTTATATTCAAAATGCAAATTAAAAATGTTTTTCTTGTTCAAATGAAAAAAGTAAAATAAATGCAGAGAAAATGTACATCAAAATTCTAACAAAATCTATCTCCAGATGGTTGAATTACAGGTGATTTTTCTTTTTTTTTTTTTTTTTGTTTTTGAGACAGTCTCGCTCTGTCGCCCAGACTGGAGAGCAGTGGTGCAATCTCGGCTCACTGCAGCCTCCACCTCCTGGGTTTAAGCAATTCTCCTGCCTCAGCCTCCAGAGTAGCTGGGATTACAGGCACGCGCCACCAGACCCAGCTAATTTTTGTATTTTTAGTAGAGATGGGGTTTCACCATGTTGGTCAGGCTGGGCTCGAACTCCTGACCTTGTGATCCACCTGCCTCGGCCTCCCAATGTGCTGGGATTACAGGTGTGAGCCACCGCACCTGGCTACAGGTGATTTTTCTTTTGCTTACCTGTTCTAATTTTTCAATAGCCAACACTAAATATTTCAAATTAAAAAATTAAATATTTCAAATTAAAAAAACACATCATTATGAGCTTGCTTTCTTATAATTATAGTACTTTAATACTATATTTTCTAAGATATAAGATATTGGTATCACCATCCATGTATTTTTCAACATTTTATCACACCTACAGACAGAAGCAGACACTCAGCACATCAGACTAAAATTCTTCAGTCTTACACTGCCCATTTCATGTCGGGCCAGAGACGTGTAACAGTTCATTAAGAGACCAGTTTCCATTTGCAGAAGCCCAGTAGAGAATGAAGCAGCCCCAAACACTCAGAGACTCTGAGAATCAGACTTGGCTGTCCAGGCCCAGGCCACATCCGCTACATGCCCCTGAATCTGCAAGAGCCTGCCACAGGAGTAAGGACTCCTGCCCACAGTACCTTACCCGTTGATGGTGGATGCCATGAAAACAAGGTAAGGGCCAAGTAGGCTCTTCACCAAGGGGAGGGGGATGGCGGCAGCTTCATCAATCACAACTAGTTCAGCCTGGCCCAGCTTCACAGCATCTGCAGGATGTATATACTGTGGGGAAGGAAAATTTAGATTATTAGCATAGCGAACTCATGTCACAGCTGCGATTACTGGTGACTCATTATAAAGGATGTTCTCTTTCCTCTCTCTCCCTGTTTCCTTCTCTCCTCTCATTCCTCCTTTCTACTTTTTCCTGGCAGGGCAAAAATGGGATGGGCTTGGAGTCAGACACCTGGGTTCAGAGAGTTCAGCCACTGATCATATGACCTTGGACAAGTCACTTAATCCCACAGTGCCTCAGACTCCTCCTCCTGTAAAATGAAGGAAATACCTATCTTATGGCTGCCTGAAGGAAAAATAAAGCAGGTATATAAAGATGCCCTGCCCAGTGCCTGACTCACAGTGCTGAGAGATAGATGGTGGCTCCCTTTCCTTTCTCTCCTTTGTCTCCTCACGTTTTCCCCCAGCCTCAGATAAGGAAAGCCGATGAGCTCGAGGCATAGCTCGACCCCAGTGGTGGCTAAAGAGGAGGATGTCGGATTTCTCATGCCGGGCACCGCGCTCCCTGCTCTGATGGCATGATTACAAGGGCCAAGTCTCCCTGCACTGACGGACATTTCTAGAACTTGTTATTTTCTTAATACATAAACACTTACATATCTTTATGCATACAAACAACCTCTTCAGTTTCTTCAGGGCTTCCTGCTAATTTTAAAGTGGTTTGAAAAGCAATGAAGAGGTATCTTACAGGAAACCTGAATAACCAATTAACATAAACAAAGATATTCAACCTCACCAATAATCAGTGAAATGCTAAAGACAGCAGGGAGATACCATTTCACAAAACTTAAATAGCTGTTAAAACATCCAGAGTTGATGAGGTCTTAGAGAAATTAAAACTCAAATGAATGCTGGCATGGGGGTAAATTGGTATAAACACTTTGAAGGAGAATTTGGCAAATTTTAAGAAAGCTGGAAAACTATACAATCCTAAAACCCAACAACTCCACTTTGAGAAACATACATGTAAATATAATTTACTCATGTAATACCTAAAGATCAATCAACCAGATCTACAAGCTTTAATCTGCATAGATCTTGAAAACAAATGTTAAAAAAGGAAAGCTGAAGGAGGACAAGTACAGTATGTTTCCACTTATGGACAGATAATTACATAGTAAACATAGAAACACATGGACTGAAAGGACACACACCAGTATCAGAACTAAGTCACCCATGGGGAGGGACAGAAGGAAATAGGATGGAAAGGGGTTGAGGGACTTCAACTGTATTTGTGATGTTTTAGTTCTTTAAAACAAAAATCTGAATGACATTTAAAATATGAAACAAACACAGCAAACATCAAAATGTCAACAATACTTAAACCCGAGTGTTGGGTGCCTGAATGTTATATTGGTCTCTGCACGCTCCTATACATTTGAACTATTTCATTACAAATAAGATGTTCTGCTTTGCTACAAGTTGATGGGCCAGGGAGGCGGCAACCCCACCCATTTCTTTTTTTCATTTTTTGAGACAAAGCCTCACTCTGTCGCCCAGGCTGGAGTGCAGTGGTGTGATCTCGGCTCATTGCAACCTCTGCCTCCAGGGTTCAACCAATTCTTGGGTTCAACCAATTCTCCTGCCTCGGCCTCCCGAGTAGCTGGGATTGCAGGCGCATGCCACCATGCCTGGCTAACTTTTTTAAATTTTAGTAGAGATGGGATTTCACCATGTTGGCCAGGATGGTCTCCAACTCCTGATCTCAAGTGATTCGCCCACCTCAGCCTCCCAAAGCGCTGGGATTAGAGCCATGAGCCACCATGCCTGGCCAACCCTGCTCATTTCTAGCAGCAGAATGTACATCCTCAACAGAGCCCCAGATCTTGTATTCTTCAAGGGAAAAACTAAACAAGCATCTCATAAAAGCAGCAGAAAGCAGCCCCCCAGGGGAGGTGAAGCCAACTTTTATCTAATATTCTTCTTTTTCTCAATCTTGAGCCCAAAGAGAGGCCTGAAAGGTACACAAATGGAGTCTCATAAAGTAAGGTCACCTCCTCTGTGCTCACACTGGAGACAAAAGAACTCTGGTAATATGAGAGAGTATTTGATTACAAATTCAAGAAGGAGCAAGGCCCGAGGCAGGGTATTTCAGGGAAATGTTTTCCTTCTTTGGTTTGTGTATTTTTCTTGAGTTTTAACAGGTCTCCGTGTTCTCATTGCCTGCAGCCTGACCCTCACCAACAGCAGCCTTTCCTCCTCCCAGCTGGGGGAATCAAGCAAAAGTGAGCAGAAATGTACAGAATGAAGAGATTCTAGAAAGAGACTAGTAAGAAAAAAATTAAGGTGAAAGGCATAAACACAACATTGTTTATAATCTGGCCTCTGATAAAAAGGTATAACTTCTTGACATGCATATACATATGCTTTGACAGGCATAAAGTGCTAGGGCATAAACTGCCAAATTCACCTGGCTCACTTCCCAACCCAATTCCAAAAATAATCAATGAACCTCCTCCAGTAAGAGCCCATTAGTCTCAGTCCGTCTGTAAGCCCGTCACCTCATGCCTCTCTTAGAGATTTAGCGAAACTGCAGCCTTTGGACAAACGCAGACCATTCAGGCTTACAGAGTGCTAGAGATTTTTAGAACTTTTGGGAAAACACTGTTTAAAAAAGAAAATAGGCCACTGGCTAAACCACAAAGATTCAGAGCACATTTTGCAAAGTTCTTTTTTTCATTTAAGCTGTAAGGTTATTGTTCTAGTTACAGATGCAACATTTCAAAAACTGCAATAACTAAGCAAAGTTAGAGCTGATGTCAGAAGAAAGATTCTCTTTCAGTTAATCAGCATACTTTCCACCCCACTTATTCCATATTCAAAGGACAAAAACACAACTTTTCAATCTAACTACATATATTTGTTAGTTTGCTGAATGTTTTTCTTTAGAAGAGTCTGAAAATCTGGAACAGGTTTAGCATACAACACCACCATTGTCTAAAAGACATGCAATTACACAAGACATACATGTCTATAACAGGAAACATCTTAGAGCCAGTTAAATACAGCAAGACACTGGCCCTGCACATCAGGGTCTGAGAACAAGCCTCACCTGAATAGTCTGCCTGTGTTCTCGAAATACATTCACTCTGATCACTGCTTTGTTAAATTCAGGATTTAGAGACTGGATAATCTCATAATCCAGATGTTCCTGGTGGGGAGTCAAACCAATGACAAACTTTAGAAACAAGTTTCAGAAACTAAATATTATGAAAGTAAGCAAGTATTCTAAAGACTTCACTTGGATTTAAACCCAGCACTGTATCAAAATAAAAATCCTTTTTTTTTTGAGATGGAGTTTCAAGCCCAGGCTGGCGTGCAGTGGCGTGATCTCAGCTCACTGCAACCTCCGCCTCCCGGGTTCAAGCGATTCTCCTGCCTCAGCCTCCCAAGTAGCTGGGATTACAGGCATGCGCCACCACACCCAGCTAATTTTGTATTTTTAGTAGAGACGGGGTTTCTCTATGTTGGTCAGGCTGGTCTCCAACTCCCGACCTCAGGTGATCCGCCCACGTCGGCCTCCCAAAGTGCTGGGATTACAGGCATGAGCCACCACACCAGGTCTAAAATAAAAATTCTTAATCCAAATTTCCTACCTGATATTGCAGAGCATCAAATCCTTTAAATACAAATTCAAACAGAGTATGGAGGTTATCAGGGCTTGGGGAGGTAACAAAGATATTGGAGTACCTACAGAACAAAACAAAAGAAGGATTTTTAAGAAATTAGGAACATTTTAAAGAAACAATTTAAAAAAGAAAATATTTTTGTTTGCTCCTGTCCCAAAGGTGATAACCAGAGGTAACAGCAAGGGAAAAAGTCAGGACACCTTTTGGGAAGGAAAGTAAAGCAACTCTAGACATTTAGCTACCAACATCTGTGAAAGCAAACTGCTTAGAAGCACTGTGGAGACAACGCCCTCGGTGTGCAGAACAGACAGACTGCTTCCCAATCCAGTGCACTGCTACAAGAAGTAGTTTCATGCTCATCACTAGCTGTGCGAGGCTTTCAAATGGTGAAGCTGGGGAGCTCAATTGGTGCTCAGGCCAAGGCCAAAGCTAACCTCCAAGTTAGCTTTGCCTTGCTGAGTATAAAGGATGCTAACAGCAAATGCTAATGGCTAAGAGGCTGACTGTTACAGCTAGAGCAGCAGGAAGAACGAAGGACAAGGAGTCAGGAGCTAAGCTCAAGCCCCAGCTCTATCAGCACTGACTTGCTGGGGGATCTTGGGTAAATCACTGGAACTCCCCAAACCTAGGTTGATTCATCTATAAAATGCCACAGAGCTCTAAAGAGCACCAAGGAAGATAATGCACAAAGGCAAACACAGTAAGTTCTAGGTTCATTATTATGGCTGAGAAGTTGGAAGAACATACTCTATTGGCAGCTGCATGTATCTTCCAAACCCAGTAGAAAAGAACAGAAACTAACATCACACCTAAAACCAGCTCCTCAGAAGCCAAAGAAAGCTTCTTTTAATCAAAATCATTAAAATGTCAAACTTGTACTTTTCTCAGTCAGCAAGGCTGGTCATACGCATTCTCATGCCTTGAGTTGTAAAGTTTCTTACTCCCATTTCTTTGCCTCTGCATGTTTGTTCAACTGTAAATAGTGATTACAAAGGCCCTGGTATATATGTGTCTGTGTGTACACACAAGTAAACATGCACCTTTAGCGTGGGTTGGGGAAACAGTGCTGCTGTTTCCTGGCAGGAAATCAAGACCTAGAGAAATCACACACTGAACCCACTCAGAACTCAGAACTAGGAACGTGAGATACCAGTCCTCTGACCCCAACCCTGCACACTACCCCCACAGAGCCCAGAGTTCCTAAAGATGGGGGACTGAATCCCCTTACCCAAATGCCACCGCCCCAGCAATTGCCAATCCCAGGGCTGCAGATTTTCCCCGTCCTCGGGCAGCTGTGAGTGCAACAGTACTCCTCAGGGTCTTTTCAGAGATGCCCTCGATAAATTTCAAGACAGCTTTGGCCTGTGGAAAGAGAAACATATTAGGTGAACTCCAAGAAAGACCCAAGTTTCCACCATTCATCACCATCACTGTGGAGAAGTGAGGTTGATGCCAGGCTAAATAAGAGGGCGGCAGTTCTTGCAGGCCAGAAAGCACTGCTCAGCACCTGGACTTCTCACTCCCTTGGTCATCTCATTTCAGTCTCAAGGCCTTTGGTACCAATTTTTAATAGATGCTGATAACTCAAATTTACAGCTTCAGTCTGGACCATTTCCCTGCACATCAGACTTTTTTTTTCCTTCTGAGATGGAGTTTCACCCTTGTTGCCCAGGCTGGAGTGCAATGGTGCGATCTCGGCTCACTGCAACCTCCACCTCCCAGGTTCAAGCTATTTTCCTGCCTCAGCCTCCTGAGTAACTGAGATTACAGGCGCTTGCCACCATGCCCAGCTAGTTTTTATATTTTTAGTAGAGACAGGGTTTCGCCATGTTGGCCAGGCTGGTCTCGAACTCCTAACCTCAGGCGATCCGCCAGCCTCGGCCTCCCAGAGTGCTGGGATTACAGGGGTGAGCCATGGCACCTGGTCCACACCAGACCTTTTTTTTTTTTTTTTTTTTTTTTTGAGACAGAGTCTTGCTCTGTCGCCAGGGGCTGGAGTGCAGTGGCATGATCTTGGCTCACTTCAACCTCCACCTCCTGGGTTCAAGTGATTCTCCTGCCTCAGCCTCCCAAGTAGCTAGGATTACAGGCGCACACCACCATGCCCAGCTAATTTTTGTATTTTTAGTAGAGACGGGGTTTCACCATGTTGGCCAGGATGATCTCGATCTCTTGACCTCGTGATCCGCTCACCTCAGCCTTCCAAAGTGCTGGGATTACAGGCGTGAGCCACCACACCCGGCCGGCCCACACCAGACTTTTATACACATGCAACTGCTTCCTGTACATTCCCATTTGTACACTACAGATCTCAAACTTTAAACTGAAAGCCTAAAGTTGCCCCAAACCTCCTCCACCTAGTCTTCCCCATCTCAGTTAACTGTTTAACTGCTTGGGCCAAAGCCTTCTCAATTCTTCCCTGATAACTTGATTCGTCAGTGAATCCTGTTACCTCCAAAACATATATAAAATCCTACCATTTCTTACTTACACCACTATCCTCCTCTACTGCTCTGCTCAAAGCCACCACCCTATCCTTCTTCCATCATGACAGCAGCCTCCTGATCAGTCTTCCTGCTGCCACCCTCACTCCACCAGTCTATATTCAACACAGCAGCCAGACGATCCTCTTAAAAAGAAGCCTGGGGATGCCTCTGGCAGCTGTGCTGAAAGGAGACTATGGGCATAAAAGCCTCCACTGCTCCCATCTGTTATAGAGTAAGTGCGAAAGCCCTGCCAGTGGCCTGAAAGATCCTACAAAAATCTCCTCCTCCACCCCTACTCACCCTGCTTCAGCCCCTCAGCCTCCCTGCCAGGCCTAGGACACCGGAGGGACACCCCTCCCCCAGGCCCATGCACATGCTGCTTCCTCTGCCTGAAGCACTGGCTCCCCAAGACCCACAGGGCTTGTTTCCTCACCTCGCCTCCTTCATGGCTTGGCTCCAAAATCACCTCCTACATGAGGCCACCCCTGCCCCTGTATGTAGAACCACAGCGCCCCACCCTCATCTGACATGCCCTATCCCTCTTTGCAACTTTTTCTTTCTTCCCATTGTACATAGCATCTTCTGCTTCACCATATGGTCTGCTCATGTCTTTTATTTACTGACTGTCTCATCTCACTAGGAGGCAAGCTCCATGAAGCAGGTGCATCCCTCTTGTCTACTGCTGGGCTCCCAGTGCCTACAGGAGAGCCTAGAAGTAAAAGCAAGATGCCAGTGACACTGAAGGACAGGAGCCACTAACTATTTAGGGGCCAAACTTTGCTCCTCAGCTGGATCTGTGCTGGGAATAGGTGTTTGAGGGTGGGAAGAAGGCCAGATGGTCCTGAGAAGTTGTCATGCTTGCCTAGGCAATGATGCTAAGAAGACACTGAAGAGACACAGGCCAAGGTAGATGGAAGGGGAGAGGCTTCAGGAAGCCAGAGTTTCTCCAGATGAAAACACTCAAAGGGAATCCAGGTCCTATTTAACTTGGCCTTGCCTGAAGGCTATATTTTACCATTTTGTTTTATATTATAGAAGTTATAAACTCTGAAAAATCCAATGACATAACAGAATGGTACCAAATCTAGACTAAAATGCATCCTAAAATGAAGAACCAATACAAAAAAGGCCAAAATCCAACTAAAAAGTGGGCAGAGGAAATAAGCAGACCGGCTCACAAAAAAAAAAAAAAAAAAACCAACAGCAACAACAACAACAAAACAACAGATGACCAATAATTATAGGAAGAAGGTACCCTCCTCTCTCCTAATTAAAGCAGCAACACAAATTAAAACAACGGTCCTATGTTCTCATATCAGATTAGTAAAGACTTACAAGTTTACTAGGAATCACGGTTGCAAGGGTGTAGAGAAAAAGGCATTTCTACACACTGGATAGTTCCATCAACTGGTACAACACCCATTTGAATACACACAACCTCTCATCCAGCAATTTCTCTTCTGGAAACGTATCCTATAGTGCCCACAGACTTATCTGTAAGAATCCCCTAAGAGCACTGTTTCTAACAGTGGAAATGCTGGAATCAATCCAAATGTCTAACAGGGGACCACTTACACTCTGTAGTATGACCCCTTCACATTTAATTCATTTATGTGCATGAAAAAAGAGGCAGCAGGATACATAATAAACTGTTAATAGCAGTTGTTTCTGCAGAGTGAAACTGCCAAGTGGAAACACCACTTCTTATTTTTTTATGTACTCTTTTTCTATTAACTTTTTCGTTTTTTTTTGGTCATACGCCATTTGTTTTCTTATAACACTACTTAACTAGAATCAGTTTCTCCTGCTTTATCCTATCACTCACTCCTTCTCTTTTGTGATAAAGAGGGTACCAGGAAGTGAATCAAAAAAGCCTAGGGCCTGCAGCTGGAGCCGCATAGAGAGCTATGTAGCTGCTGATCATATTTCCAGAATGAAAAGTGAAGCCAGCCTGCTGGGACTCAGCCCTAAGCGGGAGGTGTCACTGCAGCTATCTTCCCTCTCAAGGGCAGCGACCCATGCTGCTCATTTGGCTCAGGGTGACCTAGAACCCTGAACACACCCGATAGTTCAAAGACCTCTGGGCTTGTGCCCAGTGAGTTCCCATCATGGCCCAGGAACCACCAGGGAAGCCAAGTTTACCAGTGCAGACCACCTCGGTGAGCACAGAAATGCAACCTGTAAGCTCTCACCCAGCCTGCTATTTGCACTCAAAGACCAGGTACGCATTACCCCAGAGGGCCCTCATCAGGCCTCACACTGGAACCAGGGTAAATACCAGACTAGGGGCCTCAAGTTCTCCTCTCACTTCTGAATAAGCTGTAGGCAAAAACCTTTATATCATCAAAACTTAACTGAAATTGAAGAACACAGGTATGTTGCCCTCTCTTGGAAAAAGTGGTGAGAGGATTCCTCTTTCAATGTTATCTGTCCAGATGTAGTGGATCATGCCTGTAATCTCAGCACCTTAGGAGGTTGAGGCAGGAGGACTGCTTGAGGCCAGGGGTTAGAAGCTACAGTGAGCCGTGATCATGCCACTGCACTCCAGCTTGGGTGACAGAGTGAGACTCCATCTTTTAAAAAATAATAATAATAATAATTCATCTGCTCTATCTGTACCCTGACTAGGGGGAGGTAATCCCCAGACTTCTTTTGGGAACCCACACAACATGAAATAGCCCTACTGTTGCTGAGCACACACGAGTATGAGCAAGGGGAAAAGTCCCCTTCTCCAGGGAGGGTCTGGGTCTTGAGTCAACGTACCTTGGCTTCTGTTACGCTCCGTATGCTATGTTTTACTACCTTTGTGTTGGAAGTGCTGAGCACCACACTCACCTGGTCTAGAGTCTTACAGCAGTCCACCAACACACCCACAGGCTGGGTGTCCTGCAAGCTCTCCTTCAACTCCCTCAGCTCCAGATCAGAAGGACCAAGACTCTCATCCTACCAGAGAGAGGAGAAGGGGAAGGTCTGTCACTGTCACAGGAGGAACAACACAGAAAACGTAGCCTCCCCCAGATTCCTGGACCCCAGCACAGACTCACCGGAGTCTGGGGAGGCAGGGCCTCCATGGTGGCAATGTGGGAGGAGATGGGCAGGATGTTGAGCTGGTCATCAATGACGAGACACTTCTTACAAGAGGCCAGAGACAGAATAAACCTGAAATACAAAACCGCTGCAATGAAGTGTTGGGGAGGGCATGCAATGTCTACACAGAGTATAACTTTTCTTCAAAAAAATTAATTGGCCCCAAGTGTCTCTAAGAAAGCCAGAAAAAGCTAAAACCTCGTTGGAGAGCAGTGTGAGATGATTCAGCACCTCCTCCACAAGGCACCTGAACATACTTTATACAGCAAATCAGAAAACCAAGGACTCATCCCAGGAGATCAATTAGAAGCCCTCCTGTTGTGCATGACTGCCACTATTCCCTACACCACGTGGCCCTCCCTCATCCTCCCAGGATTGCTCTTTAGCACTGAGGTGTTTCAGGCCATCCTTAAATGGGGAATTCCAAACCCAACCCCCATATGATCACCAGTCACACAGGGAAAAAATACAAATGAATTCATCTTTTGTCACTAGGAAAAAGAAAAAAAAGGAAGAAGGGGAAAGGAAAGCTCCCCAAAGAAATACAATACAAACGTTCTTGCATGCAGGAAAAAAAATGTGTTTGACTATAAAATTCAAACATCCTCCCACTGCAAGAAAAGGATTTCATAGGCTTCTGTTGTATTCAGTAGCACACAGCTGCTCCTCCTGATCTGCTCATTCTACTGACTTAGTGCATCACAGATGGTTAAAATGAGAAAGGCCCCCAGGGTTCATCAAGGCTCGGATTTCTACACCTCAGCACTACTGACATTTTGGACCAGATAATTCTTTGGTGTGGAGCTGTCCTGTGCACCACCAGTTGTTCAGCAGCATCCCTGGCCTCTACCCACCGGATGCCCACGGCACCCACCACCACCCTCCCAAAGTCATTACGATCAAAACATTTCCAGACATTGCCAAATGTCCCCAGAGGGCCAAATGGCTCCAGATGAGAACCACTGATTTAGGTCAAAATTTCCTAAGGTGTTTCACAGGATGCTAACTGGTGTTCCCACACCCCCCAAAAAAACTCTGTGGTAAAATAAATTTCGGAAACAATCAGTTAAACAGGTCCCTGCTGCTGCAAGACTTTTCAGAGATTACAACAGGCTGGGGCAAATCTTCATAAAGGAAAAAACGGTATAGGTGTTTCCCAGACATATATGGCCAAACCCTCCTCATATGTTCCCTCTTAAAAGACTAGTGTTCTATGGTCGGGCACGGTGGCTTACGCCTGTAATCCTAGCACTTTGGGAGGCCAAAGTGAGCAGATCACTTGAGGTCAGGAGTTCGACACCAGCCTGGCCAACACAGTGAAAACCCCACCTCTACTAAAAATACAAAAAATGGCCAGGCACAGTGGCTCATACATGCAATCCTAGCACTTTGGGAGACTGAGCGGGGCAGATCACTTGAGGTCAGGAGTTCAGGACCAGCCTGGCCAACATGGTGAAACCTTGTCTCTACTAAAAATACAAAAATTAGCCAGGCATGGTGGTGGGCTCCTGTAATCCCGGCTACTTGGGAAGCTGAGGCACAAGAATTGCTTGAACGCGGGAGGCAGAGGTTGCAGTGAGCCAAGATCGTGTCTCTGTACTCCAGACTGGGCAACAGAGTGAGACTCTGTCTCAAAAAAATAATAATAATAATACAAAAAATTAGCCGAGTGTGGTGGCGGGCACCTGTAATCCCAGCGACTCGGGAGGCTGATACAGGAGAATCACTCGACCTGGGAGGCAAAGAAAATCGCACCACTACACTCCAGCCTGGGCAACAGAGCAAGACTCCATCTCAAAAAAATAAATAAATAAAATAAAAATAAATACATACAAATTTAATTTCAGATACCAAACTGTACACCATATTTGAAATTATGGGTGTTCCTTTGCTCAGAAGAAACATTTTGTCGCCTTTTTCTGCCTCTAATTACATCTCACCCCACCTCCCATATTTCTCTTAATCATTTTTACTATGCCAGTATGTCATATTCATAATAAAAAGTTTGGAAAGACTACTGCTCTATGAAATATCTTCTGGGAAGCAGTGATCCAGAAAAATCACTCCTTTAAAAGATGAGTAAGCTAAGAGCCAGAGAGAGTAACCTGGTTTAACTGAGCTGTCAAGGCCAGTAGCAAGACAAAATTGAGGTTTCCCGGCTCCAACTTTCCACCACGTTTCACTGCTTCCAGTTAGTCTCACAACTGCTGCTGCTGTCAAGAATCTCATCATTTTTGGAATATTGTACTACTTTCCCCAATATAAAAGCAAAGTTTTCAGTTGAGTCCAAGATAAAAATGTCCCTCCCAATGTGGCTGCCCCACAATTGGGAGGAACTATAGAACTACCTTTCATTAAATCTTCCCACCACATCCTGATGGGCCTCAGTTCTGTACCTGGAATGCACATCCTAACAAAGAAAGACAACATCCATTAACAAAGGCATGCAAACAGTGCTGAGGACCAGGGTCCAAATACAAAGCTCTATCCAAGGAGACATAGGCAATCTTGCTGGAAAAAAAATCACTCCTACACACACTGCTGTGCCAAATGGTATTTGCTGAAACTGGGATCAGACACTGAATGCAACGTTGCTTATTAAAATCTTTCACTTTTCCACATTTTTCCTAGCATCCTAAGTTATATTCATTTATTTCATAAAATTGGCATGCTGTGTGCCAGATATGCTGTGTATACACTAATGAACAAAGCATGACCTCTGTTCTCATGGCGCTTGGAGTATAATGGATGGAGTAAGAAAAATTAGTAGATAAATACAAATTTTGACAAATGCTACATATGAAATATAGACTGCACGGATAGCAAGTGGGGGTCACTTATGTAGGGTAGTGAGGGAGGGCCTCTCTGAGATAAGCTGAGGCCTGAAGGGTAAGTAGGTAGCTATGTAAGAGGGAGAGGAAGAACAAACTGATGTAAGCACAAAGTCATTCATTCACTCTCAAATATCTAAGGAATGCTTACTAAATGCCAGGAACTCTTCTAAGATCTGGAAATGCAACAGCAAAGAAAACTAACTCTCTGTTCCAATCAAATTTATTTACTTATTTATTTATTTTGAGACGGAGTCTTGCTCTGTTGCCCAGGCTGGAGTGCAGTGGCGTGACCTCAGCTCACCGCAACCTCCGCCTCCTGAGTTCAAGCAATTCTCCTGCCTCAGCCTCCCTAGTAGCTGGAATTACAGGTGTGCACCACCACACCTGGTTAATTTTTTTTATATTTTTGGTAGAGACGAGGTTTCACCATGTTGGCCAGGCTGGTCTCAAACTCCTGACCTCAGGTGATCCGCCCACCTCAGGCTCCCAAAGTGCTAGGATTACAGGCGTGAGCCACTGTGATCGGCCCTCCAGTGAAATTTAGAGACTAGTACAGGAGGACAGACAAATAATAATAATAACTTCAGGTAATTGTCAAGTGCTTTGAAGAAAAATAAAGCCGGTTAAGGAGTGACAGGCGGAGCTGCCTACTGTAAACAGGGTGTGAGGAAAGACCACATGGATGAGGTGATATCTGAGCAGGGGCTTGAATGCAATGAGGAAGCGAGCCAGGCAGAGGTCCAGAGGAAGCACATTCTAGTGGGAACAGCAAGTGCCGAGGCCCTCGCATGAGTGTGTGCTGGGCATGTATGAGGACATTTGAGGAGGCCAAAAGGGCTGTAGTGCAAGTGATGAAGGGAGAAGTAATGACAGGAAACAGCCCCTAAGATTTGAGGAAAGTCCATTTCATCAGATAAATGCAGCTCAGGAAACCGTAAGTCCAATCTGACCACCATTACTGAGCTGCTGGACATGGGCATGACTTAAAACTTGCCTCTGAACACTGACTTGGCAACGCTGATAAAGTGAGGAGACCAGCTCTGCATCAGGTGAGACATATCCCTAATTCCTCACCATGTCCTCAGTCAGTGTCTTTTGCTTTGGGAGAACACAGTCTCTGCTGGAGTTGAAATTCTTGCCAAACTGGAGTACAACTGGCAAATGTTCCTTCGTCATCCATTAGGATAAGGGCCAGTGAGCAGTCTGCACATGGTCCTTTTTTTGCAATACACAAATTTAGGCACTGGCATTGCTCCTTGTACAATATCATTCCAGAAAATTTAACTACATAAAAGCTGTATCATATCTGAATCTCACTGGTGTAGAATTTGCAAGTGGCTGAAAACAAAGGTGAAATTCAGAGATTCCTAGGCACACTCATGGACCCTGAGATTTAACTGTAGTGACTTTTTCATTAGTTAAAATCAAAGAGCTCTTAGCCCAGAGGCTGTGCTGACTACTCACTGGAGCTGCCCAACAGGAATTCTTTAAAGAAAGCAGAACACAGCAAAAACAGATTTACTTGAACCCTCACGATTAAGTTAAAAAACAGATGCTTACCATGGTCATTGTGTACAATTGCTTGAGTGAGTTCATGGTCCGTAGGAGGATGACCACTAGCCCACCACCTTCCACTGTTTCTACAGTCCTGGCCAGCAAGTTTGGAGTTAAGGCTTCAAAATCCTGGAAGAAGGGGGCGTTAGAAAGGGCTGGTCATGCAAACAGCAACCCAAAGAACTTTTTTTTTTTTTTTTTTTTTTGAGATGGAGTCTTGCTCTGTCACCCAGACTGGAGTGCAGTGGCGCAATCTTGGCTCACCACCCACCTGAGCCTCCCAAAGTGCTGGGATTACAGGCATGAGCCACCGTGCCCGGCCCAACCCAAGGGACTCTTAACCAAAAGCCAGGTGATAAGGCAAAAAGAAGACTTCAGAGCACAAAGCCAAGACCATACCTGTTCCCACCTTGACCTCCCAGGATACACACACAGCGGTACCACAGAAGAGGGCCAAACCCTCGAATATACGAATACCTGGTTTTATATGCCAAAAATGGGTCTCTTATTAGAGACGTTGTTAGTTTCATATGTCAAAAATGTCTCTGATAAAATCCTATTTGGAAACAAATTTTCCAACCTTCACTGATTCATACTTGAATTTCAGAAACATCTTACATTTTCTGACATTTACAGCTCAAACCTGTTTGACAAAACTATACCACATGGGGGAGCTACTGCTCACAGGAGTCATTTTTCAGGCAATTGATCATGGCAGCAAGTAGAAGACTACTCCCTACCAATCAGTGATAACCCAGGGCATTTCCCTGAGTAAAGGTGAAAATGAGGCATAATGCCCTCTTTTTTGGCCTCCAAGGTGAGATGCAAGCCAGCAGTATAGGAGACAACCCATATTTTGCAAGGTATGTAACTTGACATAATAATGGGCACAGTCATAAGTGTATATGATAAACACACAAAAATGTGGGGATTTGTGCTTAATTTTGTCTTGTCTTTTTTGGGAGAATGGGGAAGGGAGGTGGCACAGGAATCCAAGAAACAAAGAATAAAACAAAGACCACCAGTGCTTACACGCACATGCACACACACACACACAAAGTGAAACTTAGTCTATTAACTTGCCAGGCAAGAGAATACACACCAGTGCAGAAATTCACCAAGTAGTCTCTGAGAGGTAAAGTGAGGGGTTTTTAAGGGCTAGAAAAGGGGAGAGGGGCCTTCATGGTGGGTATGCTACTCAAGGCACTCTGGACAGGACATTTAAGTGCATTGGTCTATATCCGGTTGGAAAACAAGTCCCATTGCTCACTGGACAAAAAGTCTTTGGTGAATGCCAATAAGGACCTGGGGTCCTAGAGGCACTCAAAGTCTCTGGCATTTGCTTTATCAGCTTTAGCTAGTTAGAACCCGTTATAATAACTCATCACTTCAGTTCTGGTGTCTCTAGAAAAGTGCTGATTTAAGTAGAAAATTCTCTTTTTATATGGGGTAGGTGACCGAGTGTACTTTGGAAAGTGGCCGGGACTTCCACTAATAATGCTTGGGCATAGGGAACATGGGACTCTCCTCTCCTTACTGTACATCTGTTCCCAGTGGAAAGCCAGGCAGCCCAAGCAACCCTCAAGACTCTGACTTCAATCACAGGTTAGAGGAAGCCACCCACCTGCAGCACACACATGCCGAAGGTATTGCCCAGGATCTTGTGGGTCTCGTTGTAGTAGCAGTAGCGAATGTTTGTGGCTGCTATGAAGAGTTCAAAGGGGTCATCCTGCTTTATGTTCAATGTTCCATTCTTTATTTTCTTCTGCAGCTGTCGCATTCTTTTCTTCCGGTGACTGCAATCACACGCCCCCAATCCCATGAGAGCCAGTTAACCAGAGCGGCTAAAGAGTTGGAACCAGGGGAAAGGCTCAGTGATCACCCACTTAGACTTTCAGAGCTAGCAGGGAACTTGAAAGTGTGAGGCCCACTTCAGGTGGAGGGCAGTGGAGAGGCATGAGAGGCATTAGAGTGCTTAAGGGCTTGGAGTAAGTGATAAGTCTATGTGTGAACTCTGCTATTTTGCTCTGTGACCTTGAGCAAATACTTTGCTTTAAAAGATGGGTAATAGGGTAGCTAACCCTCACATTTGGCCAAAGCCAGAGCTTGAAACCAAACCTGAGTGGCCTCATTATCTCAGTCATAAGCCAATGCTTCAACTACACTGTGCTGTTCCCCAGAGATCCTGGGAAAGACAAGGTGATGGCACGTTACTTTATTCATCCTTCCTAGAGGACTTCCTCCCCGAGAATGTGGGATTATGTCTTCAAGGGCAGGTCTTACATAAGACAATAATGATACAGGACACAGGGATCAGAATGGAATCCGGACATCTCTAAGGAATTCCTGAATTTTTTTGGTCTTAAAAACCCTGCATATCCAGTTGCTACTTACCTTTCCTTTACCAAAAGAGAGAACTAGAATGTTCTAGAATGGAGGATTACAGCTGATCAAAATTTTATCATAGTTCTCTAACTTAATAGCTAGAACAAAGGCCTTTCCTCCTGTGGGCCTCCACTTCCTCATCTATGAACCAAGGCAGTGGGTGAGTTTGTCTCCACTGTCCCTTCTGGCTCAGGCCTTAAGCCCATGACTTACAAACAGGCATTAGCTTGAACACAATGCTCTGCCAGACTAAGACAGGGGTGGGGCAGAAGAGCTATAAGAGGTACAAAAGTAGATTTTTAGAAGTGAAGCCAGGTGGTTTAAATTCAAAAGGCAAATCTGCCCAGAAGACATTGAACTGCCTAATTCCACACCCATCTCATATTTGCCAAATGAAAAATAGTGAAAACCAGAAGCCCTAAAAACTTAAAATTCTGGGATAGGCAACAGGCCTTATTCTCAATCTGTATTAAAAATGCCTACCTCTGTAAATATGAGAGTATATACAACAGAATACCAATTATGGTTCAAAACTACATCCCTGTAATACACACCTAGATGCTGACAATGCCTAGACAGTGAGATGTTTTTTATTTTCATCTTTGGGTTTTCTGCACTTTTCACATTTCATCAGTAAGGCTCTTAAGATTGTCTGGTTTCCTTTAGGCAGAATCCCTTCACTTTAAGACCACAGGACAGGGGCAAGTTTAGCCTCTGGTACTAATTTAAATTAAAATAATTTTAGAGCCTGTTAACAACACATCCAACTCAATGTATACTGAGTACCTATGATAAACATGCTAAATCAGTTAAAAGTATGAAAATACAAAGATAAATAGAAGAGGGCTCCTAACTGAATAAGCTTATCACCTGAAAGTAAAAAAAAAAAAAAAAAAAAAAAAAAAAAGGGAAAGAAAAAAAAATGAACGTAAGTCACAGTATGTAAGTGACTTTACCCTAAAGCAAAAGCATCCATTGGCAAACATTATAGGAGAAGGACAAGTGCAGAGGAAGGTAGAGGAACCACCAGGTATGACTGGGGGGCTCAGGAAAAGTTTCACGGAGGAGGCAGGCCCTGAGAAACAGGATTTCAATAGGTGATATCGGGGAGGTGGAAGTGGCATTCCAAGCAGAGGAGACAGCATGAGCAAAGAAAAGGAGGGAGGTTAGTCACAGCATAAAGCAACCAGAGCTGGAGACAGGCTTTCAGAGTCAGATCGGAGATGAGCACATTTGGAAATTAGAAGAGGCTCAAGGACAGAATCGCACAAGCCAGCTAGGTTTAGAGTAAGGAGACAAGATCCAGAGAAAGAGAAGAGCTCCGGAAGGTGGTCTGAGTAAAGACACTGAAGCCAAAAAAGGAGACTATTTCTGAGGTGATGCCATGGTGGTTATCTGCCAAGGAACAGCACTACCCACCCCATCCAAACTTCTCCAAACACAAAGTTGTAGGTAGAACTTCCAACTTTCTATTATGCTATGACCAACCCCAACCTCCTCTGGCCAGGGGTGGGCATTTTTCCACCAGAATTTTGGGAAAAAGTCTGATTTCCACATGGCTGGGCCTGAAACAAGGAAAACCCAAGTGTTGTTTCTGCTAGGGGGACAACAGAAAACAGAAAGCTGGTCTGCAGTGAGAAAGTTGGTCTGCACAGAGCAGATACGTTGAGATGACAAATTGAGCTGGGAGCATTAGTACTGTGACTCTAGATCACCCGTGAGCAGAGCTGAAATCTTATCCCCTTGGATTCCAGGAAATATCCCATATACCTCAATGAAATCCCTTTGTGCCAAATTGTATTTGTGTTGAAAGTATGTTATCTATGACTAAAAGTCTTGACTACCACAGCTTCAAATAGCCAACTGTCAAATACAGCAGTGAACTGGTAGAAGAAGAGGCAGAGCTCTGAAAAGGAGGAGAAAGAGAGAGAAAAGTTGACGCATTAGGCATCAAGCTGCTGGGGATGTGTAACTGCACAATTTGATCACAATCATAGAAGCAGACACCAGACTGCAAAAGTGGCTACTAAGTGCAAAAGATTTCTGTTTTAAGGTATATGGCAATAAAAATCGGGGGAAATGCTAACCTGAGAGAGAAATCTGGGTATGTAAGTAATCAGCTTTTGATAACAGAAAAATCTGAGCATGTTTACAGGAAGGAGAAAGTTTCCAAAGGGTATGGGATGGCCAGCAGAAGAAAGACAATACAGGTCCTGAAAGAGGTGAGGGAGGAGACACAGGGTACATAAAGGGGTTTTCCTTGGACATGGGATGAGGCATATCCCCCCTCCATGAAAGAAGGGGAGAAAAAGAGAGAGAGTGAAAAGTGGAATAAATTTGAGGTAGGAAAGACAGTTTGAAGGAACTTGCAATGAGATGGGCTTAATCAGCCTAGAAAAGCAGGAAGGAAAACCATATGCAGAAGGCAAGGCATTGGATTGGTGACTTAAAAAGCATGAAAATGATTTGAAACTTAACAGGAATGAAGAAAGGATATCAGCTCCATTTGTCCTCAGAGATAGCACCTCCACTAAAGACCCTTAAAAAATATGTGAAGGAATCATTTCCTGGCATTTAACTAATGAGCAGGAATTATAAGTTGGATAAAACACATGAAGAGCCCAGCTTACCTGCTAAACCCCAGCTCTTTCTTATAACACCACAGCACTGAAGGCCGAGCCTTCACAGTTGCTTTGGATAACATGTGATGAAGTATTACCACCTGCCAAACAAAAAAGTCACAGAATTTCAGGCACAAAAGAGACTTTAGAGACTGCCAGGCTTAAGACCTCATTTGACGGATGTGGAAACTAAATTGAGGGCCAGGGAAGGGAAGTGCCCAAGGTCCCAAGGCGAGCAATGACCAGGTTTGGACTAGAAGCCAGGTCACATACAGTTCACCTTGTGGTCAACCCACCACCCCAGGCTTCAAAAGGTATTAGCTTCTCTGCGAATCAATCGAAATACAGAGAATTCACCACTTCCAGGAAATAAAGAAAGGTTCCCACTAGGCATCTTACCAGCCAAAGAGATCTTAATGCCATTATGTCCTGAAACAGCAGAGTGCTTAAACATGCTGATTCTTTGAACAAGATAAAAAGTAATTCAGGAAGCATTTACCAGGCCATACCTGATCTTTTCCTCGATCCCCAACTACAACAAAGAGAGATCTTTGCCGCTCAGCTACTCCATTCTCAATGAGAATCCGGATTCGGTTATCCACCTTTTTCCGATGCATGGTGAAAAATTATTACTAAAAGAGAAAGAAATACAACTGGCCATGCGCACTAGATTGTCTAAGGAACATTAGCTGGCTGCCTCTTGTGGGGCCAGGGACTGTGCTAGGCATATCTATAAATATTGTCTTACTTAACCCTCTACGAGCTCCACAGGAAGACATCAGCCTCTAGTTTTAAACTCAGGAAACCTTAGGCTTGGGAGGTGAGAAAACCTTCCCTCAGCCTGGAAAGCCTGTAATTCACCTCTATTAAAGATTTTTTAAAAGTCAGAAACTTGTATATTCAAAAAAGTAGAAGAATGACTAAAATACATAAGGAGATATCCAAATATCCAAAGCATTTTGTTTGTTTTGGAGACGGAGTCTCACTCTGTCACCAGGCTGGAGTGCAATGGCATGATCTCGGCTCACTGCAACCTCTGCTTCCTGGGTTCAAGCAATCCTCCTGCCTCAACCTCCCAAGTAGCTGGGACTACAGGCGCATATGTTGGCCAGGATGGTCTCGATCTCTTGACCTCGCAATCTGCCCACCTCAGCCTCCCAAAGGGCTGGGATTACAGGTGTGAGCCACCACGCTCGGCCAAGCATTTTTAACAACTAAGGATATGGATATAGATGCTTATGACAGGTTCATGACAGAATAAAGTATGATAACATTTCTTATGCATACACATAACAGAGGGAAAAATAAAAAAGACTGGAAGGAAATACCAAAGTATAAAGTAGCTACTTCTGGATGGTGGGACTTTTATTTTGTTCTTTTGTTTTTGTGGAATCTTAAAAAATTCACGTGTTACTAATAAAGTCAGGGAACTCAATAACCATCAATGAATAATTCCATGATGTAATGTGTCCAGCTGTTTCCTCATTTTAGGGAAAACGATACTGAAGCCTTTGTACAGACAGACCTCAAAAGTTCTCGCCGGGAGTGGTGGTTCACGCCTGTAAGCCCAGCACTTTGGGAGGCCGAGGCGGGTGGATCACCTGAGGTCAGGAATTCGAGAGTATGGCGAAACCCCGTCTCTGCTAAAAATACAAAACTTAGCCGGGAGTGGTGGTGGAGCTGCAGGAGAGGCTGAGGCAAGAGAATCACTTGAATCCGGTAGGCGGAAGTTGCAGTGAGCCGAGATGGTGTGCCATTGCACTCCAGCCTAGGCGACAGAGTGAGACTCTGTCTCAAAAAAAAAAAAAAAAAGTTCTGTGATTACCTACAGTAAAATACTGCATCATCACAATAAATACATTAAAAAAACATCAGAAATATCACTGTAAAAGTAACATGCTACTTAGATGTAAAAGTGACATGCTACTTAGAAACTCTGGTACCTACTGCATTATAAACATAAAGCTCGTTTACTGAAACTTACCATACCTTAACTGTCCCTTCTAACCTTCCAATCCAAACAGATTTTAGCATATGTCTTGCTATAAAACACTAAGTCACTGTCAAGGACCCCAATTTATACGTAAAGGAGAAAGTATAAAGAATTCAAATATCCCGAGGCAGAAAAACGACAGACAGAATTCACACTCAAGTCTTCCTGACTCCAAAGCCTGAGCTCTTCCCACTTTACCAATCTTCCCAACTTGTAAACCTTGTGTTGCCGGCCACATAAAGATCCCGCAAAAATCAATCAACGACTAATCAATGGGGGCTGCCTTTTGCTCTGGCTACTGCAGGAGCCCCAGAAGTAGTACCACAAGGCGCTTGACTTCAAGCTTGCATTCTTCTTGAAGAAGGTATTTAAGAGAATGAGATGAGGAACAAGAACACAGGTAAAATTAGATGTAAAAAAAAAATAGCTATACTGAGGGACCGGTCAGATGAAGGAAGGGCTGAGATTACTATGGGCTGAAGCTGTCATGGAACGCCTGGATGGGGAAGGCCTTGAAGGAGATGATTATTTTTCGCTCACTCATTCGTCTATCTACACATAACATCTATGTGGCAGGCACCATTTTAGGTGCATTGGCAAACAAAACCAAGTCCTGAATGTGACTGCTGAATAAAGATAGTATAAAGGAATGTGCACAGTGAAGGATTTAAGAACGTGGAAGGATCTGGAATCAGATTACCCTAAGTATAATGCCCAGACCTGCAGCCCGGCACTGCGGGCAAGCTCCACGGAAAGCAACTGTTGTCACCCACCCATTCACCCCGACTCCCCAGTTACAGGCACTTAGAGGGTGGGTATCGAGCCACGCAAATCCCCGAGGACGCTCGAGAAGCACGCGCCGAGAGCGGCTGCGTATTGGAGAGGTGATTCTGTTATCTTGGAGCGCCCCAAAAGAGGGGTGGAGGACAGTCGGCGTAGGCCAGGTATCCGTCCGGATGCAGAGCCTTCATCCTGAGGCCGGTCCCCTCTCGGCCCAGGAAGAACACAGACACCCATCTTGGCATCCATACCCGGCCCTCCCGCGTTGGGTACCTGCGCCCCGAGCCCGGGGGATCCCAGCCAGTGGAGAAGGGGAAGCACGTGGGAGCACGGAACAACTCCGAAAGAGAAGGCACAGCTGACGGCCCCTAGCGTATGCCTGGTGGCCGGGTCACGTAGTAAGCCTGGCTCCGCGGCACGCGTCCCTCTCAGGAACTGGTAGACAGCACGTGCGCAAGCGCATTAAAGTCGCAGAGATGGCGAGCGAGAAGGGACCTTCCTCAAGGCTGTCGCTGAGTAATGACGTAAGCCACCAGAAGCGGAGCTGAGGCCTAGATGTCCACTGCGGTTGCGCATTTTAGTCCCACTGCTCGCGGTAGCTGGGGTGTTGGCTGCGGTTTGCCTCTTCACTTTTCATACCCCGGCTAAAGTACCTTGGCTAAGAAGGGCAAAATAGATGTCCGCACCCCAGGGCCTGCCCACGTAGGTCCAGGGTTTTCAGCGTCAGCCTGGTTACGCGAGACGCGACGGATCCAACGATTTGTGTTCAATTTAACCGATCCCCGTTAAGTTGAGGAAACTCGGCCAACAGACCTATTTTATTGGTTTCGCTTGGCCCTCCACCCCCACAGTACTGACCTTACAGATGGGAATCCTGTAATCTACCCATGACGGCGGCCGCTGTACTTTGCAGGCTCCCATTAGGCCTGTATATGGTCGTCAAATGAAATTACTCCCCCTGGGCTTCCAGTGAACTCCAAGAACATGACTACAGGGACAACCTATACATAGTGTTGCATTCTTGACTTTGGGGCAGATCGCTGAACTTCAAAAAACATTATCAACTGCTTGATGTTTCCTCCTGGATACCGCAAATGTCTGAATCCAAACCCCTTCCCCAGATACACACTTCTAATTTTAATGTCATCAGCAGCACTACCCATTTAATCCAACATCCATCATGAAATTATTTTTTAGTTCATTCAGCAAAATGTGAATATGCCCATGCACTATTCTGCTCACTAGGGATAGTGACCAAAATGTTCCTGCCCCTCGTGGTTGATTCTAGGTTAAGTTTTAAATGCTATTAAGCAAAAGTATCCAGTGAGTAAAGTGACTAAGGGTACTACTTTAGAAACGAACACTGAAGGCCTCTGACGGGGTGACACTGGATGGAACAAGGACCTGAAATTTAGAAAGAATGAGCCCTGAGAATATGAGTGAAAAACTTCCCCATGCCAAAGATGTACATACAACAGCTCCAAGATGGGGGAGTCCTGGCAAAGCAGTCAGTGTGGCCAAAGCAGTGGGCAAGTGAAGGACCAGATTTAGAATTTAATTCTCGTCATGATGAGAAACCACTGGAGTTTGTGGGGGACAGGGAAATGAGAAAATCTGCTTTGCCCTCTTAAAAGGCTTCCTGTTATGCAAAAACTAAATCACAGGAAGGCAAAGGTAGAAAAAAGGAGAACAATTATAAGCTATTGTTGTCACCTGTGCTAGGATGGTAGTCGTGGTAGTGGTTAGAAGTATTAGATAACTCTGGATATTCAAGTTAGAACCACGTGGACTCACTTAAGGATTAGATGCAGGTTATAAAAGTACATTGAAGATGGCACCCAAAACATTTGCTCTGAGCAACTGGATGAATGAACAACTGGTGTTGGGTAATCGAGGAGTTGACTTGGAATATTGAGAAATTCATATCAAGATGTTGAATATGAGTTTTGAGAGGTTTGGGACCTAGAAATATTCAGGACTAAAATGCTGATCATATTCAAAATCATGGGATTGGATCAGATCACCCAGGGAAGAACACAGCTAGAGATGAAGTCTGACATCCAAGACCTGGAGAAATCAGCAAAGGATACTGAGTAGCGACCAGTGAGATAGGGAATCCATAGAATCCATTCACTACCACCACCCCATCCGCACCTTAAGTTGGAATCCATTTCTCACATGGGCCACTCCAACAAGCCTCCTTACCATCTCTTGGTCCATATATGTTGTTCATAGCATTGAATGTTCTTTAAATGGTAACTTTATTAGGTGAGCCACCAACCCCACCCCAAACAATACAGCCTTTTTTTTCTTTTTTGAGACGAAGTCTCGCTCTGTCGCCCAGGCTGGAATGCAGTGGCACGATCTCTGCTCACTGCAACCTTCACTTCCCGGGTTCAAGCGATTCTTCTGCCTCAGCCTCCCAAATAGCTGGGACTACAGGCGCATGCCACGACGCCTGGCTAGTTTTTTATTTTTAATAGAGACGGGATTTCACCATACTGGCCAGGCTGGTCTCAAACTCCTGACCTCGTGATCCACCCGCCTCGGCCTCCCAAAGAGCTGGGATTACAGGCACGAGCCACCACACCCGGCCCAACACACAGCTTTAAAACCTTCAATAGTTTGCAACTGTTCTTAAGAGACAAAACATGGGATGCAACTATTATGCCGTCCATAGTAGCCTTTACCTGTTTCTCTAACCTGTAACTCTGCTAGTCCTTTCTCTTTCCACTTGATCCTGATAACTTTCTCAGTCACTGGTGATCAGATGTTTAGGTATGTTCTTCTCTCCCTTTCTGACTAGTCTGCTACTCCTCATCCTTCAAATCTAGCTCAATTACCCCTTTCAGTTAAGTCTCCCCTGATCATTTTAACTAGGGTATACACTCAGTCATGGCTTTAATATCTGCCATCAACCACATTGCTCCATCATGGCATTTGCTGCACTTTGGTGTCATCAGTCTTTGATTAGACAGTTCAATGAAAGCAGAAACCACAGTAATTTTTGTCACCACTAAATGCCTAGTGCTTGGCATGATGCTGGGCAAAGGATACCCTAATTTGCTGAATAAAGCCTTAGTTCAGTTGCTTAATACAGTGTGTCTCCCTATTAAACACAGTACTTAAAATTGGTATTTCCAAATAAGCATTAATACACAACTGCCTTTGCTAGATGATCAGGAACAAACTGCTGATCTTCCACTGCCTCTACTCAAAACAGCCGTACTGCTTATGTAACTGAATTAGGCTTCAGAACAGCTTGTTAAAAGTAGGATATTAGTAGCAGAGGCTGAGAAGTGTATCAGAAGATGAGGCTATCAGGTTGCTTTTATAAACCTTTTCCTCTCTTCACACCAGTAGCACTTCTTCACTTACAGCTTTTGCTGGATAGTTTTTAACAACTTAAGCAGACTGCGTTCAAGGACAGTGAGAAAACCAGACTTTCATATAATTTAATCTAGTGTAATTTTAAACATTCACTAGTCTTTTGCAGTATTTTTGTAGGATTCAAAATGTAAAAAGGTATGAAGATGAGCCTTAACAATTTACTTTCGTTTTCCTGAGGGGTCTTCCTCCCCGTTAACTCCATAAAAAGGACAAGATCAAGGGCAATACTGATTCTGTGAAATCTAACTTATAATCAACTAAAATTTAGAATGCCTAAAAACAACCCAAGTGGAATGCAGATTCAGGAGCTTAAACATAAAATGAAGGGTTTGAATTCGGCACTTATCTGCATTCCATTTCCTCTAGTTATATTACGGAAAATATAGTGAACAAATGTCCTAAAACACTTAGGAAGCTGACTGCTCAACTAGTTGTTAACTGATCACCTCAGTTAATGAACCTTCTGAGAATAAGCACACATTCTATGTCTCCTTTAAGTGGAAAAGTCTCCCACGTAAGAGCTGCATATAAAAGGAGACAAAAGAACTGTAGAAGCTAACTGATTAGAAATACTTAAAGGATATTTGTTTTAATATCAAGGTACAATGATTGAAAAAAACTTTTCCATATTTTTTAGGAATTAGGATCTGGAAATAAAACTGCCCTAATCAAGGTAATCAATGACATTCTACCTTTTTAAGTTTCATATCCACATGAGATGATTTATATTATGCATATACAAAAGTATTTTGTATGTGAGCTTGCTACACCAAGAGGCTACAGTGACATGTGTGACAATCATTTCCTTGAAACTCTGCTAAAATATGCATTTGACCAAACAAAAGGCCTTCTGCAGCTAGGACAAGCAATCACATATTATACAGAATGCTTAGAACCAAGATTCAGATCTTAATGCGACTTACTGAAAACTTCTCTGCCCCATAATGAGGCACCCCTTTAAAAATATGGTCTGAGTAGAGACATAAAAGATATACATTTAAACTGTGATGGTAAAATAACCAAAAAAAGAAAAATTATAGTTCAAAAAAAGGAACAATTCTTTGAAAAAACATACATAGAAACAGTCAAACTATGAACACCTTTACACATTCACAACATCTGCACTAATGCATAGAAGTTCAAAACCTAGAAGGCATTTCTCCCCCATCCCTTCTCTGAAACTGATTCAGAGGTCACTGTGTGAAGAACTTACTTCAGTCCTGCTTGTAAATGTCATGAAATTATTTTCTACACAGATAGCAAATTTAGTTTTATATAGGACTGCAAGCATACATCATCTAGATTACCCAGTAAACAACAAATATTTTATCCATTCCCCTAAGATACAGGTAACATATGGTTGTGGTACATCCCAGGCAGATGTCATTTAAAGCACGCAAGGGGAGGTGCTAGCAAAAAAATACTCATTTGCCAAAGTAACAGGTTAACCCTTCCAATATGATGTACCACAACCACACATGAGAAAAGTCAAGAACTTATTTTATTTTATTTTAAAATAAACATTGAAGATCCCCCATTTCCCACCACCCTACAAAACTTTTGAATGTGGAATGTTCAACAGCCTATCCATTTTGGTAGGTTACAAAACCAGCAAAAACTCCAGTTGTCTAATGATGAATGTTTGAGAATAGTTTTGTTTTTAAATAGCTGAGCACCTACTGGAAGAATTCCTGGGCTAAATGCTGAAAATAAAATTTAACTTCTGCACAGAAAATACCATTAACTTAGTAGCCTTTGCTTAAAGGTGGGATTAATTCTCCATGAAGTCAGAATGAGACAATAAGCAGCATTAAGTTCATAGGCACACAGAACTAGTGCTCAAACTGCTAGCACAAATTCCAACAGAGTACATAAGGCTAAGTCACTACTCAAGTGTCCATTTCCATCAAATTTAGAGACTCTCCCTATGCATCTAAGGGAAGGAATTATGACTTTGAATATAAATGCCTCCAGGAGAAACGGAGAATTCAGTTAAGGTTAAATTAGACAAAAGATAATAAGTGCAAGTACTAGAGAAATATTGCTGGAGATAAACCATAAAATTTGTGACACTAACGTGGCATGGGGTGAATCACATAAGCTGCTAGCTGTTGAACACCAGTGTTTCAAGATACAACTTTTATAAACATGTTTTATTTGTTTTGCTTATACCATCAGAACTGAAACTACTGTCTGTGATTTCCCTGAAACAGGGAAATCAATCTAAAACACATACTGGTGCCTTTCAAAAGATAGCAATTGAAAAGGGTGGTAGCAGCAGGCATTTGGTATCTTTTCCTTTTAAAAAAAAGCTTTCAAGCTGAAGGAAAAACATGTGACCAAGAGTGTTATGATTATCCACTAGAGATTTTCATCAGTACCTGTACCAATTTAGGTGACAATACAGCAAAATCCAAGGATTAGTGACAGACAATGTACATGTCATAAGGAATGATAGATAGTACCAATCCTTACAAAAGTCACTGTCTCAAAGAAACTGTTAAGTGTTCAAAAAGGTATCTAAATATTTCACATTAAGTACAGAAGCGGCCATCTGGATTACATCCCATATTTGTTGCATATTTTTCAAAAAGTGCCAATCAAAGCCTAATTTTGCATCTTGGCTTTGTCTTATACAGTATCAGTTGTTAAAAAGCATTTTACATGTGTTTTTAACCACAGTTGTTTGGCCAGATGAACAGTGCTGTGTCAAAAGCTGGTAGCCAGCCTTATATGTGTGATTAGGACCCATGCATAATTTGGTATGCATCTGAACGTTCAGTGCTCCAATTTAACCGGAAAAGCTGTGAAATGCAGTTGTTCTGCCAAACCACACTCCACTCCTTTCATCTTCGTTTCTAGGGAAATAATTTAGTTTGTCAGTTATCATTGAATAACTCGAGGGCTGATTTGTAGATTTTATCCAATGTCATAAAAGTCAATCTTGCCTTTTTCAAGCCACTTCAAATAACTATGGAGATTATTATCACCCTGTAAAGTATATTGTTTTACTCCTAAGCAAGGGTGAGGAATCTGAGTATCATGTGCAAGGCTCAAGATGACGCTTAGGACAGAACATGCAGAGTAAAAATAGTTTCCTTCCATATCCAGGTAATAGAAAGCTGACAATTGTAGTCCTGTCTTTATGGGATGAAAACAGTCCCTTTACAATAAGTTTCCTGAAAGGGAGAACAAATAGATAATAACTCTTCTGGTAACATATTATGGTACACTGGCCAGTGTGTTTTTGGCGATTAAACATAATCCTGTGAATCAGATTAATTCACTTGCTGAGTGTTCATTTGCGGCATCCCTCTGTTGGGTCTTGGGGGCCCTCCACGACCTAGAAGACAAAAATGGCATTTGATTTTTCTTTCAAATATTATTTGTTTTGCCTTCAAGCAGATTTTCATCTGAAGTCAAGAAGCATGTGGGCAGCCTGTCACCACATTATTAGGCTTAAGAGGTCAATTCTTCAGTGTTCAAGTTTCCCCTGTCCTGGAAGTTGTCATGCGCAAATTTGCTCATGTTCTCTTAGCTAAAAGAAGAGTAAAGCTAATGGAGTATTCCACCAGTACTCATTCATTCATTCATTCAACAAGTATTTATTGAGTGCCTACTATGTGCCAGGCACCATCATCAAGCGTTGGGAATAGATACAGCAGAGAAGACAGACAAGGTACCTGCTCTCATGGAGCTTACATTCTAGTGTACACTCTAGCTTACATTTCAGTAGTAAGTAACATCATACTATCAAAATTAATAAAAGCACCAGAATGAAAACAGACCTTATTACCTAAACTGTTAAAAAGAAACTACATAACATTCAAAACTGTATAATGACTTTTAACAGATAAAATAACTTTTTACATGCTGTTAAAACAGATTTTTAGCTATCAGTTAACTCAACTTTCATCGAATATGCTACAAGGTGGGAAAGAACATAACCCACATTCACATGCAAATATCCTTTGATACTTCTAGTCAAGTCAGTAATTCCCAAGTGATCCATTAATTTTTAGAAAAATGTACCTTTTTCCTGGCCAGTTTCTACTAGTATTCAAATCAAAGTACGTTGTAATTCCTCCTTAACACACATTTTATACATGTTATGGCCAATAGAGGAAACTTGTTTGATGTTTAACCTCCCTCAAATCAGAGAACCATTTAGAATTTCAGACTACATGAAATGCTAGCTCTAATTGTTAAATAGGTTAACTTCCTGCCAAAATGGGAAGCAGTTTTCCAACAGTAAAAGAAAAACAAAAAACTCTCTAAACCTGTAATTTTTTTTTAAGTATAGCTCAATAAGTTAGGAATTTGGGAGTTTTGTTTAAAAGTCAGAAATAACTTGATATTTATATCACTAATAGAGGTCCAAAAGGCATTGCAAATTCCATTAGTTCTATCACTTCTAAATGGTTCTCTAAATGTTAACTATGGCTTATCCGGCCATTAAAGGGTGTCTGGCCCTAAAATATAATAGGCATGTTTCAAAAAAATGAAAGAGGAATAATAAATTTATATAAATGTTCAATCTCATTCCAAAAATGTCTTACAAAAATGTTTCAGTAAGTACTTCCTAAAAACATTTAGCAGGTTTTAGGACCTGAAAAATAATTTTCAGTTGGAAAAACACTTTTTCTGAGAAGAGAATATGTTCTAGTTTTCAAGACAGTTTATATAGTAACAGGGAAAGTCATTCAAAAATTAAAATTTGGGCCCAAGATTAAGTTTTAGAAACAGAGCATTTCATTTAATCCCTAGCAACAAGTCTGGAAAGGATAAATGTATTCCTAACATGCAGACTATTAACAGCTCTTCCAAGGCCAGAACAGAAGCTCCACTTAGGAGCTAGGATCACCACCACAAAATATTACCTCGTGGGGCTCCCCGTGGTCCACTCTGCCCAGAGCCTCGCTTGAAATTCTGCTGATATCCATCCTAAAAGACAAGCTAGTTAGTACTGAAAAGGTACTTTTTAAAAAATGCTTACCCATCTATTCTTTCAGTCTAACACTCAGTACAGAATTCTTCCTTAATCTTTTAGACACTTCAGTATCAGTTTATCACAGCTACACCTTGTTCTGTAATTGTTGTACTTCTCCTATTCTCAAAGAACATTCAGTGAAATATATTTCTCTGCTCTTGGAAATCACTGTCTTTAACAGGCTTTACTAAAGGAGTACTGATGTTGACTGCTAAAAGCTTTTGTTTCAACAGAGTGTCTTGGACACCACAAAGTTAACGCCAAATTAGTTACTTAGGTTCATTAAGCAACAACACTAAGTCACTTTCATTGGTATATTTAGTTCAGGTTTACACTTTAGAACTACTTTACCTACCCGTTGATAGCCAGAGTAATCCCGGGGAGCACTGAACTGAGACTGTGTATAACCACTGTTTGGAGTGTTAGAGAATGAAGGGCGGTAACCATCATATCCTCCTAAAATTTAGGACAAGAAAAGAAATAATTTTCTTATCTTCACAAGGAATTTTTACTTTTTTATTAATGAAGACGGGAAGAACTAGAAATTATAAGCCAGGCTAGTTAATCAAATTAATCTCCAATTTCCTATCTTGATCCAATCTGTTTATAAATTTCTGTAAGTACTAACTGCCCCTCAGAAGATAAACTTTTAACCCATCTATGCATGTAAACACACATCTGTACAAATATAATAAACAATCCCCATAAGTTTTGGTAATGTGGAAAATACTTATCCTCCAGGAGATAGTGGTAGACATTAATTTGACATAACCAAATGAACAAAAATTCCATGATTTGTTATTTAAATAACAAATTATACCAAATACACAAATTATACCAATTGTACCAAAATATACATTGTTTAAATTGCACATAAGAGGCTAATGCAGATACATCCTTCCCAAAAACTGTGTGATATATTTTACAAATCAAAAAATAATTTGAACTAGTAAAAGGTCATTAGAACCTCCTTTTTTATTTTTTTACCTCTGAATCCATTGGCAGGGCCCCGGTATCCATTCATCAAGCCTCTAGCACCACGGGAGCCTCCACGAGACACACCACGACTATTGTAATAGGGCTGATTGCTACGTGGAAATCCAGTGTTCTGCTGAGGAGGCTGCTGGTGGTTACCAGTCACTTGATGGGACTGGTCTGGGGAACCATGGTAAGTGCCAACCACTATAATTTAAAAAAGAAAAAGATATATATATATACACAGCTCATTACCGTTTGTTCTCCCACGCACTTTCTAGTTTAAGAAGTGTCTTATACAGTCTCCTTAAAGTTTAATCCTTAAATTTGCATACAATGATAAGAAAAACTACACATGAATAAAGTCTCTTACCTTTCTCCTACCCTTAGACTCAGCTATTGGGGGTAAAATTCTCCAACCACAATTCCAAACCTTTGAAAGCAGGGTGCATGATTGATCCTTCCAAACAAATTATTTGAAAGGCTATATTAACGTCTTCTGAAAGGCATCTACTTTTTAGCACAAGAGACCCAAAATAACTCAAAAGATTTACTCTTAGTACATTACCATTTTGTACCATTTAATTACTTCTTTTCATTATAAAGCTCCTTAGTGGTAGAAGTTTTCTTATTCTTTTAAATATCCTTTTTTTTTACTTAGTAAAACATACAAAACCACTCTCTCATATTTAAGCAGCTATATGGTAGAATATGTCATCAACTACATAGTTTAATCAGCAGAGGCCTTCGACTTGTAGCCCTTAATGCCAAATTCCATTTCAAAGTATTTAAAATGGCAAGTATAGCCAATTTAGAAAACAATCACATGGTACTCACATTGGCACTCAACCCACTTGAAGGTTCTAGACTAAGGTACACACTAACATATATACCAGCTCCATCCACAATGGAGAGAGTTCTAGAATCTAGAAATTTTCAAAAATTCAATACTACAGAACAATGTTTATAATTCAAAGAGGAGAAGAAAACAGGGTGCTAAAAGTACCTTTGGGAGGTGAGGAAGGCAACAGAACAAAGGAAGGCCCACACACTAACAACAACGGTCAGAAGCTGCTGGCCAACCCAAATCTCCCCTTTTGGGGCAGAGAGAAAAGCAGCTGTATGACTCTTGAAAATCTTTACTTGACCTATTTTACACCCTTAAGAAACTCCAAATACATTAATAGTTGTTAGAATCCTATTTTACGATGAAAGCACTAGGGAATACCTAGAGAAAAAGAGAGAGCCACTGCTCCTCTTGAATTACTTAGTAAACCAACTACATCAGTGTCATCTTTTTACATAGATTGCCTTTTATTATATTCCCAAAATTTAAAATTGTAAGTGAATGACAAATACACATAACATTTTCCTTGTAAAATGGTTCATGTGTATCCATGTACAAAGTAGCCAAAAGAACTGAATTTTAGAATCACTTTTTATCAATAACAGCTTTTAATCTTGATCAAATCTCACTGTAAGAAATTCATAGCCAGGCTGGGTGTAGTGGCTCACGCTTGTAATCCCAGCACTTTGGGAGGCCAAGCTGAGCAGACTGCTTGAGCTCAGGAGTTTGAGACCAGCTGGGCAACACAGTGAGATCCCATCTCAACAACAACAACAACAAAATACAAAAAATTAGCCAGGCATGGTGGTGTATGCCTGTGGTCCCAGCTACTTGGGAGGCTGAGGTGAGAGGATGGCTTAAGCCTGGAAGGAAGAAGTTGTAGTGAGCCGAGATCATACCACTGCACTCCAGCCTAGGAGACAAGAGCCAGACTCTGTCTCAAAAAATGAAAGGAAAAAGGAAAGGAAAGAAAGGAAGAAACTCACAGCATAATAACTTAAGTGTGATCTTTATTTTATTTAATTTTCACTTTTAAGACAAGGTCTAGCTCTCTCAACCAGTGTTGCTGAGGTTGGAGTTCAGTCAAATAATCTTGGCTCACTGCAACCTTGAACTCCTGGGCTCAAGTGATCCTCCGGCCTTAGCCTCCTGAGTAGCTACAACTACGGCATTCACCACCTTACCCTGCTAATTTCTGTATTTATTTTATAGAGGTGGGGCTCTGTGTTGCCCAGGCTGGTCTCAAACTCCTGGTCTCAAGCGGGCCTCCCAAAGAGCTGGGATTACAGGCGTGAGCCACCACACCCAGCCTTCATTTTATTTTAAAATACCCAAATTCCTACTTAAATTTTGGTAAAGTATAAACTTGTAGGCCATTTTAAAAAGCCAAAGATTCTGTCATGTTGTTCCTGATTAGACACTAATTCAAAATAAAATTTCTAGAATGATGGGACATACTGAAATGATTTCTTCAACAAATATCAGGCCGGGCATGGTGGCTCATGCCTGTAATCCCAGCACTTTGGAAGGCCAAGGCGGGTGGATCACCTGAGGCCTGAGGCAGGAGGCCAAGGCAGGAGAATCGCTTGAACCCAAGCGACTGAACCTAAGAGGCAGAGGTTGCAGTGAGCCGAGATTGCATCACTGCACTGGACAACGGCCCACAATGTATACATATTATTTCATCATGAACGCCTGGCCTCAAGCAATCCTCCCACCTCAGCCTCAAATGTAGCTGGGATTATAGGTGCCAGCCATGAAGCCCACCCACAACGGACACACATTTCAACACATCATGCTGTATACCATAAATACACATATATATAGTTTCTACTTCTCAATTAAAAATAAACAAATGAACTTTTTTTTAAAAAATAGAAAAAGCAATCCATGTACTTATCAGTGGGAGAAAGTCTTCGGCAAGAAGGAAAGTAAGTATGAAGGCCCTGAGATTAAAGAGAACTTGCTGCGTATGTGACTGGTGTGAGTGTAATCCCAGCACTTTGGGAGGCCAAGGCAGGCAGATCACTTGAGCCCAGACCAGGAGTTCGAGACCAGCCTGGACAATATGGTGAAACCCTCTCTCTACTAAAAATACAATTAAAAAAAAAAAAAAAAAATTAGCCAGGCATGGTGGCCTGTGCTACTTGGGAGACTGAGGTAGGAGGATCCCTTGAACCCAGAGGCAGAGGTTACAGTGAGCCATGGTGATCACACCACTAGTTTTTATCATTTGGAAGCTGAGCATAGTATAACTGATAACTTCTATCAGAGTATGGAAGATTCGAGCTTCATATTAGTGATACTGAATACTACAGGATATGTAAGAATTTACTATTGAAAAATCTAATGCTGATCCAAGTTTACCAAGAAATTGAATAATTAGAAAATTTTACAACTTTTCAAAATCGGGCTGACAAAATGAAAGTATTAACTCCTCTGACTGCTGGTTTGTTGTGGGATTCCACTTAAATTCTGAGAAATTAAAGAACCAAAGAACTAAAGGAGACATCATGGTGGCTCATGCCTATAATCCCCATGCGTTATAAGGTAGAGGTGGGAGGACTGCTGGAGGCCCTGAGTTTGAGAAAAGTCTTCAGTCCTAGCTACTTGTGGGGAGTTAAAGGCTCCAGTACAGGATTTGAGCCCCGGAGTTAAAGGCTCCAGTATCTGATTACACCACTGCACTCCAACCTGGGCAACAGACAGAGACCCCATTTCTTAAAAATATATATATATATATAAAAAACTAAAGTATCTCTATCGAGCTAGACAAAGTAGTTCATGCCCATAATCCCACCACTCTGGGAGACAGAGACAATAAGTTCACTCAAGGCAAGGAGTTGGAGACCAGCCTGGCATCATAGTGAGCTCCTGGAGACCCTGTCTCTACAAAAAAAAAAAAAAAAAAAATTAGCCAGCCATGGTGGTAAGCACCTGTAGTCCCAACTACTCAGGAGGCTGAGGGAGGAGGATCATTGAGCCCCGGAGTTTGAGGCTGCAGTGAGTTATGCTGGCATCACTGCACTCCAGCCTGGACAACAAAGTGAGAACCTGTCTCAAATACATAAAAGTGTCCCTACCTATATTACTATCTTGACAGGTATGGTAACTAGCCAAATTATGACCTTACTTGACAAAACAGATTATGTTTCAACCCAGTCCACGAAATGCAGCCACCATGAGTTTTTTCTTAACTTTGTCTAACTGACTCAATGCCAGATATCATGCTAAAAGCCTTCAATCAATTAACAATTAAAAGTATAGTTTATCACCAGGTGCAATGGCTCACGCCTTTAATTCCAGCACTTTGGGAGGCTGAGGTGGGCAGATCACGTGAGCTCAGAAGTTCAAGACAAGCCTGGGCAACATGGTGAAACCCCAACTTTACCAAAAATACAAAAAATTAGCTGGGCGTGGTGGCACATGCGTGTACTCCCAAGCTACTTGGGAGGTTGAGGTAGGGAGGATTGCTTGTGTCCAGGAGGCAGAGGTTGCAGTAAGCCGAGATCGCGGCACTGCGCTCCAGCCTGGGTGACAGAGTGAGACCCCATCTCAAAAAAAAAAAAAAAAAATTGTACAGTTTATGGTAATTCAAGTAACAAATTTAATTCCACATAAATTATACAATGCAACAGGGATATTATGTAAGTTCAGTGACAAAAGGAAAATGGCTATAAAGCCTCCAAAAATTGCACATAATTCACATATACAAGTACAGACTCAATTTAACTCATGATCTGAAATGAAAAATTCATATGGTCTACTACTAAAACAGAAACTCTTGGACACCACCACTCTGAAGTCTAAACTGTCCTAACACTGTCAATAACTGTGCTGGAAAGCAAGGAGCCAATGAGGTGACACTGGATTTCGTACCTGTTTGAAGCTGTTCTTGCTGAAGCTCTGTTTGTTCTACTTGGTGAGGCTGACTAGAAAAGCTCTGGTTATAACTGGCCTGGTACTGATTTTGCTGTTTTAAAGTTTCTGGTTCATTAACAGGAGGAACTGGGGCATTCATATTGAACACCTGTTAGTAAATAAAGTAAATGATTAGTTCATCCTTTTATTCTCTGGTTTATAACATGGCCAAACTCAATGGTGGTTTTACCTCAGACATAAATAAAGACATCACAGAGGTCTCAAACACAAAAACGTCACACACACACACAAAAATCCCTCCAAGTGATTCAATGTGGAAAAAGACATATATACCATATAGTACTTAAAGGGGAGTATAATATGCTGTGAAATGTAAGTAGGGAATTAAAAAAAAATAAAAAGACATGCTATCAGCAGCCTTGGAAATGCTTTTACATATATGAGAAATCTTTTTAAAAGACAAACTCTGGCCTGGCACAGTGGCTCACACCTGTAATCCCAGCACTTAGGAAGGCTGAGGCAGGCAGATCATCTGAAGCCAAAAGTTCAAGACCAGCCTGGCCAACATGGTGAAACCCCGTCTCTACTAAAAATACAAAAATTAGCTGGGCATGGTGGCTTATGCCTGGAGTGTCAGCTACTCCAAAGGCTGAGGCATGAGAATCGCTTGAACCCAGGAGGCGGATATTGCAGTGAGCTGAGATCACGCCACTACACTCCAGCCTGGGCGACAGAGCAAGACTTTGTCTCAAAAAATAAATAAATAAGACAAACTCCTGATGCAGTATCACTTACAGAAATTTGTTCTATGAACTTTAACAGGGTTGAATGTTTTTTCATTTTTATTAACATTGTAATCAAAAGTTATTTTAATATTTAATCTTATGAACTTTCCTCTGAGCACCGATTTAGCTGCACCCCACAGATTATAGTATTATTATTATTTTCTAGAAATTCTCTAAAGGTGCTTGCTCAAGAATCAAGGTAAAGTACAACATCTGAAACTTCAAAATACTTCAGTAAAATAAAAGATTAAGCAAACAGGGCAACTATTAAATCTAGGTAATGATTATATGGATGTTATATTAGTCTATTTCTCTGAATGTTTAAGCTTTTGTTAATCAAATCAAAAGGGTAAAACTACAAATTAAGATGATACAGGCACATCACTCATAAGGCTAAAATTTATCTCTAGAATATCCATTAATATCAGTTAATCTCTGGAATAATCAGTTTATGTTCAATTAAATATACCCTACAGTTAATGAAAGATGCAGACTCAAGCACAGTTAAATGAAGACCTTTAGAAAAGAAAAGAAAATCTACCATGATTCATATTACATACTAGGCAATTAATGTTAGTTAATTTGCTTACCGTTTGCATGGATTGGAATGGAGCTGCATTTACATTGATTCCACTGCTATGTAAAGGTTTGCTTGTCCCAGCCTGAAATACTTGAGGCTGAGACGCAGCAGGAAGGGATGATGATGCTGTAGTCTGGTCTGTATTTAAAGAGATTGTTGCCTAAACACAAAGTGAATAGATGCACTTTAGCGGTAAACTAAACTTAGCCAAACAAAAAGTGAACAGATGTACTAAAGTGGTAAATTAATCTCAAACTTATATGTATTAACAAACTCAAATATTTCATGAAAGCAAAGTAGGTCCAAAAAGAAGAATCATGATATTAATGGTAATGTACCTCTGTTCAATTCATGAGTAAGTGCCTCATCAAATGTATGTGACCCGGTAACAGAACTTGCCTGAATCTGATCAATTGGTTCCTTCTGTGGTCGTTGCTCTGTAGCATGAGAAGGCTGGTACAAGGCTTGAGATGCTGTGTACCCCTCACTTGTGGATGATACCAAAGGAACCTAGACATAAGTAAAGAAATAAAAGCTTCTTCCTGCTTACAAAATTGACTGTTAAAAAAAACAAGTTACCTCTAAGACACATAAGGCTAAGAAATAGATACAACTACTAAAGAAGGGAGAAATTAATACTACCATCTCTCTTTAAATTTGTATAATATAAAACCTAAAAACTGCAAAAATATATATATTTTTGAAGCTCGACGTTAAATAAACCGAAGTCTCGTTATAAAAGCCCTCCACAAGTACTTCTAAAATGGAGAAATCTGCACTAAATTTTAGAATTATGTCTAAACTATGTCTTCTGAAATTCTCAGTTCTAAATAAAAAAGGCTTATTATATTAGAATACATTATTTAAAATGCAAGACTTAAGAAAAACTTAAAGTCATCAAGAGGAAAAATGAACCTAAACATAAAAATAAAGGCTGACAGCTATCCACAACAAATTTGCTGAATTCCAACAGAAGACTTGGACACTGATGAAATTCATATTTTCTTTCATAAGCTAAGAAAGAAACCAAGGAACCAATTAAAACAAAAGTGAAAAAATATTTTTTAATTATTTTTTTAAAATAGAGATGGTGTCTCGCTACACTGCCCAGACTGGTCTTGAACTCCTGACCTCAAGTGATCCTCCCATCTCAGCCTCCTAAAGTACTAGGATTATAGGTATGAGCCACCTCACCTGGCCCTGAAGAAAATAGTTTTATCACTCTTACCTGTGTAGCTTCTGGTTGTACAGGAACTTGATTAGGCTGAGCAAGTCTAGATTCAGAATGAACTGCAAAGGTGACCAAAACATTTTTGTCAAACAAAATTAAATTTTTAGAGAGACGCGTCTAAATACCTTTTATTTCGCTATTAAAGGCTTTTTTTTTGCGGGGCGGGGGGGGGGGTCTCACTCTGTCACCCAGGCTGGAGTACAGTGATGTGATCTTAGCTCACTGCAACCTCTGCCTCCCAGGCTCAAGTGATCCTCCCACCTCAGCCTCCCAAGTAGCTGTGACTACAGGTGTGTGCCACCACACTCGGATAATATTTGTATTTTTAGTAGAGACAGGGTTTCGCCATGTTGCCCAGGCTGGTCTCAAACTCCTAGGCTCAAGCAATCTGCCCACCTCAGCCTCCCAAAGTGCTGGGATTACAGGAATGAACCACCATGCCCGGCAATTAAAGGTAAATTTCTATAGCCAAACCATAAATAAACTTTTTAGCAATCATGAAAGTAAATTGGGAAATGCAGATAAAATTTTAGCTTTCAAGTGAGCATTTTGGTTTACCGGCAGTGGTTATTATTTAATAGTTTACTTTCACAATTGGTTTCATCTTGTTTTTTTCCAAAAGTAAAGTAAAATGTTAATAGAATGCACTAACAAATAATCAGTGCCATGACAAAAGACTTTTAAAGCTGTACAATAAAGTGGCATTATTCATACTCCAGACCTCAGACAGATAGTATTCCATTTTGATCTTTTGTTTCTTCTGAAACAGGGTCTCACTGTGTTGCCCAGGCTGGAGCGTAGTGGCGCCATCATAGCTAACTGTAGTCTCAAACTCTGGGCTCAAGAAATCCTCCCACCTTGGCTTCTTGAGTAGCTGGGACTATAGATGCATGCCACCCTGCCAAGCTAACTTTTTTATTTGACTAATTTTTAATTTTTTTGTAGAGGCGAGGTCTATGTTGCTCAGGCTGGTCTCAAACTCCTGGGCTCAAGTGATCCTCCCTCCTCAGCCTCCCAAAGCACTGAGATTACAGGCATGAGCTACCATACCCGGCTCAATATATGTTAACATAACCAACTTTCAATTTCAAGTGTTTCTAGAGAAAAAGAAAATTTAAAATATGTACTTTTCGGCCAGGCACAGTGGCTCATGCTTGTAATCGCAGCACTTTGGGAGGCCGAGGCGGGTGGATCACGAAGTCAAAAGACTGACACCATCCTGGCCAACATGGTGAAACCCCATCTCTACTTAAAATACAAAAATTAGCCGGGTGTAGTGTGGTGTGTGCCTGTACTTCCAGCTACTGGGGAGGCTGAGGCAGGAGAATCCCTTGAACCTGGGAGGCAGGGGTTGCAGTGTGCCGAGCCAAGAATGCACCACTGCACTCCAGCCTGGCGACAGAGCGAGACTGCGTCTCTAAATAAACAAATAAATAATATATACTTTTTAACAGCCTATATTCAACTCAGCATGCATCTTCTTAACAATTCCCATCACTCTCTCACCTCCCTTCCCAACAATGATTAAACAGATAATCAAAACGACGATCTTTGGTTAGTCATTTAGAAAGCACCCATTTTCACTAGAGAGTCTAATGGACTCAGCATTATGTAAATAACTAAATAGCCTTACAGGTTTTATCAGTGCTATGTATACTGACTTTCACACAATTCCCCAGCTGAGAAAACGACTTACTCTCTTCCTTTGGTAGAGCTCAGAAAATGAACACTAAAAACCATGATTGCTCTCTTGTAGGTGTCACCTTTGATCTGTTTTCTAAAACTCTTGATAGAAATATGAGAGATATGAGCTCCCTTTACTTCAGAAAAATCCTAACTACCTTACACCAAATTAACTGTCATTAAACATACTTTTACTCAGCAATTTCTTTAATGATATTTAACATCATGCAACATTAAATAGGTTATTTTATTTAGTTCCACTTTTGTGCAACTGAAACTGATGTGTTCTGGGAAAAACCAAGATGACTCACAATCACTAATAGTCCTGGAGAGAAGGTCCACTTAACCCAATGGAAGGCACCAACTCTATTTAGTGCTACTACTTCAAATAATGGTGTAAGTCCAGAAAGAGTCTGAAACTGTCTTGTGGTTTCTCTCTTCCCTTTGCCACTTACATATTCCCTTACCCACTTCATTGCTGTGTATTTTTTTAAAGTAATAAAATCCAGAAATTCTCCTAGAAAGCTAAAAGCATTCCAAAAAAGGCACCTCTATTATTTTTACTCCTAGATTAATTTTGAAATTTTAAAAGCCAAGCAAAATTTCACTTGTTAAAGTTACAAAAACAGACAAAACTGGTCTATTATAGTTACAAGTACGGAAGTGGTTGCTATCGCTAGGGGTGAGGGTAACTAGTGATTTAAAGGAAACAACGTAAGTTTCTGGGGTACTGGTAATGTTTCATTTCTTAATCTAGCTGCAGGTGTTTTCAGTTTATAAAAACTCATTAAACTTGCGTATATTTTTCTATATCTACATGCCAATGAAAAGTTTAAAAATAAACAGTTATAAACTACATTTTTAATTCAAATTATAGGAACAATAACATTCTTTTTATCAAATTAAAAGACCTAAGAGTCAAAATTAAACAGTCATTAAAATAAACAAAACTTATTTTCACAATCTTTTTAAAACCTGAAAGTACTGGCCTTACACTTCTCTCTCACATAAAAATGTACCACTACTAACCTGGAGGGCAAACCAGCTGGGGCATGTCCATGTTTTGTGTTGGATTCATAGGCTGTGCAGATACAATGGCAGGATCAAGTGTCTGGTTTTCAAAATCCAGCATTGAATCCTACAGGTTAAGTTAGGATAGAATAAAGTCAAATAATATAAACACTTAAACTTTCTGTTACGGTGTTTGACTAAAATGAACATACCTGTATGAAATTATAGGGACCCTGCATTTGTGCCATAAGGTCTTGTACTCGCTGTCTTCTCACAAGCGGATCTGCCTGAGCCACTGGAGTCAAAGAGTGGGGCTCTGGTACTGAAGGGGATGCAGCCTGAGGTTGCTGCTGGAGTGAATTTACCACCTAAGGTAGAAAAAAAAGGATAAGAAGGAATAGGAGAGCAAAAAAGCTCCACTCACTACCACCATGATGGGTCTCCCACACTACATATACCATCTATACTATAAACAGAACGGGCTTTAATGCAGTTACCCAAATGAATTACATTTATGCCAAATTTAACATTCTGAAAAATGTCATCACTTCTACAGTGTTTCAGTTCCATAAGACCACTATGTAGCATTTCATGTTGATTTACTTATTTATTTATTTTTTCTTCTTTTGAGACAGAATCTAGCTCTGTAGCCCAGGCTGGACAGCAGTGGCAGGATCTCGACTCACTGCAACATCCATCTCCCGGGTTCAAGCAATTCTCCTGCCTCAGCCTCTCAGGTAGCTGGGATTACAGGCACCCATCACCACACCCGGCTAATTTTTGTATTTTTAGTGGAGACAGGGTTTCACACCATATTGGCCAGGCTGGTCTTGAACTCCTGACCTTGTGACCCACCCGCCTTGGCATCCCAAGTGCTGGGAATACAGGCATGAGCCACCATGCCCAGCCTCAGATTTATTTTATAAGCTGCTTTCAAAGAAAGATTACCTGTGTTTACATCCTAAAATAATGTATTTTTCTTAAAACTGTTATGCCTTCTATAGTAACTGGATTTATATATCTATGTCAAATATATATCTATCTCACAACCTGGTACATAGCACTCAAGAAATGTTAGCTATTATTATCATCAAGATTTGGGTTTTTCCCATTCCATTTTCTCAGCCAACACCATAGGATCAAGCTTTACCAACTCATCTAAACTGCTACAGAAGCCAAAGCTCACTCTATTAGCCTTTTCCTAGCTCTAATAATTTCCTCTGGTTATTGTTCTTAGTAATTCCCTGCTCTGCAAGGAAATCCTATCTTTTATTACATCAAATTTATATTATTCTGTCTGGATTTAAAACTGGACAAGTCATACTGGTTGAAACTAGGCAAAATCAGCTATTCCCTTTATAAACAACACAGATAAAAATCACTACCAAAGTGAAACCAACAATCTGTGTAATACCAACTTCGGGATGCTCCAAAAATTCGTGGAATCTCATGTGGATAGCCTTTAGAAAGGCCCACCTACTAGATACAAAGAACAAACCATACTGGCACAGTGGTAAGTAGTATGCTCTTCTCAGATAAAATCCAAAAAATGCTTAACTACAAAGCACCGTATACTGCTTCCCAACTTTTTCCTACTATGTCAATATTTACCTTGCATTCTATGTTCAATAAAACAAATATGCTAATAGTTCATTTCTACTTCTACATCCATGCTAATACATCCCTATTACCTGGCTCCCCTAAAAACATACATCCCATCTACTTAGTCAAGGCTCAATGGGTTCGTACACCTCATATATACAGCTGACATTTGAACAACATGGGCTTGAACTGCACCGGTTCACTTATCCTCCAGTACTCTTGAGATGTGAAACACCTGTATATATGTGGGTCCCGCAGATACATGGCACAACTTGCGTATGAGCAGACTTTGGTGTGTGGGAGTGTCCTAAAACCAATGCCCCTGGTATAACAAGGAACAACTGTAAATCACCTCTACTAATCTTTTTGATTGATTTCTCTTCTAATCCTCCTTTAACATTTCTGAACTGCATTCTTTAATTCAGCAAATATACACTATTTTGTTGGGACTTCCTGCGCAGTATTTTCATCCCAAGTACCTTTCTGGGGTTAAGTGCCTACTCTCTTTATCTTACCAATGGGACATTTTGGTGCTCCAATAGAGGGATGAAGTTGCTGGCACAATTATAACATCTATGGGCCAGGCGCAGTGGCTCATGACTGTAATCCCAGCACTTTGGGAGGCAGAAACGGGCAGATCACTTGAGGTCAGGAATTCAAGACCAGTCTGGCCAAAATGGTGAAACCCCATCTCTACTGGGCAAGAGTGAGACTCTCAAAAAAAAAAAAATCTTTGCAATCTCTTTGGAAAATGGGTTTTTTCCTTCTTCTTTTGAGACAGAGTCTCTGTCAACCAGGTTGGAATGCAGTGGCACGATCTCAGCTCACTACAACTTCTGTCTCCCCAGTTCAAGTGATTCTCGTACCTCAGCCTCCCAAGTAGCTGGGATTACAGGCATGCACCACCACGCCCAGGTTTTTGTTTGTTTTTGAAGTAGAGACTGGGTTTCACCATGTTGGCCAGGCTGGTCTCAAACTCTTGGCCTCATGTGATCCACCTGCCTCAGCCCCACAAAGTGCTGGGGTTACAGGCATGAACCACCGTGCCCGGCCAAGAGAATGGTCTTGATATAAGAATAACATATTAAAAGGAAAAGCATATTACCCTCAGCTTACAGCTATTTTCCTGCACTTTGGGGGTGTAAAGAAAGACATCTAAAAGAAGATCAAAAGGAAGGCCAGGACCAGTTGGTAAGGTTTTTGGACTGTATCTTACAAGTAACAAGGCATCACTGAGAGCCTCAAGTACAAGTAACTTAAAGCTAACTTTTCCAATAATTAAGTTGTGACAATGAATAGGATGGTCTGGAGGCAGTCAGAGAGGAGTAATATGAAGAGAGTCACTGAACTAGACATGAGGACCCGAAAAAAATCATCATTATCAGTTGAGAGACAGCATTAGAAAACACTAGAGGAAGTCTACAGCCTGGTGACCAAACAGCATTAGGGTAAAGGAGGAGTGCAAGATGATACCCCAAAACACAGCTATCAGTGTGGGAGCCCAGATTTTTACAGAGCAACCTAATTTCAGTAAGAGACAAATCATGGTAACAAATTAATCCACAGATAACTTTGTATAAAATAATTTTTTTAGATTGGTTCAGCAAAGCAGGGATCCTATTAAACATCCACAGGGATAAACATTCATTTTTTTGGAAGTAACAGTCTGGTGTAATGAGTCTGTTATTATAATAAATGTACTAATAATGCAAAAAACAATCTTAATTTGTTCTCAGTAGAGATAAAAATTACTAACTGAAGACAAAGACAACAACTTTGCAATACAGAGAACTCTTACCTCAACCGTTTCAACTGTCCACTCATCTACCTGCTCCTTTTCACCACTGGTGAACTGTGTTTCTGCCATGAACTGTCTATTTACATACTGCAAAGCAAAGTAAATGTTTGAGACATTTGTTTGAAAGGCAGCAAAGTAAAGGCAGCATTAAATTAAAATCATACCTCTGTTGATTCAACTTCACTTTGCTCAGTGTACTCTTCTGCTGGCTCAGGTTCTAAGAGGTTAAAAAATGGTGCAAAACAAAAGGATTTTTAGGTCAGTGATACTACTCTACTCTGTGTGATATTGGTAGATACACGTCATTATGCATTTGTCCAAACCCAGAGAATTATAACAGTAAGAGTAAACCCATATGTTAACTATGGACTTTGGGTGATAATAATGTGTCAGTCTGGGTTTATCCATTGTTAACAAATGTACCACTCTGGTGGGGGGGGATGCTGACAATGAGAGAGGCTGTGCATCTGTGAGGGTAGAAAGTAAATGGGAAATCTCTACACCTTCTGTTCAGTTTTGCTGTGAGCCTAAAACTGCTCTAAAAAATAAAGTCGGCCAGGCACAGTGGCTCACGTCTGTAATCCCAGCACTTTGGAAGGCCAAGACAGGTGGATCACCTCAGGTCAGGAGTTCGAGACCAACCTAGCCAACCTGGTGAAACCCCAACTCTACTAAAAATGCAAAAAATTAGCCGGGCATGGTGGCGGACGCCTGCAATCCCAGCTACTCAGGAGGCTGAGGCAGGAGAATCGCTTGAACCTGGGAGATGGAGGTTGCAGTGAGCCGAGATCAGGCCATTGTGCTCCAACCTGGGAAACAAGAGCAAAACTCCATCTCAAAAAATAAAAATAAAAAATAAAAATAAAGTCTATTTTTAGAAATGATGCCATGAAGTGTAATAAATCTTTTTTAAAGTTAAGAATTCAACTAGGCCAGGCGCGCTGGCTCACGCCTGTAATCCCAGCACTTTGGGAGGCCGAGGTGGGGGGATCACCTGAGGTCAGGAGCTTGAGACCAGCCTGGCCAACATGGTGAAACCCCGTCTCTACTAAAAATACAAAAATTAGCCAGACGTGGTGGTGTGTGCCTGTAATACCAGCTACTGGGAAGGCTGAGGCATGAGAATCACTTGAACCCGGGAGGCAGAGGTTGCAGCAAGCTGAGATCGCACCACTGCACTCCAGCCTGGGTGACAGAGTGAGACTCAGTGCCCCCTGCCCCCCCTAAAAAAGAATTCAACTTAAGGCCGGGCATGGTGGCTCACGCCTATAATCTCAGGACTTTGGGAGGCCAATGTGGGCAAATCACTTGAGGTCAGGAGTTCGAGACCAGCCTGGCCGATATGGTGAAACCCTGTCTCTATTAAAGATACAAAAAAAATCGAGTCAGGTGTCGTGGCATGCACCTGTAATCCCAGCTACTTGAGAGGCTAAGGCAGGAGAATTGCTTGACCCTTGGAGGCGGAAACTGCAGTGAGCCAAGATCATGCGACTACACTCCAGCGTGGGCGACAGAACTAGACTCTGACTCAAAAAAAAAAATAAATAAATGCTGGGCACAGTGGCTCATGCCTGTAATCCCAGCACTTTGGAAGGCCAAGGCGGGTAGATACCCTGAGGTCAGGAGTTCGAGACCAGCCTGACCAACATGGTGAAACCCCATCTCTACTGAAAATACAAAAATTAGCCTGGCGTGCTGGTGCGCCTGTAGTCCCCACTACTCAGGAGCCTGAGACAGGATAATCGCTTGAACCCGGGAGGCAGAGGTTGCAGTGAGTCAGGATCACGCCACTGCACTCCAGCCTGAGTGACAGAGACTGTCTCAAAAAAAAAAAAAAAAAAAGAGAATTCAACTTAAATTCCAATTAAGTAAATAGGTTGCCATCACATAATCTGAATTTACTTACAAACTTATTTATAAAGTTAATTAACAGTGTTTTATATTTTAGAAAGTTTTCTTTACCATTTATTCCAGAATTACTTCAGGTTCAACAGTAGCTATTTCAGATAATGTATAATGCAAATAAAGAGCTACTATATTAAAAGCCCTCTCCCGTCTCATAAGTAATAGTATAAAGCAGCATACAGATTAAAAATCTTACTTTACTTAGTAAAGTGGTAAGAGGGGGAAAAAGATTGCCTTATATTAATCTCCAACTATTAACTCCACCAATGTACAATCTTCACTTCTAGTTTCAACCTACTAGCTACCAGTTACTAAGTGCTTACCACGTGTCAGGCACTGTATACACACTTGACATATTTTCTAAATGGGGAACCTGAGGTACAAGAGTTTCATTAACTTGCCCAAAGTTACAGAGCTAGTAAGTGTTGAAGCCAAGATTTAAATTCAGGCACTCTGATTCTAACAAAATTTATGCTCCAATGTTTCCTTGTATTCAGAATTTTACTCATCAACATAAGAGTTATCATAAAAGTACTCACAGTTAAGTGTCTAGCTATATAATTAGTGTTGTGCTACATGATAAAATTAACTGGAAAAGACCCCTTGCCTTGGAGGAATTTATAGTTCAAGATTATGGAGCTATAATCTCCCCATGATTAAAACAAAACAAAACAAAAGCAACTCATACTATTCATCCAATGCACTGGCATAGTAAATAGCAAATCTGGGCATGTCAGACAGAAACCTATTTGAAAATCCTTGTAACAGCTGGCCCTCACCCATACTCCTGCCCATCAATACTACTGCAAAAGAACTATCAGTTTATAATAGTGATCAAGACTAGTAAGACAAATGACTACTAAGACAAAAAATAATGAATACTGGTAGGAATTACTCTTGATAATCTGTCTTAACATTTTGTCAAGGCCGGGCGCAGTGGCTCACGCCTGTAATCTCAGCACTTTGGGAGGCCGAGGCGGGTGGATCACGAGGTCAAGGGATCGAGACCATCCTGGCCAACACAGTGAAACCCCGTCTTTACTAAAAATTCAAAAAAAATAGCCGGGCGTGGTGGCGGGCGCCTGTAGTCACAGCTGCTCAGGAGGCTGAGGCAGGAGAATGGCGTGAACCCAGGAGGCAGAGCTTGCAGTGAGCCGAGATCACGCCACTGCACTCCAGCCTGGGCAACAGAGCGAGACTCTGTCTCAAAAAAAAAAAAAACAAAAAACAAAAAAAAAACATTTTGTCATGCTTAAAGTCTCTTTAAAAATAAAATCTAGTGTACATATATGAAAACTAAGTAAGTGTATAGTTTAAACTTGTAGCAAAATCAAATAAAACCAGGACCCTAAACTAAAGTTGATATCCACCTAATACTCACCAGCTTCAGGTACCTGGTCTTCAACTGCAGGTGCTGAGGCTGCCTCTTCTTCCTCACACAGCCCATTCTGGTGGTTGTGGGTGCTGTCAAAGTAGTTTGACTGAAAAACACGCTCAACAATTTCCTTTAGAACTTTATCTAAGAAAAAGAACATGAATTATAATGTAAGACTTATCTGAGGATGCCTGGCTTGAAGAAGATCCAACATTCTATAAAATATTGTGATTAAAAAATTAACTGTTAATAAAACACATATACACATAAAAAGATTACATTTCACCAAGAACAGAAATGTATTACAGAATGATAGGGAACAAGAAGAATGTAGTTATATTAAACTTTACGGGGTTTTTGTTTGTTTGTTTTTGAGATACAGTCTTACTCTGAAACCCAGGCTGGAGTGCAGTGGCGTTATCTCAGCTCACTGCAACCTCTGCCTCCCAGATTCAAGCAATTCTTGTTCCTCAGCCTCCCAAGTAGCTGAGATTACAGGCGTGTACCACCACGTCAAGCCAATTTTTGTATTTTCAGTAGAGGCAAGGTTTCACCATGTTGCCTAGTGAAGGTCTGACCTCAGGCGATATGCCCACCTCGGCTTCCCAAAGGGCTGGGATTAACAGGCATGAGCCACCATGCCCGGCCTGAACTTTATGTATTTTAAGTAAACTAGTTAGGTGGAAAAAGATGACATTTAACATGTATTCATTCAAAAGTATTTATTCAGCACCTACTACACATTAGACAATATGCTAGGCACTGGGAAAACAAAAAGGTATGTAAAGACACAATATATCCCCTCAATAAGCTTATGGTCTAACAGAAGTGGTATCAAATACAACTACAAAAAACTTACATCTGTGAAAAGTACTACACAGAACTACAATGGACTGGACCCAATCAGAGTGAGGCCACAAAAGGTTTCCCTAGGTAAGTGCTACAAGAGTTGAAATCTAGAAGAGTAGAGGGGAAGAAGTGTTTCAAGGGAGAAGAAAGAGCATTACAAAGTCCTATACAAAAGATGTCAAATACAAGAAAAGGAAAGGAAGCCACTGTGGCTAAAATACAGGGAATAAAGAACATGCATAGGGAAAGACGTGGCTGGAGAAACTGGTAAAGGCCAGACCATGAATGTCCTTGAAGTTAAGGACAAACTTACATAAAATAAAACTGAGATGAAGCCACTGAAGATTTTAAAGAGGGAGAGGGGTGGACTCAGTTAAGCAACTGCATCAGATAAGAGAAAGGTATAAAAGTAGAAGAGAAAGAAGTAGACAATCGAAAGATATTCAAAAACAAACAAAAACTATCAGAATTTGGTGTACCAGGGTATTTTTTAAAAGTGCAGGGCAGAGGGGGAGATGTATGAAGAGTTATTACTTTCAATTTTCTTAGCTTGTATATTATTAATAGATACATAGTAGAGCCACTCCCTGATAGGTCACTGTAAAGAAAAATAAAACTTTGAGGACCATAATGTATCAAAAGCATTGGGAAATTAATCCTAATAAACTACCAACAACTCTTTAGATAATGAACACTTCATATGTTTTCCTTATTTCACTTCAGCGGCTCCTGGCTCAAAACTGTTTTCAAAAAGTTATAGATACAAATCAAATGTACATAAAAACACTAATTTGGGTATATTAGTACCTTCCCATTATAAAGATTAGTACCTTTCCATTGTAAAGATGTTACATTTCTAAGATGTGGGAACAAGATTAGGTAGAAAATAACCCCAAAACAAGCTATAAGCTTAAAGGTTTAATAACACCTTTGTTACTCTTCAACAATGCTCATGAAAATCTGATGAAGCTTGACCTAAAACTACTTTTTTAAGCTAACAAGCTTATACATATAGAACTTGCAGAACTAAAAGCAAAAGGGTAAACACATATTGTACAAAGAAATACAGACCAGAGTAAATGTTAACAAACCAAGAAAATTATTTCTTAAATGAAGAAAGGACAGACAACGACTGGCACCCATTTCCTTAAAGCAAATATACTCTTCTAAATTTTGCCAATTAAAGCTCATACCATTTTGGTGATTAAAGCTTATAATCCAATCTGATTTCTTTTCAACCAATAGCTAAAAATGCATAAATACAGATACTTTCATTTTATGTTCAAAAATCTACCTTCCTAATGCAACCTTATAAATGGCAAAGGTAAGAATCTATTCCCTGATTTCACAGAAGGCTAAAAACGTAAATTCCTAGCTTACTGAAGGAGTGAAACGTAAATGTCCCTTTTTAAAAAAATCAGTTCACAGTTGCATGTTTGAGAATAAGGAGCTCACAAAGAAAACTAGACCAAGTATCAGCATATTTTAAATACAGAAAAAAATTAACATCCTCAAATTAGCAGATGTCTAAGACAAACTAAAGAAAAACTAAGGCAATAACCATGAGCAGAATGTATGAAATGCAATAATTGTTTCACAAAACTTCAGCCATAAAACAAACAGTCCCTATCTATTACCAAAAGCTGTGGAAAGTCAATCTAATGTTAATCTGTCCACCTCAAACACAGTTAAGTTACATACAAGACCATGTGAAGTTAGGACTATCATATTCCCAGTTTTAGTTGTTTGTTGCCGGTGTTCTGATTTCCACATTACAGATTAAACATACAAAGAAACAAAAAAGAAATAAACCAAACAGTAAATAGCAGATGAATGCTATGTATACATTTCTAAATTTTACTCAATTAATATTAATTTTAAATAGGAAAACTAGCTGGGCGCAGTGGCTCACACCTGTAATCCCAGCACTCTGGGAGGCCCAGGCAGGTGAATCATTTGCAGTAAGGAGTTCGAGACCAGCCTGGCCTACATGGCGAAACCCTGTCTCTACTAAAAATACAAAAAATAGCCAGGTGTGGTGGCGCATGCCTGTAATCCCAGCTACTCGGGAGGATGAGGTGATAGAAATCACTTAAACCTGGGAGGCGGAGGTTGCTGTGAGCTGAGATCACGCCACTATACTCCAACCTGGGCAACAGAGTAGACCCTGTCTCCAAAAAAAAAAAAAAAAAAAAAAAAAACTAATTTTTTTCTTCCAAGTGAACTATAAACATAAGAAAATTAGTTTTTAAAGATTCCTAGTTATAAAATCAAAGTTATCACAGTGATACTCACAGGTGGTTCCACATACAGGTTTTTCCTTCCCTTCCAGCAGGTCCCACAGGTGAATGGAGGCATGTTCATACTGTTCATTCAACCTTTTAATAGTAAATAGCTAATTAATAACCTTTCAGTTGTCAACTTAAATACTCAGAAGTTTCTATTATCAAATACCACTAATACCTCAAGCTCATGTCCCGTTCAGGGTCTACTAGCTTATAGAATTCATCCAACAATGACAACTCCTCTTCGGACAATATTGGCACTCCATTCAAACCTTGTTTCAGGTCAGTCCGCACTTCATCATCTCCCAATTTGTCCAAAACATACTGTAGCTCAAGTACAGTTTTTAAACGTTTCTGTTCAGCTTCTTCTCTCATAAGCTGCTCCCGACGTGCTGTCTTCTTTATTGTTTTCTGAATCTGCAAAACAATATAAAAGTAAAACACCAAAATTAGTTATATAAAACTTAGTTCAATCCATTTCAGGTCCAGCTTAAATAAAACATGTTTTACTCAATGAGTGAGATATGACCCCAATACACAAAAGGATGATTCCCGACTTACAAATACAGTTTTAAACATAATCTATTTTAAGCAATTGTTAAAAATTCAGAACAGCTCTTTCCCTAGAAGGTATTTTACTACTGAAATATTACTGATGAAACAATGTGTTTGGGGCTTGTTTGAAAATAATCTAGAGGGCAAACGGAGCAAGGAAATGAATGTGGATTTATATGAAATACGATTGACCATGAGATGATAAATATACAAGCTGGGTACAGGTACAAAGAGTTTCACTGTATTGTTTTCTTTAGTTAGGTATATATATCTGAAATTTTTCATTATGCATATAAAAAGTAAAAATTTAATGAATTTAGAAATTATACAGAAATGTAAAGGCCTAGGCCAATTAAAAAAGAAACCCAACCACAGCAACAATAAAAATCTTACCTCGATCTAGCTCCTCTATGGGCAAATGACCCAAAGTTCTAACTTTGAGTATCTACTAATGACTCACAAGGAAATGCCAAAAACCCACAAGTGCCCCTTTGCCCCAAATAATCCACTGCCAGTCTCAGAAAGATATTCCATCTTACTGAAAAGAGTGCCTAATTTGTTTTTATGAATAAGATGATGCTGGTGGAGAAAAATAGACAAAGCTAAGTATGAATGTATTTTTCCCACATTCCTTTTTTTCTTTCCTGGAAAGCCTGAAAGGAAAGCATCAGCCAAACTCAATTATTCCTCTCCCTCTCCCGTGTATCTAACATGAGGTTGGGAACAGAGGAAGGCTAGTCTTTTCAAAAGCCATGGTAGTGCTTTCTTTTCCACTTTTTCCCCCTTCTCAAGCCTCACTAGGATGAACCAAGACACAGAAAACCAAAATAGGGACATATGAAACCTATACTAAAGGGAAAAATGGGGAAGGAGACCTGGGAAGAATGATGAAGGCTGCAATAACAAGACAAATCTATAATGGTAACAGAGTGTGCAGAATAAATATCTTAGCAATAAATGGCAAGTGATAGCTACAGTGAGCTGAGATCATGCTACTGCACTCCAGCCTGGATGAAACAGTGAGACTGTCTCAAGGAAAAAAAAAAAAAAAAGTCTTTTTTAAAAAAATAATTTAAAAAAAGTTTTTTGAGGCAAGGTTTATGTTTCCAAGGCTGGTCTTGGGTCTTGAACTCCTGGCCTCAAGCGATCCTCTCACCTCAGCCTCCTAAAATACTAGGATTACAGGTATGAGCCACCATGACCAGCCAGGAAGGAGTTTTTTGTTTGTTTGTTTTTTGAGATGGAGTCTCACTCTGTTGCCCAGGAGTGCAGCGGCACGATCTTGGCTCACTGACACCTCTACCTCTCGAATTCAAGTAATTCTCCTGCCTCAGCCTCCTGGGATTACAGGTGTGTGCTGCCAAGCCCGGCTAATTTTTATATTTTTAGCAGAGACAGGGTTTCACTATGTTGGCCAGGCTGGTCTCGAACTCCTGACCTCAGGTGATCCACCCACCTCGGCCTTCCAAAGTGCTGGGGTTACAGGCGTGAGCAACCACACCCTGCCCAGGAAGGTCTTTATAGGTAGGTGGAGGCAGGAAACACAGGAAGAGGGACAGGAATATGAAAGGAAGTTAACAAAGCAAAAGAAGATAAGAAAGAAAGCTATTCTGTATGAAATGAATAGTTCAAGAAGGAAAAAGGTGAAAAGGTAGGCTGGAGCCAAGCTAAAGAAGTTCTCGAATGCTAAACAAAAAGCATGTTTAATAATTGTGGAAAGTATACCAAAGGATCAAAGATAAACAAAAGCTCTGCTAATGAAGTTAAAGCTCAGAGAAAAGTCCTGAAAATACCAAAGTGTTACAAGAGAAGCAAAAAAGGATACAGGTATTTTCATTACACAGTGATAGTAACTTCCAAAATAGATGTTACATTAAACTGTATAGCAATCCTGCTTCTATTTTAAAAAAGCAAGAAAAAGAAATTGGGCAGGGTTCATTAAACTAAGTGGAATAAATCTCTCCTTTGGTGCTATGGTCTGAATGCATCCCCCTAAAATTCAAGTGTTGGAAACTTAACCCTCCCAACGCAATAGTGTTGGGAGGGTGGGCCTTTTGGGAGCTATTTAGAATGAATTAATATACTATAAAAAGAGCTTGCAGGAGTATGATCACTCTCTCTTGCCCTTAAGCCTTCTACCACCAGGTGAGGACACAGTAATGCAACAAGATGCTGGTACCTTGATCTTGGACTTCCCAGCATCCAGAAGTGTGAGAAACAAATTTCTGTTCTTTATATAAATTATCCGGTCTCAGGCATTCCATTATAGTAACACAAAGTTGACTAAGACACTAGGTACAAAATTAAATTACTTTTTTTGTTTTCAGCAAAGATTTTCCTTCCCTGATCAGATGTAATAAGTAATTCTAAGATTAAGTAATTGAAGCTAGGCACGTTGGCTCACACCTGTAATCCCAACACTTTGGGAGGCTGAGGCAGGCCGATCATCTGAGGGGTCAGGAGTTTGAGACAAGCCTGGCTGACATGGTGAAACCCCATCCCTACTAAAAATTAAAAAATTAGACTGGCCATGGTGGCGCAGGTCTGTAGTCCCAGTTACTCGGGAGGCGGAGGTTGCAGTGAGCTGAGATAGCGGCACTGCACTCCAGCCTGGGCGACAGAGCAGGACTCTGTCTCAAAACAAGACAAACAAACAAAAAAAGGATTAAGTGCTCGAAATATATTAGTTATGCATCAAATACTGTTCTAAGCACAACCCTATGAGGTTATTATCACCACTTTACAGATTAGAAAACCAAGGCACTGTGATGGCCTCTGCCCATCAGCCCCCTTTCTATCCTATTGGATCTGTTTCTCTGGAAAACCTTGACTAATACAAGAACAGTGAAATTAAGTAACTCATCCATGGTCAAACTACAAAGTCAAGTCACAAAATTAGGATTCAACTGGGCAGTCTGCTTCTAGAATCTGATCTCTTAATCCCTACACTGCATTGTCTCATATAATAAACTTTTTTGTTTCAGCAAATTAGAGGCAACTTTACATAGTCACATATTACTTAACAAGGATACATTCTGAGAAATATGTCAGTAGGGAATTTCATCATTGTGCAAACATGGAGTGTACTTACACAACCTAGATAGTACAATCTACTACACACCTAGGCTATGTGGTATAGCATATTAGCTCCTAGACTACAAATGTGTACAGCATGTTACTGTACTGAATACTGTAGGCAACTGTAACACAGAGGTATTTATATATCGAAACATAGAATAGGTACAGTAAAAATACACTATTACAGTGTTATGGGACCATCATCATATATGTGGTCCACAGCTGACTGAAACATCATTATGGAGTACATGCCTGTATTTCAACGTTATTAGTCTTCTCCAAAGAAGATGACACTTACTCAGATGGCTTAATTTTCTGGCCTCAACAAATTATCTGACTTTGCTTGCATTTAACTTTTGTCCTTATTCCCAAAGGTTTTTGTCACATCAAAAACCCACTATTAAGTTGGATCGAGTGCTGATATAGGAGCACATCAGTTTGCCATACCCCTTAATGTTCCTAAAGCAGAGAATAATTACCAATTATATAAACGAGCCTCTTTATTTTCTGACAGTTTAAATTGTGAGTCATTAGACATAAGGAACATGATAAATAAAAAACATTTATGTATTTCTAATGACTATCTGATTTTTATGTATTTGCAGAGCTAACATTTTAAACCAATGAGACCTTTAGCATAGCTACTATACACGTCTGTCAAATCTCAAACTTGGTCCTTTTAAAAAATTTTTTTAATTTAATTTTTTTTTTTTTTTTAGAGATGGGGTTTTATCACGTTGCCCAGGCTGAAGTGCGGTGGCTATTCACAGGAACGATCATATGCACTACAGCCATGAACTCTTGGCCTCAACCTATTGAGGAGCCAGGGCTACAAGCACATGCCACTGCCCCTAATTTCAAACTTAGTATTTTTAAAAGACATCTTTCAGGTGTTACATTTTACTTTACAGAATGTGAAGGCATCTTAGATATAATTGGATACAACTGTCTCACCTTGCAGAGAGCTTATCAATAGTAATGGAAGGACTAAAACCCAAAGAAACAACAAAAGTATTTCATAAATATGTATACTTTCTTTCACTTACATCTTGACTTAGTGCCATGAAGCTCCTCTGTAATTCTTTTGCAAACTCCAAATTATTTGTGACTTCCTGGTACTTAGAAACAGCATCCTAAAATGACAAAGAACCCAAACTTTACTGGAAAGACAAAAAACCACAGAATTAATTTTTGTCTTTAAAATAGTGAGCATTAGGTCTAAAATAAAAATATAACATCTTTACCAGCTGATCTTGATTAAGCCTTTCCCCTTTGTTCATTCGTTCCTGGTAATCATCAAGCTTACCCTATGTTAAAAGAAAAAAAAGAATTACATTCCGTTTTGAAGGTATATACCAGCTTAAGCATGCTTGACAAAACCCTCACAATCCTCTAAGTTTGTCTCAAATTTTGACTTAAATAAACTTTTAAGATATATTCCAGTTTAAGTACATAAAAATTTTTTTTTTGAGACAGAGTTTCGCTCTTGTCACCCAGGCTAGCGTGTAATGGCACGATCTTGTCTCAATGCAACCTCTGCCTCCCACGTTCAAGCTATTCTACTGCATCAGCCCCTAAAGTAGCTGGGATTACAGGCACTCACCACCACGCCCAGCTAATTTTTTTGTATTTTTTGTAGAGACAGGGTTTCACCATGTGGCCAGGCTGATCTCAAACTCCTGACCTCAGGTGATCCACCCACCTCGGCCTCCCCAAGTGCTAGGATTACAAGCATGAGCCACCGCGCCCAGCCTAAGTACATAAAACTTTTTAGATATACTCCAACCATTGCTGAATGATATCAAAGGCTGTATTGTAAACCAATGGCACAACATTATTCATTCTTTAGCTTAATCAAGAAAGAGTATTAGATGGACTAGGCATATGGCTCCTACCCAATGGGTAAGGGCCACAATTTGGTTAGGATCCTGCTTATACCCAAGTGAGCACATCAGACATTTATCAAGTTAAATTTTTGCCTCTCCCTCTCCCCATAGTAAGAATTCATGTGACTAGGTGATATAAGAGTATTTTTAGGCTGAACACGGTGGCTCACACCTGTAATCCCAGCACTTTGGGAGGCCAAGGTGGGCGGATCACCTGAGGTCAGGAGTTCGAGACCAGCCTGACCAACATGGAGAAACCTTGTCTCTACTAAAAATACAAAATTAGCTGGGCATGGTGGTGCATGCCTGTAATCCCAGCTACTCAGGAGGCTGAGGCAGGAGAATCACTTGAACCCAAGAGGCAGAGGCTGCGGTGAGCCGAGATCGCACCATTGCACTCCAGCCTGGGCAACAAGAGTGAAATTTTGCATCCCCCCAAAAAAAAAAAAAAAAAAAGAGTATTTCTTCGGGCCAGGCACGATGGCTCCCGCCTGTAATCCCAGCATTCTGGAAGGCCAAGGTGGGTGGATCATTTGAGGTCAGGAGATTAAGACCAGCCTGGCCAACATGATGAAACCCCATCTCTACCAAAAAACACAAAAATTAGCTGGGTATGGTGGTACGAGACTGTAGTCCCAGGTACTTGGGAGGTTGAGGTGGGAGAATCACTTGAACCCTGGATGTGAAGGCTGCAGTTAGCTGAAATAATGCCAAAACTCCAGCCTAGGCAACAGCGTGAGACGCTGCTCCCCACCCCAAGGGGAAAAAAAGTATTTTTTTTCTGAATAAACTCATGGGCATATTGTCTTTAATGTACTTCATACATTTATCTTGAACAAGATAGCTACCACCTCACTAATACATGAGTCAACAGCTTTGCTTTGTTAGTTCCAGGGTGAGGACAGAAAACTAACATCTGGTTTAAGATCCCATTTTCTTGCTAAGATTAAAACTTTGCAGGTTTCCCAGGCTACTATTAAGTAAGACCCCACAGATACTCAGGTAATGCAACAGAGTCACAAACTATTATTATTGTAAAGGTCAGAGGACAGTGAATAAGGATAAATCTAAATTAACAGGACAACACTTAATCCCAATAAATTATGAACATACATAGTTCCTTACCCCCTTACCAATAATAAAATTGTGAAACAAAGTACAAAGTTAAATTCTAATAAAGGGCATTCAGAAACCACAGAGGCCAGTTTAAAAGCGATGGTAATAAGTTTTGTTTTTTTTTTCTTTTTTTTTTTTTTAGGTCAAATGATCTATTTTCTTTGCACCATAAACAAATGTCAACTTGCCTAGCCATTCTACCCCAAATTGAAAACCCTACCACAATTCCTTCCTAACACCGGAGGTAAATAAAACCAAGATAATCACTAAGACATTAAAGGCTTTTAATAGTACCCAATTTTATTATTAGATGAACTATTTCGCACCATCTATAAGCCTCCAAATAAACAGGTATAAAATTTCAGTCTACTGATTTGAGGAAAAAAAAAAATTTTTTTTTTTACACTGATATGACAGACCTGACCCCAGGTGCAGAAGATGTGTCCAATTACCTCACAATACCCTGAGGATCAACAGATAGTTCATTCTCTTTTTTAAAAGGGAAGAAAAGGGAAGACTCATAAGCTTGGGAAGCTAAAAAGTTTTAAAATAAAAAATTCTATTTGCTTAAAGGGTAGGCTATTTTTAAGAAATAAAAAACTAGACCAGGCCCGGTGGCTCACACCTGTAATCCCAGCATTTTGGAAGGTCAACGTCGGCAGATAACAAGGTCATGAGTTCAAGACCAGCCTGGCCAACATTGTGAAACCCCGTGTCTACCAAAAATATAAAAATTAGCCGGGCATGGTGGCGCGCACTTGTAATCCCAGCTACTCAGAAGGCTGAGGCAGGAGAATCGCTTGAACCTGGGAGGCAGAGGTTGCAGTGAGCTGAGATCATGCCACTGCACTCCAGCCTGGGACAAAGCGAGACTCCATCTAAAAAAAAAAAAAAAAAAAAAAAAAAACTAAATAAGTTTTGAATTTATGATTTAGGATATTCCAAAATAATAATATTATAATCACAATTCCTCTATTTAAAAATATACAAACAGAAAATACGCAAATAGGAGGGCCTAAAGTTCAGTGCTAGTACACAGTTCATTATTACTGAACAAAAGAAACACTGTTATTAACTTATACCTGGTATTTACTATCTTCATTTTTCTATAGTATTGTACACTTTTCAAGAAAATTGTTGCTAAATCTAGAAATACACCATACATCCCTCATGGGGTAGAGTTTGTATATCTAACCAAAATGGAGGTTGAATCAAACTCCTAAAAAATGTTTGTGTAGCGATGAAAATAAATATAAAAAGATAAACAATGAAAAAGGTAAGAATGGTACCTGAGTGGTAAAATTATAGCCAGAGCTGTGTTCCTTTTGCTTTGTTTTATACACTTAACTACTGTGCAATGAACATATAGTTTGTATAATGAAAACAATAAGAATTCCACGCAACAGAAAAGACACTAAAATTGACAGACTTCACTACATTGTCAGGACTCTCACCAATAACAATCCTTAATTATGAACCTATACTATCCTATAGTAGGACAAGCTATCCTAGAGTAGAAAACCTCCAATTTTCTACACAATAACAAATTTAGAATTCATCCAAACCGAGAGCTATCGCAGATTACATTTTCCAAAGATAGCTACAAAATCTGCATGCAGTCTCACATACTGTTCTAAAATGTGACCTTGGCACTACTCCATTAACAACTAATCTACTTCCCCTGCCATTGTACTTGAGTGAGCTTCAACCAAGAGTACTGTATAAGTGATGCTGTATGATTTCCAAGGCTGAGTCATAAAAGCAATCTATCTCTGCCTTGTTTGCTGGTGATCCAAACACCTGTATTTGGAGCCTTCAGCCATCATACAAATACAGTAACTCTGCGACTGCCACATCATGAGGAAGCCATGCCATGAAGAAAGGCCTCTTGCTTCTGATCAGCAATCCCTGTGGTTCTACTCATTTTAGTCCAAGCAACAAACATATGTATGAACAAGTCTTAAGTCTTCCCACGAGGCCCCCAGTGTCATCGAACAGAAACATCAAAACTCCTGTGTGCCCTGTCTGAATCCCTGACAGGCAGAATCTTTGTGCATAAGAAAATCATGGTTTTAATCCCTTAAATTTTGGATTAATCTGTTACATGGAACAGATTAAAGGGACTGGAACTGGAACAAGGTTAAAGGGGAAATGAAAAGGGAAACAGCCAGTATGTGAAACTCAGCTTCATGGTACACATCTTCATGGAACATTATGACAAAACAAAGTATGCAAAAAGAACTCTGCATAGCCAAAATAAACATCTATACATTATGGCCAGGCATGGTTGCTCAGGCCTGCAATCCCAGCACTTTGGGAGGCCAGGGCAGAAGGATCACTTGAGGCCAGGAGTTCACGACCAGCCTGGACAACATAGTGAGAACCTGTCTCTACAAAAAATTTAAAAATTACCGAGGCGTGGAAATTTTTTAACTTAGTGCCTATGGTCCTAGCTACTTGGGAGGCTGAGACAGGATGATCACGAGACCACAAGACGGAAGTCGTGATGTGCACGACTGCCCTCCAGCCTGGGTGACAGCACAGTATCTTGGCCAATAAAATAAAAATTAAAAAAAAAAAAACAACTGTGCATTTTATTAAAGCTCATATGCCTATTATTCTGATTTAGTATTACTATTAACATATTTCTCATGTTTCAATCCAATAACTGAGATTTTTAAAAGGTGAAGAACTGATGAGTTTACTGTAAGGAAGTAAGTATGTAAATCATAACTCAACAATCTCAAGAATCTTTTACAGAATTTTCAAAGAGCAGACCACAGTTCCTTATACCCAGCGAACTGAATTGCCCAATCAAAAAAATGTAGTAAATCAAAGGTACAGGTCCCGACGCCATGGCTCACACCTGTAATCCCAACACTTTGGGAGGCCAAGGCAGGCAGATCACTAGAGGTCAGGAGTTCAAGACCATCTTGGCCAACATGACAAAATCTCGTCTCTACTAAAAATACAAAAATTAGCTGGGCGTGGTGGCATGAACCTGTAATCCCAGCTACTCAAGAGGCTGAGGCACGAGAATCACTTGAACCCGGGAGGTGGAGACTACACTGAGTCAAGATTGTGTCACTGCATTCCAGCCTGGGAAACAGAGTAAGACTGTCTTTAAAAAAAAAAAAAAAATGCTGGGTGTGATGGCTCACGCCTGTAATGCTAGCACTTCGGGAGGCTGAGGCGGGTGGATCACAAGGTCAAGAGTTGGAGACCAGCCTGGCCAACATGGTGAAACCCTAACTCTACTGAAAAAAAAAAAAAATACAAAAATTAGCCAGGCATGGTGGCATGTGCTTGTAGTCCCAGCTACTCGGGAGGCTAAGGCAGGTGGTGGAGGTTGCAGTGAGCCAAGATCATGCCACTGCACTCCAGCCTGGACAACAGAGTGAGACTCCGTCTCAAAAAAATAAATAAATAAAAAAGGTGGCCAGGCACAGTGGCTCACGCCTGTAATTCCAGCACTTTGGGAGGCCGAGGCAGGCGGATCACAAGGTCAGGAGTTCAAGACCAGCCTGGCCAATATGGTGAAACCCCGTCTCTACTAAAAATACAAAAATGAGCCGGGTGTGGAGGCGGCCACCTGTAATCCCAGCTACTCGGGAGGCTGAGGCAGGAGAACTGCTTGAACTCGGGAGGCAGAGGTTGCAGAGAGCCAAGATCGTGCCACTGCACTCCAGCCTGGGTGACAGAGTGAGAATCTGTCTCAAAAAAAAATAAAAAATAAATAAATAAAAATAAATTAAAAAGGTACAGAAACTAAAGGTCTTGGCCGAGCACAGTGGCTCACGCCTGTAATCCTAGCACTTTAGCACTTTGAGAGGCCAAGGTGAGGAAACCATCTGAGCTCAAGAGTAAGAGTTCAAGACCAGCCCAGGCAACATGGCAAAACCCTGTCTCTGCAAAAAATACAAAAAGTAGCCGGGCCTGGTGGCGCGCACCTGCAGTCCCAGGAGGTACAGGTAGGAGGATCACTGAGGCTGCAGTGAGTAGCCTCAATGTGTGATCGCGCTATCACACTCCAGCCTGACCAAGAGTGAGATCAAAAGAAACTACAGGTCATCCATATAACATTTTTCTTTTTTTTTTTTTTTTTTTTTTTTTTGAGACGGAGTCTCGCTCTGTCGCCCAGGCTGGAGTGCAGTGGTGCAATCTCGGCTCACTGCAAGCTCCGCCTCCCGGGTTCACGCCATTCTCCTGCCTCAGCCTCCCGAGTAGCTGGGACTATAGGCGCCCGCCACTGCGCCCGGCTAATTTTTTGTATTTTTAGTAGAGATGGGGTTTCACCGTGGTCTCGATCTCCTGACCTCGTGATCCGCCCACCTCGGCCTCCCAAAGTGCTGGGATTACAGGCGTGAGCCACCGCGCCCGGCCCATATAACATTTTTCTAACCACAATAAAAAAAAAAGTTTCATCATAGCATTACACATGTTCTTCCATGGCTGTTAACATTTTCTACACTACTATTATAAATATCCTATCCCCTGTCCTTGCCTAAGCTTCAGGAAAGCAGGATCCTAAGTCTGATCAAAGTTTCTAATAAACAGCACTCATAAGAGGAAATACCAAAACTTATTAAGAAAACTGCAGGATGACAATAAAAACTTAATTAAAAGGCACTAGTTTTTCCCTTATCAGTAAAATATAGGATTTCCTGATCTCTCAGCTATTGAGGTATACAAAGAACTTTATCACCATGGAATCTGAGCTGGGAAGGACTTTGTTTCACTATTATATATAATCAGATCTCTGCAGAGCAGAGACCCTATGTTGGTTTACGTCAGTGATTTTTAAAACTGTAGGCCCCAAACCAGCAACATCAGCCATCAACTGGCGACTTGTTAGAAACACAAATTCTCAGGCACTACCCCAGACCTACTGAATCAGAAACTCAGTGGTGGCTGGGGGAACCCAGCAATTTGTAGTTGGTATTGAGTCTTCTGGGTGATTCTGATGCATACTTAAGTTTGAGAAATACTCATCTCGTTCAAATACATTGTAATTAACTTGTAATAGCCCAGTAGAACCTGGAAATAAATTATTCTGAATCAAACATATGGTATGATTAGTGACCTTAAAAACCATTATACGGGGCCGGGTGCAGTGGCTCACGCCTGTAATCCCAGCACTATGGGAGACCGAGGCGGGCAAATCACGAGGTCAGGAGATCAAGACCATCCTGGCTAACAAGGTGAAACCCTGTCTCTACTAAAAATACAAAAAAAAATTGGTCGGGCATGGTGGCGGGCACCTGTAGTCCCAGCTACTCAGGAGGCTGAGGCAGGAGAAAGGTGAGAATCCGGGAGGCGGAGCTTGCAGTGAGCCGAGATAGCGCCCCTGCACTCCAGCCTGGGCAACAGAGCGACACTCCATCTCAAAAAAAAAAAAAAAAAAAACCATTATACAGCAGCTTTAATTTGGAAGTAAGTTGTTTAATAAACTTTAAAGTTGAAACTTTAAACAACCCAGAAAACTTGAACTGTGGTTGGATTTCTAGACCAGTTTACGAATCTAACCTAATAACTATTTCATAAAGAGAACACTCGTTTATGATCTGAACACTTAGGGGTTACCACCTTTGAGGAGAGGTGAGAGAGAAAAAACAAAGGCTTACCACTGCCATTTGTAAGTAGTACTTTTGCTAAATCTTGCATTCTTAGCTGACACCTCAGAAGTTAAACTAAGCGGTAAATACCAAAATGTACACTATAAACAGAAAGCCTCTTATGACAATTGGTCTAATTTTTTACTTTTCAAAATGAAAGTAGCTATTACTATAGCTATAAAGATTACTACAGCTTGCAATCTCAGCTTACTCCTTAAGTGGCCTTCCATGGTAAGGAAAAGGATATGGTATCTGTACTTCTCCAAATACAATTTGCCTAATCTTTGAAAGCACAGACTACTCAAGAGAAAAATGATGCCATCTTAAGTGGCTTCATTCCTATTGTCACTTCCTATTCAAATGGTTTACATTAAAGTCCAACTAGAAAATTTGTCCACTGGTGTTAAAATTTACAGCATGAACTAAGCAAATATACAAGGAATAGCTTGTCACATTGACAGATCCAACATTACACTAAGAACAGAATGGTAAAGATAGGAGTAATAAAGGGCTCCAGACAGACACAGCTTTATTCTTTCCTGGGCTGGAACATGGCTAACAGCAGCAGAAGAGGTAACAATAAATTGGTCAGCTACTCATGAAACAAATAAAATAAGATATTAAGCATTTTTCCTAGAGAATGAAACCATTTTCCTAGCATAAAAATATATCTTCGGGCCGGGCGCGGTGGCTCACACCTGTAATCCCAGCACTCTGGGAGGCCGAGACAGGTGGATCACCTGAGGTCAGGAGTTCAAGACCAGCCTGACCAACATGGAGAAACCCCGTCTCTACTAAAAATACAAAATTAGCCAGGCATGGTGGCACATGCCTGTAAACACAGCTACTAGGGAGGGTGAGGCAGGAGAATTGCTTGAACCCGGGAGGTGGAGGTAGCGGTGAGCTGAGATCACACCATTGCACTCCAGCCTGGGCAACAAGGGCGAAACTTCATCTCAAAAAAAAACTATCTTCATCAGAAAGCCTACTACGTTACAATGTTGATAACACACACCTGCCCTCTTAGATCCTTTCTAACTTGAAATTCAATTTAGAGTTCCTTTTCAGCTGAGTATCCTAAGTGTATTAAAAATTCATTTACAGCACACATATGAGCAAGATAAAAATCAGGCCATTTCCCAGATTACCCAGAGTCTTTAAGGGGGAATCATGGGAGAGGTGTGACGACACCCAGTAGATGTCAGAGTCATGTGGTACTGGGAAATAATTATCCCAACAAGTGCTATCCAGTCTCACTCTATATCCTGTTTCTTTACTGCTTTTGATAGTTGACAGTATTCACTATGTAACAGACATTCAAATTTAAAAGGTAGCTAACCCTATCAGGGAGGCACTACTATCAATCATATTTCACCTAACTGTAAATTGAAAGACAGTTAAATAACTTACCTAAGTAAGGTCTTAAATCCCAGAAAAATCATTTGTGCCTTAACAACCCTCCCCCTTAGAATGTCATTCTGGATTCCAGCTGTTGCTACATTCCAGCTCTGCCTCTGCTGCTGCTGTTTTCTTCCTTTCTCCAATCAGATTATTATGTTGTGCTGAATTGCAATACATCTAGATCTTCCATTCTTCCCAAAAAGTTTTTCATCACCACCAAAGTTACTTTCTTGAAATGGATTTTTTAAGTTCAGTAGGTGCCATTAGGGTGCCAGAAGAGGGATATCCATGATAGATGTCCGCCTGGGCTTTGCTTCTTTATTGTTATAGCCAACAAATTCCACAAATAAAAAATTTAAGAAGAAATTTTTAATTATGCAATTAAAAATAAATAGCAAAGAGAGATGATAAACTCCAAAAAACCCTAAAAATTCTTCAACTAGACAATTTTAAATAGAAGAAAGATTAGGAGGAAACATCTGAAAAAAACTAACTTGGCTATCCAGGAAAACTTTGTAACTCCTATTCTCAAATAAGGAGATGTCTAAACTGAGAGGGAATACTTAAAAATGAAGCCTAAAATAACCAAAGTAGTTAAGAGCACCTAGCTATACTTTATGTATCCAGGCCAAATAAATCACTTCTAGAGTACTGTACCAACTTTTGCAAAGACAAAATATTTCTCTTCCTCTCAACTTTCCATAATCTTTAGCAGTTTTCCTTTTTTTTTTGAGACGGAGTTTTGCTCTGTCGCCCAGGCTGGAGTGCAGTGGTGTGATCTCGGCTCACTGCAAGCTCCGCCTCCTAGGTTCACGCCATTCTCCTGCCTCAGCCTCCCGAGTAGCTGGGACTACAGGCGCCCACCACCACGCCCGGCTAATTTTTTGTATTTTTAGTAGAGACAGGGTTTCACCGTGTTAGCCAAGATGGTCTTGATCTCCTGACCTCGTGATCCGCCCGCCTCGGCCTCCCAAAGTGCTGGGATTACAGGCGTGAGCCACCGCGCCTGGTCCAATCTTTATCAGTTTTTCCAGGTATTATTTCAAGTCCCCAATCCCCACATTCTCTGTTCTTCACTTAGACAATTACGAGTTTTGACTTTGCCCACAACGGTAGGCAGCTGACTGTCTCCTATTTGCCCTCCACAAATTCAACTGAGTATTGTTAGCTAGTGAAATCCCCAGAAGACAAAAAAGATAGTAAGCAAAAGTTTCCTCAATTTTTAAAAGCAGGGTAGAAAGAACATACACTACAATCCATAGCTGATCCATGGCAGCTTTCTTCAAATGTTGAAAGCATGCTCATGTAGCGGGAGTCTATGCTGTTCCAGAAAACAAAGACTATTAAACAGTGGTGGTAAGGATACACTTTTTTTTTTTTGAGACAGACTCTCGCTGTGTCACCCATGCTGGAGTGTAGTGGCGCGATCTTGGCTCATGCAGCCTCTGCCTCCCAGGTTCCAGCGATTCTCCTGCCTCAGACTCCCAGGTAACTGGGATTACAGGCATGAGCCACTACGCACAGCTAATTTTTGTATTTTTAGTAGAGACGGGGTTTCACCATGTTGGCCAGGCTGATCTCGAACTCCTGACATCAGGTGATCTGCCCGCCTCAGCCTCCCAAAAGTGTTAGGATTACAGGCATGAGCCATTGTGCCCGGCCGGTAAGGATATACTTCTACCACCAAGAACTTAAAAGAGTGGCACACCAATGAAACAAATTTTCATTGAGAAACAAGCACTCTACCGGGCCCTGGAAGACTGGTTAAAGCAGAAGCTGAATGAACACCTGTCGGGAATGCTGGATTTCTGAACGCTAAGAATGGCATAAGAATGCTAACCTAGGCCAGGTGCAGTGGCTCATGCCTGTAATCTCAACACTTTAGGAGGCCAAAGTGGACGAATCTCCTGAGGTCAGGAGTTTGAGACCAGCCTGGGCAACATGATGAAACCTGGTCTCTACTAAAAATACAGAAAATTAGCCGGGTGCGGTGGTGGTTGCCTGTAATACCAGCTACTTGGGAGGCTTAGGCAGGAGAATCACTTGAACCCGGGAGGCAGAGGTTGCAGTGAGCTGAGATCGCGCCATTGTACTCCAGCCTGGGCAACAAAAGCAAAACTCCATATCAAAAAAAAAAAAAAGGATGTTACCTAAGATTCCATTGTAAGATAATTTTTCAAGCAGGTTAAGTATCCAGGAGTTTAGTTTCACAAGCCGTTTGTCCAATTTTTTAAAAAAGATAAAAGCCAATCCTGTAAAAACCTTTATTCCTTGTCCAAGGTTATAATTATGCAGGTAAGTCTGAGTGAATTGAAGCAGCTGACTCTAGTAGGAAAAAGAAATATTAACAAGTTCCAGCATCACCTACTTTGAACTATATTCTTAAAAAGTCTAAAGCTTCTGGATTTGAAAAGCAAATTACCATAAATAATCTTAAAGGGCATCTTTCAAAATATTAGTTGCTTTAACCAAGCTATTCCTTAGCATAAGTCTGTACAACTTATTTATATTAATACATTCCTTGGGAGTTAAATGTAAAAAAATTACAACCCCACCATCACTGTTTAATACTTTTTCGTTTTCTAAAACAGCACAGACTCCTGCTACATGAGCAAGCTTTCAGCATTTGAAGATAGCTGCCATGGATCATCTATAGATTGCAATGTGTGAACTTTCTACCGTCCTTTTAAAAACTGAGGAAACTTTTGCTTACTATCTTTCCTGCCCACAAAGTAAAAAGAAGTTCAATGTAACTCAAAGTGTAGGCCCAAAGGGTTTTTTAATGACTAAAGTATATTTCAGTTATTTCTATGTTTAGATAACAGTATTGAGGTGGGCCAGCACAGTGGGTCAACCCTGTAATCCCAACACTTTGGGAGGCTGAGACAAGAGGATCGCTTAAGGCTAAGAGTTCAAGGTTGGAATGAGCTATGATTGCCCTGCTGAACTCCAGCCTGGGTGATAGTGAGACCCTGTCTCTAAAAAATTAAAATTAAAATATTTTTAGAACAGTATTGAGGAGAATGCAATGAAATTTCCAATAATGTACAATGGTTCTAATAATAAGAATTATCTGTGTTCTCTTAAGACCATTCACATATCTTGCTAATGCTACCCAGCTTTTTTTTTTTTTTTTTTTGAGATGGAGTATCACTCTGTCGCCCAGGCTAAAGTACAGTGGCGCGATCTCGGCTCACTGCAACGTCTGCCTCCCAGGTTCAAGCAATTCTCCTGTCTTGGCCTCCCAAGTAGCTGGAACTACAGTTGCATGCCACCATGCCCGGCTAATTTTTCATATTTTTAATAGAGGCGGGGTTTCACAGGTTGGCCAGGCTGGTCTCGAACTCCTGACCTCAGGTGATCCACCTGCCTCAGCCTCCCAAAGTGCTGAGATTACAGGCGTGAGCCACCATGCCCAGCCTGCTACCCAGCTTTAAAAAATAAATAAATAAATAAAGTATTCTTCTACTTGCCTACTCATCAACTCTACGCACCTGTAAAAAGTAAAAAACCCTTCAGGAAAAAAATCAATTTCAATAAAAAAACACTGCAAGTAAATAGTTCTGTGCAAAAAGCATTTCCTCCCTAACCCCATGGATTAATCCATTTTAACAGGGTTGTTAATGAAGCTACAGATATTTCTATGTAATGATTTGGCCAAACTAGCAAGTACTTATTCAGCATATACCATGTGTGAGAAAGCACAGCAAAGTGATGTTAATAGTCTCTGCCCACAAAGAGCTTATTACCAATTTAGAAAAACATGTAAGGTTAACAACACAAGGCAATATAAAAATGTCAAGAAGTTTTGGAGGCCGAGGCAGGCAGATCACAAGGTCAGGAGTTCAAGACCAGCCTGGCCAACATGGCGAAACCCCATCTCTACTAAAAATACAAAAAATTAGCCAGGTGTGGTGGCATGCACCTGTAGTCCCAGCTACTCAGGAGGCTGAGGCAAGAGAATCACTTGAACCCAGGAGGCGGAGGTTGCAGTGAGCCAAGACCACACCACTGCACTCCAGCCTGGGCGACACAGCAAGACTCCGTCTCAAAAAAAAAAAAAAAACAATGTCAAGAAGTGTACAGACAATAAGTAACAGGGGGAGTTAAAGGAAACAAACTACTTTAGCTGAGCATGGTCAAGAAGCACACCCTCCCCTTTCCTCAGGAAGTCTGAATTTTGAACTCTACTCAGTAAATTATCTTTCACCCATGTTTTTGTACTCATAGTCTATCTAACAAAAGCACTGTAGTAGAGCTAGTGAAAGAAATAAATAAATGAGCTAAAACAAAGCAATTTACAGTTCCAACTTTGGATGAATTTCTCTTCTGCTACTCCTCTCACTCTTCTATACTGTATACACACACACCATTCATTTCCCCCAGAAAAAGGAACCAATTACCAAAAACTACCCAGAAGCTTGGAATACAGTAATTTGGATGAAAAGGTTGTCACACTTCTTATTTCTCTCTACTGGTAATGCTTTTTCCAGATTTTTCCGGTCTACAACATACCAAGCTGGAGTAGAGTCTGACAAATGTACATAGGAAGCTAAACATAAAGAAAAACTTAAGAGTTTAAACTTTATAAAAGTTTACTTCATTACAATATGGATGTCCCAACGATACCTGACACACTGGGATTTTACCTTACCGATATTCTCAGAACCCCATTACCTGGACAATGCAAACACAAAGTTTAACAATGAGACATTAATAAAGGTCTAATAATAAGGAAATGGAAAGCATTTTTCTTTTGCATTCAGTTTTTTAAAACAGAAAAACTCTAAGGATTTGAAGCAAAAGGTTTTACTTGATTCTACATAATTAAACATGAAAACTACACTTAGGCCGTGGAACATTACAAATTCTAATTACTCCCATAAAACATTATTTAAGAGGCCGGGTGTGGTGGCTCACGCCTGTAATCCCAGCACTTTGGGAGGCCAAGGCGTGCAGATCACTTGAGGTCAGGAGTTTGAGACCAGCCTGGTCAACATGGCAAAACCCCGTCTCTACTAAAAATACAAAAATCAGCTGGGCGTGGTGGCATGCACCTGTAATCCCAGCTACTCGGGAGGCTGAGGCATGAGAATCACTTGAACCCAGGAGGCAGAGGTTGCAGTGAGCTGAGATTGCACCACTGCACTCCAGTCCTGGGCGACAGAGCAAGATTCTGTTTCAAAAAAAACTGCGAGAATTTTGGAAATCACCCATTCCAACCTAAGTCATTCCATATAAACATCTCAATTTTGTCTTCTATAAAATGAATTGGACTAAATTCTAAGGTGGTTTAAGCTCTAAAAAAAAACTCTTAGGCCGGACGTGGTGGCTCATGCCTATAATCCCAACACTTTGGAGGCTGAAGTGGGTGGATCACTTCAGGTCAGGCGTCTTGAGACCAGCCTGGCCAACATGGTGAAATCCCATCTCTACTAAAAATATAAAAAATTAGCCGGGCGTGGTGGCGGGCGCCTGTAATCCCAGCTACTCAGGAGGCTAAGGCAGGAGAATAGCTTGAACCTGGGAGGAGGAGGTTGTAGTGAGCCGAGGTCGCGCCATTACACTCCAGCCTGGGCAACGAGAGCAAAACTGCCTCAAATAATGATAATAAATAAAAATTTAAAATCCTCTAAATTTTATAATAGTGTAAGATTATAACTATGACAAAACTGCTGTAAGTTTAACCTTTTGCAAAAGTATTGCAAAAATTAACACTTTTACTAAAGGAAAAGTGTTAGTTTTTCTAAAAGATGAAACAGTACTAGTCTTCATCTAGCCCTAAATGTAAACTAGGAAATTAATTACATAAAATTTTGGCAAATTGTATGCTTAATCTGTAAGTCACACAAAATGCATTCTCATTCAAATATCTGCCACATGGGTAGTATCCTAGAGTACACTAATTTGGCCAGGTTAAAACAATACATTCTCAATGTAATACTTAGGCTTCGACTCTCACCCTAGAAAAAGGTACCCATTATCACTTGGGGGAATTCACAGCTTTACTTTTTAAATACTTCCCAGTGCTACACATACAAACACACACAGTCAAGCAAAGGGAAACAAATTAAGCATTACAGCTTTTTTCTATGACAAGGTGAATGCAAAATAATCTTGCCCTCTGCATTGCAGAAGAATAGTTCTTGCAACCCATGGAAAAGCAAACACATCAAGAGATCTTAAATGTCAAAGAAGGCTTCAGGTAATAGCCTCAAGGAAAGATTTTACTTATAAAATAGTTAAGAATGTTTTTATTTTAAAACACTGAACACGTAAGTTCTGCACAACAGCTGCAATGAAAATTCTAAGCACAGACACACTGCAACGTTCTAGAAAGAAATGTTACCCTCACAACAGCAGCATTCTTTTTAAAGAATACTACTAACTGCAAAGATGAAGTGCAGAAAGCCTTCAGGAAAAAGTATAAAAAACACTACACTTCTGGCTATCAGTTTTGGTCACTTAGTGGTTAAAAAGCTGTCAGGCTATTTTTGCATTTTACGCAAGTGATCATTAGTTAATCTTTCACCTACCAAAGTCACTAGAGTCTAAACCTATTATATTCACAAAGAATATAACAATTTTAAATGTCATCTATTAAAACATCTTTTATTCTATATCACAACTGATTACATCTAATAATATCAAATGAGGTCTCTCTTCAGTTAAAATTAAGACTTGGTTTTGAAATATCTTGCATAGCCTAGGGCCCAGTTCAGCACCAATGAACTGATAAAGAAAACTAGGCAGTTAATCACTCAATTCAATATTACCTGTAAGATTTGCAAATGGATTTTACACTTGATTATCACAGCTGTATTTCTTCTCTTTGCTAAACATTCACGTACTCTTTATAAGCCTGAATTTAAAAACCCACCAAGCCTTTTAGTTGCATTACATAATACGATCATATTTCATCAACATTAAGAGCATGCATTCTCAATGAGCAGATGCTTAGCTTTTTCTTTAATGGCTCAAATTATTAGGAAATAAACAACTTTGTTTTTTAAAGTACAATAAAATTATTTCAATTCTCTGTTTTAATTTAAGCAATACTACATATCCATAGTCATTTTTGCCAGGATATTTGATTTTAAAATCCATAAAAAAAGCATTTTGGTCCAGAAGGCTCCGATAACAATAGGTCAAGATTGAAATAAAGCTCAAATATAAGTTGCTAAATGGACTGAAGTCAAAACAAATCTAATTGTAAATAGTACCTCACTTTACTCCACAAGGGTTTCTAAAGAGGAATTCAAAACTGATTTGTAAGGCAATCCTATTTTAGTGCATTAGAAATGCTCACTTATACTTAAAAACAGTTAAGTCTTCTCACAAGTAAATCATCTAAATATAAAAAGGATTTAAACTAAAAACCAGATGTGCTTAAATTTAGGGCAAATCCAAATGCCCTGGGTTTTTCAAAGGGCAAAATATATAGTTTTAATAGCAATTAAGTCAACATCAATACTGCCAACTTAACTACTTAACAAGTAGGTAGAGTTCAGTCTGTGGCTTATCAAAGTCTCAAGACTTAACTGTAACTTGACCTTTTTGCTGCTATCTACCACTTAAAACACTGAGAAGACAGAAAAAAAAGTTATTTGTGCAGTTTGTTGAATCTCCATTATTAACACAGCAATCTTTCAGTATGTATTAGCCTAGTTAATAATCTATGTAATAATTACATTATTTTCTCCTTTATGACTTTAGGGGAGGCCCGGCATGGTGGCTCACACCTGTAACCCCAGCACTTTGGGAGGTGGACGCGGGTGGATCACTTGAGGTCAGGAGTTCGAGATCAGCCTAGCCAACGTGGTGAAACCCCATCTCTACTAAAAATACAAAAAATCTGGCCGCACACGGTGGCTCACGCCTGTAATCCCAGCACTTTGGGAGGCCGAGGCGGCTGGATCACCTGAGGTCAGGAGTTCTAGACCAACCTGACCAACAAGGTAAAACCTGTCTCTACTAAAAGTACAAAAATTAATTGGGCGTGGTGGCAGGTGCCTGTAACCCCAGCTACGCTGGGCGGGAGGCCGAGGCAGGAGAATCGCTTGAACCCAGGAGGCAGAGGTTGCAGTGAACCGAGATCACATCAGATCACATCGTCGCACTCCAGCCTGGGGGACAAGAGCGAGACTTCTCAAAGAAAAAAAAATTGCCTGGGGTGGTGGCGCACACTTGTAATCACAGCTACTTAGGAGGCTGAGGCGGGAGGATCACTTGAACCCGGGAGGTGGAGGTTGCAGGAAGCCAAGATCATCCTACTGCACTCCAGCCTGGGCACTCCAGCCTGGGCAACAGAGATTCATCCCAAAAAATAAAAATAAAATAACAAAATAACTTGAGGGTAGGGTATGACAGAGTATAGTAATTCACATACACCTATACACATTTAATGACCAGTCATGGTTCAAGTCCTCAGGAGGGGCTTATAAACTAGATTTATATTTTTTTTCAGAAGTACTTGAACACTAGATTCTAACAGCCACCTCACAACTAAATTGGCTGCCAATCAGCACCTACCTTTATATTAACTTCTTTGAGGAGTTATCTTTCAGTCATTAATGTCTCTACACTTTATATCACTAATCATTAATGTTCATAATTAGTATTAACACATTATTAATGTTCATAATCAATATTTATGTTCAATTACTGTCCTAGAAAAAAACATTTCCAAGAAATTCTAAAGAATCAAAAACTCAAGTAGCAGCCAGATCAGCAGGCTTGCTTACTGCATTAAAATTTTAAAAAGAGGCCAGGCACAGGGGCTCACTCCTGTAACAGCACTTTGGGAGACCAAGGCGGGCGGAGCAGGAGGTCAAGAGATCGAGACAATCCTGGCCAACAGGGTGAAACCCTGTCTCTACTAAAAATACAAAAAATTAGCTGGGCGTGGTGGCAGGCACCTGTGCTCCCAGCTACTTGGGAGGCTGAGGGAGGAGAATCGCTTGAACCCGGGAGGTGGAGGTTGCAGTGAGCTGAGATCGCGCCATTGTACTCCAGCCTGGGCAAAAAGATCGAAACTCCGTCTCAAAAAAAAAAAAAAAAAAAAAAAATGTAAGAAGATACCCAACAGGGTAAACTAAATCATGTGTCAGACTCAGAAGATACTGGCCTTGGGCATGCTTATTCCATTCAACATTTGAATGTAGCTACCTTACACTTAAAATACTTTTGTTACTTTCTTGATGTAACTACATTTACTATTCCAATTACCTATAATAAAACACACATTTATGAAAATAAAGGATTGGGAAAAAAAAGAAATCCCAAGTCCATGAAATTCAAGTAAAACTTCCAACCTTCAATACCGAAGATGAAACAGGGAAGTATCAAATCTAAATGTTTTAAAACTCTCCCAAAATGTAAAACATATAAGTAAAATTAATAAGACCTAAACATCACCAGTTTTCTTCAACTTATTTCCCACAGCCCAAGTTTTAGCCAGTTACTATATCAGCACCTCAAGTAACACTATTAGGTGTCTGGCTACATAAACACTGCAAAATGATTTCCTAGAAATTCAAGATGTTATAAATATGTTTTCCTGGAGGCAGACAAGTAGAAGTTATCAAAGTTTCATTTTACTTTATAAGGTAAAATTCAAGTTAACATGATAGTCACAGACGTAATTACCTCGTTTTTACAAACGACTAATTTGTTTCTCCCCTTCCACCTCTGATCTTACTCATTTTAATTATTCACTCTGCCCAGACCTTTTCTCTACATACATACACACGCCCCTCTAAACAAGAGTTTACACTGTCCTGCGATGAAAGCATAAAACAAAAGGCTGACTTGCAGATGAAGATATACCTCAGTAGTTTGATCTACAAGGACTAAATATTGAATCCAAAAAATCGTGGATGTGGCTCGATTTTTTTTTTTTTTAGAGGGGGACCTAAGGAGGCCAGTCGGGGCGGCTGCCTGGTCTCTGCCCTCCCCCTCTGCTTTCGCTTTGTGCTCACAATGCAGCTCCAGTAAAGCGCTTCCCTCTCCCCGCAGCCGCCGCCATGTTAGACGCTCTCTCCATGTGCCCCGAGTCCCAGCCATCCTCTCCAGTCTCCCCAGGACCCAGCCCCCAACGAATCTAAATCGTGGCAGTCCCCCGCCCCTTCACAGTCCCCTAGGAACAAAAAGTCGCTGCAGAAAATCATCTCGCGATTGAGCTGAGCCTGAGGCTCGGGGGGACACCTAAACAATTGAAACAAAGGGGGAAACGCAGGGGAGCCCATCGCATGGGGGCGGGGGTAGCAAATCGAAGACCCATTCAAAATGGGCCTGCCGGAAAGACAGTTCTACCTTAAGATTCTAAACACACTTCTCTCCTACGGAAGAAGAGGGGACGCTCGACAGGTCTCGAGTGCATGGTAACCGGGCGGACAGACCCCAAGGCTGCAGGACGCAGGCCGCCCCAACTCCACGAGGCGGTCGGTTGAACCCGGAGCCCCTCGCGCAGGGACCTCTTCATTTTGGGCCCTCGTCAGAGAAATCGGGCCTCAGAGACGGAAAGAAGGGCACCATACAGTGAAGTCCTGACGACAGGCCCCCACCCTCACATGTCCCACTCCCAAAAGCCAAAAAGCCGGACCCACAGCGGAAGAGTAATAAAGAGGCCTGGGGGACAGTGCTGCGTCCGAGTCAGGTGACAAGTGCCTCTTTCAAGAGCCCGTTTTCTGGGCACGAAGCTCCCGCTGAACGTGGAGACGGGGCGTGTGGGCCAGGGGGTGGGAAGAGGGGACCTAGTAACGCTCCCGAGACGAAAAGCAGCGAAGGCTCCAGCGACCAGGGTCGGAGGGGGCGCAGAGCCCGGCCGCAGCCACCCCTCCCTTCCCCGCCAACTCCTGGCACCTTTTTCTTCTCCAGGTTCCGAAGTTTCTTGTCGATCACCCCGAGAATCTGCTTCATGGCCTCGGTCTGGACAGCGCCGGTGCCGGTTGCGGGGTGCTGAGAAGCCGGCGCGGCGGCCCCGGCTCCCGCGGCCGCCTCACTCCCGGAGGAACCCGACGGCGGTGGCGGTCCGGACGACTTGCTGCCGCTCCCGCTGTGGCTGGTGGCCGAGGGCATCTTCAGACCGCAAGGAGAGAGAAGAAAAAGCGGGAGGAAGGACAAGAGCGACGAGTCAGGAGACGGACGGGGCGAGACGCGGGACAAAACGCGCAGCGGGCGGGAGCCTACGCGAGCGGGTGGGGGAGGGGGCGCGGCGCGCCTCGAGGGCAGGAAGAGTGCGCGGGCGCGCGCGCGACCCGCCAGCGGGGCGCCCGGCTGGGCCTCGCACCGCCCCCCGACCCGCCCCTCCCCCCGCGGAGCCGCCGGCTCGGCCTACCAGCCCGGGGGCTCCGAGGCTCGCGCCGGAGGCGGGGCATCGCCGCGTCGGCTGCCAACGGCCAGTGCAACGGTCCCTACCGGGGAGGGCCGGCTTTTGCCGGCTTCCGGAGAAGGGAGGAAAGAGAGAGGTCGGGGCTTGGGGGCAGAGAAGGGCATGGGAAATGACCGGGGTGGGGTGGGGTGGGGGGACTTGGGGGCAAGCCCCTCGGAAGCTCCAGCGGGTCCGGAGATAAAGGACACTCGGGCGCAGCGGCCCTCTTCCCCTGCAGCGGCTCGGTCCCGGGTGGCGCTCACCGTGCGCGCGCGGAGGCCGCTGGAAATCACGAGTGGGCAGCTGAGGGGGCAAGGGTGGCGGTGCCTTCCGGGCAGTGTCGCGCGCTCCGTGGGCGCAGGCCGCTTCGCCCTGTCCCGCTGCACCGAGAGCCGCTCCTAGTGAGGCGAGAGCCGGGAGCGGGAGGGACTTATCCAGCCAGCAGCCCTCTGGGTCGCGAGGGGCGGGAGAAGCGGAGAGCGGGGGCCTTCGCGGCCGCTCGGGCTGCCCGGCGCGAACGCCTGCCCGGAAGAGGCCGCCCGCTAGCTTCTCCGCCGTCCCCCGGCCCCGGCGCTGTGGGGCGTCTCCTGGACGTAGGTGGGGATGGCCCCGGCAAGGCCGAAGGAAAGGCCCCTTGAGTTTTGAGAGCAATCAACGCTAGGGTCCTTCAGGCGAAATCGTTTGACGCCCAAACGGGGACAATAGGTGTCAAGCAGCTGGCTCTGGAGCTGGCAACTGCCCCTTGAAGAGCCCTTATTTGGGGTGGGGGTGGGGGTTGGGGGGCAAAGGTTTCTGCAAGTAAGGGGTGCGTGGGGTGGGTGGTGCACTCCCAGCTTCTAGAATTCCTTCTGTATGCAGAGCGAGCAAACTCCATACCCCAAAACGTCTTTTGAAAAAAAGACAACTCGCCGCTTCCCCACCAAACAATCACCCAGTAACCTAGGAGTTCTCTGTAGAACGTGTCGGACACGGTCATGGTTGGTGGCTTTTTAAGTCCTAAAGCTCTGGCCTCACAAAGAGTCTTCAGCTACCCTATGATGTTATACATCCAGTAGGCCTGAGTATTACGAATTATTAGACTTTTGTTTCCTTTTGTTTTAGGTTTACCTAACACTGTAAAGAGAACGTTCAATGAAATACAAAGAAAAAGATGATTTTTTTGCTCCAAGAGAATTTTTCCAGCCTTGGGGTGGAGTGGGTGTGGACAGTGAGCAGAAAAACAAGAAACCAAGTTCTGGGAGGAAATAAAATGAATATAATCAGTGGAAAATTCAGCAACGCAATATTGTGTGACAACAGTAAATGACCAATTTATAATTTAAATTCTATGAAAAAGAGATTTAGAAGAGAGTTCTACCAAACCCACTGTTCTCTAGGGAATAAAATGAGTAACGCTGACTGGCAACAGTGCATCCTGAGGGAGCCTGGGGAAACAACAGCAGCCTCCGACCTCAAGATATCCTGGTTAGCTGCAAAGTCTGTTATATATTCATTCAAATATTTATTGAGCACCTTACTGTGTGCTGGGAACTCTTAAGTGCTAGGGATTATGAACAAAACATATTTACATGGAGCTTACATTCTAAGTAAGGGGAAGACAAGTAAATACACGTCAGATAGTGAAATGGTAGAGAAAAGAAAAAACGGTGGTCAGGGAAAGCCTTACTGACGTTTGAGCTAGTACTGAAGGAAGTGAGGAAGAAGGCTAAGCAGCTACCTTGGAGGAAGAATTTTCCAGGTAGAGGAAACACCAAGTACTAAGATCTGAGATGGAGTGTGCTTTTTGGGTTCAAGGAACAGCACGGAAACCATAGTGGCAAGAGCAGAGAGTAGGAGATGAGGTGAAACATATTAAAGGGGGCTGGTCTTGTAGGGCCTGAAAGACCACGGTAAGGACTTTGGCTTTTGCTGCATTAGATGGGGAGTCATAGTTTCAAAATTTAGTCACCTAAACCATCCTTAGCACTACACTGAGCAATTATGCCAGGCCTAGAGGCTAGAAACGGAGATGATAATCCTTTAGCTCCTTGCAACTCAAAGTTTATTCAGCCCAACCTCTCTCACTACCACTATCACTACTATCTTGGACTCCATAGCAGACTTAACTGAATCTGCATTTTAACAAGATCTTCAGGAGATTTGTGTGTACATTAAAGTTTCAGAAATCACTGTTTTGTTCCTCGGAATTGACCAATGTCTAAAGTTTTATTGGGAGACATCCAGTCCATGTATGCACATCCATTCTATGACTGCCTCTCTGCCATAGCACAGCAGAGTTGAGTAGTTGGGTGTGCAACAGATAGTAGGGTGTGCAAAACCTAGAATACTATCTCTTCTTTTACAAAAAAAGTGTTTGCCAATCCCTGGTTTAAAACTATAAAGGGGCCAGGTGAAGGGGCTCACGCCTGTAATTCCAACACTTTGGGAAGCCAAGGCTGGCAGATCACTTGAGGTCAGGAGTTCGAGACCAGCCTGGCCAACATGGCAAATCCTGTCTCTACTAAAAATACAAAAAAATTTGCTGGGTGTGGTGGCGCATGCCTGTAATTACAGCTGCTCAGGAGGTTGAGGCACAAGAACCCGGGAGGCAGAGGCTGCAGTGAGCCAAGATCATGCCACTGCATTCCAGCCTAAGCAACAGAGTGAGACTGTCTCAAAAAACAAAAAACAACTGCAAATGGTACACATCCATCACAGTTCAACAGAGTGCCCTGTTCGTAGTAGTCACTCAGTAGATTCATGCTGATGCCATATCCCAAGTGTTGCTGATCACTGTACCACAAGAGAACTCAGGAATATCTCAGTCAATTAAATGCTTTAGACAAGTAGATATGCATCACATCTGCTTAAATTCATTGGCCAAAAAGAGTCACATGACCCTATCCAACTATAAGGGAGTCAAGAGATGGTATTCTATCAGGTGCCGGGTAGGAAGCAGATGAGCCAGAAATATTTGGTGAATATATGAAGCTGTCACGCTTTCACTTCCTATATCATCCCAATCCCGTTTCACTGGTGTTCTGAAATTCTGCGGTTGTCTGTTCAGGTCAGCAAGTCCAGAAAGACCAATAAATTTAAGGCAAAGCTGTGTCCTAAAGCTGACTTCCTGCCCAGCTCAATGCCAAGGTCTCAGTCATTCAAATTTGTGTATTTCCTACTTGACTGAAGCTATGTTTATGTGAATTTTAAATACTCATTTTTTAAACCCTTTTTTCTAGTACAGAGCTATGCAGTAGCTTGTAGTCATTGCATCGTTGAAGAAATAAAGGGTTCCCAGAAAACACACTGGAGGAGCAGAATATGTTTATAAATGGTTTATAAATTTAAAAACCTTGGTATACTTTAATATATGCCAATATTAAATATATTAACATAAAGCAAATACAACAATATGCAAAATAATATATTTCAATAACAAATCTTTCAAGCTGACATTTGCTTGTTCAATTCATTAGACCACAGCACTTTGAAGTTTCCACAAAGTGAATAATTAAACTACTTATCCTGATCATTTTAGCAAAATAATTCAACTGCTTGAACTTGAGTCACCCAATAAGCTAATGCTAAGCTTATTTGTAGCAAAAGAGAGGAATCTTCATCTGAATTATATGAACTGCCTCTTTGTTTCAGGTTGACAGAAACCTGACCAAAGTGTGAACTACACTGTTCACATAGCTAAGGCTCTTAAAGTTTCTTAAATTTGTTTTTCAGTCATTTTACTACAAGTCAGGAGTAGACATTTCTATCATAATTTTTCCAGTACAGTCTTTTTTATTATAATTCAATCAATGATTGTCTATGTGTCCATGAACCACCACTAAACTCTAAGCTTTTCAAAGAAAAAGAGCAGTCGTTTTGTTTTTCCATCTCTGGATCCTCATAAGCAATAGCATGCCTGGCACAACTATTTTGTCACTAAGTATTGCCTACTGTATTAACATATCAGTACGGTTTTAATATTATTATTACTATTGGTCCATACTGTCTCTGAATTCTTACATTTTGGTCATCAGCTGAGATAACATCCTTTTCCGCTTATATTTTCCTATGTCCACCTTTTCTTGCGTGTAATATTATGCTTAGAAACAGGACTTCATGTTTTGTAGAGGTACAATATGTTCAGAATAGTTATTTCAGATTTCACGAAATACTGTTGTTTATTATTGAACACTCAGAAGCTACACACTTTACTCAATGTAAAAGTAAACACAGTGGTATGTGCTTGAAATCCCAGCTACTCGGGAGGCTGAAATGAGAGCATTAGTTGAGCCCAGTAGTTCGAGGATGCAATATCATGTCACTACACTCCAGCCTGGACAACAGAGTAAAACCCAGCATCTAAAAAATAAAAATAAAAATTTTATTTTTATTTTATTTTACTTATTTATTTTTTTGAGATGGAGTATCATTCTGTCGCCCAGGCTGGAGTGCAGTGGCAAGATCTCAGCTCACTGCAATCTCCACCTCCTGGGTTCAAGTGGTTCTCCTGCCTCAGCCTCCCGAGTAGCTGGGATTACAGGTGCATGCCATCATGCCCGACTAATTTTTGTATTTTTGGTAGAGACAGGATTTCACCATGTTGGCCAGGCTGGCCTCAAACTCCTGAGTTCAGGCAATCCACCTGCCTTGGCCTCCCAAAGAGCTGGGATTACAGGCCTGAGCCAATGCACCCAGCCTAAAAATAAAAATGTTTTAAAAGCAAAAACACCTTGGCCACAGGTACTAAAATCTTTCATATAGTTACTTACATGAATTGTATGTTGTCTTAACATCATGTTTCTATTTCAGTGGTTCCCAACCTGTGGTGATTTTGTCCCTCGGGGACACTTGATTTAAAGCTCTCCTAAGCACCAAATCACTAGCAATGTCTAGAAGTATTTAGTTGTCACAGCTTGAGGGGAAGATGTTAATTGCATCCAGTATGTAGAGGCCAAAGATGCTTCTAAACATCTTACAACGCACAAAACAACACTCAATTATTCAGACCAAAATATCAATAATGCCGAGTTTGGGAAATGCTGTTCTATTTTATGAGATAAAAGATGTAGTCACTGGCCAGGCACGGCGGCTCATGCTTGTAATTCCAGCACTTTGGGAGGCCAAGGCAGACGGATCACCCAAGGTCAGGAGTTTGAGACCAGCCTGGCCAACATGGTGAAACCCTGTTTCTACTAAAAATACAAAAATTAGCCGGGCATGGTGGTGGGTGCCTGTAATCCCAGCTACTCAGGAGGCTGAGGAAGGAGAATCACTTGAACCTGGGAGGCAGAGGTTGCAGTGAGCCAAGATTGCACCGCTGCACTCCAGCCTGGGTGACAGGGCAAGACTCTATCTCAAAAAACAAAACAAAAAAGTAGTCACCTGTTCTAGTACTTTACAAGTAAAACTACTCTGATGACACTGGCCCCCCAAATTAAAAATGCCTTTAGAAATGCATTATGCAGCATGGTGAGGTGGCTCACGCCTGTAATCCCAGCACTTTGGGAGGCTTAGGCGGGTGGATCACCTGAGGTCAGGAGTTTGAGACCAGTCTGGCTAACGTGGCAAAACCCTGTCTCTACTAAAAAAAATGTAAAAATTAGGCGGGTGTGGTGCCTACAGTAGCATGCCTGTAATCCTAGCTACTCAAGAGGCTGAGGCAGGAGAATCACTTGAACCCAGGAAGCAGAGGTTGCAGTGAGCTGAGATCACGGCACTGCACTCCAGCCTGGGCAACAGAGCAAGACTCTGTCTCACAAAAAAAAAAAAAAAAAAAGGAAGAAAGAAAGAAGGGGGGGTGGGGCGTGGGTGGGGGAGAGAGAGAGAAAGAGAAAGAGGGGGGAGCGTGGGGAGGGGAGAGAGACAGAGAGGAAGGAAGGAAGGAAGGAAGGAAGGAAAAAGAAAAGAAAAAAGAGAACTAACTGCATTATGCATGTTGCCAAGATGCAAGCTGATCTGTTCATAGGGTGATCTTGCGTCTTGGCAATATGAATAATCATGGTCATTTCAGGCAATAAAGTATTCTGTGTATCAATTCCCCTACTAATACATACAACCACTGTGAACAATAATTTGAGAAAAATAACTTCCTTCAAGGTAACAACTAACTGCTCCATTAATTTTGGAAGGAATAAAACTTTATGTATCTCAGTTAATACATACTAGGGGAATATAAGTATAGAAGTAATCAGCTTATTCAAGATTGTTCCTATAGCTGGTCAGGATAGTATTATTTCAAGAATAATTTTCACACCTAACAGCACAACTCCCCCTATATTAATGGTTTACTCTTTGTGTGTTGATAACTTGTTTATCTTGAGACCTGAGAACTTGATTTAAAGGTCTCCTAAGCACCAAATCACTAGAGACGTGAAAAATGTCATGAGAAGATGTAGGTCCTGTGTTTGTTTTTTCCTTGCATAGATTTTCAGTGGATGTAGAATTTGAAAAGGAGAGAGCCCTACCCGCCCCCACCCCAATTCTCGTCTTTGATGCAGTGCTTCTCAAAGTAGGCAAGGACCACCAATTTCCGAATGACCTGGGGTACTTGTCAAAATGAAAATTCCTAGACTCCACCCCAGACATTGCCTCTACATGCCAGAATCTGAAACCTAGGAACATCCATTTAAAAAACGAAACTCCCCTTTGCACATTCAAGCTTGTGAATCTCTGCTCTATAGACGTAGAGTGTACATGCTACTCATTTTCACAAAAATAAGTGCCAAAAATGTTCAAAAAAATCTTCTTTTCATGGTGTCTTCCTATCTTTCTTCCCAGGTAGTGCTGTGATAGTGTCTTAAGTAGGGCATGTTGATAGATGGAAAAGGACAGCAAACTCGAGGTGCTGATTCAGGAAGAAGCAGATTCCAAGATGGAAGAGAAAATATCGAGAGAAATATGCCGAGAGAAGAATCCAGGCAGAATGGAATCCAGGCAGAATGGTGAATGGAAGGTTAGGGTGACCAAGAGAAAGGAAGGGTGACTCAGCAAGTCTGTAGTTTCAGCTCTTGTATAGTACGTTATACTTGAAAAGCTGAAGGCTTTTCTCGGGGAAGAGTCAGAATGGCCCGGAGGGCTTGCTAAAGCGCTGCTGGCTGGGCCCCACCCGCTGAATGACTAATGGAGACTCTGAGGGCCAGCTGATAATTTGAGTTTCTAACAAGCCCTGTTTCGATGCTGGTACAGCAGATCTAGGGAAAATATTGGAACAAGGAAAAAACTAAGAAGAAATTTTAAAAAGTAATCAAAGGCGGCCAAGTGAGGTGGCTCACGCCTGTGATCCTAGCGCTTTGGGAGGCCGAGGCGGGCAGATCATCTGAGGTCAGGGGTTTGAAGACCAACATGGAGAAACCACGTCTCTACTAGAAATACGAAAACTAGTCAGGCGTGGTGGCTAATGCCTATAATCCTAACTAGTCAGGAGGCTGAGGCAGGAGAGTTGCTTGAACCCAGGAGGGGGAGGTTGCAGTGAGCCGAGATTGTGCCACTGCACTCCAGCCTGGGCAACAAAGACTCCGTCTCAAAAAAAAAAAAAAAAGTCATAAAAAATGACAGTAGTAAACTGTAATATGTATGTTTTCTGCAGCTACTTTTTGTTTTGTATTTTCCTCTTAAAGAGACCAGAAGATGGCTGGGCTCAGTGGCTCATGCCTGTAATCCCAGCACTTTGGGAGGCCGAGGCGGGTGGATCACCTGAGGTCAGGAGTTTGAGACCAGCCTGGCCAATATGGTGAAACCCTGTCTCTACCAAAAATACAAAAATTAGCCAGGCGTGGTGGCAGGCGCCTGTAATCCCAGCTACTCGGGAGGCTGAGGCAGGAGAATGGTTTGAACCCGGGAGGCCAAGGTTGCAGTAAGCCGAGATCACACCATCACACTCCAGCCTAGGGGACAAGAGTGAGACTTCGTCTCCAAAAAAAAAAAAAAAAAAAAACAAAAAGAGGGCAGAAGAGAAAAAATAGAAGGAGATATTGGACATCCTAGTCATACCCCATTTAGACTTAGCCTACAGAGGACAATGAAAGAAGGCAGCAACCTTTTCTCTGGGCCGTCGTTGTCTAAACCAAATGCAGATCTGGCAGCCCTATAGTACTGCAAGATCATATTCCTTGGCGTTCTTTGGAGCTAGAGCTGGTGGTGTTTCTCCTCGTGAATGCTGTGCTAACATCCACCTAAAGCGGAAAGAAGACAGTTCTTTAGGATAGCTAGGGCTGATTTGATGTGAGAAAAAGAAATGATGGTGTGACAAGGAATGCGTTATTGAGCCTTTTCACAGAAAAAAAAGTATAAATTATAATTAAATATTTTTAAACATTTTTAAAAAATTGCAAGAGTAATACAAGTTTATTGCAAATAATTTAGATAAGTAAATTATGCAAAAGTAAAACAACAGCTCAGTGTGTTGTATAACTTTTATTGGGCTCTAATTTACCTATCATAAAATTAACCCATTTAAAGTGTACAATTAACTGGTTTTTAGTATATTTGATATTTGAGAGTAATGCAACCATTGCCATTACCTAATTTTAGGACATTTTTATCACCCCAGGAAGTAACATGTACCTCATTAGCAGTCATTCCCCATTTACCCCTCCTCCTAGCCCCTGGCTACTGCTAATCTACTTTCTCTACAAAATTGCCTATTCTGGACATTTTAGATAGCTGGAACCCTACAATATATGGCCTTTTGTGCCTGGCTTATTTCACTTATCATAGTATTTTTAAGATACATCCTTGTTTTGGCATAAATTTCATTCCTTTTTATGGCTGAATAATATTCCATTGAATAGATATACTAGAGTTTGTCTGTCTGTTCATGCATTGATAGACAGTTGGGGTGTCTTCCACTTCTTGGTGGTTGTGAATAATGCTGTTGTGAATATTTGATATGGTTTGGATTTGTGTCCCCACCCAAATCTCATGTCAAATTGTGATCCCCAGTGTTGGAGAAGGGGCCTGGTAGGTGGGAGGTGATTGGATCATAAGGGCAGACTTCCCTCTTGCTGTTGCTGTGATAGTGAGTTTCATGAGATCTGGTTGTTTAAAAGTGTGTAGCACTTCCATCCTCACTCTGTCTCTCCAGCTGCACCATGTGAAGATTGTGCCTGCTTCCTCTTTGCCGTCTGCCATGATGATAAGTTTCCTGAGGCCTCCCCCAGCCTGTGGAACAGTAAGCCAATTAAACCTCTTTTCTTTATAAATTACCCAGTCTCAGGTAGGTTTTTTTTTTTTTTTTTTTTCCAACGGAATCTCACTCTGTCACCAGCCTGTAATGCAGTGACGCGATCTCGGCTCACTGCAACCTCTGCCTCCTGGGTTCAAGTGATTCTCCTGCCTCAGCCTCCCAAGTAGCTGGGACTACAGGCACGCGCCACCATGCCTGGCTGATTTTTTTTTTGTATTTTTAGTAGACACGGGGTTTCACCATGTTGGCCAGGATGGTCTTGATCTCTTGACCTCATGATCCACCTGCCTTGGCCTCCCAAAGTGTTGGGGTTACAGGTGTAAGCCACCATACCTGGCCTCAGGTAGTTCTCTATAGCAATGAGAGAACAGACTAATGCAACATTCATGTACAAGTTTTTTGTATGAACACGTTTTCAATTCACTAGGTATACACCTACAGTAGATTGCTAGGTTATATGGTAACTTTATGTGTAATGTTTTTGTTTTTGTTTTTGTTTTGGGATGGAGCCTCGCTCTGTTGCCCAGGCTGGAGTGCAGTGGCGTGGTCTCGGCTTACTGCAGCCTCCACCTCCCGAGTTCAAGCGATTCTCCTGCCTCAAGCTCCAAAGTAGCTGGGCCTGTAGGTGCGCACCACAACGCCTGGCTAATTTTTTTTGTATTTTTAGTAGAGATGGGGTTTCATCATGTTGACCACACTGGCCTCAATCTCCTGACCTCGTGATCCACCCTCTTCAGCCTCCCAAAGTGCTGGGATTACAGGCATGAGCCACTGTGCCTGGCCTACATGTAGTGTTTTGAGCAACTGCCTAAGTGTTTTCCAAAGTGGCTGCACCATGAGGTTTCAATTTCTTTACATCCTCATCAAACACTTGTTATTAGCCATGTTTGTTTGTTTGTTGTTTTTGTTTTTTTGAGACAGAGTCTCGCTCTATCGCCCAGGCTGGAGTGCAATGGCACAATCTCAGCTCACTGCAACCTCCGCCTCCCAGGTTCAAGCTATTCTTCTGCCCCAGGCTCCCAAGTAGCTGGGATTACAGGCACCTGCCATCATGCCCAGCTAATTTTTGCATTTTTTGTAGAGACAGGGTTTCAACATGTTGGCCAGGCTGGTCTTGAACTCCCGACCTCAGGTGATCTGCCCACCTTGGCCTCCCAAAGTGCTGGGATTACAGGTGTGAGTCACCGCGCCCCGCCCTTAGCCATGTTTTTGATTATCGCTGTGCTAGTGAATGTGTCTCAGTGAGAAGCAGTACCTTATTGGGGCTCTATTTGCATAACTGGTTGTCTTTAAACAAGGATTAGATTATTCCACTCTTTGTGGGATTTACATATGATTTTGCCAGAAAGTGGGGGAAATGGAATCATATTTCAAGGGTTCTTTTACCTTTATGATTAGGACTGTCACAGCTCTAGTGTCTACATTGCCAGGCAATGCTATGAAGCACTCAGCTGACGAGGCCTTGGGAAGAAAGTATCAGAAGACTAATACTGGCAGTGAGTGGACACTCAGGCATGTCTGTTGACTGGGATTTGATGATGATTAAACTTAGGCAAGGTCGATTTTTATGTACCGGAAATGTTTGATTTTAGCATTTGGAAGACTTCTCAGCCCCTCATTACTTCTGCAACAAGAACTTAGCACCTTGTGCATGCCAGGCACTGTCTGTGTTTATTCACATGTTGAATAAGACATAATCCTATGGCCTCCAGAAAATTAGTATTAAGAAGGGTAGTCAAATATATAAAGAGATACAATTTAATGTGATATACTTCAGTGAGATACTACTACATAGTCACCAAAATGGCTAAAATTTAAAAACTGAAATGGGCCAGGCACATTGGCTTATGCCTGTAATCCCAGCACTTTGAGAGGCCAATGCGGGCAGATGGCCTGAGCTCAGGAGTTAAAGACCAGCTTGGGCAACATGGCGAAACCCCATCTCTACAAAAACTACAAAAATTACCTGGGCGTGGTGGCATGTGCCTGTAGTCTCAGCTTCTTGGGGGGCTGAGGAGAGAGGATCTCTTGAGCCTGGGAGGTTAAGGCTGCAGTGAGCCATGTTCGTGCCACTGCACTCCAGCCAGGGTGACAAAGCAAGACCCTATCTTAAAAGCAAAAGAAAACAAAACAAAAACAAAGCAAAACCTGAAATAAACAAGGAATGGCAAGAATGTAGCACAACTGGAATTTCCACGCAGTGTGGATGGGAGTATAAATTGGCCCAGACAGCCGTGCGTGGTGGCTCACGCCTGTAATCCTAAAACTTTGGGAGGCTGACGCGGGTGGATTGCCTGAGCTCAGGAGTTTGAGACCAGCCTGGGCAACACGGCGTAACCTGTCTCTACTAAAATACAAAAAATTAGCCGGGCATGGCGGCGTGCATCTGTAATCCCAGCTACTTGGGAGCCTGAGACAGGAGAATCGCTTGAACCTGGGAGGTGGAGGTTGCAGTGAGCCAAGATCGTGCCACCGCACTCCAGCCTGGGTGACAGAGTGAGACTCTGTCTCAAAAAAATAAAAAATATATATAAATAAATAAATAGGCCCAGCCATCTTAGAACAGTGTTTGTCAGTATCTCCTAAAGCTGAGTATTCACATACCGTATAACTCAGAAATTCTGCTTTAGGCATATATTAATAGAAAAGCATAGATATGGTCATCGAGAGACATATACAAGCATGTTCATGGCAGCATTGTTCTTAGTAACCAAAAATGGAAACAACCCAAATTTCTATCAATAGTAGAAAAAGATAAATATATGGTATATTTATTTAATACATATAGCTGTGAAAATGAACAAACCACTGCTACTAGCAACAACATGGATAAATTCAACACACATAATGTTGAATCAAAGAAACTAGACACAAAAGTATGGAACAATAAAAACAAACTAATCTATGGTAAAATAAATCAGAACAGTAATTACCTTTGTCATTAGGTAATGACTGGGATATAGCACAAGAGAGGCTTTTGAGGTCCTGGCAATATTCTCTTTTTACTTTTTTATTTAATTATTTATTTTTGAGACAGGGTCTCACTCTGTCAGCCAGGCTGGAGTGCAGTGGTGCGATCATGGCTCACTGCAGCCTAGACCTCTCCGGGCTCAGGTGATCCTCCCACCTCAGCTTCCCAAGTAGCTGGGACCACAGGCGTGCGCCACCATGCCCTGCTAATTTTTGTTTGTTTGTTTATTTGTTTGTTTTTTGAGATGGAGTTTCACTCTTGTTGCCCAGGCTGGAGTGCAATGGCGCAATCTCGGCTCACTGCAACCTCTGCCTCCCGGGTTCAAGCGATTCTCCTGCGTCAGCCTCCCAAGTAGCTGGGATTACAGCCGCCACCACGCCAGGCTAATTTTTTGTATTTTTAGTAGATACAGGGTTTCACCATTTTGGCCAGGCTGGTCTCGAACTCCTGACTTCAGGTGATCCACCCGCCTCAGCCTCCCAAAGCTCTGGGATTGCAGATGTGAGCCACCATGCCCAGCCTAATTTTTGTATATATATATGTATTTTTTTTTTTTTGGTAGAGGTGGGGTTTCCCCACATTACCCAGGCTGGTCTCGAACTCCTGGACTCAAGCTATCCACTCACCTCAGCCTCCCAAAGTGCCAGGATTACGGGTATGAGATATTATGCCTGGCCAATATTCTATCTCTTGTTCAGAGTGATAGTTACATAGCTGTGTTCACTTCATAAAGTTCGTTGAGCCATATGCCTACAGTTTGCACACTCCTGTAGGTATGTTATACTTCAATATAAATGTCTACTTAAGATATTTTCTTTTTTATGGCAAAAATATGGGCAACCCAGAAGGCTGTACAAGAACAGAGGTGACGCATAGGTGGAGTGGGTAACTCTTTATGGGTGGGAATCAGAAAAGGCTCTCTGGAAATGTTGCCAGAGCTGAATTTTGAAAGATAATTTTTTTTCTTTTGAGGCGAAGTTTCACTCTTGTTGCCCAGGCTGGAGTTCAATGGCGTGATCTCGGCTCACTGCAACCGCGCCTCCCGGGTTCAAGCGATTCTCCTGCCTCAGCCTCCCAAGTAGCTGGGATTACAGGCATGTGCCACCAAGCCCGGCTAATTTTTGTATTTTTAGTAGAGACAGGGTTTTTCCATGTTGGTCAGTCTGGTCTCGAACTCCCGACCTCAGGAGATCCACCCACCTCGGACTCCCAAAGTGCTGGGATTACAGGTGTGAGCCACTGCACCTGGCAAAAGATAATTTTTACAAGAAACAAAAGTGGGTAAAGGAAAGAGGAAAGGCATTGCAGGCAGAGGGAACAGCATGCTCAATAGCACATGAAAGCATAAAATCATATCGTGTGGTTTAGGGATCACAAGTGTCTCTATATTATGGGAGTATTAATTGGGGAGGGATGGCAGGGAGAGAGCTGCAGATAATAAGACTAGCCAGGTAAGCTATGACCAGGTCATGGAAACTCCTTTTATCCTAGTTACACCGCTTGAACTTGAACTATAGGTCTTAGCCTTCTTATGGAAATACATTCCCCTGAAGTTCTGATTAAAATTACGGACCGTCTCTTTGGAAAAATGCACATGTAAATTCCTACATATAATTCAGTTCTTCTGATGCTCATCTGTTGATTCCTGGTTCATAGATGTCAGATTTAGAATCCTATCTTTTCTTTTCTTTTTTTTTTTTTTGAGACAGTCACGCTCTGTTGCCCAGGCTGGAGTGCAGTGGTGTGATCTTGGCTCACTGCAACCTTTGCCTTCCAGGTTCATGAGATTCTCCTGCCTCAGCCTCCCGAGTAGCTGGGACTACAGGCGCGTGCCACCACGCCTGGCTAGTTTTTCATATTTTTAGTAGAGATGGGGTTTCACCGTGTTAGCCAGGATGGTCTCGAACTCCTGACCTCGTGATCCGCCCACCTAGGCCTCCCAAAGTGCTGGAATTACAGGCGTGAGCCACCGCGCCCAGCCTAGAATCCTATCTTTTCAATAGACAATTGGAATTAATTAAAAGAGATTTAAGAAGAACAGAGGCAGGATCAGATTTACATTTTAGAAATAATAATGGATTCGATATGGAGGTTAGATTAGAAGCTGAGTCAAGGTAACCTGTAGGAACTGATTAAAATGGTAAAAGAACGGATAAGACATTTAACTACGACAGTGTCCCAGCTTAATTCTAAGGATATTAATAGATCGAGTCACCAAGGATTGGTGGCTGATTAGACGTGAGAAGAAGGTGGCTTCTGGGATTCTCCTGTTTCCAACTTGAGATAGTGGTCAGGCCACCTACCAAAGATAGGAACTAGAATGTCAGGGACATTTTGGTTAAAAATGAACTGAGGTGGGCCAGGCGCAGTGGATCACGTCTGTAATTCCAGCACTTTGGGAGGCCAAGGCGCACGGATCACAAGGTCAGGAGATCGAGACCATCCTGGCTAACGCGGTGAAACCCCATCTCTACTAAAAATACAAAAAATTAGCCAGGCATGGTGGCAGGCGCCTGTAGTCCCAGCTACTCGGGAGGCTGAGGCAGGAGAATCACTTGAACCTGGGAGGCGGAGGTTGCAGCGAGCAGAGATCGTGCCATTGCACTCCAGCCTGGGCTACAGAGCAAGACTCCGTCTCAAAAAAAAGAAAAAAAGGAACTGAGGCAAGATGCTTCTTGGAAAGAGGTAGCCCACACCCTAAAGCCAAAGGTTTTAAGTGCATTCTGACTGGTGTTGCAGCCCACACTGCTGGCCTCCTGTGGAACTATATGTATTGAGCCTGGCAGATTGCTGGAGTAGACTTGGGCAGAAAAATCAATTTACATGCACTAAATCACAAAGCCATTAAGGCTTTGCCTTGGGGAATAAAAGCTGATTCTGACACCTACCAGCACTTCTTATCCCTGTGTATAAGCTTGAAGACCTATGCAAGGGAAGAGACTGAACACCATGGCATTGAGCCACCGTAGTTGAATGCAACACTTTGAAAGAAATATATACATATATATATATTTTCCTAGTTCTAGAATTGAAACACTGTTGGGCCCCTAGATAATCAAAATACTTTCTTTCATTGAATAAGGATTACCCTGGGCTATTTGGTAGACATCTGTGCCTAGTCACAGCATATCATAAACCCAATGGATAAGGACTACATGAGGATGGAAGAACACATAGAATTGGGTATTTTACTGACAGTCACAGCAGGCAAAAAGAATATGAGCAAATTTCCCAGTTCCACTTATCAAGACAATCTGTACCTTTGGAATCTAAAGTTACCACACAAGGGAGACAAGTTGAAGGCTCCGAGTCATCTGATTTGAACATTGAAAGGAATGTGACCTCATTTTGAACCCCAGGAGAATGAAAAAGGATATATTGGTCTAATCAGATTTGCATTTTTAAAAGATAACTCTGGCTGCTTTACAAAAAATAGATTGGAGAGAGGCAAATATGGATGCAAGAATACAAGAGGCCACCATAATCATAGGGGCGATGGTGGCTTGAGCAAAGTACTGGCAGGGCATATGGAGAGATTTTAATGGATTTAATATGCAATTACATATATTTTAGAGGTAGAATAAATAGAACATGGTAATTGATTGAATATGAGAGGGCAGTAAGGGAGAGAGAGGAGTCACAGATGACTCTTAGCTTTCTAGATTCATGCATCTGGTTGGATGGTTAGAACCATCGCAGTAGGAGGACCAGAAGGGCAGCTAAGAGATGGGAAGTTCAATTTTATTTACTTAATTATTTATTTATTTATTTTGAGGAGTTTTGCTCTTTTTGCCCAGACTGGAGTGCAATGGCGCCATCTTGGCTCACTGTAACCTTTGCCTCCCAGGGTTCAAGGGAGTCTCCCTCCTTCAGCCTCCTGAGTAGCTAGGATTACAGGCACTCGCCACCATGCCTGGCTAATTTTTTGTAGTTTTAGTAGAGATGGGGTTTCACCATATATGCCAGGCTGGTCTCGAACTCCTGACCTCAGGTGATCCTACCTGCCTTGGCCTCCCAAAGTGCTGGGATTATAGGCGTGAGCCACCCCATCTGGCCAGGAAGTTCAATTTTATACATGTTAAGTTTGCAGGGGTTATGAGACAGCCAAATGAATGTGCTAAGCAGACATTTAAGTCCAGCCTGAGGTTCAGAGAAGTCTTGGATTCAATGTGGAATTCATTCACATATTGATAGTCATTGAAGCCATGATGTGAGAATAGTGAGATCTATTGAGATATCAAAGCGAAGAGGACTGAGGGCAATACCAACAATTTAAAGATTATATGGATGGGGAAAGTCAGTCTAGGAAACTGAGAAGTAGAGGGAAAAATATCAAGAGAGTATGGCATCACAGAAATCAAAGGAAGAGAGTATTTTAAAGAGTTGACTATGTTAAATGATTCTGAATAGTCAAGATGGAGACTGGAAAATTTGCTGAGTTTTGCCAGGGTGGGCTACACTAAAAATATTTAACAACTGATAGGGCTTGAATACCAACCAACCAGAATGAACATTAGCCTGATATGGGACAGGATGAGGCGGGCCTGCGGTGGGTGGCATTAGCTCTTTAGTTGCTAGATGATGGGAAGCTATGGAGGAAGGTCTGAGGCAGTGACCAGAGAGGAGGTACTGAGGGGACTTGGGGTGGCAGTTCTTCTTAAAACTGGCGCAAAAGTATTTCAATAATTTAACAGGAAGTACAGGTATACTTGTGACATGACTGAATGTTTTCCCTGTTTTTAGCAGCAAGAGATCATTGGGAACCCTGGTGAGAGATCATTCAGTGGAACGGCAGGAACCAAAGCCAGGTTCAAGTAGTCTGGGGAGGTGATTAGAGAGTAGACAGAATGAACGTAGACAACTCTTCCAAGATGTTTGGCTTTGGGACGGGCAGGGTGATGGCTGGAGGCAGAGGTAGGGGAAATTATTTATTTGTTTTAGTGTGTTGATGGAGACTTGAGCATGCATAAATGGTAAGCACAGACAGACGGCTCAGCCACAGTTAGAAGGTGGGAACCCTCTTCAGTATGAATGGACCTGAAGAAAATAATTTACAGGCGTTTATAGGTATGGTGGTTGGAAATTGAAGGAATTCCTGCACAATAGATTCTTTTTTTTTGCCCACTGTGAACTAAGAGGTGAAAGTTATTTCATGGGAATGAGAGGGTTATGTAAAGAATCAGAAGTTTCATAAAAGTAAGCAGGTAAGTGGGTCGGGGCCTGAGAATTTACATGACAAATTCCAAGGTAATGTTGGATGCTGCTGGTCCAGGTACTGCACATTCAGAGAAAAGTACAAGGACAGCATATGGTTAAAAGTGTAGGGTTGGCTGGGCATGGTGGTTCAGGCCTGTAATCCCAGCACTTTGGGAGGCCAAGGCAGGTGTATCACCTGAGGTCGGGAGTTTGAGACCAGCCTAGACAACATGGTGAAACCCCATCTCTACTAAAAATACACAAATTAGCCAGGTGTGGTGGTGCGTGCCTATAGTTCCAGCTACTCGGGAGGCTGAGGCAGGAGAATCGCTTGAACCCGGAAGGCGAAGGTTACAATGAGCCGAGATCACACCATCGCACTCCGGCCTGGGAGACAGGCGAAACTCCATCTCAAGAAAAAAAAAAAAAAAGTGTAGGGTTACCTCCCTAGCCCACACCTTCAGCTTCCAGCTCGACCACACCCAAGTTCTGTTCACTGTGTCTCAGCTCCATCCATGCCTCCCCCACAGGCTATTTCCTGCATAGTAGCTAGAGTGCTCTTTTCAAAGGAAAGTCAGACCATTTCAATCAGCTCATTAAAACTCTTCAGTGGCTTTCCAGAGCTCATGGAAAGAAGTCCCAAGTGTAAAGTACAAGTCCTCGAGTTTGAAGGCCAAAGAACCAGGAGCTCTGATGTCCAAAGGCAGGAGAGATGGATGTCCTAGCTCAAAATGAGAGAGAATGGGCCGAGCATGGTGGCTCACGCCTGTAATCCTAGCACTTTGGGAGGCCAAGGCAGGCGGATCACCGGAGGTCGGGAGTTCGAGACCAGCCTGACCAACATGGCAAAACCCTATCTCTACTAAAAGTACAAAATTAGCCAGGCGTGGTGGCACATGCTTGTAATCCCAGCTACTTGGGAGGCTGAGGCAGGAGAATGGCTTGAACCTGGGAAGCAGAGGTTGTGGTGAGCCGAGATCGTGCCATTGCACTCCAGCCTGGGAAACAAGAGCAAAACTCTGTCCCAAAGGAAAAGAAAAAGAGAGAGAGAGAATGAATAATTTGCTCTTCCTCCTCCTTTAAAAATTTTTTTTCACATAGAAATGGGGTCTTGCTATGTTGTCCAGCCTGGTCTCAAATTTCTGGCCTCAAGCAATCCTCCCACCTTGGCCTCCCAAAGTGCTGGGATTACAGGTGTAAGCCACTATATCCAGCACTTCCTCCACCTTGTTTTTCTATTTGGGCCCTCAAGAGATTGACTGATGCTCATCCACATTGGTGAGGGCTGATCTTCTTTACTCAGTCTCTGATTCAAATGCTAATCTCCTCTGGGAACGTCCCCACAGACACACCCAGAAATAATGTTTTATCAGCTATCTGGGCATCCCTTAGCCCAGTCAAGTTAACATTTAAAATTAACCATCACGGGGCATGAGCCTCAAAGGAGTAGGAGTTTTTACAAGAGAGTAGAGAAGAAGTAATTATCTAGAAATAGTGATGAGGAGAAAGGAGGACAAGAACCTGTCCTGTAGTGGATAGTTGTGAGCACAGATTTAGTATCACAGAAGGCTGCTACAGAAGAGAACAGGCTTTAAGTCTGGGCATGGTGGCTAATGCCTGTAATCCGAACACTTTGGGAGGCCAAAGTGGGCAGATCAGTTGTGTTTAGGAGTTTGGGACCAGCCTGGGAAACATAGCAAGTCCTCATCTCTACTAAAAAAGTTTCAAAAATTAGCCGAGCATGGTGGTGCATGCCTGTAGTCCCAGCTACTTAGAAGGCTGAGGTGGGAGGATTGCTTGAGCCTAGAAGATTGAAGCTACAGTGAGCCATGATCGAGCCACTGTACTCCAGCCTGAGTGATAGAGGGAGACCCTATCTAAAAAGAGAGAGAGATCAGGTTTTAATTAATGGAATGAAGTATGGAGAACGTTCCCAGAAGAGATGTGTGAGACACAGAGAAATTTGTTGATCACAGAGAAGGTGCTTCAGAGGCTACACTGGAGAGCTGGGAGTGGGTGGGTACATTCCAACAGTGGGAAACTGAGTCAGGAACAAGGAAATATGGAGTACTATGGGGATGATGGTGTAGTTGCAGTCATTCTCAAACTTTAATATGTATCAGAATCACAAAGAGGGCTTGTGAAAACACAGAGCACTAGGCCCCAGCCCCAGAATTTCTGATTGAGTAGATTTGGGGCTGGCCTGAGAACATGCATTACAGGTTCTCAAGTGAAATGGATGCTGCTGGTCCAAGGGCCACACTTTCAGACCACTGATGTAATGGAAGACCAGTGACAAATGTGGCAGCAGAAACAGTGATGAAAGGCCAGAGTGGATCACTCTTAGCCATCTCCTGAAGGATGTCAGGCTCTAGCCTAATGGACAGAGGGCCTGGCTCCACTCATCGCAGGTGGTAGCAGCTTGACATCTGTGGCCTCAGTCCATTAAGTTGAGGCAATAGTGAGGGTTTGGTCTTAATTTCAATAGTGTCAGCTTAGTCCCAGATAATATGCCATGGGCTCCAGAAATCTGCTGCTATGGAGTAACTGTGACACATCCGCTTCAGGGGCCTAACACAAAGCAGTGGTATCTTGTGAATTGGAGGATATTTATACTGAGTCCAGTGGAATCAGAGACCAGATTAAAGCTGCATCCTGGTAGGATTGTTGGTGCTTGGATTTTGAAGTCTCAGCAGTGATATAATCAGATGTCTGGCTCCGCCGACAAGCAGCAGTGGTGCTTGAAGCAATCAAGGGCTGCCAGGTAATAGACAACTTGATCAGAACCCAGAGCTGCCAATAACTCTTAGGTCTTGGACTTCACATGCTGGATCATAAAAATGAAGTCACAACTATGCCAGTACACCTCATCTTGATGCTCAAAGGCCTTACTGGATTGACTAGCAGGGATTCCAATCATTTCCAGCGTTTTCTCTGAAAGTATTTGGAAAGGGGTTGTAGAACTGAAAATTGGGATGCTCTTACAAGAATAATCTCATTGATACTTGGCTTGAATTCTGGGAAAGCTCCAAACCCTGACTTACTTGATTTGAAGGTGGTATGTTATCACTCAGGTTTCTCTCTTTCCTAACATTTGTGAAATTCCCAGGGAAAATTATACGTGCCCATGAATCACTCATGGCCATTATTTGCTGCTAGCCTGCTAGTAGAGGGACAAGTCATGTGTGCCCTTTCAGGAAGAAACACAAATGGGAGTCACGATCATGCTGGAGGTTCAATCCTAACAGAATGTTAGAACTGCAGTAGGGAAAGGGGTGGCATTTGGAGTCAGAGAGCAGCCAACTCTCTGAGGACTGCAGGTGGAATCTTCCTCTGGCACCAATGTCCTAGAGGGGTACAAAGAACTCTACAAGGTCTTCCGAGGAGGCTAATGAGCCAAAGTTGGTACTAACTTAACCTGTTAGTCCTCATGAAGAGAGTAAAACTTGGGATAATTCTCCCTGCACTCATTTTGTGCGCACATTAATTTAAAAAAAAATAGATACATGGTCTTGCCATGTTGCCCAGGCTGGTCTTGAACTCCTGGGCTCAGGCAGTCCTCCTGCCTTGGCTTCTCAAAGTACTGGGATTACAGGCATGAGTCACTGTACCCAGCCCCGCATGTTAAATTTTTTTTAAAAAGAAAAGAACAGGCTGGGCACAGTAGCTCATGTCTGTAATCCCAGCACTTTGGGAGGACGAGCTGGGTGGATCACCTGAGGTCAGGAGTTCGAGACCAGCCTGGCCAACATGGTGAAACCCCATCTCTACTAAAAATACAAAAAATTAGCCTGGCGTGGTAGCAGGCGCCTGTAATCTCAGCTGGTCGGGAGGCTGAGGCAGGAGAATTGCTTAAACCCAGGGGGTGGAGTTTGCAGTGAGCCAAGATGGTGCCATTGCACTCCAGCCTGGGTGACAGAGCAAGATTCTGTCAAAAAAAGAAAAAAAAAAAAAAGGGAAAAGAACAAAACCAACTTAACCAACTTCACTTCTGTTACTTCTCAAGATCAGACTAGATTTTTATTGGGCCCTCCCCTTTAATTGGCTATGGAAAAACAGTGGGGCCACTCAGAAATACCTGTGTGTAACCTTGCTCGGGGCTAGTGCAGGGCAAGTCCTTACAGAGCCAGGGACCTACCAGGACATGAAATATCTGTCTCGTGAGTCTTAGAAGGTCTAAAAGTATAGTACTATGTGCCCTCTGGGCATGCTCAAGTTAACTGGAAATTAGGGCAAGTAAGCAGAGCTTGGCAACAGAATTTGAATATACTCCCAGAGGTTCTCCATTGTGGAGTTTAGGGAATTGGGCATCCATTCGTTTAAATAAATATTTATGGGCACAATCAGAATCACCAGGAGCACTTTTTTTCCCCTAAAATACACGTCTTTATAAGCTTGCTTTGCACAGTCCTTCAGAGGCTATTTATTTCTTCCCACACACTATGCCTGAAATTTAAGTAATATAAAAAAGATAGGCCAGGCGCGGTGGCTCACGCCTGTAATCCCAGCACTTTGGGAGGCCGAGGCGGGCGGATCACGAGGTCAGGAGATCGAGACCATCCTGGCTAACACGGTGAAACCCCGTCTCTACTAAAAATACAAAAAATTAGCCGGGCGTGGTGGTGGGCGCCTGTAGTCCCAGCTACTCGGGAGGCTGAGGCAGGAGAATGGCGTGAACCCGGGAGGTGGAGCTTGCAGTGAGCCGAGATCGCGCCACTGCACTCCAGCCTGGGCGACAAAGCAAGACTCCGTCTCAAAAAAAAAAAAAAAAAAAAGATGAATGATGGTACCCATGTAGGATTACATGTCAAAACGGATTGTTATTCTCAAGTCTTAGGTAACTACTCTGATAAAACATCCTCAATAGATTATCTGCAGAAATCATTAATAAAGCAATTGCTAATTGTAGAGAAAAAAAGAAATAAACCCAATAAGGTCAAGTACTTTCTTATAATAATTATGGCCACCATTTACTGACCACCTACTCTGTGTCAAGCACATCTTATATGTTTTCTTTTCTATTCTATTCTTTTTTTTTTTTTTTTTGACAGAGTCTCACTCTGTCACCCAGGTTGGAGTACAGTGACGCGATCTTGGCTCACTGCAGCCTCGACCTCCTGGGCCCAAGCAGTCCTCCCACCTCAGCCACCTAAGTAGCTGGGACCACAGGCGTGCCACCGTGCCCGGCTAATTTTTTGTGTTTTTTGTAGAGACGGGGTCTTGCCATGTTGCCTAGGCTGAGCTTGAACTTCTGAACTCAAGTGATTCACCTGCCCTGGTCTCCCAAAGTGCTGGGATTACAGGTGTGAGCCACCATGCCTGGCTTATATGTTTTTATTTAATCTGTACAATGACCCAGTGAGGCGGGTTACTCTCTCCATTCTACCAAAAAGAGAACATGGAGACTTGGAGAGTTTACATGTTCAGCTTAGTTTACATGATCTAGAGCTACAGTTTAGATCAGAGTGAACTGAGGCTTTGTCTGATGTTGGGCCTAAAATTTAGAGGGACAAGAAAACAATTATTTTAAAATGCTACATTTTAAAGTGGCTTCTTCCTTTAGGAAAGAGTTTCCACCTTTATATCCCTACTTCTGGCTTTGGTGGCAAGCTTTCCTGTATACTGGGACACTGCCCTTTGGCAACCTACCGAGATCTGACTATGTGAGAACCCTCACTGCCTTTCCATTTCTGCTTTAAGATAAATGTTATGCTCTTTGTCATGGTGCTGGATTTGAACCCAGCTGAATGTTTTTTGTTTTTGTTTTTGTTTTTTCTTTTTTGAGACGGAGTCTAGCTCTGTCACCCAGGCTGTAGTGCAGTGGCATGATCTCAGTTCACTGCAACCTCCACCTCCCGGGTTCAAGTGATTCTCCTGTCTCAGCCTCCCAAGTAGCTGGGATTACAGGTGCCCACCACCACGCCCAGCTAATTTTTGTACTTTCAGTAGAGATGGGGTGTCACTGTGTTGGCCAGGCTGGTCTCGAACTCCTGACCTCATGATCTGCCCGCCTCGGCCTCCCAAAGTGCTGGGATTACAAGTGTGAGCCACCGCGCCCGGCCCTGAATGTTGGTCTTTAAAGACCAAGGATACTATCTTTTCCTCCTGTTCCTTTTCTTCCTCTTCCCCCTCCTTTTTAAAAATTAAACTTCTGCTACTTATAGAAAACAAATCTCATCTAACATAGAAACTTCACTTAGAGCCAAAAGCCTTCTAGAACTTGGGGCCTTAACACAGCTTGGCTTTCAAAGCTTTGGAGCTGGAAGCCAGACTGAAGTGCCTGAGCCTGGAGTTTGCTACATCTGCTCTTGGATGCTGCCAGCTCACTCAGTTGAAACCTGAGTTCTGTGAAGAGAAGTTTCTGCTCAACAATGTCACCCTGGCACTCGGCCTGTATGCCTACTGAAACTCTGGCAGGCTACAGCCTAGACTAGGGCTGTTGGTCATTTCCTCAAGGTGCTCTAAGCCAAGATCACCCTGCATTCCCTCTGCATAGCTCCTCAGTGTCAACTCTTGAAGCCTCCCTTCAAGGGCATTGAGGCAGGACCCAGAACCTTCAGTTTCCTTTGCATGAGGCAGAAGTGAGCCCACTGGTTCAGGATCTTCAGGCTCTTCCTATCGTCATGGGGAGTTTTTTTTTGTTTTTTTGTTTTTTTCGGTCTTTCCTATCATAAGTGCTTTGTAAGGGTCACCCGAGTCCACCCTGGCAGGTTCCATTAACTTTCAATTTCAGACTACGAAGGTGAAAAACTTGATCTTTTCCAGAAGATTTCAACTCCAGGAAGGTATATTGAGATGACGTAAGGCCAACGGTGCTGGTGAATGTTTAACAACCAGCTCTCTGGGGGAAAGGTGTGTGCATGTGTGTGATATTGTGAAATATGTATTTGGTCGTCTTCCCTATTTTCTGGCACAGAACTCCCAAAACCTTTGTAAATAGGGGTGCTAGGAGAGTCTTTTGTTCTGCTATTTGGTCTTTGACCCCAGTTCCTGACACAGAGCTCCTAAGACATTTGCTATTTCCTGAATAGTAGCAGCATCTTTCATTCGAATGAGGTGACTCTTAGTGGGGCTCCTGGATAGCCTTGGGATGGGGGCTGGTTGCCAGGGGAACCAATCATGTGATTAGAGGACTAAAATCTTCAGGCCCACTCCCTGATCTCTGGGTAGAGGAGAGGAGAGGAGCTGAAGATTGAGCAGATCACCATTAGCAAGGCTTTAACCAGTCGTATTTACGAAATGAAGCCTCCATAAAAATCCAAAAGGACTGGTTTTAGAAAGCTACCAGGTTGGCAAACACATCTGTGTGCCAGGAGAATGGTGCACTGACCCTCCATGGGGACGGAAGCCCCTGAGCTTGGGACCCCGCCAGACCTCATTCTATGTGTCTCTCATCTGGCTGTTCACCTGTCTCCTTTATTATATTATTTGTTAATAAACATAAGTAACGTGTTTCCCTGAGTTCTGTGAGTGGCTCTAGCAAATTAATTGAACCTGAGGAGGGGTCTGTGGGAACACTGATGTATATAGCTGGTCAGTCACAAGCACAGTCGCACCCTGTGATTGCGACTGGCAGCTGAAGTAGGGGGCAGTCTTGTGGGACGGAGCCCTCAACCTATGGGATCTGATGCTAACTCTAGGTAGATGGTGTCAGAAGTGAATTGAATTAGAGGACACCCATCTAGTGCCTGTTGGAAGATCTGCCAGGGAATTGCTTGGTGTGTGAGGAAAAAAACCCCACACATCTGGTGTCAGAAATGTTGAATGAATGTATGAAAGTAGAGAGTAGGAAAAACAGTTTGTTTTTACATGCGTATATATATATCTATATATAGATCTATATAATGTATATATGTGTATATATATCTATATATATCTATATATCTATACATATACAGATATCTATATATCTACATATGTATAGATATCTATCTATACATAGATATAGATATCTATACATATATAGATATCTATACATAGATATAGATATCTATACATAGATATAGATATCTATACATATATATGTATATGTATACATGTATACACATATATATGTATGTACGTATATATACATGTATATGCATATATATGCATGTACGTATGTATACATGTATATACATATATATGTATGTACGTATATATACATGTATATACATATATATGTATGTACGTATGTATACATGTATATACATATATATGTATGTACGTATGTATACATGTATATACATATATATGTATGTACGTATATATACATGTATATACATATATGTGTATATATACACATGTATATACATATATACGTATGTATATATACATATATACGTATGTATATATACATATATACGTATGTATATATACATATATACGTATGTATATATACATGTATATACATATATACGTATGTATCTATACATGTATATACATATATACGTATGTATCTATACATGTATATACATATATACGTATGTAGGTATCTATACATGTATATACATATATACGTATGTAGGTATCTATACATGTATATACATATATACGTATGTAGGTATCTATACATGTATATACATATATACGTATGTAGGTATCTATACATGTATATACATATATACGTATGTAGGTATCTATACATGTATATACATATATACGTATGTAGGTATCTATACATGTATATACATATATATGTATGTAGGTATCTATACATGTATATACATATATATGTATGTAGGTATCTATACATGTATATACATATATATGTATGTAGGTATCTATACATGTATATACATATATATGTATGTAGGTATCTATACATGTATATACATATATATGTATGTAGGTATCTATACATGTATATACATATATATGTATGTAGGTATCTATACATGTATATACATATATATGTATGTAGGTATCTATACATGTATATACATATATATGTATGTAGGTATCTATACATGTATATACATATATATGTATGTAGGTATCTATACATGTATATACATATATATGTATGTAGGTATCTATACATGTATATACATATATATGTATGTAGGTATCTATACATGTATATACATATATATGTATGTAGGTATCTATACATGTATATACATATATATGTATGTATATACATGTATATACATATGTATGTATGTATGTATATACATGTATATACATATGTATGTATGTATGTATATACATGTATATACATATATATGTATGTATATACATGTATATACATATATATGTATGTATATACATGTATATACATATATATGTATGTATATATACATGTATATACATATATATGTATGTATATATACATGTATATACATATATATGTATGTATATATACATGTATATACATATATATGTATGTATATATACATGTATATATATGTATGTATATATACATGTATATATATGTATGTATATATACATGTATATATGTGTATGTATATATACATGTATATATGTGTATGTATATATACATGTATATATGTGTATGTATATACATGTATATATATGTGTACGTATATACATGTATATATACACATGAATATATAGATATATAGATGTATATATACCCATATATACATGTATATATGTATATATACATATATGTACATATATAAGTGTGTATGTATATATGTATGTACATATATACTTGTATGTATATATCTATATATAGATATATATACATGTATATACGTATATATCTATATATAGATATATACACGTATATTTAGCTTGCATTTTAATGTAATAAATAATACACAACTTACAAATAAGATATATAATACTTTTTATTTTGTTTTTTATTTGTTTTGCTTGTTTGTTTGTTTTTTTGAGACAGAGTCTTACTCTGTCCCTCAAGCTGGTGTGCAATGGCACAATCTCGGCTCACTGCAACCTCTGCCTCCCAGGTTCAAGTGATTCTCGTGCCTCAGGCTCCCAAGTAGCTGGGATTATAGGTGCATGCCACCATGCCCAGCTAATTTTTTGTACTTTTAGTAGAGATGGGGTTTCGCCATGTTGGCCAGGCTGGTCTCTCAAACTCCTGGCCTCAAGTGATCCCCCCGCCTAGGCATCCCAAAGTACTGGGATTACAGGCGTGAGCCACTGCACCCGTCCAATATTTTTTGTTTTGAATTATATATATAGCCAATTGATTATCACAAAATGCTTTTATTGATTTTTGCCTCTTATTTCCATGGCCAACCCATGGTTGTAACTGACAAACAAGAGTAGTTCTGGCGTGAATGTTGGTTAATGTTTTCCTTACCACTAATCAGTGAGAAGAAAATGAAGCAATAATGATATCAGAACTTCACTTGTTTATCAATACATGAATGACTTCTTTACTGAGTGAGATAATATATTTTGAATATTGGAAGAACATTTCTTCAATTTTATGTGCTGTTCACAATGTAATGGTTATAGACACTACACTCTTTTAAGTTTAAACTACATTATTTACATTTTCTACATCACTTTCTTAAGAATAGACAGTAAATCAAACCCTGATTGGTAGTGTTTGATGATTTCCCTGGTGTAAATATACTCCCACCACAGCCAATTGTAAGCTAACAACGAGATGTCACTGAATGAACAGTTGGGAAGAAATGTGCCATAGAACACTATTCTGAAGTTTTGTACTGTTACAGATAAAATAGGTGTAAATAACTTCAAGAACATAGGTACTAGCAGAATGTATTTAATAGTAAAATAATTAGAAAGCAATGCATTTTAAATATATGTGATCTTTGTTTTAAATATAACTTATTTAATGGCAAGTTTACATAATTTAATTTTTAATAACTTCTATTTAACAATTGGCTTGCAAATTTCCTAAAAATTTAACAATTGATCCTGGCAAGCCAGTACAAATTGCCCTCTTCAACACCACTGGGTAAATCAAACCAAAGGCAATACATTCAGTTTAGTGTTATTCTCAGTCATGGGGATCATACACATATTTCCTGTTTCAAGTATCTGTGATGGCCATTAGTGCTATTCCTATGAAGCATTTCTAGTTCTCTACCTTATGAATGGAGAAATATGATAAGAGTGTACTTTCCTGATTCTTTGGAGCTAGTGGTGGCCAAGAAGACTTGTTTTAGCCAAGGAAATGTGAGCAGAAATAGCATATGTCACTTTAGGGTGAGAGCTGAAGAACTACGGTTTGCTTTGGCACTCTCTCTCTTCCTCTACCACAGTGCCAGCAGTGCTCCATTTAGCGTCTTCTCCGTTGGTGTGGGCCCCAGAGACAGCAGGGCCTGAAGCAGACCCCCTCAGCTAACCCAAAGTGAATAGGTAGTAAGAGTGATAAATCAAATTATTGTTTTCAGTCACTGAGATTTTTGGAATTGGTTTTTTTTTTTTTTTTTTTTTTGAGACGAAGTCTCTGTTGTCCCCAGGCTGGAGTGCAATGGTGCAATCTCGGCTCACTGCAACCTCCACCTCCTGGGTTCAAGTGATTCTCCTGCCTCAGCCTCCCGAGTAGGTGGAATTACAGGCACCTGCCACCACACCCAGCTAATTTTTGTATTTTTAGCAGAGACGGGGTTTCACCATGTTGGCCAGGCCGGTCTCTAACTCCTGACCTCAGGTGATCCGCCCGCCGCGGCCTCCCAAAGTGTTGGGATTACAGGTGTGAGCCACCGTGCCTGGCTAGAATTTTTCGTTACTGCAGCATGACCTCAGAGCATCCTGGCTGATACGTTACCTAATATTTAAGAGAACTGGCATATTAGAGAATCTCACAAATTAGCTTACATTTTACCTGAAATATGCAATTTATTTTAGACTAATTTTAAGCTGCAGGATGTAAAATAGTTTTTAACAGAATTAAACTCTTTACAAGAGAAGCTGATTTACCACATTAATGGATTTGATTTGTTACATATATAAGAACTACTTAAGTGCTTAAAAAGATTTTACAAGTATGAGTTGTAAGTCTGTCCTGTAAATTACTTGAAGTGCTTGCTGATGGGAGGTATTATGCAAAGTTATTTCAAAATATTTAAATGGATTTAATTACTACATTTGTAAATGGTACTAGTTATTTGGGAAAATTTCATCTGGTAAACTTTAAGTAACTAAATATCAAAGAACATTACTTGATTTATAGCTAAAACAAGATTTATAAGTTAAACATAAACTTAAGAAAAAATATTTGTTAATTTATACATTTTATAAATTGAATACTAATTTAGAGCCTAAGTAACTTTGAGTAGTCCTTTTCAAGCAAAACTACCCTCTTTGATCATTTTTAAAAATTCAGCTAATGGGCTGGGCATGGTGACTCATACCTGTAGTCTCAGCACTTTGGGAGTCCGAGGCAGGAGGATTACTTGAGTCCAGAAGTTCAAGACCAACCTGGGTAACATGGCAAAACTCCATCTTTACAAAAAATTAGCCAGGCATGGTGGCACATATCTGTAGTCCCAGTTCCTTGAGAGGCTGAGGTGGGAGGATCATCTGAACCCAGGGGTTTGAGACTGCAGTGAGCCATGATCGCACCACTGCACTCCAGCTTGGGTGGCAGAGTGAGGCCCTGTGTCAAAAAAACAAAACAAAACCAAACAAAAAAACAAAACAACAACAACAATGAAAAAAACCTCGATTAGTGGCCATTTTTCACATTTCAAGATACAGTGAAAAGAATGTTCAACTAAAACTTGAGACCAGAATTTTATTTCTGATCTATCCAACAAGTAGTTAAGGCCCTTGAAGAAGTTTTTAAAACTTTTAGAATCATGCCAAATGAGAAAGTTGGCTGGATAATCTCTCTGATTTAATTTTTATGATGCCTTTTCTTTTGGTTATCTACTGTTGCATAACAAATTATCACAAAATTTGATGGCTTAGAACAACTTTCTTTGTTTTTCTTTTTTTTTTAAGATGGTGTCTCACTCTGTCACCCAGGCTGGAGTGTAGTGGCACCATCTTGGCTCACTGCAACTTCCGCCTCCTGGGTTCAAGTGATTCTTCTGCCTCAGCCTCCCGAGTAGCTGGGACTACAGGTGAAAGCCACCACGCCCAGCTAATTTTGTATTTTGATAGAGACAGGGTGTCACCATATTGGCCAGGCTGGTCTCAAACTCCTAGACCTTGTGATCTGCCTGCCTCAACCTCCCAAAGTGCTGGGATTACAGGTGTGAGCCACCGCGCCTGTCTGGCTTAGAACAACTTTTTAAGAAATCTCACAAAAATTAGCCGGATGTGGTGGTGCATTCCTGTAATCCCAGCTACTCAAGAGGCTGAGGTAGGAGAATCACTTGAACCTGGGAGGCAGAGGTTGCAGTGAGCTGAGATTGCGCCACTGCACTCCAGCCTGGGTGACAAAGTGAGACTCCGTCTCAAAAAAAAAAAAAAAAAAAAAAATCTGACAATTCTGTGGGTTGACTGGGCTCAGCTGGATGGTTTTTCTGCCTCTTGTGATGTCATCTGGAACTGTAGTCATTTGGAGGCTCAATCAGGTTAGAATGTCTGATAGGGCTCACTCACATGCTTGGCACCCTAGTAAGGATGGTTGGGATATTGGATTCAGCTAGAATGTTGGGAGAACTGGCCCTCTTTCTCTACAGTCTCAGAGCTTCTCTCTCCGCACGTGGTCTCTCCAACAGAGCAATCAGATTTCTTTTCATGGTGACTCAAGAATCTTCAATGTGCAATGCAATGCAGAAACCGTCAGACTTTCTCAAGGCTTAGGCTCAGAACTGAGACAACCTCACACTTTCACTGCATTCTATTGGTTAAAGCAAATAGCAGGGTCAGCCCAGATTAATTGTGGGAAGAGACTGCACAAGGGTGTGGCTACTAAGAGGAGGAGTTTATTTCAGTCATCTTTGGAAAATGGCTACCAAACCTTCAAATGTGAATATTCTATGACTTAATTTCCATCTAATCTCTACTCTTATCAATACTGCTTCCCTACTCTGGCAGATGAAGCATTTCACATATACAGTGTATGATTTTCACATTTTTTTTAGTAGGATTAGAGTGAAATATATCTGTGCATTTGTGTATTTACATGTGCCAAAAGCAGAGTGGAAAGATATACTATAAAATTCAATTTCATTTATTTGTGATTTTGTATTTACAAGTGATCTATTTTGTGGGGTACCAGAAAGGCTTTAAGAAGAATATAAAAAGTAAAAAAGATTTAAGAATAAGATATGTAGTCTGGGTGTGGTGGCTTACACCGGTAATCCCAGCACTTTGGGAGACCGAGGCAGGTGGATCACCTGAGGTCTGGAGTTTGAGACCAGCCTGGCCAACGTGGTGAAACCCCATCTCTACTAAAAATACAAAAAATTAGCCAGGCATGGTGGTGGGCACCTGTAATCCCAGCTACTCAGGAGGCTGTGGCAGGAGAATTGCTTGAACCCAGGAGGCAGAGGTTGCAGTGAGCCACAGTTGCACCATTGCACTCCAGCCTTGGCAACAAGAATGAAACTCCATCTCAAAAAAATAAAAAATAAAAAAAGATATGTAAATGTGTGTGCACACATGTGTAGGTGTATCTCTGCATGTTTGGTATAAAGATTTTTTCACCCAAAGGAACTTCACTTGTTTCAGTTTCTGGAAGTGCCTTTGAAGCTGACTCCTTGGTTTTGGGATGCTCACCACAATGGATATCTTATTCATTTATATACAAGGCTAATAATATTCACCCATTAATCTTGAAGAAAGCTGTACAGCTCACCTTAAGTTTGCATGCTCATGCTACACACTGAGATTTTTGTATTCTGCTCAGTAACGCAAATTGAGCTTTCCTTTAGCCAGCCTGCATGCCTTTGAAGAAGGTGAAGAAATGGCTTTCTTAAATTTTAGTGATTTAGATTAGACCGTTTAGCAACTATAGGGAAGCACAGTAAACTATCGTGATTGCCTCATTGCATGGTGAGGTCTGTGTTTAACTCTATGAGAATTCAAGGGTGATAACTGTTCCTGCTTGGGGCAAACACTTCTATGTTGAGCAAGGGGTGAATGCTAGATGTTTTTCTGACCAGTTACCCCCACAGGTCATTGCTGAGGGACGTGGTAATGGCAGCAGTGAATCACTAGTTCCTAGGACTGACTAGGTAGCTGGGTTTCAGGGGTAATGACGTGCAACAGGCCCAACAGACATCACAGAGAATGGGCACCTGTGAGATTCTAAGAACCTCAGGACAAAAAGACTTCCTGCAAGTCCAAGTCCTGACTATGAAGAGATATGACCTATGTTATACTCCAAACTGGTGAAATGGAATATTTCCATCCTTTTAAGACTTATGCTTTTTTATTATTAGTTGTTTGTTTTTTTTTTTTTTTTTTTGAGACGAAGTCTCGCTCTTGTTGCCCAGGCTGGAGTGCAATGGGTGCGATCTTGGCTCACTGCAACATCTGTCTCCCAGGTTCAAGTGATTCTCCTGCCTCAGCTTCCTGAGTAGTTGGGATCACAGGCACCTGCCACCAAGCCCGGCTAATTTTTGTAGTTTTAGTAGAGACGGGGTTTCACCATGTTGGCCAGGCTGGTCTCTAACTCCTGACCTCAGGTGATCCGCCCATTTCGGCCTCCCAAAGTGCTGGGATTACAGGTGTGAACCACCACACCTGGCCTAAAATTGTTTTATTTCAATAAAGCACCAATAGAATTCCATTTGCAGTGGTATAGTGTGTATACCTTTGTAATTAACAACACCAAGTAGATAGATAGGCTTCCTTCACACTGTAAAACATTATTTATTTTGAAATTATTAAAGAGTCACAGGAAATTGCAAAAATAGTACAGAGAGATCCCTTGTATTCTTTATTGTTTGTTTGTTTCCCATGTACCCTTTACTCAGTTTATCTCATGGTAACATCTTACATAACTATATTGGTATTTTTCAAATTTTCTATAAGATTTTATAATAGAAAAAGAAAGTCTTTTTCCAGTTATTGAAGGTTTTTGTTTTAAACTTTTGTTCTGAATTAGGTCTCTATCCTTGCTATACATACTTCATCTAATCTAACTCTCTGCATATCACCAGAGGTGATATTCGAAATATTTAAAGATATTGAAAAATTAGTTCTGCTTTAAGTATGTCCAGTTGGAATACAGCCTGGTTCCAAGAACTAAAACAGAGCCCTGGGCATTCATGCTTCAGCTCTTCAGTCTCTAGATCATGAAGATATCTGGGAAAGGGAGATAGGGAAGGTGGCTCTTGATCAACAGTATGGACATATTTCAGCATCTGGACCATCATGCAGCTGTGCTGGAGAGCACCAGCTCATACCCAGCCCATATTTTCCTGTAATGCGTTCATCCCATTGCCTTGAATTCATTGGATTATCCTTATTTGCCTCCTAAATATATTATCAGCTCTTTGAAAGCAAAGGCATATGCTTAATTTAACTCTAGAGCTCAGCATTGTGCCTTACTCAATATGTGACAAATTACTATTATTATTATTTTGAGACAGAGTCTCACGCTGTCGCCCAGGCTGGAGTTCAGTGGCACGATCTTGACTCACTGCAACCTCAGCCTCCTGGGTTCAAGTAATTCTCCTGCCTCAGCCTCCTGAGTAGCTGGATTACAGCCACGTGCCACCACGCCCAGCTAATTTTTGTATTTTTAGTAGAGACGGGGTGTCACCATGTTGGCCAGGCTGGTCTTGAACTCCTGACCTTGTAATCTGCCCGCCTTGGCCTCCCAAAATGCTGGGATTACAGGCGTGAGCCATGGCACCCAGCCGTGACAAATTATTAATACATAAATGAAATGTTAAGTTCTAGTCCTGGGCCTGTCCTTAAACTAGCTGCATGACCCTAGGCAGGTAACTCACTCTGCTCTCAGGATCCTCTTCTGTAAAATAAGATTCTTAAAATTTTTGGTCCCTTTGAGCTCTAAAGCTTCATAAGGAGTTTGCTAAGAGTTTCAAGAATTGCAATACTAATGGAAAACCTAGTGATAAAATAAAATTAAATCTTGGCAAATATCTGAGTGTCTATTACATGCAAAATACATAATTTTAAAAAATCTGGTGGGAAAGAAAAATGACTAAACAATCTTGCTTATGAAGAAATCAGTCTAGTGAAGACCATCTGCTATAATACTGTGATACAAGACAGAATGAAATAAGTGCTATAGGTGCTATAATATTATAATAAGGGCTATAATAGGCACACAAATAAGGCATTTCAGAAGTACCTAGAAAGGAGCAATGCACTTTAATTGCCATCTAATTGTCACAACTCGGTGACATTTGTAACCAATTTCTTCCTCAAATTCCATGATTTAACTAATAAAGATTGATAATATGGTATTGAGTGAATAAATAATATTTTAAGGCCATCGTTATTCGTGGCACATGGTAAGTTATCTTTAAATATTTTTACAGTAGCTATCATCCTTTGAGCTGCTATTATCAACAGTTTGATAATATTTATGTGCATTGGGTTAAGAAATTTAAACGTATCTCAGTAAATTTTCATCACAATCCCACAAAGTAGGTATATTAATTTTACAGACGAGGAAATCAATCAAGTAATTTACCTGAGGTCATACAGTTAGTAAGTGGCCATGCCCAGATTCAAATGAGGTTTGTCAGCTCCAAAGCTCTTGCTTTTTTTTCTTTGTATATACAGAAAGAAAGTATAAAGCATTTGCTCTTAACTGCCATTTAAAAATAATGCACATCATACCACTTTTAGTGACAAATATAAGATCATATAACTTTCACCAATATCAATAACAGAAAGGTAATATTAGTAAATGGGATGTCCTGGTGCAAATTTTCCAGGATCATGAACCATTTGTCAGATTTTTACCCAGTATATGATTTTATTATTTATTTTATTTTATTTTTCTCCACCTGGCACTGAATTTGCACAGATTTTATCAAATACAGCACTTCAAAAATGTGAATTTAGTTTGGGTATAATTTTCCCAGGAAATACCAGTCAAAAATATTTTTACCAGTTCTTGTGTGCCAGTTACAGATTTAATGCCTCACAGTTCCAAATTCAACCTTTTTGCCTGTTCTGTGAAAATAGGCCTGGGCCTTTAAATATTTGTCCTTTGCCAGCTGACACTGAAGTTTGTCATAGAGGGAGCTGGAGAGACATTGCAGGAAAAAATGATTTTTTTTTTTTTTTTTGAGACGGAGTCACCCAGGCTGGAAGCTCTGCCTCCCGGAGTCACACCATTCTCCTGCCTCAGCCTCCCTAGTAGCTGGGACTACAGGCACCCGCCACCACGCCCGGCTAATTTTTTTTGTATTTTTAGTAGAGACAGGGTTTCACCATGTTAGCCAGGATGGTCTCGATCTCCTGACCTCGTGATCCACCCGTCTCGGCCTCCCAAAGTGCTGGGATTATAGGAGTGAACCACCGTGCCTGGCCAGAAAGGAGGATTTTATTTCTTGGTTCCTGCAGCATGCTTGAGTTACTGTGTAGCTTCCTCTAATACCAGGCCCCTTGGGCAGCACACGTCTCTTCCCTGGTGGCCAGCTCCTATTGCATGAGGTGCTTCTCTAGTGTCCTACCCTTGAAGTGCATGGCAGCTCAGCAGCCAGGTTCCCCTGGTATCCTCCTCAGTGCTTCTATAGTGGCATGCACTCGAGGGAGCAGATTTCCAGCATGCTTTACTAATATAGCACCATGATGGACTTCTAAGCCATCTAATAAGCCATGGCCAAGCCCTCTCCAATAAGATCTGGATCTCAACTTTGGGGGCTATGGGGAATGGCTATTAGATGTACTGTTATATATTAGACCTGCATATATATATATATATATATGCATATATATCTCTGTGATTTCCTATATTCTTTAGATTTCTATTTTTACTAATGAATCCCTCATTACTCCAATCTCCTGTCCTGCCTCAGCCTCCTGAGTAGCTGGGATTACAGGCATGTACTACCACACCTGGCTAATTTTGTATTTTTAGTAGAGATAGGGTCTCACCATGTTGGCCAGGCTGGTCTTGAACTCCTGACCTCAGATGATCTGCCCACCTCGGCCTCCCAAAATGCTGGGATTACAGGTGTGAGCCACTGCACCCGACTTTTTTTTTTTTTTTTTTTTGAGGGGGAGTCTCATTCTGTCGCCCCAGCTGGAATGCAGTGGCATGATCTCAGCTTACTGCAACCTCTGCCCTCCTGGGTTCAAGTGATTCTCCTGCCTCAGCCTCCAGAGTAGCTGGGACTATAGATGCGTGCCACCACACCTGGCTAATTTTTTTTTTTTTTAATATTTTTAGTAGAGACAGGGTTTCGCCACGTTGGCCAGGCTGGTCTTGAACCCCTACCTCAGGTGATCCGCCCGCCTTGGCCTCCCAAAGTGCTGGGATTATAGGTGTTAGTCACCGCACCTGGCCATATTTCTATTAGGCTTTCTCTGCCGTAATTCCTATTTGGTTTCCCTCTCCTGATTACACCCAGACTGATATACCTTGGTAAAAATCACAACTTATACCCTACTCTCTTACTTCTCAGTCAACTCAAAAAAGATAAACAAATGCAATGCATTTTAATTTCCTTTTGACATCTGAATTGTCCTGGAATTTTACCTCCTCCATTTTGCTCCCCCTCCCACAAAATCCTTCTTGATATACCCTATATTTTAGCTTCAGAGACTTTGGTGCTATTCTACAGAACAAACTGTGTTCTTGCCCATTCTCATAGACCCCAGTTCTTCTGCCCAGAATCTGTCCTTCCTGTAATGTTCTTTTTTTTTTTTTTTTTTTTTGAGATGGAGTTTTGTTCTTGTTGCCCAGGCTAGAGTGCAATGGCGCCACCTCGGCTCACCGCAACCTCTGCTGCCCAGGTTCAAGTGATTCTCCTGCCTCAGCCTCCCAAGTAGCTAGGATTACAGGCATGTGCCACCACTCCTGGCTAATTTTGTATTTTTAGTAGAGATGGGGTTTCACCATGTTGCTCATGGCTGGTCTCGAACTCCCAACCTCAGGTGATCTGCCCGCCTCAGCCTCCCAAGTGCTGGGATTACAGGCGTGAGCCACCGTGCCCGGCCCCTGTAATGTTCTTAAAGAATCCCCACTTACCTTCAAGATCCAACTCCAGTATTATCTTTGCGAAGCTTCTTTGGCAGAGTTTTTCACAGATCTCTATTTTAGCAGTTAGCACACAGTATTTTATTTTTTCCAATAGACTAAAAGCTCCTTGAAGACAAGGACTGTGTCCTGTTTATTTTTATACTCCAAGCTCCTAGAATAGTGCCCAACACAAGTAGGAAATCAGTAAATGTTTGTCGAATAAACGTGTCTGCATATGATGCAAGAGATGGAAAATTTTCAAAGCCATTATTATTTATGATAATTGGCTATCACACAACTCAGCATTTCCTTTCTGACCATGTTATGAAAGTTATGGCAACTCAGGCCAGGCGCAGTGGCTCACGCCTGTAATCCCAGCACTTTGGGAGGCCAAGGCGGGCAGATCACGAGGTTAGGAGTTTGAGACCAGCCTGACCGACATGATGAAACCCCGTCTCTACTAAAAATACAAAAATTAGTCGGGTATGGTGACGAGCACCTGTAATCCCAGCTACTCAGGAGGCTGAGGCAGGAGAATCATTTGAACCAGGGAGGCGGAGGTTGCAGTGAGCTGAGATCGTGCTACTGCACTCCAGCCTGGGCGACAGAGTGAGACTCTGTCTCAAAAAAAAAAAAAAAGAAAGAAAGAAAGAAAGTTACGGCAACTCAGATAATCAATTCTGCTCTCTGCTCTTGCAATTATTAGGACCTCCAGAGTCTGACTTACTCTGATCAGCTTAAAACCAGAATAGTCTCAAGTTTCTGTCCCTGGACCAACAAGGCAAGATGCTATTCCCAGCCTCAAGGTCTTATCTCAGTTCCTTACCTAGGGAGACTATATCAATAACCAGGTGTCTTTAGTTAGCCAGCCTAGGGAGATCTTGGTGAGTTAACTACTGTCTTTTTTTTTTGAGACATGGCCTCACTTTGTTGTCCAGGCTGGAGTGCAGTGGCACGAACATGGCTCACTGCAGCCTCAAACTCCCAGGCTCAAGTGATCCTCCTGCCTCAGCCCACCAAGTAGCTGGGACTACAGGCACGAGCCACCACACCCGGCTAATTTTTCTATGACTTGTAGAGATGGGATTTTGCCGTATTTTCCAGGCTGGTTTTGAACTCCTGACCTCAGGTGATCCACCCGCCTCAGCCTCCCAAAGTGCTGGGATTACAGGTGTGAGCCACCATGCCCAGCCTTAACTGTCTTTTTAAACTTCACCTTTCTCACCTATACCTAACTCATGGAGGATGATTACATGACACAATGCAAATAAAGCTTGCATGGTGCCTGACACCAAATGATCATTCAAATATTAGGTGCTAATAACATTCCCTTGTGCCCAGGGTTGCCAGAATTCCAACAGATCCTCCTTGTTCTTTTTCCCGGTTTGGAGATGGATCCCAGCCTGGACATTCTGATAGTGCATTCCTAGCAGCTTTGGAGATCTGGACAGCAGTCTTTACCCATTCTCTGCTACATAATGCCCAATTTATGATTTGGGCATCTCCAGTTCATCTCCTTGGAGCCCAGCCCATGCCACATCTCAGATTCACCTCTGTAAACCCACAGGTTTTATAGGTCATTCAGGATCCCTCAAGTCTCTCTGGGTCTCCTTTACCAGCTCTTGGCCTGTCCCACCCTGTATTCTCTCCCCACAGCTGATCACAGTCCAGCACATACAATGACAGTTCAAAAGGAACAAAAGCAGAAGAAATTTCAGATCTTTTCCTCCCCAAAGCAGAACTTGTTGGGAAATTTCTAATCAGAAATAAATGATCCTGGGGTTTCAATATAATTGACGCGGAAGTAAGTGTGCTGCTAACCAGTATCTGTTTTTCTGTTTTCGTTGCCTGGAGAGGAGGAAACATTGGCTGGAGCTTCTCTATGCCTCAGAGACTTTGGACCAGCCTCTCTGGCTTCCTTCACTGATAACTGACTTTCAGCATGGCCCTGAAAGAGTTTAAGTCCTAGCCCTGTCTCTTGCTGTGTAAGCACGGGCAAGTTTCTTAACTCCTCTAATTCTCAATGTTTCCATCTATAAAATAAGATGGTCATAAGAGTGGTGGCTACTAGAAGAAAATTAGGCCCGGTATGGTGGCTCACACCTGTAATCCCAGCACTTTGGGAGGCCGAGGCGGGTGGATCACCTGAGGTCGGGAGTTTGAGACCAGCCTGACCAACACGGAGAAACTCCATCTCTATTAAAAATACTCAAAAATTAGCTGGGCGTGGTGGTGCATGCCTGTAATCCCAGCTACTCAGGAGGCTGAGGCAGGAGAATCGCTTGAACCTGGGAGGTGAGGTTGTGGTGAGGGGAGATCGTGCCATTGCACTCCAGCTTGGGCAACAAGAGCGAAACTCCATCTCGTAAATAAATAAATAAATAAATAAGAAAATTAGATGATACACAGAAATTACTCAGCAAAGTACTTGGTACAGAATAAGCACCCAATTGAGAGTTAGATCTCTCTCTTTTTTTAAAATGGAGCCCAAATGTTCCAGAAATAATTAAAAAAATGGAAGACACTGCCATCATGGTAGAATGCTTATATAGACCTGCAGAAAACATCTTCCTGGAGGCCTACGGCAAAGGTGGGTTTTGAATAACTGTGTGACCTTTTTAGGTACCTTATGGATACTAAGAAGCTCCAGACTCATAAACTTAGGCATCTTTTTTTTCTTTACTGCCAGACATTACTGAGTTTTTCCAAATTGTGGTGAAATTTACCATTTTAACTATTTTTATCTTGGGCCATATTTAGCACTGTCCACAACTCTTGTAAAATGATCACGGATTAGTTAGGACTCCTTGTATTTCAAGATATAGAAAATTCATTTTAAAAAAGAGGGGAATAATGGGTTTATTTAACTGAAAGTACAGTGAAATCTGACTTTATGTATAATTTGATCCAACAGCTCAACTCATTTCAACTAAGGACTTGTTTCTCTCCATATTTTGTCTCTGCTCTCTGCTCTACTGGTTTTATTCTCCACAAAGTGGATTCCTGGCAGCCCCAGGCACCCCACTGTTGGTAATAAAATGGCTGCCAACCAGGTCATACCTCTAGTCCTTATAGCCACTCTTTAGGAAAGAGAGTGTCTTGTGGAACTCTTACCCCCTCAGAGGTCCCAATATCTCCTTCCATTGAGTTGTCTTAGATTGCATTGTTTGCTTATTTTGGAAAGACCATGATGACCAAGGGGACTACTGCATAGTGACTGGCTTAAGCCAATTACAAGCCATCCTAGGATGAGAGTAGGGGCCAGTTGCACCTAAACCACACGGCTGACCAAGGGGAAGGATGCTTCCCTCAAAACAAAACTGGGGTTATTACCAGGAGAGGAAATGCCCACCAAAAACACTTTATCCTCGTCCCCAGCCCAGGAGTTCCCACCCACCATCCCAAATAGCATAATTTCATGTTTTCTCATCCTTAGCCTTACTCTAGCACACTTTTTTTCCCTTGCTGGTGTTCTGATCTCATTCTCCACTGCTATTCATATAATGACAAGAAGATGAGACAGGGATGGTCACTGATCCTCAGAGTTTTAAGTTTTCAAACTACTCCAGAATGAAGGGGCTCTTTAATGAATTTGAATACAGCTGGAATTGTCAATGCCTCCCCACAAAAGTTGAGTCACCATGTGCATGAAACTCAACTTTGAAAACTCACTGCCTGAGGCTGGGCGAGGTGGCTCACAGCTGTAATCCCAGCACTTTGGGAGGCCAAGGCAGGCGGATCACTTGAGGCCAGGAGTTTGAATCCAGCCTGGCCAACATGGCAAAACCCTATCTCTACTAAAAATACAAAAATTAGCTGGGCATGGTGGTACATGTCTATAATTCCAGTTACTTGGGAGGCTGAGGCATGAGAATTGCTTGAACCTAGGAAGGTTGAGGTGAGCTGAGATCCACCACTGTACTCCTGCCTGGGTGATAGAGTGAGACTTGGTCTCCAGAAAAAAACAAAAACAGAAACAAAAAACAAAAAAACCTCACTGCCTGTCTGCCTGTAAAACAAGAAAAGTCAACTTTAGAATTTAAAATCAACTTCAGATGTTAGACAAGCAAAGCCTGATGGCATATGGCCTTAACCTTGTTGCACACCAGTTTAGTGTCCCGAAAACAGAAAACATTTTGAATTTTTAATTAAGAATGTGTATATGCTATTACGTAAATTAAGCTCATCTTCTGCTACTTATTTCAAATCCACAGATTTCTCCAGAACAAGGGACTTTTGTTTTTAGCTTCTCTGACACACTTTTCTCATGCCCTCTGTTTGAGCTGCAGTGCTTGCTTCTTAAAAACAGATAACTAAAAGATGTAACAATTAGCCATTTGCAAGAAAAGAATGCGTCTATATTGATTTCTAGAATTCTTACCACATTTAAAATGGAAACAAATGGACATAATCAGTATTGATAAACATCATTGCAAACAGTTATTTATTTAGTCTTTTAAAAAGTTGAGTGCTCGGCCGGGTGCAGTGGCTCACACCTGTAATCCCAGCACTTAGGGAGGCCAAGGCGGGCAGATCGTGAGGTCAGGAGATCGAGACCATTCTGGCTAACACAGTGAAACCCCATCTCTACTAAAAAAATACAAAAAAAAAAAAAAAAAAAAAAATTAGCCAGGCATGGTGGCAGGCGCCTGTAGTCCCAGCTACTCTGGAGGCTGAGGCAGGAGAATGGCGTGAACCCAGGAGGCGGAGCTTGCAGTGAGCGGAGTTTGCGCCAGTGTATTCCAGCCTGGGCGACAGAGCGAGACTCGGTCTCAAAAAAAAAAAAAAAAGTTGAGTGCTCATGGCCAGGCGCGGTGGCTTACGCCTGTAATTTCAGCACTTTGGGAGGCCAAGGTGGGCAAATCACCTGAGGTCAGGAGTTCGAGACCAGCCTGGCCAACATGGCGAAATCCCATTTCTACTAAAAATATAAAAATTAGCTGGGCATGGTGGCAGGCGCCTGTAATCCCAGCCACTCAGGAGGCTGAGGCAAGAAAATCGCTTGAACCCAGGAGGTTGCAGTGAGCCGAGATCGCGCCATTGCACTCCAGCCTGGGCAACAAGGGTGAAACTCCATCTCAAAAAAAAAAAAAAAAAGAAAGAAAAAGAAAAGTTGAGTTCTCATTTCTGCCGCTTCTTCACACTTGAGGTGGAAGATCTGCCATTTATACTGTGTGGCTATAACTGAGACATAATTACATAATTGCCCACTGGTGACAGCATACTTTAGTTGTAGGCAAAGCATCCAAAGGAAACTAAAAACATCTCAAGTACTAGTTGCACAAAACCTAAACAAAGGACAGTATTACTACTTAAACTTTTGAAGTTTAAGTATCTCAAATCATATATAAATTAGAAATACATGGCATCTTATGCTTTAACGTTTTGTTCCTTTGTGGAATGTTTTAAATCTTGCCTATCTGATTTCTGTGTTTCAATAATTAGAGGGTAAGGCCTTATTAGAAGACACATAATTGTATGTGTATGCAGACACACAGACACAGACACACGATACATGTATATACATATGTCATATATTTAAACACTCTCTTTTATTGTTTTTTCCCCTCTCATATATAACAACTAGAAGTTAACATTTTTTGAAATTTTTTTCTTTTTTCTTTTCTTTTTTTTTTTGAGACAGGGTCTCTCTGTTGTCCAGGCTGGAGTGCAGCAGCATGATCATAGCTCACTGCAGCCCCCAACTCCTGGGCTCAAGTGAGCCTCCTGCCTCAGCCTCCCGCATAGTTGAGACCTCAGGTGAGTGCCACCATGCTTGACTAATTTTTTAAAAATATTTTTTGTAGAGAAGAGGTCTTGCTATGTTACCCAGGCTGGTCTTGAACTCCCAGCCTCAAGCGATCCTCTCACCTCGGCCTCCCAAAGCACTGGGATTACAGGTGTGAGCCATTGTACCCAGCTAAAATGTTTATTTTGGCTAAAGCTGACAAATGAAGAAATGCATAATCTTTAACTTTTAAAAATTTGATTCTTAAAAAATAGACTTATTGACATATAAAGGATGTATAGTAAGCTGCACATATTTAAAATGTTCCATTCATAAGTTTTGACATATGTATGCACCCATGAAACCATCACCAACAATCAAGATAGTGAATATATGCATTGCCCTCAAAACTTTCCTCATGCCCCCTTTGTAAGTGCCCTCATGGCCCCTACCCCCTTCCCAAGCAACCATGATCTGCCTGCCACTATAGACAGAAAGTTTTGTATACAAATGGAATCATCATACAGTGTGTACTTTTTTATGTCTGGCTTCATTCACTCAGCATAATTATTTTGAGATTTATCCATATTGTTTCACATATCAGTAGTTTTATTACTGAGTAAAAGGAATATAAAGCTTTAATAGCTGATCTTAAAATTCATAAAATAGAAGTTTGCTAATTCTATTAATCTTTTTTTTTTTTTTTTAGACGGAGTCTCGTTCTGTTGCCTAGGCTGGAGTGCAGCAGTGCGATCTTGGCTCACTGCAACCTCCCCATCCCAGGTTCAAGAGCTTTTCCTGCCTCAGCCACCTGAGTAACTGGGATTACAGGCGTGCCACCACGCCCAGCTAATTTTTGTATTTTTAGTAGAGACAGGGTTACACCATGTTGGCCAGGCTGGTCTTGAACTCCTGACCTCGTGATTTGCCCGCCTCAGCCTCCCAAAGTGCTGGGATTACAGGCGTGAGCCACCGTGCCTGGCTCTATTTAATCTTTTACTTGAACATAATAACAGAGGCGATTTTTGTCAGAAGTGGTAGGTCTGAAATTCACTAGACATGAGGCCTTATAATTCTGCTGCTCCTCTGGGGGCTACCATGTTTCCCCGTGACCTTAAGTGTCTAGCACAAGGTTGTCCAACTTGAAGCCCATGGGCAGCATGTGTCTCAGGATGGCTTTGAATGGGGCCCAACACAAATTCGTAAACTTTCTTAAAACATTATGAGTTTTTTTTTGTTTTTTTTTTTATAGCTCATCAGCTATCATTAGTGTTCGTGTATTTTATGCGTGGCCCAAGACAATGCTTCTTCTTCCAGTGTGGCCCAGGGAAGCTAAAAGATTGGACACCCCTGCTTTAGCAGTTCAATTAGGTTATATTCATATTACAAATTACATGTGTTAGGAGAAGGTTTGATATTGATTTGAATTGTAGAAACATAGAATTTCTTTTCTTTTCTCTTTTTTTGAGATGAAGTCTCACTCTGTTGCCCAGGCTGGAGTGCAGTGGTGTGATCTTGGCTCACTGCAACCTCTGTCTCCCGGGTTCAAGTGATTCTCCTGCCTCAGCCTCCTGAGTAGCTGGGATTATAGGCACACACCACCATACCTGGCTAATTTTTTGTATTTTTGGTAGAGACGGGGTTTCATCAGGTTGGCCATGCTGGTCTTGAACTCCTGACCTCAGGTGATCCCCCTGCCTCGGCCTCCCAAAGTGCTGGGATTACAGGTGTGAGCCACCGCGCCCAGCCTCAGACACATAGAATTTCATGACTCGGGTGAGCGTTGGAGATTATCCTGCCTGCCTCTTCATTTTACAGATGAGGAGTTGGAAGCCCAGAGAGTTTAAGGGGTCTGTCCAAGGTCACACAGAACTGGTTTCTTTCAACATTGCAGAGAGAATGACAGGAGCTCTAGGTGGAGGATGCAGTCAGATCTCTCCTGAGCTGCATCATTCCTGGCTGCAGACCTCTGAGCCTCTGCTTCATCTTCCTCTGTCCGCTACCAGCAGTTCACCCCCACCAGTGTCCCACCAGCTTCTGTGATGAGGTAGACGACCTTGCTCCACCATAGCAAGCTGATTGCAGCCCTCTGATGCTTGACAGCAGCTGAGAAACTGAAACTTCGAGAATGATTCTGCCCAGCCAGGTGTGTTGGCTCATGCCTGTAATCCCAGCACTTTGGGAGGCCAAGACAGGTAGATTACTTGAGAATAAGAGCTCGAGACCAGCCTGGCCAACATGGTGAAACCCCGTCTCTACTAAAAATACAAAAATTAGCTGGTGTGGTGGCATGTGCCTGTAATGCCAGCTACTACGGAGGCCGAGGCAGGAGAATCGCTTGAACCCAGGTGGTGGAGTTTGCAGTGAGCCGAGATCATGCCATTGCACCCAGCCTGGTTGATGGAGTGAGACTTTGTCTCAAAAAAAAAGGCCAGGTGCAGTGGCTCATGCCTGTAATCCCAGCACTTTGGGAGGCTGAGGCGGCTGGATCACGAGGTCAGGAGCTTGAGACTAGCCTGACCAACATGTTGAAACCCGTCTCTACTAAAAATACAAAAATTAGCTGGGTGTTGTGGCACGTGCCTGTAATCCCAGCTACTCAGGAAGCCAAGGCAGGAGAATCGCTTGAACCCGGGAGGCGGAGGTTGCAGTGAGCCAATATCGTGCCACTGCATTCCAGCCTGGGCGACAGAGCGAGTCTCCATCTCAAAAAAAAGAAAAAAAAAAAAAAAGAATGCCTTTGCCCAGCCCAGCTGAGCTACCAAATTTAATGGGTGTGCCTGCTCTCCTAGTTACCTTAGAACAGCCTTCAAGGTGTCTCTTTCCTAAACAGAAACCCAAATGGACAACAGAGCAGAAGATTCTTGCCGAAGCCTAGAGAGGAAAGACTGGGATCCATATTTAAACATTTGGTTTATCCCCCTCTCTTTATTCTTCGTCACACAATACCTCTGAGGCCAAGAAGGGGCAGCATTGTCCTCCTTCTTCTTCCTGCATGGAACGCTACAGTTCACTAGCCTGGACCTTGATAAATAAAGATAGAGGTAAAGGAAGATCCACAGTCCTCTCTTGCTAGAGTAGTGCATGAAAACCCTATTTTTGAGTGTCAGAAGCTGGATTTCCTCTTTGCATTCCTCTGTAACACTTTTAATCTCCCCAGGCAAAAGGATGCCTCAGGAAGACAAGGGTGGAAGTCATGTGTTCTGACAAGCTAAATATAAAAGCACATGAGTAATTTTCAAATGACCAGTATTACCTCCATTTCACTTGTCATCAGAATGTCCTAATTAATACCCACCTACTCAGACTTGCAATAAAACTACAGCTGCCCCAAAGCCAGGCACCTCCATAATTGATCCTCTTTCCACTACAATGGTGGTAATAGCTAACATTTATGAACATTTACTATGTACTATGCAGTTTATTTCGTTTAATTCTCATAACAACCCTATGTTGTAAATACTACTATTACACCCATTTTACTAATGAGGAAACAGCCTTAGTGAGGTGACCTGCTCAAGGTTACATACGTAGTAAGTGATAGAGGAGGAATCTGAAGCTTGGTTTTCAGCTTCTAGCTGCTTCCTTCCTAGTTTTTACCTACTAGTCTCCACTGCTTCCCATTTGATCACCATATACACAATGGTTAGGTCTTTAGACTGAACCAACCAATTTAACCCAACTGGAGTAGAAGCAGTTTTTCCAAGATCTTTCCTACCAATTGAAGTTAATTGAAATGTACAATAAAATCTGAGAGGATGTGTTTATGTCAAAACTACAATTGGCTAACTTAGAAGTTATTGCTTCTAGAAATCTTGGCAGTAGTGATAGCTTAATTACCTTAAGTGAAGATACTAGCTTAAAAACAGGACAGGTGTGGTGGCTCACGCCTGTAATCCCAGCACTTTGGGAGGCTGAGGCAGGTGGATCACCTGAGGTCAGGAGTTTGAGAGCAGCCTGACCAACATGGCAAAACCCCATCTCTACCAAAAACACAAAAATTAGCTGGGTGTGGTGGTGGGCACCTGTAATCCCAACTACTTGGGAGGCTGAGGCAGGAGAATAGCTTAAACCCGGGAGGCAGAGGTTGCAGTGAGCCAAGATCACGCCATTGCACTCCAGCATGGGTGACAGAGCAAGACTCCATCTCAAAAGCAAAAAACAAAAAACAAAAACAACAGGCAATGCTTCAATAAGAACAATGCAATGTACCTTGGCTTTAAAGCCAAAGCATGTTGCAATTAAGTTATAGATTAATAAATCATTGTTCTAACCTTTATTTTCCCTTTGCCCTAATTCTTCATCTGTACTTTATCCTTTTATATTTAATGATTTTTTAAAGCTTCTGCAAATACTGTTGGGAATGAGGTAGGAAGAGTTAGTAAATGAATGAATGAGTGCATGAATCACTGCATTGAAAAGGTTAAATAATAACAACTAAATTTTGTATGCCACTTTGTAGTCTTGTACACATTCTTTACCATTAACTGTGAACTTTCAGAGACCAATTCTGCACTTATCTTTGTGTCACCAGGATCTGACACAATTCATTCATTCAATAAATATGTTTGGAACTTCAGAAAAAATGATAGTACAAAGAGCTTGTCTTCAAAGCCCTTATAATGCACCGGATAGTGCCAGGTCTATTGGAAGAACTCAGTGAATATTCACGAAATAAATCTCTCTTCATCTCCACAAAAGAACCTTGTGTGAAAAATCATTTCTAGTTTTAAGAAAGATGTAGAGAAATCATATGTCCTGTTCGTGGTGGCATATTGGAAAGAGAGATGGCCAGATATTCGAATCCAGGTATTTGGACCCCAAAGTGCTTGCTCTTTCTACCACATTAACAAAAACCACACAAGGCAGGTGGACACAGGTTTTTTCCATCTGTCTAGCATTTCTGTGGGTACCCACCAAGGTGCCGAGGGAGGATGCAGGTGAAGCATACATTCCCAATCAGAGGCCTGCATGCTCCTGGGCATGAAATATCCAGAAATGTGCACATTACTCATGCCAAGCCAATAGCAATAACTGTCTGCCCCCAAACTTGGCATCTTTAAACAAGGATGCATTATTTCTTGTGATTCTGTGGGTTGACAGGGTGTTCTGCCCTGTGTGGCGTTGGCTGGATTTACTCACAGCTGCATTCAGCTGTCAGCTGGGCTGAGCTGAAAGGTCCAGGACCCTGGTAATGACTGTCTGCTGAGGTGCCTCGATTTTCCTTCATGGGCCTCCTTCCATGTGGCATCTCATCCTTCAGGGCCTCTCTGTGGGGCCTCCATCCAGTGACATAGCCTGGACTTCTTTACAGCATGGCAGTTGGGTTCCTAGACAGCAAAGCAAAGGCTGTTTGTCTTTCAAAGGCCTGGGTTCAGAAGTCCCAGAATGCGTGTCGGTTAAAGAAACCATCTCAGGTTCAGGAAGAAAGGAAATAAACTCCACCTCTTGACGGGAGAAGTGGCATGCTCACACAACAAAGGGAAGAACTGTTCGTGGGAATCTACCCCAGAGCCCTCTCCAGGACAATTATAACACCCATTTTCCTGGGAATCACAGAGGCTAAGAATCACACACACCCAGAGCTGCTAGGGACATCTTTGCAGCCCGGGGACAAAGCCTGCTTGAGGACGAAGCCATTCCAGAGGAAAGCAGAGCCAAGAGGTGGAGAAAAAATGGTGAAACTCAGTTTTCCACTCAGGTGGAACAGAGAGGCGGCATAGCTAGTGATTAAGAGTATAAGATTTGGAGTGATATGGCCCTTAGCTCCCATCCTGGCTAATTATTAGCCATGTGACTTTGGGAAAGTTATATAATATCTCCAAGCCTCAGACCTATCATCTGTACACTGTGGATGAAAATAGTACCTGCCTCCATAGGACTGTTGTGAGGATTAAGTGTGATAACTTTTGTAATGAGCTTAGCAAAGTGCTGGGCATAGTCTAAGCTCCAGTAAATGATTGTTGCATATACTGAGATAAATTTAGAACCTCTTTCCCACAGACATTCTCCTTCCCGCGCTGGACCTCAAAGGTCCCAATCCAAGTAGAAACTTGGAAAATCTTTAACATATAGCAGAAGATATTGTATGCCAGAAGTCTTGTAATTAACATATTCCTTTTTTAAAAAACGTTTTAATCTTTTAAAATTTTGGTAGAGACAGGGTCTTGTTATGTTGCCCAGGCTGGTCTTGAACTCCTGGCCTCAAGCAATCCTCCCACCTTGGCCTCCTGAAGTGTTGGGATTACAGATATGAGCCACTACACTGGACCAGTTAACACATTCTTTTTCTTTTTTTTTCTTTTCAAGACAGGGTCTCACTCTATCACCCAGGCTAGTGTGTAGTGGCACCATCTTGGCTCACTGCAACCTCTACGTCCTGGGTGCAAGTGATCCTCCTACCTCAGCCTCCCAAGTAGCTGGGACCATAGGCACACACCATCATGCCTAGCTAATTTTTTTTTTTTTGTATTTTTTTGTAGAGATGGAGTCTCATCATGTTGCCCAGGCTGGAACACATTCTTATTTCTACTTTAAATATATGAAGCCAAAAATAACCAATGCCTGACTTTAATTGTGGGAAAAGAACAGTCAGTAGATTTTATGCTATTCTTAGGAAATGTAAGCTCTACACCAGGCAACTTTGATAGACGGAAGAACAATGCTCCATTTCCACAGGCAAGAAAGTGGCACCATATGCACCTGTTACATTTCATTTATTCCCATAAAGCTGAGTCCAGATTGTACACAGTTGCTCCTTAGAGGTCATACAGATCCAAGTTTCAGGTCTCCTTGATAAGCTAAAGGTCACTGTTACTTTATCATGAATGTATGACATTATATTAGTCCATTTTCACACTGCTAAAAAGAAATACCCAAGACTAGATAATTTATAAAGGAAGAGGTTTAATTGACTCACCATTCCACATGTCTGGGGAGGCCTCAGGAAACTTACAGTCATGGCGGAAGGTGAAGAGGATGCAAGCACCTCCTTCACAAGGTGGCAGGAAAGAGAAGAGCCAAGGAGCGACTTCCAAACATTTATAAAACATCAGATCTTGTGAGAACTCACTCACTGTCATGAGAACAGCATGGGAGAAACCACCTCCATGATCCAGTCACCTCCCTCCCTCGACATGTGGGGATTACAAATCAAGATGCAATTTGGGTGGCACACAGAGCCAAACCATATCAGACATTGGAATACTTTCATCTTTTATGCATGACACATTTATGCATCTCTGTCAATTTGTAAAGTGACTACATGTTTCTTTTGTTCTTTACTGGAATCATAGCCCAAGTCTGTGTTTGTACCTAGCAGATTATTCTGTGAATCTCAGGGGTCAATCTTGCACCATTCTGTCTATCTCTTTTATTGTGGTAAACTATACATACCATAATTTACCATCAGTAACATCTAGTATATTCACCATGTTGTGTAACCATCACCTCTGTCTAGTTCCAGAATACATTTTCTCTTAATTATCCTTCTGCCTGCATACCCCACCCAATCCTCCTTCTTTACCAAGCGTTAGAACTAAGTTCCTTGATTACCTCAGTTTATAGACTGGCCAGAGAGGGAACTAAAACAGATTACTTGAAGCCATGTGACCTAATCGGACTGGTTTGACAAGGCTGATGGCATCTGTTATGACTGCCAGCAGAGGACAGGGCTCTGCTGCCTGGAAGCGCCACATGGCAGCACCTGTTTGCAAAGGGACTGGCCCACAAAGCACCAATTTTGTCTTTGGTTAATTGAGTGATTCGTATCGTCTTTCCTGACATTACTCTGGAATTTTTAAAAAGTCAATATTTGGTAAAATACATTGTTGTTTTTAGATGACTGATAATCTTTGTAGAACCATGCTATAATTACTAGCAGTGTTTGCAGAAAACAATCAACATTCATTAAGCGTTTCATCTGGTGAGCACCGTGCTGCTAACTGATTTCTTTCTTTTGAGATGGGGTCTTTCTGTCTTGCCCAGGCTGGTCTTGAACTCCAAGCTATCCTCCTGCCCCAGCCTCCCCCACAGCTGAGATTACAGGCACGTGCCACTGAGCCCGGCTTGATTTCTTTTTTTATTATTATTTTTTTGTCTGTCTCACTCTGTCACCTAGGGTGGAGTGCAATGGCACGATCTCAGCTCATTGCAACCTGCAACTCCAGGTTCAAGCGATTCTCCTGCCTCAGCCTCCAAAGTAGCTGGGATTATAGGCACACACCACCATGCCCGGCTAATTTTTTTTGTATTTTAGTAGAGACAGGATTTCACCGTGTTGCCCAGGCTGGCGTCGAACTCCTGAGCTCAGGCAATCCACCTGCCTCGGCCTCCCAAAGTGCTGGGATTACAGATGTGAGCCACCGCGCCTGGCCCTTGATTTCTTTTTCTTTTTTTCCACATAGACTTCTGTGTGCTACAGAGAACCCAGCTTGATTTATTACCATCCCAGCGGAGGAGGCCCCTTCATTAGCCTCATCTTACAGATGAAAAAAAAATGAAGGCTCAACTTTTCTAAGAACATCTTAGCTACTGTGTTTTAGAGTCAGGATTCGAAATCTGGTCTGTTTGACCCTAGAGCCCAAGCTCTTAACTAATGGCAAATGTAACCATTTTTATTCCACAACAGAAAGCCAAACATAACAGATATGTGAGAAATGCAGTCTGAGACTCAAGAGGAAAAGGCATCGTCAAATAAGCTGCCTGAGCAAGTGAAACAGACCCTACAGAATGGCGAACTAACATTTCTTTTTGTTTTGTTTTGTTTTGAGACAGAGTCTCACTCTGTTGCCCACTCTGGAGTGCAGTGGCACAATCTTGGCTCACTGCAACCTCCACCTCCCAGGTTCAGGCAATTCTCCTGCCTCAGCCACCCAAGTAGCTGGGATTACAGGAGCCTGCCACCATGCCTGACTAGTTTTCGTATTTTTAGTAGAGATGGAGTTTCACCATGTTTGGCCAGGCTGGTCTCAAACTCTACTCAAACTCAAACTCAAACTCTACTCTCAAACTCTACTCAAATTCAAACTCACATGATCTGCCTGCCTGGGCCTCCGAAAGTGCTGTGATTACAGGTGTGAGCCACCACGCTGACCACAAAGGAACATTTCTTCTTCTTCTTCTTTTTTTTTTTTTTTTTTGAGACAGAGTCTCGCTCTGTCACCCAGGCTTGAGTGCAGTGGTGTGATCTCGGCTCACTGCAACCTCCACCTCCTGGATTTGAATGATTCTCCTGCCTCAGCCTCCCGAGTAGCTGGGATTACAGGCATGCACCACCACACCCAGGTAATTTTTGTATTTTTAGTAGAGGCAGGGTTTCTCCATGTTGCCCAGGCTGGTTTCAAACTCCTGAGCTCGAGTGATCCACCTGCCTTGGCCTCTCAAAGTGCTCGGATTACAGGTGGCAGCCACCGAACCTGGCCCCTTTTTCATTCCTGATATTGTTTATATCTTTTTGATGTATCTCACTAGAGGATTATCTAGTATATTAATCTTTTCAAATAAACAGGCTTTTGGTGGTGTTGTTGATACTCTTTCTTATTTATGTTCTATTTTGTTAATTTCTGTGCCTATCTTTCATCTTTCTTTCTTTCCTTTTCTTTTTTGGCATACACACTGTGGTTTTTTCCAACATCTTTAATTGCATGATAAATTAATTTTAATATTTTTTCCCCAAATATATGCATTTAAGGTTATAAATTTCTCTTCAAAAACTACTTTAGGCTGGGCACGGTGGCTCATTCCTGTAATCCCAGCACTTTGGGAGGCTGAGGTGGGCGGTTTACAAGGTCAAGAGATCGAGACCATCCTGGACAACATGGTGAAACCCCATCTCTACTAAAAATACAAAAATTACCCAGGCGTGGTGCTGTGCACCTGTAGTCCCAGCTCCTCAGGAGGCTGAGGCAGGAGAATCACCTGAACCCAGGAGGCAGAGGTTGCAGTGCCACTGCACTCCAGCCTGGCCACAGAACAAGATTCTGTCTCAAAAAACAAACAAACAGAAAAACAAAAAAAACAACTTTATCTGTTTTGATACATAGTGCTTTGGTTGTCATTTAGTCATAAATAGTTAATAAGTTTCCTAATAATTTCTTAATTGATGTATTTATTTAGAAAAGTGTTTTAAATTTTCTAACTATATTGGGAGTATAGTTAGAAAAAAACTGACTCCTTGTGCACCTTACGTTCCCCAGTGTGCTTATACAATGTCATTATTACTCTAAAGGGGTGACAAATGACAGGCAATGTGCTGAGACAAGATTAATGATATATAGGAGATCACTCCCTCTTTCCCTATGTAAGATGGTTATTATACAAAGAGAACCATCCTTCAGATTTCTTATTTGAAATTTCAGTTTATAGGTTCACCCGTCTATCCTTTGACATGGGACAGTTTTATAGCTAATGCAGGAATTGTAATTGCACAAATTTCTAGTCTACTGCTTCAGCCTTCCAATCACGTTTCTTACTAATAAGGTTGAGATCCCAAGTGAAGCAGTTTGTGGACAGCTCACCACCACCTATTGTTATTCTAAGAAAGCTAACAAAGCCCATTGAAGATGAAGAGTATCACGTTGTCATCTCTGTTCATGAAAGACAGACCAATTTTCACATGGGAAACAAAGAATGTATTTGAGGACAAAATGTTGGTGAAATAGTTTGGCTGAGTAAATGTTCCTGCAGCAACAATTATTGCCTCATCACCCAAAGGTGAAAGAACAGGGGAAAAATGGCACAGATTACATCCACCAGGTAACAGATGAGAGAAAGAAGAATATAGTTCAAAAGTTAGCAAGTACCCATATTGTCTTCTGTAGACCCTGTAAAAGGATTATTGCAATCATATTGAGCACTCAACCTCCAACCCCCATTTGAAAAACAAATCATGAAAAGATTTAGTGCAATTTAGATGGATTCAGGAAGAACCATTTGGACAACACATTCTTGGCTGGCACTGGAAGGAAAGAACCAGCCGGGCATGGAGGCTCACACTTGTAATCCCAGCACTTTGGGAGGCTGAGGCAGGCGGATCACTTGAGGTCAGGAGCTTGAGACCAGCCTGGCCAACATGTGAAACCCTGTCTCTACTAAAAATACAAAAATTAGCCAGGTGTGGTGGCTGGTGCCTGTAATCACAGCTACTCTGGAGGCTGAAGCTGGAGAATTGCTTGAACCTGTGAGGCAGAGCTTGCAGAGAGCCGAGATTGCACCACTGCACTCCAGCCTGGGCGACAGAGCGAGACTCCGTCTCAAAAAAAAAAAAAAAAAAAAAAAAAAGAACCAGACCAAGGATGGAATAAGTGCTAAGTGTTTCCCTGTGTCAGGCCCTGTGCTAAGCACTTTACATGCATTATGTTAAATTTTCTCATTAGTCTTTTGAGGAAGGTTTTAATATCCTTTATTTGTAGGATATATTGAAGCTCAGAGACTTGAGATGACATCTAAATTCGCATAGCTAATAAGTGGAAGAGCTGGGATTTGAACGAAGCTCGGCTTGGCCAGCAGTCCATATTGCTTTTAAATAAAATGATGTGTGTCGTTTAGCAGTTTAAAAGGTTAAAGGTGTGATTACAAGGTATTCATACTGGATCTGTTTCTTTCCCACCTCCCTGAGCCACTAGAAGAGGAATTGAGGACAGGTATTTTTTCCCCTGATTTCACCGTTCAGTTCTGCCAGCCTCCATCTCCCCCTCCACTATATAGTTAACACCATTTAAAAAAGTTCTGCAGCCCCCTTTCACTAGGTCTCAGTTTTGTTTTTTTGTTTGTTTGTTTGTTTGTTTTGAGATGGAGAATCTCGCTCTGTTGCCCAGGCTGGAGTGCAGTGGCACGATCTCGGCTCACTGCAACGTCCGCCTCCTGGATTCAAGTGATTTTCTCGCCTCAGCCTCCCAAGTAGCTGGGATTACAGGCGTGTGCCACTATGCCTGGCTAATTTTTGTATTTTTACTAGCGATGGGGTTTCACTATGTTGGCTAGGCTGGTCTCGAACTCCTGACCTTAAGTGATCCGCCCGCCTTGGCCTCCCAAAGAGCTGGGATTACAGGCATGAGTCACCACACTCGGCCTCACCAGGTCTCAGTCTTGAACCTCTTGCCCTAACCCATTTCAAAGGCTGTGGACTGATCTGAACTTCAACTTCTCCCTGCCCTGCCACCCCCGTACTCTCAGGTTGCTATCTTCACTGCTTTTCTCCAGTTTCTTATCCCCCTCTGCTCCCCTGGACAGCCTGCGTTCCAGGCACAGCTTTCCTGGCTAAGGGCATGATTCCTATCTCCTCCCTGGCTGTCTTGCCAGGGCCCCTTAGGCCACTCTGACTCCACTTCATTCCCCTCCCCCTCCCATCCTAATGCCATACAGTCTCCACCCCTCCTCCTTTCATTTTCTGGCATTGACGAGTGGGAAATGCACTAAGCAGCTTCTATGTGCCAGGCACTAATCCACACATTTGCACCAGGGATGCAAATATGAACAAGTAGATCATTCTGTAATGAAGGAGGCCAACAGAGTTCTGAAACAATGAGACAAGTGTTCAAATACAGGCATGCACGGGATGTCCATGTCATGATAACAGTGAGATAGTCTCTTCTGATGCCAAAGTGGAGACTGGTGGAGGCTTCCCAGATAAGGTGAAGACTTACCTGAATCTAGGAGAATGAGTAGGAGTTTCCATAATTTCCCACCAGCTGGGTTGCTATGGTTATAGCTATAGTAGGCAACTGAAATTTAAGGAGTAGGGGTAGCAGGAGAGGTGAGAAAGTAAAAGGGAGGGTACTTTAGGACTTTTCATTTCCTCTACACAATCCTTTAAGGTTAAGGAAAAAAATCATATTCCGGACTAGAGTTTCATTCTTCTGCTAACAGGGAGAAATTCCTTCTCTTCTTTCCATTTTGCAAAAATAAAATAGTGAGGGGGAGAGGAAGTTGTTACGTGAATAATTACCTTTCCCGTAATAACTACTCATTTTTAAAGGTGGTTACCGCGTGTTAGAGACGGCGCTGTGTGCTCTCATACTGGATACAACGTTCTCAGTCTGTTCTGGAACTGCATTGTTTGGGGTTCCACCTGCTGGTAAGAGCTGGAAGTTCAGAAGTTCAATCACCCTGTCCGCGGGGCTCCATTCTCCTTGCCTTTAGGTGTCCTAGGGCCGAAGAGCCCTGACAGGTGTCTCGAGGTGAAGCTCAGACTGTTTGGACCTATTTCAGTGGGTTGACTGCAGCGAAGGGCCTGAGTGCTGCAGAAGCTGGCCGTGGCGTGGCGGGCAGTGGCCAAATCCAGGCCTCGGTTCTCTGCTACTGTAGCAACCATTGTTGCTAGAGTGGAATCTGCCGCAGATGGGGGTAGGGAGATCCGAGGATGGGTTGCAATTCCCTTGGAGTTACGCTCACGGAGGCAGCTCACAGCCCAAACGTCCAAGGTTTATATTTAATTCCTTCATGCAGCTCCAGGTGGGGAGAAACAGCAGATCCGGTGCGGATGTGCACCCCAACCCTTCAACTGAGAAGGAGCCAGAGCAAAGTGCAGAGGTGGGGCCTCAGCTCCCCAGTTCAGGGAAAGGGGATGCCTGTGTTCTGCTCAATTAACAGGCCTCTTGTCATTGCTAAGCCGAGACTCCAGGGTTTGATTACTAATGTAATCAGCTTATTTTGCAAATTCAAGGTCTTAAGAGATAGACCAGAGCCAATTCCAGCATCCAGGACTTGAACACAAAATCACCATCTACACTGTTCCTCTGGTTTATTGCCAAGGATGGCCACACGGTCTGTATCTCTTTACCCACTTGGACTTGTTTGTTGCCTTCTCCTGTCTCTGGATTCTTTCTGGGTTGCCCACATTCACTCCAATATATCTAACTCCAAATCCCAGGGAGAAGGTTTGAGACTGGGGAAAGGGGTTAGTCGTCCTCACCAGAAGATTCCTGGGCTCACTCTGCAAACTTGCCCCTAACTCCCTACTGAAGGGAACCTCCTTCACTTAATTAAGCGTCAGGCCCCTAGATGTTTCCTTGGTGTTCCTTGGTGGACAGGTCTATGCGACTTCATCCCCCAAAGTCCAAAGAAACTTGGAGAGGCTGAAGAAAGAGGCTGACAAATCCAGTTCCTTAGAAAGAAACATTTAGGGCTGGGCATGGTGGCTCACGCCTGTAATTCCAGCACTTTGGGAGGCTGATGCAGGCGGATCACCTGATGTCAGGATTTCAAGACCAGACTGACCAACATGTTGAAACCCCATCGCTACCAAAAATACAAAAATTAGTGGGGCATGGTGGTGCGCACCTGTAATCCCAGCTACTTAGGAGACTGAGGCAGGAGAATCGCTTGAACTGGGGAGGCGGAGGTAGCAGTGAGCCGAGATCGTGCCACTGCACTCCAGCCTGGACCACAGAGTGAGACTCTGTCTCAAAAAAAGAAAAAAAAAAAAAAAGAAATATTTAGTAGGGACTTGCCAACAGAAGACATGTCTGTGTCTTGGGTGTAGGTTAGACAAAGTGGTGGATCCCTTGGGTCATCACCCTCCAGACCCAGGGCTTATGTACTCAGGGAAAGGGTGTTCGTGCTTCAGAAAAGATGTGTAGGTCAAATGAAGTACAATAACATCAAGGTTGTTTTTTAAAATAGTTAATAATAATCCATTTTATATTTCAAAAGAGCTAGAAGATTTGAAATGTTCCCAATACAAAGAAATGATACATTTCAAGGTGATAGATATGCTAAACACCCTGATTTGATCATTACACAGTGCATGCATGTAGCAAAACATCACATGTAACCCATAAATATGTACAAATGTCATGTATCAATACAAGAACAATTAGGAAGCAAAATCAAGATTGTTAGATATTTTCATATTACATTTTAAGAGAAGAACTCTTTGAAATGACAATGTCTCCTTTTTTTCAATTCTTGTAATACATTCAAAATTACTAGGTCAATTTAAGAAAACCTCATAGTCAAATTCACATTTTATTTTCTGGCTATTTCAGGCAAAAGAGAGGTTTGATTTAACTTAGCCACATGATTTACTCATGAATCAACAAAGTTGTTTTGACCTAAGGGCAGGATTTATAGTAAGTAGATGCTCTCACACAAAGAACAATAGATAAACAATATTTTAGAGATGTTCCTGGAACTGGAGTTAATCAGAAGTCAACATGGTGCAACATGGAGTCGACTCCAAGACGGCATTGCTTTGGCCTCCACATTTAAGGAAGGAAGACTCTAAAGATATCTTCAGTTCAGGCGCAGTGGCTCATGCCTGTAATCCCAGCAATTTGAGAGGCTGAGGCAGGCAGATCACTTGAGGTCAGAAGTTCGAGACCACCAACATGGTGAAACCCCGTGTCTACTAAAAATACAAAAATTAGCTGGGCATGGTATCACGTGCCTGTAGTCTCAACTACTCGGGAGGCTGAGGCAGGAGAATGGCTTGAACCTGGGAGGTGGAGGTTGCAGTGAGTTGAGATTGCGCCACTGCACTCCAGCCTGGGTGATGGAGTGAGCCAAAAAATACAAAATAATAATAATAAAAAAGATATATTTAAAGGTAATCTACAGGCCGGGTGAGGTGGCTCATGCCTGTAATCTCAGCACTTTGGGAGGCCCAGGTGGGCAGATCACTTGAGCTTGGGAGTTCTAGACCAGGCTGGGCAACAGGGCAAGACCCCTGTCTCTACAAAAAATACAAAAATTAGTTGGATATGATGGCATGCACCTGTAATCCCAGCTACTCAGGAGGCCGAAGCAAGAGGAGCACCTGAGCCTGGCAGGTGAAGGTTGCAGTGAGTCAAGATAGAGCCACTGCACTCCAGCCTGGGCGACACAGTGAGACCCTGTCTCAAAACAAGAACAAAGGTAATCTATATTAAACTGCTGGCAGCTTCTTTTGCTGAATAAGAAAGAAAAAAAAATCTGTTACACACAGATTATCTCATATAATCTTCACAATAATTCTGTGAAGTAGGCATTATTGTTATTCTCATATAGTTAAGAATACTAAGGCTTAGTGGCACAAAGTAATTGCCCAAGTTTTCAGTGGTCCATAGCAGAGTAGCAAATCAAAATAAGTTCTGTTGGACTGAAAGCTCTCACACATGCTGCCTCACTTCCATGGAAAGAGCCCCCATCCTCAATGAATAATATTCACTTAAGAATAAAGGATATATTGCAAAGAATGCAAAAATCAAGGATGGGTTTCATATTAACTCACTGATATTATTTATGTTTGGGTTTGTCCTCTGTGTTTGTTATGGGCTGAATTGTGTGCTTCTCCCTCCCAATTCCTATGTTGAAGTCCTAAACCCCAGTACTGAACAATGTGATTGTATTTGGAGATAGGGTCTTTAAAGAGGTAATTAAGGTAAAATGAAGCCATATGTATGGGCCCTGATCCAATGGCTGCTGTCTTTATAAGAAGAGGAGATTAGGTTCGGCTGGGCACGGTGGCTCACGCCTGTAATCCCAGCAATTGGGGAGGTGGAGGCTGGTGGATCACCTGAGGTCAGGAGCTCGAGAATAGCTGGACCAACATGGTGAAACCCTGTCTCTACTAAAACTACAAAAATTAGCCGGGCGTGGTGGCGGGCACCTGTAGTCCCAGCTACTCAGGAGGCTGAGGCAGGAGAATTGCTTGAACCAGGAAGTGGTGGCTGCAGTGAGCCAAGATTGCATCACTGAACTCCAGCCTAGGCGATAGAGCGAGACTCCATCTCAAAAAAACAAAAGAAAAGAAAAGAAAAGAAAAGGAGATTAGGACACAGACATGCACAGAGGGAAGACCATGTGAAGTTGTAAGAAGAAAACGACTGTTATAAACTGCATGTTTGCGTTCCCCCCAAATTTTTTTTTGTTTTTGTTTGTTTGATATAAGGTCTCACTCTGTTTCCCAGGCTGGAGTACAGTGGCATGGTCACAGCTCACTGCAGCCTCGACCTCCTAGGCTCCAGTGATCCTCCTACCACAGCCTCCCAAGTAGATGGGACTACAGGCATGCACTACCATGCCCAGCTATTTTAAAAATTGTTTTGTAGGGATGGGGTCTTGCTATGTTGCCCAGGCTGGTTTTGAACTCCTGGGCTCAAGCAATCCCCTGGCCTTGGCCTCTCAAATTGCTGGGATTACAGGTGTGAGGCACTGCCCCCGGCCTCCCCTCAGATTCTTATATTGGACCCTAACCCCTCCTGGGATGGCATTAGGTGGGGGAACTCTTGCAGGTAATTCAATCATAAGCATGGAGCTCTCATGCTGGGACTGGTGCTCCTATAAGAAGACAAAGCTAGCTTTCTCTCTGTCTGCTTTCTGCCATGTGAGGATATAATGAGAAGGTAACCACCTGTAAACCAGGAAGCATGCCCTCACCAGACACTGGGTCTGCTAGTGCCATGATCTTGGACTTGCCAGCCTCCAGAATTGTGAGAAATAAATGTTTGTTGTTCACACCAACCAGTTATGGTAATTTGTTATAGCAGCTTGAACTAAGAAAACCACCATTTATGAGCCAAGGAAAGAGGCCTTAGCCTGAAACCAAACCTGCCAATGACTTGAGTTTGACCATTTATCCTCTAGAACTGCGAGGAAACAGATTTCTGTTGTTTAAACCATCTACTCTGTGCTACTTTGTTATGACAACCCTAGTAAACTAATCTTGTATTTATAGCTCTTGTTACTAATAATATTTCCCATGAAATCAAAATAGTTTTGCATAAAGAATAAGTTGGTCCTGGCTGGGTGCAGTGGATCATGCCTGTAATCCCAGCACTTCGGGAGGCCGAGGCAGGTGGATCACTTGAGATCAGGAGTTTGAGACCAGCCTTGCCAACATGGTGAAATCCTGTCTCTGCTAAAAAAATATGAAAATCACCTGGGTGTGGTGGTGTGCACTTGTAATTGCAGTTACTTGGGAGGCTGAGGCAGAAGAATCGCTTGAAACCTGGAGGCGGAGGTTGCAGTGAGCCAAGATTGCACCCCAGCGTGGGTGACAGAGCAAGACTCTGTCTCAAAAAAAAAAAATAAAAAAATAAGCAGGTCCTATGATATTTCCTTTACAGAACTGCTGTCTCCAAGAGTGTTTTTTCCTAGGTGCAAGGAGGAGAGACTGGAAAATGGGAAACACAATTAACATGAAGAAAGAAGCATCCTGAATGTTTTCTTTTCCACCACGGTCTTATGTTTAGTTACCATTTAAAGCTTGAAAGTAGCTGTCTTTACTGAACACTGTGAACGTGAGATGCTTTACACACATTTAACCCACACAGCTATTCTATGAGGTGACTGTTATTCTCATTTTACAGATGAGGAAACTGAGCCATCAGGAGAAAGGCAATCTGTGGTATTGTGTCCGGAATATAGGGTTCTTGGTCTCACTGGCTTCAAGAATGAAGCCGCGGACACTCGCGGTGAGCGTTACAGCTCTTAAGGTGGCGTGTCTGGAGTCTGTCCCTTCTAATGTTCAGATGTGTTCGGAGTTTCTTCCTTCTGGTGCGTTCGTGGTCTCACTGGCTCAGGAGTGAAACTGCAGACCTTCGCGGTGAGTGTTACAGCTCTTAAGGCAGTGCGTCTGGAGTTGTTTGTTCCTCCCGGTGGGCTCATCGTCTTGCTGGGCTCAGGAGTGAAGCTGCAGATCTTTGCGGTGAGTGTTACAGCTCATAAAAGCAGCGTAGACCCAAACAATGAGCAGTAGCAAGATTTAGTGTAAATAGCAAAACAACAAAGCTTCCACAGTGTGGAAGGGGACCTGAGCAGGTTGCCAATGCTGGCTGGGGGGAGGGGGGGGGGGGGGCAGCCTGCTTTTATTCTCTTATCTGGCCCCACCCACATCCTGCTGATTGGTAGAGCCCAGTGGCCTGTTTTGTCAGGGTGCTGATTGGTGCGTTTACAATCCCTGAGCTAGATACAAAGGTTCTCCACGTCCCCATCAGATTAGTTAAATACAGAGTTTTGAAACACAGGTTCTCCAAGGCCCCACCAGAGCAGCTAGATACAGAGTGTCCATTGATGCATTCACAAACCTTGAGCTAAACACAGGGTGCTGATTGGTGTGTTTACAAACCTTGAGGTAGATACAGAGTGCCGATTGGTGTAGTTACAATCCTTGAGCTAGACATAAAGACTCTCCACGTCCTCACCAGAGCAGCTAGATACAGAGTGTCGATTGGTGCACTCACAAACCTCGAGCTAAACACAGGGTGCTGATTGGTGTATTTACAATCCCTGAACTAGATATAAAGACTCTCCACGTCCTCACCAGAGCAGCTAGATACGGAGTGTCCATTGGTGCACTCACAAACCTTGAACTAAACACAGGGTGCTGATTGGTGTATTTACAATCCCTGAGCTAGGTATAAAGACTCTCCACGTCCCCACCAGACTCAGGAGCCCAGCTGGCTTCACCTAGTGGATCCCGCACCGCACCGGGGCTGCAGGTGGAGCTGCCTGCCAGTCCTGCGCCGTGCGCTCGCATTCCTCAGCTCTTGGGTGGTCGATGGGACTGGGCGCCGTGGAGCAGCGGGTGGTGCTCGTCGGGGAGGCTCCGGCCGCACAGGAGCCCATGGAGTGGGTGGGAGGCTCAGGCATGGCGGGCTGCAGGTCCCGAGCCCTGCCCCGTGGGAAGGCAGCTAAGGCCCGGCGAGAAATCGAGCGCAGCGCCGGTGGGCCAGCACTGCTGGGGGACCCAGTACACCCTCCGCAGCCACTGGCCAGGGTGCTAAGTCCCCCATTGCCCGGGGCCAGCAGGGCTGGCTGGCTGCTCCGAGTGCGGGGCCCACCAAGTCCACGCCCACCCGGAACTCCAGCTGGCCTGCAAGCGCCGCACGCAACCCCGGTTCCCGCTCGTGCCTCTCCCTCCACACCTCCCTGCAAGCTGAGGGAGTGGGCTCCGGCCTTGGCCAGCCCAGAAAGGGGCTCCCACAGTGCAGTGGGGGGCTGAAGGGCTCTCAAATGCCACCAAAGTGGGAGCCCAGGCAGGGGAGGTGCCGAGAGCAAGCGAGGGCTCTGAGGACCGCCAGCATGCTGTCACCTCTCAGTATTTTACAGAGTAAGTGGTGGTAAAGACCCACGCTTTTCACTATATGATTTTGACTGCTGTGATTCACTGCCCTCCTTCTCTACTGCTTCTTAAACTTTCCTAGTTAAGTGTTAACAAACAGAGGTATAGAGAGAAAGGCTGAGTCTTGCCACTCAACGTGTGGTCTTTGGACCAACAACAGGTATTACGTGGGAGCTCGTTAGAACTGCAGAATCGCAGGCTTAGCCCAGCCATGCTGAATCAGGATCTGCAAGTGTAGGTGCGACTCCACAGGCCTCACACCCATGGAGCTGGCCCTGCCTACAGGAGAGACATCTGCACGTGAAAACATGAGAAGCATTGTCCTAGAGGATTTTGTGATGCAATCTTTCACCAACGGGATGGCTTTAGTTTTATCTTTTTGCCTTTTTATCTCAAAATATTTTAAAATGTTTCATTTATGCTCCTTAATATATCCATTGATCTTACTATAAAATAACATTTACCCCAAAAAACCTTGAAGGAAAACTGATACTCTGATATGGTTTGGCTCTGTGTCCATCTCATCTCATCTCAAACTAATCTCAAACTCATCTCAAACTAATTCCCATATGTCAAGGCAGGGACCTGGTGGGAGGTGATTGGATCATGGGAGTGGTTTCTGCTATGATGTTCTTGTGACAGTGTGTGTAAGTTTTCATGAGATCTGAAGCTTTGAAAGTGTTTGGCAGTTTCCCCTGTCTTCTCTTTCTCACCTGCTGCCACGTAAGTCATGCCTTGCTTCCCCTTCGCTTTCTGCCATGATTGTAGGTTTCCTAAGGCCTCCCCATCCGTGCAGAACTGTGAGTCAATTAAACCTCCTTTCTTCATAAATTATCCACTTTTGGATATGTCTTTATAGCAGGGCAAAAATGGACTAATACATACTCTTAGATGATGCACTGTGTTTACTTACAGAATCAGTACCTACAGGATTCTGCTTATTCCAGAAAGTCCACACATCCTAGTGTGGAAAACCTGGGCTTAGCCCATCCTAGGTGTAGACTGCAGAGCCCTTGCGTAGATGCTTTTGACAGAATCACCTCCATATGAGTTTCATGTCCTATTTGTCCAAGAAGTTGAGCATTCATGCAATGTCTCCTTAAACCCCTTATTTAAGCTCTCCAAATCTCAGTCTTCTCATCTATAAAATGGGAAGAATAGCACCTATCATCGAGGTATGTTGTGAAGTTTAAACAAATAATACATAAGGCTGGGCATGGTGGCTCATGCCTGTAATCCCAGCACTTTGGGAGGCTGAGGGGGGTGGATCGCTTGAGTCTAGAAGTTCAAGACCAGCCTGGGTGACGTGGTGAAACCTTGTCTCAAGAAACAAAAACACACAAAAAACTAGCCGGGCATGGTGGCGCATGCCTCTAGTGCCAGCTACCCGGGGGGGTGGGGGGTGGGTGGGGAGGCTGAAGTGAGAGGATCGCTTGAGCCCGGGAGGCAGAGGTTACAGTGAGCTGAGATTGTGCCATGGCACTCCAGCCTGGGTGACGGAGAGAGAACTTGTCTCGAAAAAAAAAGAAAAGTTTAGAGTCTGGTGAAAATGACTTTTATATTTTTCAGTGAGAGAAACTATTTCTAAAAAGAACTCTAAGGTCACTGGGAGGAGCAACAGCAGCAGCATTGACAAGAGGGTCTCTTACACCAAGTCACGTTCGTGGGTTGCATATTAAGGAATAAGAGCTGGGCAGCACTGTGGATGCCCCTCAAGCCTCAAGGGGGCGCTCTAAGCTCCAATTCTAGGGACTTGGCAAGAGCATTCAGCCAGGGCTTGTGCTTTGAATACAAGCAGAGGCAGGGGAGTTTTGCAGAGAAGGAGGTAGGTGGGCTGTGCTTAGGAAAATTGGATTTTCTGCTAGTCTGGGCATGTGGAAGCTTGAGAGATGCATTTGGGAACATTTTTGGGAAAATATTTTTTACCTCTCAAATTCTACAATTGAATATGGTAACTTAAATATATGTATATATTTAGGTTATATACATTAAACATGCTATTGTAAAAATTTCAAATATTAGAGAAAGTATAGCTTTGAAGGTGAAAGTCCCCCCACTATGGCCCTTCCACTTAAAGAAGAAAAAGTGTTAAGCGTATTTGTTATGCATATTTGCTATGTAAAGTGTTAAGCGTATTTGCTATGACTAAATTAACTACTCAGCTAAATCACTATATGTATACAAGAACATATGCATATGTTTTTATATAAATATGTGCTGACATTTATTTTTTATTTATTTATTTTTTGAGACATGGTCTTGCTTTGTCACCCAGGCTGGAGTGCAGTGGTGCCATCTTGGCTCACTGTAACCTCTGCCTACTGTGTTCAAGTGATTCTTGTGCCTCAGCCTCCCGAGTAGCTGGGACTACAGGCATGTGCCACCATGCCTGGCTAATTTTTAAATTTTTGGTAGAGACAGGGTTTCGCCATGTTGGCCAGTCTGGTCTCGAACTCCTGACCTCAAGTGGTCCGCCTGCCTCGGTCTCCCAAAGTGCTGGGATTACAGGTGTGAGCCACCATGCCTAGCCATGAATGCTGACATTTAGCTTCACAAGGCTAACTTGAGCTGTGAAGCAAAAGCCTGGAAAGCTTGTGTCGTGTGGCCCAGGACATGCTCTTCCCATGAGCAAGTAGCACAAAAAGCAAATTATCAGAAACTTACGATCTGAGTGTGGAAACAAAACAAAGGGAGGAAATTAATCTTCTGAAATTTCTCTCAACTAAGAGGGTACCCTTCTCTTACTCCCCCTCCAGCACATCCGGGAACTAGTATCTCACAGCACATATTTTGAAAAATGTTGACTTTCTGTTTGTCATTTTTAGGTTTCCTTAAAGCAGAAATTATAGCTAGGTTATGTTTTTGCCTTTTAAATTATTTACATTTGAGTGAAAGTTAATATTTTTCTTTAACCTACCTATGGGTTCTTTGAAAAGAAGTTTAATGACCTATTTAAGGTGACTAAAACCATCATATTAATTTTTTACTCCAAAGATAGTAGTAAAAGGGAAATTTCTGGTAGCAGTTATTTAAAATAAATTGACAAGCCAAAAATATAGCATATAATATTAATATTATCTAATAATTATTAATTATCTAATATTAACATATTTTGGCTTGTCAATTTATTTTAATCTAATAATATTAATAATATAATAGATAATATCATTAATATTAATATAAAAGTAAACTTTAGCCAGCCATGGCGGCGCACACCTATAGTCCCAGCTACTCAGGAGGCTGATGCAGGAGCCCAGGAGTCCAAGGCTATCGTGAGCTATGATCACCCTCATGAAAACCACTGCACTCCAGCCTGGGCAACATAGGGAGATCCCATCTCAGAAAATAAATGTAAATCCTTGCCATTAGCTATGACTATAAATATCTAAAGTGTTTCTTTAAAATTAATCGTTATTCCTGTATCCTTTATCTATGTAAACCTAACAATGTGGGTTATGATTACTTTTAGGCACATAATAGGTGACAAACGGCACCTCTGGTACCAAAGTATTCCTCATGTCATCCACCAGAGGGTACTTGAGAGTTATTCAATAAAAGAACTTGGGAGAGCAAATTTTAAAATTTTAACTAGAAACCACAGTCCTAAAGTGATACATACACACACACTTCTGGTACATTATTAACCAAATTCATTTTGCTAAAAGATAGCCACATGTTTTTTTCCACTAAATTATAGAATTCTGATACTCTTCCATTTGCTTTTTGTTTGTTTGTTTGTTTTTAATTTGTTTTTTTTCAGAGACGGGGTCTCACTATGTGTTGCCCAGGCTGGTCTCAAACTTCTGGACTCAAGCGATCCTCCTGCCTTGGACTCCCAAAGTGCTGGGATTACAGGTGTGAACTGCCGTGCCTGGCCAAGTTAGAATGTCATTTGTATTCTTATACTCAATTTTGAAAATTTTTTGAATCTAACCTAGGTTGGGGGTGGGGGTACTGTGTATTTTACACACTATATTAAATGTGTTTTTCTATTGAAAATTGTGGTACTTACATTTACTAGAAAAGGCTAGTAATTTTATTATTATAATTCCAGAATTGTTTCTCTATTCTGTGTAATTAGCATATCATTTAACTGGATTTACCCTGGATAGTCTCATGAAAGATGCAGCATGTTATTTTTCTTTCATTAGGTTCATCGTCCACTTTTCTTTCCCATTCCATGTTCCAGTAAGAGCAAATTACTGTACTGTGTATTAAAAAACTAAAAATTAGGCCAGGTGTGGTGGCTCACGCCTGTAATCCCAGCACTTTGGGAGGCTGAGGTGGGCGGATCACAAAATCAGGAGTTCAAGACCAGCCTGACCAACATGGTGAAACCCCGTCTCTAGTACAAATACAAAAATTAACCAGGTGTGGTGCCGTGCGCCTGTAATCCCAGCTACTCAGGAGTCTGAGACAGGAGAATCACTTGAACCCGGGAGGTGGAGGTTGCAGTGAGCTGAGATCATGCCATTGCACTCCAGCCTGGGCGACAGAGCGAGACTCCATCTTAAAAAAAACAAGCAAAACACACACACACAAAGTAAAAATTAGAAATAGCCCAAATGACCAATAGTAGTGAATAGGAAAGCCAACAGTGGTGTTATGGCAATGGATATTTATATTGATCTATTAATAATATTATGTATACATTATAATACTGATGCAATAGCAGCTACACAGGAGGCTGAGGTGGGAGGATCTCTTGAGGCCAGGAGTTCGAGACTGCAGTGAGCTATGATTGTGCCACTGCACTCCAGCCTGGGTGACAGAGCAAGATCTCGTCTCTAAAAAATAAATACATAAAAAAGTTAATTAATAGTACAATTGCAGCTGGGTGCAGTGGCTCACGCCTGTAATCCCAGCACTTTGGAAAGCTGAGGCTGGCGGATCACTTGAGGTCAGAAGCCCACGATGAGCCTGGCCAACATGGTAAAACCCCGTCTCTACTAAAAATACAAAAGTGAGTGCGGGTGTGGTGGTGGACACCTGTAATCCCAACTACTCAGGAGGCTGAGGCAGGAGAATCACTTGAACCTGGGAAGCAGAGGTTCAGTGAGCTAAGATCATGCCACTGCACTCCAGCCTGGGCAACAGAACGAGACTCTGTCTCAAAAAAAAAATAAATAAAGTACAAATGCAATAGTACTAGGAATTCATTCACCAAAATGTGCTGATATCCACTCAGCATCAGTCCCTGTGCTTTGTGATGATGAACAAAAAAAGATTCCTAGCTCTTAAGGATTTTATAGAACAAAAATAAACTCCTAGCTCTTAAGGAGTATATAATTTTGTGTGTGGGGGTGTATGAACGCACTCATAATCAAATATTTAGAGGGTAAGGGTTGTGAGCATGGGCTTTGGAGTTAGAAATGCAGGCTCTCCTACTCATTTGTTGTATGACCTGGGGCAAATTCTTTCACCTGTCTCTGAGCCTTGGTTTTCTCATCTGTTAAATAAGAATAATAACCTACCTTGATTTTACTGTGAAAATTAAGCAAGATGAAAAAGCAGTAGACACCTAGTATTGAGTAATAGGCTCAGTACATGGTAATAGTATTCATGGGGTTTTATTATTGGTGCTTTCTTTGTGAAGCAAGGAATAGGGCTTCAGACCACTGTGTAATATCATGCCTGACAGACTGTTCCAGTTGGCCACCACTGGGATGAGATGGATGCATTGTTCCAGGGCCAGACAATTTCTCTGGTCAGGCGAGCTTTAGCCACATCCTGACAGTCCAGTTTTATGGATAGCCTAGTGGTTTTGGCTGCTTGGCATATGGAAAATCACAAAAAAGGAACCTTCTGCATGGGCAACATAGTGAGACCCCCATCCCTAAAAAACAAAAAAAAATGTAGCCAGGCGTGGTGTCATGTGCCTATGGTCCCAGCTACTGGGGAGGCTGAAGTTGGAGGATTGCTTCAGCCCAGGAGGTCAAGGCTGCAGTGAGCTGTGATCATGCCAATGCATTCTAGCCTGGAAAACAGAGCAAGACTCTGTCTCAAAAAAAAAAATTAAAAAAAAAAAAAGAAAGAAATAATCTCACATCCCTTGGAGTGGTTTGAGTTTCTTTTTTGCTTTAGTTGCTTCAAGTGGGCCTATTCAGGTGAAGCCTTCTTTTTTTTTTTAATTGAGACAGCGTCTTACTCTGTCGCCCAGGCTGGAGTGCAGTGGCGTGATCTTGGCTCTCTCAACCTCCACCTCCCAGGTTACAGTGATTCTCCCACCTCAGCCTCCTGAGTAGCTAGGATTACAGGTGCCTGCCACCACACCCAGCTAATTTTTTTTTTTTTTTTAGACAGAGTCTCGCTCTGTCGCCCAGGCTGGAGTGCAGTGACATGATCTCGGCTCACTGTAAGCTCCGCCTTCCAGGTTCACGCCATTCTCCTGCCTCAGCCACCCGAGTAACTGGGACTACAGGCGCCTGCCACCACGACCGGCTAATTTTTTGTATTTTTAGTGGAGACGGGGTTTCACCGTGTTACCCAGGATGGTCTTGATCTCTTGACCTTGTGTTCCGCCTGCCTCAGCCTCCCGAAGTGCTGGGATTACAGGCGTGAGCCACCACGCCCTGCCAAATTTTTTTTTATCTGTATTAGAGATGGGGTTTGGCCATGTTGGCCAGGCTGGTCTCAAACTCGTGACCTTAAGTGATCCTCCCACCTGGGCCTCCCAAAGTGCTGGGATTACAGGTGTGAGCCACTGTGCCTGGCCTCAGGTGAAGACTTCTTATAGTTTATAGGGCCAGTTTAGACTGTTGCACCCTATGGGCTAGCTGACCTCAGACAGAACTCTCTTCACAGAGAAATAGGTCTGGGGCCCAGGATGGCAGAGGAAGTGTCTGTCAAGCAAGGCTTTGAGCACTGCTGAAATACAGGGAACCTGCTGAGCCAAGAGTCAAATGGGGAGCGGGCGTCAAAAACCAGACAATGAAATCCACATGGGTCACCAAGTCACGGTAGGCAGAAGCTGTGCTGAAATCTGAAGTGTAGAGCAGGGGTTGAAACCAGGGAGGGGCGTGCAAGCCACAGTGTGTGCCTCTGCTCACCAGCTATGATTCCTGATCCCAGGAGTTTATATGCCAATGAGACTAGGTGAATAAATAAGTTAATTTCACATGCTGCTGAGTCCTATAAAGAAAGATAGCATAGGATAACAAGTGGAGAGTTCATAGGGAGGCTGTTTGAATTAAGGTGGTATTCTAGGCAAGAAGAACAGCAAGAATAGAGGCCCTTAGACAGGAACGACAGAAGGCAGCTGTTGTAGCCGGAGTGTAGTGAACAAAGAGGAAGAAGGAAATGACTGGAAAGGTAGGCAGGACCATAACACAAAGGATTTTGTAAGCCGTGACAAAGAGGCTGCATTTATCAACATAATGAGAAGCTATCGGAGGTTTTAAATAGGGAAGCGGGCTTGGCGTGATCCCAATTACACCTTAGAAAGATCACTCTGGCTGCTGTGTGGAGGATGTATTATAATTAAGACAAGAGTTGTGGCCTTGAGACTAGTTAGGAGGTAGTTGAAACAGTTAAGGCAAGAAATGGTGACTGTTTGGGATATGATGGGAGCAGTTGTCACAGAAGGAAGTTGGATTCAAGATCTCTTATGGAGAGTGATCTGATAGGGTTTCCTGATGCATTGGAATTGGAACACAAGGGAAAGGAAAAGCAAGGGGACTCTTGGGTTTGGGGCCTGGGCAAATGTGTAGGCAGTGGTGCCATCTACTCGGGTGGCACAGGATTGAAGGGGAGTGAATTTGGGGGAAAGAGCATAGCTTTATTTTGGCACTGTTGAGTTTGAGGCACCTGCTAGGCATCCTTCTAAGTGGAGATGTGAAGTGGACAGTGGTAGTAGTATCTGTATCTGGGTTCAGGGATGAGATCTGGACTACAGAGAAATGTTTGAGAGCCACCGGTATTCACAAGGCATCAGTGAAAGGTATTTAAAGCAGGTGTTGTGGTTAGGTGAAATTAACTTGGGAGTAGTGCCCATAGAGCAGAGCTTCGAGGTGGCTCATGCCTGTAATCCCAGCACTTTGGGAGGCTGAGGCAGACGGATCCCTTGAGCTCAGGAGTTTAAGACCAGCCTGGCCAACATGGTGAAACCCTATCTCTATTAAAAATACAAAAATACTTTTGTATTTTTTTTGCAGCCATAAAAACGGATGAGTTCATGTCCTTTTCAGGGGCATAGATGAAGCTGGAAGCCATCATTCTCAGCAAACTACACAGGAACAGAAAACCAAACAACACATGTTCTCACTCATAAGTGGGAGTTGAACAATGAGAACACATGGACGCAGAGAGGGAAACATCACACACTGGGGCCTGTCAGGGGATGGGGGATAAGGGGAGGGAGAGCATTAGGAGAAATACCTAATGCTGCAGGGCTTAAAACCAAGATGACGGGTTGATAGGTGCAGCAAACCACCGTGGCACATGTATACCTGTGTAACAAACCTGCATGTTCTGTACATGTATACCTGTGTAACAAACCTGCATGTTCTGCACATGGATACCTGTGTAACAAACCTGCATGTTCTGCACATGTGTCCCAGAACTTAAAGTAAAATAAAAATACAAAAATTAGCTGGGCATGGCAGCACATGCCTGTAGTCTCAGGTACTTGGAAGGCTGAGGCAGGAGAATCGCTTGAACCTGGGAGGCAGAGGTTGCAGTGAGCTGAGATTGCGTTACTGCAAAGCCTGGGCGACAGAGTGAGACTCCATCTCAAAAAACAAAAATAAATACATTAAAAAAAAGAGAGAAAGAGAAGAGTTTTGAGATGGAGACTGGAGCACTCCAACATTCAAAGGTCTGGTGGTGAATGAGGAGGAGACAGCCAGCAGATGAAGGAGGTATAAAGTAAGGTAGGAAAAGACCAAGTGAGCAGGAGTTCGTGGAGCCCTCAGGAGGAATACACTTCAGGAGGAAGGAGAAGATCAAGCGAGGGCCTGCTAGTAAGGCAAGTAAGATGAAGACAGAGGCGTGGCCATTGGCACCTTGATTAGAGCTGTTTTAATGGAATGGGGGGTAGCTGGGGCACAAAAGCTTCATCTGAGTAGGCTGAGAAAAGGAAAAGGATGGGAGGTGAGATATAAGCAACTCTTCCAGAGCTTTTTTGTGCAAAGGAGCAATGTAGGGAACAGATAGATGGTCCAGATAATTTTTTTCTTTCCCTTTTTTTTTTTTTTTTTTAAAGACAAGATCTCTGTCTGTCACTCAGGCTGGAGTGCAGTTGGGTGATCACAGCTCACTGCAACCTCTGCCTCCCAGGCTCAAATCATCCTCCCACCTCAGCCTCCCAAGAAGCTGGGACCACAGGTGCCTGCCACCATGCCCGGCTAATATTTTGTATTTTTGGTAGAGATGGGGTTTTGTCATGTTGCCCAGGCTGGTCTCAAATTCCAGAGCTCAAGTGACCCTCCCACCTTGGTTTCCCAAAGTGCTGGGATTACAGATGTGAGCCATTGTGCCTGGTCCCAGATAACTTTTAAGAGATATTTGTATACAGATAGCAATGATACAGAGGAGAAGGAGGACTTGAACGCTGCAGGAGATAAAAAGATAACCTATAGAAATAAAATCCTTGAGAAAGTGATGACAGATGGGGTCCTGGGCACAGGACCTGGTTGCTTTTTTCCCCATCCTAACAGGAGGGAAGGCAGAGTGTGTGCTGCAGATCCAGGTGCTTCTCTCCTGATGGCGTTGGTCTTGTGGGTCCCTAGCTGGACCACCTTAAGCTCTCATAACAGAGGGAAACTACTGGCGATATTTATGCATGCAGGAGAAGTCTTGGATCAAGGAAGAAGTACAGATTGCTGTCTCAAATCAGACACAAATTCCCAAGTGCCGGGCCCGCAGAAAATCTATGTGTCAAATACCTATCTCTCCTCTCCAACCCTGAGGTTGTTCTTGTACTTAAACCAGGCTGGTGGGTGGGTCTCACCTCTTTGGACCAGGCTTTCTTACAGGTGAGAGCCACCGCACCTAGCCCATGGGCTAGAGGTTTTATAAATAAAGTTTCCTTGCCTGGAGAGCTTTGAGGGGTTTCCTTTATTCAGATTTCCAAATTAGTACAGATTAGTCTAAAATTTTGTTTTATTTTTTATTTTTTAGAGACAGGGTCTTACTATGCTGCCCAGATTGATCTTGAACTCCTGGGCTCAAGCAATCATCCCACCTCAGCCTCCTGAAGTGCTGGGATTACAGGCGTGAGCCACCGTCCCCGGCCCAATCTAAAATGTTGAGGGAACATAGCTTGGTGCTGCTACAATGGGGCTTCTGCTACTCATCCTGTTCTGTTTTAGTGCAAATTACTAGAAACAGCTTAGAGGTTTTAAAAAGAGTAGGGGTGGGGGAAAAGTAGGATGATTGAAATAGCATTTCAATTAGATTAATTGGGCTAGTTATGTAAAGATATAACTTGTAAAAAAAATAGTTATGATAGCTACAACTTACTGAATGCCTACCATGGGCTAGAGGGTTTTGTTTGTTTGTTCTTTTTTAAAAAATTATTTTTGTCCAGGTGTGGTGACTCACGCCTGTAATCCCAGCACTCTGGGAGGCCAAAGGTGGCAGATTGCCTGAGGTCAGAAGTTTGAGATCAGCTTGGCCAGCATGGTGAAACCCCCTCTCTACCAAAAATACAAAAATTAGCCGGGCATGGTGGCAGGCACCTGTAATTCCAGCTACTCGGGAGGCTGAGGCAGAAGAATTGCTTGAACCCAGGAGGTGGAGGTTGCAGTAAGCCAATATTGCGCCACTGCACTCCAGTCTGGGCAAAAGACTGAGACTTCATCTCAAAAAATATATATATAAATCTTTTTTTAATTAAAAAAAAAGTAGAGACAGGGTCTTGCTCTATTGCCCAGGCTGGTCTTAAACTCTTGGCCTCAAGATCCTCCTACCTCAGCCTCCCAAAGTGCTAGGATTACAGAGGTGACTCACCGGGCCCAGCCCATGGGCTAGGGGTTTTAGAAATGAAACAAAACAACAATTATTGACATTGGAGTCTTTTTCCTCCTGCTGTGCATTGAAAAAAGGATTTGGATTCTGGGACCCATCCGTGTGGGCCTTTGGATGCAATATGGTTACACAAATATTTCTTTCTTTACTTCCCTGCAAGCTGGGTATTAGTGTCACCACTAATTTTTGCAGATGGGGTGACTAAAGTTTACAGAGGTTGTATACCTGATCTAATTGAGTGATGCAACCAGAATTTGAATCTAGGGCTATCCAACTCTAAAATTCATGCTGGAGCTACTCTGCATGGATCATACAGGTAAGGTGCAGTGATCAAGCGTGCGGACTGTGATGGAAGAGGGATTGGGACTTGAGTTATGCTCCACCATTTACTAGCTCTATTGTCTTGGGCCGGTTACTCAACATCTAGCAGTCTGTGTTTCTTTATCTGTAAAACGGGGGTAGTAATAGCCCCTCCCTCAAGGGTTGCTCTGAGGATTATGTGAGACATATAGCTCAGAGCTGACAAAGGGAAGAGGCCCAATAAATGCTGGTTATTATTATAAGATACCATGCTGGCCTCTGTCTCAACCAGTCTCACTGCTTGCACCAGAAACTTACATCCTGTCTTGGAAATGTCTCACATAATAGATTGTATCCGCTTAACTTACTCTGTCCTGTGCTTCCAACACCAGGCATCTAAAAAATGCTTCGGATGATGATATTACCCAACTGCATGAGTGGGTTTGATAGCTTTTCCAAAGGGCTGGTATTTCAGTTGTGCAACTGTAACTGCTCCATGGCAATAGAAAAGATTTATTTTTTGGACCCGAATCAACCCTCAGCTCCATTTCTCAAACTCCAGCTACATCACAAGATGTCAGCATCATGCAATATTAGCGGTTGGTCAAAGGTGCTAGTGGCATTTTGCAGAAGTAATGAAGAACCCATATTGTCTAAGATTGCTTTGTTATGCCTTCTGCCCTGAGCCCTGCTCAACCTTTGAGACCAGGCTGGTGGGAAAATTTAGCTGCAAACTCACCTAGAAGGCAGTGGAAGGGCAAAAAACTTGTTTATTCAACTTTGCAAGAGTCTGGTTAAAAGGTGCCACACAGTCAAGGAAAGGGCCAAGTCACAATCTTTCCTTAGACCTAAGGAGGCAAAGAAAAAGATCTGTCAGCGCTTTTTTTTTTTTTTTTTGAGACAGAATTTTGCTCTTGTTGCCCAGGCTGGAGTACAATGGCACCATCTCGGCTCACTGTAACCTCTGCCTCCCGGGTTCAAACGATTCTCCTGCCTCAGCCTCCTGAGTAGCTGGGATTACAGGCATGAGCCACCTCACCTGGCTAATTTTTTGTATTTTTAGTACAGACAGGGTTTCTCCATGTTGGCCAGGCTGGTCTCGAACTCCCGACCTCAGGTGATCCTCCTGCCTCGGCTCCCAAAGTGCTGGGATTACAGATGTGAGCCACTGAGCCTGGCTTTTTTTTTTTAAACTAAGCACAACAATGCTGGATGTGGTGGCTCACACCTGTAATCTATCAAAAATACAAAAAAAAAAAAAAAAAAGGTTTTTTTGTTTTTGTTTTTGTTTAAGACTAAGCACAATGAAGTAGTTTTCAAATGTTGATGAGGGCCTGGCTCCTAAAGAGGAATCCGGAGTGGGGTAGGGGCGAGAAAAAGGAGGAATTTTCTCTTAGAAGGCCACTGTTATCAGCGAGGTAAGCAGTCAGCTTCATCATTTTAAACTGGTTTGTGGGACCAGATTTCTGACCTGAAGGGTGAAGAATTGTGTGCTTGCTTCAGTTGGGGTCTCTTCTAACCAGTTTGTCCTTGCTAACATTGAAGAAATTGAGTCAGCCTTTTCATACTTTAAGAACCACTTCTTCAGGGGACTTTCTCATGTCCTGAAGCTCAGAGTGTCCTCATTCTTCTTTACATCTTAGTGACACCAAGATGTGAAGTCAGACGGGCCTGATTTAAACAACGGTCCAGTCAGGCATCTGCCTTGGTGCTTCAGGCAAGTTATCTGACCTCAGTTTCCTCATCTATAAAATCGAATTAATAAAATAACCTACTTGGATAATGTATGTGTAAGGGAAAATAAAAATAGTATATTAAACCAAACTGACTACAGCTACTTCTGCCTTTTAAGGGAGGTAGACACACTTTATATCAGCAAGGAAATTCATTTTTCCTTTGTGCCTTTCCCCAGAAGTGATAGAGAGTACACATGACACAGAAGCACACAGGGAGGGAGAGAGGGAGAGAGACAGGGAGAGAAAGAGAGAGGACGTGTGCATGCACTAGCATGAGATCAGGTAGGTCTGCTATTTAATAGAGCATAGCCATGGCGTTTGGATGTACTGAGGAGGGGCAGCAGTAGAATATATGCATAGAAGCTGGAAAGAGCTGAATTGCTCCACCCAGCAAAATAAAAGGAATACCTAGTTTTGGCGGTTTCTAGTGGTCAGTAAGTAAGGGAGAAGACAGGGATAGCCTGCACAATATTGCAGAAGGCAGAAAGAACTTAAAAGGTCTAGGAGAGACCAGTTATTATTGGTTTACATGCTTATATATGTCAAATCTCTTGGAATAATTCTTGGCACCAGTGAGCCCTTAATTAATGGCAGCCAGTAGCCAATGAGATAGCAAAGCTATCTCGTTGGCCATGTGTAGTATCTCTCCATGGAGAAACAGTGTCATCTGTGTGTGTGTGTGTGTGTGTGTGTGTGTGTGTGTGTGTGTGTGTGTGTGTGTGTGTGTGTTGGGAAAAGGAGGTAGATGGCAAACAGGGATATAATGGGTCCAAATTCTGGCTCCGTCAGGTTTATTTCTCTGTTTCTTCAAGTTATTTACTTGTTTATTTAGATGAGTCTCGATCTGTTGCCCAGGCTGGAGAGCAGTGGTGCAATTTCAGCTCACTGCAACCTCCGGCTCCCAGGTTCAAACAATTCTCCTGCCTCAGCCTCCTGAGTAGCTGGGATTACAGGTGCGCACCACCATGCATAGCTAATTTTTGTATTTTTGGTAGAGGTGGGGTTTTGCCATCTTGGCCAGTCTGATCTTGAACTCCTCACCTCAGGTGATCCTAGCCTCTGAAAGTGCTAGGATTACAGGCGTGAGCCACCACGCCTGGCCCTTCATCTTTAAATTGGGGCAAGAAAATGGTACCTTGTCTTATAAGATTTACATGAAGTTTAGATGAAATAGTCTAGGCAATTCATAATCCAGGAATTTAGTTATTCTTCACTAAATATTAGCTCTTAGGAGTGTAGATGGTCCCTGACTTATGATGGTTCCATTTAGAATTTTTCAACTTTGCAGTGGTGTGAAAGCGATACACGTTCAGCAGCAACCATACTTCAAGTACCCATGCAACCATTCTGTTTTTCACTTTTGGTAATGTTAAAATGGAAATGAGATATTCAACACTTTATTATAAAATAGGCTTCGTGTTAGATGATATTGCTTAACTGTAGGCTGATGTAAGTGTTCTGAGCATGTCTGAGTAGACTAGGCTAAGCTATGATGTTCAGTAGCTTAGGTGTACTAAATGCATTTTTAAAATTTATTATTTATTTATTTATTTTGAGATGGAGTCTCGCTCCATCGCCCAGGCTGGAGTGCAGTGGCGCCATCGCCATTCACTGCAAGCTCCGCCTCCTGGGTTCACGCCATTCTCCTGCCTCAGCCTCCTGAGTAGCTGGGACTACAGGCCCCCGGCTAATTTTTCTTGTATTTTTAGTAGAGACGGGTTTTCACCGTGTTAGCCAGGATGGTCTCGATCGCCTGACCTTGTGATCTGCCCGCCTTGGCCTTCCAAAGTGCTGGGATTACAAGCCTGAGCCACTGCGCCCAGCTTTAAATGCATTTTTGACTTAGGATATTTTCAACTTAGTTTATCAAGATGTAACCCCATTGTAAGTAAGAAACATTTGCATTCCACAATAATAGTCATATGAAGATGGTATACTGTCCTAAAACAAGGGCTTTGTGGTTTTATTTTTTAATTTTTTACATTTTTAAATGTTTTTGAGATGGAGTCTTGCTGTGTCGCCCAGGCTGGAGTGCAGTGGCATGATCTTGGCTCACTGCAACCTCCACCTCCAGGGTTCAAGCGATTCTCCTGCCTCAGCCTCCCGAGTAGCTGGGATTATAGGTGCATGCCACGATGCCTGGCTAATTTTTGTATTTGTAGTAGAGACGGGGTTTCGCCATGTTGGCCAGGCTGGTCTCAAACTCCTGACCTCAGGTGATCTGCCCACCTTGGCCTCCTAAAATGCTGGGATTACAGGCATGAGCCACCATGCCTGGCCGGTAGTTTTATTTTAAAATTAACACGTGCTGTACATTTACGGCAGAAAACTTAAAAAGCAGAGCACAGAAAAACAACCACCACTCCAACAAAAAGATCGCAGCTGCTAACATTTTGGTTTGTGTCTTTTTGTTTTTTATTCTCCCAAGTATATGTACATCTTTTTCTATCTTTTCAAAATGTGATACTGTTCTACAGTATGCTTCCCCCTTCCTGGTTTTTTAAACTTAGCAATAGACTGTGAATCTTTCCCATGGATGAATTGCTTCTTAAAATAGATGTTCCATTGAAAGTAGCCATATCCTGGGCCGGTAGATTCGTTACTATTCTTTTCTTCTTCCTCTTTTTTTTTTTTTTTTTTTAATTGAGACGGAATCTCGCTCTGTCGCCCAGGCTGGAGTGCGGTGGTGCGATCTCGGCTCACTGCAAACTCCGCCTCCCAGGTTCACGCCATTCTCCTGCCTCAGCCTCCCGAGTAGCTGGGATTATAGGTGTATACCACCACACCTGGCTAATTTTTGTATTTGTAGTAGAGACGGGGTTTCGCCATTTTGGCTAGGCTGGTCTCGAACTCCTGACCTCAGGTGATCTGCCCACCTCGGCCTCCTAAAGTGCTGGGATTACAGGCATGAGCCACCACGCCTGGCCGGTGGTTTTATTTTAAAATTAACACGTGCTGTATGTTTACGGCAGAAAACTTAAAAAGCAGAGCACAGAAAAACAAACTACCACTCCCAACAAAAAGATCACAGCTGCTAACATTTTGGTTTGTGTCTTTTTGTTTTTTATTCTCCCAAGTATATGTACATCTTTTTCTATCTTTTCAAAACGCGATATTGTTCTACAGTATGCTTCCCCCTTCCTGGTTTTTTAAACTTAGCAATAGACTGTGAACCTTTGCCATGGATGAATTGCTTCTTAAAATAGATGTTCCATTGAAAGTAGCCATATCCTGGGCCAGTAGATTCGTTACTATTCTTTTCTTTTTTCTTTTCTTTTTTTTTTGAGACGGAGTCTCGCTCTGTCGCCCAGGCTGGAGTGCAGTGGCGCAATCTCGGCTCACTGCAAACTCCGCCTCCCAGGTTCACGCCATTCTCCTGCCTCAGCCTCCCGAGTAGCTGGGACTACAGGCGCCCGCCACCACGCCCGGCTGAGTTTTTGTATTTTTTTTAGTAGAGACGGGGTTTCACCGTGTTAGCCAGGATGGTCTTGATCTCCTGACCTCGTGATCCGCCCGCCTCGGCCTTCCAAAGTGCTGGGATTACAAGCGTGAGCCACCGCGCCCGGCCTCTTTTTTTTTTTTTAAAGCTGCGGATGCCCATGGCTGTCCAAATCTGTGAAACTCTGCACACTTTATTTCCTTCTTGGAAAATTAGCATGTGCATATTAGCATGTAGCAAGCTCTGCAAAGCCCTTTCGTAAACAAGCTCCTCGACTTTGATTAGATCAGTGTTTTCCAAACTGATTTAACACTGGAGCCACTTATTCTCATAACTCCTATTAATGTCTCAGGATTCATTTGGGGAAACACTGTTGCAGACTGAAGCTTCTTTAAGAGGAAGGAGAAGGTCTTGTGCATTTTTGTTGTTTCCACACTGCCTTACAACTGGGTTTTAAAGAAATTATGAAAAATGGGATTGGATTGATGAATTCACTTCTAACCAACAGCCACACACGTGTAACTTGAGGGCCAAGGTTAGAGGCTGGGGCTGCACTCCGGAGTGCCTCTCAGTGTAAAGCTAATTGGCCCCTTTGGGGGATGAACCTGTGAACTTGGCCTCGTTAGTGCCGGCACAGAACAGCTGAGTTGGTTTATCTGGTGCCATGAAATTGTTCTCTCACCCAGATTCTCATGCTGTCCTCCAGGTGGCAATGCTGGTTTGTCAACCTTCTGAGATAGCGCCTGATACTTGGGCCGAGCAAAGATGGAAATGGAAGGGAAGCAGATGCGGATGAGGAATGGAGTTGGGAGTGGAGTGATTATTGAAAATTAGAAGACACCCTGTCAGGTTTGCAGCTGACATGAAGCTGAAGCGCAGCCTCATACATTGGGTGTCCAGACTCAGATTTTAAGGAATCTTGAGGAACCAGTAAGCCACAAGTAAATATTACTAGCATTTATTGAGCACCAACTATGGGGCTTACAACGTGCCAGATCATTTCATTCATTGTTTCTTTTAATGCCCTCAACAGACCTATGAGGTAGGTCTTGGAGGTTGAAATAATGGAGCTGGAAATTGGACCTTGATTCCTAAGGCCTGGTATTGTATATGAGAGCTTTGCTAGACTGAAATAAGAGGATATTTACCAGGGATGAAACATGCAAAATGTCTATCTATCTATCTCTCTCTCTATCTATCTATCTATCTGCCTATCTCCCATCTATCTCTCATTTCATTAGTGTAGGATGGGCCTGATAACATTTCATGAAATTAATACTAGGGTTTTTTTTTTAAGTTAGCCACCTGCTAAATAAATCAGTTACAGTTCTGGACTGCATCCTTTAAATGACAACACTCAGATCAGGATAGTGGAGATATTTATTTCCTAGCTCTTCTTTTCATTCTCGTCGTCACTATGCAAGATAAACATGGCCACACTGAATGATCCCAGAGTGGCCGGCTTAAAGTCTAGTTGTAGCACTGAGTGGTTCTACTCAGTATAACTGTATCTCTATTATACTTGTCACCTAGGAAATGTTGAAATTATTTCCCTAAATGCCTCATTCTCCCAGTGGACCATGCGTTTCTTGAGGGAAGAAACCATGCCCTTCATTTCTGTATTCATAGGGCCTAGCAAAGTACCTGGTACATATTAATAGTAAGTCATTAGTAAAGCTTTTTTTGAGATAGGGTCTGGCTCTGTGGTCCAGGCTGGAGTGCAGCGGCACGATCTTGGCTCACTGCAACCTCTGTCTGCCAGGCTTAAGAGATCCTCCTGCCTCAGCCTCCGGAGTAGCTGGTACTACAGGCACATACCACCACACCTGGCTAATTTTTTTTTATTTTTAGTAGAGACAGGGTTTTGCCATGTCGCCCAGGTTGGTCTCAAACTCCTGAGCTCAAGCGATCTGCCTGCCTTGGCCTCCCAAAGTGCTGGGACTACAGACTGAGCCACCACACCCAGCCAGCAAAGTTTAAATGAATGAATGAGTAAGTAAATGAAAGCTGTCTCCTGCAGAAATGTAATCAGAGCATGAACTGATGAAGGAACTGAGGAAGCTTAGTCTAGCCTAGAATAAAGAAGACCTGAAGGAGCTAGAACTATCCTGCAAGATGTAAAAGGCTGTTATAGGCATGAGGTTGCAGTGCAAGTTTGTGCTTCTTCAAGTGGAAGGCCAAGGAAGGCCAGTCTCTTAAACAAACAAGAATCTAACAGCAATCGCCTTTCCATCTCCTGAACCAGAGGTGGGATGGCCATCAGGTGGGAATGTGGGAGAAGGAGTTTCTGCATCGTGTATCAGGCTGAACAAGAGGCCACTCAGGCTTGCAGCGGTCTTGTCACCACTTTGTGCCAGTGCCCAGAATAGTGCTGGCCACATAGAAGGCACTTGATAAATATTTACTGAAGAAATGAATAAACAGTCTTCTACTAATTGAAGATTCATTCAACTAACATTTATTAAATTTTTCTGTGTGTTAGGTCTGTGCTTGGCTGCAGAGGCTATTTCAGGTAAAAGGACTCAGTCCCATCCTAAGGGGGAGTGTATCATTCTGGTTGGAGCACCAGGTGGAGCTAGACTGTCTGGGTTTGAAATCCAGCCCTGCCAATTACTTTACTTTGTTATGCCTCAGTTTCCTCAACTATAAAACGGGAGTGAAAATAGCATTCACCCGAAGGAACTATTTTGATAACTAAGTGAATTAACACTTGGCATTAACCACTCAAATGTTAATGATTATCATGGTACAGACTTTCCAGCAGGGCCACAGGTAAGTTACTATTATGTGATGGATGCTTCGATGGGTGCATCCAGACTGAAATATGTGAGCACCTGGACAGGTTAATAAATAGAAACTTTATCGAATCAATGTGCTGTAAATCTTTATTCAGTTTTGGGTTTTTTTGTAACAGAGTCTCGCTCTGTCATCTGGGCTGGAGTGCAGTGGTGCCATCATGGCTCACCGCAGACTCAACCTCCTAGACTCAAGCGATCCTCCCACTTCAGCCTCCCAAGTAACTGGGACCACAGGCATGCGCCACCACACCTGGCTAGTTTTTAAAATTTTTGTAGAGACGGGGTCTCGCTATGTTGCCCAGGCTGGTCTTGAACTCCTGGGCTCAAGCAGTCCTTCCACCTTGGCCTTCCAAAGTGTTGAGATTACAGGCATGAGCCGCCACACTTGGCCATTTATTCAGTTTTTAAAACAGAAGAGGCTGAGCACTTGCGGAGGCAGGACTGCTGCTCACCCACCAGAGTTTTTTGGTGGTACTTTCCCTTCCTCTAGAGCTTTCTAGCATATACACTAGACATATATATTATAATATATGTTGGGACCCTGTCAGGAGGGAAGGGCGAAGAAAGGAGGCCTGACACCCAAAGTTCTGAGCAATTCCACTCTGGCCCCAAATTCGCATTCCCCACTGGACCAAACAACCACTCCACAGTAAAACAGAGGTGACACCCTTGGAAGGCATGCCCCTTGGGGCACGTTACCCCCAACCCTGAGGGACTTATCAGCATATTATTTCTAACCACATAGTGTACTATCCTGAGGGGATTCTAGGAGATAAAATTTTTCTAATCTTATTACATCTCCTGTGATTTTTATTCCCCCTTGTAGATTTCTGCCCCAGGTGGTTGATCAGCTGGTCACCCCTTAACCCCTCTCTGCTCATGGGGGCTGTACAGAGTGCCCTGAGGTTGATACCTGGTCCTGAATTGGAGGGTCAGGGAAGGGTACCTGGTCCTGAATTGGAGGGTCAGGGAAGACTAAAGGATATGTAGGAGTTAGCTATGCAAGCAGTTGGCAGGAATGGAACAGCATGTGCAAAGACCTGAGGTCGGTGGAGCGTGGCACATTCAGGGGAATGGAAGTAGTTTAGTGTGGCTGGCACATAGGGCATAGGGTGTGTGCATGGAGAGGGAGAATGAAGAAAATGCTGGAGAGGTGTGCAGGGTCAAGCTCGTGAGTGGCCGTGGAAGTTGTGTTAAGGACTTTAAGCTTGATCCTGAGCCACAGTAGGTATCTCTGAAGGGTTTTAAGGAAGGTGGTGAATGGAACAGGTTTGCATTTTAGAAAGAGCACCCCATCTGGAGAAGGGATCAAGAAGGATGGGTGTGTGTACGTGTGTGTGGGTGCGTGTGCATGCGCGTGTGTGCACACTCCACCGCAAATGTGCTGGGGAAGGGATGGTGTGGTAGGTAGGGCTGGATGCAGGGAGAAGAGTTAGGAGCGTGTTGCAATACCTCCTGCAAGAGATGAGGGGACACTGAAATAAGAAAGCCACAGCATCATGAATGGAGAGAGTTGTAAACACATTTGGGAAGAATTAACAACCTCTGGCTATGGGCTGGAAGCTGAGGATAATATTTTGGGAGTTCTCTGGTTCTTAACGACAGTATGTGCAAGATACTAGGCCAAAACCAAAGGGACAAAAATGTTACATGTGAATGCCTGACCCCCCCTTCTTGACTAGAAATATTGTACCTACAATTTCTTTCTCTCTTCCTCCTTTTTTTTTTCTTTTTAAAGTGTCTCCTTATATAGTATACAGTAAAGAGCTTGGGTATGAGTTAGGCTGTCATTAACCACAGCAGTAAGGTTTATTATGGTGTGTATTTTCACTTATTTGAACCACATTTATTCAATTGTAAATAGGGAAGCTGGGTGTGGTTGTGTGCACCTGTAGTCCTAGCTAATCGAGAGGCTGAGGTGAGAGAATTGCTTGAGCCCAGAAGTTAAAGGCCGTAGTGCTCTATATTTGTGCCTATGAGTAGTCATTGTACTCCAGCCTGGACAACATAGCGAGACTCCATTTCTAAAAAAATAAAATTAAAAAACTTATCAAGTTGTACACTTTATTTTTTTATTTGAATTGTACACCTTAAATATGTGCAGTTATTGCATGTCAATTACATCTCAATAAAGCTGTTTTATTGATTGATTGATTGATTGAGATGGAGTCTCTGTCACCCAGGATGGAATGCAGTGGCCGATCTTGGCTCACTGAAACCTCTGCCTCCTGGGTTCAATTCATTCTCCTACCCCAGCCTCCCAAGTTGCTGGGATTGCAGGTGCCCACCACCAAGCCCGGGTAATTTTTGTAATTTTAGTAGCAATGGGGAGACGGGGATTTGCCATGTTGGACAGGCTGGTCTCAAACTCCTGACCTCAGGTGATCCACCCGCCTTGACTTCCCGAAGTGCTGGGATCACAGGCATGAGCCACCGTGCCTGGCCTCAATAAAGCTGTTTTAGAAAATTATAAATGGGGATAGTCATACCTACCTCATAGCATTAGGATTATGATTCAGTGTGGGTTTTTCCATTTGGACCCAGACCTGAATTTCTTGCTGATGGAGGATGGGACACCGCACCACCCTGCACCCATGTACCCAAGCTGAAACCCCATGATTCCCCCTTCCTTTACTGCTACCCCCACGTGAATCGCTGTCACTTGTTGCTTTGATGGCTGCAGTAGCTTCTTTTTTTTTATTTAATTATTTATTTATCTTTTTTATTTTTAAAATTTTCCACCCCAGAAAATCCTTAATGCACCAGCTTCTTCTGTGCCACTCTGCTTCCACTTTCCTCCTTCTATGACCCTTTTTCCCTTTCCTCCATAGGGCAGTAAGGTGATCTATTTTGTTGTTTCAGTTCGTTGTTTTTGTTTGTTTGTTGTTTGTTTGCTTTTTTTTGAGATGGAGTTTTACTCATTGCCCAGGCTGGAGTGCAATGGCACGATCTTGGCTCACTGCAACCTCTGCCTCCCAGGTTCAGGCAATTCTCTTGCCTCAGCCTCCAGAGTAGCTGGGATTACAGGCATGCACCACCATGCCTGAATAATTTTGTATTTTTAGTAAGACAGGGTTTTACCATGTTGGCCAAGCTGGTCTCGAACCCCTGACCTCAGGTGATCCACCTGTCTTGGCCTCCAAAGTGCTGGGATTATAGGTGTGAGCCATCACGCCCTGCCTGGTTGGTTGTTTTTTGTAACAACTTTATTGAGATATAATTCACATACTATAAAATGCACCCATTTAAAGCATTCTTGAGTATATTCACAGAGTTGTGCAACCATTACTACTAATTTTTATAACATTTTAATCACCCCAAAAAGGAACCCCATACTCATTAGTACACTCCTTATTCCTCCTTCTCCCCAGAAGGAGAGCAACAGCTAATCTATTTTCTCTTAGTTCTGGCAACAACTAATCTATTTTCTTTCTCTATGGATTTGCCTATTCTGGATATTTCATGTAAATGCAATCATACAAAACTGGCTTCTTTCAATTAGCATAATATTTTTAAGGTTCATCTATGTTGTAGCATGTATCAGGATTCTATTCATTTTCACAGCCAAATGATATTACATTGCATGCATGTAATGCATTTTGTTTATCATTTATCAGCTGATGGATCTTTGAGTTTTTTCTGCTTTTTGGCTCTTATGAATGATGCTGCTATGAACATTTGTATACAATGTTTTATATGGACTTAGGTTTTCAGTTGTTTCAGGTGCATACTTAGAAATGGAATTGCTGGGTCATGTAATAACTCCATGTTTAACATTTTTTATGGGCTGTCAAATTGTTCTCTAAAGTGGCTGCATCATTTTACAACCTGCCAGCAACCCACCAATTTCTCCACATCCTTGCCAACACTTGTCATCCTAGTGGATATGAAGGGGTATCATTGTGGTTTTGATTTGCATTTCTTTAATGATTAGTGATGTTGAGCATCTTTTCGTGTGCTTATTGGTCATTTTTATATTTTCTTCGGAGAAATGTCTCTTCATGTCCTTTGCCCATTTAAAAAGTTGGGTTGCCTTTTTATTATTGAGTGTAGGAGTTCTTTATATATTCTGGATACAAGTCCCTTATCAGATATATGATTTGCAAATATTATCTCCCATTCTTATGGGTTTTTACTTTCTTGGTAGTGTGCTCTGAAGCACAAACATTTTTAATTTTTTGAGAACTCCAATATATCTTTTTCTTCTTTTGTTGCCTGTGCTTTGGTGTTGTATCTAAGAAACCATCACCTGAACCAACGCCACAAAAATTTATTTCTACGTTTTCTTCTAAATATTTTATAGTTTTAGGCCTATTTATTTGTTTACTTGGTTATTGCCCCTTCCATTCACTTAAGCCCCATGAGGACCAGGCCATGTCTATCTTATTGACCTTAATCTGTAACAACTACTATAGTGTCTGGCACATAATAGGTGCTCCATAAATATTTTTTTAAAGAGCATCGTAAATGTTTCTTCTGTTCCCAGCATCCTTTCCACTTTTTGCCGATTCTGTTACCCCCATTTGACATCACCTTTTGCCTGGATTTTCTTCCATTTCTGTTTTTCATGAAATGTGAAACCATGGAGTAGAACATCCATTTTTGCTCTTTTTGGTTTTCTTTTCTTTCCTCTTCTTATTGTTTTTACCATGTAAAAATCGGTGTCAGGATTCAGTTCTCCAGCCCACAACAATTTTATTTTTCTTTTCTGAAACCTTTGCAATGGCAGCTCAACATAGTGTTCTCTTGGTCTTGTGTTTTCATATCAGTAAGACTTTTCTCGTCAGTGAAGATGTAGGCTCTCTGAGAACAGAAGTTGTCTTCTAACCCAGAGAGTGGTTGGTTGAGTTCTGGACAAGTAAATCTCAATAAACACTAGGGGGTTGATCAGCAGCCCTTTTAAAAACTCAATAAGACTCAGGTGTGCTAGGCTTAAAATGTCATAAATTCTGAATCAGTGGATTCTGAAATTGTTAGAACCCTACAGCATACAAAATTTAATTAACCAAGCACTTTTTGTGAGGAAATTTTATTAGAAGTAATCACATAATACTACTGGCCATTATCACGTAATATTATTGGCTATTACTTTCAATGGCAAAAACTGCAATTACTTTTGCACTGACCTAAGAATACTGTGTATTCTCAAAAATCCTGCAGAATAATTTCCTCTGGGTGCCTCTGTTTAAACAGAGAAACAGGGTCTTTTGTTTGGTGTAATATCTCTGCACACATTTCTGCTTCATATCAATTCGGCAGGATTATAATCATAAAAAAGAAAAACCCCTTCATCTTAATGTTAAACTGTACTCCCCCTGCTGATAGAAATTCTTTTGATGAAGACCACAGCCAGAAACATGGCTAAAGACCATTTTACCTGAAAGCCCCTCATTCTGGATTAAATTTTTTTTTTTTTTAGTTTGCCATCTTGCTTAGCATTTATAGATATCCCAATACCTGAGAAGTAACCTCAAAAGATGATTGAAACTTTTGATCCGAGAAATAACTCACACATTTGTTTTGCTTTGCTCTAATCTTCAGAGCTGTGCATCATGCTGACAAGTCCTCGATTTTTAAAAAACACATTTTCCTTTGGGCTTTCCCTCACTTTCATTGTGGTAATATTTTCTCCTATCTTCCATCTGCTAAAAAAGTAGGTGTAACAGTCTAATCAGCTTTTACCAACTTTTCTGCAAGAACAAGGCAGAAAATATGAAGATATAAATCAAAAATTGTTATTATTGTTTATGTAGTGGTGATATATAGTTCCACTGGGCTTCGTGTTTTACATGGCCACTTTGAAAACACAGAATGCTGCTCAGGCACCAGCGATTTGTTTCTGAGCCCTGTGCTTGGATGTTTCTAATAAATATTATTCTGTCTCTGATTTTATGATATCAACAAGATACCAAAGCAATAAAATATTTTCAGACTCCTCATATTAAGTCTATGTTGTCAAACAAAGATAATGACCCTGAACTTCAAGAATGGTACGTAGACAAAACATTAGGCATAAAATAGCTAAATTTTTGTAAATCATAATAATTATGATGATAGTTTTATGCATGAGACAATGTCAGGAAGGACGTACATAAACATATTAAGCCATGTTATTTCTTAATAGAGAAATTGTAGGTGATTTTAATTTTATTTTTCTTCTTTTGCTTATCTGTATTAATTTTTCTTCATGAGTGAATATTACTTTTGAATTTAAGAAGATCGTTTCTTTTTTTTTTTTTTCAGACACAGTCTCACTCTGGTCCACTAGGCTGGAGTGCAGTGATGTGATCACAGGTTATTGCAGCCTCAACCTCCTGAGCTCAGGTAATCCTCCCACCTCAGCCCCCTAAGTAGCTGGGACTACAGGCATGTGCCACCACTCCTGGCTAATTTTTTTGTATTTTTGGTAGAAACCAGGTTTCATAATGTGGACCAGGCTGGTCCTGAACTCTTGGGCTCAAGTGATCTACTTGCCTTGGCCTCCCCAAATGCTGGGATTACAGGTGTGAGCCACCATGCCTGACCAAAAAAGATCTTTTTCAAAGAAGAGTACATAGGAAGAGTTGATAAAACTAAAGAAAAATAGAAAAATTAGCATTCTTTAATGGAAAATAGAATAGCTTCTGAGAAAGTGAAAATCTGATGAACTTCTGTTAATTTCTGAGTTCATATTATGCACATTTTCTGTTAGCTTTGATGAAAGCACTGACTACCTGTTATCTACCCCCATCCTTGTATCTAAGCCAACATATCTACTTGCCAGATACCAAGAGAAGCAAGTAGCAGACTCTTCCAGTGGGAAACTAGGTTTCTCATTTGATTCCCAATTGGCTCCCACTCCAGTCTTATTTCCACCTGGCTCCTGATTCCTGGCTTATTCTCCTATCTAAAACCCTTTGATTATAGGCTCATGTCTGTAATCCCAGCACTTTGGGAGGCCAAGGCGGGAGGAACACTTGAGGTCAGGAGTTTGAGACCAGCCTGGCCAACATGGTGAAACCCCGTCTCTACCAAAAATACAAAAATTAGCCGGGGGTGGTAGTGGTAGTGGTTGCCTGGAATCCCGGCTACTCGGGAGGCTGAGGCAGGAGAATTGCTTGAACTTGGGAGGTGGAGGTTGCAGTGAGCAGGGATCACATCACTGCACTCCAGCCTGGGCGACAGAGAGAGACTCTGTCACAAACAAACAAACAAACAAACACCCTGTGATTCCCTCATGACACCCTAAAGACTTGGTCTAAAGTCAACCTTCCAGCTCTCAAGAGTGGCGACTTCTCTCAGCTCACAACCCCGTGTCCTAGCTGTCATGTCCTCTAGAACCATCTTAAGCCATTTTCCCCTCTTCCTTGTCTTAAGATCATCAAGGAAGACAAGATTGAGAGCCCCCTCTTTATTATAATAATTCACCATCTCACCTCTTAGGGCCTCATCTTGCAGTGTTATTTGGGAACAGAAGAGCTTATGTGAAGTGGCAGAGAAGGACCCAAAGATACACAGTTGTAGTGTTGAGAGTAGTGGCTTTGGGTCAAACATCTGGGAGATAGTCAAATACATGAATCAGAATGGCCACATCCACTGTTTATGGCTGGTGTTTGTCCTGACTGGTCAGTACCCATACCTTATCAGTTGTTAAGTATTTTGATATTCTCAGGGTAAAGTTTTAGTGTTGTAAATTGACAGTACTTACATTAGACCTGAACTTGAGTATGACTTAGGGCCCGCCATTTACCTTTTCTAAGCCTTGGTTTACACTTTGGAAAAATGGAGATACTAATCCTGCTGTGTCCACGTCAAAGAGTTAGTGTGATGATCCAATTGTCATAGCAGGTGCAGAAGTTCTCTGTAAACTGTGAGAGACTGTGCATAGGCCAGGGATGATGATAAAAATGATCGATGATGATAGCAATGTTGATGGTGAAGGTCAAGGTGATGGTGATAATAAAGAATATGAAGAAGACAAACTTGGGAACACCATGGCGATTCTTTTTCAGTTCAAGATGCTACAGACATTGCTCCCTGGCTCCCAATTCACAGTAACAGTTAGGCAGAAGCATATAAACTGGCAGCATCAACCCTCTCTGGTTTACGCTCTTGTGGCTCCCAGGTTGTTCACTGGCCTAGTGCTGATAGGCACTTCCCTTTGTCTGTGGGCATTCATTCCATGATTTATTTCACTTCCTAGCTGGGAAACTCTTCTATCGTATAATTCCCAACACCTGGGACAGCTCTTGATGTCCATTTAATGATCTGCTAGGAACTAGAGCCAGCAAAATGAAAGTGTGGAATTATCCCACTGGGCTCCTGCACCCCACTGTGGCAGAACCGGAGCTGGATTTTCATGTGCCTCTTTCTGAGATGTGTTCTGTGATCCCAAATCCACTCTGCAAATGTCTTGGGTGATCTGTTGGTTGTGGCCAGATGGAGTTAATAAGTGGCTCCAGACTGGGTATGGTGGCTCACGCCTATAATCCCAGCACTTTGGGAAGCTGAAGCAGGTGGTCACTTGAGCTCAGGAGTTTGAGACCAGCCTGGCCAACATGGCGAAACTCTGTCTCTACCAAAAATACAAAAATTAGCTGGGTGTGGTGGCGGGTGCCTGTAATCCCAGCTAGTCGGGAGGCTGAGGCAGGAGAATTGCTTGAACCTGGGAGGTGGAGGTTGCAGTGAACCAAGATTGTGCCACTACACTCCAGCCTGGGCAACAGAGGAATCTCAAAAAAAAAAAAAAAAAAAAGGTGGTTCCATTCCTCTCTCCTTCACTTCCTTTCTTGTCCTTGCCTGCCACCCCTCTCCCTTCTCTTTATGAAGACTTTGGGTCTTAATACAGTCATATAGGATGCTTCTGGCTGACCTTGGCAAGATCCCCCCACCCTGACCTTCTAGAAAGGTACAGAAAGCACCATGGAGTCTGTTCCAATAGAGGAAACACATGCTCACTGGATAATTGGCCCCTATAATTCATTCAAAGCAATGGTGGTGTGGCAGAGAGGTTTAAATCCTGTGGCCTTGGAGGGCAAAGCACACTCCAGAAAAGTTTCCCTTTTCCTTTGTAAATTGCGAAATAAACGCACTTCCTGCAGAGAAGTTCCCCTCTTTGTGAGGCCTTTGCTGTTCCTACACATACCGTAAATGGACTCTGGGATTTTCTTCTCACTTTCCCCATGCTTTGAGCTCAGGTCCTAAAAAGTTACACAGCGACAAGGTAGTGGGGAGAAGATAAGATGAGCCAAACCTTAAACACTCCTAAAGCCTTCTCATATACAAGGAGAGATCAGGGCCTCAGGGCAGGGTCATGGGGAGGGTGGAGGGGGTCAGTCATTTCCCAGTGGCCTCACATTCACAAAAGATTTCAAATTTGACTTTATACATTATCTCTGAATAAGCATTGGCATATAGTCACAACAATACAACAATAGACTTCAACCATTAGGTCGGGCGTGGTGGTTCACACCTGTAATCCCAGCACTTTGGGAGGCCAAGACAGGCAGATCACTTGCGGTCAGGAGTTCAACACCAGCCTGGCCAACATGGTGAAACCCAGTCTCTACTAAAAATACAAAAATTATCCAGGCATCGTGGCGCATGCCTGTGGTCCCAGCTACTCAGGAGGCTGAGGCACGAGCATCACTTGACCTTGAGAGGCAAAGGTTGCAGTGAGCCGAGATTGCCCCTCTGCACTCCAGCCTGGGCAACAGAGCAAGACTCCATCTCAAAAAAAAAAAAAAGAATTTAACCGTTAGAGTATCACAATTTCTGTTTGACCCAGTTTTGGCATTTTCTAATATACAGTTATGCACCTAATAATGACACTTTGGTCAATGATGGACAGTGGTACCATACTGTTCTAATGGAGCTGAAAAATTCCTATCACCTAGTGACGTCTTGATGATCCTGACCCTGTGTAAGCCTAGGCTAATCATGTATTTGTGTCTTTGTTTTTTTTTAATTTTTAATTCTTTTTATTATACATTTTTTAAGGACAAGGTCTTGCTCTGTTGCCCAGGCTGGAGTACAGTGGTAACATCAGAGCTCCCTGCAACCTTGAACTCCTGGGCTCCAGCAATCTTCCAGCCTCAGCCTTCCAAGTAGGTGGGTCTACAGGCAAGCACCACCATGCCCAGCTAACTTTTAAAAAATTTTTGTGGAGCCTGGGCCTCACTATGTTGCTCAAGCTGGCCTTGAACTCCTGGACTCAAGTGATCCTCCCCTCTCAGCCTCCCAAGTTACTGGGATTACAGGCATGAGCCACCATGCCCAGCTCTGTGTCTTCATTTTTAACAAAAAAGTTTAAAAAGTAAAAAATTTAAAAATAGAAAAAAGCTTGTAGAATAAGAACATAAAGAAAATATTTTTGTATACCCAACAAATATTTTTGTAAGCTAAATGTTATTACACAAGAGCCAAAAAGTTTAAAAGATCTAAAAGTTTATAAAGTAAAAGAGGTATAGTAAGCTAAGGTTAATTTATTATTGAAGATAGAAAAGTATTATTATTATTATTATTTTTTATTTCTTAGAGATGAGATCTCACTATGTTTTCAAATTCCTGAGCTCAAGTGATCCTCCTGCCTTGGTCTCCCAAAATGCTGGGATTACAGGCATAAGCCACCATGACTGGCCTAGAGAACAATATTTTTAATAAATTTAGCCTAAGTGCACAGTGTTTATAAAGGCTGCAGTAGTGTACAGTGATGTCCTAGGCCTTCACATTCACTCACTATCTTACCCAGAGCAACTTCCAGTCCTGCAAGCTCCATTTATTGTCAGTGCCCTATACAGGTATACCATTTTTAATCTTTTTTTTTTTTTTTTGAGACAGTGTTTCAATCTTATTGCATGGGCCGAGTAACTGTAATCCTGAGTAACTGGGATTACAGGTGTCTGCCACCATGCCCGGCTAATTTTTTGTATTTTTTTTTTTTTTAAGTGGAGACAAGAGTTTCACCATGTTGGCCAGGCTGGTCTCGAACTCCTGACCTCAGGTGATCCACCCACCTTGGCCTCCTAAAGTGCTGGGATTACAGGCGTGAGCCACCACGCCTGGCCAGGAGGATATCTTAAGCCTGGGAGGCAGAGGTTGCAGTGAGCCAAGATGGCGCTCAGCCTTTAATCTTTTATACCACATTTCTGCTGTACCTTTTCTATGTTTCAATGTGTTTGGATACACAAATGCTTACCATTGTGTTACAGTTGCCTACAGTATTCAGTGCAGTAACATGTTCTACAGGTGTGCAGCCTAGGAGCAATGGGCTACAGCATGTAGCCTAGGTGTGTAGTAGGCTACGCCATCTAGGTTTGTATGAGTACATTCTATGCTGTTTAAACAACCATAAAATCGCCTAATGATGCATTTCTTAGAACATATCTCTGTGGTTAAGTGAAGCATGAGTGTACAAGGAACCTCTCTTGACCTCTGAGAGACTCCGGGTATGACAATGAAGCAGCCAGGCTGTATGAGGAGAAGCTGGTTTGGGTGTCCGTTTACAGGAGGAATTATTCTTTGTGGTTGCTATATTTGACCATCTTTACAGTCCTGTAAAGTTGGTACTGTTATCAGCCCCATTGCACAGATGAGGAAACTGACGTCTTCCTCAAGGTCACATAGCTAGAAAGTAGTGAAGCTGGGGTGCAAATCCAGGTTGTTCTCAGCATCTTTCCATCCTTCCATTATTGACAACACCGTCCATCATTTTATAGCTAACCCTACTTGTTGTGGTGCACTGGGTACTTCAGACCATCTTCCCAGGGGCCCCACCTCCTCCCTGGACCGCTCCCTGGGATGTAACTGCAGGAACTCTCAGGAGCTTAGGCTTATGTCTGAGTTAGGATCCTCTAAAATATGCTCCTGAGGGAGTCCAAGGCATTTGATGCCTTGATTGCCCCCGGTGACATCAAGTTTCAGTTAGTCTGACCAGCCTGAGCAAATTTCTTTGTTCTAGTCACCTCTGCTTCCATCAAAAATAACAGGTTGCTGAGAAGCTGGACTTCAGCCCTCCTGCTCAGATGAGTGAACCCTGAATCTGCACTCAGAGCAGGCCCCTAAATTTAAAGAAGCCCTCGTGTTCTATATTTTGACAGGTTGAGAAATCTAATCCATTTATTTTGAAAATCCAGTAAGCCCAGCCAATATGGGATATTTAGAAAGGCCAGAATTTTGCTTTTGGTCAGAAGGTCAGTGCTGTCATAAAATAACGGCTAAAGGAAGTGAAACAAAACAGTTTATCATAGGGCTAGAATTCCCAAACATTCTTTAAAAATACATTTTCAGTTAAAATAAAACAAAACAAAAACACAGCATATTGAATTGGCGGAAATTGCCAGCACTCTACACTCTCTTTGTTCAGAGGACTTATTCAATTTTGTATCCCTAGTTCTCAGAGCAGTGACAGGCACACAGTAAATGCTCAATAAATGTTTGATGAGTGAGACTCAAAATAGTTTACTTTGCTATTTAATATTTTTTCCCAGGTAGTAGTTTCTCTTGTTCCCAATGGTGGTTAAATCATCCTTAAGAAAATAACATCTGATTTTAGTGCTCTGGGGTTTTGGAAATGAGTGTCAGGATAAGTAAGTTTGATTCTTCTTGGCACCTTGAATTATGTTATTGATGATACAGATAACAGGGTCATATGATAAGATTCTCTAAAGATAATGTATTTGACCATTTCAACCTTGTGAAAGGGGCATGGGAGATGTTATTATTTTTATGTCACCCCCAGGAAGGGTGCATAAGTACAGACCATTACTTAATAGAAAATAACACTCCTGATGTTCAGAAGATGGTGCAAGACCTTCTTTTGTTTTCCCTTTAAGTCACTTTTCAGTCTACATAATGTCCCCTTCTGATGGGTATCCAGGTGTCTCTTTTTGGGTCTTCCCTCCCTCTTTTTTTTTTTTTTTTTTTTTTTAAACAGAGTCTCACTCTGTCGCCCAGGCTGGAGTGCTGTGGTGCAATCTCAACTCACTGTAACCTCTGCCTCTCGGGTTCAAGCAATTCTCCTGGCTCAGCCTCCTGAGTAGCTGGGACTACAGGTGCCCGCCATCACACTGGGCTAATTTTTGTATTTTTTGTAGAGACACAGTTTCACCATTTCACTCAGGCTGGTCTTAAACTCTTGGACTCAAGAGATCTACCCACCTTGGCCTCCCAAAGTGCTGGGATTACAGGTGTAAGCCACCATGCCCGGCCTCCCCTCCCTCTTCTCCTACCTCCCACTATCTCCTCAATCCTTTCTACCCCCTCCCTCTGAGCTCCATCCTGGAGAATCACCAGAAGACCCTCAGGGTTCTAAGCATGGCTCCTGGCTTTACCATGGTGGGATGATGGCAGGCCCTAATCCTGCATCTAAAGATTTGATTCGTATTCAGAGGGAGCAAGTTGATACCTGAGACAAGAGCTGACTCTTGGAGTCTTGAAGGATGCCCAGTTATTAGAGGTTCTTTTCTCTGCCTAAGTTGTGAACCAACTGATAAATAAGAGGAAGAGCCAGCTGATGGAGGCAGGGTTTCACCTTAGTGAGAGAGTGGATATTGGAGAGTACAGCTTATAGCTATAGGCTTATAGGGCCCCTAACACAGAATACCAGAATTAGGCATTCTTACCCATGCTGAACTGTGGGAGGCTGCCCTTCATCAGGGCAGAACTTGTGCCCCAAAGGGAAAGGGAGGAAAAGGCATTCTCTTTTGAATGCCCATTTTCTCCCTCCAAACCCATCAGTCATAAGGTACTCTTCCCATCAAGGGAGGAATGAGTGAAGAGTAGGGAGAGGCCAGGAGTGTTACTCTTAAGAGATGTCTCTTCCCGTGAGGAATCTTCAAGAAGGGGAGTGAGTATTTCCCTTTAACACATCATGTGACTTAGTAGGTAATGCTTAAAAATAAATAATTTTTTGCATAAAATCAGAATTTCTGGCTTTTTTTCACAAAGCCAGAAGGATCTGTCGGCACTGAGCCTGTACTCCCACGTGGCACCACATCCTGGAGCCGAGTTGCACCCATCCCTCTCAGCAGGTGTGTGTGAACTCGCTCATCAAGGCCCTATTGTATAGCTCTGGCTCTCTGATTGTGCTTATTTCTATTACCTGTCTGGTCCGTCTCGGTGTTTCAGTTTGCTGCCTCTGCTTTAAGTCTAGAGTGGAGTAGCTACAGGACCAACAGACCTGTCTCTTGCTACTGTTGCCCACTCCTACTGATCATTGTCTCATTTTGATGTGTTATGAGCTTAACAAAGTTTCAATGTTTTTATTCTTGTCTTACTAGAGTTCTCTTCTATACCATAGACTTTGTGTTGGAGAAGATTAAGGAGGTGAAGGGAAAAGAAAATTCTGTTCTACTCGCCTATTAAATAAAGGAAGAAATGGGAGCCGGGAGATTAGGGAACTGATCAAGAAGTACTGCAGAAGGAAGACATCCATGCGGTCCTTTGCTGTCCTCTCTCCTACACTGCAGCGGTGGCCATTTTTGCTTCGCTGGGCTCCACGGATCTGGAGGAGCAACAGATCTGCACATCTGAATGTGAGTTTTGGAAGCATACTTTGCCTCCTTAGGGTGACAAATTCAGCAGAAGCTCCGGGCTGATTGGACTCACAGCTGAAAAGGAGTGGTAATAACAAGAGGAGGTGTCAAGAACCTGTTTCTATAGCCTTCCTGCCACTCCTCTGTTTCTTCTAGATGGGCAAAGGGGTTAATTCAGGGAAGGAGCAGGGCAGTATGAAGCAAGCCAGACCTCCTTCGCACATTTCCCCTGTCACCCCACCCACTATCTGTAGACATACTTGGACCGTCCTCAGAGACTTGGCATAAATCAGAGGGGAAGGTGGTTGCTAGGATAAATTGATGAATGGATAGACGTGTAGACCAATGGACTAATGGTTAATCCCAGAAAGTTTTGCAGCGATACTCTATGTGTTTGCAGCAGAAAACATTTTTTTTTCTTTTTTGAGGTGGAGTCTTGCTTTGTCACCCAGGCTGAAATTCAGCAGCACAATTTTGGCTCACTGCAACCTCCACCTCCCGTGTTCAAGAGATTCTCCTGCCTTAGCCTCCTAAGCAGCTGGGACTATAGGCATGCACCACAATGCCCGGCTAATTTTTGTATTTTTAGTAGAGGCAGGGTTCCATCATGTTGGCCAGGCTGGTCTCGAACTCCTGACCTCAGGTGATCCACCTGCCCAGCCTCCCAAAGTGCTGGGATTACAGGCGTGAGCCACTGCAGCCAGCCCAGAAAACATTTTAATTTGTTATTAGAGTCCTACTTTTAACACCTGAGGTTCATATATCAAGGCTGGAAAAAACTTTCTGTCTTCAATAAGAAGGAAGTATTAATACAATGGAGATTAACAGTATGGGTTTAGGGAGCTACTTGCTTCTTTTTAAAAATATGTATAGAACCGCTGAAATGTATCATTTGCTTCTTTTTAACATCTCTGAGCTTCCATTTCTTCATGTATAAAATAATAATAGTAACTTTCTCAAAGATGGTTGCTATTAGAATTAACTAAAATACTTTTTGGAAAATACCAATAACTCTGTGCCTGGCAGACAGGAAGCACTCAGGAAATGATAAGTCTAATTCAATAGAAAGAATTTTGTTTTGGCTGGGCGTGGTGGCTCATGCCTGGAGGCCGAGGCGTGTGGATCACTTGAGCTCAGGAGTTTGAGACCAGCCTGGGCAACATGGCAAAACCCCATCTCTACAAAAAATTAGCCAGGCATGGTGGCTCACATCCCAGCTTCTTAGGGGGCTGAGGCGGAAGGATCACCTGAGCCCCAGAGGTCAAGGCTGCAGTGAGCCGAGATCACGCCGCTGCACTCCAGCCTGAGTGACAGAGTGAGACCTTGTCTCAAAAAATATATAAAAAATAAAAATTAAAAAAATTCTGTTTTACATTAAGCACTTATTACATGCTTAGCTCTATCACGAGAATTAGTGTGTGGTGGTGGGTACTGACAAAATTTAGGGGGAATGGACATCTGCAGGGTATGGTGGTGAGATAAAATACAAGGACATACTGATGTAATCATAATTAAGCACGCTGACGTGCATTCTGGTGGGTGGTTGGAAGAGGAGAGCACTCCTGTGGCAGGAGCTGTTGAGAAAGGGATTGAGTAGGACGAAGGAAAGGGGGTGGGGGTGAGGGGATTCCAGGTAAGGAACAACACACCCAAAGGGAGGAAAGCAGGTATGACTGTGCAGTTTGCTGGCCACAGCAAGAGAGGAGATGGATAGAGTTATAGCTGCTTGTCCATTTAAAAAAAGAAATTTACATTTTTAGTTTTTGTGAGTATGTAGTAGGTGTATTTATTTATGGGGCACATGAGATGTTTTGATTCAGGAATGCAGTACATAATAATCACATCATGGAGAATGGGGTATCCATCCCTTTAAGCATTTATCCTTTGTGATACAAACAATTTAATTAGGTGTTTGTTTGTTTGTTTGTTTGAGATGGAGTCTCGCTAGGTCACCCAGGATGTAGTGTAGTGGTGCAATCTCTGCTCACTGCAAGCTCTGCCTCCCGGGCTCAAGCAATTCTCCTGTCTCAGCCTCCCGAGTAGCTGGGACTACAGGCACATGCTGCTATTCCCGGCTAATTTTTTTTGTATTTTTAGTAGACGGGATTTCACCATATTGGTCAGGCTGGTCTCGAACTCCTGACCTCAGGTGATCTCCCGACCTCGGCCTCCCAAAGTGCTGGGATTACAGGCATGAGCCACCGGGCCTGGCCTAATTAGTTATTTTTAAATGTATAATCAAGTTATTATTGACTCTAGTCATCCTACTGTGCTATCAGATAGTAGGTCTTATTCATTCTTTCTAAATAATTTTTTTTTTGTACCCATTAACCATCCCCACCTCTCCCCACCCCGCCCTACTATCCTTCTCAGGCTCTGGTAACCATCCTGCTACCCTCTATGTCCATGAGTTCAATTGCTTTGATTTTTAGATCCCACAAATAAGTGAGAATATATGATGTTTGTTTTATTGTACCTGGGTTATTTCACTTAACTTGATGACCTCCAGTTTCATCCATGTTGTTGCAAATGACAAAATCTCATTCTTCTTTGTTTGTTTGTTTTTGAGACAGTCTCACTCTGTCGCCCAGGCTGGAGTGCAGTGGCACGATCTCGGCTCACTGCAACCTCCGCCTCCCGGGTTCAAGCAAGTCCCCTGCCTCAGCCTCCCGAGTAGCTGGGTTACAGGCATGCGCCACTATGCCTGGCTAATTTCTTGTATTTTTAGTAGAGACAGGGTTTTGCCATGTTGCCCAGATTGGTCTCAAACTCCTGGCCTCAAATGATCCACTCACCTTGGCCTCCCGAAGTTCTGGGATTATAGGTGTGAGCCACCGTGCCCGGCCTATAGTTTTCATTATAGAGATCTTTCACATCTTTGGTGAATTCCTAGATACTTAATTTTATATGTGGCTATTGTAAATGGGTTACTTTTAAAATTTCTTTTTCAAATTGTTCATTGTTGGCAGACAGAAATGTTACTGATTTTTGTATGTTGGTTTTGTATCCTGCAACCGTATTGAATTTGTTTATCAGTTCTAATTGATTTTTGGTGGAGTCTTTAGGCTTTCAGACTAAAGACTCCACCAAAAATCATATATCATATCATTCTGTTGATATGATGTATCACTAATTGATTTGTGTATGTTGAACCATCCTTGCATCCCAGGGATAAATCCCACTTGGTCATGATGAATGATGTTTCTAATGTATTGCTGAATTTAGTTTGCTAGTATTTTGTTGAGGATTTTTGCATGACTGTTCATCAGAGATATTGGACTGTCATTTTCTTTTTTTGACATGTCTTTGGTTTTGGTATCAGAGTAATACTGGCCTTGTAGAATGAGTTTGGAAGTAGTCCCTCCTGTATTTTTCAGAATAGTTGGGTAGAACTGGTATTAGTTCTTCTTTAAATGGTAGAATTCAGCAGTGAAGTCATTGTAGGCTTTTTTATGGCTTTGATCTCGTTACTTGTTATTGGTCTGTTCAGGCTTTTTTTTTTTGAGGTGAAGTCATACTCTGTCATCCAGGCTGGTTGCAGTGGTCGATCTTGGCTCACTGCAACCTCCACCTCTCGGGTTCAAGTGATTCTCCCGCCTCAGCCTCCCAGGAAGCTGGTATTACAGGCTCACACCACCATGCCTGGCTAATTTTTGTATTTTTAGTAGAGATGGGGTTTCACTATGTTGGGCAGGCTGGTCTCGAACTCCTGAGCTCAAGTAATCTGCCCACCTTGGCCTCCCAAAGGGCTGGGATTGCAGGCATGAGCCTCTGTGCCTGGTCTGTTCAGGCTTTTTATTTATTCCTGGTTTAAATCTTGGTAGGTTGTATGTGTCTAGGAATTTGTCCATTTCTTCTAGATTTTTCTATTCATTTCTTTTTAACCCATATGCAGGAAACTTTTCCTAAGAAGCTGCCTCCTCACTAGGTGCTTCTGATTGAGTCCTGCCACATGCTGACATTTTATCTGGCTTAATTACTTAAACCTCTCTGAGCCTCAGTTTTTGCTCTGTAAAATAGGAAGAATTCTATCCATTTCATTTGATATTGTGATGCTAATGTGATTGCAAACATGGAGGTCTGTGTAAATCGTAAAGCACTGTACAAATGCAGGTTCCAGTTGTTGATGGCTTCTCACCTAGCAGTGGCAGGGAATTGTTTAAAACATGAAGCAAATTATTCCCCTGCTGAAAATCCAGGCCTCTTACTATGGCTTACTAGACCTTATACAACCTGGCCCCAGGCGCCTACTCCAGCCTCATACTTCTCTCTCCTTTGTTCACCATCTTCCAGTCACACTGGCCTTTCTGTTCTACCAAGGGCTAAGCCATTCCTACTTCAATGCCTTTGCATTGTCTGTTACCTCTCCCGGGAGTCCATGGCTGGCTCCCTGTTTTAATTTAGGCCTCATCTGTGATGCCATCTTCTTAAAGAGCCAGTCCTGGGCCATCTGATCTAAGGTACTGTCTACCCCATCCCAGCCCCCACTCAGCTTGTTTCATTTTCCCCATGGAGTTGATCACTATCTGAATGTGCCTTGATCATTTGTCATTTACTTGCTCATTAGCCATTTCCCTCTCCCCCCAACATAAGTTCCTTCCAAAAGGATTTGGTGAGTCTTGGTCACTACTCTACCAGTGTATCGAATAGTGCCTATCACCAAGAGGTGATCCAGAAATATTTTTTGGGCAAGTTTAACTACAGCCCCCGTCACCTCCCAACACTTTTCAACAAAAGCTAACAAAGTTTCATTCATGCAAAAAATGTTTACAAGTCACCACAGACTTCTAAAATGGGAGTGTTTTGAATTATGTCACACTCGTTTAACTCCTGCTACATTTAAGAATCAGGAATCCTGAGTCAGAATATGACCAAGAAGGAGCCAACAGAACAAGTTGGCCTGTCCATGGTAACACCAATCAAAGCAAAATGCCTCAAGCTTACCGATGCAGGGGCAGACAAGGATGGGGCCGTTGGCATTTAAGAGGAAAATGGTGGGCGGCAAGTGGGATTCTTAGGGCAACAAAGCCAAGGGGGTCCAAGGAGGCCTTTGCTGGAATTGGCAGGCAGTGACTGTTTAGTGAGGTAATTTGTGCCTGGCTGGCTCTGCCCACAGAGATGTCTGTCGGAGGGAGGTGTTGGCAGATCCACGATGTCCCATGGCTCGGCAAACTGCTGCCACTGCTTAATGAGCCAATCAGCCATTAAAGGGCCTCCCGTACAATGGCAGCATTTGCAAAGTGAGCAGCTGAAGGAACATTCTGGAGAGCAGAGGAGTTGAGTGTTGACCAAAATCCTCCATGTCCTGCCCACTCCCCCCAGCTCTTTGCCCTTAGCTCCTAATACTCTCCCCTTGTTCACTCTGGCTCCAGCAGCGCTGGTGTCCTTACCTTCCCTCCAACCCACCAAGCCCATACCTATCTCAGGGCCTCTGCACTGGCTGTTTCCTCTGCCTGGAACTCTCTCCCTCAGACCCTTGCCCGGCTGACTTCTTGACTTAATTTATGTTTTTGCTTCAATCTGACCTCCACAGAGAGGCCTTTTTAGCCTGTTTAAAAAGAGCCTGTCTAAAAAGAGTAACTTCCCTCCAGCCACACTCAAGTTTCTTTCCCTCATTTATTTCTCTTCAAATAAACCTGACAGTTTATTGTAATCTATTTGCTTATTTGCTTATAGGTGATCTCCAATCCACCTGCCACTCTGCTACTTCCCACAATCTAGTTAGTGTAAGTTTCTGGAGGGTGGGGACCAGGTTTGTTTGTCCTGCTTAGTGCTGTATGCCCTGAGAACCATGCCTAACTCAGAATATCAATCGCAAGTATCTGTTGAATTTGTTGAACAAATGAATGAATGAATGAATGAATGAATGAGACAAAGTGCAGAGCAGGATGGGCTGGGTAATGGGGGGCACTGAATACCATAAGTGGGTACAAATGGGCAAGGGGTTTTAAGAATTTGTTAGGACCCAGGCACAGCCACATCCCACACTAAATATATATATATACACACACATATATGTATGTGTATATATATATGTATATACTTTCCCTTTAGAAAAAGTAGACAAGATTTTGATAATTGTCATCTTTAAAATTATTTATTACACAAATACTGCATGTTCTCACTTATAAGTGGCAGCTAAATAATGAGAACACATGGACACGAAGAGGGGAACAACAGACACTGGGGCCTACGTGAGGGTGGAAAGTGGGAGGAGAGAGATCAGAAAAAAAAATCTATTGGGTGTAGGTCTAGTACCTGGGTGATAAAATAATCTGTACAACAAACCCCCATGACATGAGCTTACCTATATAACAAACCTGCACATGTACCCCTGAACCTAAAATAAAGGTTAAAAAATTACTTGCTTACAAATACATTTATTTTACAATTGGCTGGAATGATGCAACAGTCACCACGCACATTCAGAAATTGTTTCAAAGTGATTTAAAAAACCCTAAAATTGCCGGGTGAAGTGGCTCCCTTCTGTAATCCCACCACTTTGGGAGGCCGAGGTGGGCGGATCATGAGGTCAGGGGTTCGAGACCAGCCTGACCAACATGGTGAAACCCCGTCTCAATTAAAAATACAAAAATTAGCTGGGCGTGATGGCGTGTGCCTGTAATCCCAGCTACTCAGGAGGCTGAGGCAGGGCCTCCGGAGGCGGAGGTTGCAGTGAGCCGAGAACGTGCCACTGCACTCCAGCCTGGGCAACAGAGGGAGACTCTGTCTCAAAAAAAAAAAAAAAAAACCTTAAAATTATTTTCTACTGAGATGAAATTACAAAGTTTAACAAATTAATTTTTTAAGGCATTGTTGGAATATTTATTAATTTCAATTATTCTTTTCATATTTTGGTATCAGTTAAAACATATTTTTCAGGCCTAAACTTTATCCTGGGACTTAATCCAAAAGAGCATGTAAGCCCTGAGCTTTGTGCCTAAAGCCTCTGGTGACTGAAGGGGCCTGAGGAGAGAGGACCTGTGTTTGGGGAAGATCCTGACTTGTGGTCAGGAGGGTCTGCAGCTATGGGAACCCCTCAGGTGATATCACCTCCACCCAGAGGGAGGAAGCTGGGGATCTGGCAGTGGGTACTGGCAGCTGGAATGAAGGGAGGGAGGTGAATGCAGGAAAGAGTCCAAAGACAGGGACACTTCCAATCCAGGAGATAAAGGAACTCTAGGAGAACAAAAGGATGGTTGGTTTCAAATCCCAGGGGGGTGGGGTTGGGGGAAGAGGATAGGTGGGGCTTGGGATATATTAATGAGAAGGGTTGGGGTGTCATTTTCCTTATCTGTAAAGGGGATATATGAAGGCTCTCTGGAGAAACAGAACCAATAGAAGATCTATCTATCTATCTATCTATCTATCTATCTATCTATCTATCTATCTATCTAATGAATGAGATAAAGGCCTGAAAAGAATAAATACAGGTATATATTGAGGCCTGAACAGAATATATATAGATATCTATACATATTGAAGGCAGACAGGCAAGCGTTCCCTGTTGCTCTCAGGATGGTCCATCTTTTTGTTCTCTTCCGGCCTTCAACTGATTGGATGAGGCACACTCGCACTGGGGAGGGCAATTTGTTTTCCTCAGTCTACCAACTTAAATGTTAATCTCACCTAGAAGCACCCTCACAGACACACTCGGAATGATGTTAGACCAAATATCTGAGTACCCTGTGGCCCAGTCAAGTTGACACATAAAATTTACTCTCGGCCGGGCATCGTAGCTCACGCCTATAACCCCAGCACTTTGGGAGGCCTAGGCGGGCAGATCATGAGGTCAGGAGATCAAGACCATCCTGGCTAACATGGTAAAACCCCATCTCTACTAAAAATACAAAAAAAGTATCCAGGCGTGGTGGCAGGCGCCTGTAGTCCCAGCTACTCGGGAGGCTGAGGCAGGAGAATGGCATGAACCTGGGAGGTGGAGTTTGCAGTGAGCCAAGATCATGCCACTGCACTCCAGCCTGGGCAACAGCGTGAGACTCCGTCTCAAAAAAAAAAAAAAAAAAAAAAATTAAGTCTCATGGATGTTGGGGGTGGGAGAGTAATACCACCTATCATGTAGCATTATGAGAATTAACTATGGGTATTAAATACTTAGCACAGCATCTGGTACATAATGAGGGCTCAACAGTTGGTCACTGTGGTTATTAATTTTATTAAAACAGAAATTTCTGGAAGGTGATTCCCCTACTAAGATATGAAAGCATATTTACAGCAGTGCAGTGCCTTTTCTGTGTAAACACAGAATAAATATTTGTTGGATTGTTGAGTTTACAGAAAGTCTTGTCAAAAGTTGAAAAGCTTACATTTTCCTTCCTGGGATACTGACATTGCTCAGATTATTTAGTTGTGTGGGCCACGAGCAAGCCCAGTTCTCACAAGGCCCTAAAAAAAGCACAAGATAATCATTACTTTGGGCCCTCTAGTGCAAACTTCAACTCAGGAAAGCACCAGGCCCAGGGAAAAATGTGGCAAAGTTGTTGAACTCCATGTTTGATTACAGGCCTCTCACAGCTGATAAGATGCAGAGCTTATTCCAGGACTATAGGACTCAAAGAGCAAGATTTTACCCACTATACTTCCTTCCTATGACATAAACTTAGTTTTGTCAGTTCTCTCACCCATCCAACTAGAAGAACAATATCCATCTTTTCCACTCCTTTGAGGGCATTCCCAGGACAAAAAAATTATGCACATGAAGCATTATATAAACTCTGGAGAGCTACATAGTTAAGAGATTCCATCCAGGGTATTATTCTAATCAAGGGCAACGTGGTCTACACATGCATACATTCCTGCATTCACATAACTTTATTAAGCACCTACTATGTGCTGAGGACCATGCTAGGCCCCTAGGCAGTGTGGGGTGGGAGCTGGGGAGTAAACGTGACACCCACTCTCTCCTTGGGTGCTTTCTCAGCAACACCTTCCCTGCTTCCCACAGTCCTGGATGGGATTCTTAGCAAATCACTCCTTCAGAACTTTGCTCCCTTTCTTTGTAACATTTGATTTGGTTTGTTGTTCTGTACCTATTTTAGTAATTCTTTAATTAATGTATGTCTCTACCACTTAGATCTTAAGCTCAGCCAGGGCAGGAATCTGCAATCTGCCTGGTTTTGCTCACCATGATAGCCCCATGCCTACCACAGTGCCTGGCACACAGTAGGAACTCAGACACAAGTTGTTGAATGAATATATGGATGGATGGATGGATGGATGGATGGATGGATGGATGGATGGATGAATGAATGAATGAATGCTTTCTAAGTGCCCAGGATATAAAAAGCTATACAAAGTAACTTAAGGCTCAAATATGCGTGATAGTAATGACTGTTCAATATGACTTTGAACCAAGGAATTTGGACTGAAATTCTCATTAGAGAGCAACTAAAAGCCAAAGTCAGCTATTCCCTTTGAACTAGGTATGACAAAGTTGGGACTGGATATTATCTTCTGAAGCAGCTAACTGTTACATGAAGACAAGGGAGTGGGAGGTCTCCTGGGCCCAAATCAAATGCATCAAAGACCATAGTGTCCCTTCCCCAGATCCCAGATGTTCACACAACATGGCCAGAGAGATTAGTACTGGTCTTCCTGTGGCTCCCTGATGCTGCTATCCAGCTGTTATCTGGCCCAACCTGCTGCCAGGCCTTGGGGAGGCTGAGCCACAGCCCTGCCTCAGAGGGGCCCTGTCATCTTTCCATTAAAGCTACCTCCATTACTTCTAGTGACGGAAATGTTCTACCAGCTACAGGGCATTGGGGTGTGCTTAGTCTCCGGAACCACCTCTCATTAATCAGTCACCTCCAACCATTTTGGTGCCATAGGGGCAGAGATTCACCTCTGTAACAAAATATATGAAACTTGGATGGTGTTTCCTGTTAAACGAATGAGTCTTCTGATTTCTTTGATCTCACCCTCCCGCCAGACAGAAATTGATAAATGGGGACATGTTCCAATGAGAGTGACCAGCCTCATGGACTGGACTCACAAGCCTTCTGGATGGAGACATCTCGGAAGGAATATACCAACTCTTTTGTAATATTTGACGAGTTTCCACACAGAAGCAATGTTAGACCTAAATTTCCTATGGTTCTGGAGAGCACAGCAAAAACTAAATGGTGGCTCCAGAGCAACAGCATTTAATTCAAATAAAAGAAGAAATCTCTATCAACCAGAATGATCTGAAAACGAAATGGACTACCTAGTTGAGTAGTGAGTCTCCTGTCCAAGCCTTACCTGGGTATGAGTTGTATATTTCATTCTATTACACATACAATAAGGGACGTTTCGTAGGTAGGCTATTCCTGAGGAAGGTCTGGACACTGAGAAGTAGGAAAAAGGGATACTCTAATACAAATAAAAATTAAACATCATTAGTAGCTCACTATGTGGGTAATGAGCACTTCCATGTACCAGCACAACAATCCTGTGCAGTGAGTCCTATAATTACCACCATGATACAGGCAAGGAGACTGAGATGGAGACAGGTGTGTAACTTGTCCAAGGTTGCACAGCGAGGAGGTGCAGAGCTGGGACTCAAATCCTAGCAGCCAAACTACCACCCATTATGCCAGAGTACCCACTCCATTCCTACTTCCTCTCTACCTCCCCAGTCCCTTCTATTATAGTATAAAACGACTAGAGCTTGAAAAAGAGATTTCTGGACAGGCACGGTGGCTCACGCCTGTAAATCCCAGCACTTTGGCACTTTGGGAGGCCAAGACAAGAGGATTGCTTGAGCCCAAGAGTTCGAGACCAGCTGGGCGACATAGTGAAAACTTGTGTCTACAAAATAATAATAATAATAATAATGCCGGGCACGGTGGCTCACACCTGTAATCCCAGCTCTCTGGGAGGCCGAGGCAGGTGGATCACTTGAGGTCAGGAGTTCGAGACCAGCCTGGCCAACATGGTGAAACCTTGTCTTTACTGAAAATACAAAAATTAGCTGGGCGTAGTGGTGCACACCTGTCGTCCCAGCTACTCAGGAGGCTGAGGCACAAGAATCGCTTGAACCCAGGAGGCGGAGGTTGCAGTGAGCCAAGATCCTGCCACTGCATTCCATCCTGGGTAACAGAGCGAGACCTTGTCTCAAAAAAAAAAAAAATTCTACCAAGAAAATTCATCAGAATGGGCCCCAAACTCAGAATAGTAACTAACAATTAAAAAAGACCTAAATCAGGGGAAATGACCATGCTTGAGTACAATTTGCAAATCACCTTGAAAGAGAGAGTATGTCTTCCAGAAAATCGAGAGCCAATTTTAAAACACCCACATCCTCTGGGCCTCTCCCTCCTCCCCAAAGTTTCTTCTGGCCTTGCTCAGGCAAAAATCCCTTTGCCTTCATTTGCATTGTTCTTGGGAGGGGGGGAGTGAGCCAGCTCTGAAGTCACTCCTCTGAGAAGAGAGCCAGAATCACACCACAGTCAGTGTGACCAGTGTGACCTCCATGGGAATTTGGCTGAAGCATCCAAAATGAGTCAAATGAATTAATCAACTCTTCCCCTAGAGAATGCGGACACTTGATCCTTCACAAGAAAACGAGGATGCCCCACCCAGTGGCAAGAAATGAGGGCACTAGTTACCAAAAGGAAAATAGAAAAATGGGAAGAACAGTGTTTTAAAGCGCATCTACCTTGTTTGACCCTGAGCTTGGGTGGCAGAGACAGGTGGGTCTGCCAGGCCACCATCATTTGTCAAACTACATTCACCCTGGACATTCAGGAAGGCCCTAAAACTGAAACAGCATCTCCCAACAGCATCTGGAGGACCACAAAGAATTTCTGTGGGGCTACATCATTTTCCCCAGTGTTTCTCTATGCCCTGCAAAGCAGTTGATTATGAGGATCCTAGGCTCTTTTTTTTAAGGGATGGGGGTCTCACTCTGTCTCCAAGGCTGGAATGCAGTAATGCAATCATAGCTTACTGCAGCCTCAAAATCCTGGGCTCAGGGGACCTTCCTGCCTCAGTCTTCCAAGTAGCTGGGCTACAGGTATGTACCACCATGCCTAGCTATTTAAAAAAATTTTTGGAGAGACGGGGTCTCACTATATTCCCAGGCTGATCTTGAACTCCTGGCCTCAAGGTATCCTCCCACCTCAGCCTCCCAAAATGCTGGGATTGCAGGTGTGAGCCACCGCCCTCTGCAAGGATCTGAGGTTCGTGAATATCCCAGAGCCCTGATACAATCTAGAGGTCGCATTCTATTAACTTTTTCTAGCTCCTTCTTCCTTTGAGCCACCTCATGAAGTGCCTACTTACTTGGGGTTTCCATTCTAGGCTGCAGGGGTCCTACCCAATCCCACATCATCACCTTTCCACCGAGGAATCTGAGGGTGACCTGGATAGTCATGATTTTTATTTAGCAAGACAGTGAAAATAATTTTCATCTCAATGAAATTTTAAGACCAAGCAGATTGTGCATAGCCCTCCTTGGCCTCCTGGGACCCCAGGCCACTGTGGCCCCGCTAGCAGGGAGGAGAGGATGACTTTGCAATGTAAGGGCTATTCGTCATTAGAACAACAAGGCCAGCAGCAGCATGGCTCTGGCCTTATCAGAGCAGGAGGCCTCGCTGGATTCTATTAATTGCCGAATGCTGTTGGGTTTGGCAGATACAGGAAGCAGTTTACATGGCTACACAGTGCCCTGGCTCACAGTGTCTCTGAAATGGTATTATTGTAGTGGGATAATTGTGATTAGGGACAGTTCCCCGAGGAAGACCAGGCCTTTGATGATTGAGTCACTTCCTCTCTACTCTACCTCAGTGTGATAGCGTGGCTCGCCCCACAGACACACACACCCTTTGCTGGCCAGAGAGCCCTGAGTCCCACAGCAGGGTTCCCAAACCAAGAGCCAAGAGCTGCATCAGAGCCAGGATCATTGGAGAAATGGAAGCAGGCCAGAGACCACCCCCCACCATTTTTTTTCTTTTTTAGGTCATGATGACAAGCAACCTGGTTAATGATTTCAGTTGTAAATGTGTCCCCAACTCCTACGACAGCATGTGCTTTGGAGCTGGAGGAACCAGGCTGTATGTTTACTGGCTGTGTGACTTTGAGAAGTCCATTCTTTGGGCCTCAGTTTCCCCATTTGTAAAGTGAGGATGATAAGAGAATCTGCCTCAAATGATCATTGTGGGGGTTAAATGGGATTACTTTAATGTTTGTAAGCACCTGATAAATGGTAACTATATTATTATTATTGCCATTGCTGTTATTGCCACTAAGTACTGCCCCCAACCCCAAGCAATAATTTCCTGAAGGCTGGATCGGGGTGCCTCCGCTTGGTGGAGATGCAGCCACCTCAGAGATGAAGGCTGGGGAGGGGTGAAGCTGGCCTGATGAGAAGGCCTGGAGTAGAGCCACATCCCAGTCTCAGCTTCCTTAGGGGCCATTCCCCAGGCCTGAGCTCCCCGGGAATCAGAACCCACATCTCTCTCTGTGCACTTGGCAGGCAGTCTCCAATCCTGCTGGGTGCTGCCGTATCACCCACTCTGCCCAAGGGCTTTTTGTTTGTTTGTTTGTTTGTGTGTTTGTTGAGACAGTTTCACTCTGTCACCCAGGCTGGAGTACAGTGGTGCGATCTTGGCTCACTGCAACCTCCACCTCCGGGGTTCAAGCGATTCTTGTGCCTCAGCCTCCCTAGTAGCTGGGATTACAGGTGTGTGCTACCATGTCCGGCTAATTTTTGTATTATTAGTAGAGACAGGGTTTCGCCATGTTGGCTGGGCTGGTCTCCAACTCCTGATCTCAAGTGACCCGCCCACCTTGGCCTCTCAAAGTGCTGGGATTATAGGTGTTAGCCATCACACCCGGACTGCCCAAGGGTTTTTATCCAGGACAGCCCCTCATGAGCTTCACTGAATCATGCGTATTTCAGCCTCAGTCAGGCTTCTGGGAGGAAAACACCCATCTGTGTTCCTGGGTGGGAACAGCATTTGCCTAGACACAGGACTCTGCCCTATTACTGGAACCCCTGAGTGGGCCCTGCAACTGCCTTGAGGTGTGAATGGGGCTGGGGTGAAGCAGGGTGGGGTTGGCCAGCCTTGGACCCTGCCTTGCAGAGGTTGGAACCAAAGCAGTGTGGCTGGCAGCATGTGTGAGCTCAGAGTCAGAAGTCTTGGGCCCATACCTGCCACTTACTAGTTGTGTGCTCTTAGGAAAGTCACTTTTCCTCTCAGAGCCTCAGTTTCTTCATCTGGTAAATGGCGATAAAAATACCTCTCTCAGAGCACTGTGGTCAGGATGAAATTAGATCTGTATGCAAAACACTTAGTGTAGTCACTAGCACGTAGAAAATGCTCAATGCTCAATATATGGTAGCAAAAGGAGGTAAGTCTGCCAAAGAGAGCACAAAACCCCACTGACAGGCTCTCAGCCCCAGAGAGGGCAGATCTCGCACTGCCCCAGAAATGCTTCTGGGACCCAATGTGTTTCAGGAACTGTCTACCAGAACCAGAGTCCCCAGACATTGGGAATATTCAGCAAGCTCTGTAAGGGCAGAGACCATGTTGATTTTGTCCTACATCCAGTACCAGTGTATCAGTTTCTTATGGCTGCTATAACAAATGACCACAAACTTAGGAGCTTAAAACTGTGCACGTTGGCTGGGCGCAGTGGCTCACGCCTGTAATCCCAGCACTTTGGGAGGCCGAGGCAGGTGGATCACCTGAGGTCAGGAGTTCGAGACCAGCCTGACCAACATGGTGAAACTCTGTCTCTACAAAAAACACAAAAATTAGCTGGGCATGGTAGCAGGTGCCTGTAATCCCAGCTACTTGGGAGGCTGAGGCAAGAGAATCACTTGAACCCCAGAGGCAGAGGTTGCAGTGGGCAGAGATTGTGCCATTGCACTCCAGCCTAGGCAACAAGAGTGAAACTAAGTCTCAAACAAACAAAAAAAACCCCTGTGCAAATGTATTATGTTACAGTTCTGCAGGTCAGAGCCTAAAATGGGTGTCATGGGGCTAAAATCAAGGTGTTGATGGGCTGCATTTATCTGGAGTCTCTGGGAGAGAATCCGGAGGTTATCTGAACTCCTTGGGTCCTTGCTATTGTATAACATAGCATATCCACAGGTTCTGCGGATTGGAATATTAACGTTTTGGGGGAGCCATTATTTTGCCCCTTCCTCCAGCTTCAAAGTCAGCAGTATATATCTTCCACCTGGACTCTGATTCTTGTTTATAAGGACCCTTGTGATTGTATTGGGCCCACCTGGATGATCCAGGATGCTCTCCCCATCTCAAGGCCAGCTGATTAGCAACCTGGTTCTATGTGTAAACTTACTTCTCCCTCACTGTTGTATAACATAACATATCCACAGCTTCTGGGGATCGGGATTGGAATTTTGAGGGAACCATTATTTTGCCTACCACACCTAGTATGAAGGAAAGTAGAGAAAATGCCAGATCAGAACACTGACTGTGCACTTATTTTGGACTGAGTGTCCTGCCAAGAAAGGCCAGTGGATCTCACAGTCTACGCCAGGACACAAAGCATTCACTTGTGAGGATAGTCATGAGCACATTACAAGCTGTTACGACTTAGAGAGTGCTGACAGTTACAAAAGTCCTTAGGATGCAAAGAATCTCCGGTCAGTGCTCAACAAATTATTATATGTATTCAGCAAATATTCTGAGCATCAGTTAGGTGCAAAGTGCCAAGGAGGCAGAGATGAGTAAGATTACTATCCCTGCTCTCGAGGAACTTGTAGGCTCAGGAAAACCTCCTGGAAGAGGTAAGGATGGAGCCAGGATTGAATACAGGAGAAGGTTCAGGTGAGGGGAGAGCATGATGGTTGTGTGAGGTAGTACGCATGGTGGTTTCAAGGGGAGAATCTGCAGCCAGGACTGCCTGGGTCTGGAGTCTGGCTGTGCGGTACACTGACTGTGTGACCTTTGGCGAGTTTCTTAACTGCCTTATGCCCCAGTTGTCTCATTGAAAAGTGGTAATAATAATAGTAGTATTGTCACAGGGTCATTTTGAGGATTACAGGATTTAATATACGTGAAGTGCTTAGAGCAGAGCCTGGCACATTGCAAGCACCATGTAAGTGTTAACTAATATGATTATCTCCCTTTTATCCTTTTCTTAGTCTTACAATAGCAAGGAAGGAGTGAGGGATATTTCAGCAGGTCCTGGAAAGGAGACAGTTATGACAACTCATGGTCTCTGGTAAGAATGTTGGGGGTAGAATTTTCTGTTTTCAAATCTCCCAGCCAGGTGCCGTGGCTCATGCCTGTAATCAAGCACTTTGGGAGACTGAGGTAGGTGGATCACTTGAGCCCAGGAGTTCGAGAGCAGCTTGGGCAACATGGTGAAGCCCCATCTCTATTAAAAACACAAAAAATTAGCTGGGCATGGTGGCATGCACCTGTAGTCCCAGCTACCTGGGAGGCTGAGATGGGAAGAGAGCTTAAATCCAGGAGGCAGAGGTTGCAGTAAGCCTTGATCACACAACTGCATTCTGGCCTGGGTGATGGAGTGAGGCCCTGTCTAAAACAACAACAACAACAACAACAAAAACCTAAGTGAGAAGAAAAAAACAGTTTTAACTTTTGGCTGTTGGGTAACAAATTGTCTTCATGCAGATTTCCTTATGATCCTCTCATATAAATGGACCAAGAGACACCGAGTTTGATCTGAGCAGCTACAACTTGCCCCAAGTAGGCCAACCTTAGGGTTGTGATGTGTGGGGGTTGTTGTGGGTTGGGGAGAATCAGGAGAGCCAGGAGCTCCAAGCCCAGGCTGGAGGAGGGGGCCCAGATTCCCTGGGAATACATCCCCTTCGGCCACTGGAATCTTTTACCAAACAGATCTGGAAACATCATCCTGGTCCTAAGCACTCACTCTTCCTTAAGCTCAGGGCTAATGGTTGATGAGTGAGCAAATGTCTCCGTTATCACAGAGGGCTAAAACTGGATTTGTTTAAAGCGTTTTCTCTTTGGAGGTGCAGTAATTGCTCTCCGATCAGACAGGAAGTCCTATTGCTCGAAAGGAGCCAGTGTTATCAAGAGAAAACACATCAGCGCCCGTCCTCTCGGGAAGGGAATTGTGAGTAATCAACAAGGCTCCTCTCCAGCTGGCCGTGGGGCCTTTGTTCAGACGCGACAGGTCAGGGAAAGTTTGAGCAGGCAGTGCTTTTAAGGGGTGGTGGCAATTCCAGTTCTTTCTCTTCATATTTTCCTCCCCAGGGGACAGGCTTTCCCCAGGGAAAGGGACTAACCTGGTACATTGTTCTGAAGCCATCAGACAAATCTGATTACATCACTCTCCCACTTGAAACTCTTCAAGGGCACCCTCGTTGCCTTCAGGATCAAGTCCAATTCCTTAATCTGGTCTATGAGGCCCTTTATCACTGGGGCTTGAGGGCACACCTCTCCCTCCTGCTGTATCTATCATCACTCCCAAGCAGCTCTCTTCCTGGTCCCCAGTCCGCTCAGTGCCTGGAATGTACTCTCATCATGCCTGGAGCACCATCTCTACAAGCTGTGGTGTGCTGGGCCTAAGACACTGCCCATCCATTCGGAACACACATGCAGACATGAGAGGGAAGTCTTGTGAAAGTGGAAAAATGAATGAGACAGACCTGACTGTGACAAACTTCTGCAAACCAGCCTCCAAAACCCTAGTAGCTGATCTCAGCAAGGCTTTTGGTGTGTTATTATTCTAGTCTGTGTGCTTCTTGAGGATAGGAGAAACTTCCAAGACCTCCATGTCACTCACCAGAAGGTACTACTGATGGTAATAATAAGACTGACAGTAGATGTTTTGTAAGTGCTACAACTAGGAAGTATCATTCACTGAGCATGTACCATAAGCCAAGCTATACTGAAGAACTGAAGACTTCATGTGTGTGCCTTATCTTATTTAATCCTCGCAATGACTCTATAAGGTAGGTTTTGTTGTTGTTGTTGTTGTTGTTGTTGTTTTTGACAGGGTCTTGCTCTGTCACCCAGGCTGGAGTGAAGTGGTGTGATCATGGCTCACTGCAGCCTCAATCTCTCTGACTCAAATGATCCTCCCACCTCAGCCTCCCGAGTTGCTGGGACCACAGGTGCATGCCACCACACACACTCAGCTAATTTTAACTTATTATTATTATATCTTTTAGGGATAAGGTTTCACTCTTTTGCCCATGCTGGTCTTGAACTCCTGGATTCAAGCAATGAGTTAGGCAAATATGCCCATTTTATAGATGAGGAAGTTAAGGCTTACCAAGGTGACCATTTGCTCAGGGTTATGCCGCTAACAGTGGTGGAACAGATACACATATCCAGGTTTGTCTAAGCCCAAACCCACCTAGAAGTTGAATACCAGACCCATACTGCTTCCTACGTGTAGACACATGCATGGAGGGTCCAGGAGGCAGAGCTGCTGCAGGGCTGGGAGGCCCCAGGAAAGGCAGGACAGACATGATCAGGGTAGGGCATCTTTTGTTTGGCTTTACTTCAAACAAAGACAACAGCAGGGAAACTGAAGCCCCCAGCTTCCCTTCTCTGAAGACCAAAGCAAGGCCAAAAATAGGAGAGACAGGAAACATTTGATCCCAAAGTGTCAAACAAACATAAATATCCTGCCAATTTTGCCATCAGGGAATGTCTGAGAACAGCTGCCACGCAGGGGCTAGGTAAGAGGTCGGCCTGCCGAGCTGTGCCCAGCCAGGCCCTCTCAAGTTGCCATGGGTCTGGGGTCTGTTGTCACATTGGACAGCAGGGCATCCAGGAGGCTTTGAGATTGCTGTTGCCAAAAGAATGCACCTTGCTGCCCTCCAACGACAGGAGGCCCCAGCTGCTGGCTCCGCAATCCATCACTGTGTGCTCCAAGGCCCGGCCTCCCGCAAGCTGCTTCCAGATGACAGAATGCAGCAGAGAGGCTAAAGCAGGCCTGTTCCTGGAAGACACTGGACTCCTCTGATAGCCAACTTTGGCTCAAGGACTCTGTGATGGCCTTTCTGAGCCTTCCTTAGGCTGCAGTACAGTCTAAGTTGCCTCCATTTCACCCTCCTTCTCGCTCTTCTTCACTCAGAGTCAGACCTGCCTCATGGGGCCTCCGAGGCTCTCTTAGCTTTTCCCAGCTCCCTCACCATTTTTCTCACAGGCATTTCTTCTTGTTAAGTCCTCACATGTTCAATCCTTTCCTGGGATCTGCTTCTTGGAGAGCTGCACTAACTCTGAGAACACCTAGTGGTTGCCTCATTTTATAGTTGAGAAAACAGAAGCTCAGAGAGGCAAAGGGGTCTTTGAGATGTCACACAGTAAACTCATGCAGGGCAGGAAATGGGTCTCCCAGCTTGCAGGCTAGACCCACTTCCTCTACATCACCTCTGTCTGGAAAGGGGTAAAGGGTGGGAGAGAAGTGATGAGCCATGTGTGAGCGTTTCTTCAAAGTAAGGCTCCTCACACATTCACTTGTAGCTTCCTCTAGATTGAGAGCCACGGAAGGCAAAGACAGTGTCTGTCTTATTCACCCATTTGTCCCAGACACTCTAGTCTCCAAAGCTTGGGCCCTTGCCCACACTGCTGCCTGACATAATCAATGCGACAGCACCATTCAAATGAGAGGGTTTTTTTATTGCTTTTGCAACTGGGGAAAGGCAAAGTAGATAGACAGACACCCACAAATGAGTGTGTGGAGAGCACATCAGAAGATGGCTAGGAAGGGGTAGGGATCTTCCCAATGGGAGAAAAGCCAGCATCAGCATTTGCCCAGGGACCTCTTCCTGTTGGGGCCTATGCTGACCTGTCAGGAGGCCTCCTACTAATTTCTTCTGCACCTGGCTAGGAGCGGGGGCTGTTTCATGGCTTCCATCATGCTAATTGCCACCATCTCCCCAGTGACACTGAGCTCAGTTCCTGATAAGGTGCTTCCTTAATAGTCTCCCATTTCCCTGCTGACACCAGAAAATAGGCCTGACTTGGCAGTGCGTTAACAGCACTGAGCAAGGCAGAGCTGTCACACCCAGCCTCACAGCCTGAACCATTAGTGGACCTAGAATCAATAGTGTTCAGACAACCCTTGTTTCCCTGAAAGCATTCGCTTGGTACGTTTGCTGTTTATCAGGCAGTTCCTTTCTCAAATGTCCCACGGTCTGTGGCCCTGGCACCCAAGACTCTCCAACTTTCAGAAAGTGCTGAGGGGACTTCGCAAATTTCAGGCAGCATCAGCTTTCTCTCTTTGGAACAAAAGGAGAATAATGAGATTTGTGTTTGTCAGCACCAGCTTGTAAGTAATGACAGTTTTGGTTAAGTTTGTTGGTTGCAGGTAACAGAAATAAACTGTGATGGACTGAAGCAAAGTGAGACTTAAAAGGAAAGTCTCTTCGGAACTCAGTGGTGGGCTAGATCAGCACCAGCCAAGCTTCTTAAGATTCAAGTTCAAGGGAGCTCAATATCAAGTTCAAGTTCAAATTCAATATCCGTTTGGTCTAGTTTCAGTCACTTGCCTACCTTTTGGTCAAAGGAGGTTGGGGCAACTAGATGGTCTGTATCTAGCAAAGGTGAGTGATGATACCAGAAAGAGAACAGATGAGGGTCTGGCCAAAATAATAGAAGCTCACTAGGTAGACAGCTGAGAATGTAGACTCAAAGGAGGTGCTGATGGCCTGGTGTATGAGGTAACTCAGGCCCCTTCTGGCCTTCAGACTTCTCTTCCAGACCTGTGTGAGAAGTAAATGATATACCCTGTGGAATGTGCCCGGCACTGGAAACATGCTCAGTAAGCAATAGCTAGTAGCCTTGGTGCCTGAATTACAGCTTTTGTAGCATAATTTTAAACACTAGACAAAGTTAAAGCACCTGGTGGAAAGCTGGAGGCATGACCTAATTATTGTCTTGAAATCCATGAAGAATTCTGATAAGTGTTGTGACCAGCACTTTAAAAATAAATAAATACATAATTAAAGATTGCTGCTAATATTAACAGGTAATAGGAACAACCCGAGATTTTTGAAGACTTGTGTGAAACACTAAGGAAGAACTTGCAGCCTCTGAAAAGAACTATAGAAGAGCATTGTGGGCCCTGATTCTCAGCAGATATTGTTGAACAAAACAGAATTTTATCCACTTGGGATACCTTAGCCCTCTGGCAGCACCATCATACAGAATTTGTACTAACTGCTTGTTTAACAGCCTGGATCACCTTCTAGACGACCAGTTCCTTGAAGACAGAGGGTAGGGGCTGACATCTGCTCATTGCTATATTCTCGGGGTCCCACACAGGGTATGGGACACAGATGTGCTGAGAAAATATTTGCTAAATGAATAACAGAGGGTTGATAACCTTTCAAAATCACTGGTTTTTGCAAAGCGTTACTACAGCCACTGCAACCACATCTACCTGTAGAAACAAAATAAAATCAACATGGTGGCACTTTTGGGGCTGCGGAGCTGACCCCATAAGGTTTTCTTATCTTAAGCCTTGTACTGCTTATTGAAGTGGAGGGGAGAGAGAATGGAGGTGCTATCAGGGCAACTCATGACAGAGGTGGGGCCTGGAGGAGAGGAAACGGAGGGCAGAGGGCGGGGGTGTTAACAGGAAATTCCTGTGGGGACCCAGGGGGTGGGACTATTGCCAGGAACTTCATTTAGTTCTGACCTGGAACTGTGGACCAGGGTCCCTTCCTGACTCAAATGCCCATAGGCTGGAGGGAGGGAGGGAGTCTGACCCTATGCCACCCTCTCCCCCTGCCAAAAACATTCCATAGCAATGCAGGACATGTCAAAAGCCATTCTTGACTAAAGGCCACACACAGGATGAGGGAATAAGTGCTATAGGCGTTCAGATGAACAGGAGATCACTGTGGCCGGAAGTGGTCAGAGATGGTAAGAAGTGGGGTTCAGGTTGGCCTTATATGATGGGAGAGATTTGCATATGTGGAGAAAAAGGAGCACAGGCAGGAGATAGAGCCCGAACAAAGCACGAAAGTAGAAAAGTACAGCATGTGCCTCTGAGGCCAGCGGTTCTTGGCAAACTCAGGAAAATGAGTAGTCAGAGAAAAGGTGAGACGGGGAGGCTGGGGTCAAGCCCAAGAGATCCATTAATGTCAAGTTAAATTGTTTTTGATTCATACATGTTGGATACAGTGAGTTCTAGATTTCTCTTCGAAGAATCAGTATGTCAGTATGTTCAGTTCTTTGTCCTCCATTTTAAAGTTTAACTTCCTCATAGTTTCAGTAAACAACCTTTTCCGCCAGTTTTAATCAGTAGTTCACATCTGTTCCCCTGGTCACCTGCTCCGTCCTGACTCTGCTTTAACCTGAGTCACTCCTGCTTTAACCTGAGTCACTCCTGGTCACCTGCTCTGACCTAAGTCACCTTTAGTTACCTGTTCCGTAACTGTCTTTCCCGCCAAACTGCTCACCCCACCACTCTGGCTCATACGCCTGCTCTCTTTAAAATAGCCAATTGGAATTAGCTTAGACTGTGTGGTCCAGCCCTAGCCAATAGGGGAACAACACAGCTGTAGGGGCTACCTGCATCAGAAATAGGAACCCCTTCCCCTCCCTTGTTCAGGTGTGCTTTTGCCGTTACTCCATCCGTGAGTCGCACCCTTCCATAGAAGTAAAAATTGCCTTGCTGAGAAAATTAAATTTATGTTAGAGTGCTATTTCTTTGTGGCACCGAGGAACAAGCATTTTGTCTCTAACAATCATATATTTATAAGTACTACCTACATATGAAGTAATGAACAAATGAATAACTCATTATAAAAAAGAACAGAGGGTGAACAGGAAGGAAGGAGATGGCTCCTCTGCTGTTTGAATAATTATGTCCAATCCAGCAAGGATAAAAGGCTTTAATAGCCTCCCAGGTGCTCCCCTCAATGCCTCTGGGCTGGCAAACACCTGTGAGCTGCCATCCACAACTCTGGCAGAGGAGGTGGCCAAGCTCAGACAAAATGTGCAGTAGCTTCTGGGGCAATGCTAGCACTGAGTGAAAATCTCTAGAAATCTTCTCTCTCCTATCAGCCAATAAAGGGGTTCAACCAAGTGGGTTAACCTGGTAACTTAAGTAAAATAGGCTATTTATCTTGGGCTAATTTGGTGGGGGGGAGGCTGAGAAGATCCCTGCCTCCAAACTGCCCACACCATTCCTTGATCCAGTGGGGTAATGCCTGGAATTTCATAATCACAGCTTCATTTCTTAGCTAGAAGCTGTGATTGCTAGCATTGTAAGCTGTTATCAGACTATTCTATTCTACCCTACTGTAAATGAAGAATCTGAAAGCAGGTTTTGACAGGAAAGCTGGAGAGGGAAAGAAAGATGTAATCTGAGTACTTGAGGTGGAAGATTGTCAGGGTCACAGGGAGTGGGGGAGACAGCAATGAGAAGAGCTGGAATCGAGACAAACCTTGCCAAGGGCAATTTTGCTGAGTTCTAGCAAGGAATCCTAAGACCACTCAGAGTGTCCAGTTATTAACAAAAATATTTCATATACTCAGTCCGATTATGGCATCGGCCAGATGATTTAAATGACTGCATTAGGCAGCTAAATCCATAATCGTTGGCCCCGCTAACACATAGGGAACTTGGCTAATCTTAACATTAGCAGGTTGCAGCGCCTCGTCAACAGCTGCCTGCTACAGAGTGTGACTGATGCTGTTCTCAAGATCCCAAGGAGGCCCAGGGAGTTCAGGAGGATGGAAGTGTTCATTCTTATTATAAAATCCCCTGAGAACAGCAGGCTGTTTAAAGGATCAGTGTGTGGGCCATTTTTCTTCTGAGGAACTTGCCTTACAGTCTCATGCTGCATATTTCCCGGTCATAATAGTTTGGAGAAAAATATTGCTAAATGGCTGCATAAACAATTTTAATTGGCCTGGGCTCCCAAAATGTGCTATTTTTGTTCTGCTGCCAAGCTTGCTTTTTTACTAGTTAATTATGCCCAGCATTTAACTTTCGGCAAAAAAACAGGAAATAGGGCATTCATTACTCGAGTGACAACTTTTCAACAAGCCCACATTTCAACATCCATTGTGTAATTTCCTCTCCCTAGCTTACAGTTAGTTGTTCCACCAGGCCTTTGGAAACAAACAGCTCCTTCAGTGGGGGCTGGTAGGGGCTTTATTCAAGTCTAAATGCTCTCCTATCTCCAACGCAGGCAGAGGGACAGGCTTCCATGAGCCACCAGTGCCTATGGGATGGGTCTCTTTCCTCGTTTGGGCTCCTCACAGAAATCCCCCAACTGGGGTTTCTGCTAGTCTCAATTTGCTGCCAGATTGGGCTCTATCGTCAGGAGCTGGGCTGTGCTTGTTGTTTATGTGGCACCCAAGGTGCCTGGGGAGTCAGGCAACACTCAGAGGGATGCTCTCTTGTCCTTTGAGGAATCCTAAGAGACAGTGAATCCCAGTTTGTTAGGCATTAACTCCTAGAAAGTGCTGTAAAGCCATGTCTTATTATATGATCCATTTTAAATTTATTATATGAAAACATTGTATTGTAAAGTATATCACATACCTAGAAAGTACACAGCTTATTAAGCGTATAGCTCGTGAATTTTCTTTCTTTTTTCTTTCTTTTTTTTTTTTTTTTTTTTTTTTTTTTTTTTTTTTTGAGAGGTCTCTGTTGCAGGCTGGAGTGCAGTGGCATGATCTTGGCTCACTGTACCTCTGCCTCGGGGGTTCAGATGATTTTCATGCCTTAGCCTCCTGCACAGCTGGGACTACAGGCGCCTGCCACCTTGTCTGGCTAATTTTTGTATTTTTAGTAGAGATGGGGTTTCACCATGCTGGCCAGGCTAGTCTCGAACTCCTGATCTCAAGTGATCCACCCACCTCGGCCTCTCAAAGTGTTGGGATTACAGGCATGAGCCACCGTGCCCGGCCTCATGAGTTTTCATAAAGCAAACACCATGTGACTACCATCCAGATCAAGAATAGGTTATTACCAGCACCCCAGAACCTCCAGCACTTCAAGAGTTCCACCTAATCACTGCTTCCTCTCTCCTCCCCAAAGTAACTGCTATCCTGACTTTTAATACTATAGTTTAGTTTTAGGTGTTTAAACTTTATATAAATGAAAGTATATAATACAGTTTATGAGTGGGTATATATTTTAATATTTGGCTTATTTTGTTCCACTTTGTTTTGTTGCTTGTAGCTATACTTCATTCATTTTCATTATGACAGAGAATTCTCTGTATGCGTATAACACAAGTTATCAATTTTATTACAAATGGACATTAACGATTTTATTATAAATGGACATATGGATTGTTTCCAGTTTGTGGCTGTTCTGTTTTTTTGTTTTGTTTTGTTTTTAAGAGAAAGAGTCTCGCTCTGTGGCCATAATGCAGTGGCAAAATTATAGCTCACTGCAGCCTCCAATTCTTGGGCTCAAGGGATCCTCCCACCTCAGCCTCCCAAGTACCTACCACTACAGGTGTATGCCACCATACCTAGCTAATTTTTTGTGTTTTGTAGAGATCAGGTCTCACTATGTTGCCCAGGCTGGTCTCAATCTCCTGGCCTCAAGCAATCCTTCTGCCTTGGTCTCCCAAAGTGCTGGGATTATAGGTGTGAGCTACCACACCTGGCCCGTGGCTGTTCTAAATAATGCTGCCATAAATATTCCTGTGTGTGTATTTTAGAGTACACGCACACACATTTCTGTCGAGCGTCAACTAAAAGTGGGCTTCTGGGTCATATACACAATGTATAAACACTCAATTTTTACAGCTTCAGCAAAACTAATTTCAAAAGGGTGTATGTGAGTTGCCATTGCTCCACTTCCTAACCAACACTTGGTATTGTCAGTCTTTTAAATTTTAGCCATTTAGGTGGGTGTGTAGTGGTATCTCAGAGTTGTTTTGATTTGCTTGTCCTTGACTATTAATGAGGATGAACACTTCATATGTTTATTAATGATTGGATTTAGAATGTGATGAAGATTGAAGAACCAAATGGTTGAAGTCAGAAAAATGATACTTCAATGGAAGAGGAGATTGCCTAAACGTCCACCTTCCTGAAGTTCTGGTATTGACCAACAAGGAATTATAGAACCCTCATGCTGCACTTACAGCTGTGCTGGGCAATGTGGGAGAATCAAAAAAGCCCATTACCCTATGTGCAGTTCCTTGCTGTTCTCTCTAAGCAACATATCAACATATCATCTGCATCTTTCTATGTAATTAAATATCCTATAACATCATATTTAATAGCTACATTGTATTCAATCATATAAGGTATTATTATTTAGCCAATCTTCTGTGGGTTCCAATTTTTCACCATTATTGGCAATGATATGCTGAAAATTCTTGTGGCTAAATCTTTGGCCACATCTGAGATTATCTGTGAATGCCAGCACACTTCAAAACTATGATACTTTGGGGGCAAACTGGAAAGCACATAGGGACATATACTTAATTAATTACTATAGAGACTGATGCTTTTTTTTTCCTTTTATGAGCCTACCTTTACCAAAACTTGGTGGCATTCCTGAGGGTGAGCTAAATGGATTGAAGGTGATGACAGTATCAGGGTGAATCCAGACACTCCAGTTCCTGCTTTGGCACCTTATTATGAAACTAATAATAATTATCATTGCTATTTATTGAGCACTTATTATGTGGGAAGCCATGTGTTAGGCACTTTATAACAGATATTACCATTTAATCTTCACAACCTTGTCATATAGATGCTATTATTTTTCTCACTTTTTAGGTGAAGAATCTTAGAAAGGTTGAGAACTTGCCCAAGGTCATCTAGGAGTGGTAGAGGAGGAATTGAAATGCAGATGTCTGACACTATAGTCCCAATTCTTAACCAGTATGCTAATGGTTCTCAACCTGTGTACTCTGGCATTCTGGAGTACTGCTAAACCTTTTCTGGGCATGCTTCTAAATTTTATGTATCAAATGTATTTTGCTGCTGGGTGGGCAATGCTATGTGGTAGACTGATCTCCAAAGTGGCTCTCCTTCTTTCCTTTCCCCTATTCCCAGGTCTTTTGCAATTTCCTTTGCAGCTCCTCCCATTGAGAGGTGAAGACTATATCCCCACCCCTTGAACCTCGTGATTTGTCTTGGCCGATAGAAAGCGGTGTAAATGACGATGGTGCTAGTTCCAAGCCCAGCTGTCTCTTGCTTCTGTCGTGGAGGATGAGACATCAGGAGCAAAGCCAGGTCAAGGCCCCAGATATGTGAGACAGCCCAGAGGAGCCAATGTCAGCCAAGCTCCCTAAGCAAACCGACAGTTGACTGTAGATGCATATGTGACCACTCTTAAGCCCAGTGAAACTGCCCCGCTGACCTGCAGACTCATGAGCAGAATGTTAACTGTTAGATGTTCCTGAAGTGCTGTGTTATTTGTTTTGCAGCACGATTGTGATGATAGATAATACATACTGCCATGGCTATGTCCAATGCATGGACTACTAACCTGATAGGTCATGAAATGCTGGATAGACTTGGGCACGACTTGGCTTCAGCACAGTGAAATGTCATGTTGCCACTTTGGAAAGTGTCTGTTTATGGAAGCACGTGAGACTTATGCTCCACGAGCATATGGGGACACAGTTTTATTCAACAGCCAGACTTGTGCTGTTGGGCCACTCAGGAATAGTGTGATGTCACCATCCCTTGCTAAATAAACTTTAAAGGGGCTGAGAGAAATAAAGTTTCATTTTGGTCACAAGTTACGTGTTGTGTTGTTCGCGTGCTGGTTACACTAGTTGAGTTGGATTTCTGTCCCCTGCAACCCAGAGTCCAGGTTCCACAGGTGGGAGCATTTGAAAGACCTCAGTGGCTCCCCTGCCACTTAATGCTTATGACTCTTCTGTGGCTGACATGGGGCTGAGAAAGGACACTCCCAGGACAGGCTGGTTGTTTCCTGTGTCAGCCTCCTCATCTTATGTGAGGGTCTCCTCCCGGAGCTGGCCCGAGTGTAGACCAAAAGAGGCAATGTTTCTCTGCAACAGGCCACCTTTGCCAACACCCCTAGGCTCCCAGCCTCTGGAACCTACAGACTGCACCGGCGTTCCACTATCCCCCACTGTACACACCAGCTAAACAATGTTCCATACTCTTGGACTTTTTCTTATTCCTTTACACTCTTCTGTTTCAGTTATATGTTATTACCACGTAACAAATTGCCCCAAACTTAGTGACATGAAACAAGCACCATTTTTTTTCTGTTCATGTATTCTGCAGGTCAGGAATTTGGAGAGGACATGGTGCGACGGCTTGTCACTGCTTTCAGCTGTCTAGGGCTTCAACTGGGAAGACTTGAATAACAGGGACCACAATCATCTGGAATCTTCTCCTTCTGCATGTGCCCTGTCCCTGGGCTGGCTTGGGCTCAGCTGGAACTGTTGGCAGGATGTCCACAGCATAGTGGCCTCAGGGTAGTCAGACTTTTTTTTTTTTTGAGACAGAGTCTTGCTGTGTTGCCCAGGCTGGAGTACGGTGGCATGATCTTGGCTCACTGCAACCTCTGCCTCCTGGGTTCAAGCAATTCTCCTGCCTCCTTAGTAGCTGGGATTACAGGTGCCTGCCATCATGCCCAGCTAATTTTTATATTTTTAGTAGAGACGGGGTTTCACCATGTTGGTCAGGCTGGTCTCAAACTCCTGACCTCAAGTGATCTGCCCACCTTGGCCTCCCAAAGTGTTGGGATTATAGGCCTGTGCCACCGCAGCTGGCCAGACTTGTTATATGGTGTCACGATGCTCCAAGAATGAGTGTTCTAGCAGTGCAAGGTGAATGCTATGTGGCCTTTTATGTCCTGTCCTTGGAACTCATATATTCCTTCACATCTCTTTTACTCTATTCGTTAAGACAGTCACAAACCTGCCCAGTTTCAAGGGGGAGGGATGTAGACCTCATTTCTTGAGCAGACAATTATTAAAGAATTTGCAGCCATGTTTTAAGGCTGCCATATCTTAAATGTATCTATCCATTTTTCCCAGTTGCTAAGATCCTTTATTTTGTGTAAGAATCTTTTCATGGCAAATTAAAAAAACAACTCATGCTAGCCTGGGGGGAAAAAAGGCATGGATAATTTATTATAAGGATGCAGTGTTATCTCACAGAACACTCCCAAAAATGTCACTTAAGTCCTAATGTGTGCTCAGCGCCAGTGGGTGCTGAGGGGTTAGTGAGGCCAGGTCTTCCCTGCTGATGCATCAGCACACCTGGGCAGTGATGCTATTGCTCCAGAGGCCCTTAGGTGATGCCACTAATGGGAGGGACTGGAGAACTGTGGCAGGCCTGTCACAGAGCAACTGAAGAGGCCACAGTATGGAGCTGCTTGTGCCGCTCCCAGGTGGGGACTGGAAAGCTGGAGATCTAGGGAGGGCTGTTTGGAGCAGTGTTCTTCCATCCCTACACATTCCATCCCCACAGAAGGAATTCCCATTTCTTTCTAGAGGGTAAGCTCCTCAGATCTTTCTTCCTCTTCTGTCAGGCTGCCTCTGGCCATCCCAGCCTAGTAGATTTAGTCATCCATTGGTTTCTTGAGTGTGCCTTGCATTGTGACAGTGAACAAGACATTCAAGATCCCGAGAAGATGGAAAAATGCTCTGACCTGGGATCCAGCAGCCCTGACCCTGTCTGTTACTCTCCAAGTGACTTTGGACATATAGTCAATCCTCTCCCTCTGGGCCTCAGTTTCCCCATATGTCAAATCAGGGCCTTGACCTTGAAGGATCTCTAAGATCCCTTCAGAACTCCCAGAAGAAAGATGATTCTGGCATATTGAGAACTCCTAAAATTTCAATCCTCGACCTCAAGTTTATTTTCTGTCTTCTGCCTTACTGCTGGCTGGCTTACTCTTGCTGTAATTTATTTAACTGAGCCGTGCTGAGCAGTTTAGAACTGAGTTTGCATGAATCACTGTCCATAAAATCGAGTTAAGTGGATTTCATTCCACACGCCACACCTGTGTATATACACAGGGAGAAGAAGCTGGATTTTCTTGGCTCTTCCAGCCCACTGTTAGAATTGCTTCTTTACAGATACAGCATTCACCCAGTATTTATAGTCCATTGTTATAACAGCCTCCTTTGGAGAGCTGAAAGTAAAGTGTTGGATGCAATTTTTCCTACAGATCATTTTATATAGCTGTCCTGTTTCTCTATCTAGCTGGAAAAGCTGACATTGATTTTCTCTATTTTATCGCAGTTGGCAAATATCAGATTCAACTTCATTCAACAAATTTTCAACAAATCTTTATTGAGTGTTTTGTGAAGTCATACTGAGCTAGGTATAGGGGTGGAGGTTAAGGGAAAGTATCATACTCTTCAAAGACCCTACAAGCGGTGTGAAGTGTTAAGTAACAACTCAAATATTAAATAAACAACACAAGAGAATGTAGCTAGGCAGAAAATGGGAAATTTAGTGTGTTTGGTGGAAGGAGAAACCAACCAAAGTGTGTGATCTGGGGAGGATTATGGAGAGTCTGGGAGTGATGTTGAGCTTGTGAGGCTGATTTCTGTTTGCACCACTGCCCACATCTCGCCTCTCCCCATCCCCATCTGATATAACCTGCACAAGAATCATTTCAGTTCACTATTTTGTAAAAGGATATGATCAGAAAAAAAGAGTTGGAGTAAAGATGAGCATTTCTAGGAAGAAATGCCCAAAGGGTCTGCTCTGATGCTTGTGAAAATATATTTTGGAGCCAGAGTGAGGGATTATAAAGGGATTTATTTCATTTTGTAACCCAGCCAAAAGCTCAGGCAGACTATGACTAAAATGGTGGTTTGAGGGACTGGCCGTATGGATCTTTGTTTTTATTTTCTATCCTGTTAAAAAATGTGCAATCTTTACTCTGCCACAGAAGAAACATTGCATGGTTTTTCTGGCTGTTTTCAAGTGTTTTGAAAATTCTATTCCATTTACCCTTTCTGGGACTCTGGGAGACATACTAGGGGGTCAGGGAGGGGCATGGTGGGGACTCACCCCTCCACTGATGCTATTTTTATGGACATAGAGTCCTTTTGAGAAAATTGAGTTGCTTTAAAAGACTTTAAGTTTTGGATGCAACTGTGTTTGTATCCAGGACACAAGCAAAACTTGATTTGCTTAATAGATTCTGTGGGTTGTGCTGTGTTGGGACAAGATAGGCCCACATTTTCCCAGCAACCATTTGGGAAGCTTTAATAACCACATGGTGCTTTAGGCTGGGTGGTCTCTGCCTCTAAAGCCCCTGGATAGCACCACCTCTGCCCTGGAGGAGCAATGATTCAGTAAGCAATGCTGTCCAACAGAAATATAATGTGAGTTACACATGCAATATAAAAACTTCTAGTAGCCACGTAAAAAAGTAAAAAGAAACAGGCAGGATTAGTTTTAACCATATATTTATTTGACTCGATATATGTAAAATATTATTTCAGTACTCAATCAATATAAAATGGTAAATGAGCTATTTTGCATTCTTTTTTTCATATTCGGTCTCCAAAGTCTGATGTGTATTTTACACTATAGCATATCTCAATTCAGACTAGCCACATCTTAAGTGCTTCATAGCTACATGTGGCTAGTGACCACCGTATTAGACAGCACAGGTCTAGAGTTCTCAACCGGTCCTTCCCTATCCCTTGGATCCCTGGATGGTCTCCTGTTTTAACCTTTATTGGCAACAAAGAGCCCAACCCTTTGGATTTGACTAGAAATAGCTCACAACTTAATCCTCCAGCGATATAATTGTCTTCGTTACTCCCAGTGATGGAGTCTGGTGAATTTCCAGGGCCTTCCCTTATGGCACCATCAGTACCCACCCCTGTTTATGCCACATTTACACCTTGTCTGTTCATTCCTCTAGCTCTTGCTAACCATTAATCTGCTTTCTGTCTCTGTGGATTTGCCTATTCTAGATATTTCATATAAATGGAATCATGCGGTATGTGACATTTTGTCTCTGGCTTGTGAGACTTAGCATAATGTTTTCAAGGTTCATCCACGCCGTGGCACCTATCAGTACTTTATTCCTTTTTATTGAGGAATAATATTTCATTTTACGGACACACCACATTTTGTTTATTCATCTGTGGATGGACATTCAGATTGTTTCTACCTTTGGGCTATTGTGAATAGTGATGCTATGAACATTGGTGTACAAGTTTTGTTTGAATACCTGTTTTAACTTCTTTGGGGCATATACCTGCTAGTAGACTGAGTGGGTCATATGTTAATTCTATGTTTAACTGTTTGACGACTGGCCAGGCCAATCTGTTTTCCTGAGTGACTGAACCATTTTACATTTCCACCAGCAATGCATGGGGGGTTCAACCAATTTCATCACATCTTTGCTGACTCTTTGGTTTCTATTTCTTGTTTTGTTTTTTTAAGTGTTAATTATAGCTACCCCAGTGAATATGAAGTGGTATCTTATTGTGTGTCTTTTAATGCTTTTTTAAGTTTTTTATTTTATTTTATATTATACTTTAAGTTCTGGGATACATTGCAGAACGTGCAGGTTTGTTACATAGGTATACACGTGCCATGGTGGTTTGCTGCACCCATCAACCCATCATCTACATTAGGTATTTCTCCTAATGCTCTCCCTTCCCTTGCCCCCCATGCCCTGACAGGCCCCCGTGTGTGATGTTCCCCTCCCTGTGTCCATGTGTTCTCATTGTTCAACACCCACTTATGAGTGAGAGAACATATTGTGCTTTTTTTAATTGGTAAACTTAATTTTTTTAGAGCAGTTTTAGTTTTACATAAAAATTGTGTGGAAAGTACAGAGAGTTCCCAAATAGCCCCTGTCCCCCCACATGCACAACCTCTCCACTGTTGACATATGCACCAAAAGTGGTACATTTGTTGCACTTGATGAACCTACATTGACACAGCATAATCAACCAAAGCCCATAGTTTACATTCAGGTTCAGTCTCGGTGTGGGATATTCTATGAGTTTTGACAAATATACAATAATTTGTATCCATCATTGTAGTATCATACAGAATAGTTTCACTGCCTTAAGAATCGTCTGTGCTCTGCATCATTGTGGTTTTGATTTGCATTTCCCTAATGACTAATGGCCTTCAGCATATGTCTAGCGGTTTTTAAATAGTGCCTTGAGAAGCCCCCTGAGGGGCCACTGTGGAAAGGAAGAGACAGCTGAGCGGCAGCAATGGTGTTCAAGACTCCCACCCACTCCCCTACCACAGTCACGCCACTTGCATCTATTTGACATGTTTGACTTCTCATGAAATATTCCATTTGAGTAAACGGTTCTGAGGCTTTCATAAGTTTGGCAGTCACTTCGTTGGGCTTGTGTTTTCCACATCTTCACTTGGCTAGTGAGATTGGAAACTTCCAGCACCAAGAGTGGAACCCTATTTTACTGACTTTTGGTCAGTAAATAAATAAATAAAGAGAATGGTTCCATTCTCTTCCAACTATACCACCCTGTCAGTAAAAACAACAACAATAATGACAATTACCATGTATTAAATGCTTATCTTATGGCAGGCACTGTGGTAAGCACTGTCGTGTAACCCTCTCATAACATTGTGAGGGCCATGCATTTTGAGACACAAATCACATTTAGAAATCTTCACCATAGGCTGAGCACGGTAGTTCATGCCTGTCGTCCCAGCACTTTGGGAGGCCGAGGCAGGCAGATTGCTTGAGCTCAGGAGTTCAAGACCACCCTGGGCAACATGGTGAAACCCCATCTCTACAAGAAATACAAAAATTAGCTGGGAATAGTGGTATGTGCCTATAGTCCCAGCTACTCTGGAGGCTGAGGTGGGAGGATCACTTAAGCTTGGAAGGTTGAGGCTGCAGTGAGCCAAGATCACACCACTGCACTCCAGCCTGGGTGATAGAGTGAGACCCTGTTTCAAAAAGAAAAATCTTCACCATCACCTGCAAGACCCCTCTCCAACCTCATGCTGCTCCTCTTCCACTCAATGACTCTACCCCAGCTCCACGACATTCCTGCTGTCCCTTGTGAAGACCCGCATGTTCCCAATCTCGAGACCTTCTCATCACTCGGCTCTCCTGTCCTCCTTCACGATAAACCTTTATTTTGTATAGTTTTCATGGATCTTTCAATAATAGATTATTGAGTTTTCTCAAAAGCACCTGCAGTAGGAATTTATACCTTCTTTTGAAATTAAGAATGCCGAGTCTTGGCTAAGTAAAATCAATTGCTCAAGGTCACACATTCCCACATTTATATGCTCATTCATTTTTTTGAAAAAAATGTTTTTAAACCTATATTTTGTGCCAGGAACTTAGATAGGTGTTATGTGGTATAAGAAGATAAAATATTAAGCAAACAAACAAACAAAAATACCCTGTCCTCAAGGAACTTACAGATTAATAAGACAGGTGAGATAGGAACATAAATATCTATAATACAAGGTAATAATTTGAAGTGCTACATACAATAATCATGCACATGTGCAAAGATTCCATTAGAAGTAGATTCAGTTGCATACCAAGGAAAATTCCAGTAACAGAGGCTTAAGTAAGAGAGACATCTATTGCTTTGTCACATAAAGGAGGTCCAGGGGTAAACATCCTGACTCTGGGGACGTCAGAGATCCAAGCTCTTTCTTTCCTTTGTTCAATCACCTTGAGCAGAAGAAAGTGGAATGTGCAGAATGGAAGTGTGGTTTCCATTTGAATGGTTCAAGATGGCACTGGACCCCTAGCCACTCTGAGTGCATTCCCAGCAGTAGAAGGAGGAAGGGGAGGGCAAAAACAGAGCACTTCCTGGCTGAGTCAGTTCTCTCTGAGCAGCCTTCCTTGAGGTCCCACTTACATTTCTACTTAGTTTTCACTGGCTGATATATTCACCCGGCCTCAGTAAATTGCAAAAGAAGCTGGGAAATGAAATTTTTTTAGCTTATCTTTTGTCACGCCAAGTAAAATTGGGGTCTCATTCCAAAGAATAAGAGGAGAATGGATATTTGAAGACACTGAGCTGTCTATCATAGACATTTATTTGAAGCACTTTTTAATGTTAAAAATGTGGAAATAACATAAATATCTAAAATAATGATTGGCTCCATAAATTAATTGATTTATTAATATCATGCATGCTTAAATATTACATTTTAGAAGAACATTTAATGACATAGGAAATGTTTATGATACTATGTTAAGTGAAAATAATAATTACTACTATTCTAGGAAAACAATTAAGATATTATGTAAGAACCATAAAAAAGGAGCAGCTACATCTTGATATAAAAAATTTATAGTACTGTGGTTATCTTTTTTTTCTTTTTTTTTTCAGACAGAGTCTCACTCTGTTTCCCAGGCTGCAGTGCAGTGGCATGATTTCAGCTCACTGCAACCTCTGCCTCCCAGGTTCAAGTGATTCTCTTGCCGTAGCCTCCCAAGTAGCTGGGATTACAGGCACCTACCACCACACCCAGCTAATTTTTGTATTTTTAGTAGAGATGGGGTTTTGTCATGTTGGCCAGGCTGGTCTCCAACTCCTGACCTCACGTGATCCACCTGCCTCGGCCTTTCAAAGTGCTGGGATTACAGGCGTGAGCCACTGTGCCCAGCCAGTTGTGGTTATCTTTAAAAAAAGAGTTCTTGGCCGGGCATGGTGGCTCACTCCTGTAATCTCAGAACTTTGGGAGGGAGAGGTGGGCGGATCACCAGGTCAGGAGTTCAAGACCAGCCTGGCCAACATAGTGAAACCCCATCTCTACTAAAAATACCAAAAATTAGCTTGGCATGGTGGCAGGTGCCTGTAATCCTAGCTACTTGGCAGGCTGAGGCAGGAGAATCGCTTGAACTGGGAGGCGGAGGTTGCAGTGAGCTGAGGTTGTGCTGCTACACACCAGCCCCTGCGACAGTGCGAGACTCCGTCTCAAAAAAAAAAAGAGTTCTTATCATTTACAGATATATTTATGGATGAAGTCATATGATGTCTGGAATTTGCTCTATAGTGGAAGAGAAAGAGTGAGGGAGGGGAGTATAGGTGAAACCAGAATGGCCATCTGTTGATAATTATTGAAGCTGTGAATGGATAAATGGAAATTTATGGTCTTATTTTCTTTTCTTTTATACATGTCTGAAAATTTTCATAAGAAAAGATTTTTTAAAAAATGGATTAAGTACCAATCACTCATCCTCTGTCTCATTTTTAAATGGACTAATAACACCTATCACACAGGAAGAGTGGAGATTAAGCAAAATGATAGGGTATATGAAAATACTTTGAGCTGAATAAAGGTGGTCAGAAATGCCTGTTACTCCCATCAGGAGGAGGCTGGCATAAAGCAAGATTAGGGTGAGAAGCCAGGATCTCTGACTCTTTACTCTGGGGTCTTGCACTCCCCACCTTGCCTTCCCTCCTCATTCCCCCAAGGGTGGCAGGGAGTGCCAGGGTGGCTGGATGCAATGCACAGCCAATGGTGAGGCAGGTTCCATTATCAGGCCTCTGACGCCACCCCTACAGGTACTGAATAGGCTACTGTATGCACACAGGCTGCCTTCACTGCAGCAGGCTGGGTCACAGTCAAGATGCTCCATTAACTGGCTATGTGGTCTCAGGCAAGTGAGAGCTTCAGTGCCCCTTCTATTCAAGGAAAGGATTAGATCCATTGGTTTCCAAAGAATCTTTCAACACTGATCTTCTCAAGGAACCCAGTTCTTTGGTTCTAGGACACTCTGCCCTGGATGTTTTTAGAAGATAAATATTAATAATATTAGTAAGAACATCTAACATTTATTGAGTGCTAACTATTAATAAGGCATAAGACTAAGTACTTTGTAAGCTTTAATTTATTTAATTCTTACAACATTTATGAGGTAGGCTGTATTAGTCTGTTTTCATGCTGCTGATAAAGACATACCTGAGACTGGGCAATTTACAAAAGAAAGAGGTTTAATGGATTCACAGTTCCACGTGGCTGGGGAGGTTTCACAATCGTGGAGGAAGGTGAAAGGCAGGTCTCACATGGCAGCAGACAAGAGAAGAGAGCTTGTGCAGGGAAACTCCCCTTTATAAAACAATCAGATCTGATGAGACTTATTCACTATCACAAGAATAGCATGGGAAAGACCCACCCCCATGATTCATTTACTCCCACTGGGTCCCTCCCACAACACATGGGAATTGTGGGAGCTACAATTCAAGATGAGATTTGGTGGGGACACAGCCAAACCATATCACAGCTCTACTATTAGCTCCCATTTACACATGAAAGATAGGCTCAGAAAGGGTAAACTGATCAAGGTCACAGAGCTGGGTTTCAAACTCAAGCAGTCTGGCTCCAGAGTCCAACAGGCAGGAGAAAGTAGTAGACTGGATGGCATAACCGCAGCCCTGTTCAGAAGGCTAGATCCATCTGACTGTTCCCACACTAAATTCTGAAGTCACTGACAAAGCTCTGAGTCTGTGAAACTCAGGAAAGAAGACCCCAGTACTTCACCCAAGGAAAGAGAAGCCATTCTAGACATTCATTGTGCAGATTAGAAGGAATGAGCTTTCAATGCCCTACTTGAGTTCGGGAGACACTAGACTCATGATCAGTGGCATGGACCAGTTTGGTCTTCTGTGCTCTTTACAGCTGTTCTTTTGATTAGTCCATGCCTGTGGCATGCCAGTCATCAAATATTTCTAATGTCACCCTGGATAGAAAGAAGAATGCCTTGTTTGTAAGGAGTTAGAAGTGGACAATCTTCTCAGAGGAGGCTGGGGATATTCTTAGAAAACAATAGCTCCCTGGCTTGGGCAGATAAACAGGCTATGTGCTTGATGGTCCTTCAAAGTCCTGCGTGGACCCCAAGATCTCATAAATACTCATATATTCTGACAAATTGGCTGCTCTCGTTTGGAAAAAAAAATAACTCTTAACATCAGAAGTGTTCCTTAGTAGAAACATGTGTTTGCCAGTCCTGCTTCACCACTCCCTTCCTCAGTAACTCCCCACCTTGCTATTCTTCTCTTCCCAGTTACATTCTTGGTGAGACTTTCCATCAGGCACATCTCCCCTGGGGCCAAGGGAAGGCCATGACTGGAACCCAGTGAGGCTGCTCAGATATTTACTTGGAATACGAATCTTGAATCAAAGGACACAAAGAGAGAAAGCAGCGCAGATACATCGCTAAACAGCACCTGTGAGAAAGCAGCCCTGGTTGCTAATATAAGACCCAGCTATTTGCCTTTTTTCTTCAATTACACCCTATAGAGTGGAATTATTTTTATTTTCTAAAGTTATCCAGAGTCTATTTCTGTTTTCTGCAATCCAAAACCCCCCAACTCACACAGGGTTCAATATCTAATGTCAGTGTTTTTTTCTTAGAAGCTTTTAATCCTAAAAGACAGATCTTTCCTTCCGGGCCCAGCCTCCTCCAACCCCAGGACCTAAGTCCTTTCTCTTCCATTTCCTTCCAGAGCTTCCTGAGCCAGGGCGGAAAAGGGCTCTTGTCAATGTGCTAAGCTTTACCTTGAGGGATGAGTGAAGACACCCTTTAAATTACCTATAAAACTCTTTGATTCACTCAGCAGAGGTTGCCATGGGCAATTTGCTAAGCTTATTGATTATTTTCTGTTTAAATTAAAGTTTGATGTCCCGGAACAGGCTGTGCAGTGCATGGAGTTAATGGAAAAGGTTGAGATCCAGGGGAGAGACACTCGCTGTGGAAATGGAGGGTATTCAAGGGGAAAACAGGGAGTCTATGAAGAGGAGATTGTCAGCACCAAGTTGTGGTAAATATGATGGCGATAAAAAAGATAGAGAATGGAATTCTTTTATGGAGAAGGGCAGCTTCCCAGACATTTAAAGCCTCAGGGAGACAGTGGAAAAAAATGTATTCATTCCACAAATATTTGTTGAATGCCTATTATATGTCAGACACTGTGCTGGGCACTGGGGAACAATAATGAAGGCACCATCGTTGAGTCTCATCTCTAAATCAGTGGTTCTCAAAGTGTAGTCCCTGGTGCCGCTGAATCCCCATTGCCTTGGGCGGATGTTCAGGCCCCACCCCAGACCTACTGAATCAAACTCTGGAAGAGAGGCTCAGTCCCTTCCAGAGGAACCTGGTGCATGCTATAGTTTGAGAACCACTGCTCTAGATCTTAAGCCTCTGAGGAGTAAACCCAGGCTCCTGAGAACCAGGAGCTCAGTTTGAGTCAGTGTCATTATCACAAACATCTGTTGAGCATTTATCATTGCCAGGTATTATGCTAAGCATGACATGGGTTCTTTCTTTCTTTCTTTTCTTTTTTTTTTTTTTTTGTGACAGAGTCTTATTCTGTTGCCCAGGCTGGAGTGCAGTGGCATGATCTCGGCTCACTGCAACCTCCACTTCCCACGTTCAAGTGATTCTCCTGCCTCAGCCTCCCAGGTGGCTAGGATTACAAGCGCCCACCATGACGCCCAGCTAATTTTTTGTATTTTTGGTAGAGACAGGGGTTTCACCATGTTGGCCAGGCTGGTCTCAAATTCCTGACCTCAGGTGATCTGCCCGCCTCGGCCTCCCAAAGTGCTGGGATTACAGGCGAGAGCCACCGCACCCGGCCCAACGTGGGTTATTTCATTGCATCCTTACAACAGCCTTTCAGATGGAGGATGAAATGGAGGCACGCTGGAAGCAGGCAGGGTAGGTAGAATTCAAACACAAGAGTTTAAATGTTCTGTCTACCGTCTCTCAAACACCAACCTCCCACAAGTTCTGTGACTCTTTCTGCCCTGGTTAAAGCTGACCTTCAGATTGACACAGAACCATGGTTTCCCCCAGATGAGCTATATTGTGAGGCTGGATTTATTTATGTATTTATTGAGACAGGGTCTCATTCCTGTTGCCCAGGCTGGAGTGCAGTGGTGCAATCACAGCTTACTGTAACCTTGACTTCCCCAGGTTCAGGTGATCCTCCCACCTCAGCCTCCTGAGTGGCTGGGACTTGACAGGTATTTGCCACCACACCTGGCTTATTTTTTATATTTTTTGTAGAGACAGGGTTTTGCCAAGTTGCCTAGGCTGGTCTTGAACTCCTGGGCTCAGGTGATCCACCCATATTGGCCTCCCAAAGTGCTAGGATTACAGATGTGAGCCACTGTGCCTGGCAAGGTTGGGCTTTAGATGCTTGAGGAAGAAGAGGAAGTAAAAGGGCAGGAAGTGTAGAATAGACTAGGAAGGAGACAGAGGAAACATTGGCGGTGAGAAGGCAGGCCAACAGTTCCACCTGCCCAGTTATCTTCATCTTTATGGGAAGCTAGAATTCAAAATCACCATACACTGATTAGGTATGGAAAAATCTCATCAATTCAGTGAAAAAGGGTTTTCACATCCTAATGCCTAAATGTCAAGCCCTTTAAATCTTCCACTTGCAGTGTGTATCAGTTTTGTATTGCTGCAGTAACAAAATCAGTATTCATTTGCCATGGCTGTTGTAACAAATTACCATAAACTTAGTGGCTTAAAACATTAAGTTTTATTCTCTTATAGTTCTGGAGGTCAGAAGTCTAAAATTAAGGTGTTGGCAGCACTGCATTTCTTCTGAAGACTTCAGGGGAAAATCTATCTCCTGTTTTCCAGCTTGCATTTTCCAGAGGCTTCTTGCATTCCTTGGCTTGTGGCCCATTCTTCCATCTTTAAAGCCAGCAGCTTCTTCTCTCCTATCTGACATATGCTTCTGTTCTTACAGCTTTCTCTACTCATAGACTTCCGTCTCCCTCTTATAGGGACCCTCGTGATTACATTGGACCCAACTAAATGCTCCAGGAGAAACTTCCCATCTCCAGATCTTAATTTAATCACACCACCAAGGTTGTTTTGCATCTAAGGTAACAAATGTATAGCTTCTGGGGATTAGCAGGTAAACATTTTTTTTTTTTTTGAGACAGAGTCTTGCTCTGTTGCCCAGGCTGGAGTGCAGTGGCACGATCTCGGCTCACTGCAAGCTCTGCCTCCTGGGTTCACACAATTCTTCTGCCTCAGCCTCCCGAGTAGCTGGGACTACAGGTGCCTGCCACCTCGCCCAGCTAATTTTTTTGAATTTTTTAGTAGAGACAGGGTTTCACCGTGTTAGCCAGGATGGTCTCGATCTCCTGACCTCGTGATCCTCCCGCCTTGGCCTCCCAAAGTGCTGGGATTACAGGCGTGAGCAACCACACCCGGCCGCAGGTACACATCTTTGGGAAGGGTAGCACTATTCTGTTTGTCATACTCTTCTGTCCTTAGGAAAGTCATTTTTCTTTGGGAAAGCTTCCATTTCTCAAAAAAAAAAAAAAAAGTTGGGGGGGATTAGAATACTTCTTGGTCCTAATCTTATAGGAATATGTACATCATTTCAATTACAGATGTAAACATTATTGTTGCCTCAGTGTCCTCATCTGACAAATGGGATAAGAATGATGTTTCTTCCTCATTCGGTTCAAAATCTGTATTGCTTACCTACTCTGTGCAATGTTGTGTTCATGTTCCATTGGAAAGGCCCCAACACAGTGCTACAGAAAAAAGAAACCACTCAGCAAAAGGTAGCTGTATAAGTTAGATGTTATAGCCTTTACTATGTGTCAGCAACAGACAGAGATGAGGCCAATTCTCTTGAGTAACCAACCATCTGATGACTCATATCCTCATGCAATGTTTGGAAGAGAAGCAATAAGCTCAGGTCTCAAGATGCTTTAGTGATCATGAACTTGAGGGCCTGTCCACCGAGCTGAGGTGTCAAAATGAGCCTCAGTATTTCCCGTGGTAGGTGACAGGCTGAGGGCTGTTACCACCAGAGGCTGTTGCTGCCATTCGCCTGGAACCACGTTTGTTGATGATCAGGGGAACAAAAAGCAGCAGCCGTGTCCACCAGAAGAGAGACATTAAAGTTGATTAAGTGAGTGGGCCAATTAGTGTCTGGCTTCATGCAGTGTGGAGTTAATTAGCCTCTACAAAACAACAACAGCTGCCTTGATGATAGGGCAGGAGGCCCAGCAGAGAGGAGCCACGGGAAGAGAAGTGAGAGACCTAGTGCTTAATAACTTGGCTGCAGTGGGCCCTGCCCCACTAAAATGTAGAACAAAGCCCAGGGCAAACTTGCTTGCCTGCTTCCAGACCGTGCATGGGGTGGAGAGCCACAGTCTCCGCCCCTTAGGAAGAGGCCAAACTCAGACCTCAGACTTACATTTCTTTTTGAGACTAAGTCTAGCACAGCTTAGTTTGCATTCTAACAAAAATCGCTGCTCTACACGTCATCTTGATCCTTAACTCCCTAATTCACAGTTTCCTAATGGTGATATTTTTTCCTTATTACAAAAGTAATACATACTTATTGGGCGGCATTTGGAAAGTACAGAAAAATACCTAGAAAAAATAATCCCTTGATCTTGAAATAGATTCTTTCATTCATTAATCATTTATTGTTTACCTACTAAATACCACTGCTGTTCAAGGTGTTCAGAAAAAGCATATATCAGTTTAGTTTTTTCTCCATGCAAATATATATGCTGTTTTACAAATTGAACTCACTGTGCATGATCTTTATCCCCTTTTTAGCAATGCGTCACCATTTTTCCTATCCTGTTTTAAAATATTTTTTTAACTACTTAGCCTCTGTGGTTCCGCTAATTACATATCATTGTATTGCGCATTTACTTATGCCTTCTGCCTCCTCTTCTAACAAAGTTATTCAGGGTAGAGACAATACCTTTTTACCACTATATCCCCCATAGCTCAGAGCCTAGATCAAAGCCGAGCATGTGGTGGGCACTCATTAAAAATGCGATAAATGAGTAAGTAAATGAGTGAACGAATTTAGCCAGTCCTTTCTTGTGGGCCACTAAGGTTGTTTCCACTTCTTTACCATTGACAAAAGCTGTTGTACCAATTAAGACTGGGTTCAAATACAAGTGACAGAAACTCCTCCAAAGCAGTGGCTTAGACAAGATAGAAGTTTCTTTTCTTTTCTTTTTCATTTTTTTTTAACAAAAGCCAGGAAATTAAGGCCAGGTGCCATGGTTCATGCCTATAATCCCAGCCCTTTGGGAGGCTGAGGCAGGAGGATTGCTTGCATCCAGTCTGGGCAACATAGTGAGACCTTGTCTCTACAAAAAAAAAATTATTTGGGCATGGTGGTGCATGCCTATAGTCCCAGCTCCCTGGGAGGCTGAGGTGGGAGGATTGCTCGAAGCTGGGAAGTTGAAGCTGCAGTGAGCTGAGATCGCGCCACTGCACTCAGGCCTTGGTGACAGAGTGAGACCCTGTCTAGAAAAAAAAAAAAAGGCAGAAAATTAGTCCAGAACTTGTATGATGCTTTGCTATTCATTGGTGTGGAAGCTAAAGCTTCCAAGCAACACAGAAGGGAAAGGAGAAGAACATGGACCTTTCCTAGAAGTTCCAGATACCACTTCTGCTTGCATTCTTATTAATGAGGATTTAGTCACATGACTGTATTAACTGCAAGGGAGTCTGGGAAATGTGGTCTTAATTATGCAGCTAATACCCAGAGCTACTGTAAATTAGGAAGAAGGGGAAGAAAACTGGGGGATCATAGCTGGCATGGCTCTTTGACCCCTGGGTTGACCCCAACCTCTAGCTAGTCCTTCTGTAATGCAACCTTTAGTTTCTCTAGATGTGGGGGTCTGGATATCTGTCAGGTCAGCCTGGCTTATTGGCTTCAGGCCTGGGACCAGTGTACTGGAAGGGTTTTAGTGCCTTCATCTCCCTGATGTAAACTTCATCTTGCCAGTTGACTTAGTCATCGCCAAAGATTGACTCAATAAAGATGCCCCATTTCCCAGAGGATGGTTTTCTAATTAGTGTGAAGAGAAAGTTCCAGCTGTGAGGACAGGAATCCGAGTTTCTGAAATGCAATGATTATTAGTAACAATCAATCAACCAGCTTCACAGGACAATGGAGAAAAAGCCAGCTCTCAAGGATGCTATGTGGAGCAAGGATGATGGCTGCCTGGAACAGGAGGCAGTGTGGCTCAACTGCAATGTGGCCAAGCCCCTGAGACAGAGAGACTTTGTAACAAGGTTTTACTGCCTGCAGGAAAAATCTTGCCAAAACGCATTCGGGAACGTGCGGGGAGACGTGTATTCATTATTATGCCCCTAGCAGCTATCGCAGGAAACCATCTGGGCTCAGTTGGCCTATAAATTTGCAACTTGCAGTTGGGTGGGCTACAGGGAATCGGCCAAGCAGGAAGTCAAGGTGTGAAGTGGATCTGGCAGGTTCTATACACAGGGCTAGCTCAGAAAGTTGCCACTCCTCGCAGTTATTTTTCCTTTTAATTTTTTATTGTGAAAAAATCGCACATAGAGAAAAGTGCATAAAACATAAATGTACACTTTAACAAATTATCATAAAGTGAATACAGATGCTATAATCACCCGGGTCAAGAAATAGGACATTGTCAGCTCACTAGAAGCGTTGTATGTGCCCATTTAAACACAACACCCCTTTTCCTCCCAAAGATCACAATCCTGATTTTAAGTATAACTTCCTTGCCTCATTTGACCGTTTTGCCATTTAAGTGCTCACTCCAAAACAATAGTGTCTATTTTTAAACTTTATAGTGTTGTACAGAATCATAGAGTTCATATTCTTTTGTGTCTGGATTTGTTTATTGATTTATTGATTTTTTTAAGAGGCAGGGTCTTGCTCTATTGCCCAGGCTGGAGTGCAGTAGTGTGACCATAGCTCCCTGCAACCTTGAAATCCTGGGCTCAAGTGATCTTCCTACCTCAGTCTCCTGAGGAGCTGGGACTCCAGGTGTGTGCCACCACATCTGGCTATTTTTAAATTTTTTGGTAGAGATAGGGTCTTGCTGTGTTGCCCTAGGCTGGACTTGGACTTCTGGCCTCAAGTGATCCTCCTGCCTCAGCCTCCTGAATGGATTTTCTTTTGTGCTCAACATTCTTTAAAAGGTTTATCCATATTGCATAATATGAGCATAAAGCCTACTTTGTGTATTTTCATTACTGAATATTATTTGGTTTACCTATTTTACTGCTTTTAGACATTTTACTGTTCCTGGACATTTGGGTGGTTTTCAGTCTGGGTTTATCACAAATAATGCTGCTAGGAACATTGTTGTACATACAGGCTTTTGCACATATGTATGTTTGAGAACCACATCTTTAATTCTCAAACTTCAGTGTGCATAAAAATAGCTGGTGAGCTTGCAAAGATAGAGATTCCTTTTTTTTTTTTTTCCCTAGTAATCCTGATTGAGTAAGTCTAGGGTGGGGCCCCTAAGTTTTCATTTCCAACAAATTGTTACTGAGCTACTGAACCCTGGACCACGCCTTGAGTAACGTTACAGAGCAGGGGTTGGCAAACTACCTCCCATAACCCAGAATGGGCCCACTACCTCTTTTGTACAGTCTATGCACTAAACATGATTTTTACATTTTTTAATGGTTGGAAAAATCCAAAGAAGGTACATTATATGAAATTAATTATATAAAATTCAGGGCTGGGCACAGTGGTTCACACCTGTAATCCCAGCACTTTGGGAGGCTGAGAGGGGAGGATCACTTTAGTCCAAGAGTTTGAAACTAGCCTGGGCAACATAATAAGACCCCCATCTCTACAAAAAGATGTTTTTAAAAAGTAGCTGGGGTGGTGGTGTGTGCCTGTAGTGCCAGCTACTCAGGAGGCTGAGGTGGGAGGATCACTTGAGGCCAGGAGGTCAAGGCTACAGTGAGCCGTGCTTGCGCCACTGCACCCCAGCCTGGATGACAGAGTGAGACCCTGTCTCAAAATAACAATAAAAATTTAAAAAATCTCAAATTTTGGTGTCCATAAATAAAGTTTTAGTGCACACAGCCACGCCAGTTTCTTTCTGCATTGCCTGTGGCCACTTTCATGCTCAGCAGAGCTGAGTAGTTGCAACAGAGACCACATAGCCTGCAAAGCCTAAAATACTGACTTTTTAATCTTTTACAGAAAAAGTTTTCTAATGCTTGATTTAGAATATATGCTTTTGAGTTGGGATTACTGTGTAATAGGATAGGCATTTCTAACAGTTTTAGTAGATGACGTCAGTTCTTCAAAGTGGCTGTGCCACTCTGCATTCCCACTGGCAGTGAATGAAAGTTCCTATTGCTTCACGTTCTTGCCAACACTTGGTTCTGTCAGATTTTAGACCGGGTGTGGTGGCTCATGCCTGTAATCCCAGCACTTTATTTATTTTTATTTTATTATGATTATTAATGTTATTTATTTATTTATTTATTTTGAGATGGAGTTATGCTCTTGTTGCCCAGGCTGGAGTGCAATGGCGTGATCTTGGCTCACTGCAACCTCCACCTCCCAGATTCAAGTGATTCTCCTGCCTCAGCCTCCCGAGTAGCTAGGATTACAGGCACATGCCACTGCGCCCAGCTAATTTTGTATTTTTAGTAGAGATAGGGTTTCACCATGTTGGCCAGGCTGGTCTCAAACTCCTGACCTCAGGTGATCCATCTGCCTCAGCCTCCCAAAGTGCTGGGATTACAGGCTTGAGCCAGCATTATTTATAATAAGGGACATTGAAAACAAATGTCAGGCAATAGAGGAATGGATAAGAAAATTATGGTTATGTTCGGATGATAAGATACAGTACAGTTATGAAAAGAAAAATTACAGCAATATGAATCAATGATTTTAATATAATTTTAAGTGAAAAAGAATGGAGTGCAATGCTACAGAAAAAAATTATATATGCGGGAAAAAATAGATTCATTGGAAAAAAGTACTGGAAGGAATATATTGTAATGGTAACAGTTGTTACGAATATAGGTGATTTTTTCTTTTCTTTGGTTTTCCAAACTTTCAGTTCTGTGTTTATGTAAGTTTATAGTAAAGACATAAGTAAGAAACCACTTCCTATTGCTGACTGGCTTCTGTTTTTCAAAGTACTTGCCATGCGCCGGTCAATATGCTAAATGCTTTACAAGTGTGATCTCATTTAATCCTCAGAACCCTAATGGGGTAGTGTTTTAGGTTATTATCTTCTTACGAATAAGAGGAGGAGAAGGAAGCTTAGAGAGGGGAAAGAACTTGCCTCAAGGCACACGGTGGGAGGCAGAGTTGGGGCGTGGATGTGAATCCGTCAGGCACCACAGCCTGTGATCTTAACCCCTGTCCCAGCCCGCTACCACTTGCTACAGAACTGTGGGGTCTTTCCGGGGAAAGTGGGTTCAAGGATGGCTGAAGTGCTATTCTGCCTAGAAGAAAGCAGGTCATTTAGTCTCTAGACCCCTCCAGTCTTCTGACTCTGATTCTCAGCCCCATCCGACACTAACTAGCTGGGTGATCTTAGATAGCAAACCTATTCCTGTAGAACCTCGGCTTCTTCTGTCAAATGCAATAAACAGACCTCTCCTCATAGGTTGTTGCATTGATTAATGAGATGATATACAAACCCACATCCTACAAAAAGGAGACACTTTGTGAATTTATTTTTCTCTACTCAAGGACACAGGAAACTTTAAAAAGCCCCAGCCTTTTCCTGTCACTTGGCCTCTGGTTATTGTCCTGGGTGTAATGGAGTGGAAAACTCTATACACGGCTCCCTCTGACAGTGAATTTCTAATCTCGGAAAACTTAATGGTTTTTGTCAACCTGATTGTCCAGTGAGAGTGGATTAGGAGAATGACTTCCCTTGTCACTAGAAAGTTGACTTGCTTCACAGCATTTTTCCTGATGCCGATGGGAGGCATGATCGATACAACACAGACCTAAATACTTACCTGTGGTTTCGGAAGCTGAGGACAAAGGTTGGGAGTTCCATTTAAGTGCCTTCAGCCATTTCCAACTAAACCCAGGCGTGATGTGCATTAAGCGGTTCAGGCTGGTGACCCGGAGCTCCACGGTCTGAGGGGCAAACCAGAAATCTAGCAGTTGCTTTTTCCTGACCAGCGATGCAGAGGCCTCTTCACTCAGGCTGGATTTGTCTTCTCTGCTCCAGTTTTCCCGTCTGCAGAAGAAAGGCCCATTAGTTACTGTCTGTGCTGCAAGGGAAGGATGGCCTTGCTGGTTTCTATATCAGGACTTACCAGAAACAGTGCATGGGAGCAAAAATGGACAGGGACTACTAATGGAAACTTGGTTCCAAATCCCCTTACACACGGTCAGCCCAAGGCCCAGAGGCCACACGTTGCCTGGGGCAGCTCTTGCACCAGGCTACACTCTGCGGCAGATGGAACTGAGAGACAGACTTCAGTGTCCACCAGAATTAACTCCTGCCACATCCAGGGCAGCCCCCTCTGTCCTGGATGGCAAAACAAAGCCCTATTTTACTTGAAGCACTTAAAATCATGTTGCTTCCTTGGGGAGGTCTTCCCAGGCTTTTTAGGCTAGGTCAGGTCCCCTGCTAGCACTTTCTCTTCACTACAGTCATTATGATTAGAAACAAATGATGATCTATATCCATTAGACCACAAGCTCCATGAAGGCAAGGGTCTTTGCTTGCCTCATTCGCTGCTGATCCAAAGCATATAAACATATTCAGGACCATAGTATGTGCTCCAAAGATATTTGTTGTATGCTTGGTATTAGTCTGTTCTCACATCGTTATAAAGAAATCCTGGAGACTGGGTAATTTATAAAGAAAAGAGGCTTAAATTGGCCCACAGTTCCACAGGCTGTACAGGAAGCATGATGCTGGCCTCTGCCTGGCTTCTGGAGAGGCCTCAGGAAACTTACAATCATGGTGGAAGGCGAAGGGGAAGCAGGCTTGTCTTATGTGGCCAGAGCAGGAGCAAGAGAGGGTGGAGTTCTCACAAGAACTCACTATTGCCACGATAGCACCAAGGTAGACGGTGTTAAGCCATGAGAAACCACCCCCATGATCCAATCACCTCCCACCAGGCCCTACCTCCAGCATTGGGGATTATAATTCGACATGAGATTTGGGTGGGGACACAGATCCAAACCATATCACATATTAATTAATAAACCGATATAATTACTTGTTTATGGTCTATTTGAGTAGAAGCCCTATGGGGGAAGAACTGTGTCTTATTCATCCTGTATCCCTAGGACCCAGACAATGCCTGGCATGTAGAAGATACATCATAAACATTGGAGGAATAGTAAAGTACTTAGAATTTTTATGTTGAATTAATGTAAAATTAATAGTATGAATTTTAGTTATTTAAGTACTAACACTACAATAGTTATTATAGAAAAAGAGAGTAACAGACCCGTCTTCCACTAACGTCACCACTCTTAGACAACTACTTTAGTTATTTTGATGCTTTCTTTTTCAAAGTTTTTCATTTGTGTATTTTACACACAATTTTAATCGGGTTATTTTAAGTACACATGTGCACACGCATGCACACACACACACAGAAACACACATCAACAACTGCCCAGGTGGCAGGGAGTTTTGTGGATTTAATGGCAGGAAGGGAGGCCTAGTTGAATAATGTCTTTCTTATTGTTATAATTAATTATTGGCCCTACAATGGAATTGATAGCATCATGGGAACCGCGACTGAGAAGTATTGCTCTCTAAATGTTCACCCCTGTCAAGGCAAATCTGGCTATGGAAAAAAATGTGCAGGTTAGAAATAATCCACAGGAAAATGCTCAGAAATCAGGGAAATTTGCTATGGCCGCGTCTCAACATAAACCACTTACGTAAACTGCAGTGGGCTTCGTGGTTCAGGATTCATTCCTCAGCCTTTTTTGTTTGGATCATTATGTGGAAATCAATCCGGTTTCTGTCTTTAAGCCCCTAGTGACATGTTGCCAACAGTGACTTCTAGGTGATTATAAAAGTGAGGGAACCACCGTATAATTGAAAAAACAAATCTAATCAAAATTCTGGTCTGCTATATTCAAAACACAATTCTAAAGGCTAGGAGGGAAAGGGTCTACTTCCCATAAGGGGCAGCCTGTGATAGTAGAAAGCCCCTTAGCTGACAAAGAGAACTTGTGCAAACTTCTTGTTGATAAATAAGGTAGGCAGAAAGTTGAGTGGACAAACGACTCATCTATTGGTGGGGGACCACTTCTGGGGTTGGATAGAGGCTCTGTGTTAGTTAGAGGTAAAGAGGTATACTTTGATCTTGCTCTTTTGTCTTTTTTGCCTTTTTCTGACCTGGAATAGAAAACAGGAGTAAGGGGTGAGGAGGGAGCCGATCTGAGGTCATTAACACAGCACTCCTCCAGGAGATGGTTTACATGGCAGGCAGAGGGACCAGGTGTTAGTTCTAGCTCTGCGCTCACTTTCATGTGTGAACCCTTCTCGGTCCTAGGGGTGATGACCTCATGCCACCTTCACAGACTTGTAAGGACTGAATCAGACCCTGGCTATAAAATCACTTTGAAAAGCACATAAGCAAATGTTTTTAAATGAGAAGTGAGGTGCCAGTGTTGCAAGAGGAAGCCATACTATTGAAAAACCCTCATGAGGACTTTTAACATCCAAGCTCCAGCAGCCTTATAGGAGATTCGTAAGTTGAGAGCTCAGGGATTTTTGCATTCTGGAGGCACCAAGAGATAAGGGAGTATGGTTTTTTTTTAAACATACAAAGGAATGCAAAAGTTAACAGGCACTTGATAATAGCTGAGTTTAGTGGGAAAAAACATCAGTATATGTTTCTACTTCCTGAAATTTTCCTTTCTATGATATTTATGTATTTATAAAACAAAAATGGTAAAAGAAGATGGCTAGTCATACAAACATTCTAAGAAAGTCTTCTAAGGCTGAAGAGTGATCTAATAAACAACATATTTTAACAGGCTCCATTTGTTTTTACCTTATGAATTGACTTATCCATTTAATAAATATGTATGAGTATCCACCTAAAGATATAAGAAGGAAATAATTCACTTCTCTAGGGTGGGGATTATACTACCAAATCTATTGGGCATTGCAAAGACGCACAGAAGAGACTAAAATGAAATTGCAGGCTCAAAGTGCCATTCAAATTCAGAAAGGAAACACTGCATGGTGTAGCAGGGACTAATAGTTGCTCACCAAATCCATATTTTCCTCTCCTTCCTGGGCACAAAGATAAACTATATTTCTCAGACTCCGTTCCTTTTTTTTTTTTTTTTTGGTAGATGAGGTCTTGCTCTGTTGCCTAGGCTGGAGTGCAATCATAGCTCACTGCTGCCTCAAGTCATCCTCCTTCCTCAGCCTCCAGAGTCACTGGGATTACAGGTGTGAGCCACCACAGCTTGCTCCGACTCTCTTGCATTTAGCTACAGCTGCGTGACGGAATTCTATCCAATTGCACGAGATTGGAAGTTTTGTTCATCACTTTCAAGTCTGGCCCATAAAGGTTTCCCACACACTGCTCCTTCATGCTCCTTCCCCATCCAACTGGCTGGAATTGAGAGGACCTCACACATCGAAGATGGCAGAGCCTCCCTCTCCCTGGATCTTTAAACAGTTACACAGGAGAAGCCTGCCCTGCCAACTGTTCACCAATCCAGTACTATTAGGGGAACAAGAAGTGAACTTCAAGGATGTGGAGTCATTATATATTTTGAGATCCCTTGTTTAAGCAGCTATTCTAATTTAACTAAGACAGCAACTAATTCTTCAACTTTTACATCTGTAAGATGGAAGGAATGAGTAGTAGTAACATATTTAACAGCAATGGATGCTTTTGCTATTTGTCATAGACAAAAAAGTTCAAAGGGTTTGGGATTCTTTTTATGATTGTTCCAGGGGCTGTCTTCTGGGACAATTGGTAGGATCATCTTTACACTTTTCTTTGCCTTGGTTCTTCCATGGCAAGATAGATAGATAGATAGATAGATAGATAGATAGATAGATAGATAGATAGATAGATAGATAATAGATTTTTTTGAAGGTAAAGTATAACCATTATGCTCTCTAAAATGGCGGCAACCAATTGAACTCCTTCATTGGCAGGTGGAAATATTAAAGCAGGATATAAGGCATCAGGAAAAACCTGGTTTTCTGTATCCCTGGTCATTGCTTTGCCAACTCACCCCTGCCCAGGTATTTATAGTAATGTCAGGCATCTTCAGCCTGAGCCTTATCCAGACACGAGGCCAATGGTATCATGGCTTCATGGTACTACAGGAACTTGCTCTTTATTAATGAGCACATGCGGTCTGGAAATAGGCTATTTTCAGCTGCTTTAGCCTTTGATTAGGATGCTGTTGGTTAACAGTGATAGAAAACTCAAATCAAGCTGATTTAAGCTAACAGAGAATTTATTGATCCATGTAACTGAAAACTCCAGGGTTAGGGGCTGGCTCCAGGCACAGCTGGATTCAAAGGCTCCAACGATGTCATTAGGACTTGGTCTTCCTGGGCCTCTCTTCCTTGCCCTGCTCTATTTCATCCTTCAGTCTTGGCTCCATACAGTGGCAAGATAGCTGCAGCAACATCAGCTACCCAAGGTGACCCTTCTCCGAACCAATCCCAGTGGCCTGGGAGGCACCATGCTTTGATTAGCCAGGCATGCTCACGTGGTCTACTCTGGAAGTTGGATGTGGGAACTCCACCAAGAACACAGGGACTAAGAGTAAGGAAGGAATGGCTTTCCAAGGGACTATCAAGGGGGAGAGATGGGTGCCAAGGAGCCAACCACGCCAAGTACCAAGAGATGAGGGGGTGCTATGTTCAGATTGTAGCTTTGTGCTGCACCTTTACACCTCCCTGCTCTGGTGGTGCTAACCCACCTCCCTGGCCCTTCTAAATCCTGGGAAGGGGGACTCAAGTCCTTATTCAGAATTCCAGCAGCAGGCTATAAATCCTGTCCCACTTGCCTGAGCCCTTTCAGCCCCTTCACTCAAGGCTAGTTTCCAGATTACCCTAACCTGGAGCTGGCGCCATGTCCTGCAGGAGACGGGAGAGGGCAAAGGGCAGCTTCGGGCTCTTAGGTAGAATTTCTTCTTTTTAAATTTTAATTATTATTTTTTTGAGACGGAGTCTTTCTCTGTCTCCCAGGCTGGAGTGCAATGGTGTGATCTTGGCTTATTGCAACCTCCGCCTCCTGGGTTCAAGTGATTCTCCTGCCTCAGCCTCCTGAGTAGCTAGGAGTACAGTCGCACACCACCACGCCTGGCTACTTTTTGTATTTTTAGTAGAGACGGGGTTTCACCATGTTGGCCAGGTTGGTCTTGAACTCCTGACCTACCTTGATCCTCCCGCCTCGGCCTCCCAAAGTTCTGGGATTACTGGTGTGAGCCAAAGAGCCTGGCCTTACGTAGAATTTCTGCCTATGGATCTCACTTTTCTCTGCATTAATACTTACCGCTCTGTTTTCTGACTCTGTTGCCATCGATTCCCCATACAACTTCCTGCCTATTCCATCAGGTTGGGCTCCGTGGTTATTGTCACCTGCCTAAATCGCACTTGGGTTTTACTCACACTCCTTTGGACCTAACTGTCAAGTTCTCAAGAGAGAAGGTCCCATCTCTTTGGTCTTATCGCAGTGAATCCTTACACCACCACCATGAAATGGGCATTATAATTCCTACCTTTTACAGGTAACAGAATAGAATAGAATAGAGGCATGGCAAGCTAAAATAACGAGTCCATGGTTACACATCTAGCAAGGGACAGAACTAGGATTCAAACACAGGCGGTCCGACACTAGGGGCTGTGCTCCTAACTTCTACATGATAGTGCTCAGTTTTAGGGGGAGAGGCTCAGGTCTTACAAAGGGCTTACCCAGAGTTGGGGAACAGTCCCAGGTAGACTATGCCAAACCAAAACAGAACCATCACCAGGAGTTGGCAATGGGTTGTCAGGCTGTCCTAACCTAGAGATTGGGCTCAGCTAATGTCACCAACAGGGAGGAACTCAGATCAGGAACACAAGGGCTCAGAATCCAGTTGCTAAGGTCAGAATAACAAGTGCAGGTGCCCGAATCTGGGGAGGGCAGGGCCGGGGAGAAAGGGGATCTGCCAGGAGGCAATTGACCTGCCCCCTTAAATGCGGATGTCTCCTTCCTCAAGTGCATATCTTGGCTCATGATTCAACCCCTTTATACTCATAGAATCTGGACCTCAAAACATTAAACAGAGATGTTTACTGTGGGTTGGGAAGGGGGACAGAGGTGGAGAGCTAGAGTTCAAAAACCGTATGAAGATGTTTTCTGAGCTGAATACCCCCAGTAGGGCCACACGATGCCCAGGGGACTCACTAGGAGATTTAAGGCACGTACAGAGGTAAGAGAAAATGAGAAACAAGAACATGAAAACTAGAAGAGGAAGGAAGACAAGGCCAAAAAAAGAGAAAACCGAGGCCACTCTAGCGGGAGGTCAGAGACTTGTGCTTTGGCAATTACTGGAGTTGCCCCACAGCGCTGCCCCTCAGAAACCTACACCAGGGTTGGAGGGAGCCAAGGGTGGACAGGCTGTACCTGGTAACTTGTGCTTCCTTCCCCCAGTTTTCCCACTCTCGTTAATGAGTTTTGAGACAAAATGTCTCTCCCCAGGCTAGAAGAGCTTCAGTAACAAGATGTCCAGAGTTAGTTGACACTCAGGTGAAAAGCCTCTTGCAGAAAGGAATTTTTTTTTAATGCCATCATAAAACTTCCCAGCTCACCTAGCCCTGCTGTGGAAATGGTGCCTCCAAGGACAGAGAGGAGATCAGAGCATCTGATCTGAAGCCGAGGCATAAGGGAAAGTTGGGGATACACAATCCTCTCCCAGACAGAATCAAACTTGCCTTTCTGCAACATCCCATTTTGCAAGAAGTGACGGACTGAGAGTAGGAGAGGAAAAGGAGAGTTCAAACAAGGTCACTTGACCCACCTAACCCTGTCCAGAGGAATGAAGCCTGGGAAAGCCTCCCCGAGACCCGTCCTCAATTTCGCCTTGACCTTTTCTGGGTTTATCTGTGTGCAGCAGGGGCAGCTGTCCCGAACAAATCCTCTGCCTAATTTGAGCTCTTCATCCTCCATTCTGTCTCAATTAAACAAACGCGGGTCTGCCAGGCCGTTTCCATAGACCACTCCCTCAAATGAGAGGCATTCCAGCATCTGGGCTCTGGAGTCAGGAAGAGCTCTGTCCAAATGTCACTCTGCCATTTCCTAGCTGAGTCACCCTGGATGACTGCCCATCCCTGTGCCTCTGTTCTCTCAGCAGTGAGTTGGGGAAAATTGTACTCATCTAGAAGGGCTCAGAGAAACAACAGGGAGAGAGTGCTGAAGGCATTGTGATGAAAAATATTGCTGAATTATTAAACATTAAATTATCAAAATTATTAATCACATTAAAATATCGTTACACACTTACCTGACCCAAAGTCTTAATGATAGGGTTCAAGAGACTTTTCCTCCCAGAGGTGCAGCTTTGAGGGGCTTTTGTACACTGGCCCTAGAGACACAGGGGTGAATAAGACAGGTACCAGCTCTCAAAGGCACACAGTGAGCAGGGGCCACAAGACAGCCTAACGCTCGACTAGAATCAATGCTAAACGTACTATGACAGATAAATGTACAGTGTGCTCTCAAGAGATAACAGTGCCCACCTAGGAAACTTAGGGAGTTGGCATTTGATCTGGGCCTGGAAGAGCGAGCTGGATTTGATTGGATGGATTGTTCTTGGCAGAGGAATGACATTTCAGGAAGAGGGAACAGCAGGAGCAAAAAGTATGATGTTTGGATTCCACTCGGGATATTGGGAACACATGAGAAGGACTAGAGAATGCAGTCTGTTATGTGGGATGGCAGGGGAGGAGATGAGAAAGGTAAGCTAGTCAAGTCTCGGAAGTGGCTAATACAACTGAAAGTGGTCCCATAGGACAATGGGAGAACTTTCAGTGATGATGGAAATGTTCTACATCTGCCCGTCCAATATGGTAGCCACTGGCCCCATGTGGCTATTGAGCACTTTATTTATTTATTTATTTTTATTTTTTGAGACAGAGTCTCACTCTGTCACCCAGACTGGAGTGCAGTTGTGCAATCTCGGCTCACTGCAACCTCTGCCTTCCGGGTTCAAGAGATTCTCCTGACTCAGCCTCCTGAGTAGCTGGGATTACAGGCGCACGCCACCATGCCCAGCTAATTTTTGTATTTTTGGTAAAGACGGGGTTTCACCATGTTGGCCAGGCTCGTCTCAAACTCCTGACCTCAAGTGATCTGCCTGCCTCCGCCTCCCAAAGTGTTGGGATTATAGGCATGAGCCATCGTGCCCGGCCGATTGAGGACTTTACAGGAAGCTAGTAAGACTGAGCTGTGAAATTTTTAGTTTTATTTAATTTTAATTAGTTTGAATGTAAATTTCAATAGCCGCATGCAGCTAGTGGCTACTATTCTGGACAGTATAGCCACAGAACTTATGACAATGACTCAAGGCCCTCATCTTGCAGTCCCATCCTCAGCCCATAAAATGGGAGCCCCGCCCAAGCTGCTGCTGTGATTATGAAGCAGGGTAGATGAGTTTTGGGCTGAAATATAATTTATTTCCTGCTTGCTAAGCCACGCACTCTGATGTGGCAGTGTCTGCCCAGAGGAAGAGGCAGCTTTTTCTAATTCTTACAGAGGCATCATGTGGGCTAGCAGTAGCCCTGCTTCCTCTGAAGTTTGTTGCTCAGTGATCTGTCTGCATGTAGAGTCAGGTTTCCTTTCATCTCCTGCTTCCCGGAGTCACTGGGCCAGGTAAGCACGCCTGGAACATGGCCCAGGTGGGATGTGCTGGGCACTGACTGTTAGTGATGCTCCCACAATGTGAGAAGGCCGGGTCCTCAGTATGGCTGTCAGTGTAAAGTTCTATTCTGCATCCCAAATTCTGCCCACAGGCAGATCCTTTGGCCTAAACTTGAGGAGGAGGTAGTGATCTCTACTTTGACCACAGGTTGAAAGGGCAGTCACTATTCCACTTTGCCAGCAAGAGAGCACATATTATAGTTTAATTCTCACTTGACTTCCTGGTCTATTTCTCAGTTGTTTCTAATACAAAGAGGAAAGGTAAAGTCATGATACTTTTTTGGAACCTCCTACCTCCCAGCAAAAAGGACATGCACACACTTTCCAATCTTGAATGCAAAAGCGGTGACATATTCACGAGCCAACAAGTACACACATGACATTACTGCTCTAAAACACAGGCACAGACTGTCAAGAGTTGGAAGGAATATTGAATTCTAAAATCTCATCATAAGATGAGGAAACTTGAGTCTCAGAGAAGTTTGATGATCCGCTCAAGCCAGGTAGGAGCCAGATATGGCTAGATCCCATTTCTCCTGAATCAACCCATACCTAATTATTAAAATTAAAGGTTGCAAACTGGTAGCCATTAGTTAAAGTCAGCCTGCTGATTTTTAATTTTTTGTCCTCAGTGTTGGCTCGTGCACAACTTAAAAAATATTTTTGCCAGCCTGGCCAATAAAGCAAGCCCCATCTCTACAAAAGAAAAAAAAAAAAAAGCAGCTTGGGTGACAGGGCAAGACCCTGTTTTGAAAACAAAATTAAAAATATATATATTTGGCTTTATTTAAAAGATGAAAGAATTCACTTTGAAATCCAAATTAACGAACATTTCTGGGCCTGTAAATCTACATGGTAGAAGGGGCTGAAGCAATGTCGTGCCTGATCCTACCGTAGAGAGGATAAAGCGGAGGAATGAGGGATGGGGATCATTTTGGACACTGATAATTCAAGCAGTCAAGCCGGATCACAAAGTAATATATGCTGCTTTCAAAATGTCTACTTCATGATTCATTATTGCTTATTATGAGGACTTAGAGTTTCAATCTGTAGAAGTTTAAATAAAATACAGATCTTAGAGATCATGCAGTCAAGCCAATTCATTTTACAGATGAGCATCACAGGTCCCAGACCACACACGCCTTCAGATAAAAACAGGGTCGCAGAGGTGGTAACCAGGCAGGAGTTGGTGGATTCCCCTGGCTCCTGCACTATGGGGGCGCTAGATCTGTCACATTCCTTGCCCCTTTACAAATAGTTTTGGGAGCAAATCCCCAGGAATGTTTCTTGTGGATTCACATGTATCAAGGATACTCATTTCCACACCAAAGGCACTGATGCCCCACCTGGCACATAACAGCCACTCAATAAATGTGTTAGATGAATGAATGAATGAATGTGTAAGTGTGAATGACCTCAAAGGTGAGTGATGCTGCCTAAACCAAGGTCATCGAAACTGGCCCTTAGGGCACCATTCCCTGAAGCCACCAGTGCCATCATCTTTATTCACAGCCAAGCAGCTGGCCCCAGAGCTTTGTGTCTTGCTCTTCCCCAGATATCTCAGTGAAAAGCCTTTGATTCAATTTTCACTCCCTCTCTTATAGCTCTCTTGCTCTAGGACTCCACTGGGGGTCCGAGAGCTGTTCTTCCTCTGCTATTTCCTGTTGTTCTTGAATAAAACAAATGCCCCTTCAACTTTGCTTCTCCATGGGACATGTTGTTCTCTGAGAGGCTCCTTGATCCTGCAAGTAATTAGGTCTGGGAGGGGAGGGTGTCCTATTGGCCTTCCAGATTGGTTCAGACATGTCTAGACCCAGCTTAAATTACCTTGTCTGTTACACAAGGATGGTAACATGTTGGAAAGAAAAGGAGACAAGCACTTTGCTGCTGTCTGGTAGAGCAGGTGGGGCTCCTGTTTAACATTTGCTGATCTCCACTTAAGAGCAGGACATCATCAGCCTTAGTCGCCATCCTGAAATGGGCTGTGTCACTTGGATAGCGTTTGTCAGTTGAAAGCTTTCTCTCCATAAACATCAACAGACTGGAAACCCAGTGAAAACTTTGTTTTTAATATTTAAAAATTAAGTCTCCACATGCACTCTGGGACAGAGGGGCAATAAATTACAACTTGCTATGTGCCAGAGATTATACTAATTGTATATCTGATTAAATTCTCACAACAGCCTTAAGAGGGTTTTGTAATCCTCATCTGCAGATGAAAAGTGGAGGAGGAGAGAGTAAGTGGCTTGCCTAAGGGCCAAGACAGAATTCAAACCCAGATTTTTGACATCACAAAGCTAGTATCCTGGCGGGGCGTGGTGGCTCATGCCTGTAATCCCAGCACTTTGGGAGGCCGAGGCAGGCGGATCACTTGAGGTCAGGAATTTGAGACCAGCCTGGCCAATGTGGATAAACCCTGTCTCTACTAAAAATACAAAAATTAGCCGGGCGTGGAGGCAGGCGCCTGTTATCCCAGCTACGAGGGAGGCTGAGGCAGTAGACTTGCTTGAACCCAGGAGGCTGAGGTTGCAGCGAGCCGAGATCACGCCCTGCTGCACTCCAGCCTGGGCGACAGGAACAAGACTGTCAAAACGAAACAAAAAAAAAGCTAGTATCCTTCTCTTAGTGTTGCCCCCCTGCAGAGGAACTGTTTTTTTGTTTTTTTGTTTTTTTTTAAAGCACCCTACATCACATAATGTCAGCTGGACTTTTCTGTGATATTAACACTGGGATCCTGTAAAACACTATATTCTGACCATAGTCTGACACTCTGCATAATGAACAATTAGCCGGGAAAACATAGTATTTGAACCTCCTTTGCAGAGAGGAAATTCTCACAACTCCAAAGCAATAGTCAGCCCACAGTCAATGCCATCTCATCACCCAGCCCAAGGCTCGGCCTAAAACCTTCTAGAGGGTCTCACTCTAAAGATAACCCAAAGGTCTCACAGCTTCCTGGTTGCAAAAACGACAACAGGAGCAGGAATTGAGACCTAAAGATCATTCGGGTAGAAATGAGGAAGGAAATGACATGTTAAATGATGATTTTTCCCTAACTTGCCTTGTTCTTTCTAGATGTGGCTCAAGAACTTGCAGAGTTATGGTGGGATAATTCGACTGATCAAATGCTGAAAGTTTTCCTATTGACTTCAAGGTTGTTCAAATCTCTATGTACTTTGAAGTCTGAGGCACAAGACAATTTCCCAGAGATTCATGTTTCTATCGATGCTAGGCTGGGCTGACACAGATAACCCCTCAAGAGGCCTTTCCGAACTGCTGTATAAACTGTCCTAGGTCCAGCAATAAAGCAACTGTGTCATTATAGTTCTCTGCCCTTCAGAAGATCTGATCTTAATACCCTTCTCTTCTTTTTGTCCCTCTGATTTCATCAAATTTGTTGCCATTCTGGGTGTTTCTCCTTCTCTCCCCGACTTTTTCTACTTCAGATCAAAGAGCTTCCCCTTTTTCCCACTTTTGGATTTGCGCCCTGGAGGACAACGCAAGGTTAACCTCCCTCCCACCTCCTCTTGTAGGCACACAGGGTGCCCCTTAGCCAGCGAAATCTCCGCCCCCGAGATCCTCTCACAATTTCAGGCTGGTGAGTTGTAGTAGGAGACATGGTTTAGTTTGATGTGGTTAAGTCAGTCATCATGGCATCTTCGTACCCTCAGCCCCAAACCGCTCTCCTACTCATCACCCTCACTTTCATTTCTTTGGATTATCTTTCATCGGTTTACCACCAGCCTTCACAGCCTCACCCAAGGCTGAAGCAGGGCCAGCAGGGTGGTGCGTTTCCTTCCCTGGTTGAGCTGGTGACTGCTGTGGGTAAGCAGGTCCAATGTGAACTCAATTTTACATTGAGAAAGAGAAAGCAAGAGTGAGTGGGCTGCAAAGACTGTTGCTTCATGGTTTCCCCTAAGCCCCAGAAATAGAAAGGCAGACTTCCGACTGGCAGAGCCCGTATGCTAACCACCAGACCACACTGCCAGATAAGAAAAATGTTCGATTGTGTCATACTTCCCTCATTGGCTCCAGTGTCTGAAAATGGCCCTGAATTTCAGAGAGTCTTACCATGACCCAGGGATTTAGAGAGGATCGAAGCGGGAGGACAAAGGAATCAGGCACCTTCTCTCTCTCTTTTCTGGGGTAAATTTATTTTCAACCACAGAAGTAAAGGAAAGAAAAAATCCCAACAGATGAGTTATGAGCTAACTTTCTGATTTGCACGTGTAAGAGAAAGAAATGAACTGGATATCATTAGACATTGAGAAAGGGAGTCTGCAGGCTAGCAATGTATCTTCGGCCTTTTTGATTTACACGTGTTTATTTATGAGTACCTACTGTGTGCCAGGCATGATGCTTGGTGCTGCCAATTCAAAGAGAAATAAGACACCTCCTTGCAAAGTGAGAAGGCAGAACTAGACTCAGATTCACCTAGATTTCAACTCTTGTGCTCAGGCCACCACCACTACCACGGAAATAATTTTGCTTGACTCTCCCGGCGCAGCCGCGGCAGGCGTGTGTGTTGTCAGACACTGCAGGAAGAGTGATGGCCTGGGTGTTGACACGCTCCTAATTGGAAGGTAGAAGGTGCCACCAGAGATCAGCTATAAAAGACATCTTTGGACTGGGGTGGGCTGCTAATGCTTGGAAGAGACTTGTGGGTAAGGCCCGGTGAGCTGTCACCTTGGAATTGGGCCTTGCCCAGCAGACAGACATGCATGCGGGGTAGGTAGCTGACAGACAGGGGCGCATGGGGAAGCAGCCATTCCAGAGAACTGCAACAGCAGATCGCAAACCAGGACTTCAGGACTCAGAGGGGGACAAGGAAAGGAGAGCCTGTAGTGGCCCCAAAGCCCAGGGTCAGAGGCAGGGCCAGGAGAGCAGCTGATAAGAGCTTTATGATAAGGACAAAAGAGAAGAGAGCCGGAGTCTCCTTTTATTCAGCTCATAAAGACCCAACTTCTGCGCACTTATAACTGTTCAGACCCTGAGGGGTTCAAAAAAAGAACCGTGTTAGGAGAATTCAATATTTAATTAAGAGATGATCAGATCCGTGCACCGAAATTATTGCTGGGTAAGACAATACTGTGTGTGTTACACAGCATTGGAACTTAGGAAAGCTCTTTCCTTGTGTTGTCTAATTTAATCCACTCAACAACCCTGCAAAGTGGGTACCATTGTCCCTGTTTTTTATGAATGAGGGGGTGAGGTGCTGAGAAGCTGTGTACGTTATTTGAGTTTGTCTGGCTAGTCAGTGGCTGAGCCAAGTTCCAATCCAGGTCACGTGAGCCTCTGAACTTTCTGATACAACCTGCAGGCCCCCTTAACTGGGATAATATAGTAATGCATTAAGCAAGAAGGAGAAGTAAATACAGGCTGATGGTGTAGGGGAGAAATTCAAAGGGAGAAGGCCTAGGAGGGAGAGGGAGCTATGTGTGAACAGAACCAAAGACGGCCTCTTGGAATTGGAAGGTCTCTTGGAATTCGTCCAAACTGAGGATCACAAGTCTCCACATTCTGAGTAGGAGGATGAGGGTCTGAGTTAGGATTTGGGTCCTGCAGGGCTTGCTAAGGAATCCCCTGATGGCCTAGGATTCCACACAGAGCACATCTGGTGTGAGAGAGCTCGCTGCAAGGGTGAAGGCTCCGCCCTATCAGATAGACAACCAGGCCACCAAGAGGCCCAGCCCTCCAAACCCTGGATTTGCAACATCCTCAAAGAACAGCAACAGGCCTTGAGCAGAATTGAGAAGGAAATACCCCCACCTGCCCTCAGCCGTTAAGTGGGCTTTGCTATTCACAAGGGCCTGTGGGTGTCCTGGCAGAGAGGGGAGATGGCACAGGCACCAGGTGCTAGGGTGCCAGGGCCTCCCGAGAAGGAACAGGTGCAAAGCAGGCAATTAGCCCAGAAGGTATCCGTGGGGCAAGCAGCCTAGATCTGATGGGGGAAGCCACCAGGATTACATCATCTGCTGGTGAGTAGGCTTCATTAATTCTCCGATGAATAGAGGATTGCAAGGGAACTTTTTTCATCTTCAAGGAGCCAGAAGAAGTGGTAATTAAATCGGTCTTTTAAAATAAAAAGACTCCAAAGGGGTACAAGCCTTCAAGCTTCCCCTATGGTGTTCCGGGCACTCTGGCTTCTCTTTCGGAGGGAGGAAGAGCATCTATTCATAGGCTGTGACTTGGAGAGGCCCCACGGTGAGTCAGGCGCTTGCTGTGTGAGCCGCTGGTTGCTAATGTCTTCGGGAACTGCTAATTTACCCATCTAATTTGTTCCTGTACACTGGCCACAAAGGGAGACCACTCAATTATTCTGATCCAAAAGAGAGGCTTGTGTTTACCATGATCTCCCCAGCAACTGTGTGAGTGTGTGTGCATGTGTGTGTGTGTGTGTGTGTGTGTGTGTGTGTTTGCCTAACAACCTTAGGCAATGACGAAGAGGTGGGGCTGCTGCCCTTGTTAGCATTTTCAAACACATTCCAGTTCTGAGTTGAGGGCAAAGATTGTAATGGGGTGCTTCAGAGAAGCCTTGGCTCCCAAGGAGGTTATAACTTCAAAGGGTGTTTTTGAAAAACCAAGGCGGATGAGGAACATGGCTACAAGTTCCTTCTATCACAGAGGATCAATGAAGGGGAACAAAGATTTGGGAGCATCTACTTTGTGCCAGGTACTGTGCTTGGGTTTTACACGTCTTCTCTTGTTGACTTTGCATAACTCCCCTTTGAAGCAGATATTACTCCAGGTTCTTGCCGTAATGTTTCAGCTTAAAGAAAACCAACCCATACTTCTTTAGGTTGCCCTGAAAAGGTGAATCTTCTGTGAAGCCTTTTCTGTCTTTATCTGTTAAAATTAATTAAGCTCTTGTTTGTGCTCCCAGAAAATCACTTTAGACCTTAGAAAGATGGCAGCCTCAGTTTTCTCATTTGTAATGTAGGGGTACCCATACGGTCATTGTGAGAAATAATAGAAATAAATCATGGAAGTCCTTGGATAGTAGCTGGTACTTAGCCCTCATCAGTCATCATTGTCATTGTTGATAAGAGTAATAATAATAATAATATCACTTATTATAATTACTCACCTCTAAGTTTTTAAAAAACTCACAGGCCGGGCACATTGGCTAATGCCTGTAATCTTAGCACTTTAGGAGGCCAAGGCAGACAGATCGCCTGAGGTCAGCAGTTCAAGACCAGCTTGGGCAACATGGTGAAACCCTGTCTCTACTAAAAATATGAAAATTAGCCAGGCGTGGTAGCTCATGCCTGTAATCCCAGCTACTCAGGAGGCTGAGAGAGGAGAATTGCTTGAACCCAGGAGGCGGAGGTTGCAGTGAGCCGAGATGGCACTATTGCACTCCAGCCTGGGTGACGAGAAACTCCATCTCATAAAAACAAAAACAAAAACAAAAAAACTTACATAAATTTATGGGGAACAAGTACAATTTTGTGACAAGCGTAAATTGCATAGTTGTGAAGTCAGGGCTTCTAAGGTATCTATCACCAGATTGATATCTATTGATATCTATCACCAGATTGATATCACCACATTGTACCTATTAATTAATTTCTCATCATCCTCCCACCACCCTTCTGAGTCTCCATTGTCTATTATTCCATACCCTAATGCCATGCGTTCACATTATTTAGCTCCCACTTATGAGTGAACAATGTGATATTTGTCTTTCAGTGTCTGACTTTTTTAACTTAAGATAACAGCTTCCAGTTCTACCCGTGTGGCTGCGAGAGACATGATTTCATTCTTTTTTATGGCTGAATAGTATTCCATTGCATATATATACACCACAGTTTTAAATCCAATCATCCATTGATGGACACTTAGGTTGATTCCACATCTTTGCTATTGTGACTAGTGCTACAATAAACATACAAGGGCAGGTATCTAATTATTTCTTTTCCTTTGGATGGATACCCAGTAGTGGGATTGCTGGATTGAATGGTAGTTCTAATTTTAGTTCTCTGACAAATCTCCATACTGTTCTTCCTAGAGATTGTACTAATTTACATTCCCACCAACAGCGTATAAGAGTTCCCTTTTCTCCACATCGCCACTAGGTTGTAAGTTCCTTGAATGTAGGGATCATGTCTCTTTTCCTCATTGTTTTATAACAAGAGCCTAGGAGTGTTTGGCACATGGCAAGTACTTGTTTTCTAGCTGACAGATGAATGAACAAATGAGTGAAGGATGCTTCCTCCTCACTGCTGTGAGCTTCTGAGAATGGACCCTTGTCTGACCTGCTTCTGTATCTCTAGTGTGACTACTTTGTCTGCCACAACAGAACTGCTCAGCGATTCTGTTGAACAGATGCTACTGCCTGGCCCGTATCTGGCCTGGAGAGTCTGGCTGCGAGCTCATCTCTGTGCTCTGGTCTGGCTAAGGTTAGCTGCAGCCCCAGGAACTCAGAGAGTGTGTCCTGGACATTTTACCCCTAGTTGGTGAGCTCCTCAAGGGTGGGGATGGTGTCTTGTTTATTTTTAAATTCTTAGTGCCCAGTACAGCACCTGGTACACAGGAGATGCTGAAATGGCTACCCCTAGCCTCTGAGGTCCCACTGCACTCAAAGAAGAGCAGAGCTCCAAATGAACTTGTCATCTTTCCCCTATTACCCAAACCTGTTCAATTTCCCCATTTCCGTTTATTAAAGATCCATTTTCTCAGTTACAAAGATCCAAGACTCCTCGAGGGTATTCTACCCTAACGGAAATAGGACAGGCTTTGTAGTCAGACTTGAACCCTGGCTTTGGCGACTACTAGCTGTCCTGCCTGGAGAAGTTGCGTACCCTTCCTGAGCCTCAGTTTTCCCTTTCATTGAATCAGGATGATAATACACACTTCATTCATCCACTCAGCAAGTGTTTACTGGGCGCCTCATACACAGCAGGAACTGTTCTAGGCACTGCGGATACGTAGACGTCAACAAAACAAACATTGCTCTTGCCTGAAAGGAGCTTACAAACTTGAGAGGGGGAGACAGACACCAATCAAATAAGCAAGTACACATATAGTATGCCAGATGGCAATATGTGCTAGGGAGAAAAATAACACAGAGTGAGGGAAAATGGAATGCGCCGGCCTGGGTTATTAGTGTCTTACTCAGGTGATGAAGGAAGACCTTTCTAGTAAGAAGAACTCACAATTGGGGAAGAATGTTCCCAGAAGAAGGAGAAGAGCAAAGGCCCTAAAGCAAGAGTTTGAAGAATGACAAGGGGTCCTGTGTGGATGAAGCAGAGGGAGGGAAGGAGGAAGGGAGTGTAAGAGAAGGGGACACAGAGATGGCTAGAGCCAGATATGCAGGGCCTTATAGGACTTTGGCTTTTTACTCTGGGCAAGAAGGAAACCTTGGGAGAGCTTCAAGCAGAGGAGTGAAATGATCTGATGCAGATTATGAAAGGATCCCCCTGGCAGCGGCACAGAGTATGGCCCCTGACCTGTGTGGATGGGGCAGAAGCATAAGGCTGGCCATTTGCATCCCACAAATGACCTCAGTGTGAGGGATGAGCGAGATCATATACGAATGCGCTTGCGTGGGTATGCATAGAGCAAGTGCTCAAGCCATGGCAGCTTCTATCAATGGCCCTGCAGCTGCCTGGCTATAGCTCCCTGGTCTCCTGCAAACAAGTCTTGGCCAGTCACGTGAGTGCCTCTGTCATTGCCCACTCAGTCATTCCCCCTGCCCCCACCTCCTTTCTTCAACCCTTCACTGGTGGTTAAGCTCCTAGCACAGTAGCCTCACCTCCAGCCTCTCCCCACCCCAACCCAACCCAACCCAAATGCAACTCCACTCACATCCTTCCCCTGTTCAAGAGTCTTCCATGGACTAGTGGCTCATTAAGTCCACATTCTTGGCTAGGTGCAGTGGCTAACACCTGTAATCCCATCACTTTGGGAGGCCAAGGCGGGCAGATGGCTTGAGCCCAGGAGTTTGAGATCAGCCTGAGCAACATGGCAAAACCCCATCTCTACAAAAAGCAAACAAACAAACAAACAAAAAACAAAACAAAAGAACAAAACAAAAATTAGCCAAGCGTGGTGGCGCACACAGCTGCTTGGGAGGTTGAGGTGGGAGGATCACCTGAACTCAGAAGGTCAAGGCTGCAGTGAACCACAGTATCACCACTGCACTCCAGCCTGAGCAACAAAGCAAGACCGTGTCTCAAAAAAAAAAAAAAAATCCACATTCCTGGAGACTTGCAGTTAAGGCCTTCCACAATAAGATGCTGCATTTACGTTTCCCACCCATAATCAACTGCTATCCCAAACATATTGAATATCTGTGGAGAAGTATGGGTGGGTGCAATATGTCACTCCTAGCAGAATCACTGAGGAAATTGACCACACTCATGATGGAAAACTGACGGTAATGAGTCCTTCCGTCAGGTTCCCCAACCCCACAATATGCCCTAACCATGGTGACATGTATTCCTGTCTGTCACTGGCTCACTTCTCCCACCAGGCTACCGCAAACTCCACAATGATGTATATTCTCTTAAAGCTACAAAATGGCTTGTGGTTTCCAAATCAGTTTTCCTTACTGCTCTTATCTCCCTTGATACTTGCCCCTATGGGCCCCTCATCCATAATAAAATGCCCTCATTTTACACTTACTAGTTCTGACAAGAGTCCCAGGTTCCAAGTCATGGATTCCCATATGGGATTGCTCCTCTGATCCTTCATTCCTATATCTTTTTTCAATCTATCCACAATTCACAAAGCATTGGTGTCAGACCAATGGCAAATAATAAGTGGGACCTGCTGGCTATGGACGGAAGAGCGAAGTCCCTGACAACATGTTTCTACCAGCCTGGAAATGAGGCTCTCCCATCCCCTAACACATCTACCGGTTGTGATGGATTTAAAGGCTGGCTAATGTTAAGCTTGTTCCACAGGGGATAGAATATTGGCCCCTGGACTGACACCTACCACCATGTGGATCTTGGAGCAAGACAAAGGAGCCCCCCAACATTCGTGTTCTGAAATAGCAATGCCTGAGGCTGTCTATTCCCCACCACGGATGCCAAAGCACGGACAGCCACTCACAGCTGTGGGATACAGATGCCCCTGTCATTATAAAAGGCCAGCCGTAAATGCTATTACAGAGTCTAAAAACTGAAAATGTTATTGTGAAACCTTTAGGTTTTTTATAGCTGGCTATGCCTGATATAGCTGGTGGCCTGGGACACAGTTTCCCTACTCAGCGCTGGGACACCTCGGCAATACTGCACCCACAGTGTCATCCCTATCTGTTTGGAATGTACAATTCTTCTACAACACCATGGGCCAGGAATATCACATCATCCTGAGCAGCCGTCAGGACAAACAAAAAGGAATGTGGTCCTGTATGTTTAGTCCTACCTCCCCTACAAACTACTTTTATCATAGTAATGATGCCCAGTTGTCAGCCCAGCGCATGTGGTGTCCTCCAGCACCCCTTCTAAATGTGCCCTCAAGCACCCCTTCTGCTTTGTGCATCTTTGTGACACCCTTCCAGATGTCAGCCTATATCTCCACGACCCAAATCTGACTTAAGAGTTGTGGCCGGGCATGGTGGCTCATGCCTGTAATCCCAGCACTTTGGGAGGCCAAGGCAGGTGGATCACCTGAAGTCAGGAGTTTGAGACCAGCCTGGCCAACATGGTGAAACCCCGTCTCTACTAAAAATACAAAAAAATTAGCCAAGTATGGTGGTGGGCACCTGCAATCCCAGCTACTTGGGAGGCTGAGGCAGGAGAATTGCTTGAACCTGGGAGGCAGAGGCTGCAATGAGCCAAGATTGTGCCATTGCACTCCAGCCTAGGTGACAAGAGCGAAACTCTGGCTCAAAAAAAAAAGGTGTACCAGCCCAGGGAGACAATGGCCACATTGCAGGTGATGACCACAGCCCAGCCAACCACTGCATCCTGGAGGCTGCCCACCAGTTACCCACATCATCTACCAAGGGACCCCCTTGCTGGAGCACAAACAGCTTCCCTTGGGGGATCCCTCAATGAGCATTTGTCACATACCTGAAAAGGGTGGCCACCACACAGGCCACCAAAGTTATAACTCTCTCCTCCCACTTCCTCCCCATTGGGCACAATAAACCTCATTGCCATTGTGGCTGGAACTTCCCTTCCTGGGCCTCCCAAAGCAATTCTACTGCCTAAGGCTATCTCCGGGCTAACTTGTATGTACACAGAGATAAAGCCACATCCCAGTGGCTGGACCTCATGCAATGCTGGGCCTCCTATCTGCCCCCATGAGCAGGCCACTCCCTTATTTGCACCACAAAACCACCAACACCAAACCCTTCTGGTCTAGGCTCCTAGGTCTTGCCCTGTCCTATGTTGGCTCAGATGTTATCCAGTCTGGTCCCCGGCTCATGAGTCCAGATCATGCGTCTATCCAAAGGTATAAATACATGCCTATGCTTGTATCTTCCTAGGCCCACATAGCACAACTAGTGTCATGGCCCAACCCAGATATTAAAGGAACACAAGAGATTGGAAGCCCCAGAGGGAACCTGCTTCACCTGTTCCACTCCTAGATAACTTCCTCCTGACGTCCCAACTACCTAAACTCACCTGCACACTGCTAAGTCTGACAACCCCCTTCACATTTTTCTGACTGTTGTGCAATTTAACCCTGCTGGTCACAGTCCCCAGTCAGAGGTGATGGGCAGTCTTCCTACCCATTGTCCTGGGTATAAGCATGACTTGGGGCCAGAAGAGTGGGACTAAGGTCTTACAATATGATCACACCAGGAAAACTAGCAGATACTTCAGAGAAAGGTCCGAGGTTCTATCAGCCCATGTAACACAAAAAACAGCAGCACTGGAAGCTTTCACTGAAGGGCAAAAACCCCTAACTGCCAGGGTGGTAGATAAGAGACTGGCTCCAGATGATATGCCAGCTTCCCAGAAGGAGTGTATGCTCTCAGAGGGCATAGTGTATCCTGCTGGATGTGGATAAATATTGCAAGGCAAAGTAATCCAAATAGCCCAATGGATGTACCATCAAACAGAAACCAAATTCTACATGTGGTACTCTGAACTCCCTAGGACTTGGATGTCCCCTATAGCCTGGGGTGACCTTGTTTTAGGAGCCCTCCTGCCCACAAGTAGACTTACATACTGCACTGGCTATGTAAAATTGGTACAGCCTATATACAAGTATCTTAGCTCTTTGGATGGTGAACCAAATGTTAGGGAGTGAATTTTGAAGAAATTGAGTTGAGTGCAAAAAGTTGCTCCCAGCAAAATGTCATTTGTCCAAATAGTTAACACCCACTGGGGCAGAAACCATCAGGGCACCCCGCCCCTCACCACCCACTCAGCCCCACTCACCTCTGCAGCACCTAGTAATCATATGCAAGAAAACTCACCCTTGCTCTTTTTGATTGACCGCCCCCAGCCTGACCCCTACTGGAGCAGATCACTCAAAATTAATCTTCCCCCACTACCTCCTCTCGGCATTATTCAACAGGTGGGCCCCTGTCCTATATCTACGTAGGTCCCCAGCACCAGGCTCTTTCTCCTCCCCAGAAGTCAGGGAGTCCTCTTCTCAGTGGGGCCCTCAACCAGGGGCTTCCCTCGCTGCCTATGCCTGCATAAGTAATACACCTTTGAATTGCCTGTGATCACCGGCTCAGGTGTGGTGCCTTTTGGCATCCAAGGCTTTTAAATGGGAGAGAACAGCAGATCTGGTTCCTTTCACTGGAATATTGTTATGGTCCAATTCTGCAACCAGCTGACTTCATTACTACCTGTGAACTGCACCTCCAGCTCCTCCAACTGACCCCATACCCAGACCCTTACTTGGGCTGTTTCCTACCAGACACACCTGCTCTGTTAAGAAAACCATTATTGAAATCACTGGCTGTTAATTCCTACTCAGTCCTTAGTAGCTCTGTGAGCTGGAGCAAGTTCTGTAGGCTTTCTGTGACTCAGTTTCATCACCCATAAAATTATGATTACAATACTTACTTCATTAGGGTGTTGCAAGGGCCTAAAAACCACTCTATGTATAGCTCAAAGTACAAGCCTGACAACAAAGGAAGTTTCCAGATAATCGCTCATCAAGGGGCAACTCGATTTTCTGCTTCCTCCAGAAAGCCTTCCATGCTGATGTCCACTCTGATCTCTCCCTAATCCAATCTGATTGCAGTTTTGATCAGCACCTCACTGTTGACCATGGATTTCTTCTCCATTACAAATCTGTTCATTTTGACTTCCAAGTAAGAGATAAAGGTCTTGGAAAGAAGTGATTGCATTTTACCTGGCTCTCCTACTGACTTGCTGTGTCATCTTCCTCTTAATTTTGGGGAGACTGAGTTTCTTTCTCTGGGATGGCAAATACACGGCATATGTGCCAACACTTTCCCATCCTGAAACCTCAGGACACACACCAGTGTTCTCATCTTCTCTCCAGAACCTGGGTCCAGACTCACAATTCTTCTTAACACAATACTTTGGACAGTGTCTACTAACTTACCTAATAAATATGTTTTGAGTACTTCATAGGTACCATCCCCCTTGGTCAGTTTCTAGAAGTTAAAACGTTGGACATCTTGTATCTGCACTTATGGAACTCATCCCTTAGTGGAGAAGAAAGACAATATGCAAATACACAAATAAGAAAATATCAAGTAGTGACAAATATAATGATGAAAATTAAATAACGGTGTGTTAGTGCCTGGGGAGGAGGCTATTTTTTAGATCAGGTATCCAGGGAAAGGCCTTCTGAGGTTTCTCCCTTGATCTGGGAGATTGGGTATGGGCCTAAGAATATGTATTCCTAACATGCAAACGCAGGAAATTTGGGAAACACTGGCATAGTGAATGAGGTGAGGGCATAGTCAGAAGACCTAGGTCTAAATTCCATCTCCTACATTTATGCAGCTGTATGACCCTGGGAAAGTTATTGAAATTTCTCTCTCACTTTCCTCCTCTGTAAAATTGGAATAATATTACTGATCTCAGGAGGTTTTTTATCAGGATTGAATAAGATCAAGTATTTAAAATGCCTGGCACATAATAAGTGCTCAATAAAAGGTAGGCATTGTTTGCGACAATTAGGTCTATCTATTTATAACCGTAATCTTTTGTTTGAATCACTCAAGAGACAAATCCAATAAATGCCGCTAGGTAATACGGTGTCTGCGTGTTGGCTTTTGCCTCATGAAGCTCTTCCTCTTGAAAAATAAATTTTCAAAAGACATTCCTGTGAGCAAGAATGCCCGAGTCTAAGGAACAAGGGTCATCCAGTTCTCTAGTTTAGGCATGTTTAAGATTTGAAAGGGCTTTGGCCTAATTTCCTCTCCTATCAAATGGGCACCAGGCTACCTGCCCTTTTTCACTCATGGGGGATTTCTGAGACTCAGAGGGATAAGAGATTTGCAAAGCGTGAGACACAAACAGTTGCAGACACAGACAGAACACTTGCTTTCTCAGACCGGCAGGTGCATCCAATGGCAAGGCCACCTGATACACCAGTCCTGTTCATTTGGAAAAGGGACAACTCCTTCACATTCACAAGCTGGGCTGGTAAGTGAAGAATAAGAAGAAAAAAAAAAGAAGTCGGCAGGAAGCAGCCTCTTCAACCAGCAAAGAAACCGTTAGAATCCATCCCTGCGCCCTGATGCCAAAGTTCCGCCTGCCCCACCCGTCACACTATCAAGGACACCCGCCTGCTATCAGAAAGCCCTGGGGGTCTTTTTCCCTAGTTTATCAAGGACCTGTGGAAACATTTATCTAACTGAAGATAAGAATTTTTTTTCTCTCTCTTTCTCCTTTCTACTTCTAGCTGTCTAAACCAGAGGGTTCCTCTCATTTTCTTTCAGTAACAACTGCTCTGAAAAGAAGATATTTTTCAACCTGAACTTGCAGTAACTAGTGGAGAGGCAGGTAAGGTGGGTTTAATTAATTCATTTGTTCATTCATTCATTCCTTCCATTATTGTATGCTTACTGCATGCCAGAAACTGGGCTAAGAAGGCTCTTGGATTTAATCCTGGGCAGAATGAGCTTGCGGTCTTTGGGGAAGCCAGACTGCACTTAACAATTACAAAATGTGGAATTGTAAATTGTGATCTGAACTTGGAGTGAGAGCATACATGTTTGAGCTGAGAGACAGTGTGTATAATAATTTTTTAGATTTGGCTCTTGCCCTCCAAGTGGACGTTTTCAGGGTTAAAAAGATGCCTCAGAGCCTAGATGACTTGCTACCATTCCGTGCCAGCCCCGTCTCCCAACCCAAGTCACAATTGCTTGACCCTTGTGAAGGCGAGGATGGAAATGACTTGTTGGAGTGATAGAGAGGCTAGCATAAACCTGCCAAGACCTCCTTCAAGATTCGGTTCATTTTGCAAAAGTTGCCAGATAAAAGATATTTCCAGATGGAGGGCCACGCAGGAAATACAAATGGAATATTTGTTAATAGCTCTTCATTTGCGAGATATGACCCAAGGCGGCCTTCTGCAATGTGATGGGAAGCACCGTAGCTTGAAAGCGTGAGAGAAGTCAGCAGGCCCACGGCAGTCTCGAAGTCTTTGGAAAGGGGCTCTGGCCTGAGCAGGCATTAAAGATGCTCTGCTCATCAGAGACGCCCCCTTTTCCACCACCACCACCCCAAATGGAGATGGGACCTGCTATACTCTAAGTATTGGATTCTCAGACAGGAGGGCAGATATCTGGAAGAATATTGAGCTCCTTAATGCTGTGGCTTTGTGTAATAACAACCTGCACTCTTTTTTTCTGTCCTTGGAGCCAAATGGGCTTCTGCAAAGAAGTTTATCCAGAAGTCAGGGATGAGCACTATTCGAAAAGGCCTAAGTGGGCAGGGATTGCCACTGATTGCACTGAAGAATGTGTTGGAGCTCATGAGACTGGCTTCCCCATAACATTTGGTTGTCGAATGGTTCCACAGATGAACCTGAGAAGACCGTGAGCTCCCTGGAACAATATGTAAAATTTTGCATGTAGGAACAGAGCTACACCTAGGGAATGGTCTTTAACTTTTGTCAGATTTGTTTGGGGCGTGTGGGGGTTAAATACATATATCGTAAAATTTAACATTTAACCACTCCCAAGGGTACAGTTCAGTGGCATTAAGCACATAAATATTGTTGGGTGACCATCACCACTATCTAGCTCTAGAACTTTTTAATGTTTTCCAACTGAAATGTTTTGTCCATTAAACAATAACTATCCCCTCCCCCTAGCTCCTGGCAACCATCATTCAACTTTCTGTCTCTATGTATTTGTTTAAGTACTTCACAAAAGTAGAATCATATAGTCTTTGTCCTCTCAGGACTGGCTTATATCACTCAATGTCTTCAAATTTCTTTCATGTTGTAGCTTATGTCAGAATTTCCTTTCTCTTTAAGGTGGAATCATATGTGTTTGCATGTATATATATGATATATATATATCCTATGTATATATAGGATATATATATATCATATGTATATATAGGATATATATATATATCATATGTATATATAGGATATATATGTATCATATGTATATATAGGATGTATATATCATATGTATATATATATGTACACATAAAATAGTATGCCTATATCACTTTAAAAAATCCATCTGTTGATAGACACTTGGTTGCTTCCACTTTCTGGCTATTGTGAATAGTACTGCTGTGAACATGGGTGTACAAATATTTGTTTGAGTTGCTGTTTTCAATTCTTTTGGGTTTATGTCCAGAATGGAATTGCTAGATCATATGGTAATTCTGTTTTTAATTTTTTGAGGAACCGGCATACCGTTTTCAATAATGCCTGCACCATTTTACATTCCCACCAGCAATACACAAGTGCTCCAAACCCTCCAGATGCTCACCAGTACTTGTTAACACTTGTGCATTAGCCATCCTAATGGGTATGCAGTAGTATCTCATTGTGGTTTTGATTTGCATCTCTAATAATTAGTGATGTAGAACATCTTTTCATGTGCTTATTGGCCATTTGTATGTCTTTTTTGGAGAAATGGAGATTCAAGTTCTTTGCCCATTTTGAAACTGGATTGTTTAAATCCAGACAGAGCCTGTCTTGCTCTGTCGCCCAGGTTGGAAGTGTGATCTTGGCTCTGTCGCCCAGGCAGTGGCACGATGTCAGCTCACTGCAACCTCTGTCTCCCTTCCTGGGCTCAAGTGATTCTCCTGCCTCAGGCTCCTGAGTAACTGCGATTACAGGCACACACCATCACGCCCGGCTATTTTTTTTTTTTTTTTTTTTTTAAGTAGAGACAGGAGTTTCACCATGTTGGCCAGGCTGGTCTCGAACTCCTGACCGCAGGTGATCCACCCACCTCAGCCTCCCAAAGTGCTGGGATTACAGGTGTGAGCCACAGTGCCCGGCCTATATGTTCTAGATCTTAATCTCTTATCAGATATATGATTTGTAAATATATTATTCCATTCTGTGGGTTGCCCTTTCACTCTGTTGATGGTGTCTTTTGATGCACCAAAGTTTTAAATTTTGATGTAGTCCAATTTATCTATTTCTAATTTTGTTGCCTGTACCTTTAGAGTCATATCCAAGAAATCTTGCTAAATCCAATGTCATGAAGCTGTTCCCCTGTGTTTTCTTTAAGAATGTTATAGTTTTAGTTACCAGGTTTTTAAAAGGTTTGTGACAATGCATGGGCTATCTTCAATAATGATTCTGGGGAGGCCTTCCTCACCAATGCAAAGACACTCAGGGCTTTGTAAATATCAGTGTGAATCTAGGAACTGGGCAATTGATAACATGGATGTGATATTTGAAGGCTTCAATTCAAAAGGAATGATTAAGTATCTCCATATCTATATCAGTACCCTGAGAGCTAGTGAAGATGAAAACCATGGTCTCTCTTCTCCAAGGACTTAAGGCAAGATGTTGCAGGCACACATGTGAAATTATTGCATTGCAAGGCAGAATCTAACGAGGCACCTAGCTAGGCACTAGGACCAAGGGCTATAAGAACTCAGAAAGGGATCACCACCATGAGCTTCAGGGGACAGAGAAACCTTCAGGGTAAAGATGTAGGTTGATCTGGGTCCACATGGGACAAGATTTGGAGAAGCAGAGAAGACTGGAGAGGAATTCGTACTAACTGCAATAATCATTGCCATTTACTGAGCACCTACTATATTCCAAGCACTGTGCTCTGCCCACTGCATACATTATCTCAATGACTACTCCTAACCCTACATTTATCACTGTCTGTATTTTATCATTCAAAGCACTGAAGCTCAGAGATTTTCCTAAGATGACCCAGATAGTAAGTTGTAAAGCAGAGACTTGAAGCCAGGTTTATTTATCTCAAAGCCTCTACTCTTAATCACTCTACTATTCTAGTACCAAAGCTTTAGAACAGGGAGAAAGCAGACATCCCCGATAGAGAGAAAAGAATAACAGTGCACAGAAATGGCACAAGCAGGATATTTAAGATCAGAGAGGAGAACAGGCTGGATGGGAAGGTTCAGGGTCCAGGACTGTGGGATGTAAAGTTGGATCAATGGAGTGAGCAGGATTACAGGGTGCCTTTAATGGAAGCATGGGAAATTTGGTCTCGACCTGCTAGAATGACAGAATCACACCTAGAATTTCAGCTCTAACCTTCCAGTCTGCCTCTTTTCTCTATAAAATGAGAAAATTGAGGTCTCAAGAGGTTAAGCAACTTGTGGATGGTCATGGACGATAGGGAACTATTGCAAATTCTTGAGTATGGTGTTGACAGGGAAGAAAACAGTATTCCAAATCAGTTAGTGTGGCAGTAAAACACATGAGGGGTGACTGAAGGGAAGCAGCAAACACTGGCAGAAAAAACAAGCAGCTCTTTCTCTGTTTTTTTTTTTGCCAAAGGATACCTCCCTCAACAATGGGCATTTCTAGGGAGCATCATTATCAAGATTCCAGCTCTACTCCTTCCTGCTGAGGTTTGTCGCTTAAGAATCTGGAGACAGGTAGGGTGCAGTGGCTTACACCTGTAATCTTAGCACTTTGGGAGGCCAAGGCGGGTAGATCACCTGAGGTCAGGAGTTCAACACCAGCCTGACCAACATGGTGAAACCCTGACTCTACTACAAATACAAAAATTAGCCAGGCATGGTAGTGTGCACCTATAGCCCCAGCTACTCAGGAGGCTGAGACAGGAGAATCACTTGAAACCGGGAGGCAGAGGTTGCAGTGAGCCAAGATCACGCCACTGCACTCCAGCCTGGGTAACAGAGTGAGACACTGTCTCAAAAAAAAAAAAAAAAAAAAAAAAAGAATCTGGAGACAGCTTGTAGGGGCAAGTGCTATCAGAAAGGTCAGAATCACCTTCCCCTGCCAGGCTCAGTGCCCTTTGATGGCCCAAATGCCAGAAAACACAGCTGCCCCAGCAGCGGCCTGTCCTCATCCTCCCCACTTCCTCCAATAGAAAGCCTGTCTAGGGTGCAATGTCTTAGATCAGAGACACGTGACTCTGAAGAGCCAATGGCCAGGAATGGCTTCTGGCACCTTCTTTATGTTGCCTTCCTGAATGTGAGCCTGGGCCAGGCCTCTGTGAACCTAACTCACCTGTCCCGTGGAGGCCACCATACCAGGAGAGGTAAGACAAGACACTCCGTTCCCCAGGCAAGAATGTTGACCCCACCGTACTTGAACTAAGCCCTTGTAGGGCAGAACTCCACTTATCCATCTATGTCCAGCCAAGAAAGCCCTGCCCTGGTTGACTATTGTCCTCTGAGGTTCTCTTTGCTTAGTTAATTCTAATAATAGCTGCCATCCATTGAGCACTTATTCTATGTTGATCACTGGGCTCAGCGTTTGGCATGCATGATTTCATTTTATTCCCACAACCCCATAATGAAGATATTATTATCCCTGTTTTGCACATGATGAAACTGAGGTTCAGGGCTGTTAAATAATTTGCCTAAAACCATGTACTTAAAGGAGCCAAGACTCAAACACAAGCCTTTCTCTCTCCAAAGCCTTTGCTTTTACTCATATGATTGACTGCATTCTACACTTTAGTCCTTGTAGAGGGTAGAGGTTCTGCAGTGGAGAGTCAGGCTTCAAAGAGTGGCCTTGTTAATTCCAGGCACCACCTGCTTCTCTGTTCCTGGGAGCCAAGAGCCTGATCTCTTTCCCAAACCAAACTCTTGGTCCCAAATATAAATGGTATCTGGACCATTATTCTTCTCCCAGTAATGATGCTCAAGAAAAACAAAGGACCTTGAAGTTCCTTCTACACTTTCACCCAGAGGGCATCATGCAGGCATGCTTTGGCCAAGGGGAATGGTGCTGCCATTCGTACAGTCATTCTTTTAATGAATATTTATTGAGGGCCAGCCACACGTTAGGCACGTTCTAGGTGCTGAAGACACAACTGGGAACAGGTTAGAAAGAGTTTCTACCCTCACAGAGTTTACATTCTAGCTGGGAGGAAAGGCCAAAACAAAACACACACCAAAACCCTGCACATACATCTATAGTAAAGAGCAAATAGTGATGATGCTAGGAAGAAAAACAAAGAAGGATAACGGGGATGGAGAGTGAGGAGAAGAAGGATTTTATAAAGCCCTCTGAGGATGAAATATTTGAACAGAGACCTGAATGAAGTACATGGGAGCCATGGGGTGATCCAGGGGAAAAGCATTGCAAGCAGAGAAAAGGGCAAGTGCAAAAGCTTTCCAGTAGGAGTCAGCTTGGTTTGTTTTAAGAACCAGAAAGAAGGCCAGTGTGGTTCAAGCAGACAGAGTGAAGGCGCATGCTGGAGAAAAGGACAGGGGGGCAGCAGAGGCCAGATAATAGGGCCTTCCAGGCCACAGTGAATTTGGATCTCAAATATACTGTGCCCGGGTCCCAGGCACTGTGGTGTGTCACTCAGGTGTGGTACCTCTGCATAGCTACAGAGAGGAGACAGACTGCCTAAACAAAGAGCACAAAGACAGCTCAGTGAGTCAGCTCACCTGGCTCTGACTCCCACCTTGAACTTGAAGCAGCAAAGAAAGCCCAGGGTTTGGTACCCAAAGGAGAAGGTGGGGGAGGGTTTGACAATGGCCTGAGGCGGAAGAAGGAGCTGTTGACCCTGTATGTCTCATTTGCTTTGTCCATCAAAGGGTCTGAATTATCAATGGGTGCTCAAACTCTTTTTTTGAGAAGGAGTTTTGCTCTTATCGCCCAGGCTTGAGTGCAATGGCACGATCTCAGTTCACTGCAACCTCTGCCTCCCAGGTTCAAGCAATTCTCCTGCCTCAGCCTCCCGAGTAGCTGGGATTACAGGCGTCAGCCACCTCGCTTGGCTAGTTTTTGTATTTTTAGTAGAGATAGGGTTTCATCACATTGGCCAGGCTGGTCTCAAACTCCTGACCTCAGGTGATCCACCCACCTCAGCCTCCGAAAGTGTCAGGATTATAGGCGTGAGCCACCTCGCCCGGCCGCCCAAACATTTTAAAGTTAGAATCTCTTTTTATAAGCAAAATTTTCCATAGAAGCTGACTGTGTGCCACTTTCCTCTCCAAGCACCTGATCTGCTTCATTTCACAGAATCCTTAGAACAGCTCCACGAGTAGGCACTCTGAATACTCCCACTTTACAGATGTGGAAGCTCAAATGCAGACAGGTTGGGCAACATGCCCAAGGTCAATGAATGCAGAACTGCTGCAGTGGGAGCAGGGGTGGGTGACGCCCACTAGGGAGGTGCTTTCAAACTCCTACTGCTCCAAGGAGCAAGCTAGAAAATCCCACTTCTCAGGCCCCTTCCACTAGGACACACTATGAGCTTAACACTGCTAAGAACTCACTGAGGAATGGTGACATTTGGGGGCGGCTCCTTCAGTGCTTTGTCTGGCTTCTTTTTTAAATTATAAATGGTGGTTTGAAAGTTGTCGGAGGGGAAAATCAGATGAAGAAATCAGGGATGTGGCTGAAGCAGTCAGTGTAGCAGTGTAGCAGAGAAGCAGAGAAGCTGTCAGCAGCCTACCCAGGCCCCGAAATGGGCACAGCCCTGCATTTCTGGCCTGAGGCTTGCCGAGGTCTTAGGTGAACTTCAGCTCTTTCTACAGCACCCCAGTCTCAGCACTCTTTGGTGGATGTCCTGATTGGCTGGGAGATTGTTGCTTCCTGATACAGTGGTGATTACTTCTGAAAGATGGGGTAATACCAACAGCTATCATTTCTGACCATTTACTGTGCAGCATCACTGTGCAAAGTATTTTTATACATATCCTATTGACTCCTCTCAAAACTCCTGTGAGGCAAGCAGGCACCCCAGTGGCCTCATCCTAGTTCTGGCCCTGGTGACATTATGATTGCCTCCATCCTCCATTTGATAGGTACAGAAACTGAGGTTCAGAGAAGTGAAGTAAATTCCCCCAGATCACACAGCTAGCAAACAGCTAAGCTTCTATGCTCATCCTAAGGCTCAGTTGAAATGGATTTTTTAAAAGATGTATTTTGGGCTCTTCACTATGTAGAAAACCGAATCTGTTTATCACTAAGGTTACTAATAGGCCTAACATCTGTGAAAACTTATCTATCAGCTGGCCCTGAAATGTTCTGAAATGAGTCTGAGCACAAGATGCCTGTGACAACCGAATAGTTTAAAAAATTCTCCATGGGAGCCGAAACCCTATTAAGACAGATCTTTATTTTTGTTCCTGAATGCCACATTTAGAAACAAAATGTCATATTTTTGTATATGAATGTCACAAGTGACAAAGCATATGTTGCAACTTGGCTTCTAATGGTTGAAAAAAAAAGAGAGGTAAATTATCATAATGTTGGGATCTTCTCAATTATATTTGCATTTTCATTTCTATCAGAAGTCCATTTTAGCAAAGGAATGTAACCTTAGTCACTTGAAACTGCTGTTCCCTTAGAAAAGAATTGTAAATGTAATAAGCAAAAAGAATAGAAAATGCCCACAGGGGAAAAAAATGATCCATCTGGGGTCAGAGCCATCGTGTAGATTGATTCATTCTTCTTCTAGCATTCTTATTCAGGAAGGAAAACTTGAACATTTTCTAGATTTTAGGATATTTAAGATTTGCAAGGAATTGGGGGAAAAGGAAAAGGAATGAAATTTCAGTCCCACTGGCAGGGATCAAATAGAGATTTTCTCAACTTTTAAAAGAACCGTTTTACATGTCCCAATCACCTCATAGTTCCTGAGTCTCTCTTCTGCATAAGGCATGTACTAGTTGTTAAGGGAGGATACAATAAGGTCATGATTGCTTTAAAATTATTCATAATAAAAACACATTTTGAGACTTGATTCTAAATGTTAAACTTAAATTTGAGTGATTTAATTGCCCGTTGAATAGGAATGAAATCCCACCGGTAGGCAGTTATTTCTTACAACCACTGTGTGTGAAATTGAAATCTTAAGATACCATTTCAAATATTCACCTTCTCTAAGGAAGTTCTCCCCAAAGAGTTGTGAAAGATAAGAAACTGACCCAAAGTCATATGCAGTAATCTCTTTTTCTTTACACACTCAGGTCAAAGTAGAAGCATATTATTAAAAAGAAACTTTATGCCCTGAATTTGGCTGTTCTGAGGTTACCTCTTGGAACCCAAGGATATATTTAATTTAAAAACTGACTTGAGCCCCATGCAAAACTGTGACAAGGAAAGTAATAATTTATCAGATTAAATAAAAACAAGCAGATGTGGCCAGGCACGGTGGCTCATGCCTGTAATCCCAGCACTTTGGGAGGCCGAGGCAGGTGGATCGCCTGAGGTCAGGAGTTTCAGAGCAGCCTGGCCAACATGGTGAAACCCCGTCTCTACTAAAAATACAAAAAATTAGCTAGGCGTGGTGGCGAGCGCCTGTAATCCCAGCTACTCGGGAGGCTGAGGCAGGGAAAATCGCTTGAACCCAGGAGGCAGAGGTTGCAGTGAGCTGAGATCGCACTATTGCACTCCAGCCTGGGTATCAGAGCGAGACTCCATCTCAAAAAACAAACAAACAAAAAACACCCAAGCAGATGCAAACAGGTCATTTAGTCACCACGATAATGAACGTTAAAATGGAAAACACTTACATGTTTTATTTAGGAGAAGAATGGGGTGAGGTGAAGGGATCCTGTTTCCTGCTTTTAAAAAACAGGAAATAGTTTCCAAATTTGGGTGGGCAATTCTTATTTTAAACCCCCATTTCACCTTTAAATTTAATTTCAAGCTCTTTTAAAATTATCTTAATGATGCCCTTTGCTATAACATAGCAGCTGCCATTTATGAGTGCTTACTATATACCAGTTGCTTTTCATGCAAGCAACCTCATATCTGTTATTACCCCCATGCCATTACAAATCTATGTGCCACCCTTTTGTGCACTAACTCATATAATCCCCACAATAACTTAGGCAATAGGTTCTGTCGTCTCCATTTTACAGATGAGGATACTGGGAGTTTATTTTATTTGTTTGTTTGTTTGTTTGTTTTGAGACGGAGTCTCACTCTGTCACCCAGGCTGGAGTGCAATGGCGCGATCTCGGCTCACTGCAACCTCTGCCTCCCGGGTTCAAGTGATTCTCCTGCCTCAGCCTCCCGAGTAGCTGGGGTTACAGGCATGTGCCACCACACCAGGCTAATTTTTGTATTTTTAGTAGAGATGGGGTTTCACCATGTTGGGCAGGCTGGTCACGAACTCCTGACCTCAAGTGATCCACCCGCCTCGGCCTCTCAAAGTGCTGGGATTACAGGTGTGAGCCACCGAGCCCGGCCAGGATACTGGGAGTTTAAATTCCTGCTGTGAGCCCAGCTTCACACAGCTGGTCAAGGATGGGTTAGAATCCAGGTAGTCTGACTCCAGAGCTACCACCGCATACTGCCTCCTCAGATTAAATAATTTTCCTAGGACATGCTAACTGATAAGTAAGAGTCTAAATCAAACCCAGGCAGTTGGGTTCCAAAATTCCAGCGTTTAACCACCACATTGACTGGTTATAAGTAGGTAAACTGTTCATCACAACCTATATATTTATTTTCATTTCTGTTAGAAATGAAAGTAGTGTGGTAGGTTACCTATTTATCACATAGTTTAGGCTTGCCTAAATTCTAAGTATTTTCTTTTTTAAATTAAAAACAAGGGTCTATCGGAAAAAAAAAAAACAACCCAACTTTTTTTTTTTTTTTTGAGACAGGGTCTCACTCTGTTCCCCAGACTGGAGGGCAATGGTGAGATCATGGCTCACTGCAGCCTCAACCTCCTGGGCTCAAGCAATCCTCCCACCTCCGCCTCCCGAGTAGCTAGGATTTCAGGCAAGCACCACCACGCCCAGCTAATTATTTTTATTTTTTTTATTTTTTGTAGAAACGGGGTCTCACCGTGTTGCTCAGGCTAGCCTGGGCCTCCCAAAGTGCTGGGATCACAAGCATGAGCCACCGAGCACAGCCGAAAAAGTCTTTTTGTATACTGAAGTCTCCACTAGGACAAAAATTTGCTGTTAAGGCTTCCTTTGAGACACACACACACACACACACACACACACACACACACACACCTTTTGATTATACCCATTAGGGACCCAAGCCTTGGGACACAGGGACCAGAAAATGACAAGAGCATGCAGGCAGTAGTAAACTTTGGTTATACTTAAAGTGGGAACAGAAATGTATGCCTATGATCCAGACTGATCATATAAAACCATGGATCCTGAAAGTACGTTCCCTCTTTACAAGCCTTAATGACTGGCATCACGCACAAATAGGCCTTTCAGTTTCTGAACGCAGATATTTTCAAGGAACTCTGAGGCCCAGGAGAGCCAAAGTTTTTCTCCACGGAAGGGCAGACTACTAGCCTCCGCCCCCTTCCCCTCTGCGTTCCTGCCTCTTTCTAGAAGGAGGCTGAGAGGGGGAAGCCTGAACCCCCAAATCAAGTCCGCCTTCTTTCTCTGTGCCTGACCCAGGGCAAAATAATCTCTCTGATCCTGTTCTTGACCATTGAAAAAGCACTTTCTCTGGTCGGGATACTACTGGCACTTTACATGGGGGGCAGTTTAACTGCAGGAGTCCGCTTTCTGAAAGGTGCAGAGGGAGGGGATTCCGCCACCAGCCGACTGAAAGGAGCCCCGGCCCCGCGTGGTCCCTCCCAGCCACCCTCCCTCTGGGATTAGCTGCCCTGGCTCTGCTCTAGGCGTCCCCAGCCCGTGCAGTCCCGGCTCGCGCACCACCGTCGCCTCTGCAGAGCGCGGCCGCAGCCTGGAGCCCGCAGCCTGGGGCCCGCAGCCCGCAGCCCGCAGCCCGCAGAGCCGCGCTGTCCGGGGCATCCCAGTGCACGGCGTCCGTGGACCTGGGACCTCGAACCTGGGACGGGCGCAAAATCCACTGGGAACACTTGCATTTCTGTAGGTGCTTATTTCACATTCTTGTCTTTTCTTGCTTGCTCGAGCTGTTCGTGGGTTACTTTCTGCCTTAGTTAAACCAAAAGGGAAAGGCGGAAGAGGGGAAGCCCTGAAGAATGATTTAGTGGTTGCCCAGCCTCCTCTCCAAGGAGAGGTGTTCGCTGAGCGGCTCTCCCCGTCCCCGACACTGGCCCCTTTAAGAAGCCAAGTCAGTCCTGATGCTGCTGTTTGTATTGCTAATCCCCAGGAGCTCCGTTTAAAAAAAAAAAAAAAAAAGGGAAGAAAAAAGGGGAGGTGGGGGGACCGGGCAGCTGTCTCTTTAAATGTGATTTCCTTCTATTGTATTTGAATCGTGATCAGGAAAAAGGAAATGAAACCAGAGACAGAGGGAAGCTGAGCGAAAATAGACCTTCCCGAGAGAGGAGGAAGCCCGGGGAGAGACGCACGGTCCCCTCCCCGCCCCTAGGCCGCCGCCCCCTCTCTGCCCTCGGCGGCGAGCAGCGCGCCGCGACCCGGGCCGAAGGTGCGAGGGGCTCGGGGCGGCCGGGCGGGCGCGCACCATCCCCGCGGGCGGCGCGGAGCCGGCGACAGCGCGCGAGAGGGACCGGGCGGCGGCGGCGGCGGCGGCGGGACCGGGATGGAAGGTTAAGTCCTGAGCAGCGGCAGCAGCTGCAGCCGCCCGGGGCCAGGCTGCGCGCCCCGGCCCCCGCCTCGGCCGCGGCGCGCCCGCAGCCCGGTGATTCGCTCTCTCTCTTTGGCGTTTGAAGGGAGCGCGGTGACTGTCCTTGAGCGCGGAGAGGCGAGCTCGCCGCCGGAGCGCCGGAGCAAGCGGAGGCGCAGGAACGGCGGCGACGGCGCCCGAGCACCCGAGGGGGTCCGAGCCCCGGCAGCCGGCCAGCCCCGCGCCACAAAGGGAGCGCCCCCGCCGCCCGGCACCCCGCCTCCCTCCCCAATGTCCTCGGCCATCGAAAGGAAGAGCCTGGACCCTTCAGAGTAAGTGCGGCGCCCCCGCCCCTGCCACCCCCGGTGTCCACGGCCTCGCGTCCCGGAGCGTCGGGGGGACCCGGGCGGCCCGCGAGGGGGCTCCAGGTGCACGCTCGCGGCGTGCCCTTGGCCCCCTCTGCCGAGCGCTGGGCTCCCCCTTCCTCCCGGGTGATTCCGGGGGCTCTGGGAGAGGGACTGGGCGGCGGGCGGCAGGGAGAGGGGTCGGCCCGGCGCCTCTGCGGGCCACTCCAGGCTGCTGGGACGCTCCCCAAAGCCACCACGGGCCAGAAAGTTTGCACGGGAGCAGGCACAAGGAGAGCCTGGAGGCGCGCAGGTGCAGTCCGGAGAGCGTTCTGGGCTTGACTCTGCTCCCTTCTTCCCTCTCCTTCTCGGCCCTTTCTCTTTGTCCATTTGGTCTTGGAAAGGGGAACATTCCAAGTGGCGGCCTCCGGGGTCCCCAACGGCCGCCTTCCCGGTCCGCAGGTGGAGCCGCTGCCAGCCTTGCGGGTAACGGGCGGGCGAGGGGTCCGACCGTCCACCTCGGAGCTGGCTCTGGGCCTCCAGGGATTTCTAGAGCAGCGAAATCCGGAGTAAATCTGAGTAGGTGTACCCCTCCTCGGGGTCCACCGATGGGGACATGTGAATCTCGAAAGTTAATGCACCATTTTGTGTATAGGTGAATTATTCTGGGGAGTAGAGTCTCGTAGTTTTTAGCAGAGTCTTAAAAGGGTTTGGGGTCAGGGAACCAGAGCTCTAATGAGCATTGGCCGCATCTGTTTTCTGAGCCGCGTACTGGTTTGGAATGTTGTTCTATCCCTCACCCATTCTTTAGCGTTAACATGGGGAGTAAGGGGTGTTTAAGATATCATTTTCCTGTCAACGCAAATGCCCTTTTAAGAGTCATTAGCTGTCTGGTTTTGAGAATTTTTATTCCTTTGAAGTCTCCCTCTAATCCTTTGAAGGGATTTGTTACACAAGACCAAAGGAGCTGGTTAATGACTTGTCCATTTGTGCTTTTAAGAGACATTTGTTTTGTTTTTTCTTTTCCTGCTTTAAAAGAATTGTGCTTTCCTTCTTGAAATACCGCACACACACACATACACCCTTCAATTTCGGCTTTCTATGGTGTTTATTTACCTGGGTTTTACCCTCAGTTACCAGCATAAAAGCTCAGCATGTTCTCATAAAACACAGGAAGTACCACCATCCAATGAGAATATAAACATCACTATTCAGTCCTGAAGGTTAAGACACCAGTTCTGTAATGAGCTAGGTTTGTTGTAGCAAAAACCCCCACTTCCTTCAACAAATTCTCAGGAGAAAAATAACATTCCTTTTTAAAAGTATGTTTATGCAAACAATGGGTTTAAAGGGTGGTTTGATCACTTTTTTAAAATAAACTTAAAACTGAGCTCTGAGTTTCAGAGACTGGGCAAGATCATAGTAACACAATAAAGGAGTGAATTGGATGAATTGGTGCCTCATACCTTTTTGATCAGCAGAATTTAGTCACTAATCCTTTCAATAGAAGATTAATCTGAAGGTTTCATTTCCCTGAAGGAAGTTTGCTTCTTTCAAAGTTTGTGCTTTTTCACTGAGGTTAGAAACTGAAACATCCTAACTTCCTAATACAACAGATATCTACTGCTGGAGGCTCACCAGCTCCTTCCTTCACTTCACTATTTGCCCAACGAAGACAGGTTCTGATCAAAGAGGGACAAGCCAGTTGAGAAATTGCTGCAGCACATTCTCCCCACGCCCTTAGAAATTGTTATGATTATCCCAGAAATCCAGGCTTAAATGATACTCAGGTGTAATATTCAAGATAAGGGTCTGGGAGAATATAAAATATTAATTTGAGGGTGAATCAATCTAATTCAGTCATTGTCTTGGATTGTCCACTAAGTATAATGTGATATTATCATTAATTAAGTATAGAAAGACAGAGCCAATATCTTATACTTTACTTCTCCATCTCGTCTCAGGCCATCACCGTAACTCTTTTACTTTACATTCCTCCTGTTGTCCAGTATCCTACTAGATGCTTCATTGTGTACTTCCTCAAATCCAACTTGGGTCATTACAATCAGCATCTCCAAATTACAGATGGAGACTTGCCTAGCTATATGCAAATGAAACATTTGGACAGAAAGCCAGCCAGAATTCATGAACACAGAGATTCCCTTGCTGTGCCACTGGTGGCCCCCACTGCCTCCCCTGTGAGTAGCAAGAGCAATTCATTTGAATTCCAGGCAGTTTTGCACCAGCTAAGGGCAAATTCTCTTCTTTCACAGTCCTTTGGCAGCATCAACATCGGGACATCCAATGTGCGTCGAGGTTCCATGAGTGGTTTTGAAAGCCCAGAGTAAGATCATGGGCGGTGGAAAGAGAAGAGATGCAACTCTGAGTTGATACACATGAAAAAGCTAGGGTATTAGTTATTAGAAGGGGAGATGGCAGTCCTTATATACAATCTGTAGAAACAAAGGAAAGAAAGCAAGGCTTCAGTGAATGAAATCTCGTCTCCACTAAAAATAAAAATTAGCTGGGCCTGGTGGTGGGCACCTGTAATCCCAGCTATTTGGGAGGCTGAAGCGGGAGAATCACTTGAACCCAGGAGGTGGAGGTTGCAGTGAGCCGAGATTGTGCCATTGCACTCCAGCCTGGGCAATAAGAGTGAAACTGTGTCTCAAAACAAACAAACAAACAAAAAACTATAGTTTTGAATTTTTTTGAGCTAGGGTCTCACTGTGTTGTCTAGGCTAGAGTGCAGTGCTCACTGCAGCCTCAACTTCCTGGGCTCAGACGATCCTCCCACCTCAGCCTCCTGGGTAGCTGGGACTACTGGCTCATGCCACCAAGCCTGGGCAATTTTTTATATGTTTTGTAGAGACAGGATTTTGCCATGTTGCCCAGGCTGGCCTCAAACTCCTGGGCTCAACTGATCCTCCTGCCTTGGCCTCCCAAAGTGCTGGGATTACAAGCGTGAGCCACTGTACCTGGCCATTTTTTTTCCCCAGATAAACTAACTTGAGCTTCCCGTTTTCTTGTTCCAAAGATGATAGTCTCATGAAGTGCTGTTACACTGTGTCTAGAAAGTATGGGCATGGCTTTAGCACTCCTAAATTTCATAAGGAACACTTCATACTTCACATGACGTGATCACCTGAAGTTGTCAGAGTGTTATAGACATTGAGCCACCTCGCCTCCTGTCCCCAAGTATAATGGCTGCTGGGATTTATGGGCACAGACCAATTAGGACACAAGGTCACCTGGTAAGTTAGTACCAGTTAGAAATAGGAGACATGGATTTATACCTGCAGGGTACCCAGGAGGAAACTCCCTTTGGGAATTTTACAGTTGGAAGAAGGTCTGTTTTTTGAAATATAATAGATTTTTAGGAAATAGATTTGTGTTTAAGTAAGGTTCCAGAGAACACTTGCTAATTATTATAAATCAACAAGTATTAAGTGTTTGCTGTGTCCCATTTGGGGGACACTAGAATAATTCCTTCCACTCCTCTATTTTCTTTTAGCAAAGTTATTTATTTTTAAATGTAAAAATGTATTCAGATTCCAGTGAAGCAAAGTGAACAGGAGATGCTATGCATGGCGTATTAACGAAAGAACACGTGTCACAGCCTATTAACAATTGCTGGATTGAGATGTCAGTGTCTGTTTAATTGCCTTCCACTCTCTGAAATAATCATTGCCCCCACTTCATTTTCTTCCTCAAATCAACTTTATCCAAATCAATTTTACTCTTATAAAAATGTTCAGGTAAGGAAAGAAAGGCCTATTTGATGTCTTTCGTAAGTGTAACAATGGCCTTACGATATGGGATTTTCCTCCAAGTATTCCTTCAGTAGGAAGAATGGAAAATGGAATTTCTGTAAAAAAGTAAAATTAGGAGAATTCCTATTATATCCTGATGGAATTTTGATTTTGGAAAGAGAAAGCAACCTAAAATAATTTTTGGTCTCATTCTTCTTTCTTCCTCACCTCTGCTTTTGTGCAGTTGGTTAGGGCTGGAGGGAGGATGGCACTGGGGATTTGCAGATTCTTAGCACTCTCGGTCATCTGCTGCCCTGGCAGTGAGCGACTCTTTTAGTCCAGAGTGCCTCCTCTGAGGTTAGGCAGTGCCCTTGGGTCCAGGTTATAGGAGGAGGAAAATGAGGGAGATCTGTGAAGTTAGAGTCAGCGGGGAGAGTGGGAAAAAGCAGAAGGAGACCAGAGGTGCCCAGGTAGTGGTGGGCGTGGGCAGGGGCACAGTGCCGCCTGCAATTGCCTTTGATGCCTCTTGGTGCCCTGTGTTTACTTCTTAGAGATCTAGGGAGTAAGGTCTGGCTCTTTCCCGTCTTAACCCAAGGTTGGTTGGGACTCTGCAGTCTGGCCAAGGGATGTGTTGTCATGTCCCTTCTCCCTTAGGTCACTGAAAGGCAGTCAGGTGAGATGCCCTGTCTGGCCCAAAACGATCTCGGACCCTCAGTGCTGGTCTCACTCTGGTGAGGCTGTCCCTGATGCTTGGCCTTCTCTCCAGGGAACCAGTGGATGAGGTGCTGCAGATCCCCCCATCCCTGCTGACATGCGGCGGCTGCCAGCAGAACATCGGGGACCGCTACTTCCTGAAGGCCATCGACCGGTACTGGCACGAGGACTGCCTGAGCTGCGACCTCTGTGGCTGCCGGCTGGGCGAGGTGGGGCGGCGCCTCTACTACAAACTGGGCCGGAAGCTCTGCCGGAGAGACTATCTCAGGTACCCTCCCCGGCACTCCACTGGGCCCTCGGAAGGGAGGCTGGGTAGTCCATGGACATCTGCAGTCAGTGTGTGTTGCCTCTTACCCTGCTCCAGGCTCGGACACCACCTATAGAAAGAGGTCAGACTGCAGAGGCTGAGTCTCAGCTCCTGTGCTGAGAAGCAGAGGGCATTTCTTCCTGTTTGAGAAGCATGTTCTCAGGGTTATGTTCCTATGTGGTAAAATACTAATATCTTTAAAGGCAAGAGAATTGTATACCCAAAATTCAGAAAAGTGGTTCCCTTGGGGAGCGGGAGAAGCTAGGGGATGGGGTTGAGGAGGAGTACACACAGAGGATCAGAGGGACTGGGAGTGTTTCTAAGTTTGGAGGTGGGCTCTGAGGACCTCATTTGAATGCTTCAGAACATATATGTATGTTATAAATTTTTTTTGTATGACTCCAGTATTATATGATGAGAAATTTAAAAATAGAAAGCAGATGGAGCTCCAAGCATTGACTCATAGCAGGAAGGCAGTCTTCGAAGAACAGAAAGGCAAAGGCCCTGCAGGCAGTTGGAGGTTTGAGTCCCAATACCATTGCTTCCCAGCCTGGTGGCCTTGGGCAAGTTACTTAACCTTCCTAAGCCTCGATTTCCTTATCTGTAAAATGGGGATGATAATAGCACCTACCTCTAAGGATGTGGGGAGAATTTGATGGAATAATGCAGATAAACTACTTGGCTTGGTATGGATCAAATAGATGTTAGCTGCTCTTACATAATCATTATTTTCCAATCTAATGAGCAAAGGGATGGAAGAATGGAAGAGTAAGATAGGAACTCGACAACGCCAAGTAAGACAGGAGCTGAGGACATCTCCCATGCTCTGGGCCATCCTATTGGCCATCCGAATTTTCCAGCACTGTGTGAATGCCTTTGCCTAGAATGTACTAGCGTTTCTGGTTTCCAATGAGCTGCTGTGGAGGTAACTGTCTCTGTGCCCTCTACTGTCAGATCTGCTCAACTGTGTAGCTGTCAGTATTTCTCCGTTTTCCTGGAGCAGAGGGTCTGTGAAGCATGCTTCCCTGATACACCAGGACCATCCAACCCATGGAAGCTTGTTGAGACCTCAGCGCCCTTGGCTGCTGGGCCAGCTTTTCCTCCCAAACCTGCCCTCAGAGCATTTTACATTATAGAAACAAAACAAAACCAAAAAAAAAAAACTGCAGGCAGTTTCACGGTGAAGGAAGCTTTACCTAAAGACTGTTAGAAGAAGCTTTTGTCCTTCTTGAATTCCCAGATAAAGTCCTTGCAGTCCTTGCAGATATGGTGGTTCCGAGAAAATAAGTAGGATTTTGCAATGATCATGCTTATAATTTTGGTCAGTTTTCTTTTTTTTAAGTCACAGAAAATAGAACTTGGATAAATACAGACCTGGTTTTGCTCACTCCCAGTTTGCCAAGTCAGTGAGAAGGCAGACGGGTAAATGATTCCCATCGGACCCTTGACTCCATCCCTGTCAAATCATTTGAATCTTATTAACTGAAGTGCAGATAGAGTAAGGTCAGAAGAGCCCCAGCTTCTCCCTATCTCTACCGTTTTATATAACATTCAGGAATAAAACCAGTGCTGCCTGGGCTTGTTAATCCTTTCCATTTTCAAAAAGGAGAGGAAAAAAAAAACAGTCTGGGAGAACCCAATGTTAATTAACTTGTGTCTTGGTGACATGAAATAATTCTTCTCCCTGCCACATTCCTAGGCAACATGTTAATTAACTCTGCATTAGTGCAGGCATTTCCAGCCATTCTTTAATATTTATATTATTGTTATTAAAATGGGCAGCAGAGAGCTTAAGATGGGACATCTCTTGACAGAGGAGAAAAATTGACTTTTGCGTCAGGGATGGTCCTTTAGCCAAGGTCTTGTTTACTGGCATTCTTAGTATATCTGGCAGGATCTTTTAACAAGGCAAGTTGGAGGAGTAACTGAACGGGCCCTCTAATGTGTTTGAGTTCTTCTTGACCCCTAGGATAACTTGTCCCCATGAGGATTTCCAATGGCTGAGTTGCCTGTTAAGTTCTTTTCCGACATTTAGCTTCAAATATTCATGAGACCCCCATGCAGAACCTCAACTCTGCTGCTGTGTTGTATTGTTGGGAACCCGAGAGCAGCTGTTCATGTCTGTGCTGAGCCAGATCTCCTTGGATCCCTTTTCACTAATTCTTGTGTGCTGGGAGTGGTGGGGTGGCGGTGATGGCAGTGGTTTTGCTTTTAACAGCCAGCACCTGAATCTGTTAGAGCCAGAAGTATGCCTGCCCCAACTAGACTCCCAACGGACCTTAACCAGTGACAGACATGGTGGGAGTACCAAGCCCCGCAGCCTTGCCTGGAGCCAGGCATAACTTATATTCCAGGGTCCCTCCCCTCTGAGGGACTTTGCCTGAGGATACAACTTGGCTTGGCTTCCTCCCCTTCCCTCCAGCCTCCCCTGCTGCCTTCCAGGTTTTTCCTGAGAATGCCTCATTCATAAATCACTGGCACATCAATCCTTGCCTCAGGGGCTGCTTCTGGGATATCCAGCCTAAGATACCAATTCTTGGTGCCAGAGGTTAATGCTCAAGTTAGGTGTCAAGTCCTGGCTTATTTTTTACTAATATTAGAATCTCTGAATCCCAGAGCTGGAAGGGGCTACAGAGACCTTCTTTTTCAGTTCCCTTGCTTTACGGCTTAAGTCACAGAAGCCTGTACAGGGGACTCCATTTGCTCAGGTCACCTGGCAAGTTAGAGGTGATGCTGGGACCTGAACTTGTCTCCCACATATTCGTCCTTTGTCCTTCCCTTCATAGCTGCCTGATGTGGATTGTAATTTACCCCCTGACTTCCCTTTAATAAGCTCCCTCCTTCCTTAAGGATCGCACACCCCAGGCAGTTGGATTCATTCCATGCACACTGTTTTCTCAGTCGTTCATCCTTGCTCAGGCCCAAACTTAACTTACAGAGCAGTCAGGAAACCAGAACTGTCTTTCCACTCTGTGACCTCCAATGTGGCGGTTACCTGCAGCTCCACCATCTGCTACTTTGGGATAAAATGTTCTCCCCCAGTAATGAGTTTGCTCCCAGGCGGTGCTTTGAAAACACTCGGAGATCTTCAAATGGAAAGCAGGATTCAGAGGCAAATTAGCTGGCCCTGGCCCGAACAGTGAGCTCTCCACTCACAGACCACCTCTTGTCAATTCCATTAATCTTGCCCAAATATTGCAAAATGTGTCAACTGCCCTTACGTCCCCTACAACCTCTCAGAATGTACCCACTGATTCTCTGATATTCTGAAATCAACCAGAACTTCCAGTAAGAGCAAGCATTCACCTAAAACTGTCCTAAAGGTTTTATGTAGAAACCACCTGCTAACATGCTATGTTTTCAGCCACGAGTGAAAATTACTTCCTGCAGCAAGACTGGCGCAGCTGGGAATACACCCAAGATGTGTTAAAACATAACCAGCGTTGGCTTAGCCCTTGACCATGGGTGCCCTGACATGCTTCGTTTGGTTGTTTTAACAGCTGAGTGAGGTGGAGCCTATGATGGCTGCCATTTCACTGAGGCTCAGAGAATCAGAGGTCTCTCCAGGGTCACTCAGGGCTGGTCCGGGACATTGAAGCTGGGTCTTCTCTGCTTTCGGTGCTTGTGTTGCTGCACTTTTGCTGTTGATTCTCAAATGTCAGCCTGCAACCAGTCCCCCGGAAGTGTTCGTTAACGCACAGACTGCTGGGCCTTCTCCCCAGGGTGTCTCAGTTGAGTAGGGAGGGAGGAGGGCTGAGAATTTGTTTTTTTTGTTTGTTTGTTTAGTTTTTGCTTTTCTTTTGAGTCAAGGTATGGCTCTGTGGCCCAGGCTGGAGTGCAGTGGCATGATCTCGGCTCACTGCAACCTCCACCTCAGCTAAAGCCATCCTCCCACCTCAGCCTCCCAAATATTAATAGCTGAGACTAGAGGCATGCACCACCACACCCGGCTAATTTTTGTATTTTTTGTAAAGACACAGTTTCACCATGTTGCCCAGGGTGGTCTCGAACTTGTGAGCTCAAGTGATTTGCCTGCCTCAGCCTCCCAAAGTGTTGGGATTACAGGCGTAAGCCACTGCGCCCAGCCTGAGAATTTGTATTTCTATCAGGTTCCCAGGCAGTGCTGATGTTGCTGGTCCCAGGACCAACACTTTGAGAACCACTGCACTGAGCCCTGCCATGTTCTGTCTCTCGCCTTGACACTGAATACTGCCTGAAATAAGTGACTGATCAACTGAGGCTTGGGAGAGTCTTGATTTAAATGTCGGAAAAGAAGTTTCCCTTTTGATTCATGCCAGTGGGCAGCGAGGGCCATGAATTAAGATCCTCCCTTCATGGTGGAGAGATACTGTTGGTCCTCCATATCTCAGAGGCACGATTAGCTGCACTGCGTGTTTTCTGTGGAACTCCCTGTCTCCCAGGAGCTGGGGCCCCAGCGAATAATCAGGGGGAGATGTGCTTTACAGCTTATGGAGGTATTCAAGGCCAGCTCTCCCCATGGGTAGAATCAGTGGCTGTTGACATGATAGAGTTTGGGAGCCTCAGAAGAATGCCCGTTTTATTGCATTCCTGGTCAGTACCCTCTCAAAGGGGCCCTTAGGGTCTCTCTCCAGCTGCTCTTCTGAAATGAGGGTTCCCCTGGGAGGGGACAGGTAATACTTGCCTAACTCCTTATGATAGATCACATCAGCTGAGAGCCTTGCCCACAGAGGAGGAGCCAGGGGGCAGCCTAGGGGAATGATGAGCAGTTGCTGCAGACAGGGAGAGGGCTCAGAAAAGGGAGGAGTTATGCCAGATCCAAATGCCAGTTTCATCTGAGTTCCCTCTGCCTGCTGGTAAAGACTGCACTAGCCGGCCCTCCTTCTGGAGCCGACCTTCCCTGGCTTCCTGACATCCTGAAAGTTCGGCCTCCTTTCTAGGGCTCATCCCTGAGCCCTGTCTTCCAGGATTGTCCCTTTGACTGTCTTCTTAGCTTTTCTTTCTTTTGCCCCAGGCTTTTTGGGCAAGACGGTCTCTGCGCATCCTGTGACAAGCGGATTCGTGCCTATGAGATGACAATGCGGGTGAAAGACAAAGTGTATCACCTGGAATGTTTCAAATGCGCCGCCTGTCAGAAGCATTTCTGTGTAGGTGACAGATACCTCCTCATCAACTCTGACATAGTGTGCGAACAGGACATCTACGAGTGGACTAAGATCAATGGGATGATATAGGCCCGAGTCCCCGGGCATCTTTGGGGAGGTGTTCACTGAAGACGCCGTCTCCATGTTATCTTCGTCTTCACTCTTAGGCACTTTGGGGGTTTGAGGGTGGGGTAAGGGATTTCTTAGGGGATGGTAGACCTTTATTGGGTATCAAGACATAGCATCCAAGTGGCATAATTCAGGGGCTGACACTTCAAGGTGACAGAAGGACCAGCCCTTGAGGGAGAACTTACGGCCACAGCCCATCCATAGTAACTGACATGATTAGCAGAAGAAAGGAACATTTAGGGGCAAGCAGGCGCTGTGCTATCATGATGGAATTTCATATCTACAGATAGAGAGTTGTTGTGTACAGACTTGTTGTGACTTTGACGCTTGCAAACTAGAGATGTGCAATTGATTTCTTTTCTTCCTGGCTTTTTAACTCCTCTGTTTCAATCACTGTCCTCCACACAAGGGAAGGACAGAAAGGAGAGTGGCCATTCTTTTTTTCTTGGCCCCCTTCCCAAGGCCTTAAGCTTTGGACCCAAGGAAAACTGCATGAACCACAACTTTTAACCAAACAATTATTTAAAGCAATGCTGATGAATCACTGTTTTTAGACACCTTCATTTTGAGGTGAGGAGTTCCACAGATGGTTTCTATACAATATAAATCTTAAAAAAAAGTTGTTCAACTATTTTATTATCCTAGATTATATCAAAGTATTTGTCGTGTGTAGAAAAAAAAACAGCTCTGCGGGCTTAATAAAAATGACAGACTGAAATACAGTGTTGTTTATTTGATTACGACTTATAATTTGGGATGGCAGGGAAATGCTCTGCTTTTTCTGTTCTAAAGGAGAAGCAAATAAGCAATTTACTCTTAGGTCAAATAAAAACTTCTGTGTATTGCAAGGGTTTGTATGAGGCAGGCACATTTCTGTATTACTGGCAATTATGTAACAGGTCATCATGTAGCTCAGAGGAATGTAGAATAATTAAATTGTTATTGTAAAATATGCATTTCACTTCAGCATTGTATGGAGTGAGTGGAAGGCAAGATCATTGCCTTTGGGAAACTTGTAACCTAGAAAGGACACAAATACATAAAGCAGATTCCCTTTGGGAGAGAAGGTAATTACCTAGTTTGAAATGTGGCAAAGATGCTGAGCTTGACACTTCGATTTTCCAAGACGGGTGTCTCAGGGTGTTTTATGACAAGTGGTTAAGAGGACCTTTACTTTGAGGATTTAAAGCAGGCACCTTGGTTTGTGTGTTTGCCTTCCCCCGAGTCAGGCCGCCCCCATGAACTGATGCAGAGCGCCACCTGCTGGCCATCACCTTGAAGCGCGTTAGCCCAGGAGGCTCCCGACGTAGGACAAACCTAGATGAAGAATATGCCTTTCAATGATTTCCTTAGAGTACTCGGAAATGCAAGAAGTCTAAATGTGTTCAGTTATTAAGACACAAGAAACATGCAGCTAAGGCTGCATGTTAACTATAAGATTCCTTTAAATCTTCCTAAGGTTTGTGATCTTTGTTATTTTTAATTTTTTTAAATCCCAGGACAGAGAGACAAATGATTTTTTTTCTTCTAGAGGAGAAATAATGAAGTGATGGCTCTCTTGGTCTGTAAAATGCAACAAGTAGTTGGGAAATTTGACTGCTTAAGGTGGCCTATTTAAAACAAATCCAGTTACGTTGCATTCCAGCTCAGGTGGTGGAAAGGCATTACCAGCGAGGGGATGTTTGTTCTAAGTCAGTGGTTCTCAAACTCTCTGGGGACCAGCAGAATCAACATCACCTGGTAACTTATAATAAAGAAACAGATTCATGGGCTCCACCCCAGATACCCTAAATCAGAAAATCTGGGGATGGGGTTCAGCAATTTGTGGGTTGTTTGTTTGTTTCTTTGTTTTGAGACAAGATCTCTCTCCGTCCCCCAGGCTGGAGTGCAGTGTTATGATCCTGGCTCGCTGCAGCCTTGACTTCTTGGGCTCAAGCAATCCTCCCACCTCAGCCTCTGTAGTAGCTGAGAAGACTACAGGCTCACACCACCACACCCAGCTAATTTTTGTATTTTTGGTAGAGATTGGGTTTCCCCATGTTGCTCAGGCTGGTCTTGAACTCCTGGACTCAAGTAATCCACCTGCATTGGCCTCCCAAAGTGTTGGGTTATAGACATGAGCCACCGTGCCCCACCTGTGTTTTAATATGCCTTAAAGATGATTCTGACGCATGCTCAAGTTTGAGAATGGCTATTCTAAAATATCTCCCAGTTAGGAAGATCAAGCATTCTAAGTTATTAATATTTGATGCAAAGGTTAATCACTGAAACTCTTCCACATGTAGATACTGTCTACCCTTGGTCCCTAAACTGAAAACTTTCACATACATTCATCACTCATTTGTTCTGCACATCATCTTCAAAATCAATCACAATTTAATTCACCATTTTAAACCATATTTACAGTAATAATAGTAATGGTAATAGATTTTATCTATGCAGTTATCTTATAAGCAGTATTAAGTAAAAATACAAATGATCATTGCTTTGGAAATCTAAACTTTATTCTTAATCCCCATTGTAGCACAACACACATTAAGATTCAAGAAATCAGCCAATATTTTTGTCATGCTCAACAAAGCAATAATTAACCTTTTCCATTTGTCAATGGCACCATCTTGCAGAATTGTGGATGCGCAGGCAGTCTTTGTAGCACATCACCCCAGGGGCCCAAATATCTAACCCACAGCTGACTTAAGAGGAAAGACATGTAAAGGGACTCAGTGGGACCAGCTCCCAAGGTCTACCCTGGTGGTCCTTGCATGAATGTGTTACTGTGTGTGCTCTAGACCTAGGGTCAGGAGAACTGACATCTGCTCTCTTCCCTGGTCCGTGCCTTCATTAAAGCAGTTGGCTGGAACATTTTGCATCCTCTTATCTCTTGAATGTCTTTTGCCCCAAACCAGCTTCCTTTTATTGCTGCTTCTAAAATAACTACTACTTTTCAGGAAAACTTGGAGTCCTACAAAGTTGAAATAGAACAAGCATCTAGGAGCTTTATCATCTGAAGACTTGGATTTGAATTCCAGTGACATGACTTTAATTGCTTAATAACCATTTACATAGCACTTACCATTTGCCAGGCACTCTTCTAGTTTTACATATATTAACTCCTTGAGGCCACATAACCTGCCTTGGTGGCAGTTTCTACTTCTTATCACCTGCATTGTGCTGCCAAGGAAAATGAAGCACAGATGGTTAAGTAACTAACTTCCTAAGGTCCTGCGGCTGAGAAGTGACAGAAGTCACTTTAACCAAGGCGCTTCACCCTGTGCCCCGCTGCTCTCTCGAAGTCTCACCTCACTGAACAGCAGGTTTCCCATCTGCAAAAGAGGGAGAATGAACACCTTCCATCCCAGATTATTTGGGGATATTTGAGTTTAGTCTAGGCAGAAATGTAAACAAAGCACAATGATATAGGATTAGCACCACAATAAAGCAATGTGAAAAGTGCTCTGGAAACGCAGATAAGGGAACAATTAAATTGGCCCAAGCGTATCTGTCTGGAGTAAAGAGGAAGAAACATTTGAAATGGCCTTGGACCTGGAAGAGCAAAGACTTGGGGACCTTGACTTGCAGCACGAGTATTTCAGTGAGCCCAGTTTGTGTATGGGTGTTGGCTGGAGGCCAGCCAGTGAAGGGTTTAAATTTTGATGCTGTCACTTTCTGGTGGGGTGCCCTTAATTCCCAGTTTCTGCAAGATCTGGGCCCTGTGGACATTGCTGACCTGTGACTTGACCTTGGACCCTCAGCTCAAGCCCCGCCTCTTCCAGGTAGCCCCCTCAATCTCTCCAATTTACAGCTGCTCATCCAATCATTCTCAAGTACTAGAAATCTTCTAATTAATAGGAGAAACTATTAATATGCTGGCTCCTGGACCAAACTGCAAATCTACAGAATCAGGATCTCTTGGATGGGACCCAGGAATCTACACATTCATCAAGCAACTCCTCTTCCTTTGTTGTCCCCTGACTTCAATAGAACATTGCTGCTAAACCCTGAACCCTGAGTTCCACAAAATCAGGGACACTGTCTCTGGTTTACCCTTGCCAGACTGTAGCACCTGCCTGGCACATAGTGCCCAATATATTTCCTTCCTTCCTTTCTTCCTTCCTCCTTCCGTCCTTCCTCCTTCCTTCCCTTTTCTTCCTTTCCTTCTCTTCCTTCCCCCCTTCCCTTCCCTCTCTCTTTCTCCCTTTCTTTCCTCCTCTTTTTTTTTTTTCTTTAGAGACAGGGTCTTGCTCTGTCTCCCAGGCTGGTTTTGAACTCCTGGGCTCAAGCAATCCTCTTGCCTCAGCCTCCCAAAGTGTTGGGATTACAGGTTTGAGCCACCATGCCCAGCCTGATTGTTATATTTTCTTTGTTTTATTTAAAACTTTGTTCTCTACTTTTTTCTTTCTTTCTTTTTTTTTTTTTTTTTTTTTTTTTTGAGATGGAGTCTCACTCTGTGGCCCAGCCTGGAGTGCAGTGGCAAGATCTTGGCTCACTGCAACCTCCACCTCCTGGGTTCAAGAGATTCTTCTGCCTCAGCCTCCCGACTAGCTGGGATGACAGGCATGCACCACCACACTAGGTTAATTTTTGTAAAGACAGGGTTTCACCAGGCTGGTCTCGAACTTCTGACCTCAGGTGATCCACCCACCTCGACCTCCCAAAGTGCTGGGATTACAGGCATGAGCCACTGCGCCCCACCTATTCTCTACTTTAAAACTTGATTTGAGAAGAAGGCCTTTTCTGAAACTAGCCTTTAAGTTCTTTATCATCGCTCACAGCATTTAGGCCAATGTCACACATGTGGAAAAGCAGGAACAAATATTTATGGCATGAGTAGCGAAGAGAGAGGGCCAGTAAGTAAATAAATAGGGGAGATGAGGTTTTCTATAATTTTAAGAATAAATGGTAAATCAAAATCAAAGTAGGAAGTAAAACCCAGGAATTTGCAGGGAAGGGGCAAGGAAGATAGAAGATAAGTCTGCAACATCTTGTTATTCCAGAAAGTAAGGAAATAGTAAAAACTAAATAAATAAATGAAATGAAATGAAAAAAATGATGTAAACATGTCATAAAGACAAAGGAGCCAGCTTAAAGGGGCTCTCAATAGCCAAATCTAAGACAATTTGATTATCAAAACAATTAAGGACAGTAATGAATTAAGGATAGTAATGAGTTTTAAGCATGGCAGGGGGCAGAATTCATGAGTTTATTCCAGTGATAAATAAATGAGGGAGAAGGAAGGACTCATGTTTACAGCAGAATCTTGGATGCCAACTGGTAAATGGGAAGACAGCATGAGAGCTGGAAAAATCATTTTGCAACTGTGACAGTTAAGATAGAATCAAGCAAGCATTATCAATAGATGCTAAATTTCAACAGAGAAACAAAGAACAAGATATGGATATTTGGATGGTCTTCAAGTACCTTCCCATATATTCCTCACTAGCTATGAGAAGGAAAAACGCTAATTACACAGTAGAGAAATTGGATAGCACCTTGACCAGGTGATCTATGCGGGGCAGATGAGCATCTCAGGCCTCCAGATGTGATATCCGAAAAGGACAGAGAGGATCACTCTTTTTAGTAGTTCTGCTGAGAATATATAACATGTCTAATTATGAGACAAATCATTAGACAAACCCAAAATGATGAACATTCTAGTTTTAAAAGTTGATGGGGGGGAGTGTGGACTCTATTCTTTGAAAATGTTCATGTCATGAATAATAAAGAAGGCTGTGGGAATGTTTCAGGTTAAAGAAGGCTAAGGAGACCTGACAACTAAATCCAACACCTGGCCCCTGTACTCAGTCCAGTGCTGGAGGGAACAAATTCTACAAAGGGCATCATTGGGTCAAGTGATAAAGTCAGAATATGAATGGATAGATTAGTTAAAAAGTATTAGGTGTTAATGTAAATGTTACTGAAATTGGTAATTGTACTGTGTTTATGTAAGAGAATGTCCCTATTATTAGGAAATGCACCCTGAAATATTTAGGAGTAAAGTGATAGAGGCAGGAAGAAGAGAAATTCTAGGCAGACGGGTGGGTCCCTGGCAAAACCCCACCTTCCAGCCAAAAACCCTGCAACCCTTTGCCCAAAGTGAGAACTTCTATCCCTGTTTGCCCACTCTCTCCCCATTGGTTCTTTCTGATTAATGTCTTTTTACCAATCCAATGTTGCCTTCTCCAAAACTACCTATGGCCCACTCCACCCCCCACCATCCTGTGCCTATATAGACCCCAGACTCAGTCGGTAGAGGAGAGAAGGAGCTTGACTGGAGAGAGGCGACTTGACTTCAGAGGGAGAGCTGGACTTCAGAGGAGAGATTAACTTCAGAGAAGAGCCGGCTGGAGAAGGCCAGATTTCAGGGAAGATTATCTGCTTGTCCCATCCCCTCTCCAGCTCCCCTCTCCACTGAGAGCCATCTCCATCATTAAATACAATTCTCCACCTCCACCATCCTTCAAGTATCCGTGCGACCTCATTCTTCTTGGATGCTGAACAAGAGCTCGGGACCCACTGAGTGATGGTACCCAAAAAAGGCTATCACACTGGCCCTTTGCCCTCACTGGTGGAGGGCAGCCTCCCCATGCGATGAGGCAAGAGGCCCACTGAGCTGACAACACACCACTGTCCACAGACACCGGAGCTAAGAGAGCATTGTAACATGCCCTCTGGGGCTTTAGGGGTCACAAGCATTCCCACCTGGGCACCGCTGCAGGGCCTGCAGGGAGCCTACTCTTGCCGGTGCCCAAAGCAGCCGGCCAGATCCTGCACTTGTTCACCCACGCGCTCCTCGCAAGAAGAGCTTGAGCATGGCGGGCCGAGTGAACAGGGCACGCCTATCGCAAGTCTGACCAGGGGGTGGAGAAAAACTCCTGCATCAAAGAGCCATTATATATGCAACTTAAATAGTTGAGAAAAAAGTTGTCTCTGTGTGTGTGTGTGTGTGTGTGTGTGTGTGTGTGTGTGTGTGTGTGTGTGTGTGTGTTTCAAGAGAGGGAGAGAGAGAGAGAGGAGAGAGGAGAAATGATAAAGCAAATGAGATGAACATATTAACAACAGGTGAGTCTAGGTAAAGGTTGTACTGGTACACTGTTTTTATTCTTGCAACTTTTCTGTAAGTTTGAAACTATTTCCAAATAAAAAGGTATTTTTTTTTAACTCACAAATCTTGGCTTTTTCTTGTTTTGGGCTTTTTGGTTTGATTAGGAGAAGAACAAGGCAGATAAAGAGAGGAAAAAATATAGTGTAGAATTCAGTAATGTACTACTGTTCATTTGTCACAACTTTAATGTACTTTTGACCTTACAAATGTACCTCAAGCAAGTAATTCCCCTCTCCACACCCACTCCCCATAATGGGAAGAATGTGTTTAGAAGGGTTCACTTAGTGCTTATTTCTGAAGCAGGTTATTTCTCAACCTTATAAAATGAGATTACCAGAAATTCTGCATTTCCTTTGTAATTAGGATCAAGATGTAATCATCTGGCCCTGAAATGTGTATATTATAGGGGTAGGAATCTAAGCTATAATGTTTTGTATGTACATCTAAGAATTGAGTTAAAAGATGTTTCAAAGCAATGAAGAAGTCACATCCATTCTCTACCAGTGGCCATGTATTAATTCTCCCGGAAAATCATTTCTCCGAGTTAATAGAATCTTTGAAGCTAAATCAAGTCAATTTCCATTGTCACATTGTGATGCTTTTGAACTGGGCTCACTGAATTATCCTATTTGATGACCACTTTAAAGATGGCTTTGTTGTGAGCCTCAGCAAACCCACAGCAGTATCTCTGTGTCAGCCTCCTCACCCCACCCCATTCATTCAAATTACTTAATGAGCAGCTCAAGGCAAATGCCCCCCTGTAACTACATCCCAGGCAAAATAGATATATAGTAGGTAAAATAGCCTATGTCATGTGATTGAAAGAACACTGAAATCAGGAAACCTGATTTTGCCACTAATTAGTGGAGTGTCTTTAGGTAGGTCTCAGTTTCCTCATTTGCAAACTGAGGAGCTTACAGTAGATGATCTCTAGGAATTTGGTAGTCAGACTTTGGTTTACAGACAGGTAAGTATGGAATTCGGGAGGAAGCATTTGTGGTAGCCACTCCCCAAGGTGACCCTAGTGATTCTTGTTTCCTGGCTTCACCTCCTGTGTTGTCTCCATTCACATGGAATAGGGCTAACTTGTCTAACCAATAGGATATTGAAATGATGGAATGTGACTTCTGAGGCTAGATCCAGACTGTTGCTTCCACCTTGCTGTCTCTTGGATCACTTGTTCTGGAGAAAACAAAAACAAAAACAAAAACAAAAACAAAAAAACAGCTGTCATGCCTTGAAGCTGTTCAGACAGCTCTACATGGAGCTCCATGTGGTAAAGAGGAACTGAGGCCTCCTGCCACCAGCCAGCACTCATCTGCCCATCTTATAAATGAGCCACCTTGAAAGCAGAGCCTCTGGCCCAGTCAAAGCCTCAGACAACTGCAGTCCCAGCTTATATCTTGAATATAACCTCGTGAGAAACCCCCAAGCTGGAATCAGTCAACCAAGCTGTTCTTCAATTTCTGCCCTACAGAAGTGATACAAGATAAATAATTGTTGTTTTAAGCCACTGAGTTTTGGGGCAATTTGTTATACAACAAGCTTTTATTTTGTATGCATTTTTAAATTCTTATTTTCCCAGTCATCCACTTTTTATTATATTGTACAAAAGTATCAATCCATGGTAGATTGAAAATTAAAAACTCCAGAGTTCAAAAAGCACTGATCAGAATAATACAATCTTAGATGAAGGCTGAAAAAGTTTTTGAAATTATCCAGCCCATCCTCTCACTGAGTGAATAACTTGTCTCTTACAGTTTTCTAGCAATAAAATTCTAATTCTTGGCAGCATTATCACCATCAATGTTATTAAACATGACTTTTATTGAGCATTTGCCAGGTAGATGCACTATCCTAAGTATTTTATGGTCTTTACACCAACTCTACACAGCAAATATTTCTATCTTAATTTTACAGAAGAGGAAACTGAAGCTTGGGATAAAGCTGAGACTTTAATTCATCGAGGTCATCTCATTCTAGACTATATTGCCTTTAGCTTCATTAATTTGTTTATCTCCCAAAACTTAATTTTATAGAACCAAATAACATATATATATTTTCAGACTGCTGGAAATTACTTTCTCACTTATTTTAAGGAAAAAGAGACAGAATTCAAATCCTAGGCCAGGTGCGCTGGCTCATGCCTGTAATTCCAGCACTTTGGGAGGCTGAGGTGGAGGGACTGCTTGAGCCCAAGAGTTCAAGATGAGCCTGGGAAACATAGCAAGAACCCTGTCCTATAAAAAATAAAACAAGGGCTGGGTGCGGTGGCTCATGCCTATAATCCCAGCGCTTTGGGTGGCCAAGAGGGGTGGATCACGAAGTCAGGAGTCCAAGACCAGCCTGGCCAGGATGCTGAAACACTGTCTCTACTAAAAATACAAAAATTAGCCAGGCATAGTGGCACATACCTGTAATCCCAGTTACTCAGGAGGCTGAGGCAGGAGATTCACTTGAACTCCGGCAGCAGTGGTTGCAGTGAGCTGAGATTGTGCCACTGAACTCCAGCCTGGGCAACAGAGAAAGACTCTGTCTCAAAAAAAAAAAATAATAAAATAAACAAAAAATAAAATAAAATAATTAGCCGGGCCTGGTGGCACACACCTGTGGTCCCAGCTACTTGAGGGACTGGGGGGAGGGGAGGCTGAGGTGGGAAGATAGCTTAAGCCTGAGAGGTCAAGGCTGCAGTGAGCCAAGATTGTGTCACTACATTGCAGCCTGGATGACATAGTAAGACCCTGTGTAAAACAAAAATATTAATATAGCCAATGTAAACCAAGTGTTAAAAGCATTTGCCAAAATAAATGTTTTCATTGCATTTAATGTTACCTAACAAAATGGGAGGGAGTGTAAATGTATAAGAGTCATCTTTGGAGACAAATGGATGTGGTTCTAGTTAGTCTTCTCATTTGTAAATGAAGATAATATACTTACATTAGCATGTCATTGTAAAAGTTATTGGTAATCTACATGAAGCAATGAGAACAGTTGCTGGCATTCATGCATGCATGCATTCAATAAATATGCATTGAGCATTTCCAAAAGGCCAGGCACTGTTCTTGGCAATGGAAATACAGTGGTGAGCAAGACAGCAAGGTCCCTGTTACCACAGCACTTACATTCTAGTGGGAGGAAACAAAATAAATAAATACACAAGTAAATGAACAAATTTATTTCAGAGTGATCAATGAATTAGGATAAAATAGAGCAATGCGATAGAATGTCAAGAGATGCAGAGAGATGTCATTTTAGAGGAGGGAGGGCATGGTCAGGGAAAGCCTTTGTGAGGCAGTGGCTTTGAGCTAGGACCGAATGTCAGGAAAGATTCAGTCATGCAGACATTCAGAAACAGAGGAAACAGGCAAGTGAAAGTCTTAAGCCAAGAACCCACTTGTCGAGCTTAAAGAACATCAAGAAGTCCAAAGTAGCTCGAGGAAAGGTGATACATGAGACCAAATCATATAGGATCTTACAAGGCTGAAGATGAGCTCAGATTTTATTCTAACTGCAGTGGCAAGACTTTGGAATCTTTTAAGCAGGAGAGTGACATACATACTCTGATTAGTGTGTTGAAAGATCACTCTGTGTGTGCATGGAGGACCCTAGAGAGACGAGCTGGGAGGCTGTTGCATGATCCAGGTGAGAGATGATGGTGGCTTGGATTAAGGTGTTAAAATGGGGATAGAGAAAAGTAGGCACGTGTATTCGGCCATTTTTGCATTGCTATAAGGAAACACTTGAGACTGAGTAACTTATAAAGAAAAGAGGCTTAATTGGCTCACAGTTCAGCAGGATGTACAGGAAGTGTGGTGGCATCTGCTTCTGGGGAGGCCTCAGGGAGCTTTTACTCATGGTGGAAGGTGAAAGGGAAGCGAGGCATTTCACATGGCCAGAGCAGGAGGAAGATGGCGGGGAGGTGCTATACACTTCTAAACAACCAGATCTTGTGAGAACTCTATCACGAGATCAACACCAAAGTGGTGGTGCCAAACCATTCATGAAGGAAGCGCCCCCATGATCCAATCACCTCCCACCAGGCGTGACCTCCAACAGTGGGGTTTGCAATTGAACAAGAGATTTGGGTGAGGAAACAGATCCAAACTGTGTCAACAGGTTCCAGATATATTTCAAAGGTAGCTAAAATGACTTCGTTGGCACTAAAAAAAGTTTTTATTATTACTACTAATAATAGGGACTTTTTAAACCATCTTGTGCATGATTTTTGTTGAAGCAATATTGTCTTAGTTGTTTATTGCAACACAATTTGCTGTGTTCTCTAAGGTTTTACTTGCTTAGTGTAATCAGGGGAAATTAGTTACTGAGAAAAGAAAAATCTCATTTGAATATAGACAGAATCTTTCCTGTATTACCCAGTGATTAAAGAGAAAAGATGGCCAGGCACAGTGCCTCATGCCTGTAATCCCAGCAGTTTGGGAGGCCAAGGCAGGTGGATCACTTGAGGTCAGGAGTTTGAGACAAGCCTGGCCAACATGGTGAAACACCATCTCTATCAAAAATACAAAAACTAGCTGAGCAAGGTGGTAGGTGCCTGTAATCCCAGCTACTCAGAGGCTAAGTCAGAAGAATTGTTTGAACCCAGGAAATGGAGGTTGCAATGAGCCCAGATCATGCCATTGCATTCTAGCCTGGGTGACAGAGGAAGACTCTGTCTCAAAAATAGAGAGAAAAGATAGTTGGTCTTAACTGTTGGGCAACTGGGGTCATTAGAAAGGAATGTGAATCTTCTGATTCTACTTACCATGGCTTATAATGAAACCCAGGTGAACAGGAAGGCACAAACCCAGCATCACCCAACAGGGGAAGGTGAAATAAGTCAGATCCAGCTGTGCACAAAGATGAAGTAAAACCTAAGCTGGAGAATGTTTAGTTTGGGCAAAATGGAAGCCTAAGATAACCACAACACCTATTAATGATGAATAAAACGTATCCAAAGATACCTAGATGCAAAATTGAGCAGCAGGAAAAACAAATATAGAAAACATCAGGTCCAGAAATAAATAGAGGTGAGAAACATTGCATAAAGCTGGCACTGAGATGCCCTGGGGAGTTACTGGCCACTACCATCTGGCTCCATGCAGGGAGAATACATTGAGGATTGTTGTGAATGGGTGGTTGGAAGTGAGAATTCTACATAAGGCAGAGCTAGCAAAGGGCTACATCCACAGTGAAGGGGTGGACTGGGAAAAAAAATCTATCCACAGGCACAGAGTGATGTCAAGGAAGTTTGCAACCTCTGTCTAGATTCTGGATGAGAGAAAACAAAAGTTTTCCCTGAGAATGCAAAACCTCAAGACACCATTTATACAGGTTCTGAATGTACAATAAATGCACAGCCTGGGAATCACCACGCCCAATCCAATAAATTATTTATAAAAATTTACATTAAGCCAGTTATTTCCTCTGTCTCAATAGGAAGAGGCAAACACAATTATGAACTTTACCAAAATTTTAAAATGTTGCTCTTGCAAAGATACCATCAAGAAAAAGAAATGGCAAGGTATTCCTCATGGAACAAAAAAAGAGAAAATCATGTATAAAACAGAATAGCCACTCAAAAGAATTTTGAAATGGCAAGGTATAGACTGGGAGAAAATACTTGCAAAACATGTGTCTGAAAAAAGACTTGTACTTGTATCCTGAATATGTAAAGAGTGATTACATCTCAGTAATAGAAAACAAATCAATTAAAATGGGGAAATGATTTGAATAGATGCTTCACTAAAGAAGACACACAAATGGATGACTATACCTGTTTTTTTCCTTTTTATGGCAAAATACAACATGAATTTTACTGACAAAATACGACATGAATGGGTCTCAAAAGCATTGCACTAAGTGAGAGCAGCCAGTTAGGCACACTAAACTCTGCATTATTCCATTCATATGAAATTCCAGAAAAGGGGAAACTATAGTGACCAAAAACAAATCTGTGATTGTCAAGAGCTAGAGATAAGGGTTGGATGGGGCTGTTCTATATGGTGACTGTGGTTATGATTACATAACTGTGAATTTGTTAAAACTCATTGAATTGACTGCTTAAAATGGGTGGATTTTATCATATGCAAATTATACCTCAATAAAGCTTATTTTTACAAAACTCATGGTCTCTTACTGGACAGAGCTAGAAATATATAAACATACAGTCTTCTGTACCCTTTGACCATAAACAACAGCTGTGTGACACTGGACAGTTTAACTTCTCTGGGTCTTGTCTCCTCAGGTGTAATGTGGGGATAATAACAGAATATTACATATTGTTATGAGGACCAAATTAAATAACAGTATATATAAAGCACTTTGCACTGTGCCTAGCAGGCCATCCAATCACCAACTTAGGGACACTTTCTTTTCTTTTATTCTTTTCTTTTCTTTTTTTGTGTAATTTAAAAAATATTTTTATAAAAAGTGGAAACAAGGTCTTGCTATGTTGTCCAGGTGGGTCTCGAACTCCTGAGCTCAAGCAATCCTCCCATCTCAGCCTCCCAAAGTGCTGGATTACAGGCATGAGCCACCCTGTGCTCCACCCTCAGGGACACTTTCTAGGCCTCTTCCCTTTGTTCAGATTCACTCAAGAACCTTCTCAACAGCCTCAAAACTCATTCAATGACCTCCTGGTCTAGCTTGGCTTCTCTCCTAGTTTCCCTGCAGGAAGAGTTCCCTAGGAGTGTCCAGTTGCCTGGGTAATCATTTTGTTCATTTTGTTTTTGTTGTTTGTTTGTTTTGTGGGGCTTTTTTTTTCTTTTTTCTTTCTTTTTTTTTTTTTTTTTTGAGACAGAGTCTTGCTCTGTCACCCAGGCTTCAGTGTGCAGTGGCGTGATCTCGGCTCACTGCAACCTCTGCCTCCCAGGTTCAAGCAATCTTCCCACATCAGTCTCCTGAGTAGCTACCAGTTGCCTGGATAATTTAATTTCAGAATGTTGACATTGCATTCTGGGCTATAATTTAACCTTGCCTGAGTTTGGTTTGTATGGGTTGCCCTCCCATAGCCTGTCTTCTCTGGGACACTGATAAGATCATACATCTAGACTTGCAAGGCTGGGAACCTGACTCCCTAGATTGTGTGGAACTAGAGAGGCCCAACTGAGTAGATTCTCCCCTGGCACCATTTCTGGATCACTATGGTGGAGTGGTAATACAAGATGGTAGCAATAACTGCCAGAGGGCTGACCTACCCATTACTTTTGGTCTTTCAAAGTATTTTTGGGTACAAGAAGTACAGTTTACCTTGCTTGGGACACACACACACACACACACACACACACACACACACACACGAAAAAGAGAGAAAAAGAGAAACCCTAAGTAAATATGATTTCATTTTCTTGAAGAAACTCCTTAATATTGGAATAGGCATAACTCTGGATTCTTTTGAGTGGTATTCTGTTTTATCCATGATTTTCTCTTTTTTTGTTCCATGAAGAATTCCTGACCTTGAAGTGAAATGGATATTTTGGTTGTATTCTCATTCTCAGTGACAGCAAATAGGAAAGAGAGAATACATTCTCTACTAGTGTTTCCCACTCATTCCTGTAACTTGGCACATACAGAATGGAATGCAGCAGTACGGCGGGGAAGTTGCCGGGGCCCAACAGCCTTGCCAAGGGTGTCGATGATTTAGGCTCGCTGTAACCCCTTCTAGGCACACCAGTATTCCCCTGTGCACCAGTGGGTTGCTCTGGCTCGAGGAGCAACAGCTGCAAAGGAAGCAATTGCTAATTAGGAAGGAATCCTGTTCTCCATGCAGGCTGGTTGCAATCCTAACTCTGTAGCAAGAAAGACACCTTCATCCAGACAGGTCAGTGTGAACCTGTGACCACGTTCCTGGACAGTCTTCATGAAAGTAAATAGATACCACTGCTGAATTTATCTGTGCTCCTTGGACATTGGCTTTTTGTCCAAGGTTTTACCCTGAATTCATGAATCTAGGAGAAAATCTGGATCTAGGGGCATGCCATTGATGATTTTTTATCTGCTACTCCGTAGCAGAAACAGGACATCTTATACATTATTTCTTAGCAATTGTAAAGCTAGAAGAATAATTTTTACCTGTCTATATACCTCACAGTGTTGTTGTAAGACTAAATGAAACATTGGAACCATACCCGTTACACAGTAAATGCTATGTAATTGGTTGCCATTACTATTTACATGTTCACATTCTGAGAACTAAGTATTTATGAGGTTAAGAAAAAGTCAAAATGTTGTTTTCCAAATTCTTTTTAAAAGACTGATTTTTGTAGGAAAGGTGGAGTCAAAATACCTGGCAATTTTGCCAATGCTACCATTGGTAATAAATTATCAAATCAGATAACAGAATCAGGGAACTGGGAATCTGGAGAGGAAAGCCCAACACTTTTCCTTTTCTAGATGGAAAAAAGGAGATCCAGAGATAGCAAGCCACAACTGCAAATCTGAAATCATAACTAAGAGCTCACAGTTCTTGTCTAGAGCTCTTCTCCAGAATGCTATGGCCTAGACAAAATAAAAAAAAAAAGACTTAAAAAAATAAAGTGCTGGCAGGGGACGGTAGCTCAAGCCTATAATCCCAGTACTTTATAGACTGGGGCAGGCAGATCACCTGAGGTCAGGAGTTCAAGACCAGCCTGGTTCCAACATGGCGAAACCCCGTCTTTACTAAAAATACAAAAATTAGCCAGGCATGGTGGTGGGTGCCTGTAATCCCAGCTACTCAGGAGGCTGAGGCAGGATAATTGCTTGAACCCAGGAGGCGGAGGTTGCAGTGAACCAAGATTGTGCCATTGGACTCTGGCCTGGGAGACAGAGCGAGACTCTGTCTCAAAAATAAATAAATAAATAAATAAATAAATAAATAAATAAATAAATAAATAATTAAGTGCTTCAGAGAAGCTAAATGCTCTACCAACAAGAGCACTATATTTGGGCAAATGAAGTCAGAATCTGCTTATCAGTTCCTCTAATGGAAATGACAACCAGCACAAGCAAAATGCCTTACGATTTGGAAGATAAAAGAACCCAGTGCTCACCAGATCTCCTGTTATTCCTGATGGAACCCTCCCAGCTATTACACCTTGGAAAAATATTAACGTGTTCAGCCAACAAAGACAAATTTAAAAGCAAAGAAAGCAAGTGATGCTGTACGTTGCAATGCCACCCGATATTCAAATTGTACCCTCCTGAGCTGTGTCTAATGTCAGCATCATTTTTTTAAAGAGACATATCAGTTTTCGTCAAGGTTTTTATTTCACTTTACCCATTCTTCACTGCCTGAACTGGGGCAAAAGAAAGGAAGAATTACCAGCTACATTACTTTTTAATTTAATGCCCTTGAGTAAGGGCAGTAGCAGCAAGGCATAATAGAGATTTCAGGGGGACGGCAAAGGGAGAACAGTTGTTCGCGCAACCTCTTCCATGGATGCTGGTTGCAGCAGCTGTCTCTGCCATCATTCTCGCAAGGTAATGCCTTGCTTCCCATTGTCATTGTATCGCAGAATCAAATTATTTGAATTCCAGACACATCGACAGCACACTGAAGGGCCCCTGCCAATTTTTGCAGCTTGCTCGGAAAAGAGCATCATGAAGCATTTCTCATTTATACGACTCCCAGGCTCCTGTTGTAAATCCAGCATGCAGGACTGCCTCCAGGTGCATCCCTTCAGCTCAGCTCTCTAATCCTGTAACCCTTTACCACCAGCTCCTTCCTGGAAGCAGGTGCACCACATCCCCGTGCCAGGCCTTCCCCCTCTTGGAGCCTGTGTTCAGTGGATGGAGTCCCGGCTGCCAGAGCTGACCTGGAGACAGAAACCAGCTATTTTTCCTGTCAGGTCTGGGGGTGAAAAACCCCAGGCACAATACAGTGAGTTGTCCCCACAGCTACCCCTCCAATATTGTCATACAGATGAAGTCTGGTTAAAATCCACATCTGTCTCACAATAGTGAAGTTGCTGATAATAGCACATCTCTTGTCGGAAGATGAGGGATCTAGTTAGCAAAAGTGTTTATGAAGAATTTTTTTATCACTTAGAAAAAAATCTCACAAAATAAAGGAAAAAAAGAATATGTGTAGTATAATCTCAAATGTTATATATGTTTTAAATATGCATGTAAGTACACACACAAACATATATAGGTATATATATTATATTTAGAGAGATATAGATATTTTTTGACACAGGGTCTCTCTCTGTCACCCAGGTTGAAGTACAGTGGCACAATCATGGTTCATTGTACCTAGGTTGCTGCCCAGGCTCAAGTGATCCTCCCACTTCAGTCTCCCAAGTAGCTGGCACTACAGGCATGCACCACTACACCGAGCTAATTTTTTTTTTTTTTTTTTTTTTTTGTAGAGATGTGGTTTCACCATGCTGTCCAAGCTGGTCTCGAACTCCTCGGCTCAAGCAATCTGCCTGCACTGGCCTCCCAATGTGCTGGAATTGCAGGCATGAGCCACCATGCACCCAGCCACAAACATATTTAACTAGAAAATACAACAAAAATGGACAGTGATTATTTTATTTTTCTTCTTTACTTTTTTCTATATTTTTCTAAAACAAGCAGATACTGCTTTTATAGTCAGGAAAATAAATGCTGTTTATAATTTCCGTCAAGAGTGTTTTTAAACAAACAACTGTTTTCAAAAGTTTCACTACACAGTCAATTTTTATCCCCAGCCCTGTAAGTGAAGGGTCCCATCCACTGTCCCCTGGTTAGAAGAGTTTTCCCAAGGGGTTCTTTTGACACAAGTCCGGGTTTAGGAGAGTTTTGTCCAGCAGGAACAAGAGTGACCTTATTAGTCCAGTCAGATTCTCTCACTAATTGAGCTACACAGATATCAGTAGTAGAGGCAGAAAAAGAAGGAAAAGGGAAAGGAGGAGGGAGAGGATGGGTTATTTGAATGGCTGGAGTGCAGACTACTGGGGAAGGGATAAAGAAACTCTTAATATAATAGCTGGAGCTGCCTTGGACCCTGGACAAGCTTCCAATTCCAGGGTTCTATGCCACACAGGTCCATAGTTCCTATTTTTCCCATGAAGACTTGGTAATTGGTCTTCCTAGGTACCCAGAAGGCAGATCCATGGCCAAGAATCCTGTTTTCCTTGGTACCACAGGTATCCTTTTAACAATCTATCTGGTGGACCATTAAAATCCTCTCCTGGGTCAGACTATATTTGGATTATTTGAACCACACAAGCAATTTCAGGATATCAAGAGCTTGAGACCAGGCAGATGAGTTCCATTGGTAATTTTATTCTTTATTTAGTAAACTATCCAAACCAAGGCTATCACTAGCCCATATGGCATTTCGTACAAATTTGAAAAAGCTAATCTTTCCTCAAGTTAAAAAGTTATATTATTTATTTCTCAATAATAACAATGACTGACAGTAATTCCATGTAAATTATGCAAGCAAATAATTCATTATAAAATATTGAAAAATTCAAATGATTATAATATTAAGAACTCAGAGTCACTTGGATTTAATAATTTGTTGTAAAAAAGACGTCTTTGTGGAAGTAAAATTCTTTTTGACAGTTTTAATTCTTACTTGTTTTATTGCTCATATTTTATGGAAATGACCATCAGATTGGTGGACTTTTCTTATTGATTGTAGGCCTTTCATTGGTTGTTTTGTTTTGTTTTGTTTTTGAGACAGGGTCTTGCTCTGTCCCCAGGCTGGAGTGCAGTGGTGCGATCACAGCTCACTGCAGGCTTGACCTCCTGGTCTCAAGTGATCCTCCCCACTCTGCCTCCCCAGTAACTGGGACTACAGGCACACGCCACGGTACCCAGCTTAATGTATTTAATTTGGATAAGCCACATTCTCCATTGATATTGCTATTGGCAAAATTAGTTGTATCTTGAAAGGCATGAAGTTATTTGGAAGTGGATCTAGTAAGTTATTGTAACAAAGACTTTGCAATATTTTAGTGAAAGAACATTAGATTTTAAAAGACAACTTCAGGTTTTTAGGGCTTTGTACATTGATGAATGATCTATAAAAGCCTTTAATATGCTTGTCAGTCAATTTCAATTGTACATTTTTAACGCAGCCTTGGTACTTCATATTCACAGCAATTCTTCAAATCACATGCAATATCTGGAACCTTCCTACTCCACATATCCAGCATCAAAGCATCATCAGGGGTTTGTTAGGAATGCAGAATTTCAGGTCCCAACCCAGAGTTACTGAATCCGAATTTGCATTTTAATAAGATCCCCCGCATTCTATATGCACAGGAACATTTCAGAAATACTAATCTAAGACACAGAAAAGACCATATAGTCCTTCTGCAATATAAACCTTTCCTTTAAAGAAAATATGACTGTAATCGATACAGAGAAAAATAGAAATAAATTTGGGATCACAGGTGGATTGACTGTAGAAATGACATTTGAAATTAATCTTCCTGGCCAGGCACGGTGGCTCACACCTGTAATCCCAGCACTTTGGGAGGCTGAGGCGAGCGGATCACCTGAAGTCAGGAGATCAAGACCAGCCTGGCCAACATGGTAAACACTGTCTCTACTAAAAATACAAAAATTAGGTGAATATGGTGGCGCACTCCTGTAATCCCAGCTACTCAGGAGGCTGAGGTGGGAGAATACCTTGAGCCCAGAGGCGGAAGTTGCAGTGAGCCGAGATTGCGCCACTGCACTCCAGCCTGGGTGACGAAGTGAGACTTCATCTCAAAAAAAAAGAAAGAAAAAAAAGAAATTATTCTTCCTCTTCTTTCTGGTATTTTTATATTAGAAAAATTGGGCTTAATGTTGAGAAACTCTGCAATTTGTTTAGCAGCTTAATGTTGAGAAACTCTGCAATTTGTTTAGCAGCAGTAATATCTTTGTGTGAATATCATAAGTTAATTTTTCACAAAAAATTTTCTAAGCCCATAATGTTATGCTTTCAAGGGAATTATATATATTGACTTTGGGTTCCTAATTTTGCATATAACATTAACTTTATCTTTACTCCTAATTTAGGCTGAACAATGCATTTTAAAGAAGATATTTTCAGTATACTTCTGACTTGCATTTTAGAATCTACATTTTTATTCATATCATCAACATGCATTGCATACTCTCTCTAAGTTTTAGTAGCAAGATGGCATCTCCTCAAGTTTCCCATCCTATATTCAACAATGATTTAAAATTTTATGTTCCATAAATGCCTTTACAATATATTCCAACATTTGGTTGAAGCAAAAGAGTTAGTTATATCATATTTACAAGAAAAAAACAAATAATCCCATCAAAAAGTGGGCAAAGGATATGAACAGACACTTCCCAAAAAAACACATCGATGCAGCCAACAAACATATGAAAAGCTCAACATCACTGATCATCAGAGAAATGCAAATCAAAACCAAAATGAGATACCATCTCATGCCAGTCAGAATGGCAATTATTAAAAAGTCAGGAAACAGGTGCTGGTGAGGCTGTGGAGAAATAGGAAAGCTTTTACACTGTTGGTGGGAATGTAGATTAGTTCAACCGTGGTGGAAGACAGTATGCTGATTCCTCAAGGATCTAGAACCAGAAATACCATTTGACCCAGCAATCCTATTACTGGGTATATATCCAAAGGAATGTAAATCATTCTGCTATAAAGACACATGCAGACGTATGTTTATTGAAACACTATTTACAATAGCAAAGACATGGAACCAACCCAAATGCCCATCAATGATAGACTGGATAAAGAAAATGGGGTACATATACACCATGGGATACTATGCAGCCATGAAAAGGAATGAGATCATGTCCTTTGCAGGGACATGGATGAAGCTGGAAGCCATCATTCTCAGCAAACTAACACAGGAACAGAAAACCAAACACCGCATGTTCTCACTCATAAGTGCGAGTTGAACAATGAGAACACATGGACACAGAGAGGGGAACAACACACACCAGGGCCTGTTTGGGGGTCGGGGGTGAGGGGAGGGAACTTAGAGGACGGGTCAATAGGAGCAGTAAACCACCATGGCACACGTATACCTGTGTAACAAACCTACATGTTCTGCACATCTATCCCTTTTTTTTTTTTAGCAAAAAAAAAAAGAGTAGTTATATAATTTCTTAGATGATATAAAAAAATTCAGTGCTATAAAATAGATATTTGCTGCATTATTCAATATCAAATGTAAAGACACATAACAAAAAGTATAAAATACTCTAGACCTTTTTTAGGATCTTCTGTTGCAATCCATTATGATTTCTATGCATACTTGTGGCATTGCTGTATGTAACTTTTCTTTACATTCAATTTTGCAAGTAGCCTTCTGAAAGTTTGTACACGATTTCTTTTGTTATCTACTGGACAACCTCCCTCACCCAAATATCCACATATGAAATGTTTGTGTTCTAATAGTTTCATGTGTTCTTTATGTGTAGTTCTAATAGCTTTATGTGTTCTACCTGGCTTATACCAGAGACTGTATCTAAAATAATAAAGATAAATAATCTTTTTCAAAATTAGTTCATTCATTACTTCTGCTATCAGTTTAACTATTTGGTTTTATATTTTATTCCTTAAAACTGTGTAACATTATTTGGTATCAATGTGCCATATTTTATTGAATTTTTGATAGTTTTTGCTAAGGAAGACAATTTTCCCTCCCTTCCTTGTTTCCTTCCTTCCTTCCTTCCTTTCTTTTTTTGAGACTGAGTCTCACTCTGTTGCCCAGGCTGGAGTGCTGTGGCACGATCTGGGCTCACTGCAATCTTTGTCTCCCGGGTTCAAGGCTGAGGGCCTGCCTCAGCCTTTCGAGTAGCTGGGACTACAGGCACGCACCACCACGCCTGGCTAATTTTGTACTTTTAGTAGAGATGGGGTTTCGTCATGTTGGCCAGGCTGGACTTAAACTCCTGACCTCAAGTGATCCGCCCACCTTGGCCTCCCAAAGTGCTGGGATTACAGGCAGGAGCCATCGCGCCCTGCCGGAAGACAATTTTCATCACTGCACTAGTAGTTTCCTGGATAGTCTTCTCCCTAGATGTTGTCTTGTCAAAGCCGAGTCATGTATATTACGTGCACATGATATTGTTTCTCTTTATCATAGCATCTTTGTTTATCACTTTATATTATATATATTTCAAATCTTTGAATTCTTAACACCGTTGAAGTGCATTTACCCTCTGTTTATTAGTATTATGTGATAAGTACTGCCAACCCATTCTAACATCTTTATTCTTCAGTTGACACTTTTTTTCATCCCTGAAGAATTTGCAATATAGAGAAAACACAGAAACCATTAAGGTAGAATAATAAGGGGCGTGGTCGGTTTAACATTAGTAAGAATTTATGAATAAGTAATTTCTGAAAACTTCCTACCTGTACTGATAGTAGTTAAATACGATGGAAAGTTAAAATTCTTATGTATACATTTTGTAGACAAATTTCAAATAGAGTGTTCTATGGACAAAAATTCAAATTACATAGCCAAGTACCTCGATAGGGAAAAGAAAATCTAGTTTAATGTTTTCTTTTTCTCTTCCACTTTTTTCTCAAGTTATGTCTGACATAAATATTGAAATTAAATTCACATCCTAATTTAGCATTTTTTGCCTCCTGATTCTATCTTCTCCAAAAATATATTCAGTAGTCTAATTGATTGTCTTTGATTTCCTTCCATGTTTTCTGATTCTGAAATTAATTTTAAAAACTCCTTTGTAGTATCTGAGCAAAAAATCAATGGTATTTTATCTCGGAACTTACATGTACATAACATCCAAAATATATAATTAACAGACTGCTAAATATTATCAAGCATTAATATTTTTATTAACAGGATATGCACAACAAGCAATTTCCATTATAGAACTAGCCAGATCACGAAGTGGTAATCTCTAATTTATGTGCATGTAATTCATTTTGTGGATTATCTGAGTGTATGTCATTTGATGGTGATTAATCTAATAATGAAAGTTCTTGTAGATTTAAACGAGGAATTCAGGAATACCTTTTGGGTGCAGCGAACACAGCAGATAATGTGAAATGCAGTATGAAATATTAATTAGCCAGAGCTCTAATAACAATAGGGATTTAAAAAAAATTTAAACACTCACCTACCATTAGATAAAGTGATGTCTTGTTTAGAAGTAAAAGTTATTTTCAGATGATGTTAGACATGTTGATTTCGAATACTGACTCATTTTTCCTTTGTAAATGGACTCTGAACAAAATATAGTAAACATCTTAAAACAAGACACTTTACTGCCATCTGCCGGGAAGTTGTAAGAAACATACAAATCGTCAATCTTTCCAATAAACAAAATAAAAATAAACATATAAAAATTATCAGAATAATAAAGCATCTCTGATATGAACGGCACCTTGTTGAATGAGGAGTGCTTGTGCAGTGCCCAACATAGATCATCATGCCTAGATTTTACTATAGCTGCTTTCAAGTATCTGTCAGAGAAGAGAAATTCCAATTGGAGAAATATTTTTGAGGTCCAGTCTGGTGTTGCTCATTCATACTGTTGGTAGAAAACAGGGGAGGGGCCACAGTCTATAATTCAACTTCTGCAGAAGGCTGTCTACTCTCGTGAGTCAGACTGGGAGCTGGAGACTTTCATCACTTGCCCCAGGACAGAAGGCAGAATCTTCTCAAGGGTAAATCCATTGACTCTGCAGAAAGTGGGAGAAGGGGAGGAGTTAAACCCAGGAAAACTTTTTAAGGGAAAAAAGACTTGTCCCTTAAATTAGGGAGCTTTCAGATGAGTCAGAAGGATCCCTAAACAAAAGAACTTTAAGTGGAGTTAGGGGAGGGAGATTTACACATTTTGATTATAATTCTTCAGTGCAAACTCACAACTTCTTACTAGAAAGGGTGACATGAGCTCTGGCATGCTTTGCTTAGAAACAATGGTCAAGAATCCATTACTATTTTCTATTCCCAGAAGACAAATTCTCAGATGGAAAGGTGGTAAGACATCACCCTTATACAACCTCAGGTACTTGAAGTAAATCTTAAATGAGTCTGTATTTCTTGTGATGCAAATAGCAAAACTTAATATTAAACCAATAACTAATGCAGGGCTGAATGTCTTCCATTACCTCAGACAGTACCTGGCTCACAAGTGGCACTATCCCAAAGTGCTAAGTGAGCAATGATGATGTAGAATTAGGGAAACCAGAGAAGACTTCCAGGAGAAGGTGCTAGATCTTGACAAGGGGGCAGAATTGAGTTAGATCTCGACAAAGGGGCAGAACATTAGCAGGCAGAGACAGCAAGGAAAGGCCGCCCAGGTGTATACAGCCCTATGAAAAGCAAGACTCATAAAGTGGGCAAAGAACTCGAACCATCGAGTGGACACTGGAGACAGGAGAATGTCAGGACAGCATGGTGACAGTGTATAGTGAGGAAGCTGAGATGTGGCAGGGGCCACAGTTTTGACACTGTGCATGGAAGCCAATTTGCAAGGGAGAATAATGATTGAATGGGAGAGGAGGGAAGGAAAGCTAGAGAAGAGGAGGTTAGTTAAGCTACTCTCTCTCTTAACTTTTCAGTAAAGTAATATGTATATGTATATATTTCAAAGTGCACATAAATATATATAGCTTGATGAATAATTGATTTATTTACTTCTAACAGCATAGATTAATTTTCAGACCTACTTTTTTGAAAAGGAGTTTTAAAAGATGGTAAAAGGAGAAAAATGGGATGGTAGCTTGAGTGGAAGCATCAATGGAAAGGAATTTTTAGGGCTGGGCTTGGTGGCTCACGCCTGTAATCCCAGCACTTTGGGAGGCTGAGTCGATTGCACTCTAGTCACCCAGGCTGGAGTGCAATGGCGCGATCTTGGCTCACTGCAACCTCTGCCTCCCAGGTTCAAGCGATTATCCTGCCTCGGCCTCCCAAGTAGCTGGGATTACAGGCGCCCACCACCACACCCGGCTAATTTTTGTATTTTTTTTAGTAGAGACAGGGTTTCACCATGTTGGCCAGACTGGTCTCGAACTCCTGACCTTGTGATCCACCTGCTTCGGCCTCCCAAAGTGCTGAGATTGCAGGCATGAGCCACTGCACCCAGCCCATAGACAGTTGTGAGCACAAACACTGAGCCAGACACACTCCCTAAGGTGTTATATGGTAATTCATTTACTCCCCATAATAACGAGAAAGGCAATATTTATACGCCCATTTTACAGATAAAGAAATTAGCTGTGGGACTTATGGAAGTTAGCTTTTTGATGTTTCAGTTTCCTCATCTATAAAATGCTAGCATTTAGAACATTGATAAGATTCATAGAGCCCATTCATTAGTTCAGCAAATTTTACTGAGCCCCTACTATGTGCCAGGCACGATTCCAGGCACTGGAGAAAGAGCAGGAAAAATGTTTTATTAGAAATACATTATATATATATATGGTTGGTGCAAAGGTAATTGCAGTTTCAGACCATGAATTTGAAATCATTATAACTAGGCTCAAACACATCTTTATTCGTAAGAATAGGAACCATTACAATCAACACATTTTTACCAATGAGAAATGTTTGTTTATTGCTGTAGTGTAAAAATCCATACTTCAACATTTGAACTCTTGGAAAGCATTTTCTGCATCCTGCTGGTTGTGGAAGCGTTTTCTTTGCAAAAAGTTGTCGCGATGCTTGAAGAAGTGGTAGTCAGTCCACGACAGGTCAGGTGAATATGGCGGATAAGGCAAAACTTTGTAGCCCAATTCCTTCAACTTTTGTTCAAAGTGTTGGTTGTGTGACATACGGTTGGGCATTGTCGTGGAGAGGAATTGGGCTCTTTCTGTTGACCAGTGCCGGCTGCAGGCATTGCAGTTTTTGGTGCAGCTCATCGATTTGCCGAGCATACCTCTCAGATGTAATGGTTTCTCTGGGATTCAGAAAGCTATAGTGGATCAGACCAGCAGCAGCCCACCAAACAGTGACCATGACCTTTTTTTTTTTGGCGCAAATTTGGCTTTGGGAAGTGCTTTGGAGCTTCTTCTGGGTCCAGTCACTGAGGTGGTCATCGCCAGTTGTCGTATAAAATCGACTTTTCGTCGCACATCACAATCTGATTGAGAAATGGTTCGTTGCTGTTGCGTAGAATAAGAGAAGACGACACTTCACAACGATGTTTTTTTTTAAACTTTCACTCCGCTCATGAGGCACCCACTTATCGAGATTTTTCATCTTTCCAATTTGCTTTCAGTGCTGAACAACAGTAGAATGGTCGACGCTGAGTTTTTCGGCAACTTCTCATGTAGTTGTAAGAGGATGAGCTTCAGTGATGGCTCTCAATTGGTCATTGTCAGCTTCCGACGGCTGGCCACTACACTCCTCACCTTCAAGGCTCTTGTCTCCTTTGCAAAACTTCTTGCACCACCACCGCACTGTATGTTTGTTAGCAATTCCTGGGCCAAACGCACTGATGATGTTGCGAGCTGTCTCCGCTGCCTTACAACCCATTTTGAACTCAAATGAGAAAATCACTCGAATTTGCTTTTTGTCCAACATCATTTCCATAGTCTAAAATAAACATAAAATAAACTAGCAAAAAAACATAAAGCGAGAAATGCCCATTAAAATGATGTATACGGTAACCACATTTAGTTACATTCTTAAATGTAAATAACTTAAGAATTATGTTCTTAATTTTATCTTTTCTTGCCTTATGTTTTATTCCAATATCAAACGGAAAATTCTAACAATGCAAAAACCGCAATTACTTTTGTACCAACCTAATATCTATATATATATATACACACATGAATAATTTGTTATATAATTTGATTTTTTTTTTTTTTTTTTTTTGAGACAGAGTCTTGCCCTGTCACCCAGGCGGGAGTGCAGTGGTGCGATCTCTGCTCACTGCACCCTCTGCCTCCCGAGTTCAAGAGATTCTCCTGTCTCAGCCTCCTGAGTAGTTGGGATTACAGGCATGCACCACTATGCCTGGCTAATTTTTGTATTTTTAGTAAAGATGGGGTTTTTCCACGTTCGCCAGGCTGGTTTCAAACTCCTGACCTCAGGTGATCCACCTGCCTCGGCCTCCCAAAGGGCTGGAATTATAGGCGTGAGCCACAGCACCCAGCCTAATTTGATTTTTTAAAAACCCAAATATAAGCTTCATATTTATTTCTGCAAAATTCTGTCTACTGGATTACGCAGTGTCTATTACAGCCTAACTTTCAGTTGAAAAGCTAGAATCTTCAGAGATTCCCCCAGGGGTCATGGAGGATGGGCTGTGGAGGGTCCCTGATTTCCTCTGCTCTTCCAGAGAAGAACCACCTGCTAGTCTTCTCCCTCTGAGAGAGAGATTAGGCTTCCATGGCAGTGGAGAAGGTAGAGGGGGCACAAGAGATAACTTCCTGAACACCTCTGCCTCTAACTTCCTACATTGTCCTCTCTGATCCTCATACAGCCAGGAGTGGTGAGTCAAGCAGGTGCTATTGTGCCTGATTCACAAGTGAAGGTACTGAGTTATAATGAGGTGAAGGGCCAAGTTCTAGGCACTTCTCCAACTGTAATGTACATGAGGATCACCTGGGGATCTTGTTAAAATGCACATTCTGATTCAGTGGGTTGGGTGTGGGGCCTAAGGTTCTGTATTACTAAGAAGCTCTTGGGTGATGCTGGAGACCACGAGCCTCTCGGTGAAACAGCAGGTGAGATGCTTTAGGGCCAGTTCTCTGGATAGAGGTGGGAGTCACAATCACATTGCCCCTAGCTCCTCCTGCCACTAAATTTGGCCACTTCTATTTGGAAGTTGGGAGAGGATTATCCTATTGCAGTCCTGTGTCTAGAGGGGAAGGTGACTCATGTCCCCTGCTCCTTCCCCAGGCAGAACTCAGAGTTCTTTGTGTCTTATCTGCTCCTCGCCTGAGCTTTTTGGCTATTTCTTTTTCTAAACTTGAATAAAATACAACAGCAAGAAAATAGCAATGACTCCTGTTGGAGTCCAGTATAGCTGGGATCACCTGATTTTAAGTCGGGCTCAGGTGAGGCAACTTGTTATAATGGAAAGCTTTTAGCTTCCAGAGTTAGACACCTGGGCCCAAATCCTGGTTCTGCCCCTTATAAAATATAAATAGAAGGAAAATGTACTTAAATTTCTTGGCTGGGTGCGGTGGCTCATACCTGTAAGCCCAGCACATTGGGAGGCTGAGGCTGGTGGATCATTTGAGGCCAGGAGTTCACGACCAGCCTGTCCAACATGGCAAAACACTGTCTCTACTAAAAATACAAAAATTAGCCAGGCGTGGTGGTGCATGCCTGTAGTCCCAGCCACTCGGGAGACTGAGGCATGAGAACACTTGATCCTCGTGGGTGGAAGTTGCAGTGACCTGAGATCGCACCACTGCACTCCAGCCTGGGTGACAGAGCGAGACTTTGTCTCTAAATAAATAAATAAATGAATAATAAATTGGCCTCAGCTAAAGTGGCAGACTTCCATCCTGACCCTTACTCTGCCCAATAACCCCACTGGAGGGCAGCCCATTTCAGGTTACCCTGCAACATCACCAGAATTCTCAGAATGCTCAGTCTGCAATTCCAAGTTATTCCAAAGCTAAGTCAGTCTGATGTTCTGGGAAGAGAAGCTGAAAGCCCAGCACTTAGGGGAAGTTTGGCCTCCAGGGCATCCCTACAGGTTGTACTCACTGATGGGTGGTGGCATGGTGTGGGGGATGATGGGAACTCAGTTGGGTCTGAGGACAGAACCTCCCTATCCCTTGATGTTAAGTTAGCCAGAGCACAACACCACCAGCCCACATATGATGCCAAACCTCCTTTCCCAGGCAGCCCACACCAACCTCTTCCAGGGGTCGATGTTTCCTATGGAGAATGGATTAAATAAGAATCTCCCTGAATTCATCAGAGAGCCCTGAACTCTGATGTCCTGTTGGTCCTGATCTTGACTCCACCTCTCTCCTTGAGGGAACTGGTGTTCTATGGCTAGGACAGACTCGAATCTGAGACTGGGCACATCTGGGGCTCCAATCCACATGAAGTGAGAGAATACCGGATAAAAAGTGAGTATAAATTGCCATGTCCAAAACAAAATCAAAGCCAGGCTTTCTGGAGTGGAAAGCGGAGGAGAAACTTGTAAAGGGGAGGCCAAACCTAGAGCTAACCCTCATATTCGTGGATTTGCCTTTGTGTTTTCTCGTGGGTTTTCCTGCCACCACCATTTTGGCCACACAGGGGCACTGCTTACCCTTGCTATTCTCTTAACTCCTTCTAAGGAGTCTGCCTCAAGACTGAAAAGTTCGAATAGGACCTTAGCAAGTGCCAAGATGACATGTAAACTCAAAGCAACATGGGTTATAAGCACGGCCATGAAGATGCAGAGATCATAGATAGGGTCCAGAGCTCCCCAGTTAACCCAGTTGCGCCGCTGAAAGGGGCGGACCTCAATTCCTCTTGGTGGAACTCGGGAACAAGAAAGGAAATGAATGCGGAGAAAACCAGGATCCAGATAATCTGATTTCCAAAGGGCCGTTCTGTCGCTGCGGCTTGGGGTTCCGCCCAGGTGTCCGCGGGTCCAGGTGTGGGGGCCGCCCCCTCCCTCCGCCTTGGGAGGCGCTGGGACCTGGCTCCGGGCCCGCCTGCCGCGCTGACAGGGACGGGCGGCTTTCGAAGCCTGGCTCTTTGGAGGCTCGGTGTGGGGAGCCCCTGGCTGCGACCCTGGGCTGCAGGGTCACCGCGAGCCGAGCTGGGGCGCCGAGGGGGAGGCACCGACGCCCCGCTTTCGGGACATCGCCGGCCACTTCGTCCCGCGCGAAGGCGAGGAAAGGAGGAGGGGCAGGAGGGCGCAGTGGAGGCAGTGACGAGGGGCCTGGCTTGATGCCTTTGTGGGGACCCGGGGAGAGAGGTGGTGGTATTAGGTGGTGCCCGGGGGACGGGGACCCAAGCCCGGGCCCAAAGTTCTCCCCTGCCCCTCTGCGGGGCTCCAGGCTGGCTTTTGAGGCGCCTCCCGGGGACCTCGCGGGATCCCAGGGCCGGGTTTCGTCCAGCGGCTGCTCAGGAATGGGGTCCTCCAACTCGGAGAGAACAAGATCCAGCCAGCCCCGCAGAACAGCAAGGGAGGCCCCTTCCCAAATGCAACGCAGAGAGGGCTTGTTCTCTGCACGGAGACTGATCATGGATTTGACGTATCTTAAAATGAACATATTACCCACACTAATCAGAAGACCATGTTTTACTTGGCTACATTTACCCAGTAAGAGCCGTACAGTTTAGTTGAAAGATAGTAGCATATGTAGCTAATAGTCCAGGATTCGGGTTTTAGCACCTTTTCTTTTAACATATGTGCAGTTTAAGTCTGCGAGCCTTGTTTTGACAATGATGATGATGAGGATTAACAATAGTGATTAATAATAGTTATTAATAATAGTATATAGCAGCTCCTTTTATTGAGCACTTTCTGCGGACCAAGCTCTGTGTTAAGCATTTTACAAACACTAATTTTTTCACTGAACTCTTAAAATTTCCCTGTAAGATTTATTCAGGGACTTTTAGCTTTTTTTTTTTTTTTTAAAGTCATCTTTTCATCATGCAATATATATCATACACCATTATATATGCATATATACATATATTTGGTTGGTATTTCATGATGATTGTGGAAACCCCACAACTTAGAGCTCAGCTTCCCATTGTCTCACTTGGGGAGGCAGCAAGTTGCAACAGAAAGAACTTTAAAGTCAGACAGACCCAGTCAGTCAGCCCCTCTGAGATTGTTTCAACACCTATAAAGCATGTTGAATGTGGCTCCAATGTGAATTGGGGAACTTTCAAAAAATTTTCTTCTTAACAGACTGGGGCCTGGCATCAAGGCTGCTTTGGTTAATATTCCTTCCTCTCCATCCTTTATGCTGGACATGGGTACAGTCTCCATCATCCTGAACCCCCTGTCTAAAGACCTTAGGAGGGATTGTTTTTCTTAAAATGGTCTGGAAGCCTGCAATGCAGGGTGTCAATTTCTTCTGGGGAAGCCTCTTGTCTTCAAGATAAAATGATATCTAGTCACTGAGGAACAGTTTAAAGATATTTTTAAATAAAGCGAAGAAGTTCTAATTATATTAGCAGTATGAAGATAAGTTAGAGCAATAAAGACCTTATTTGGAAGTACCAGCATAGAAAACAAAGTCTCCGAGGAAGTGACTAGACATAAAGATGCAATCACAAGGCTTGAAGAATCAACCAAATGCAAGTAGAAAATCTGCAGATTAAAAACACAGGAAAAGAGAGAGAAGAAGACACTAGGAAAAAGAGATTGGAAATAGCTCAACATTTGACAAGGTCTTTTGTAAAACACTAAGAGGAGAAAGAGTCCTGAATGAAGCTAACCAGAGCTGGAGAAGCTTAAAGCTGGATTTTCTTTTGTTCAGAAAATATAAGCTTGACTTCAAAAAGACAGATGGTGGGTGTCTCTCAGAGACAATCGTTAACAGAGCTTGAATCTGATGAAGAATACCTGATATGGAAAGTGAGCAATGAGGTTTTTGGTGGGCGTGAGTCAGAAGAGCAAATACAAAAGCAGGAACCTTGTCGGGTTCTCTTTCCCCACGCAAGGGCCCAAGCTTTGATTCAAATTAATCTTGGCATTTCAACAACACTTAGAGGTATTTTATGAGCCAGAGCAAAAAGTGAGGGATCTGAGAAAAAAGATGATTTGGGGAAGAAAAGAGCAGATGCTCATGACAAATATTGGTGAGGATGTGAAGAAATTGGAACCCTTATACATTACTGATCAGATTGTAAAATGGTGCAACCATTTGGAAAACAGATTCTTGGTGTCTTGGAAAGTTAAATATTGAGTTGCTATATGATCCAGCAATTTTACTCCTAGGTACATACCCAAGATAATTAAAAACATATGTCCACACAAAAACTTGCATAAATACATGCAAGTTTTTAATAATATTTATAGCAGCTCTGTTCCTAATAATCAAAAGGTAGAAACAACCTAAATGTCCATCAGTGAATGAGTGGATAAACAAAATGTGGTATATCTATACAATGAAATATTATTTGGCAATAAAAATGAATGAAGTACTGAATATGCTACAACAGGAATAAACCTTGAAAACATTATGCTAAGTAAAAGAAGTCAGACACAAAAGGCCACCTATTGTATGATTCCATTTATATGAAGAATCCAGAACAGGCAAATCTAGAGAGACAAAAAGTAGTAAAATATACTGCTAGGCCATGGCAGGGGCTGAAGCAAAACTCGTTTTCTTTGTAACTCAGATACTTATTGGGAGAGGCTTTGGGTAAGATAAGGTCTGAAGACAAGAGCAGCCTCTGGGGACCGAGCTGTTCCCTGGGACATGGCAGTTACAATGACTCTTCTCAAGATTTGATCCAATTCATCTTAGCCTTCAAAGGGAGGAATGGGTGTGTTGAACATTCGTAACATTTTTAGTTCGTGTTCTTTTTCATCAAAGCTTGCTTCCAGAAGGAGGGAGAAGTCAGCACACAGGCAGGTCATCTCAGTTTTTGATAGTTTCTAGAACTCTGCCCACTCAGGGATGGACATGTCATCTGTGTACTCATTGTTCATGCTACTCCAGCACCCACACACATAATTTCCATGAGAGCTGGGACTTTGTCCATTTTGTTCACAGCTCTATACAGAACAGTGACTGGCATGTAGGAGGTACTCAACATTTATTTTTAAACTGAGAGGTTGATTATATAGGCCCATTTTGTTGTTCCCAAAAGACACACTTTATTTTGCATGCAGATTTATTTTTGTAATTGTATCTTCAAATATACAGTAAAGGTCTTAAATTGTGAAAGACTCATGGGTACTACTGTGACTATCAAGATGTGAAGGGTTGAGGCCTGGGCAGGAATTTGGATCCTGTGGAATGAGAACATCCAGCTGTGGGAATCCATCTGAGGCCAGCAGCCCAGAGCCACAATTTCAAAGTAAAGAAGGAACACAAGAAATACCCTCATATCTTTGTATAACCATTTGCTGTTACCAGTCAGATTAGAATTAGCGCTCAAAGGTAAAGATAAGTGAATCTAAACAAAATTGACAGTCCTTTAGCCAGCCTACAAAAAAAAAAGAGAGACGATCCAAATAAAATCAGAAATGAAAAAGGAGACATTACCACTGATACTGCAGAAATTCAAAGGATCATTAGTGGCTACTATGAGCAACTATATGCCTACAAATTGGAAAATCTAAAAGAAATGGACAAATTCCTAGACACATACAACCTACCAATATTGAACCAGAAAGAAATAAAAAACCTGAACTGACTAGCAACAAGTAATACGATCAAAGCTGTAATGAACTCTCCCAGTAAAGAAAACCCCGGCACTCAGTGGCTTCACTGCTGAATTCTACCAAACATTTAAAGAAGAACTGATACCAGCCAGGTGTGGTGGTTCATGCCTGTAATCCCAGCACTTTGGAAGGCAGAGGAAGGTGGATCACTTAAAGTCAGGAGTTCAAGACCAGCCTGGCCAACATGGTGAAATTTCATCTCTACCAAAAAAAATATAAAAATTAGCCAGGTGTGGTGGCAAAATACTGCAGTCCCACTACTGGGAAGCTGGAGGTGGGAGAACTGCTTGAACCCAGAAGGTGGAGGCGGAGGTTGCAGTGAGCCAAGATCATGGCACTGCACACCAGCCTAATTGACAGAGTGAGACCCTGTCTCAACAAAAAAAAAAAAAAAAAAAAAAAGAGAGAGAAGAAAAAAGAAAGAAAAAAGAACTAATACTAATCCTACTCAAACTTTTCCAAAAAATAGAGGAGAAAGGAATACTTCTAAACTTGTTCTATGAGGCCAGTATTACCCTGATACTAAAACCAGAAAAAGACATATCCAAAAAAGAAAATTATGGGCCAATATCTGATGAATATCGATGTAAAAAATCCTCAAGAAAATACTAGCAAACCAACTTAAAAAATACATTAGAAAGATAATTCATCATGGCCAAATGGGGTTTATCCTTGGGATGCAAGGATGGTTCAACATATGCAAATCAATCAATGTGATACATCATATCAAGAGAATAAAGGATAAAAACCATATGATCACTCCATTGATGCTGAAAAAGCTTTTGATAACATTTAGCATCCCTTTGTGATAAAAACCCTCAAAAAACTGGGTATAGAAGGAACACACCTCAACATAAATGCATATATGACAAACCCACTGCTAATATCATACTGAATGGGGAAAAACGGAAAGTCTTTAAGATCAAGAACATGATAAGGGTGCCTACTTTCACTGCTGCTATTCGACATAGTACTGGAAGTCCTAGCTAGAGCAATCGGACGAGAGAAATAAATAAAGGACATCCAAATTGGAATGTAAGGTGTCAAATTATCGTTCTTTGTGGATGATATGATTTTACATTTGGAAAAACCTAAAGACTCCACAAAAAACTATTAGAACTGATAAACAAATTCAGTAAAGTTGCAGGATATAAAATCAACGTACAAAAATCAGTAGCATGCCTATATGCCAACAGTGAACAATCTGAAAAAGAAATTTAAAAAGTAATCCCATTACAATAGCCACACATAAAACTAAATACCTAGGAATTAACCAAACAAGTGAAAGATCTCTGTAATGAAAAGCATGAAGCATTGATGAAAGAAATTGAAGAATACCCCAAAAATGGAAAGATATTCCATGTTCATGTATTGGAAGAATCAATATCATTAAAATGTCCATGCTATCAAAAGCAATCTATAGATTCAATGCAATCCCTATTAAAATACCAATGACATTCTTCACTGAAATAGAAAAAAAAAAAACATCCTAAAGTTTATATGGAACCACAAAATACCCAGAATGCCAAAGCTGTTCTGAGATAAAGAACAAAACTGGAGGAATCACATTACCTGACTTCATATTATACTGCAGAGCTATAGTAACCAAAACAACATGGCACTGGCATAAAAACAGACACATAGACCAGTCGAATAGAATAGAGAGCCCAGAAACAAATCCACACACCTACATTGAACTCATTTTTGACAAAGGCCCCAAGAACATACACTGGGGAAAAGACACTCTTTTCAGTGAATGATGCTGGGAAAGCTGGATATCCATAGGCAGAAGGCTGAAACTAGACCCATTTCTCCTGCCATATACAAAAATCAAATCAAAATGGATTAAAGACTTAAATCTAAGACCTGAAACTATGAAACTACTATAAGAAAACATTGGGGAAAATCTCCAGGACATTGGTCTGGGCAAAAATTTCTTGAGCAATACCCCACAAGCACAGACAACCAAAGCAAAAATGGACAAATGGGATCACGTCAAGTTAAAAACCTTCTGCACAGCAAATGAAACAATCAACAAAGTGAAGAGATAACCCACAGAATGGGAGAAAATATTTGCAAACTACCCATCTGACAAGGGATTAATAACCAGAATATATAAGAAGCTCGAACAACTCTGGAGAAAAAAAAATCTAATAATCTGATCAAAAATGGGCAAAAGATGTGAATAGACATTTCTCAAAAAAAGACATACAAATGGCAAACAGGCATATGAAAACGTGCTCAACATCATTAATCATCAGAGAAATGCAAATCAAGGCTACAATGAGATGTTATCTCACCCCAGTTAAAATGGCTTTTATACAAAAGACAGACAATAACAAATGCTGGCGAGGATGTGGAGAAAAGGGAACCCCCGTATACTGTTGGTGGGAATATAAATTAGTACAATCACTATGGAGAACAGTTTGAAGCTTCCTCAAAAAACTAAAAATAGAGCTACCATATGATTCATCAATCCCACTGCTAGGTATATACCCCAAAGAAAGAAAATCAGTATATTAAAGAGATATCTGCACTGTCATGTTTGTTGTTGCACTGTTCACAGTAGCCAAGATTTGGAAGCAACCTAAGCGTCCATCAACAGATGAACGGATAAAGAAAATGTGGTACATATACACAATCGAGTACTATTCAGCCATAAAAAAGAATGAGATCCAGTCATTTGCAACAACATGGATGGAATTGGAGGTCATTATGTTAAATGAAATAAACAAGGCACAGAAAAACAAACATCACATGTTCCACTTATTTGTGAGATCTAAAAATAAAAAAAAAACAATAGAATTCATGGAGATAGAAAGTAGAAGGATAATTACCAGAGGCTAGGAAGGATACTGAGGGTGTGAAGGATAGGTAGGGATGGTTAATGGGTACATAAAATAGTTTAAAAGAATGAATAAGACCTAGTATTTGATAGCACAACTGGGTGACTAGAGTCAATAATAATTTAATTGTACATTTAAAAATAACTGAAAGAGCATAAATGGACTGTTTGGAACACAAAGGATAAGTGCTTGTGGGGATGGATACCCCATTCTCCATGACGTGATCGTAACTCACTGCATGCCTGTATCAAAACATCTCCTGACCTTGTAAATACATATATGGGGTGACACCTATAATGTACCCACAAAAATTAAAAAATAAAAATAAGGGGAAGGTAGGGTGGCCATCATGATGGTCAAGCAGTGACAGGCTGGGGCCAGGGTGACAGTTGGCAGTTGGAATGAGGGAACTATGAGGAATCTGAGAAGGTTGGAAGTCAGCCCTGACCAGAGGGGATGGGATGTGAGAGACGGATGTCAGGTGGCATGAGGCAAGGGAAGAATTTCAGAGGCAGGAAGAAAGTACACATAATAGCTCCCTGAGCAGAAACAGAAATGGGAAGGGAATATGATCTGAGAGAGAGTTTCATCTGCCTTTACAATGCCCGAGGCAGAGATTGGCACACAAGGACAGGGTCTTGTCTTCTGGTAGCTTGTCTAATACAGGACACAGGCAAGCTCACAAGAAACTGCCTCGTAGGGCTGAGTGAAATTCGCTGATAGAGCTGCAGAATCACATTCCTCAAAGACAGAGGAAGGAGCTTAACGTAAGTTTGGGTTCTCTGGACCTGAGATGAAGGCAGGGCGTCAGGAGGAGGTGGCCAGCCAGTCTGGGGGGTTTAGGGCAAACTGAGAAGGGCGAAGTGAGTCGGGCACTGAGATTTATGAAATAAACACACCAAGTTGTGTGAATAAATGATCAGGGAAAGAGAGAGTTGCTTGAGGAGGAAAGAGAAGCCAAAGACCCTGGATCACTCAGAGAACTGGAGACAGCATGGGGGCTTGAGCCAAACTGCCAGGATTTGTTCTGTCCCTTGTTGCTTGTGTGTTCCTGGGTCATTATCACCTTCCCTGTGCCTTAATACCTCCATCTGTTAAGTGGGTACTATTATAGTATCTATAGCAAAAGCTACATAAATTGATAAAGTAAAATGGCGGGATGTTGCTTGGTTCATAGGAAGGGTTCCACCAATGTTAGCCGGCCTCAGTGCGTTAAGAGGGACAAAAGAGAGGCTGTAAGCCACACTGAGCTAGTGCAGCGTCACTGAAGTTCTAGTAGGGAGAGGGCTTTAAGAAGTAGAACGGGGTCAGGATGACCATGGGGAACACATAGTGTGCACATGAATGCATTATTTCATTAATTCTATGCAACTCTGTGCAAGGAACTACTATCTGCCCAAGTTTATGGATGAGGAAACCGAGGCTCATAAACAGAAAGTGACCAGCACCAGGTGGCTTAGCCAGACACATGCACAGCTGGAATTTGAATCTACAACTGTACAGTCCTACAACCCATGCACCCACACTGCCCTTTAGGAGCCACCCAGCAGCATGAGGGGAAGGAACAGGCTGGCCCTGGCAGTGTGAGTCTGCAGCCAGCTGTGCAGATCAAGTGGGCAAAGAAGAAATGATGTGGCAGATGTAGGTCACTCATCTTGAGACCTCTGGTCAAGAATGAGGGGCCGGGCATGGTGGCTCAAGCCTGTAATCCCAGCACTTTGGGAAGCTGAGATGGGTGGATTACCTGAGGTCGGGAGTTCGAGACCAGCCTGACCAACATGGAGAAAAACCCATCTCTACTAAAAATACAAAATTAGCCAGGCGTGGTGGTGCATGCCTGTAATCCCAGCTACTGGGGAGGCTGAGGCAGGAGAATCACTTGAACCTGAGAGGCGGAGGTTGCCGTGAGCCGAGATCACGCCATTGCACTCCAGCCTGGGCAACAAGAGCCAGACTCCGTCTCAAAAAAAAAAAAAAAAAAAAAAAGTAAGGAATAAGGCAACAACTTGGGGGCATGAAAGGGTCACCTAGGAGTTTTTTCAGAGGGGCATGCAGGACATGTTTTCAAGCAGGGTGGAAATGGAGAAGGAGAAGAGGCTGGGGGTATAACTGATGGAAAAAGGGCCTTAGGGGAGTGAGAAGTGCTGAAATTGGGCCACATCAGAAGGAAATTTGTTTTGGACAAAAGGAAGAGAATGGCTACAATGGGAGGGAGTTCATTACTGTATCAAAGTAATTAAAGGGTGGCCACATGCCCCTGCTCACTCTGTAGGAAGAAAAGCTGAACCCCACCTTGGCACAGGTGTCTGGTGAGCTGGGAGGGCACACTCGACTGGAAACCAGAACATTTGTGCAAGGGCTGGGGGTGTCTTAGAGAAAGCAAGTTGGGTCCCTGCTGGGGATCAGACCAGCCTGAGCTCCAGCCATCCACACACCTACCCAGGCACTCCACAAATTGTTGGGACTAACCAGAGAGTCAAAATTACACAAAACAAGAGATGCTGTCTTCGCCGATGTGGCTCACAGGCTGTGGGAGAGACTGGCAGGTGAACTGGCAGTCAAGGCAGGAATGATGCTGTAACTGGTGATGTGAATGAGGCCGTGGAAGTCCTGAGGAGGAGTCCCAGTGCAAAAGTGAGATCTAAGTTCAGGGCTGCAGGAAGGGGCAGAGGGAGGAGCGGAGGTGAGAGTGTTAGGCAGGGCAAGCGGCTTCTGCAAGCAACTGGAGGAGCAGGGCACAATACCTTCCAGGAGCTGAATGGTGTTCTCAGCCCCTGGAGCACAGACTGCGGGTGTGGAGAGGTGGCAGCTTGCACTTTATCCTTATGTGGCAGAAGGGCCATCGATATCTTTTGAGCAGGGAGAGGCCTGATGGGATTTGGAGAGCTACCTGTTTCCTCTGCGCTGCAGGATGGGATTGAGCGTGCCCCTGGCTGAGGAAGGAGGGCACAAGGACACTGCGGCCGACAGGCCAGGTGAGAGGGGACCTCGGCAGCAATCACAGAGTGGGATGGCAGGCTCACGAAATAATCCAGAGAAGGGCTTGGGGGTCTTGGCAATGGTGAGGACGATGGTGTACACCAGCGAGAGGGTCATGCTGGGGAAAGTATGATGGGGTGCTTTTATGTGAGGAAAGGGGAGAAACCTGGTTTTGAAACCAGGTTTTGATGTGCGTGCAAGATGTCTGTGCAGTCACATCCAGCAGGCAACCAGCCTGTAGGATGGTGGTTTGGAAGAGATGTGGGAAGGAGTCAATGACTTGGGAGGTGTCAGCATAAATTGAAGTCCCAACTCCGGGTGCTGCGTGGGTGAGTCTGTCTCATCGCCCCAGGAACAGGAAGACTGCTCTGCTGGGTGAAATGAAAAGGTCAAGGTTTGGTTTTGATTTTTAAGGTGGACAAGACTTGAGCTTATTACTTGAGCTTGAGACACTGATGGAATTGTCTGGAGCTTATTGACACAATGTGGGAAGGCACCCACAGAGAGGGGTGCAACCCTGAAAGAGGGAGGGGATAGTTAGTGGCCACACATCTCTGAGAAGTCCGGATTCATGTGCAGTGATCCACCTTGGGCAGAGGAAGGGGGAAAGGGGCTGGGGTGGAGGTCTGAGGTAATAAATAGCTGCTGTACAGGTGAGAAGAGCCGGGGGGACCTTGGAGAGAGCACCAGGAGGTGCAGGGGGTGGGCTTGGAGCCTGTCACTCCACAGGGGCAGAAGAGGGTCATTTTTGATGGTTTTTGTCCATAGGACTCTGCACCTTAGGTGCAGGAGAGGAGGTGACAGGAAGCTGAGGCTTGGCTGGCCACATGCAAAGGCATGACTCCTGCCCTGCAATTCAAAGGCACATACAGACAGAGAAGTAGGCCTGGAGGATGGTGGGGCAGCCCTGCAGGTGTCTCTGCACAGAGCCTGAGGGGTTTGGGCAGACCTTTCTGAACCTGTTGATGGAAGCCTGAGGAGGTGCCTGGGAGGAACTCCATCCCCACTTCATCCTGAGGGGCCATAAGGCCAGGCTCTGATCGCTGGCCTTTTGACTAGAAGAGTAGAGAAGTACCTGGGGGGTCCATTGCAGCAGCAGCCAAGCTGAGCAAGAGCAGATGTGTTTGTAAGAACATCTGAGATGCCCATGAGGGCCTCCCAGGGAGGGGGTAGCTCCAGGTGGCTTTGCAGGAGGAGAGGAGCCAGGGAAAGTGGAGTGACCACAGGAGCTCAGACCCCAGCTCAGTGCTGCCTGGGGATGCTCCGGTCAACATTCGTGCACACGAACCGCCTGTAATGCCACACTCACACCCCCAAGCCATACCCACCGTTTCCAGGGCACCTTACAGACTGGAAGCACTTGCCCCCAGACTTCATCCTTTATGCTCATAACGATCCCAGGGAAGCGGGTGCTTTGATGCCTCACAGATGAGGAAAGAGAGTTGGAGAACTTAGGGAATTTTTCTAACATCACACAACTCACAGGTCGGGAATCCAACCTGAATTTATCCTCACATCTTTTCATATTGCATGCTGTTTAAGTTCCATGGCCCTTTGTTATAATCAATATTTGCCATACACTCACAGCTCCCTTCTTTGGGCTTACTCAGTAAATGGCAAGCCCAGCCAAGATCAACTCTTTGCCTACTACTCCCACCTTCAGAAGCATGGCTGACCATGGCTGGAAAAAAAAACAAAAAAAACAAAAAAACCCTCCACTTTGATGGCCAAATTCACGGCCTTTAACCTCAAGTCAGTCCAGTGAGGCTCTGGTGCTGTCTGGCCCATTCACTCTCCCACTACTGAGGATAACTATTTCATACCTTCTCCTCTGCTTCACATTCCTGGAGGGATCCAGGACCCCAGCATGCAGCAAAGTTATGGTAGGAAAGCTCCATCTCTGATCATCAGAGAAGGTGCCTGAGGTCTGGATATCGGTACCAACCACCTCTGCCCAGTTCCCAGGGATCAGCTAAATATGCAAATTCCCTAGGGTTTGACAATGAATGACTCCCCTGATACTAATTCACATATTTAACATGCTCTTTGGGAGTGATGGCATTTTGAAGAAGGGTTCATTAGCGCCTTGTTATTCTGAGTGGGCAGTGTTAGGGGACCCACAATGACTGTGCTCTATGCTGCTCTTCCCTGTCCTGTCTCTGTCTGCATCAGAAAGAAGATACACAACTAACATAAGGCTAGGAATGTGTCACCTGGCTGCTTCTCACCTGGGAGGGGTGAGGGGACTTTGGGTGAAACTTGGGGAGATTCACTGCAGCTCCCACTTCTCCTGGGATGCACCAGGCCAGCAGAGCTGCCATCTGTTTTACTCTGGTTCCATGCACCACCTCTACACAATGAGCACCAAGCAGAGATGTCATTTGAGTGAAAGTGATGTCAGTTGACAAACGGTAACTCCTTTAAACTTCACTGCTCCTTCCATCCTGTCGAGGGCCACAGAGCAGAGAGGTCAACGGGGCCCCAGTCTCTCCCAACCTCATGACCGTGGTCCTGTGGTTTGCAGGCTTCTTTGTGAACCAGTAATTCTTTAGGGAGCTTAAAAATATTAGAAAATTTTTATGTAAAAGCATTAGATTTTTGTAACATTCTAGCTCCATAACTATCTAAATGGCTCCTAGAAACAAGCAGACATTTCTTTCTTAGGCTCTAAGTTGAGGTGACCTTCCTTAGTGGTGAATACTGTTTGTTAAAACCACAAATCTCAGAGTTGACTCTGGCAGGTTGAGTGTCCATGCAGACACCAGGGAATGCAGATGGTACATATCTGAGTCCAGGTAAGACCCAAGTAAGAGTCCCTTAAGGGTGAGACACAACAGGAATCAAAGTTGAAGAAGTGACAGATGTCTATAAAGTCCCCTTGGTGGAAGAGCTGGTCCCAATGGATGAGGCTGGAGCTGGCATCCTTCTGACAGGGAGACCAGGCTGGGTATTCTGCTCAAGTCAGCCTGTTGGATGCCCTGGCTACACATAAACTTGATAGCTCTGGGGAAACCCAAGTCCACAGGCTGAGCCACAGGAAGATTCTAGTCCAGGAACTGCTGGACTGGGGTGGGGGACAGGGGCAGGTAGAAGCAGAGATTCAGGGCATAGGAGAACTACGTCCTGAGTGCTTTTAAGAGCTAGGAAGCAGTGCTCGCATCAAAGCTGACTTCTCTGCAGAGCCACTGTTGAAGACCCAGAGGAGCAGAGCAAGAACCGCATCTGAGCACCAAGACTTCTCTCTGGTCTCAGGCCCCAGGCAGCGTGGCCTTCTGTCCCGTCCCCATGCCTGCCAGGCCAATTCCCTCCTCTTAGTTCTGGTCATGAGGGGCCCTTGCACTTCCAGGCCCCCCATCACCCTCATCATTCCACTCATGGAAATCTCTCTCATGAGCTTCCCATGCCCCCACCTGCTTGCTAGACCCCTCAATATCAGGCTGCTTTCTGGGAGCCCATTGCTTTCTCAAAGCCCCACACCTCTGAGAGTTGCAGACCTGGGAAGTGAAGCAGAAGCTTCTCAGGGTACCATGAGCACTGTGCAGGGACAGAGACTGGAGCCCCACCCTGCGGGCTTCTTGCTTGGCCCGGCCCTGCAAAGTCTCAGGTCGTGTGGCCTGGAGTTTCTGCAACAATCTAAGGTTGTAACAATCTAAGGTACCAAGTCTAAGGTTCTAAGCAGACACTGCTGCCTCTTCATGCTGCTCAAATAAAACAGTGATGGGGAAAAGGAATGTGAGATCAAGAGTTCCAAGGTGAATGGGGTGTGTCAGAGAGTGGGAAGGAGTGGGTGGCAGACCTAGGGACCATTTTTCCTCTCCACTCTCTAAAATGACTTTCACACCTTTTTATCTCTTCTCATACCTCCAACAGCCCTGACTCTCCTTACTCTCAGCCACTACATTGCTTCCTGTTTAGCTGAGAAAACATGTAAACTACCCCAGATTTTATTAGTAGCCATTCTTCCTCTTAAGCACTGGACCCCACCCTACTTCCTATTCAAGGACATCCCTCCTGCAATTGACCTCTATCCACCTGCATCATTAGTTTTTCCCTCTCTGTGGGATCATTTCTGAGCAAATCATCCTGGGATGGTGAACTTTTAAAAGTCAACTCGACAGAGCTATAATTTGTGTATAAAATGCACCCATTTAAGATGTGAAGTTAGATGAGTTTGACAAATGTATACACCTATGGAGTCACCACCATAGCCATCACATTATATAAATTCCCATCACCCTCCAAAGGTTTCCCATGGCTGAGTAGTATTCCCTTGTATGGATACAGCACAGTTTGTTTATTCATTTGCCTACTGGTGTACAATTGTGTGGTTTCTACTTTTTGGCTATTATGAATAAAAAGTGCAGTGAACATTCATCGATGAGTCTTTGTGTGGACATATGTTACCATTTCTCTCGAGTAAATACAAGTGGAATAACTGAGCTATGGGATATGTATAATTTTATGAGAAACTTCCAAACTTCTTCAAAGTGGTGGTACCACTTTACATTTCAATGGCAGTCTATGAGAATTCCAGATACCACCACACTTGGTATTGTCAGGTTTTTCCCCCTAACGTTAGCCATTCTATTTTGTATTTGTGTGTGGAGGTATGTTCATTTTGGTTTTAATTTGCATTTCTCTGGTGACTGATGTTGAACCTCTTGTGTTTATTGGCTATCCATATGTCTTGTTTTATGAAGTATATGCATATCTTTTGCTTATTGTATTGTTATAGTTTTCTACATATCACCACACATTTGTCAGCCTAAACCAAAAACTAAAGTCCACTTATTGTCTCTCAGTTTCCATAGGCAAGCCGTGGCTCAGCTGGCTCTTCTGCTCCAAGTCTCACAAGGCCGCAATCAAGGTGTCAGCCTGGGCTACAGTGTGATCTGAGACTCAGGTCTTCTTCCAAGCACAGGTGGTTGTCTGCAGAATTCATTTCTCTGCTGCTATAGAACTCATGGTGGCTTGTTTCCAGGCCAACAGGAGAGCTTCTCTTCTGCTTCAAGAGCTTAAAATTCTTCTTACCATGCCCATTTTTGTATCAGGTGGTTTGTCTTCTTACTGAGTTGGATGAGTACTTTATAAATTCTAGGTACAAGCCCTATGCAGATGTACATGTTGCAAATATTTTCTCCCAGGCCATAACTTGCCATTTCATTTTCTTAATGGAGTGTCGGGAGAAGAGAAATGTTTGATTTAAATGAAGTCTAACTTCTCAACTTTTTTTTGTATGGTTCATGCTTCTTATTCCTACACAAGAAACATTTGCCTATCCAAAGGCTACAATATTTTCTCCTATATTTTCTTCTAGAAGTTTGATAACCTTAGCCTTATATTTAGTTCTATGACCCATTTTAAGTCAACTTTTCTGTATGACATGAGATAAGAGTTGAGATTCAATTTTTCCCCCAAATTGATATCCCATTTTTACCACACTATCAGTTGAAAACACCATTTCCCCTGTTGGCACCTTAACTGAAAAAAATAAATTGACCATACATAAATGGGTCTAATTCTAGATGCTTTATTGTTGTATTAGTTTGTATTTCTCTACTTATATCTACAATAATTATGTGATTGCTCCATGTTTATATTAAGCCTTTAAATAAATTATATCCTTCAGCTTTTTGTTCTTTTCCAAAATTGTTTGAGCTATTCTATGGCACAAAGGTCATATTTTATATAAATTTCAGCTTGCCAACTTCTAAAAGAAAACAAGCCTGCTGGGTTTGCACGGAATACATAACTCAATTTGGGAAGAAATGCCATTTAATGATATTGAATTTTCCGATTCATAAATCTAGTATATATCTCCATTTTCCTTCAACATTATGTTATAGTTTTTGCTGTACATGTTTGCACATATTTCATTAAAATTTCACTGAATATATATCATAGTTTTGGGTGCTGTTATAAATGGCATTTAAAAATTTCATTTTCAGGCCAGGCGCGGTGGCTTATGCCTGTAATCCCAGCACTTTGAGAGGCAGAGGCAGGTGGATCACCTGAGGTCAGGAGTTCAAGAGCAGCCTTGCCAATATAATGAAACCTTGTCTCTACAAAAATACAAAAATTAGCCAGGCATGATGGCAGGCGCCTGTAATCCCAGCTACTCGGGAGGCTGAGGCAGGAGAATTGCTTGAACCCGGGAGGCAGAGGTTGCAGTGAGCCGAGATGGTGCCATTGCACTCCAGCCTGGGTGACAGAGCGAGACTCCATCTCAAAAAAATTTTTTTTTCATTTTCAATTATTCATTGCTAGTATATAAAAGTATTACCAATTTTTGTATAGTGATCTTGTGTTTTGTGACTTAGCTAAATTTACTTAATAGTCCAGGAGATTTTAAAAAAGATTCCTTATGATTTTCTATAAATATGACCATGTCATGAGCCAATAAAATTTGTTTCCTTCTTTTCCTATCTATATGCCATTTTGCACTTGCTGAGACCTCCAACACAACGTTAAATGAAACTAGTGAGACCAGACATCCTCCACTTGTTTCCATTAGTAAGGAGAAGGTATTCAGTTATTCAGTATTCAGAAAGTACTCAGTATTCAGTGTAAGTATATATGTATATTTAGTGTGTATATATATGTATCCAGTAAATTTTATATATATAATATATAGTATATCTAAATATAGTATATCATACCATTAAGTATGATGCTGTAGGTTTTTCATACATGCCCCTGATAAGGCAAAGGCTGAGGAAGTTCCCTTAAATTCCAAGTCTGCTGAGATTTTTTTTTTTATCATTAATGGGTATTAAATTTTGTCAAATATTTTTCTGTATATATTTAGATTATTATATGGTTTTTCTTTTTTAAAAAAGTATAATGAATTACATTGATTGATTTTTGAATATTAAGCCAACCTTGGATTCCTGGAATTAATTCTAGTTGACCATGATGTATTTGTGTGTGTGATATATATATATATATATTTTTTTTTTAGTGTGTGTGTATATATGTATATTTAATGTGCGTATGTATACACAGTACATAATTATATACATAATATATCTAAATAATATATACATATGTTATATATAAATACACATATATACATACATACAGTCTTCAATTTGCATTGTTCCAATATGTACAAATTTCAGTCACCATGGGCTAAATAAATAACACGAGGGTGACCCAAAAATACAGTTCAAATCTCAAATCTCAGTTATCAAGGCATATTAACTGTAAGTAGTCGCATAAAGTGCAAACTTCACTGCTGGCTCCTCAGTCCAAAAGTCACTATATAAGTGACAGATGTGCATCATGATCAGTGACCAATCATGACACTTCTTTCAAAGCCTCTCTGATCTCTTACTGCACAACTCTTACTCAGTTCACACACAGACAGCAAAATATGTTGCTGTGTTACCTCCCCGTCTTCCAGTGATAAACTCATGTGGCATTCTATAAACAGGTAATCAAAATGAAAAGTGAGAAGGGTGGAGGTGAAATCTGAGTCAAACCTAAATGCAGTTAAAGATTAAATAGTTGACCATAGGAATGCTGATGCTGCTGTCATTTGAAACTACATCTGCAGCCAGAGGAACTTACTGAAGGTAAACTTACTGACATAAAGGTATAAGCGGTTATGACAAAAAAGATGATGTCTCAGAGGAAGTGTCTGTACTTAACTTTCCCTGCTTTCTCATTTCCTGTGCACTATTTTTTCATTTGTTTTCCTGTGAAATATATAATACATACATATACCAACATAACAATGTAATGTGCTCAGTTCAAAAAATTATAAAGTGAACATCCTCCTCCCTCCTGCCCTGCGGATGTATCCATCACTCTAGAAGTTCTGTTAAATGTTTCCATGTGTTTTTTTTTATTGTTTTACTATGCAGGAATTCATTCCTAAAAGACGCTTATCTTTTTCTCTTGCCTCACTTTTACTTTATGCAACTATCATTTTTCATGTCTATATTATATTTTTGAGATTGTGTCTGTATTGATTTATAGAACTGCAGTTCATTCATTTCCCCTGCCAGTACTGCATTCTGTTTTATGACTGTATTTTACTCAGTATGGATTAATCCCAGTCATGATGTAGAGCAACAGAATCTTATCACAAGAAATGACATACTGTGTGGTTCCATTTATATGCTCAAGAATATGCTAAACTAATCTGTGGGACTAGAGGTCAGAACAGTGGTTCTCTTGGGCGGGGGGCATGGAATGGAACGGGAAGGGGCACCTTTGGAAGTGTTGGAAATGTTCTAAATCTTGAACTGGATGGTGATGGCCCAAACATAATCATATTGAAGATTTGCAAATATTCACATTTACATGTTTAACAAAAAAGTTTAAAAAATAAATACATGAAAATATCAAGTTTATAAACAAGTACTAATATAAGCAAATATAAACAATTATTTATAAATTATTTCTGGAGTTTATAAACCAACACCTATAGCCACTTAAGAGATATTTTCAATACATAAATGCTGAGCTCTGAATTTTTCCCAGTTGTTGCCATTCCACTAGGCATGTTTTATGAAAAAAGTGAAGTGACACTGTGTATAGGGGTTTATAAGATTAGTATTTAATATTTTTTAAAGATAGGCTTTCATGAGTTCAACTACGTTTTTCATTGAGAAATCTAGACATGCATGAATATAGGAGAAAGTGGCTTGCCAGGCATGGAAGGCTGGGGTCTGTGTTTAAACCTGCACGCCCATGTTGCCTGATCAAAATCCTTCACAAATGGTTTCTTCATGAGAATCTGGTCTTTCATCATGGCGGTCACCTTAGTCCTAGGGGAAAAGGATAGGATATTTTTTTGGTCCTTCTATGTCATGAATTCTTTGTTTAACATCAAATTATTCTTACTACTGAAATCCTACACCTGTTAAAACCTTACAGGTGAGGTGATAAAAAGTAAGGAATAAGATCCGAGCTGGAATTCTGGCCTGGTCTTTTACTGTCACTTAGAACCAGGCCTGGCAAAGGGCGAATATATGAGAAGGAATAGCTACCCACATCATTATTGCTTTTATTATTGCACCTGTTCTTGATGATTTTATAGTTTTTTTCTCTAAGAACAATGTAAAGTGTTTAGAAGCCCAATAAAAAGCATTGAGAAATACAATACAAAACATCAAAAAACTGCCCTTTATTGGAGTAACTCTCTCATGCCTAATGGTTCTGGGACTCCAGCTCCTCTTCTGTGCATGCTCCAAAAGAGGAACCAGTATGCCCGCTCAGTGCTTCCTTAGGGGAAAGGGACACCTTTCTCTGCTGGATTGGCTGGGCACGTAGATGGGATCATCCCTGCCAGCTGTTTCCTCTTTACTTTAGAAGGCTGTGGTGAACCACAAAAGAGAGAGTGGACATGATGCTTTGAAAAGTGTGTATCGCCTTGCAGACAGAGGCTAGCATCCATTACCTACTCTCATTTCTCCCCATCCCAACCATATAAAAACGCTGGGACCTGCCAGGATGTTTAGGAACAAATTATTACCCACCCATGCTTAGGGAGGCCCCCCAGTGAAAAAGGCCTCTTCCAGAAATGCCCAGCATCAGGAACAAGGACTCTTCCAAAAACACTCAGTATTAGGGAACAAGGCCTCTTCCAAGAACACCCAGCATTGGGAAAATGGTGTGCCTGTGTGGTGGCCGGGTGTCATGGAAAAAGGACAAAGGCAACCCTCTCCGGTACCATGTGGTATAAAATGCAGAGGAGGCTTTACTGGAGAGAATCCTACAAGAGGAGAAGTGGAGTGTTCATGAACCTCAGATCCATCCTCCCAAAGAGAGGCAGGCAGAGCAGGGCAGTGCTGGGCTGGATGTGTCACAGACAACCCTGTGGTATCGCAAAGCACTCAAGACGTACGGGGTGGGTGGTGAGCTAATGCTGTGCTTCTAGAGCTTTCTCAGGTCGGGGTTTTTGGGGCTCCCCAAGAATGTCCTGCCTGGAGAAAGAGGAGAAGAGAGAGGAATGTCTCTTCACTCTGAACACCACTATCCCGTGGGGTCGTGATGTTCCCCGAAACTGTCAGACCTAGAAACGCCCCCAGTATGGAGTCCCTGCTGCTCACCAAACTTCTATTCCCAATCTTTTCTCCGGCCCTGTCCTCCTCCACAGCCCACCGTTAAGGGCATTCTTCTACTTCAGTATTCCATTCTACTCCACAAATACCTCTGGACACCTTCCAAAAGCCACCTCTTTTCTATGTTGGGAGGATCTGGAAAGCATGATCCTAAAGTAGCCCCGGGTGCTGCCTCCCTCTGGGCCTCCAGTCTGGCTGCCCCCAGGGGTGTCTTTCTAAGGCCCAGCTCACAGGTGCCCCTCCCAGGCTCAGACACCTCTCGTGCTTCTTCAGGCATCCAGGCCGAGATCTAGAACGTTCCATAAAGGGCCTTGAATCCTCTGTCTGGGAGTCAAGGTCTGTACTCTGGTGTTGTGCCCTCTTCCGTCTCCACAGTGTTAACTTCCTCTGCTGTCTGGCCCTCACCTTCCCCCACTCATACCTGTGGCCCCATGAACACCCATTACTTCTCCTGATCCTCTGGTTTGGTTTGAAATGTGGCCCCCACCGTTCATGGGTCATTGAAATCCAACCAATCTCCTCCTCCTGCCTCATCTCCAGGAAGCCCTCCTTGACTGGACTGTGGCTGTCCTCACTACCTCACTCTCCCCATCCTCACGTCTCCTGAAACGCACGGGCATTGAACCTCATGCACACGTGGTTGGGAGGTTCTCCAGTTGATTTCTGCAGGCCAGTTCTGAATTCTCCTGTCAGTGAGGAGCTCCTTAAGCCAGGAGGGACTGCACCGCTCTGCTCTCGGAGGGGAGGGGAGGAGTGGTCCCTGGTGTCCTCTGATGCCCAGGCCCAGCCGAAATATGGAAGACCACGTGCTACAGAGAGGAAGGAGAACTGGGCCGAATGTTAGGGTCCTGGGTTCTGGTGCTGTCTTCCAAGTACCCCTAAGCCTACTGTTTCTATCTCTGGGCCTCAGCTCCTGAAGCTGCAAAATGGAAACAGATGGGCTGGGCTGGCTGATTCCTAGAAGCCTTTACAGTTTTCACAGATTCAGTCCTCTCCGAGTGGTTTTCAACGTTGTGCATCAGACTCACCTGAGGAACTTTTAAATAATGCTGATGTCCACGCCCCACTCCCGAAGACAGGAGATGGCAATTGAAGTGAGCCCACCCACCTGCAGTTTTCTAAAAGCTCATCAGATGACTCCAACGTGCAGACTCAGCTTGCTTGGAGAGGAGGGCCGCTGACTAGGACCTGTCTGTTTTCAGACAAAGCGATGGACTCATGCTGCCCCCTGGTGGTCAGATTGCTCACTTCAGGCAGTTCCACGTCTTAGGGTCTTGCCGTGGGGCAGGAAAAATGTACCCAATGAATAAGGATGAAAAGAGAAAAAGAAAGGAAGAGAAGAACACTACCTGGCTTCTCCATGACCCAAGGATTCACAGACTCGTGAGTATTCCCTTTCCCCAATGTCCCCTACAATAAAGTTTATATTATTTATAATAAATAAAGAGACTGAGTCCGGGGGGCAGTAATATCTGACTTTGAAACCAACCCAATAGTCCCATCGACAGTTTTGGGTGTTTTTTGTTTTTTGTTTTGGATAAACATAGAAATTGACCCTTATGACCTTAAAGCTTGAAACTTACATTTGTTTTTATCAGAATTTCAGAGTTTCTTCCTCCAGGAAAGGACCACCAGGCCTCTCCAAAAAAAAAAGTATCAAAGATCTGAAACTCACCAGATCATTGCATCCAGACTAGAAACTCCAGGCCCCTCATTCATCATGATTGCTTCCTGACCCTTCCCGAGTTCCTGTTTTCTCACACAGTTACATTCCTTCCCTGCTGTATAAACCCCTAATTTTAGCTGGTCGGGGAGATAAATTTGAGACTCCTCTCCCAGGGAGATGATTTGAGGCTGACCTCCCATCTCCTCAGCTGCAGCACCCAATTAAAGCCTACTTCTTTGGCAATAATTGTTGGGTCAGTGATTGGCTTTCTGTGCCGTGAGCAGCAGGACCTAAGCCGAACCCCTTGTGTTTCGGTAACACGTTAGGCATGAAAAAGCCCCCTCTGGATCCACAGGCTGGGTGTAAGGGGAATTCAGAAGGTGACAGGCTTGGGGGAGCTTCTGAGACAGCAAAGCCAAGCAGGACACTTGAGATAATGAGATGTTAAGTACCTGGAAAAATGAGTACCCAGTGCTAGGTTTATCACTATTCACCAGTCGCCATGACATTGGGCAAGCTCATTTCTCTGAGCCTCAGTGAGTGCTGCTCACTATTCTGAACACCAAATGTGTTCCTGGACAAAGTCTGTCAAGGGCCACAGAGATTTAACCAATTCCACACTCTCCAAACTCCTGCCCATTCCACATGGAGTAGAGTTTCCCAAACCTGGTTGGAAGTCCGCAAAAACTGGGGAGCTCATTTCTTAAACATAATATAAGAGAATGTGTTCAAAGTATCATTTTATCATCATAATACAATCTATATAATATGTTACTTATAAGAAAAATGAATTTAAAAAGCAGGTATGTCTCATAGGCTACAGCTTAAGGACAAGATTCGGGGGAGTGGAAGTAAGGAGTAGGCTGGATAGCTCCCCAGTGCACAGTGGCCCACAAGGACCACATGGAGTGTGTCTGTTTCTATGGGTGACACCAGGCTGGGCAGTCTCCAGCATCAGCATTAATTATGCCAAGACTCCCTCTGTCAGGCCCCAGATCAGGGGAGACTATGTACAGGATATTTGGACGACTCCACACATGGCCCAAGCTCCTTCTAACCTTCTGTGCCTCATAACACCCCTGCTTAATTCCAGCATCCCTCAGCTCTCACCTCAAACATCACTTTCTTGGGGAGGCCTTCCTTCACATCCCAATCAAGTCAAACACTCCAGTTCAAATGTTCTCAAAATGCTCCATTTCTCCTTCAGAGATCACAGTTTAATTCATTTTAAGAATTGTTTTGAGTCACTATCCCCCAAATGAATGTGAGACTTTGACAGAGGGGGCTGCCTCTGTATCTCCAGCACCCAGCACAGCACGTGGCCCCTTTGCAAAGGGCTCAATAAATTGTTGAATGAATGAGTCCCATCTTCAAGAGAAATAGCTCTTTTCTGATTGTTCCTTATTTATTTGTTATCCTAAATTTTCCTACCATTAATTCAAGTGAAAGTAATTCATTTTAATGTGGTCTGTATAGCTACTTTTTATTTATTTCAAAAAAGAAATACTTTATTTCTTAAGATAACTTGAGAACAGGTTATTCATACATTAGAAATAGGGCTAGGGGCCATGGCTCATGCCTGTAATCCCAGCGCTTTGGGAGGCCGAGGTAGGAGGATTGCTTGAGGCCAGGAGTTTGAGACCAGCCTGGGCACAAAGTGAGACCTGTGTCTCTTTAAAAAAAATTTTAAAAATTAGCTGGGTATAGTGGTGCTTGCCTGTAGTGGCGCACCTTTAAACCCTGACCTGTCTGGCTAAAGTATTTCATGAAGCCTGTAGTCCAGATACTTGGGAGGGTGAGGCAAGAGGATGACTTGAGCCCAGGAGTTCGAGGCTGTGGTGAGTGATGATTGCGCCAGTGCACTCCAGTCTAGGTGACAGAGTGAAACCTTGTCTCAAAAAGAAAAAAAAAGAAAGAAAGAAAGAAAAAGAAATAGCTGCAGATTATTGATCTCCACCTTTTCGCAATAAGATTTTATTCTAGCATCCTTCTCCTTGCTGCCCATGTGCCCATTGGCTTTTCAGCTTTGTTTTTGAGAGAAAATATGAACACACACTCCTCCACTTGAGTTGTAGTATACTCACTATACAGGCCAAAGGTAACGTTTAGCTTCATAAAATTCCATCTGAACATAGACAATCATTGTCTGAAACTCACAGTCAAGAATTGTGATTGTTTGCCTTCCATTGGTTGGGTTGATTCCAACAAGACCTTTGCTACTTAAAATAGGGTCCCAGCATCAGGAACACATTAGCATCACTTGGAAGTTGTTAGAAATGCAGAATCTTAGTCCCCATCTCAGACCAAAGAATTAGAATATGTGCTTTAATAAGATACCTCAGTGACACACATGCAAAGAAAAGTTTCAGAAATGCTGGCTTATCAAGCTGTTCAAAGTTTGTGGTTCTTCTGAGTAAAGCAGAGTACTCATGGCTGGGTCTGGAAAAGCTTTTCTCTTACAACTCTTCATGAAATCTTAACTGAATGTGAAAAGGCTAAAAAAAGGTTTAGTTAGTAATTTTCCAAGTAATCATGTTCGACAAGCCTGTATACTGCTTACAAAATTCACATTGGTCTTATTTCTCTGATGAATGCCACATACTCACTTCTCTTTACCTGTTTCATGTTTGCATAGGTCCAGCAAAGGGATGTTTGGTTGGTCAGTATCACTGAGCTGTGGCCATGTTTAGAGGCTCATTCCTAGAAAAATCAATTAACTTTCAATTAGCAATTAACTTTCATTGCAAACCAAAAGAAACAAAACAAAGAAAACCACCTTTAAACCTTGACCTGTCTGGCTAAAGCATTTCATGAAGCCATGGAAAACCACAGGGTAAAGGATAAAGGATGGGTAAGTATTGAATATACTACAGATGTAGATTAGTGAAGAGAAAGGATAACTTATCTCTTTCATGGGCGATCAACTCACAAGAGCTCCTCATATGATGACAGCTGGTGGCTGGAATCAGCTCACTTTTGAAGCTCTGATTCCTCCCTAAGCAAGCAAGCAATCATGTGGTGTGTGTGTGTGTGTGTGTGTGTGTGTTGTTGTTGTTGTTGTTGTTGTTGTTGATGGTTTCCTTTTCCAGAAAAAAAAGATAACTAAATTAGGTTTCTTACCATTATCATTTTTATATTAGTTTAGATATAAAAAGCCAGGTTTCTGAAGATTTGGCTACCATTAAACAAGATGAAAAAGACTTGATAGACCAAATAATGGTGAAGTTGTAGGCAAAACTAAAGGCTGCCCTTTTATATCCAGTCAGCCAAATTGCCCTCCCAACACTGGATGTCACAGACTCTAAATCAAATAATGAAATGTTACAGCTGGCAGAGCTCGTAAAAATCTAGTCTAACGCCTTGTTTGTTCATGATGTAGTGTAGATGACACTAAGAAATTAAAGTGACTGGCTATCAAACCAAAAACTAGCATCTGGGTCTTCTGATTTGGAATCAAGCATTATGATTGTCTGAACCGCTCTATACACAAAACATAATACCTCTCGTTATGGAAAAACAGCAACAAAACAACAAAAATACATAAGGGCAGGGACTGTGACTGTTTATCGCTTGATCTCGGATAGCAGAAAATCATGTATTTACTAGCACTCAATAAATACTTGTTGAATGACTTGCAACAGATGAAGATTTGTTGAATATCTACTGAGGGTAATTATCTACTGTAGATATTAGTTATATTACAAGTATATATTATTATATAATTATATATTACTATAATTAGGCAGTATATGGGGGCATGTTTACGTTATTACTTTCATTTTATACTACTTTATTATCACTACCGTTATTGTTGTTATCAGAGTCGTATACAGCTAACACATAAGGCAAAGATAGAGGTCATCATTTTCCCTCATTTGGGAAAGAAGAAAAGGAAGACTGCTAGAAACTGGGTGTATATCATTCCTTGGAACCTGTAGATTTCTGGCTCTGCCTTTTACTGCCATTTACAACCAACCCTGGCACATGATAAATGCTAGATAAATGGCAGCTCTGAGTATCACCACTGCTGTTGTCACCATGTTACCATCATGGCTTTGTGCCAAGCCTAGTGCTCCATCTTTTCTTTTTAATTTTTTTGGGGGACTTGAGGGGACGAGGTCTTGCTTTGTTGCCCAGACTGTTGTCTCAAATTCCTGGGCTCAAGCGATCCTGCCTCGGCCTCCCAAAGTGCTGGGATTACAGGCTTGAGCCACAACACCCGGCCATCTGCTCCATCTTGATTTTCCCCTGACCCACATGGATCCCATGAATCTACCATAACAACTACTTCTCCCTAGGTGGACTGACCTCTCTGAACTTTGGCACTCACATTTTACATAGATTACAAAGCACCTGCTTAGTCTCCTCCTGTCTAGTCAAATTACCAAGAACGATTTTCAGGTTTTGGATTTTTTTTTTAAATCGAGTTTGTGAGACCCAATACAAATAAATTAACATGTACATCAGGCACTAGAGCAACAGACAGACACAGAGGAGAGAATGAATATATCTGAATGTAGGACCCCAAAGAGGGCCGAACTGATCCTGACCCCAGCAGGGACCCAGGAACCTTCTAAGCCGACTTTTCCCGAGGAATATTCCTCAGTTACTTCCTTTGTATCCACATAGCACTTATGTTAGTGGCATTTAGACCAAGTCAGAGGATTCCTACAAATTCAGAGGGCTTTTTTTTCCTTTTCTTTTGTTGGTAAGAGAAAAAATATTTTTTAATGATTCAATCAAGGCAAGTTTTAGGGGTACAGGTCACGTTTGGCCATGTGCTTGACTGTTTTAGAAGTCACAAGACGGGGTCACAATGAATATATCTATCAGGATGTCTATGGACCCAAGCCTCACATGATATATTATAGAAGGTAACTGACACCTTCCATAACAATTACACAGAGTGATAAAAGAACAGACTAATAATAGTGATAACAGCAGCCATGTAAGCTCTGGTTCCAGCAAATTCAGGACATTTGGAAGCTCCTGAGGAGGCAGTGTGGGGCTGGGGACCAGATCCCAGATCTAGTCTGAGTTCCTGCTGACCTAGTCTCTTCAATTCCCTGAAAGCCATTCCAGGTTTTCCCATTGGGCCATAAACCTGCCAGGGTTTTTTGTTTGGAGAAGTAGTGAATTCCAGGCCAGATTTTTCTCTCAACCCATCAGCTGGGGCTGTGAGCCCAACTGCAGCCTTAGCCCGCGCTTTGCTTCTGCTGCGCTGGGTTGACTCAGCCAACCTCCGGGGTTGCGAGCGATGAGCAGCCTCAATACCCGGTTTCTCTTTCTGCAGCGGGTTTACCTCTCTTTAAAATGGCCCGCTTGCTTTGGGGCTTCAATGCTGGCAGAGTCCCTGCCACTCCTTCACCCTCAATCCCAGATATTAGAGCAGACTACCAACAGCTTGGTTCCTGAACTCCAGGCGGCTTCACCTACCCTTGGGCTTGCAGGCACCGGGATCCTGGTCACCCAGTCTCCAGCCCAACTTGTCAGCTGACAGGACCCTTAGGAAGGAATGTTTCCCACCACTTCCAAAAATTAGAGACCACTTGGATGTGTGCCTTTGTGATTAGAACTGTCACGTAAAGGGCCAAGGACCCCACTAGGACCACACACCAGGACGAATAGAGTTCATGCGGGAAAGCTAGGACAGGGCAGGCAGGACCTCCTTCCCACCCCGCCTTGTCACACAGAGAGATGCGCACTCTGCACTTAGGTCTGTGAAAACAGCTCCTTGAAAATCAACAAAAGGCGGAGGAAACGAATCTTCAGGGCAACCTGCATTTGTCCCTCCTTAATCAAAGTAGTGCCTTTCTTACCTCCAGGGCTTTACCAGCACAAACAACATTTCATTAATCTTTGTAACCCCACCAATACTGAGAAAGTAAAAATCGGCGCTGCCATTCATCAGGCTACCATAACAGACAGATAAAGCCAGCCGCAAAGTTAATAGCAAACGATATTTCTCCCAAGGATACACTGCTGCTGAAAGGTGCCGTATGACCCCCTTCTTAGAGTGACAACCGCTTTCTTAATGAGTAACCCTGTCCTCTGACATGGGAGACTTTCAAAATTTTGCTGTTTGAAATTACATCAGTAACAATGAAGCATCCCACTCTTACCTGGGGGAACTAAGACAGAGAAGCGACCTTGATTTACCGCCCCGGCGCAGAGGTTCAGATAAAGGTTTCTGGACACAGTATTGGCATTTTCTTAATAGTGTCCAAGGAAATATGATCCCGCGTCCATTTCAGTCCACACCTGATGATAACCCTTTTATACTCACACCGCATTGCTTAACACACATTAAAAAACACTCCTTCATTTAATTTTACAAAGACTCCATCTTTTCCAGAACTTTTATAGTAACTATTTCTTCCTTCATTTGTCGAGAAGTTCCATGATTCTTCCACTGTGTGATTTTTCTTATTGCAATCAGCCAAAAAACAAACAAACAAAAATTGACTTTTCAGACTACAGATTTGTCCCTAGTTGTCTTAGGCTAAGTGGGCCATGACAGTACCAAGCACAGGGACTTGCATTTAATAGCGATGTACCTACTTCTGATGGATTCATGAACAGTGCATGTGGACTGTGAAATAGATGAAGATATGGTGTAATTATGTAGAGATTGGCAGTGTTCATTATCCTGAGTGTATTTCCTTTTTCAAGTATTATCTAAGTGTTTTCCTAAGAAAGTGAGGTATATGAGAAAATGACAAATTTCTTTGTTTATAAAGTATACAATTCAGTGGTTTTTAGTGTAGCCACAGAATTGTGGAATCATAACCACTAACTCGAAGACTTTTTTTTTTTTTTTGAGACAGTTTCGCTCTCGTTGCCCAGGCTGGAGTGCAATGGCGCAACCTCGTCTCACTACAACCTCCGTCTCCCAGGTTCAAGAGATTCTCCTTCCTCAGCCTCCTGAGTAGCTGGGATTACAGGTGCCTGCCACCACACCCGGCTAAGTTTTTGTATTTTTAGTAGAGACGGAGTTTCACCATGTTGGCCTGGCTGGTCTCGAACTCCTGACCTCAGGTGATTCACCCGCCTTAGTCTCCCAAAGTGCTGGGATAGCAGGTGTGAGCCACCCCGCCAAGCCCGGGACATTTTTATCACGCCAAAAAGAAACCCCATAACTATTAGCAGTCACCCCTGATTCCTTCCTTCCCATGTCCCCTGGCAACCACAAAACTACTTTCTGTCTCCAGGGATCTACCCTTTCTGGACATTTCATTTAAACGGAAGCACATAATATGTGGCCTTTTGTGACTGACATCTTTCACTTAGCATAATGTTTTCAAATTTCATCCATCAAAAAAAAAAAAACCAGCTCATCCACGTTATAGCACGTATCAGTTCTTCATTTCTTTCTCTTTCTCTTTTTTTTTTTTTTTTTACCAAATAATATTCCATTGTATGGCTATACTACATTTTCTTTCATCTATTCATCAGTTGATGTACATTTGAGTTGCTTCCACTTTTTGGTTATTATGAATAATGCTGCTATGAACATCTGTGTACAAGTTTTTGTACGAACATATGTTTTCCATTCTCTTGGGCATATATTTAGAAGTAGAATTGCTGGATCATATGCTAACTCTGTATTTAATTTTTCAGGAACTTCCAAACTGTTTCTCAAAGTGACTAACAATTTTATATTCCTACCAGTAGTATATGGGTGTTCCAATTTCTTCACATCCTCATCAACTCTTTTTATCTGTCTTTTTTACTATAGCCATCCTAGTGTGTGAAATTATGTCTTGTCATGTTTTTACTTGCATTTCCTTAGTCACTAATGATATCGAGCATCATTGGCCACCTTTGGAGAAATGTCTGTTCCTTTGATCAGTGTTTAACTAGGTTGTCTTTTTATTGTGGAGTTGTATATGAATTTCTTTTCCTTTTCTTTTTTTCTCTTTTCTTTCTTTCATCTCACTCTGCTGGAGTGCAGTGGCACAATCATAGCTCACTGTAACCTAAAAGTCCTGGGCTCAAGTGATCTTCCTTACTCAGCCTCTCAAATAGCTAGGACTGCAGGCATGCACACCATGCCTGGCTATTAAAATTTTTTTTTGTAGGGATGGGGGTCTCACTATGTTGCCCAGGCTGGCCTCAAACTCCTGGCCTCAAATGATCCTCCCAACTCAGCCTCCCAAAGCACTGGGATTATAAGCATGAGCCACTGTACCTGGCCTGTAAGAGTTCTTTATATATTCTGGATACAAGCCCCTATTAGGTATTTTGCAAATATTCTTTTTACTATATTTGGTCTCTATATTTGACCAATATATTCTCCCAATACATTAGCTGTTTCACTTTTTTCATAGTGTCCATTAAAGTGCAAAAGTTTTAAGTTTTGATGAAGTCCTACTTATCTTTTATTTTTCTTTCATTGCTCATGGTTTTGGTGTCATATCTAAGAATTCATTGCCAAGATCATGAAGATTTACCTTTATGTTTTCTTTTAAAGGTGTTTTGGTTTTAGCACTTATATCTGGGTCACTGATCCATTTTTAGGTTTTTGGTTTTGTTTGTTTGTTTTTGTTTTTGTTTTTGTTTTGTATATGTTGTGGTAAGGGTCCTGCCTCATTCTTTTGCATGTATATATCCAGTTGTCCCAGCAGGATTTGTTGAAAATATTATTCTTCCTCCATTGAATTGTTTTGGCAAAGTTATACTTTGTTAAAAATTCAAAATGTATGAGTTTCTTTCTAGATTCTCAGTTGTAGTACATGATCTACATAACTGTCCTTATTTCAATAACACACTTGTATTTCAATAGTTTTATGGTACAGGTGGTTTTTGGTTACATGAATAAGTTCTTTAGTTGTGATTTCTGAGATTTTAGTGCACCTGTTATTCTAGCACACTTTTTTTTATTATTGCTGTAGCTTTCCAATAAGTTTTGAAATCAGGATGTGTGAAGTTTCCAACTTTATTCTTCTTTTTCAAGATTATTTTGGCTATTTCAGGTCCCTGGAAGTTTCATATAAATTTTAAGATCAGTTTGTCAATTTATCTAAAGAAGCCATCTGAGATTTTGATAGAGATTGTACTGAATCTGTAGATCAGTTTGGGAAGTATTGCCATCTTAATAATAACTACTTTATTTCATGGATGATATGTCTTTCCAGTTATTTGGATCTTCTGGAATCTATTTCAATGACATTTTATAGTTTTCAGTAAACAAGTCTTATATTTCTTTTGTTAAATTTATTCCTAAGTATTTCATTTTGATGCCATTTTGTTTTATTTTCATTTCTGTATTGTCTATTGCTAATATATAGCAATACAATTTCTTTTTGTATATTGATCTTGTATCCTGGCACTTTGCTGACCCAGCTCAATAGCTATATTTGTTTTTTGTGTAGATTCCTCAGGATTTACTATATACAAGATCATGTAGTCTGCCAATAGAGACAGTTATACTTCATCCTTTCTGACCTAGAAACCTTTTTTTTCCTTGTCTTTTCCCTGACTGAAACCCCCAGTGCTATATTGAGTAGAATTCATGAGAGTGGATATTCTTGTCTTGTTGCTGCTGAGAAAAGCTTTCGGTCTTTCATTATTAAGCACAGTGTTTGCTTTGAGGTTTTCATAGATGCCCTTTATGAGGTTGAGGAAGTTTCCTTCTATTCCTAATTTGATAAGTGGTTTTGTGGTTTTTGTTTGGTTTGGTTTTGTTTTAGCATAAAATAGTGTTGGATTTTGTTGGGTTACTTGTTTCCACATCTACTGAGATGATCTTGTCATTTTGCCCTTTATTCTATTAATTAGTGTATTAGATTAATTGATTTTCATATATTGAACCAACCTTGCAATCCTGAGATAAATCCCGCTTGGTAATGGTTTATAATCCTTGTATGTGTTCCTGGATTTAGTTTGCCGGCGTTTTATTTTTTATCACTCAAATGGACACAGTATAGTTTGCTAGGATTTTATTGAGAATTTTTGCATCTATATTCACAACAGTGTTAATCTGAAGTTTTCTTGTGATGTCTTTTTCTGGTTTTGGTACAATTTGGTACTTTCTATGAGGCCAGTATTATTCTGGCCTCATAGAATGAGTTGTTACCTTCTCTTCTATTTTTTGGAAGGGTTTATGAAGGATTGGTGACAATTGTAAACATTTGGTAGAACATACTAGTTATGTTATCTGGTTCTGGGATCTTCTTTGTTGGAAATTTTTTTTAATTGCTAATTCAATCATTTTACCTTTTATAAGTCTATTCAGATTTTAATTTATTTTGCAGTCAGTTTCAGTAGTGATGTCTTTCTAGAAATCTGTCCATTTCATCTAAATTATGGAATTTGCTGGCCTACAGTTCATAATATTCTGTCACCCAGGCTGGAGTGCAGTGGCGTGGCTAATTTTTTGCATTTTTAGTAGAGACAGGGTTTCACCGTGTTAGCCAGGATGGTCTCGATCTCCTGACCTCGTGATCCACCCACCTCGGCCTCCCAAAGTGCTGGGCTTACAGACGTGAGCCACTGCACCCAGCCCATAGTATTCTTTTTATAATCTTTATTTGTGTCAGGTTGATGGTGATGTCCTCTCTTTCATTCTTGATTGTAGTAATTTGAGTCTTTCTGTTTCCAAGTTAGTCTAGTGAAAGGTTTGCCAACTTTGTTGATCATTCAAATAATAACTTTGTTTTCTTGATTTTTCTCTACTGTTTTTCTATTTATCTTATTTATTTTATAACTCTTATTTCCTCTCTTATGCTTGTTTTGGGTTTAGTTTGCTCCCTTTCTAGTTTCTTAATGTGGAAAGTTAGATTATTATTATTTTTGTACTTGATATCCATCCCCACATCACCCCCATCCCCACCTTCTCACTACCCTTCCCAGACTCTGGTAACCATCCTTCTACTCTCTCTCTCTGTGAGTCCAGTTGTTTTGATTTTTAGATCCCACAAATAAGTGAGAACACGTGATGTTTGTAGTACTGTCTTGCTTACCTCACTTAGCTTAATGACCTCCAGTTCTGTCCTTGTTGCTGTAAATGACAGGATCTCATTCTTTTTTATAGTTGAATAGTACTCCATTATGTATACATACATTTTCTTTATCCATTCATCTGTTCATGGACACTTGGGTTGCTTCCAAATCCTGGCTATTGTGATGTGTTTCAACAAACATGGAAGTACAGATACATCTTCAATACACTGATTTCCCTTCCTTTGAGTATATACCCAGCAGTGGGATTGCTGGATCATACGGTAGCTCTATTTTCAGTTTTTTGAAGAACCTCCAAATTGTTCTCCATAGTGGTACTAATTTACATTCCCACCGATAAAGTACAAGTGTTCCCTTTTCTCCACATCCTCGCCAGCCTTTTTTATTGCCTGACTTTTGGATAAAAGCCATTTTAACTGAGGTGAGATGATATCTTATTGTAGTTTTGATTCGCATTTCTCTGATGATCAATGATATTGAGCACCTTTTCATATGCCTGTTTGCCATTTGTATGTCTTCTTTTGAGAACTGTCTGTTCAAATCTTTTGCTCATTTTAAAAATCAGATCATTAAATTTTTTTCCTATAGAGCTGTTTGAGCTCCTTCTATATGCTAGTTATTAATCCCTGTCAGATGGGTAGTTGCAAATATTTTCTCCCAATCTGTAGGTTGTTTCTTCACTTTATTGATTGTTTCCTTTGCTGTGAAGAAGCTTTTTAACTTGATGTTATCACATTTGTCCATTTTTGCTTTGCTTACCTGTGCTTATGGGATATTTATTACTCAAGAAATTTTTGCCCAGACATGGCCAGATGTGATGGCTCATGCCTGTAATCCCAGACTTTTGGAAGGCTGAGGCAGGCGCATTGCTTGAGCCCAGGAGTTTGAGACCACCCTGGGCAACATGGCAAAACCCCATCTCTACAAAAAAAGTACACAAATTAGCCAGGCGTGGTGATGCATGTCTGTAGTACATCAACTCCCTCCAGCTACTTGGGAGGCTGAGGCAGGAGGATCGCTTGAGCCCAGGAGGTTGTGGTTGCAGTGAGCCATGAGCATGCCACTGTACTCCAGCCTGGGTGACAGAGTGAGACCCTGTCTCAAAAAAAAAAAAAAAAAAAAAGAATTTTTTGCCCCGACAAATTTCCCTAATGTTTTCTTGTAGTAGTTTCATAGTTTAAGGTCTTAGATTTAAGTCTTTAATCCATTTTGATTTGATTTTTGAATATGACGAGAAATAGGGGTCTAGTTTCATTCTTCTGCATATGCAATGATTGCTTTCTAATTTCATTCCATTATGGTCTGAGAACATACTTTGTATTATTTCAATCTTTTAAAATTTATTGAGATTTGTTTTATGGTCTATACTGGAGAATGTTTCATGAGAAGAATGTGTATTCTAGTATTCTCGGGGGAGTATTCTATAGATGTCTTTTAAGTCTTGTTGATTTGTGTGTTGCTTAAGTCTTCTATTTCTTGTTAATATTCTGTCTAGTTGTCTTGTCTAGTGTTGAAAGTCAGGTACTGAAATCTTCAATTATTATTGTAGAAATGTTCATTTCTTCTTTCAGTTCTATCAGTTTTTGCTTCACAGGTTTTAAGGCTGTTAGGTGCATACATGTTTATAATAGTTCTATCTTTTTAATGGATTAATCCTTAATTGTTATAAATTGTATTTGTCTCTAGAACAACTTTTGCCTTAAAATCCATTTTGTCTGTTATTAATACAATCACTCCAGCTCTCTTTTGGTTATTTTTCCTTAGTATAGCTTTCCATTCTTTTACTTTCAACCTTTTTGTTTGTTTGGTTCTAAAGTGTTCTCTTTAGTCATAATATGGTTGGATCATGTTTGTTTGTTTTTTAGTCCTTTCTGCCAATCTCTGCCTTTTAATTGGAATGTTTAATCCATTTATATTTAATCCAGTTATGGATACAGTAGGATTTATGCCTGCCATTTTGCTGTTTGTTTTATACAAGTCCTGTATCTTTTTTAAATTCCTCTAGCCTCTGATTTTTCTTTATTCATGTGATCTCAGAGCCATTTACTGAAAAAATTCAACCTTTCCTTCACTGACCTGTTATATAGCACCTTCACCATATATTACATTGTCCATATATTCCTATTGCTTTTCTGAGCTGTCTATTCTAATGCATTAGTTTATTTTTTTCTATCTCTACGACAATACTGCCCTGAATTAATTGTTATAGATTTATATCTGGTAGGGCAATTCTCCCCATCATATTCATTTTCATCAAGAGTATTTTGGCGTTTTTTTGGACTAGTGCTTTTTCATCCAAATATTTAAATAAGCTTGCCAAATTTTACCAAAATATCCATTGAGATTTGTATTTTTATTGTTGGATGTTCAGATCAATTTGTGATCATTTATATTTCTATGATATGGAGTTTTTAAATCAATTTATTTGTAGTAAATTAAAAAGTTATAGCTCTTCATTTATTTAGGTATTTTAAAATGCCTTTTATTGGTTTTATAATTTTTTCCAATAATTCTTGCACAAGTTTTGTTAGATTTCTTTCCAGGTTCTATTTTTCATTGCTATTGTAAATGTTACCTTTTTAAATTTCAGCTTTCTAATTGTGTGGTTTATGTATAGAAATATATATTTTTTTCTTTTTGAGACAGAGTCTCACTCTGTTTCCCAGGCTGGAGTGCAGTGGCACAATCTTGGCTCACTGCAGCCTCTGCTGCCTCCCGGGTTCAAATGATTCTTGTGCCTCAGCTCCGAGTAGCTGGGAATACAGGCATGCACCACCATGCCCAGCTAATTTATTTGTATTTTTAGTAGAGATGGGGTTTCACCATGTTGTCTAGGCTGATCTTGAACTCCTGAGCTCAGGCAATCTGCCTACCTTGGCCTCCCAAAGTGCTAGGATTACAGGCATGAACCACTGTGCCTGGCCTAGAAATATAATTTAATATATTGATTTTATATTCAGGAAACTGAAGATGCACTCATAGTAACTAACATTTTTCTGTAGATTCTTTTGGGTTTTCAAAACACATAATGATATAATCTGCAAATTATACAGTTTTATTTCTTCTTTCCAATATCTTTTACCATATATTTTATTTTCTTGCCTTACTTCACTGACTAGTACAATGTTGAATTTAAGCAGTGATAGTGGACATTCCTGCCTCATTCCCAATCTCAAAGGGAATGTTTCCAATATTTCATCATAAATATGTTAGACACAAAAGACTATCTATTGTATGAGTCCAGGCATAGGACATTCTAGAAAAGGCATAACTCATCTATAGTGACAGCAGATCAGCAGTTGCTTGGGGCTGAGGCTTGGGGAGGAACTGGCAGCAAAGAGGCACAAAGGAATTCTCTGAGGGTATTGAAAATGTAGAACATTGTGATAATGGTTACGCAGGCTTATACACCTGTCAAAACTCATTGAACTGAAAGCATAATATTGTATATAAATTATACCTCAATAGAGTTGGTTAAAGCACCCTAAGAAAGCTTTCTTCTCTCTACTGTACTGTATATACAAAAAGGTTTTGGGACCCTCACCATATACATGTGATTCTATTTCAGGTTTCTTCATTCTGTTTCATGGATCTGTCATTTATTTCACTAATACCACACTGTCTTGATAATTGCAGCTTTTTTTTTTTTTGAGATAGAGTCTCACTCTGTTACCCAGGCTGGAGTGTAGTGGTGCAATCTTGGCCCGCTGCAACCTCTGCCTCCCAGGTTTATGCCTACATAAAGCGATTCTCCTGCCTCAGCCTCCCAAGTAGCTGGAACTACAGGTACCTGCCACCACGTCCAGCTAACTTTAGGTATTTTTAATAGAGACAGGGTTTTACCATGTTGGCCAGGCTAGTCTCAAACTCCTGACCTCAAGTGATCCACCTGCCTTGGCCTCCCAAAGTGCTGGGATTGCAGCCATGAGCCACCGCGCCCAGTCTGACTGCAGCTTTTATTAAGTCCTGAAGTTAAGACCTCCAGACTTTTTCTTTCTGAAGATTGTTTTGGCTATTCTAGGTCCTCTGCCTTTTTGACTAAATTTTAAATTCAGTTTGTCAATTTCTACGTATGGAATATATTTTTGTTCCACAAATCAAATTTGCTGTTGCCTTTCCCTGAGGAGAATAGGTCTCTCCTAAGACAGCTTCACCTTGTTTCCTTCAAGGAGGCAGCATGGTAGAACAGGAAGAGGAGGTGCTTTGGAGATGGATCCATCATGTGTTTCCAGCACACTGCTTCCTGATTTTGTGTCTTTAAGCATGTCTCTTGGCGTCTCTGAGACTCAACTTCACTAACTACAAAATATGAGTATGGGGAGCTATTCTAAACTTTTCTCTAAAGGGGCAGGACACTATACTCAAAGCTGCCTTGGTTAATATTGCTCTCCCTTTGTCTCTAGCATTGGGCAGAGCACAGTGCTCCATCAACCTTCATTCCTGCCATTAAGCAGTGTCAATTTGCATTCCCTTTCACGTTCTCTTTCCTCTGATCCTTTTGTAGAAGGATTCCTCCACTTCCCAAGTACAGTTTTTGTTTCCTTCTTTACACTCTGGTGCCACCTAGGACATATTATTATTCAAGCAATCACCACATGTGTTAGTCCATTCTTGCATTGCTATAAAGAAATGCCTAGGACTGGGCAATTTATAAAGAAAAGAGGTTTAGTTGTCTCACAGTTCTGCAGGCTGTACAGGAAGCATAGTGGCATCTGCTTCTGGGGAGACCTCAGGAAGCTTCTGATCATGGCGGAAGGTGAAGGGGGAAGAGTTGTCTTACACAGCAGGAGCAAGAGAGAATGAGGTGGGGAGGTGCTACATAAACAACCAGATCTCATGAGAACTTACTATCTATCATGAGAACAGTACCAACAGGGATGGTGCTAAACCATGCATGAGAATTCTGCCCCCATGATCCAATCACCTCCCAAAAGGCCCCACCTCCAATGTTGGGGATTACATTTCATTATGAGATTTGGGCTGGGACACACATCCAAACTGTATCACCAAATATATTATAGTTGTTTCTTTACTTCTATGGCACTTTTAGGTAGAGACTTTATTATTCTATTTTGTAATTTCATGTTTATTTCATAGAATGGCTTCTCTCAGCTTGATAGAATACACATATTTTCTGCACAACTGCACTAGAGGCGTCTTGTGAGCAAGGTCTTGTTCTCTACTTTTTTTGTTTCCCTCATAACATTTATGCTTTTAAATACTTGCTATGTGAATGACATTTAGTTAGGATCATGGGAGTCATAAAAAATGAATCAACAATAGCTGTGATGTTGAGGTACTGAGTATTATTCAGAAACTATTTCAGGGGTTTATTTCAAGGGGAAATAATAAGATCCGCTAAAATAGACTGCAGGTTGGAATCACAGTGATTTAGAACTAGAGGGAATAGTCATGATTATCTCTTTCTTCTCCCTCATGTGGGAGGATACTGAAGCCCAGAGAGGTGTGACTTTCCCAAGGTCATGGGTCATCAAATGCCCAGGGAGGACTAGATTCTAGCTCTTCCAACTTTCTAGCAGTCAGAATCCCCTTCTTGTCCTACTCAAAAAAAAAAAGAAAAAAAAAAGAAAAAGAAAAAAAAAAAAGAAAAATGGCCAGCCTAGGGTTGAGGTTCATCCTTTTCAGCAAGCTTGGGACCATGAAGTCTTAATGTAGCCAGTGCACTCTATAGTAGCCCTGAAATGATAGATGCTGGCCTCAAATACCTTAACCAACCCAGCATTAGTAAAGAGCTGCCCTCCTGAACCATAATTGTCTTGTAGTTCTAAAAGCTTTAATACCTCTTCTTCCAAAATTATAAAATGACCAGTTACCACCACAACAAAACAACACAAATGTATAAAAAGAACTAACCATCTTTTTTCATTCCCTTTTATTTTTCTCACTCATCTTTTCTAGAATCTCCCCCTCTCCATCCCCAGGGCACTAGTTTTAACAGCTACCTTTTTCTATCTTCTATGCTTTTACAAACATACATCTCACACATACGTATACACATAGTGAGAGGATATGATTGTTTCTTCTCCCTCAAGATAGAATCATACTAAATTTAGAAGTTTGCATTTTGAAAACACTTATAACAACAAAGATAAAATACCTTTTTGGAAAGAGAAGTGATACGGACCTTATTTTTCTTATTCTATACTTATTATATAAAATACTGAAACTTAGTCATGGGATAGTCAACAGGTAAATTCCTAAATATTTAAAATTAATGAAAAGATTTCCATATGGCTTTAACAGACTTTCCATTATTTGACCACACTTGGATCCATGCAATATATTCTTTTCATCGGATAAAGTAGGTATTAAATATATCCTTGCATGCTAACATCATCAGCTCATTACAGATAAGATATAAAATGACACATTTAATTTCTAGGAAGTTCATTTCCCATCATAATTGCTACAAATATAAAGCAGGCTCTAAAAATAGATTGCCTGAATCAAAAGAATTCTACCTCTAAAAGAAAGCACATTATTTAAAACGATAAAGCTGTATAGTTAATAGTCCCGTAGATGTCTAGAACTGATTAGGCATGAAAAATAATTCCAGCACTTTAAAAACAATCCCCCACTGTTACCACCACACCTAGACTTCACTCCCTCTCTACAAGCATTTTGCTTGGCAAAATCCTACCATCCCATAATGCTCAACTCAGCTGTCACATTCTCTGCGAAGCTTTCTTTCACTGGCCTGCCCTCCACTAAATTAATCACTTCCACCTTTGTACTTTCATGACACTCTGCTGAGACTGATTTTATCCTGGTTAATCCCACTGTGAATGTCAAGTTTTTCTTGCCTGCTGAACTGTCAGCAAAACATGAGAGTGTTCCATGTGGTCCCTCTTCCTTTGAGCACGCACACGTGCACACACACATACACACACGGAGCAAGATATTGAACTTATCCATCAATTCCACTATTTCCTACCCCCAATTCCTTCCATATTGCCTTTACCTTAATTTATCCATATATTGCTTCCCCTGAGTATATTTGTTCTTTGCTAACTTGAGTGGGATGCTTTGTATATTTACTTTTCTTTTTTTTAATACAGAAAATATTCAAGTTTTAAATTTGCTTGTAGGTGCAGTTTTGGCAGAAAAATTTTTAAAAATTATTATATGCCATTCTGGTTGTCATTCCTGTCAAATAATTTTGTAGTGTCAGTTTTAATTTCTTCTTTGACCAAAGAGTTTTTAAGAGGATGCCTTTACTTGTTTGTTTTTTGAGGTCAAATGGTTGGGCTTTGGGGATTACATATTTATTATTCATTTCTGGTTTTACTATATTTGGGTCAGAGAATGTGGTCTATACTACTTCTACATCTGGAACTCAATATTTTGTCTGCGGCTATTTTGGGGAACCAATTAGAAATATCTGACAAACTAAAAAATTCTGCAACTTTTGACCCAGCAATGCCACACCTAAAATGTATGCAGTGAGCATAACTCATTGAAACAATTCACAAAAAATGAATGTTTAAAGATATTTATTACTGCATTATTATAAAAATTTCTAAATTTCTCACAATAAGAGACTGATTAAATAAAATATGATGCATTCATATTAAGGAACACTCTTATAGTCATTAATAATGATAATGTAAGTGCATGTTTCCTAAGAAGGAAAATACTTCACAATTTGTTAAAAATACAAGCTGTAGAATAATAAAAGAATAACCATTTTAAAAAACATTTGTACATTTTTTTTCTTTCTTTCTTTCTTTTTTTTTTGAGACAGATTCTGATTCTGTCACCCAGGCTGGAGTGCAGTGGTGCCATGTCGGTTCTCTGCAACTTCCACCTCCCGGGTTCAAGCAATTCTCCCACCTCAGCCTCCTAAGTAGTTGGGATTACAGGTGCCCGCCACCACGCCCAGCTAATTTTTGTATTTTTAGTAGAGGTGGGGTTTCGCCATATTGACTAGGCTGGTCTTGAACTCCTGACCTCAGGTGATCCACCCACTTTGGCATCCCAAAGTGCTGGGCTTACAGGTGTGAGCCGCCACACCCAGCCACATTGTACATTTCTTATATGTCTATGTTTATATGAGGAAAACACACAACTAAGATTTCATGGGACTTGGGGAAGGCACAGTATTTTTTCTTTATATATTACTATGAATTATTTGTGTAATAAAAAGAAGTGTTTGTTGAAGAAATAGAAGTTTCCAGAAGGCCTAAACTGCTAAGTAAGGAGGTTTGGTAATACTCTGTGATCAACAAAATGCTATAACAGATTTTTTTGAAAGCAAGGGACTGACATGATGAAAGCATTGCTTTAGGAAGATTAATATTAAAGACATGTATTTTTTTATTTTTATTTTTATTTTACTTTAAGTTCTAGGATAAAAGTGCACAACATGTAGGTTTGTTACATAGGTATACGTGTGCCATGGTGGGTTTGCCACACCTATCAACCCATCATCTAGGTTTTAAGCCCTGCATACATTAGCTATTTCTCCTAATGCTCTCCCTCCCCTCGCCCCCACCCCGCAACAGGCCCTGGTGTGTGATGTTCCCCTCCCTGTGTCCATGTATTCTCATCATTCAACTCCCACCTATAAGTGAGAACATGCAGTTTTTGGTTTTCTGTTCCTGTGTTTGCTGAGGATGATGGTTTCCAGCTTCATCCATGTCCCTGCAAAGGACATGATCTCATTCCTTTTTATGGCTGCATAGTATTCCATGGTGTATATGACATGTACATTTTTTAACAAATAGACAAATGTCAGCCTGTAATTGAAAGAGAGTAATCAGGAAGCTGTTCTGATAGCCTGAATAAAAGGAAATAAGATGAAGGGGGGTGGTAACGGAAAGATTCAAGGTACATTTATCATAAAGAAAGCCTTGATTGCAAGGTTAACCCACACACAAACTGTGGGTTAACCACTGATAACTTCCACTGTTTCACAAAGCCCACTTCAAAAACTGAGTGATATGGGAGAGTCAGACATGTGTTTCAGGAGACAGGAAGGTTATTTCCACTGTGTACCAGTGGATGCTGCTTTGGACACTGATGGACAGAGCCATTGCACTGGAAAATAATTTTTTATTTTCATGATAGCCTACCGTTGAATTTACCATTGTGATATTAATGAAACATCTCTATAAAGGGTTGAAGTGTCTTCCTGCAACAATTGCTAAGGAACAGAATTGTCAATTTATTAATGAAATATGACATGTATTGAACAAGAGAAGCTGGGTCAAGCATTTGAGGATGCTTTTGAGGTTCTGAGGCAACATTCAACTGGAGATCTTCAGTACTCGCCAGATTACAAAAATTACCTGGCTTTAATCAACCATCGTCCTCATGTCAAAGGAAATTCCAGCTGCTATGGAGTGTTGACTACAGAGGAGCCTGTCTATAATTGGAGAACGGTAATTAACAGTGCTGCGGACTTCTATTTTGAAGGAAATATTCATCAATCTCTGCAGAACATAACTGAAAACCAGCTGGTACAACCCACTGTTCTCCGACAAAAGGGGAAAAGGCAGGAAGAAGCTCCGACTGTTTGAATACCTTCACGAATCCCTGTGTAATCCAGAGATGGCATCTTGTTTTCAGTGGGTAGATATAACCAAAGACATCTTTCAGTTTGTATCAAAAAACAAAGAAAAACTTGCCGAGCTCTGGGGGAAAACAAAAGGCAACAAGAAGACCGTGACTTACCAGAAAATGGCCAGGGCACTGAGAAATTACAGAGGAAGTGGGGAAATTACCAAAATCTGGAGGAAGCTGACTTAGCATTTCAGTGAGGCCATTCTCCAAAGACTCTCTCCATCCTGTTTCCTGGGGAAAGAGATCTTCTACTCACAATGTGTTCAACCTGATCAAGAATATCTCAGTTTAAATAACTGTAATGCAAATTATAATTATACATATGCCAATTACCATGAGCTAAATCACCGTGATTGCTAAATATACTCTCATATTTCATGGTTTACTGAAATCAAAAATCCCTACAAGTCTTAAGGATTTCTCCCTCTCTCTCTTTTTTCCCTCCTCTGAAGAAATTTAGGATTTTTCTCTTAAAGCAAATACTAAAGAGGAAAAAAATTAACTATATTGTTGCTTTTATCAAAGAGCATGTAATCTATACTAACTTGTTGGGAAATTCTGCCAATGAACAACTTTTTTATAATACTTTGTGAGGATTCAACGAACAACTTTATTGTTTCAAATGATCAAGCCCATTTGAAAGTATAGACTAAATGTCCTTGCTCTGCTCTTACTATTCTCTTTTAAAATTTTTATTTTTTATTTTATTATTTTTTAAAGAGGTGTCAGCCAAGATAATCTTTTATTTTTATGGATTTAGGAGTACAAGTGCAGTTTTGTTGCTTTGATATATTGCATAGTGGTGAAGTATATTGTGTAGCATCCTCATCACCAGAATAGTGAACATTGTACCCAATAGGTAGGATTTCATCCCTCATCCCTCTGCCATCCTCCCACCTTTTGGAGCCTCCAGGGTCTATTACTCCATTCGGTATGTCCATTGCTAAGCTCCTAACTATACCCACTTTATTTTATTTTAAAAATTGTTTTCTTTTTCTGCATACTTCAATGGATGCGAAGTCTTTTTCTTTTTTCTTTTTTTCTTTTCTTTTCACAGACGATGACTTCTTTTTGTTTGTTTGTTTGTTTTTGGCTGCTAACTCCCAAGCACAACACTGACAGTGACTTATATTTTTAATTTTTTTAAGAGGCAAAGCCTACCTCTGAAGCTCTTTTTTCTTTTCCCACTTCAATAAGCTGATCTAAATTCTTGTTATTCTCTATGCAACCACCTTCTTCTAGATTAACAGTGCCAGTACAGATGATTTTATTTATATATTGATTTCAGCATTTTCTTGTCATGTACTCAGGTGAGAAAATTCACACCTTTATATCTGATGGCTTTACAAAAAAATGTTGTCAATGACTGCATATGATAAAGCCTTTGTGCCAAAATGGGTTCATGGCTTTAAAAACATCACTAGAAATGTCTATTCAGGTTCCTTACACATTTTTTTCTTTCCTTCTCTTTTATCTTACCCATTTTTACAACTTAAAGCTTTTTTTTTTTTTTTTGTGAGACAAGGTCTCACTCTGTCACCCATGCTCAAGTGCAGTGACACAAACATGGCTGAAGCCCAGCTAATTTTTTTTTTTTTTTTGTAGCGATTGTTTTGCCATGTTGCCCAGGCTGGTCTCTAACTCCTGGGCTCAGGCGATCTGCCCACCTTGGCCTTCAAAAGTGCTGGGATTACAGGTGTGAGCCACCGAGCTGGCCCCAAAACTTTTTTAATGTTTAAATTTTACCACTATATTAAGGAGGAGTTACCCATTTTTTTAATTGCGTTTTTTCTTCCTTCTTATTAGGGAGGGGTAAGGAAGAAGACTTGGTCAGCAGAAAGCAGGCCTTAATTGCTTTTTTGTTTGTTTGTTTCATTGCTATTGAGTTGTTTGAGTTCCTTATATGTATTGGATATTAACCCCTTGTCAGATGTCTGGCTTGCAAATATTTTCTCCCATTCCATAGGTTGTCTCTTTACTCTGGTGATTGTTTCCTTTGCTGTGCAGAAGCTTTTTAGTTTGTTTTAGCTACACATCATGAACTAAGAAGCTTTTTAGTTTGATGTAATACCATTTGTCTATATTTAATTTTGTTGTCCGTGCTTTTGGGATCAAATCCAAAATATCATTACCCACACCAATGTCTTGTATGTTTCCCCTACATTTTCTTTCTTTCCTTTCTCTTTCTTTCCTTCCTTCCTTCCTTCTTTCAGCTGTCATCTGACCTCCCTATGTTTTCTTCAAGTAGTTTTAGGGTTCTTGGTCTTATGTTTAAGTCTTTTTTCTTTTCTTTTCTTCTCTTCTCTTCTCTTTTCTCTCTCTCTCTCTCTCTCTCTCTCTCTCTTTCTTTTTCTTGTTGACAATTTTCCTGAGCAAACTAATACAGGAATCTTTATGTTTTTAATCCATTTTGAATTGACTTTGGTATATAGTGTTGAAATAAGGGTCCAATTTTATTTTTCTGTTTGCCAAAATTCAGTTTTCCATACACCATTTATTGAATAAAGCTGTCTTTTTCTTTTTGGCAAAAAAAAAAACAAAAACTGAGTGATATAAGGAATAAGGCACCATGGGAGCTATCCAAAGCAAAGTCAGCGTCCATGTTCATCAAGGTGTCCTCGATCTGAGTTATGAGAACTCTCCATCCTTCCCTGAAGTCTAAATGGGAGGAGGGTATTGTTGCTTGTGTTAATTAATTATTTCTTGTGTCTTAGCTTGGGCCTACCCTTGTATAATCTCAGTGATGTGGGGCCTGGAAGGCTGAAAACTACATTTCCCTGATGCTTTAACAAGCTGAGTTTCTTTTAGATACTTGGAGGTACTCATAGAAGAACGAAAAGCAGGGAGCGAGGAGGATTCTCTCGCTGTTTTTCAGCTTCTGCAGGCCTTCCTCTGAAGGTCCTCAGGCATTCTGAACCCCAGCCCCAGAGTCCCCTTTCAGTATCCAAAGCATTAGGTATGAGGTTGTCCCATATCAAAGGTCCAAGTACCAAACAAGAGGCACCCTCTTCAAGTAGGTCCTCTCTTCATAGGACATGTCCTGTATTTACTGATTGTGTCCTGTATCCTGTGTTGACTTTGTCAGGATGCCCTAAATGCCCTCTATTCATATCTTTCAGTAAACAACAAAATATTGCCAGTTAGAGCTACTTTTCTGACATAGTAGTTAAATCTTAAGTAACCTAAACACAACATAACTAAAACCTATACCTCCGCAAATAAAGTCCATATGGTCTCTACTGCAGATTTGGCTGAGAGTAGACCAAAAGTGGGGATTCAGAGGAAAAAGTACTGATTTTTCATATTCAAGAAAGGAAAAGATGAGGCAGGGTGCAGTGGCTCATGTCTGTAATCCCAGCACTTTGGGAGGCCGAGGCAGGTGGATCACCTGAGGCCAGGAGTTTGAGACCAGCCTGGCCAGCATGGTGAAACCCCGTCTCTACTAAAAATACAAAAATTAGCCAGGCATCATGGCAAGTGCCTGTAATCTTGGCTACTCAGGAGGCTGAAGCAGGAGAATCGCTTGAACTCTGGAGGCGGAGTTTGCAGTGAGCCTCGAGATTAAACCACTGCACTCCAGTGTAGGCAACAGAGAGAGACTTCGTCTCAAACAAAAAAAAAGGAAAGAAAGGCAAAGATGATTATTTGGTCCAAGTCCCAAGTCATGAACAAGTAACCACCATTAATTAGAGATCACTTATGGTCTGAAAAATCAACCAGTGACAGACTCACTCTAATAACCACACATCTAAAAGTCAGTAAATCACTGATAGCCCCAAGCTTGTGAAATTCAGCCAGTCAGTGAGAGCCAGCAGATATTCAGTATACCAGCTCATAATGCTATGCTGAGCATGTTTTCTCAATAATGAATGTTCAGTGGGCAAAAGAATAAGTTGGCTATGAACACTGTATAAACTGTTACAATGTAAATGAAATACAGACAGTAAATGCAAGGAATTTTATAAACAAATTCTGCAAAACTAAGAAAACTTAAGGAGAGCCAAATCATCAGGGAAGTATAAATAAAGAGGTAGGTAATTTATGTGCTTCTTATTTCAGCTATTTCAGATAAAGAATGATTTTTATCATGTTTTATGTGGTATTCTTCTTTTATTTCAAAGTATATACGCATAGGCAAGTACAAATAATTCAAATTTAACTTTTTTGGGTTTTGTTTTCCATTTTAGTTCAGTTATTTCCCTTGTTTTTTGTTGGTGGTGGTAATGCTGATGGCAGTGGTGGTGTGTGAGCCTGTGTGTGCCTGTGTGTGTGTGTGTGTGTGCACTAAATCTGGCAACCCTACCTTCAAGTTTTTGAGCATCTGCTGTGTGTTACCTGCCATGAGATACAAGCACCAGCTGTGAGGTGTCCTCTTTCGGAGATCTCAATGCCAACTTCGTGGGACCTCTCTTGAGAGATCAGAGCATTAGGCCCTCAGGGAGCCCATGGACCACCAGCCAGTGGTGGCTCCTCTTTTTAGCCCTGAGGTTCTATAACCAAAGATCTTTTCCCTTCGCTTCCACAGCCCTATGGTGATAACTATTTCTGGCAGTCTGTCTTTGTTCAGGATGCTGTAACAAAATACTATAGACTGGATAGCTTATAAACAACAGAAATTTGTTTCTCACAATTCTGGAGGCTGGGAAGTCCAAGATCAAGGTGCCAAGCAGATTCACTGCTGAGGGCCCACTTCCTGGTTCATAGATAGTACCTTCTAGCTGTGCCCTCACGTGGTAGAAGAGGCAAGGCAGCTTTCTGGAGTTCCTTCTATAAGGGCACTAATCCTGTTAATGACCTAATCACCTGTCCAAGGCCCCATCTCCCAAAACCATCACTTGGGGGTTAGGATTTCAACATATGCAGTTTGGAAGGACACAAACAGTCAGACCATAGCACTGTCTTGATTTCTGGATTAGCTCAGCATTCATCCTTTGCTCTTTCAACCTTCCCATATATGTGTAACAATTCCTTGTATTAAATCTCTTTTGAAATACCTAGCATGGTTTCTGTTCCCCTAAAGTACTTGGATACTCTCAACTGTGTGCTATTCCAAAAAAAAGAGTGTGAGGAGAGAGTGTCCTCTTTCTGATTATACTCTCCTCTGCCTGTTCCTCAAGTCCTGGTGCCTAGTTGTTTGGCCAAGGCAGAAGGTAGTATGGTGCTGTGTAACTTGTAGCCCAAAACAGCTAAACCTACTAGGCTTGTAGACATCATCATGTCACCGATGGACAGACTGGCACAGTTGGCCAAGAGTATGAGCTTTTTCAGTAACAGTGGCTACTATGTGTGTTGATGAAAGAATTCCTGGTTGGGTATCCCTGGTCTTTTGGGTGGTTCCATTACTGTGGTGAGTTAGAGCATAGATTCAATGGGCTGTGGTAGGTAGACATGATGCCCATATATGCTTGATCAGTCTTTTCAGGCAGCTGTTTTCCTCTAGATTTTTCACTTATAATCTTTTCAATGGGGAGATCCCATAATTATGTCCCAAAGGCACATAATTAATATGTGCCTTTATTAATTCAGTCTTTAGGTGGCCCATGGCCTGACTAAATAGCTAGGCTATTACTGATGTTTCTGTGTGTGATGGCCATGGGAATATGCCACTCAGATCTCCTGCTGCAGGTAGCATAGTTGACAGACAATGCCAGTCTGCGGCTCACCATGCTTTTGCATCAAAACCATACCTCCCCTGGGCTGCTCCTAGCCAATGGCTAAGCATGGCAGGGGATTAGTGCAGGCCAATTCTGTGTGTCTCTGGACTTTCTACCAGACAGCTTTGGCTCAAGGACTCTCCACTGGCCTGTCTGAGACATTCTCATAGCTGCAGTCCAACCTGAGACTCTCCCTGCCAAATCCTCCTTCTTTCATCTTGTCTTTTCGCAGGTGTCAGACCTGCATCGTGGTCTGAAGGCACTCCTTGCCTACTCCTGCTTCCTCTCTTTTATCCTTCATAAGACTTTCCTGCCCTCTGCCCAGCCCCCGAATATATCTCTCATGAATCTAATCCTATCTTCACATTTGTTTTTTGGAGAATCCTAGTTGACATATTGTGTAAAGGTTCATTTCCATCAATCTGGGAGCAGTATGCTCTACAGCCAAGAATAGCACCTGAAGTTTGGCCAATTATTCAGCATGCAAGCGTTGTGAGCCTCAGCAATTTATGGCATTGGTATTCCACGGAATTTGCCCATCTCAGAGGCAAGCTATTTCACCAGTGAACCATGCTTCTTGTCAGATGCAAGTCTTGTCAAAGAGGCCCCAATAGGCCAACAGCTTAGGTTTAACAGTAGGTGGGTCTCTCCATGTCTAATGGGTGGGCAGCCACCTGTTGTTCCTGAAGTTGGCTAAGGTATTGGGGACCAGACTTGCACCTTGTAGGTTCAAGTTGTAGGTGCCATTGGTTGTAAGTGCCATTTCCATATTGCTACAGAACTTTCTGGGTATCTCAGTTCAGACAGGACCCAATGCAAAGTGACAATGTCAGGTGGCAAAGTCATCATTTTTCCTTTCAGTGACATTCTCTTTTTCCAGAAGGGGCTAGTTTCAGGCACAGCAGCAGAAGAAAGTCCTTGCAGGCTTGTCCTTGGTAAGAAGGTGGAGTCTCATTTCCAAAGCCTGTAATCACTGTGTGATTGATCATTGATATCTGTAATTCCATCTGAATAAGATAGGAGGCTCCAGGACAAGGTTTGCTTTACTGATGCCTGGATCACTTTCAAGGCTTCTTGCCATAGGTGTCCCCTTCTCAAATATAGTTAATTATTGGGTATATAAAGCCTGTTGTGGAATTTCCAGGTATAAAGGGTGATGTTTCCAAAACAGGCCAATCAGAGGTTAGGCATTCATCCCAACAGCAGCTAGTGGCCACAAGATTAGAACTTTGACTTTAATAGAGGATAGAATGTCTTTTTGGGCTGTCGCACAAGAAGCCCCCAAAAAAGATGGGTGGCTGAATTGTTTCTTCTTCCTTGGAAGCCCATTCATCTTTGGTCAGCTTTTCTAAGCTGGAATGCAGTGGAGTTCATGCAGTACATTTGGTGTTGAGGTCATCGAGAGAGTGGAATGTTTGGCCCCAACCAGCAGTTCTCATTTTGTCAGCATTTGTTCAGCTCTCTGACAATGTACAATGTACTCCTGGGGAGTTTGTTACAGTACTGCTTGCCTTGGTGGATAAGGGCAAGTGATATCAGTCAGAGTCCTCTCAAGAAACAGACAAAACATGCAAACGAACATAACTAAACAGAATTCAGTGGGGACAATACTAAGAGAGTTATGAACCGGATAAGGGAACCAATGCGGGACAGTGAGGTGCCCAGGGATTAGTAATTGGGTGGGGGAGGGAAGCCGTTACCAACCCTGAAAAAGCAAGAGGCACAGTTCTAGCAGCTGGAGGGAGGGAACAGTATCATCAGAGCTAAGTGAGCTGGAGGTAGGAAAGAGGGCGCTGACAGGAGCTGTCTCCACCGAGGAACACAGCCCCAACCAAAATCCCAGGAGGCGGAGATGTATAAATACCTGAATGTCACTTTTCTCTCTCATTGTTCTCTCTTTGTTATCTGGCTTTCTCTTCCAGAAGCCAGATAACAAAGAAGCCCAGGTGAAGGAGTACCTAAAGATCAGCCTCCTAGGGCATGGAGAAGGGTAGAAAAGGTATAAAGAGTATTTTTTCTTTTTTTTTTTTTAAGTATGAGCTGGATGTGGTGGCACAAGCCTATAGTTCTAGCTACTCAGGAGGCTGGGGTGCGAGGATCGCTTGAGTCCAGGAGATAGAGACCAGCCTAGACAACTGAGCCAGACCTTGTCTTTAAAAACAAAAACAAAAACAAAACAAAACAAAACAAAAAACAAACCCCAGAATTAATCTATCCAAGCCTGCATGCCAAGTATCACTAATGGCACAATTCTAGTTCAGCCACTCATGATATCAGACACTACAAGAATAGTGGCCACTGACATGTTTAAGCCTCAACAGGGTACAGTAAGGTTCCATATACTAGTGGCTTCCCCAGCCCTATGGGGCTATGGAACTGGTGGATAGTGTTGTTCAGCACTCTGGCCTCTATTACGTCTCGGATAAGAATACTGCATTTTCTCTCCACCTGGTAGGAAGCATTGTTTCAATGATGCAGTCTTGGCAGGCTTCAGGATTACAGGCCATTCTTGGTCACATCCTTAGCCCCATATTAGAAGCCACCAACAGGGGACACTTTAAATGTATCTTATCAGAAGATCCACTCACCATGCACCCAGAAGGTTCCTATCAATTATACAGGCTGCAAAAAAGCAAGAGACATGTCACAGACAAAAACAAAGAAACCAGACATTGGTTGGGCAAATTCAGAAATATTTAAAGTATCCCTTAAGGAAGGAGCAGGGAACCAAGTCCTAGAACTTAGTGTGTATAGCTGCTGGAACTGCTTGAACTGTGCCTATAAATCTCTTATATCTGGTCCAGGCTTCCCGTTAGCCATGAGTTTGTCTGTGGTTTTGCTGCATAAGAGCAGCTAAATCCATTCCAGATTTTTGTGTCACCCCATCAGCCTGGCTGCTTTTCTGAGTGAGTAGCAGTGGCAGCCCCTAATCTCCACTCATCCCTGCAATTTTATCCTTCTCCCTGTTTTCATCCATAAAGCGTAATTCTCCTGAATATTCCTGGGCTCCACAGGGGCAGGTCTCCTATTTACCAACCACTGGCAGTCTTGCGGCCCAGGGTTTTTCTTTGGGTGTCACACTTGTTTGGGGGAATTAGTGCCCAGCAGTCCCACCATGATCCTCCCACCCTTTTATCTTCTGGGTTCCCAAAGGCGAGGGCTGCCTCAGCACAACCAGGATTGCTGACACTGGGGCTTGGGTGACAGGGCCCCCTGGGAGAGAATGCTTTTGTCCCTGGGAAGGCCCAGTTGGACAATGGGCAGTTCCAAAAACACTTAGCACTGAGGCAAAGTGGAGTTTAACCTTCATGCGTGCGACTGCCTTTCAGGGGCCACAGACACACACTACCAATGCCATGTGGTATAAATACAACTTGGGTGGGGGAGGGGGATACAAGCACAGAAGGAGGAGCATGTAAGCAACCCCCTTTCCCCATCCCACCATCCATCCCAGCCCCCAGCTTCCCTGTCCCGCTGAGAGATGTGCCTAGGCTGGGTTCATCTCGCAGAGTTCGATACAGAAGGATCTTAAACTCTGTTTTACAAATGCTGAGGTGGAAGCCGGGGATTCGGGGCACCTCTAGGCTGCCATTTAGTAGGAACTTGTAGAGCATCCTGTTTTGCCTCTAAGCTAACTCAGATCTGCTGAGGCAGCGAGTTGCTAAACCATGAAAACAGGTGAGAAAATGAGTCTCCAGGGCCATTTGAATTTGCCTCTCCCCAACCAAACCGTTAGGGAGTGTCTGTCACTTTCTAAAGGGCAGGTATGGCACTGTGTTCAGCTTGATCTCTCACAGTCCTGAGCCCAGATGCTTGTACTTGATAGGAATTAACGTCTGAAGGATTTACCTAAACAGCCAGTGGGAACCTCAAAGCCGATGAAACTACGATATGATTACCAAGAGGTAGGGTGTTGTTGCTAGGAGCTACTCATCATAAATAAGATGCCACTGGGGTTCTAAAGGAAACACGTAAGACTGTGTATTTCTCAAGCATTGTCCCTCTCTACTCCTGAGAAAAGGAGAAGCCTTTTTTAAAAAAAAAAAAAATTCTACATCTGAACCCTTCTGTTAGAACCTTCTGATTTCTTTTTAAAAAACATTTATTTATTTATTTAGAGACAGGGTCTCATTATGTCGCCCAGGCTGGAGTTCAGTGGCACGATCACGATTCACTACAGCCTCGACCTCCTAGGCTCAAGCTATCCTCCCACCTCAGCCTCCTGAGTAGCTGGGACTATAGGCATGCACCACCATGCCTGGCTTTTTTTTTTTTTTTTTTTTTTTTTGTAGAGACAGGGTCTCTCCAGTGTGGTCTGGAACTCCTGGACTCAAGCAATCTGCCTACCTTGGCCCCCAAGGTGTTGGGATTACAGGCGTGAGCTACCACGCCTGGCCTTAGAACCTTCTGCTTTCTGATCTACCACAGAAGTTAAAATGATAAGCAAATACTATTTTAGTGAAACTCTTTAGAAACCAGCTTCCAAAACAATGAGCAAACTTGGAGGGACTGTTTCTTCCACCCAAGCTTAGCCCTGGGGATGTGAATAGCCAAATTCTGGACTCTCTCTTCCTACCTACCCCTTTTCCAGCCAGTATTGGGGGCAGGGTGGCAGGGGGTGGGGGAAGGGCAATAGGAAGCCCCGGCCCAGGAAAGGGCTCTCCTGGGTCCTGCCTACCTGCATTGCTCCCCCAACCTCTACCACATGCCTCATACCGTGCTGGGGAGAAAAGCGGAGCCTGAGCCAAAGCCACCTCTCCAGAGGGGCCTGGGCTAGTGCAGCAGGGGATGGCAACCTGATGGCACTTTGCGAGGTAGGAAGTGGCAGGGCTTAGCAGCCTGGAAAAGAGGTGCTGAGGGCGCATGGCAGAAGCTGTAAGCCCAGCCACATGGGAGAAGCAAGTCTTCCACCTGGCCAGACGCGGTGGCTCATGCCTATAATCCCAGCACTTTGGGAGGCTGAGGCAGGTGGGTCACTTGAGGTCAGGAGTTCAAGACCAGCCTGACCAACATGGTGAAACCCTGTCTCTACTAAAAATACAAAAATTAGCTGGGTGTTGTGGTGTAGCTGTAGTCTCAGCTACTCAGGAGGCTGAGGTAGGAAATTCGCTTGAGACCAGGAGGCAGAAGTTGTAGTGAGCCGAAAGCATGTCACTGCACTCCAGCCTGGGCAACAGCAGAGAAACCCTGTTTCAAAAAACAAACAAACAAAACCATAAAAAGCATGTATTTAGTGGTGCGCATTGTTTTTCTTTTTGCATCAGGCTCTAATATGGCTTACATGGCACTGTGGGATCCTGTTTTTGTTTAAGAGTTTGGTATTTTGTTCACTGTGAATTTTTTTTGCATTAATTTTTATTTTTAAAAATATTGCATTAAAATGTTATTTATTTGATTATTCAGTTTTTTGGCACCTCTTCTTAAATTTGTGCCCCAAGCAAGTAGCTTTCTTGCCTCACCTTAGTTCTGGCCCTGACAGTTTGGTAGCTTCATACTTTGTCTTCTGCATTAGGTCATAGCTGCACCAAGTCCAAGTGCAATAGGACAGCAGAAGCAAATGCAGTGTACCTGAAACTCCTACCAGCTTTTGGATTTAAAACAGGCGGCCCATCTGAAGGAGAAAATGGAGACAAACATAAATCAGGATCAAATACCTTTACAAGCATTTGTCTATGTAAAAAGGTATGGTTCCCTTGTAAACAGAAATGATTATTCTGTCTTCATTCATCCATTCAACCTGAATTTAAACTTTCTAGTTGTTGAATAACTTGCTAAGCCCTGAAATTAGAAAGATGAGTCAGACTGAGAGTTTACAGTTTGACGAGAGAGACACAGAACAAGTACTTGAAATCCAATTCAATAAATGTTCTTCTAAGCATATGCATAAACAATTTGGAAGCACAGAGACGTAGGCAGAGTTTTTTGTTGCTGTTGTTCTGTTTTGTTGGCTGGGTGGCAGGGGTTATAACTATTAAGCAAAACCATAAATAGAAGGCATTAATGGTATGAAGAATGGAAGAAATGGATTTTTTGGGGGCGGGGCATATCACTTCCACTCTTCCAAATAATTGAGAGAAACTTTCTCCAGGATATGGAAATGTCTGGAGAACTTGCTGACTGGTGCATGTATAAGCTTGGAAAATTAACATTTATTGAGTATCTGGCCAGGCACTTTACATAAAGCGTTATCGCCATCCTTAGTTCACCAGAGGAGGGGTGGTTTTAGAGATGAGGGACAGTCTCAGAGAACTTAGGCGTAACTACGCCAGCATTTCACCAGTAGTGAAATAAATGACGGGCGTGTGAAGTCCAGGTCTGTCTGGATTCCCCAAAGCCCCTTACACCATACTACCTTTGGAAAAGCAATGGAAAAGAAGAAATCAGGCAAGTGATGTATGGACCCATTATACTTCCCCCACTCTCATTTTAATATCACCTTGGCAAAGCTGAAGAGCAGACACCTTCGTGCCTCCACCAGTTATGCCCTCTGGGAGTCTCAGTTCATCCCTTCACACGCGGGATACTTAACTCTGCGGGATCTAAACCCTGGCCAAAATAAATTTTAAAGCTGGAAAAAATCCACACTGTACCCTTTTCATTGCCCTAATAGGCTGAAAATAGCCATGATAACCAAATTAAGGGACAGCGGCTGAGACTCAGACTCACTCCTTGTACACATTTCACTTAGGAAGGCGGGGAGGGGCGTGAAGTTAAGCCCTCAACAACTATTTCCTTAATTTGGGAGAAGGGCCTTCAGCTGGCGTCCCTGGCTGATTCTCAGCTCTGCTCTTGCTGAGTGGACAAGTCTCGGAGCGGCCCTGCTGTGTGCGGGGGACAAGCGGGGTGGGGAAGGCTGAGCGGGGAAAAAGAGGGGTTCTCGGGTTGGAAAACAAAGAGAAGGAATGGATTTGGGGACCAAGGGCGTGGAGGAGTGTCAGATTTTGAGCGAGGCTTCCTGCATACTGAGTGTAAAATTTCGCAGGAGGAGTTGGGCAGACCGAGGCAGATTTGGCAACAAAAGGGTCCCGGGCTGGGCAAGTTTACGAACCGGGATGCGAGAACAGAGCTGGAGAGATCTGACGCGGAGCGCGAAGAAAGCGGGCTGAACTCGCACTGCGCCGCTGGCTCCCGGCTAGCGGGCGGGGTCTCCAGGGAGCCGCACCTCAGCCCACCCTGAGGGCGGGGCTGGCCCGGCGGTTACATAACAAACCTGTGAGAGCGGCTGGGGGCGGTTCGGGCGCTGGTGGGGGCGGGGCAGGGGCGGGGCCAGGGCGGGGCCAGACCTGCACCGGGCCAGGCAAGATGGCGGCCATGGAGACCGAGACGGCGCCGCTGACCCTAGAGTCGCTGCCCACCGATCCCCTGCTCCTCATCTTATCCTTTTTGGACTATCGGGACCTAATCAAGTAATGGGACGACACGCATGGCAGGGGTGGGGGCATGGGGAGAGGAGGCGGTGAGGCCCGGGGAAAGGGGGTCGGGGCCGCTGACAGGACCCGAGCTTCCGCGACACCAGAAGGTGACGCCAGGGCCGCCCTCATCCTGCGGAGCCACCGGGGACCGGGGCGAGACGGGGGCGGAAAGGGCCTCGCCCTGAGTCTTCCTCCTGCCCTGGGGCCAGGTTTGAGAAGCGACGAGATCTCTCTCTCCCAGGCCTCGGTGAGGCCCACTTGCAAGAGAAGGAGGTAGTGGCCCTCGTGCCGCACCGCCGCGCTCCGCGGACCCCCGCTGGCCCCGCAGGTGCCCGCCCGGTCGGGGTCAGTCCCTGCTGCTGTGTAAAAGCCCCTGTCCCGGCCAGGCGCTCTTCTCTGCTGGGTCCGGGGCCTGCGGAGTCTGGCGCCGGGGTGGGCAGGTGGGCGAGCGAGAGGAGAAGATAGACAACCCCTTACTCCCCTGGCGCGACTTCCCCAGCGCCAGAATCGCTGTCCGGGCTCACTTTCGGACTTCAATGCGTGAGAATTGTTTTGCTGTCAGCATTGCTCCTTACGGTTCGATGTTGGATTTTATGTTTTGGTACTGACTTCCGGTGATGCCATACCGGTGACTATCTTTTCTCCTGGACTCCTTGGGTATCCCACATTACTAGCATCGGTTCCAGAAATAAACACCGGTTGCTGATAAGGGTGGTTCAATGCCCAGTTTCTTCAGAACTTGGGACTGTCTGGGGTGGTGGAAGAAATGGCGCTGCCAGCCCGCCCCCCAGCTGTCAGGATTGTTTACACCCTTGACAGGGGGTGGCATGGCTGTGAGTTGCCTGTGCTACCGTATATATTTGCAGAGGATGCAAAGTCGCCCTCTTAGGATAGGTGGGCGAGATTTGTTTTGTGTTTTGGATTAACCATTAGATTCTAGCCATTTGATGATTGTGCCCTGTGTTATTAGAGGTCTTTTTATAAATACAGATTTCTTGGAGTTACAGATAGTTGTTGGCCTAGCTAAGTGGTGATAGAGAGATACCTCAAGTTTTTGGTCACTACCTGTACTGGTCGCTACCTGTACCTGCTAGCAATTTTATTTTTCTAGAAAATACTTACAATTTAACTAACAGTCTCCAACTTTTGATTGCTGCCAGAGTGATCTTTCCAAGACACATCTGGTTGTCATTCTCCTTAAAACCTGTGACACCCCTATGTTTATAGACTATAACCTAAACTTCTGGGGCATTGAAAGCTCTTATCATCTGGCTTGTATATCTAAGGTCCTCCAGGACTTATTTCTCCACCACTATCACATTTGCACCATCCATTCTAACCAAATCAGACCTCTGCCAGCATACAACACACTTGCACTTTCTTTTTTTTTTTCTTGTGGCTCAAGCTCTCGACCTTGCCTGGAATGCCTTGCCTACCTCTTCTCAACTTGGCAAGGTGGAGAAGATGCCCTCTCTACCTTCTTCCTGCAGAATTGATTTGCCATGTCAGGTAGATGGCGTGCTTCTTGATTGTAAGGGCTGCCTTGCTTATCTTCCTATTCAAAGATTTTTTTTTTCCCCAAGGGCTTGCTATGTGCCAGTCTGTTAAGTGTTGAGGGTACAGTAGTGAACAACGCAGATAAGGCAACTCTTATGGAGCTTACAGTCCAGTGGGCAAGCGCATAATTGCAAGAGGTACTAAGTGCTGTGAAGGAAATAGATTGCTCTGTTAAGAAATAGGAAGTGAGAGGTGATCAAATCGGAAGGAGCTGCCATATATGAAGCAGGGCATATGCAGTTCTGGCAGAGGGAAAAGTATGTTCAGAGATTGACGGGACTGCTGAACGGTACTGTTCAACAACATGGCCTGGTGGAAAATACAGAAGGCTGGCGTTGCTGGAGGTAGGGAGTGACTCACAGACAGTGATGAGATGAGGGTGGTGAGATAATGCAGGACCTTGTGAACCAAGGTGAGGAAGTAAGATTTTACTTTAAATGCTTTAGGTAGTAATCACAATTTTAAACAGAAGTGACATGATCCCTCTGTAAATGTCTGTGGAAATAAATTGAGTTGAATGCCATTTGAATTTTATCTACAGAAAAGTATCCAGTGTATTGCAGCTTTTTTCCTGCACCATACAGCCCAATTTTGTCAAGGGTCTAGTCTAGTGATAAGCTCTGAAGTTTTTGGTATGTATTTGCTGAACTGGATTGGGTTGGACTGGATTAGTACACTGGAATCATGTAGCATCAGTTGCATAGTTTGAATTGAGATGATCTGATACCCTCTCCATTTCAGAGGGATTTATTCTGAAATGGAGTGAATAAATGCCACACTGTACGTCAGAATGACCTGTGCATCAGAATGGCCTGTGGCACTTTTTAAACATACAGATGCCTGAGGTACAGATCTCAGTCCAAACCGACTGGATCAGAATCTCTAGAACAGTAGTTTTCACTCTTGATGTGCATTGAATTCATCTTTCATACATATTCTGGATTCTTTTATGTCGTTTAGCTCCTAGGGCAGTGGAGGGACAGGAATCAAGAAGAGGGTATGGAAACTGAATGCACAAAACTGGAGGGATTCCTATGTTTACAAAAGTTAATTTGGGCATCTCCTGAGCTTGGCAGAAAAGGATGAGGATGATGTTTCTGTAAAATCTGAAAATCAAACAAAGGCAATTTTGTTTACTATAGATTGGTTTTTAACACACCTTAGTCATGGCCTTGACAAACCTGATGTGATTTAAGATTCTGTTGATTAGCTATTGCCCAAGTGAGATCTTTGAATACCTACTTTCTATTAATATAACTTGTAATTTCTCTCTGGAAAGGACAGAGTCCTAATCTTAGGTTCATTCTTTTTACAAATTAATTATGTAGGGTAGAATTTACAGGATTGCAACACTGTTGTGTTAGAAATCTTTATATAGTAAGAAAGTTATTTGCTTCTAACATTTGATGTTTTGGGGCAGCTGATAACTTGTGTAGCCATGACTATTGAATCAGAACTGTTATGATTCAGGCACCCTCTATAGGTGGACTTTCCAGTAGTTGCTTTAATGAAAACGTGGTTTTTGTGGCAATACTTTTTTCCTTTAAGTAAAAAATTTTAAAAAACAAAAATAAAAAGTCTGTGTATTTAGTAGCATACATCTTACAGATCTTGGGAAAAAAACCCAAGTCCCTTTGTTTATGACTAAATAACTTTCTTCCTATATGTAGAAATGAGTATTGTCCTGATAATAAGCATAGGACAACTCCTTGATTTGAGATTAAGTCCAATGGCATATATGGTCTGTAGATATTTTTGTGAAAAATTACAATTGTAGATGTTTCAGGGTTTATTTGTGAACTCAGTTTCACTACTAACAAGGCAATTATACTACTTAACATGTTAAACAGGTTTTAGAAAATAGTTTTGTAATTATAAGGGTAATAAGTGAAAAATAAGAGAAACAAAAGGCATAAAACAAAACAATGAATATTTTAATCTTTATTTTTAAATTGTTTTCTTACTTTTTTTTAATACTATCGGTGAATCTGGTTACTGCCAGCTGTTGTTATGTCAGTCGAAGACTTAGCCAGCTATCAAGTCATGATCCGCTGTGGAGAAGACATTGCAAAAAATACTGGCTGATATCTGAGTGAGTATTCAAGGAATATGTACTTCTGAAAACTGGCCCTTGGCTTCTTCCATAACACTAGTTTGTCCTGATTCTTCTTTCTAACCCTTGTCTCTTTATCTCCTTTGGTGGCTTTTCTCGTGCCTGCTAGTAAATGTTGGTATTTGCCAAGGTTCTGTCCTTAGCCCACTGCTGCTCTCCCTCTCTGAACTCTACTGCATGCATTGTTGCCATTTATAGTGACTGTCTGCATGCTCCTAACTCCCAAACCTGAATCTCCCTCCCTGACTTCCCCACTGAGGTCTAGAATTGTTTGCACAACTGTCTGCTGGACCTTTCTATTGGCTGTCCCACACTTATTAACTGGATTCAGTAAATGTTAACAAATTTGACAGAATCAAAGTACAGATGACAGAAAGTGGGAGTTGAGAAAGGTGGAAGAAATGAGTAGGAATGCTGATATCTTTTCTTAGATTAAGTGGAGTCAGGTAGTGACTAAAGTTGGTGAAGTAAGAAGCAGAGGTTTAAGCATATTATTTAAAGCTGCAAGCTTTAGACAGAAGTGAAAATTAATAACAGAGCTATCAAACATTGGGAGGAAAAAGAACAGGGTAAGGGGAATTTTAAGTATTGCTAGATCTTCCCGTGTTTCCCTTTGGGGTATCAGTAGATACATGTGAAGTTGATAAATCAAGAATTAGAGGCATAAACATTTAGAACTATAGAGGTAACTTCTAGAAATACCTATGATTTCCTTTGAGGAGTTGGACTTAAAACAGGAGAATAGTTTTTCATCGTAAGTTCTTTGGTACTTTTTAGTTTTAATAATCTATGTGTATATTATTTAGATTAATAAAAAGATGCTCCCCTTCCCTCTTCTACCCCCACAAAAAAAAAAAAAAACCCACCCTGATTTGTTCTTTTCCCCATTCCTAAACCTGTCCTTCAGCATTCCCAGTCTTCATAGCAGCATCATCCACTCAGGCATCCAGATCAGAATTAGGAGTCATCCTAGGCGTGTCTCTCTCTCTCTCTCCCCACTTCTCTCCCTCCTTCTATATTCATCACAAAGGCTTACCAAGCCTTTCTTACTAAGCTCGTTAGTATGTTACCTTGAGGCCCTCTGTGGCTGCCTTACCCTCTATCACTTCTGATTCTTAATTTTATACTTCATTCTTTCTCACTGGTTAGACTCTTACCTTTTTTGAAGGCAAAAAATGTGCCTTATTTTTTTATATCCTCAGTGGCTAAGGGGACACTCAATAAATGCTTGGGGAATTTTACCAAATAGGAATGTTGAATCATGTAATAACTTCGTGTTCTATGATTCTCAACTAATTCAGTGTAGATAGGTGTTAGATTAATATTATTATATCACAAGATTCTAAGTATTCTCTAAAACAATACATAATGCCTTTAAAAGTTTATAATTGGTATATTTTTAAGAGTAAGTTGAAATTTGTACGTTATTACTATTCATATTTTATTAAAGATTAGAAAACTGAAAAAAAATAAGTAGAAAGAAAAGGAGAAAATGAGTGCCTAACAATTCCACCATGCCAGTAGTAACTTTTGTTAAAATTTTTTTATGTATATATCACTTTTTGCTATCTGATCTTCATTTGTGGCTAAAATATAATGAAAAGGAAGGGAAAAGTACAAGTTCCTATATGTTGTAGGTATCTAAAATAAATGCTAATATTATTTTAAAAGATTTTAAATCTCATGTTTTTCATCTATTTAGGGAAGAGAAAACACAGAAGAATCAGTGTTGGAAATCTCTCTTCATAGATACTTACTCTGATGTAGGAAGATACATTGACCATTATGCTGCTATTAAAAAGGCCTGGGATGATCTCAAGAAATATTTGGAGCCCAGGTGTCCTCGGATGGTTTTATCTCTGAAAGGTACTGGGAATGCAGGGTCCCTTTCCCCGTTTCCATTACTGTTAGTATAAATAGGTTAGTTTAAACAACTTTGAATCTCTGTCATCTACGCAACTGTGTTAACCCAACTTTGTCTGTGATTTACTGTTCATATTTGGCCATGGAAGTAGGACCTTCACTCTAGTGCTTACCCTGTTTTTTCTCATCCTTGGGACCCACATGGTTATTTATCAGAAGGGAAAGCTGAACTTTTATCCTTATATTTGTTTTCTATTAAGAAAGTAGTAATGCTAAGATTGTGTGAGAGTAACTACGGTGATTTCTTTTAAAAGATTTTTTTTTAATTGTGAAATTTTGCCTACTGTATCAACACTGTTGATACAGTTTCAGTACAAGTTGATACTATTTTCAGTACAAGTAAATGTTTGATAGTCTAATATTCAGAAAGACCCTTGGTGTTTACCTGTGTAAGAGCAGCCTAGTAGAGTAAGGAAAACTTTTATCCTTATTTTGACATTTGCAAAATAGTAGAACTAAGATTTGAACTGAGGTCTGTTCAACTCCAGAATATGCTCTTTCTATTACACCATTATTGTCCAATTTTGGCAAGAAATATTAAGCTATTTCCATTAATTTGATTTAATTAATGATCATGAAAATAGACAGATTGTAGATTGATTGCTACTTACCTGCTTTACCCTCCAAGTTTTTTTCAGATTTCTACACTGAAAGGCATTGTATAGATGTGTGGTTTTGCTAAGCTAAAATTGGAATCAGTTCTTCTCAAATATTTTCTTCCCTTTAGAACTAAAGACTCTTTTGAAACAGTATTCCTTTTGCATTTTGTGTTTCGTCTCTAATTTCCCATGCAAATATTACTTTCATACAAATCACGGTTGCATGACGAGGTGCTTGAAACTGAATTGCTAAAAGGTAGAAGAAAGAATGATTTGGCAGAAAGAGTAGAGCTTTGAAGGAAAGTACCCTTGATTAATATTCTGAATAGCTTCTTTTCTTAGAAGAAATGAATAATACTATTTACTTGGTATGTAGGGTTGAATATTTCAAGAGGAAACTAAATCTGAAAATAGATATTTGGTGATGATAAGGTAAGGGCTTACAGTAGCTATTATTAATTAAACACAAAGCTAGGCACTGGCTAAGTATTTCTTGAGTATTACTCCATTTAATTGCAAAAGTCCTATGGGATAAATAATTACTATTCTCATTTTATAGGTAGATTACCCAAGGCATGAAAAACTAAGTAAGTTGTGGCCAGGCGCGGTGGCTCACGCCTATAATCCCAGCACTTTGGGAGGCCGAGGCAGGTGGATCACGAGGTCAGGAGGTCGAGACCATCCTGGCTAACACAGTGAAACCTCGTCTCTACTAAAAATACAAAAAATTAGCCAGGCGTGGTGGCATGTGCCTGTAGTCCCAGCTACTCAGGAGGCTGAGGCAGGAGAATGGCATGAACCCGGCAAGCGGAGCTTGCAGTGAGCCGAGATCGCGCCACTGCACTCTAGCCTGGGCGACAGAGCAAGACTCCATCTCAAAAAAACAAAACAAACAAACAAAAAAACTAAGTTGTTTAACCATCACAAAGGAAAGGCAAAACCAGGATTTGGATACAGAGCAGACTCCAGGGCTATGGTCTTAACATTGGCTGAAGGGAGACAGGACCTATCCTATTATGTTTGGAATGTCTTAGAATGTATATTGGACTAGAAGAGCTAGTTTAAATATTAGGACATTTGGAATATGATATGGTATATGGTTCTGCTCTTAGGCTCAGAGCTATCAAGAAGATAAAACTAAGGATATGTAACAGCTGCTGCTGCTGCTTTTCTTTTCCTTTTTTTTTTTTTTTTTTTTTTGGTGCATGAATTTTGGTAGTTCCAGGCTCCCTGTACTACCTAGCAGTTGGAAGTGAGGTTGTCAGATAATTCCTTGACAGCTCCTGTTTTACTCCACAGTGCCAGTTCTCTGGGGCTTTGCCATGAGTTGGAATAGGATAAAGGCTCTTTGATGTCTGCAGTGCTGTGGGTTCTTGGAACCCTAGGCTTATGAATTTTAAAACCAAGTCAGGAACCTAGCTGCTCACCTCAGCTGCCACAGTCTCTGATTCAATTGCAAGGTTATAGAGGTTGCAGATAAAAAGGAAAATCAGAAAGCAGATAGGCATTGGACTTGGGGAAATTTTTATGGAGCATCTTGAAATTAAGATATATTGTTGTCACATATTTTCAAATCTCATGTTTACCTTAAGTTTTGGCTTAGAATTTTAGAGTTGGAAGGCAACTTAGAGACTGTTTAGACGAGGGGTTGGCAAACTTTTTCTTTAAAGGACCAGACAGTAAAATTTTAGGCTTTGTGGGACACATGGTCTCTGTCACAACTCTTCAACTCAGCTGTTGTTGTGGAAAAGCAGCCAAAGATGATGCATAAATAAATGAGTGTTGCTGTATTCCAATAAAACTTTATTCATTCAAGGAGGCAGCAGGCCAGGATTTGGAGTGTGGGCTATAATATGCCCATCCTGATTTATGCTAGTAAGTTGAAGAAACATACCCAGAGAGTTTAAGTGACTCATGCAAGGTATCAAACTAGTGACCAAGATACAACTCTAATCTAGGCTTCTTGGCTCCTAGTAACTTTTTCACTGTTTCCTTCTATGAGTAGGTTAAGGGGAAAAGAAAGTAAATAAATATTTACTGAGTATGAGTAAAGCACTTTATTAATCCTCACTGTAATTCTCTAAGGTAGGTGGTATTATCCCCTTCTTGAGGATGAAGAAACAGGATTAAAGAGGTGAAATAGCTTGCTAGAAATCATGCAGTCAGTGTGTATCAGTCCATTCTTGCATTGCTATAAAGAAATGTCTGAATCTCGGTAATTTATAAGACAAGAGGTTTAATTGGTTCACGATTCTGCAGGCTGTACAAGAAGCATGGTGGCATCTGCTTCTGGGGAGGCCTCAGGGAGCTTTTACTCATGGGGAAAGCAAAGTATGAGCAGGCGTGTCACATGGCAAAAGCAAGATCAATAGGAAGAGGGGGAGGTACGGCACACTTTTAAATAGCCAGATCTCATGAGAAGTCACTCGCTATCTTGAGGACAGCACCAAGGGAAGGATGCTAAACCATTCATGAGAAAAAATCCACCCCATGATCCAATCACCTCCCACCAGGCCCCCCTCCAATATTGGGGATTACAGTTCAACATTAGATTTGGGAGGGGACAAATATACAAACTATGTCAAAGTAGTAGAGCAAAGATTAACTCTGGTCTTTCTGCCTCCCAAATTCTATTACAGTTGGATACCTCTTTCAACCTTGATTTTACTGTATTGTAAACATACATTTCCTTTTAGTTTTCTTTTTGCCATGTCTATTTTTGTCTCTCTTCTTCAAGAAATTCTTAGTTTCTTAGTGTTACATGTTAAGTGTCTAACATGTGGCACATACCATATAAATATTAGTTTCTTTCCTCATCCAGTAGTTCAGGTTGCCATTCAGCTTCGTTTCTTTTATACTAAAATTTCTCTTTTTTTTAAAATGAACTTTTTATTTTGGAGTAATTTGAGATTTACAGAAAAGCTGCGAAGAGAGTTCAGAGAGTTCTATACACCCCTCACCCTTTACCCTTATATATCTCACTGTGGGACATTTATGAAAACTAAAACATCTTCATTGGCACATTACTATTAACTAAACTCCAGACTTCACTTGAATTTCCCCCGATTTTCCATTATTGTCCTTTTTCTGTTCCAGGATCCAGTCCAGAATACCACATTGCATTTAGTTGTCATGTCTCTTTGGTGTACTCTGATCTGTGGCAGTTTCTTTGTCTTTTATGACCTTGACAGTTTTTTTGTTCATTTGTTTTTGTTTTTGTTTTGAGACGGTCACTCAGGATGGAGTACAGTGGCATGATCTTGGCTCACTGCAACCTCTGCCTCCCAGGTTCAAGCGATTCTCCTGCCTCCGCCTCCCAAGTAGCTGGGACTACAGTCACGAACCACCACACCTGGCTAATTTTTGTATTTTTAGTAGAGACAGGGTTTCACCATGTTGGCCAGGCTGGTCTTGAACTCTTGACCACAAGTGATCTGCCCGTGTAGGCCTCCCAAAGTGCTGAGATTACAGATGGGAGCCACCGCACCCAGCACCTTGACAGTTTTGAGAGAGTACTTGTCAGGTATTTTGTATTAGGTTAGTGCAAAAGTAATTGCAGTTCCTCAAATCAGCTTCGTCTTGATATTTTACTGATGATTAGACTGGAGCTGGAGTTATGTTTTTTTTTTTAGAAAGATAACTGCAGACATGAAGTGCCCTTCTCATCACATTATATCCAGCGGTACATGCTGTCACTAATGGTTTTAAGTAGCATACAGAAATAGGCACAAATTGTAAGTGCACAACTCATTGAATTATCACAAGGTAAACATGTCCATTGTAACACCCTCCAGATCAAGAAGTAGAATATTATCTGTACCTAGAAGCCCTCCTCATAGTCCTTCCCTCTTTCACAGAGGCAACCACTATTCTGATTGTTAATGCTATTGAGTAGTTTTCTTTTTTGAACTTTATGTAAGTTGTATGATTAAGTATTTTGTATGGATTATTTCTACTTTGTTTGTGAGATTCAATCTTTTTGAGTGTAACAGAGTTTGTTCATTTTGGCTGCAGTATAGTACTCCATTATCTGAGTAGACTATTCCTTCTACTGTTGATGGATATTTGGGTTATTTCTATTTCTGGCTATTACAAATAATGCTGTAAATTTTTATATACATTGTTGATGTCTATATGAGTATATTTCTACTGGGTAAATATCTGGCATTGAGTTTGCTGGGTTATAGAGTTGCTTATGTTAAACTTCAAAAGATGGTGTTTATTTTTGAAAGTAGTTCTACCAATTTACATTCTTACCAGCACTTTAATGTTGTCATTCTTTTTATTTTAGCCTTTTTGGCAGGTGTATAGTGGTGGTTTTAATTTGCATTTCCCTAAGGATGTAGAATAATGACAGTTGTATTTCTGTCTTTCCAAGCCTTATATATCATGTATTTCTTTTTCTTGCCTTACTGCACTGGCGAGGGCCTTCAGTACAGTGTTGGAGAGGAGTAATGATAGGATAGCAGGCATCCTTATCTTTCTGATTGCAGAGGGAAAGCTTTAAGCATTTCACCTTTAAATAAGATGTTTGCTGTAGGGTTTTTTTTTTTTTTTTTTTGTAGATATTCTTTATCAGATTGAAGATAGTCCCTCTGATCCTAGTTTGGGAAGAGGGTTTTTGTTTTTGTTTTTTAAATGGATAAGTGAATTTCTATCAAATGCCTTGTCTGCATTATGATTCTCATGATTTTTCTCCTTACTCTGTTAATGCAGTGAAATGCATTAATTGCTTTTCTGAATGCTAAACCAACTTTGTATTCCTGGAATAATCCTACTTTGATTGTAATATATTATCTTTTTTATATGTACTGGATATAATCTGCTAGTATTTTATTGGAATTTTTACATCTATGTTCATGAGAGTTTGGCCTGTAATTTTCCTTTCTTGCAATGTTCTTGTCAGGTGTTGGTATCAAGATGATGCTGGCCTTATAAAACGAGTCGAGAAGTGTTGCCTCTTTTTCTGTTCCCTGGAAGAGTTTATGTAAGCTTGGTCTTATTTTTTGCTTAAATGATTAGTAGAATGCACCAGTGAAGCCATTCAATTCTGGAGTTTTCATTGTAGGAAAGTTTTAAATTATGGATTCAATTCCTTTATTAGATATAGGACTATTTTGATTTTCTATTTATTCTTATGTCAATTTTGATAAGTTGTTTTCTAGGAAATTGTCCACTTCATCTATTTTCAAATCTATTGACATGAAGTTTTTCATAATATCGTCTTATCTTTTTAGTGCTTGTTGGATCTGTGGTGATACCACCTTTTCCATTTCTAATATTAATTATTTATACTTTTGCTGTTTTTCTTCATCAATCTTGCTAGATGGGGTGAATTAATTTTATTAATCTTTTCAAAGAGCTGGCTTTTGCCTTTGCCAATCCTTTACTGTATGTTTGTTTTTTATTTCATTAATTTCTTTGATGTCTTCGCTTTGAATTTACTGTGATTTTTTTTTTTTTTCCTGACTTGGGATCATTGCTTAGATCGTAGATTTTCAGGCTTTCTTATTTTTTTAAATGAATTTAGAGCTCTAAATTTCCCACTAAGCACATTAGTTTGTCCCATAAGTTTTAATACATTGTATTTTCATTACCATGCAGTTCAAAGTATTTTCTGATTTCTTTGATTTCTTCTTTAACCCATGAATGATATAGAAGTGTATTACTTAATTTCTAAATATTTTGGACTTTTAAAGTAATCTTTTAAATATAATTTATATTTTAATTCCACTGTGATCACAGGATATACTTTATGTGAGTTCAGTCATTTAAAATTTGTAAGGACTTATTCTGTGGTCTGGTATATGATCTGTTTTGGTCAGTGTTTTGTATATACTTAAAAACAATATATTTTCTGCAGTTATGGAGTTCAATACTGTATATATAATTAGGTAAAATTTGTTAATCTTGTTCAAATCTTCTACACTCTTACTGAATTGTGTATTTTGTCTGCCTGTTCTGTTAGTTACTGAGAGAAGTATAATAAAATCTATTGCTGTGGTAGGCAGAATTCTGAGATAGTCCCAAAATTCCCACCCACTGGTGTACATGCCTGGTATAATGATCTCTCCTTGAGTGTAGGTGGTACTGTGAAAATAACTGATTTTCTTCCATTAGATCATATTATATGAAAAAGGTGAAGGGATTTTGCATATGTAATTAAGGTCCCAAATTAGTTGAATTTGAGTTAATTATTAATCAAAAAGCAAATTATCCTGACTGGGCCCCACTTAATCAGATGAGCCTTTAAAAGGGACTGGGCCCTTCCAGAAGTCAGATTCAATGTGCCTCTCCTGTTGACTTTGAATAAGCAAGCTGGCATATTATGGAGAGGGCCACATGGTAGAGAATGGTGGGTGGCCTCCAGGAGCTGAGGGCCTCAGTCCTAAGGAATTGAATTCTGCCAACAACCAGTGAGCTTGGAAGAGGATCCTAAGCATACGATGCATAAGATGAGATAGCAGCCCCAGTTGATGCCATACTTTCAGCCTTTCGGGGCCTGAGCAGAGGATCCAGTTGAGTCATATCTAGACTCCTGACCTACAGAAACTGTGAAATAATAAGTGGTTTAAGCTGCTAATATTACAGCAGGAGAAAACTACAGCCACTGTGATCGTAGATATCTTTTCCCCATTTTATTTGTCATTTAAAAATATTTTTTAAAGCTCTTATTAGGTACATAAAATTAGAATTGTAACACCTGTGTAGTGAATTTAACCTTTTTGTTATTACGAAAAGTCCTCCATTAGCTCTAATAAAGTTGTTTGCCTTAAAGTCTCATTTCATGTGATTTTAGTAGAGCTACTCTAGCTTTGTTTTCTGTATTTACTTTAAGATGTGTCTTGTATATAATTTTTTGTTTTTTATCTGATCTGTCAGTTTGTCTTTTCATTAGATTATTTAGTCTATTCATATTTAATAGATTTACTAATGTGTTTGAGTTGAGCTATACCATGTTTCTGTTTTTCTATTTGTCCCACCTGTTCACTGTTCCATTTCTGTAATCTTCTTAATTATGTTTTATTCCATTGCCTTCTCCTTTCTTTTTTTAGTGATTATATTAGAGATTAAAACATTGCATCTTTGACTTTTTAAAGTCTAATGTAAATTAGTATTTTTTCCACTTCCTGGACAATGAAAGAACTTTAGAATGCTTTAACTCCAATCACCTCCTGCCTGCCTTTTGATTTATTGTTTTTGTGATTTTGTTTTTTAACATATTTAATTTCCCTGAAAACTTTCTTATTTTACATATTCAATATTCTTTTAGACTTACCTTCATATTTATCTTTTCTGGTTGCCCTTTATTCTTTCCTGTGTCTTCATGCTTCCATCTGGGATCACTTTCCTTCCACATGAAGAATTCCTTTTGGTATTTCTTCTAACTGCTGCTGCTGAATTTTTCTTTCATTTATCTAAAAATGTATTTATTTCATCTTCATTGTTGAAGATATATTCACTGGTTACAGGGTTTTGGTCAGCAGTGATTTTTCTTCATCAGTTTGGAGATATCATTCTTCTGACTTCTATTGTTTCTTTTCTTTTTAAAGACAGGGTCTTGCTTTGTTGCCCAGGCTGGAGTGCAGTGGCACAATCATAGCCCATTGCAGCCTCCAACTCCTGGGCTCAAACAATCCTTCCAGCTCAGTCTCCCGAGTAGCTGGGACTACAGGTGCGACACCATGCCTGGCTAATTTTTAAGTTTTGTTTTTATAGATGGGGTCTTGCTATGTTGCCCAGGCTGGTCTCGAACTCCTGGCCTCAAGCCACCCTCCCACCTCAGCCTCCCAAAGTGCTGGGATTACATGCATGAGCCACTGAGTCCAGCTAACTTCTGTTGTTTCTGTAGAGAATTTAGCTGTCAGTCTTATTGTTTCCCTTTTGAAGGTAATTATACCCTCACTGCACCCGCCACACTGCTTTTAAAATTTATCTTTGTCTTCGATTGTAGCAGTTTTCCAAGATGTATCTAGATAACTTTTCTTTGTGATTTTTCTCCATAGGGTTTATGGTGCTTCTGAATCATCGTTTGACATTTTCATCAATTTTGGAAAATTCTCTGCTGTTATCTCCAAATACTGCTTCTACTTCATTCTGCTTTTCCTCTCCCTCTGGGATTCTAGTGCATGTATCATAGACCTTTCTGCCATGTCCTCCCATATGTGTCTTAGGCTCTTTTTGTGTTTTTCCATCCCTTTTTGTCTTCTGACCTGGCTTCCAGTTTATAATTCCCTCTTTAGCTTTAAAACTATGATTTGCTGTTAAACCCTTTCAGTGTATTCTTATTTTAGTTTTTGCATTTTTCAGCTGTAAGATTTCCATTTGATTCATTTTTATAGTTTCTAGTTCTCTGCTGAAATGCTCCATCTTTTCATTTAATTCATTGAATATATCAGTTGTGGTTATTTTTAAGTCCATGTTTACTAACTCCAATAACGATGTATTATGGATTTGGTTCTATTTTCTATTTTTTCCTCTTTCTTTAGTCAGATCTTGTCTTGGTATAGGCCTAGTTGTTTTTAATTTATTGCTAGACATAATTTGAATTTTGGGGTAATGTTATTTTCTTCTAGAGATTACTTTTGCTTTTGGCTAGCAGCTAGTCAATGGGCAGATCACTGTAATGCAATCAGGGATTGATATGATTGAAAGCTGGGCTTTAGTCTTTGTGAGGACTAGTCTTATTTTCAGTTCATCCTTTTTCCTAGGATGTCAGTCAGAATCCTAGCCCAAAAACCTTGGGTTTTACCAGGTCCCTCTCTCCTTTGTGGACCCTGAACTCTGTTTGTTTTGCCCTCTAGCCCTGTGGTACTGCCTAAAGCTTTGCTCAGCTTCTTGGCCACTCAACCTCATATTTGCTTTCAGAATTGACAGCAATTCTTGTCTAAAGACAAGGTGGCTTCCGATGCCTGGCTCACCTCTCAGTCTCTCTCTTCTCCTGGACCCCTCTCCCCTCCCGTTGTGACTCTTCGAAAGTCTTCAAGCCAATTTTTTGTTTTCACTATTCAGCAAGAGGTTTAGTCCAACAACCTGGTGGGCTGCTGCTGAATGTTGATCTCATGTCTTGGTATTTGTCATTATTTCCCACTTCTCAAAGCTAGAATATGCGGCAAGTTTACAAATATGCAAGATAGAGTTCAAGTTAATAGCCTCCTCACACATGAACCATACCTTATGTCCTATATTTCCCATTGAGAGTCAATGTTAAAACTCTTAAATAACATCAGTTTAGAGAACTTCCAGGGGTTTTGTTGTTTTTTTTATTTTAAATAAAGCAGTATGAATATTTTAGATTTAGGAAATTTAGAGGTTTGTGTTATAATGTGAAAACATTATTGTGGATCTCATTGGTGCCCACTTTGCATGTTTTACTAAGTGCCAGTGTTTTCCCTGTTGGGAGGAAACTAAGAAATTTGCTTTCTCAGTGCTTCAAATTAGTTTTCAATTCATTTCCTTCTATTTCAGCCATATATTTTGGACAGAATTCACTCATTCCAAGATTGTTTCATTAGTTAGCAGATAGATTGCATTTCTTCTTAGATTTAAGGCTGTTTCTTCACAATTCACTCTTTTTTGTGCCTTTATAGAGGGTGCTCGAGAGGAAGACCTCGATGCTGTGGAAGCGCAGATTGGCTGCAAGCTTCCTGACGATTATCGATGTTCATACCGAATTCACAATGGACAGAAGTTAGTGGTTCCTGGGTAAGATATTCAATGTTTTGGTTATTTTTAATGATGCAAGTTATTTTTTAGAATGAAAGTAAATAAATTGTATTTGTAGTTACCCTTAACAAATTAAAGAAGCATGGGAATTCCCTCTTTCTCCTTTATAGCAATCCGTAAGACAAAATCTATAGCTTGAATTAGATTTTACCAAAATAAATATATCTCATAAAAACACAATTTTTATCAATATATTTGTATAGTTAAAATGAAGTCTGGTATGGGATGGGGGATGGGACATACAGTAAAGGTATGTGCGATATATTTTAACCAAATTCTTCAGAACTCTTGAAATGTGTGTCTTATTACAGGCCAGGCAAATTATTTTGGGAGCTTGACACAAATTCTACCTACTATACATGTAAAGAGCAATCATTTGTCCAGAGCTGCATACACTACACTAAATAAAATTGTTTTGTCATATTAAACACAGTCTATAATTGAATGGCCTGTTTAAAATTTAATTCTAAAGAATGAAGTATTTATTGTGGAACTTTTTTTTTTTTTTTTTTTTTGAGACAGGGTCTTGCTCGGTCCCCAAGCCTGGAGTATAGTAGCGTGATCTCAGCTCACTGCAGCCTTGACTCCCCTGGCTCAAGCAATCCTGCCACCTCAGCTGTCCCAGTAGCTATAAGTACAGGCGCACCACCATGCCCGGCTACTTTTTTGTATTTTTTGTAGAGATGGAGTCTTGTCACGTTGCCCAGGCTGGTCTTAAATTCCTGAGCTCAAACAATTCCTGCCTCAGCCTCCAGAAGTGCTGGGATTACAGATGCAAACCGCTGCACCCAGACTTTTTTTTTTTTTTTTTAAGAGATGGTGTCTTGGTGTGTTGCCAGGCTAGTGGTATTTAACTCCTGGGCTCAAGCAATCCTCCTGTGTCTGCCTCCCAAGTAGCTGGGGCTACAGGCATATACCACTGTGCCTGGCTAAGCTTTTTTTTTTTTTTTTTTTTTTTTAAAGATTTGTTTTATAAACTTTTATTATTTTAAATTTTTATTTATTATTATTATTATTATTATTATTATTATTAGAGATGGGGTCTTACTATATTGCCCAGGCTGGTCTTGAACTCCTAGGCTCAAGGGATCCTCCTGCCTCAGCCTTCCAGCCACTATATCCACCTTACATTGTGGAACTTTTGGGTAAAAGTAGACCATGCAGTAGTCATCAAAACTCACCCACAGTTTTAGAAGGCATATGCTTTGAATGGGTCTACTCCTTTTGTACTTTTATGAAAGTAAGCTATTTCAGAGACATTGTGCTTGTGAAATGCTAATAAGAATTTAAGGAGAACTTTGCATTGTTCTTATTGGAACCTGGTGTTCCTTTGTATGTGAAGAATCATGTGAGGCTCTGTTACAATTTCAGATGAGGGTTGAATGAGTACAGGGAATCCCAGAGGTGATCACATTGAGATTATAAGGTAGTATTCAGAAGTCAAATCTTGGGGGCAGGGCATGGTCACTCACGCCTGAAACTAGCTCTTTGGGATGCCAACGCAAGAGGACTCCTGAAGTCAGGAGTTCAAGACCAACCTGGGTAGCATAGCAAGATCCTGCCTGTCTCTATAAAAAATTAAGTTAAAAACAATTTGCCAGACTTGGTAGCATGCACCTATAGCTCCAGCTACTCAGGAGCTGTGGATCTCTTGAGCCCAGGAGTTTGAGGCTGCAGTAAGCACTGCACTCCAGCCTGGGTGACAGAACAAGATCCTGTCTCAAAAAGAAAGAAATCAAATACTAGGTATGGGTCAGACATAGAAGTCAGTTAGGACTAGATGACCCTAAATTATTGGCTATTTTTTCCTATTGAACTGAAACTTGACAAAGTTGAAAAATTGTCAGATTTTAAGAGCAAACAGGAGAGAACTTTGTTAGAAGAGTTGCCCAGAACCGACATGACCAATAGGTCATAAATTGCAACACAGGGATTTTTATCTATACATGGCTCAAGCATTGAGACTTAGGAATCTCGTCAAGGAATACCTTGATACCTGTATTGCTATATATATATTTAATGAGATTAATCTATACCCCAGGCATCCAAGTTTTTGAAAATTTAGACAAGGTTTAAGCTGCTTTATATTTATACTGTCTGGTTGCATAGGGTAAGCTAAAGGTTGTATCAAGATAACAGCATCAGAGAATTTACTTCTTTAAACATTAAATTGGCCACACATACATGGCTAGCAAAACACCAGCAAATCAATATATCATGGCAGGATAGATTCTTGAAAACAATAAAACTGTATTTCTTTTTAAAACATTGCCATTTAGACATTTAATTAATTTTCAATTTAAATCAGAATCTTTTTTGCAATCAAAAGAGTTTGAATTAAATATTTAGAAATTATAGTGCTTTGGGTATTCCTGATTTAGAATTGTCATGTTAATTAGTACTTACAAAGTTGTGAGTGGGAAATTATTATTCATCAGAAAGATGAAGCACAGCTCTTTGGCACTGCCGTGTATTACATGTTTGAGTCTGTATGCTCCTCAGGTTATTGGGAAGCATGGCACTGTCTAATCACTATCGTTCTGAAGATTTGTTAGACGTCGATACAGCTGCCGGAGGATTCCAGCAGAGACAGGGACTGAAATACTGTCTCCCTTTAACTTTTTGCATACATACTGGTTTGAGTCAGTACATAGCAGTGGAAGCTGCAGAGGGCCGAAACAAAAATGAAGTTTTCTACCAATGTCCAGTAAGTAGAACGTGTGTTTAAATATGGCATTAAGATGTGTTCTGATGGTTGTATAAATGCATGCATTAGGTATTTTCAGGATTGTAGAATGGGTATAGAATATTATGCATTTTAGTTATAGACCTCTCTAACTAGAGTTAATATTCTGACATAATGGCATGGAACCCAAGAGAAAACTTGACAGTTGGACATAAAAAACTAGTGTATATACAGAGGAAAAGCTGCAATTTGTCTTAAGGTATTTTAAGGAAAATTAATGAGGAGCTTTTTGTTGAAGTAAATAATTGTAATATGTGTTTCAGACTTTCCAAAAATTTAGCCTTTGAACATCCTTTGATTCATGCTTTGAGTGCAGTAGAAACTTTTAAAGCTTTGTTCAGTGGGTATTTGACGTATCGAAAAATGTAGTTCTTTTTTAGGAGACTTTTATTGTTTTAATGTAACCACAGAAAATATGGTATTGGTTTCATTTAATAAAAATGAAAAAATATTTTTCAGTTATCAGTAATTTCTCAGTTACACAACCTCTGCCTTCATTTTTGCCTAGATATGAACTTTTTACTTAAAAAAGGAATTTAAAGTAGAAAATTCTAAATTTTGGCTGGGTGTGGTGGCTCATGCCTGTGATCTCAGTACTTTGGGAGGCTGAGGCAGGTGGATCAACTGAGATCAGGAGTTTGAGACCAGCCTGGCCATCATGGTGAAACCCCACCTCTACTGAAAAAAAACACACAAAAACTAGCCAGGTGTGGTGGCGCATGCCTTAGTCCCAGCTACTTGGGGAGGCTGAGGCAGGAGAATTGCTTGAATCTGGGAGGCAGAGGTCATAGTGAGCTGAGATCAAGCCACTGCACTCCAGCCTGGGCAACAGAGCAAGGCTCCCTCTCAAAAAAAAAAAAAAAGAAAATGCTTTTCATAGTTGAGACATGTGACTCTATATAACATTTTACATATTTAAAGAGCTTTTATAGCTTTAACTTTTTAAAGCATTTTCATACTTTTTATCTCATTTTTTTACTTGATGTCTCTGTAAGGTTGTAGGATGGTAGCTTGGTCTCTCTATTTACTGAAAGAAGTGAGTAACCTAGAACTGTTCAGATCTCTGGACTCTGATTCAGAACCCTTTCTTCTAGGATAACAAGCCATATATCTTCTTATCTCAACTTTATTTTTATCTGTTTTGCCTCGTCTCCAGGGAAAGATACAGATAATGAACAATGAAAAATTAAGTAAAATGTGTTTTTATCGATTGTATTCTTTTTCTCACCTAGGACCAAATGGCTCGAAATCCAGCTGCTATTGACATGTTTATTATAGGTAGGAAAGAAAAAAGTCTTTTTTCCCCCTTTTTCTTCTTCCTGGATATAATAAAAAAATTAAAATGGTAAAAACTTTTTCAGCTACTTTAGCAGCTGGCAATTTCATACTTGGATTTCTTTAAGGTTTGCTGGTTTATAAAGTACTGCATCTAGGTTTTCATTAGAACCGTTTTTGTATTGAATATTTTTAATTTTGAAAAAAGCCAGTCCATATACAATCTCATGCTCTGAGGACTCTTCTATAAGGCAATGAAATACGTAGAAGTGTTGTGAATGTGTATATATTTTTCTTAACATGCACATGTATTATTCATTATATTCATGTATAATTGGGGATACAGATATATAAAGCAACTTTAAACTTTTTCTCTTTTGGTGCTAATGCAGTAGCATTAAGATACTAAGTCACATTAGAGACCTCCAAAGCAAGTCTTTAGGGACTAATATAAACTCTATGCCTCATAAACTCCTTGGTACAACTAGTTTTTCTTGGCCTTAAAAGAGTATTTCTTATAGGTTTTGAGAACCCTTCAATTTGTAAGTAACTACAGCTCACCCCTTTGCTATTTATCCCATCTTGTTTTGTTTGGATTTTGATCATCCAGAGAAGATTCCTCCAGACTGTCCATTCTGCTTTTTAAGGGTACTGACTGACATATATTAAACATCTCCATATATGAATAGTAAAGGGTCCTTGTAGACTGAGGCATTTGTATTCACTTCTGTCATCTCATTGGAACTTTGAACAATGTATAAGTCTCTATTTGTTCCATACTATGGCACATTCCACGTTCATGGTGTACTTCATAATATCAAGATCTCACTCTTACCTAGTAAGTTATAAAAAGCTTTTAAATGTAGGTCCTAGGTTTCAGCTCACTCTGACTCATGTGGTCTCTGGTTTCTAAGTTAAGCACCCTCTGGAGGTTTTTCCTGTGCTCATTGCCCTCGTTGTTGTTTTTGCATAGCACACACTTTCAGAGATTACTATAGTGGCTGTGGTCCAGCAGTGCTACTCAGTTTATACATGGAAGGCAGCTGAGTGCTAAGGTAAGCTGCTGCCCAGCCTCTGTGAGTTCCTTACTCTTAGTTTGGTGCTCGTCTGACATGGTGTGTAGAACCTCACCACTCCAGCAGAGTACTAAGGTGTAATAATACTATGCCAGTAGCTGGGATTTCTCTTAAAATGGGAGAGCAAAGCAAAAGATTGAGAGACACTGAGAAGAGATGAGGTGAGAAGTTAATGCAGGGAGGAAGGACGAAAAAGGAGCTTCCTTTCAGCTGCCTTGATAAAGCTCCAGAACCATCAGAGAGACCCCAACACATGGGCTTACTTTAAAAGGTAAATTACCTTAGAACATATAAATTGCATCTTGATTCAACTAAGTTTGCTTAGACTGGTAACACACAAAATGGCATATCCTAGTGTTCAGTGTACTAATAATAGATATTTAAGAAAACTGGAATCTGTCAGATAAGTTTAGTAGTGAATGCTGCCTAGTCTGTCCTCATCGTAAAGAATACACTCTGGTACGTATTGTAATAAAATAAGGTAGATTAAAATACACCATGCCAATTTTTTTAATGCAAACCACAAATTTGTTTTTACTTATATAACTTTTTTCCACAAAATATACATATATATGATTTTTAAAAACTCAGAGAAAGTACGTGCTAAAAACGTAAAATTATACCTTCTATGAATTTTAATGACATTATTTATATAGCTTCTTAATATCTTACTCAAAGTAGGTACATGATCAGTGAACCTTGAATACAATAGTGTTTAATAAATAATGGGTCAGAATGGGTCATTAATAGATATTGAGGAAAGAGCCAAGTATTATAGTTTGCCTTCTCTCAGTTGATGCCTTTTGAAAGTTTAAAGCCTTGTACCCTTAGATATAAGCCAAATTGTATCTTTTATCATTCCCTAAATGAATAATTAGTAAACACTATAAATTTAGCATCTGACATTCAGTGTGACAGAGTGTAGAAACTGGGTTAATTGAAACCAGATTACAAAGAAATTCATTGTTGAACATTAATTAAAGGACTAATATATTCTAGGCACTGAGATGTATTAATAGTAAATAATGGGGGGTCTGACAGAGTTATGTTAAATATTACCTAGAAGGGGTAAACATTATTAATTCATGTAAATACTTGTTATAATCCAATCATTAGATCACAGATATATGGTCTGGACTAGACTGTTCCAGTAATCCTTTTCCACTTTGAGCTAGTCACTAAGAAGATGGAGGACCGCTGTGCAATTAAATCTATAGTAGTGTGCAAGTAGACCACTTTGGGATTGGCCCGATGCACAGAACTCCACAATGCCATGTCCCTGGCAGATGTCCAGACTGAGCCTGGCTTCTGCCAAAATTTTGTGCTTGAGTCAGGATGTACCTGGACCAGGGACGTCTGAGAATAGGTGCTGATATTTTTCTTGTAGTTTCTTCCTAGTCATAGCTGTATTTTCTTTGTTCTATATGTTCAATAAATTGCAGACAGAAGGCTTTTCATTCTTGTACCAGAATGAATTAAAGTTTAAAATTTGATTAATTATAAGTGTAAAAAAATAGTCTGAAGGTCATTGGAGGATTCTCTAACAATAGTTGGGGGGATGAAGAGGGGGAGAATCCCAAGGAAATAAGGTGGATAGAATTGAGAATAGAAATTGATCTTATAAATAATTAGTACAATTACATCTATAAATGTTTCTAGTTTTGGTATCACATTCTAAAGCATAGAGGAATTACAATTGTTTCCTGTATAGATTTTACAAAACTATTTGTTCTTTTCTTTTTTTCTCCCTTTCCTGGTTTATAGGTGCTACTTTTACTGACTGGTTTACCTCTTATGTCAAAAATGTTGTATCAGGTGGCTTCCCCATCATCAGAGACCAAATTTTCAGGTATTTTATTTGGGTCTTTTTGGATTGAAATGATTGTAAATCAGAGAAAAATGATAAGTCACAGATCATGAAATGAAGTTTCCCAAGAAGGTTGATAATAGAACCTCTCTATTGAGGTTGATAATAGAAGATTGTCTTCAGTCTCACTATTTTATTCTCACTTTAAAGCCAAACATCTAAATGCTTAGACAAATGGTATTTTTCCTATCCAGAAGAATCAAGAAAAAGCTGATTTTGATTTAGAAACTATGGGTTAATAGTATCTATATAATTTATTTTTGAAAAAAACCAAAAAGTTATTTGGCAACTGATAGATTTATTATGAATAGCAAGTCGGTAACTGTTAATTCCTGGCAAATATTTATTATCTCTAAATGGAACATTCAGGTATTGTAGGGAGTACTGGAGGTAATACTGGTTCATAATAGCCTGGTTGGCAGAAATGATTGATTGATTATACATTAGAGGCTTCTGAGAATAGCATACTTGCACATTTTTATTGTCAGAGCCATCATTTAGCATTGGACATCATGCAGCTGGGTTTTCAGATGTCCCAAAAGCTTCCTTAGCCCTGGAAACTGAATAAGCTCATTTTTGTTTCCAAGCTAATTACCAATCCATTATTTGAACCACTGATCATTGAACCTTGATTGCTGTCATTACTGATCCAGAGTCACCAAGGTTTTGTAGTTTGTTTCTAGTTTCCTTCTAAGTTTAATAGGACTATACCCAAATATTATTGAACTTTTCTGGGTCTGAAATATGATTTAAATTTTTTGTCCTAAAGTATAACCTATTTTGCATCGTATCTTTTAAATCCTGTAGTTGATTTTAAAATGTTTAATTTTTAAATTACCTAGATATGTTCACGATCCAGAATGTGTAGCAACAACTGGGGATATTACTGTGTCAGTTTCCACATCGTTTCTGCCAGAACTTAGCTCTGTACATCCACCCCACTATTTCTTCACATACCGAATCAGGTGAGAATTTTAAATGGGGTAGCCTTTCAGTTAATGGTGGGATATATCCAATGGACATGTTGCTATTGTCCCATTTGACATGATATGTAAGACACATTTTGAAAGAACTTGCTGAAGTTTGGAGGAAGGTGGATACATTTTCTACAAGATAGTGTTCATGGAGGACTTTGACTTCATATTAACCTCTAAGTTAAGTTATTTCTTGAAAATATACTGGGTATTAAGTATTGTGCCAGGTACTGTGGAAATGGACCACTAAGTTGTAGTTGTCATTAAAGCTCCAAGTTGTAATGCATTCTAGAAGCTGTCAAATTGCCATAATAAAGTCATGCATTTTAAATTTCATCTGGCCTATTTATATTCAATTAAAAAATCTAATAAATGTGTATTGAGTGCTTCATGGATGTCAGACATAGTGTTAGACATTGAATTTTATTAAATAAGAAGCAAATATTTTAAATTTATGTTAGTTAGAAGTATTCTGTGCTATGACACAAAGATAACTCATTGCCCTAAGGGATTAAGGATACTGTGCTTTAAAATATATTTTTATATATTTTATGTAATATATATTTTAAAATACACATACATGCATATATGCATACTGGAAGTATTTGAGTAAAATATAACTACCAGGAAGCATCCTAGGATTTAGATACTGTATGCAACCTTTGCTATATCCAAATACACATGTATAGATATTTGTTGTTTACTTGTTTGATTTAGATCCTGCCTAGGATTGAGATGTGCTCAAAATAAAAATACCAACACATACTTATAGGGTACTCAAAGTGAAAATAAGAGACACCAGATTCCTAGGGAAAGGGGAAAGTGATAGCATTGGGAAACAGAGTCAAAGTGTAATCCCAGGCTGGACATGGTGGCCCACGCCTATAATCGCAGCACTTTGGGAGGCCAAGGTGAGAGGATTGCTTGAGCTTGGGAGTTCAAGACCAGCCTGGACAACATAGTGAGACCTTGTCTCTACAAAAATTTTTAAAAAAATTAGCCAGGTGTGGTGGCACATGCCTGTAGTCCCCAGCTACTAGAGGAGCTGAGGCGGAAGAATGGCTTCAGCCTAGGAGGTCAAGGCTGCAGTGAGCCCAAGATTACACCAGTGCACTCCAGCCTGGGTGGCAGAGTGAGACCCTGTCTCAAAAAAAAAAAAAAAAGTGTAATCCCAGTAACTGGTGACATCTTGCCTTAAACTGTCTAGAAACTAATGGAAAAAAGGGAAATGGGTTGTATAGTCTTATGCAGTTAAAGAGAGACTTTCAGTTCTCTGGAAGTTTTTCATGGCACTATATTCTAGAAAGCATTTGCCAAATTGATCTTTATTTGAACAGCGAAAGATTGTTATCACCATTATGTTGCACATTTTATGTTGCCCTTTCTGTTGTTGATCCACACTGACAGTCAAATGCATAAGTTGAGTGAAAGCATTTTTGTAGGGGGATCAAGTTAATGAAGCCAGTATCTTTGAGAACTTAGAAAAATAGATGGCTAACATGGACTTTGGGTTGGGTTTCTTAATTTTTTGGAAATTTTTCTTCATAGTATTAGCCTGAATACTGTATCTCTTAAACCAAAGAAACAAAGAAGCCAGATTTTTGTCTCTACCACCCCATTCCCTTCTCTAGGATTGAAATGTCAAAAGATGCCCTTCCTGAGAAGGCCTGTCAGTTGGACAGTCGCTATTGGAGAATAACAAATGCTAAGGGTGACGTGGAAGAAGTCCAAGGACCTGGAGTAGTTGGTATGGAACCCAAGATTTAGGTTTATACATTAATTCCTTAGAAGAAATGTTAGACTTTGCATCCTAAATATAACATATAAATGTATAAAGGTCATTATCCTATTAATTTAATCCCTTAAGCATTAACTTTTCTGAAATAATAGCAAACTTAATTATTCAGGGATTGATTTCCCTTTTTATGGATCACCTGGAGTCCTTTGCTTTTCCTTCTTTTATTTTTTTTAACTGGTTCATTATTCATTATATTTTGTGGGTTAGAACATATAGGGCAGAAAGGGAGAAATAAATTTTGTATTCGTCATGTTTTTTGAAGTTTGGGGGGAAATGTTAAAATTAATGGCATGAATTTTTATTGTTTGTAGATTTCAGTCACTTTAATTCTGGTTACCATTGTCATTTGGCTTTCTTAAAGATTATGATTATCTGAAGTCTCTGAGCCCTCAGATTCTTCAGGTTTGAATATATGCTCCAGGAAAATAACATATTTATGCTATGTACTTCTGTTATCAGTTCTAAGCATATACAGAATTCAGTTTAACATTTTCTAAATTCATTGCCATGGATAGATCTACATGTTTACTTAACAAATTTTTTTCCTGGGCTTCAGTCCAGGAATTTTTTCTGGATCTAGCGCTGAGAGAGAGGCTTTATTAAAGCCACAGTTCTTTTTCTGCGATTTGGTCCAGTGGTATAAGGACTCTCCCTTGTGAGTGCCATTTTGTCTGGTCTGAATGCTTAGGATGCATCTTCACAATTTTATGTTTTTGTTTCTTGCTACTTTAAAAATATTTAGATTACCTTATCTTTGTTTGAACTGGTGTCTGTGATGCTTTTTATTATTCATGTCTTAAAGGTTGTGTCTTCAATGCCTCAAAGCTTTTTGAAAAAGAAACATGCCTGTTTTTTTTTTGTTTTTTTTTTTTTACTAGATACTTCCCACTTTCTACATTGTAGGGAATTTGAGGAATACATTAAAAAAATGTTGAGAGGGCTAAGCGCAGTGGCTCACGCCTGATATCCCAGAACTTTGGGAGGCCAAGGTGGGCAGATCACCTGAGGGTCAGGAGTTTGAGACCAGCCTGGCCAACGTGGCAAAACCCTGCCTCTACTAAAAATACAAAAATGAGCCGGGCATCATGGCAGGTGCTTGTAATCCCAGTTACTCAGGAGGCTGAGGTGGGAGAATAGCTTGAGCCCAGGAGGTGGAGTTTGCAGTGAGCTGAGATCACGCCACTGCACTCCAGCGTGGGCAACAGAGCAAGACTCTGTCTCAAAAAAAAAAAAAGTCAAGAGGAATAAAATACCTACTCATTGTCCTATCACTGTTAACATTTTGTTACATTTTCTTTTGGAATTTTTTTTTCTAACTGTGCATTTACTATTATATAGTTTACATAATGCCATGGAGACCATACCGTATTTATTGTAATAAAGAAATGAATTTTATACTTTGGTTTATTGTTACTGTTTTCCCTGCAGGTGAATTTCCAATCATCAGCCCAGGTCGGGTATATGAATACACAAGCTGTACCACATTCTCTACAACATCAGGATACATGGAAGGATATTATACCTTCCATTTTCTTTACTTTAAAGACAAGATCTTTAATGTTGCCATTCCCCGATTCCATATGGCATGTCCAACATTCAGGGTGTCTATAGCCCGATTGGTAAGTTAAATTTTCCTCTAGTGCTGATTTACATGACTTTGTAGGGTTAACACTGCAGATAAGCCAGGCAAATAGTTAGTTTATAAATAGTGTTCCAGAGAACCCTAGAGATTTTGAGAAAGTATCTTGGGGGTCATGTGAATTTGTTGAGAGAAATGGACAAGTAAATGAGGCTCCATAGTCTCTAACCAGAGAATTTCTGCTGTTTTAAAGATTCAACTTGTTTTTCACTGTTCAGTGGCCTAAATGTAGATTATGAGAAATACCACATTAGACCAGTTAGAATCAGCTTTAAGACTGGGAAAACAACTTCTTACAGTGTTTTTGCTCAAACTTCCAATTTAATGTCAAATAAACAATTATTCCATAAAGATCATTATATGAAAGAAAATTTAATGTGTAGATGTGTACTTTTGGCAGTCTCTCTGGGATCATTTCTTAAGTCAACTAGGTATATTTTTTAAAATCTCATTTTTAGGGTTACCTTATGGCAAGTGTAACAGTAACTCCAACCTTAGAGACTATAACATGATTAAAGAAAACTATGAAGCTCCAGTTATACAATGGGGATAAAATATGAATTATATACCCAGAATGCAATTGAGTTGTAGGTGTTGAATCTTTGGAAAATGCCCTCTAGCTTCTGGAATGACCCTGATGGATGGGTTTAAGTTTGGAAAGATGGACATGATATTAATCTGACCCAGAGCTGACACATTTTCAACTCCAGTTTGAAAAGAGAAGGATGATAATGAGACTTTGGGCCGTTACCTGTGTGGCATATCTAGTGAAAAGAATCTACAGTGTGCGTTTGGAAGTGAAGATTTAGATTTCTTCCCAGTGGAGGAATGCCAGAAACTGTATTTCCAGTACTGGGAATTTGCTGCTTTGCATAACAGAATTCCTTTTTTGACTGGCCCAGTATCTGTATGAGTTTGGAATAATCTTTTCCCTAAATGTTTGATATGATTCATCATTGAAGTTATCTGGGGCTAGAGTTCTGTTTGTGGGAAAATTTTGAAATTTGAATTTAATTTCTTTAATATTCATATTTTCTATTTCTTCTTGTTTCAGTTTTGGTAATTTGTGCCTTTCAAGGAATTGTCCATTCCATCTAAATGTTGAATTTATTGGTATAAAGTTATTGACAGTATTCCCTTGATATCCTTTTAATGGCTACAAAAGCCGTAGTCACTTGTCCTCTTTTGTTCTTAATATTGTTAATTTATATCTTCTCTTTTGTTCATTGCTTTAGTTAGGGGTTTGTAATTTTTATTGATCATTTAAAGGAGCAACTTTTGGTTTTACTAATTTTCTCTATTTGCTTATTTTCTATCGCATTGATTTCTGCAGTTATCTTTATTTCTTTCCTTCTACTTTGAGTTTAATTTGCTTTTCTTCTAGCTTTTTTAAGGTAGAAGTTTATATTAGTAATTTTAGACCTTTTCTCTCTCCAAGCACTGTTTTAGCTGCATTTCACAAGTTTTGATGTGTTTTCATGAACGCGTAGTTCAAAATAGTGTTAGATTTCCCTTGTAATTTAATTTTGATCTATGACTTTTCTAGAAATGTGTTAATTTTCAAACATTTGGGGAGTTTTCAGTTATCTTTTGGCTATTGATTTTTTAAATTTATTGTGGTTAGAGAATTTGCTCTGTATTTTCAATCCTAAATGTTTTGTGGCCCAAAATTATGGTTTATCTTGGTAAATGATCCTTGTATATTTGAAAATAATGTACATTCTGCTATTTTGGGGAATATTATTCTATAAATGATAGGTCAAATCAGTTGACAGTTTTTTTCAAGTCTTCTATATACTTGCTGATTTTTTTTTTTTTTTTTGGTCTTTGTCCTATCAACAAGTGAGAGATGATTGTTGAAATCTCCAAATATAATTATAGTTTTTTGTTTCTCTTTTTAGTTCTGTCAGGTTTGCTTCATGTATTTTGAAGCTGTATAATTATATGCAAATATGCTAAGGATTATTATGTATTTTTAATGACATAATTCTTTCATCATTATGAAATCTCCGTCTTTATCGCTGATAATATTCCTTGTCCTAAAGTTCAAAGAGCATTGAGGTGTGTTTTGGCAGGCAGTTGAGTTACTATTGGGTCGACTTGATCCTTTGGAATCTTGTTTGTTTTTAATGTTTGTTAGGGTGGGTGTAAAGTTGTCTTTATTTAAGGACAGTGGTTGTCAACTTTCAGTCTCATGACCCCCTGAAACTCTAAAAACTTATTGAGGACTCCGAAGAATTCTTGCTTATGTGGATTGTATTAACACTTACCATATCAGAAATTAAAACTGAGAAAGTTTCACAATATTTACTTATTAGTTCCTTTTCAAATGACAATAATAAACCCATTTCATGTTCAGCTCTCTCTTAACTATGTTCTTTCTTATTAGTTTTCGTTTCCTTCTAACCACAAATAAACATATAAAATCTTGACCTGCTTTGTCGAAAATGTTTTCTCTCAAGGATGAGAAATAAAATGAGAATTCTGGACTGACTTCTTATCAACATTAAAAAAGCCATGGGGGTTGTATTTGTTGACCTTTCCTGTTTGTATATTAGTTTCCTGATATGGAGAATTGTTCTGCTTTTTCGTCCTCTACCAGTCTGATTAATTTGTAGGCTTAACACTTCCTTTTTCTTTCTCCTTGGAATGCCTCTTGGGATATGCATTAGTTGGTCTTATGTCTTTTCTTGGTCTAGGTGGTGTGTGTGTTTGGCTTGTTTGGGGCACTTTTAGAGGCTCCAGCTGCACATTTCCACTCCTCTCTGTGTGTTCCTCTCTGCATCTGCTGTTTGTGTGTGTACACTTTTTTTCTGAGCAATCTTTCTCCTTAGCCACATTGAGTTCTTTAACAGTTTTTCTGTTTTCTTCTTCATTAAGATAATTAATAATCATACTACTCAGATATCATGTTTTAGAACTTCCTAAGCCTTTCCCTTTCCCACCTTTTGGACCTCCTAACTGAATTTCAGAGTCTTCATTCCTTAGATTAAAAAAATAAATCCAAAGATAAAAGAATGTAATGTCTTATAAGTCGTATCAGTGTATATTTTCTCTGTTATTGTTGTTAGTGTTATAATAAATCCTAAGTGACACAATTCCTTTCTCCTACATTAATTCATTTGCTTGTACAACAACTATTTATTGAGCACTGTGATTAACAATATAATCAAATTCCCTGCCTTGGAATTTACATTCCAATTCAAAGAGACAAACTGTAACAATAAACACTATGTCCTTATATTAAGTACTAATAAGTGCTGTGGAGAAACAGCAGAGTAAAGGGGATAAAGAACGTATTGTTAGGTTGTTCTAATATAAAGATGTGTCAGGAGAGGCCTTGGTGACATTTAAGCTGAAACGTGAAAGGAGCAGAGGGAATTAGGTGGATATGTGGGAGACGAGTGGTCGAAGCAAAGGAGCAGCACGTGTGGAGGTTCCGAAACAGTAATGTGCTTGGTGTGCTTGACCCAAGGAGGCCAGTGTAGCTGGAGTGCAGTGAACAACAGGGAGAGGGGCTGGAGATCAGATCAGAGCGTTAATGGGGTGGTGGATCACGTAACACCATAAAAGCCTTGGTGGAAGGACTCTGGCTGACATCACGCCCCAAGTTGCCCCATACTTTCCAGAATACCAAGTAGGTCCTTGCTGTTCAGAATTCTGTTCAATGTAGCAGCCCCTCCCATTGCGTCTTCTAATGTGTGAGAGAGAACATTGACAGCAGAGTAAGTCATGGCTTGATTACAGACATTGCATGGGCGGAATTGACATTTCCAAGAGATATTCAGATGCACGTTCAACATCACTACTGTCCTAATCTGAGAGCCTCCAACAAGGTAATTTTAAAATAGAGGCTGTCATTTCCTTCCAGTGTGGGTTGATCTTAGGTATATACTTATAACGAATCGGCAAAGTGACACTGTGATTTCTGAGTTAGAAAAAGGTAATATTCCTTCAGCCTAGGGTTCTGTCTTTCTCTCCTGGGACATGTGTCTTTGACACCCTGAGCCACCATGTAAGAAGTCCAGCTACCATGAAGCCGTCATGCAGAAGAGACCATGTAGAGACATCACACAGAGATAGAGGGAGGCACCCAGGAGCCCCAGCTGTTTCAGACTCCAGATATTTGGATCATCCTGCGCGGGTACCAGACATGTGAATGAAGAAGCTCATGAGATGACTGCAGTTCCAGCTACCATCTGACTGCAACATCACGGGACACCCCAACCCAGAACCACCCCACTGAATACTTCCCAAATACCAACCCACATGAACCATGAGAGATAATAATGACTGTTGTTGTTTCAAGCCACTAAAAAAATAAAAATATTTTTTTAAAAAGTAGAGGCTACTGATGGTTGAATTGAAATGATGTGTCTTTATGGTAGGAGCTCAATAAAAATCTTAGATCTCTTGTTGACAGTGCATAAAAGTTACCAGTAGAGGTCATACTTGATTAATATTTTCATATCCTCTTTTCTGTAAGTATATAGCTTAATAATTATTATTCAGTATATGAATATAAGCTCAGTAAAACTGTATCTTGGATTGTTACAAGTGGCCTGTTTGCTACCTTCTGTGAATTACCAACTACTGTGTAAAAAATAAGTACTGGCTTAGTGAAATATTTACCATTAAAACCATACTGAGCTGGGCTGGGTCGCATGCACCTCTAGTCCCAGCTACTCGGGAGGCTGAGGTGGGAGAACTGTTTGAGCCCAGGAGTTTGAGGCTAGCCTAGGCAACATAGCAAGAACTCGTCTCTAAGAAAAAATAATAATTTTTTTAAAAAGAAGATCTTCCATTAAACAACAACAAAAAACCACACTGAGCATTACTTAACACAAGATATAGAATCCACTCCAGAATCTTGCATCAGCATGTGTGTTGTGAGAACCCACTGTTCAAGTCTATGGAAATTCATATTTGGCATGTCTGGTGGTTTGAATTCTAGATAAATGAGAATTTACATGAAATAACTAAAAAACTGATAGATGCTCTTCTTATCAAAAGATTGTTTTCTCTTTCAAGGAAATGGGTCCTGATGAATATGAAGAGATGGAAGAAGAGGAGGAGGAGGAAGAGGAGGAAGACGAGGATGATGATTCAGCAGATATGGATGAATCAGATGAAGATGATGAAGAAGAGAGACGGAGGAGAGTCTTTGATGTTCCCATTCGCAGACGCCGCTGCTCACGCCTTTTTTAGCAAGCCTTCTGCTGATGGAAGCACTAGGATGATTCTAGGCTGTTAAATAGATTTCTCAATAATGTAAATAACTAAATTGTTCTCTGCATATAGCAGGAAAACTAGCATGAAATATTGTTTCAGGCCCTGGGTTCTATGTGACACTACATTAGGAATTGGATTGTTTGGGTTTGCTTTGTGTTTTTGAGGTAGAGGAAGAAATGGGAATCTTTTTTTTCTCTTCCAGGAGTCAGTGGAAGAATAGTTCTCTAGCTAAGGGACGGACATACCTTTGTTTTAAAATATTTTATACTTACAAAAATCTAGAAATGGAGAGGGAACTGTTTTGAATAAGGATTTAAAATACCTGCACAAGGATAGAGAGAAACTATGTGACTCATTCTGTGAAAAGACTTCTTGCAGTTGTGAGTTATTTAGAAATGATCAAAACTTGTAATTAGGCTAATCCATTTAGTGATTCCTAATATTTTGTACTCACAGAGAACTAATTGACTAAACAACTTGAACGGTAGTGGTTTGTCCTTAGACAATCTGTCTTTGAATTTAAAGTATCGCTAAGACGTTGACTTTAAATTTTTCATCACTACAACCTTGAATTTAATTTCAGTTCTTCAACATGATGACCTTGGATTTAATTTAAAGTCTTCAACACTATGCGCTTTATCATATTATTCACAGATGCATTTTTGAAATGTAGTATGTAAAAGTATGTAACGTGCTGTTTATTAACAAAAGATTGTTCACAACATCTCATGTAGTTTAAATTTGTAAATACTGCTTCTGTTTTGTTTCTCCTTTATACACTTGACTGTCTTTGTGATAAGTGACATGAATTTTATGTTAGGATTAAGTATGTTTTCCTGAAACTTGGATTTTTTTTGTAATTATATAATGGAGAGTTAAGAATGAAATCCTTCAAGTGTTAAAAACTCACATTTTAAAAGCAAATTTTGGTTCCAATTCTGTATTTTGTATAATTGCGTATCTTCCATAAACTAATATTAGTCAGCATTTGCTTTTAAGGTAGAAGATGGGATGGATTCTTGCTGACCTGCTGCAAAAGTAGCAGGTCCACTCAAAGTCATCTCCTAGCTTTGACTGTCCTGTCTTGTGTGCCCCACCATCCATTTTCCCCCAAGAACAGTTATTTTGTAGAGAAAACTGTAAGAAAAGGAAGTGGCATTCAAGGCTAAGCAGCTGCCATTAGGGAACATGAAGACAAACTTATCCTTTCATTTTCACACCTGTCAAGGTGTTCTGAAATAGACTAAGTCATTTTTCATGTTTACTTTTCATTTAATAGAGTATAATCAGGCTATCAAATCCTATTATGGCTATCCTTTTTTTTTTTTTTTTTTTTTTTTGAGACAGAGTCTCACTCTGTGGCCCAGGCTAGAGTGCGGTAGTGTGATCTTGACTTACTGCAAGCTCCACCTCCCGGGTTCATGCCATTCTCCTGCCACAGCCTCCCAAGTAGCTGGGATTACAGGTGCCCACCATCACGGCTGGCTAAGTTTTCGTATTTTTAGTAGAGACAGGGTTTCACCATGTTAGCCAGGATGGTCTCGATCTCCTGACCTCATGATCTGCCCACCTCGGCCTCCGAAAGTGCTGGGATTACAGGCGTGAGCCACCGCCCCCGGCGGCTATCCTTTTTAGAAAAAAAAGTCAATTGTCTTTATTTAGTTTGTTATAACAAAATACCTTAGACTGAGTAATTTACAAACAATAGAGATTTATTGCTCACAGTTCTGGAGGGTGGGAAGTCCAAGATCAAGGCATCATCAAATTTGGTGTCTGGTAAGTACCCACTCTGCTTCAAAGATGGCACCTTCTTGCTGTGTTTTATGTGGTGGAAAGAGCAAACAAACTACCTCAGGCCTCTTTTATAAGGGCACTAATCCCCTTCATGAGGGCAGAGCCTAAAGGCCCTATCAATACTATTGCTTTAGGGATTGGATTTCAACAATTTGGGGGAACAAAAACATTCAGACCATAGCATCAAACCACTTAATTTTTTCAAAACCGAACTTTTGCAATAAAGCAGTAATCAAAAACTAGTAAATCTTGGCAATTAAAGCTGGCCCTGGAATCCCTTGCCATTTTTTCTTTCTCTTTTCTGATGACTTCTCTCTCTATTTTCAGAGTACTTATGATGCCCCAAATCTCCCTTCCAACCCTGTCTAACCTTTGCTCCTCAGAATGCTTTGATTTGCTTTATCCTCTCATCAGAATTCACATTCCCTTAGTATGTTGAATGAGTGACCTCTAGTTCATACTGAGGTGTAGTTTTTTGTTTGTTTTTTCAGACAGTCTCACTGTGTCTCCCAGACTGGAGTGCAGTGGCATGATCTCGGCTGACTCCAACCTCCGCCTCCCAGGTTCAAGTGACTCTCATGCCTCGGCCTCGTGGGTAGCTGGGATCACAGGTGTGCACTACCATGCCCTTTTTTGCATTTTTAGTAGAGCCAGGGTTTCACTATATTGACCAGGCTGGTCTCAAACTCCTGTCTTTAAGTGATCCTCCTGCCTCCGGCTCCCAAAGTGTTGGGATTACAGGTGTGAGCCACCGCGCCCGGCCTAACGTGAAGTTTGTTGGTAACAAGCTTCTGTATTTTCTGCTATTGGCAAGAATGCTTATTCACACGTAACAGGAATTTAACAGTTGGCATTAACGTTGCCCAAACCAGACTCTACTTTTGGTGGTGAAAAGGCCATTTCTGGCTCTGAGGCCCCTTGAAAACACAACTGATTTTTTTTACTAATTTCTCTGAAGCTTGATATATCACTAGAATAAGACAAATACCTAAATTAACAGTAGCTTAAATAGTTTGGGGGTGGTTATTCTTGCGAATAGTCAGAGGTAGCTAGTTCAAGGCTGACATGATGGCACAGTGGTGTTATCAACAGTCCAGATTGGCTCCATCTTTCTGACCTGCCATCCTTAGCACAAGACTTTTCCTCTCAAAGAAGATCATGGTTGCATACTGGCTGCTGCAGGCATATTGTATTCACAAAAGGATGATGATAACAAGGTAAAATGAAGTGGAAAATGAAAAGTGAGGCATGAGGCTGGAGAGGTAAACTAGCCAGGTCTCTAGCAGCCATGTGGAGGGCAAGCAGAGAAGGGGCAGGGGATGCAGGAATTAACATGGGCAACATGGGGACCTGGTATTAAGGAATTGTAATGGCTCAAGCAACGCAAACTACAGATCTGAATTAGCACAGTAGCAATGTGAAAAAGGAATGAAATTGAGATATTGAAATGGTAAAATAGGCAGGAATGGCTGAGTAGATGTGAGGGAGTGGAAGAGGTCAACGTTGATTCCTAGGTTTCTGTCTTCATTTATGAAAAAAATTCAGGAAAAGCAGTCACTCTTTAAAGATGAATTCAGATTTGTGCACATTAAGTTCAAGATGTCTGTGGAACATATAAGTGGAGATGTCCAGCAGTCAGCTGGATATGAATATGAAGATAGGGGGAGTGGTCAGGGATGGAGACAGACTTTTGAATCATCTGCAAACATACATCCCAAGGTAAAAGAGTAGATACACTATAGTCTCCCAGGGAGCACACATAGCCATGGTTCTCAGTCTAATCCTGGGACACCAAATTATTAGTGGGTAAAGGAAAAGAATCTCAAGACCGAATGGTCAAGAAACTGGGAACCAAACTAGGAGAGAGTGGCATCTCAGAAGCCAAGCATGTCAAGGAAAGAATAGCTAATAGGATGTGTGTAAGGTATGCACACGAAAGAGCTTTGGAATCCATCTTAGGAAATATACAGTATTAGCTGTTTTAAGGAGACATGCTTTAAATATCAAAGCAAGTCATCCTGATTTAAAAAACTCCCACTTGTATAGAGGAATACCAGGATTTGAGCACCACCAAATGGAACTCATTCCCTGACATCCCAAAGCCATCAGAATAACAGTAGAAGCGTCAAGACAGTTACTATATGATTTTCCCCGCAAGACATTCAGTAATCTGTGATTCCCCCTGCTTAAATTTTATCTCATGCCTTCTTCCCTGACCAGTTCAACACAAGCAGCCCTGAGATGTAATATCTTCTCACCCTGACCCTCAAAGTGTGTCTCATGCTTTCTAACAGAGGCCATCCTCTTGGAGGAAGACTTGTACTTTTGGCCTGTAGCCCCACCCTCCCTCCTATGGCGTCCTTACAGTCAGTTCTGCAGTGAGTGGGACACTTTCCAAATATAATAGCAAATGGAAACTTCTAATTACATCTGCACATAAAACTAATGTTCCAAATGGTGGTTGCGGTTCTGGTGAGTGCTTATAATTTTTTGTTACCTCAGCATCCATTTTCGAATATGTTTAACTTTTAATAACAGAAGCAAGTCTCAGTCACCATTGACAGTTTCCAGTACTATACCCCACCCAAATGGCTCTAGCTGGTGGCCAGAGATAAACATGCGGTGATGTGATAACAGGGCACTACTGCAGCTTCAAACTCTGGTTCAAGTTCCTCCCACCTCTGCCTTTTCACCTGCTTGCTTTAAATCCACCAGTTAGAGCTCTCCAGAGGAAACTTAACTGGATAAAGTTGCTGGCCCAAAGGTCCGTCCCTCCCTTCCCTCTCCCTGTGCTCCCTGATCTCCGTGTGTGTGTGTGTGTGTGTGTGTGTGTGTGTGTGTGTGTGTCCTCTAGGCAAGCTGTGTACCACCCACGGTCCGTAAGTACTAAAAATTCTTAAACTTTCACACCGCTGTGTTATTGAAACCATGCCTACAATCCAGTCCCTGAGGGCGAGGCCACCCTGAAAGGACAGACTCATGCAGGCGGATCCCCTGCTCTTGCTCTTCTGTCCCCGCCTCTGGTGGCTGCTGGGGAACAGTAGCTACCAGCTAAGTTGATAGAGACACTCGAAGAGGTTCATTCAAAACACTGGTCCCCGAGCAGCCCAGTAAGCTTTTAAACGCATAACATTTTGTTTGGGTCTCAAACAAGTCACAAGGCACGGATACGGATGCGGCTGTGGCTGATGGCTATTTGGATGCTGCCCAAGCCTCGCAGTAGGAAGCAGCTTCAGACTGCAGCAGGGCCGCATAGCCCGATAGCCAGGCCCTGGGGCACCCAGGGCACCAGCAAGACGCACAGAAACGTTTTGAAAAACATTTTAATATACTTAAAAAAAAACGTAAAAGGGAAAATAAGAAGTCTTTGGAAGTTTCCTACTGTTTTTATGTCCCATAGCAAATCCGAGGAGGACGCCCCAAACTTTCAGTTCCCTGGGGTTTTGAAGGTGCTCATTGGGTCCTGGCCACCCGGCCTTTTCAGAACCTGGGCCAGGAGGCTGAGCTCCGCGCGGGGGTGGAGGGAAAGGAGGGAAAGGAGGAGGTTCCTGCCGAGGCGCGGCTGCTCGGTGCGGGAGCCCGGAGCCTGGGAGGGCAAGGGCATCCCGAGGGGCGGGGTCGGGGGCGGAGCCTTGCGGGCTGGAGCGAAGGACTGCGGGGGCTGAGCGCAGAAGCGGCTCGAGGCTGGAAGAGGATCCAGGGTGCCGCCAGGTAAGAAGGCCCGAAGGCCTGCTGGAGTTTGGGTGAGCCGAGCCGAGGTGGCGGCGGCAGTCTGGGCCCGGGCGGAGGGTCTGTGGGGGCTACCCCCGTCCTCGCTTTCCACTCGACCCCTGCCGGGCGAGCCTCCCGAGGCCTGGCCCTTCCAACCCGTCACCGCGGCCCGGTGTCCTAGCCGAACGCTGGCTTCATTTTATCTACGAGGAAGGAGAAACGGGGAGCGCGCCCTCTCCCAGAAGCAGCCCCGTTACCCCCGTCGCGCCCCCCATTCCCTCGGGGGCAGCCTCGCACCCGGGCCCCTGGCATCGCTTTCGTCTCAAGGGAAGCTCTAGCGGTTCAGAGAAACTGCACCGGGAGAAAGGCCAGCCCTCCGTGGTCACGGCAGTTCCTCTCTCCCCTCGCGGTCTAAATGTGTAATTTTGAAAAGCAGGTGTCGGGCGAAAAGGACTTTTTTTTTTTTTTTTTGAGATGGAGTTTCGCTGTTGTTGCCCAGGCTGGAGTGCAGTGGCGCGATCTGGGTTCACCGCAACCTCCGTGTACCGGGTTCAAGCGATTCTCCTGCCACAGCCTCCTGAGTAGCTGGGATTACGGGCATGCGCCACCATGCCAGGCTAAATTTTGTATTTTTAGTAGAAACGGGGTTTTCCCATGTTGGTCAGGCTGATCTTGAATTCCTGACCTCGTGATCCGCCCGCCTCCGCCTCCCAAAGTGTTGGGATTACAGGTGTGAGCCACCGCGCCCGGCCGAAACGGACGTTTTAAGTACAACGTGATGTTTTGTTTTTTTGGGTCGGCTCGGGCCGCACCCTTCTTAGAGTCTGACTGCTGACTTTTCAAAAAACAACATTAACCCGGGAGGCTGAGGTATCGGTGAGCCGAGATCGCGCCATTGCCCTACTGCCTGGGCAATAAGAGCGAGACTCTGCCTCAAAAACGAACAAAACCCACAAAGAACAAACAAAAAAAACCAACATTAGGCAGTGTGCCTTTTATGGCCGTTTAGTGATACCCAGGCTGTTCACTGGTCATTTCTGGAAGTATTTAACAGCACTTGATGGGTAAAACAATAGGCTTCACTTCACAGGGTGGTTGAGATGATTGACGGAAAGCGCTCAGCACAAACGCGGCGGCTGCTAATTATTTCAGGTACCCTGCGATCCCTGAGCAGTTGTTCAAGTTCTCCACTCCTGGCGGTTTACTCCCAGTTCCCTGAAGAAGGCACAGAGCCCCGAATGTTGAGGGAGATGGCAACGTTTGCCAAAATGTGGCTATTTACATGGCAGTTTATGAAGGAGAGGCAGAAAGGGAGGCTGCCTCCCCTACAAGCCAAACAGTCCTAAAACTTGTGGCCTCTGTATTTTCACAGTGGAAATTAGAAACTGTTTGCTGAACTTGGCTGTAAGAAAAACATCCCATTAGCTGAGTGGCTTAGGAGATAAAAGCCTAAATAAAATGGATCTTAGGGTGAGAGAGTGGGTGCCTAATGGCATTCATCTTTGACAGCTGCTGGTAGAAGCTCTTGAAAAGTAAAGCATGGAAAATTCTGGGCCACCTCTTTAAGAACCTCAGCCAAACCGCCACAGACATTACCAAGCCCAGAAGTGCTTGAGGCTTTCTAAAGGCAAAGACTTCTTTTTACTTATGTCCTATATCTTAGGAAACATATTCACTAAACCTTGGTTTTGCATGTGTACTTAACACGGGAGGGGCCGTTGAGTGCAGAGATAGGACTCTGGAGAGTTAGGGATTGGCATTCCGGAACAAACTGCAGGAAAGGCCCTGGTAGGGGAAGCTGCAGATTTGTTTGGTCCAAAGAGTTCTGGCCTAATAAGTGGGAGCTGACCAATGAGAACACTTGGACACAGGGAGGGGAACAACACACACTGGCGCCTGTCGGCAGGTGGGGTGGGTGGGGATAGAGCATTAGGAAAAACAGCTAATGCATTGCTGGGCTTAATACCTAGGTGATGGGTTGATAGGTGCAGCAAACCACCATGGTACACGTTTACCTATGAAACAAATCTGCACATCCTGCACATGTACCCTAGAATTTATATATATATCACACAAAGAGTTTTGGAGTGGTTATTCCTGGCATGAGAACTTTGGCTGGATTGGAAAGCCTTTTCCATTATGATGGTTGTTTTCTCTTTGTCTCTTCCTGCTGATGTAATTTGTTCTGTGAATTGAGTGATGGATATTTGTCTGGGCGCTTCAACAGGCATGGCTAGAGCAGGTACTGTGTATGTCTCCAAGGTGACACGCAGACCTGGAGTTCAAAAGCTCTAGTTCTCTGACATTGCTGACACTAGGTATCTTGTGAGTTGCCAGCCCCTGGCGAATAGAAACAAGATCCCAGGGTGGTTTTGCGACTAACATGTTGCCTTAGGACAGGTAATTTCATCCCACTGGGCCTCCACTAATTTCCTATAAAATAAAAACATTGGGTTTTATTTTGAGGACACTTCTAGCCTTAAAATTCTTCAGTCTGTAAGGCCTCAGGCTCCTAGGAGGAGTAACCATACTCATGGGCAACTGTGAATCTTGTGGAAACACCACTGATGTCAAATCTCTTCTCTAGTGACCTCAGCTTAACTAATGTATTTCAGAAGCTGAATTTATAAGAAGTCTCCCGTCTCCACACTAGAGTTTAACTATGGTTCACTCAGAGCTTAGACCTGGGTTTAAATGCTGTTCTACCAGTTTCCAGTTCAGAGGTTGCTATAATAATTTTAATAATTTTTTTGTTTTAATTTTGAGACAGTCTCTCTCTGTTGCCCAAGCTGGAGTGCAGTGGCACAGTCTTGGCTCACTGCAACCTCCACCTCCTGGGTGCAAGCGATTCTTGTGTCTCAGCCTCTCAAGTAGCTGGGATTACAGGTGAGTGCCACCACATCTGGCTAATTTTTGTATTCTTTTTAGTAGAGACAGGGTTTCACCATGTTGGCCAGGCTGGTCTGGAACTCCTGGCCTCAAGTGATCCGCCTGCCTCAGCCTCCCAAAGTGCTGGGATTATAGGCATTAGCCACCACACTCGGCCTTATAAAAATTTTCTACTGCTGCTGAAACCACCACAAATTTAGCTGTTTCAAATGCCACAAGTTTATTAATCTTTCCATTCTGTAAATCAGAAGTCCGACACAGGTCTCACAGGGCTATAATCAAGGTGGCAGGGCTGTGTGCTGCTCTGGAGGCTCTAGGGGAGAGTCTGTTTCTGTGCTCATTCAGGTTCCTGGTAGAATATAGTCCTTGTGACTGGAGGACTGAGGTTCTGTTTCTTTGCTGAGTGTCAGTTGAGGACCATTCTTAGCTTCTAAAGGCCACCTGTGTGCCTTGGCTTAGGGAACCCTTCGTGTCTTCATCTCATTCTTCAAATTTCTTGCCTCTTTTTCTGTTGTCGGTCATGTGTCTTTGACAGACTCTGCTACCTTCTTCCTCTTTCAATGACCCCTGGGATTACATTGGGCCCATTGAATAATCCAAAATAATCTCCTTAATCTCATCTACAAAGTCACTTGCCATGCAAGGTCGCCTGTTTTCACAGGTTCCTGGAGTTAGGATACGGACATTTTTGGGGAAGAGAGGCATTATTCTACCTACCACATAAGTTAGTTGCATAAATTAGTTCTCTTCCTCAATCTTGTTTCCTCCCCCTGTAATTGGAGGCAAAGGTTCAGCTTACCTTATGGTATTATTGTGAGGATTAACTCCAGTTACTATGTCAAGAGCATCTATCTTAGCAACTGGCCCTTGATACTTGCTCACCAAATGGAAGTTAACACAGGAACAAGGTGTATTAGTCCATTCTCACACTGCTATAAAGAAGTACCTGAGACTGGGTAATTTATAAAGAAAAGAGGTTTAATTGGCTCACAGTTCTTTGGGCTGTATAGGCTTCTGCTTCTGGGAAGGCCTTAGGAAACTTAGAATCATGGTGGAAGGAGAAGGGGAAGCAAGCACGCCTTACTTGGTGGGAGCAGGAGGAAGACAGCAAAGGGGGAAGTGCTACACACTTTCAAACAACCAGATTTTGTAAGCTCTGCCACAAGACAGCACTAGGGGGATGGTGCTAAACTGTTAGAAACCACCCCATAATCCAATCACCTCCCACCAGGTCCCTCCTCCGACACTGGGGATTAAAATTCAACATGAGATTTTGGAGGTGTATTAGTCCATTTTCATGCTGCTGATAAAGACATACCGAAGACTGGGTAATTTGTAAAGAAATAGAGGTTTAATGGACTCACAGTTCCACGTGGCTGGGGAGGCCTCACAATCATGGCAGAGGGTGAAAGGCACGTCTTACTGGCAGCAGACAAGAGAGAAATATGAGAGCCAAGTGAAAGGGGAAACCCCTTATAAAACCATCAGCTCTTGTGCAACTTATTCACTACCACAAGAACAGTATGGGGGAAACCGTCCCAGTGATTCAATTATCTCCCACCAGGTCCCTCCCACAACACGTGGGAATTATGGGAGTTACAATTCAAAATGAGATTTGGGTGGGAACACAACCAAACCATATCACAAGGTCTTGCCTAATGGCTTGCATTCAATGTCATAATCATATGGGCCCTTAAAAGTAGAAGCAGCTCCTAAATATTTAAGAACTAACAGCTTCTTTTATAACCCTGTTGGAAGAAACATTTCCAACCCAATCTAAAGTAACCTGGCCCTTATGCCAGGTCACCCTGTAACCCAGTGGTTCTTAGTGTGATCCCTGAACCAGCAGAAACGCAGCACCTGAGTGCTGGCTCAAAATGCACATTCTTGAGCCTTACACTAGCCCCCCTGAATTAAAACCTCTAGGGCTGCAGTCTAATCATCTACTTAAGAGCCCTCCAGGTGATTCTGATGCTCCCTAAAGTTTGAGAACCACTGTTATGACCCTCTTTTATTTTCGTCCTAGTCTTTAGCACCAGTTGGTGTAGGAGTTGAGACCTACTTCACAGTAGTAAGTATACTGATCAGTGAATTCCTTAAATGTTATTAAATAATTACTTGATGTGTTAAATGCTTTATGTTCAAATTTCTTTGGATTGCATATATATATGTGCATATATATGTGTATTTGTGTGTGTGTATATAATATAATGTATGTATATGTGTGTTTTTACGTATATATGTAATATATATTATATATGTTTATATACAGTTGACCCTAAAACAATGCAGGGTTAGGGACACTGACCACCTACACGGTTGAAGATTCAAGTTTAACTTTCGACTCCCCCAAAACTTAATTACTGATAGCCTACTGTTGACCAGAAACTTTACCGATAACATAAACAGTTGATTAACACACATTTGGTGTGTTATATGTATTGCCTACTGTATTCTTATGATAAAGTAAGCTAGAGAAAAGAAAATGTTACTTAGAAAATCATAAGGAAGAGAAAATCCATTACAGTTCTGTACTACAGTTATTGATACCATCAGTTTATGTCGTCTGTTTACAAGATGAATTACTTGTCTGAAATGGCAGGCGGCCACAACTGCAGACCTCAATCTGTAGTACATATCAAGTAGTTCAACTGTTTTTTGGTAACATCATGACTTTTTTCTGCTTCTTGGGAGCGTGGCCAGCATCACTTGTGGCACCCTGTAAGGGTCTCATGTGTCATTCAAGTTTTACACTATTGCGCTTAACACGATAAAGAAAATACTCAAGAACTGCAAGAGATCACCTTTTACTGTGATATGCAATTTCTTAAAGAGGCAAACAGCTCACAGATAATTAGCATCACATGATACTAATCATATCCCTGCTGATAAGTAGATCCTTGCAACACTTGAGCTCACTGCAATAGCAACAGGAGGTGGCTATGGCATTATTAACAGTATATACTATAGTTGATTTTATGCAGTATGATTTAATACTGCATCTTTACATTTGTTTACATTTCTCTTTACTTTGGTGCCATGTCTGGTCTGTGTTTGTGTGTGTAAGTTTTAATAATTTATTTTTTTGAGACAGGGTCTTACTCTGTCGCCCAGGTGGGAGTGCAGTGGTGTGTCTTGGCCCACTGCAGCCTCAACCTCCCAGGCTCAAGCAATTCTTCCACCTCAGCCTCCTGAGTAGTTGGAACTACAGGCATACGCCACCACACCTGGCTATTTTTTTTTTTGTAGAGATGGGGTTTTGCCAGTCTGGTCTCAAACTCTTGGCTCAAGCAATCCACCCACCTCAGCCCCTCAAAGTGCTGAAATTACAGGCAAGATCCACCATGCCTGGCTGACACATTTTAACTTTATAATAGATTTGTGTATGTTTTTGGGTAGTGATAAAATAGACTAGTATCTATATACATTTTATACATTCATGACATACCTAAATTTTTCTTAATTTTAAAAAATATTTCTAGGCTATGCAGTTTATCTAACAGTTTTTTCAATTGCAAATCTCCAAAATATTTTCCAATATATTTTCAGAAAAAAAATTGCATATAAATGGACCCCTGCAGTTCAAACCTGTGTTGTTCAAGGGTCAAATGTGTGTGGGTGTATATATATATTTAATTGATATTTGGGGGGCCGGTTGGGGTTTTGGATGGACAGTAACATGTTTTCCTACTTAAAATAGTTGAAATAGACTCATTACATTTTCTACCCAAATACCCAGAACATTTGCTATCTAAAACATTTTCAGGAACTTGATAAGAAGTGCCTGTATTTTTTTTTTCTCGGAGATACGGAATTTAAGCTCTTTTTAAAAAATTATACTTTACGTTCTGGGGTACATGTGCACAACGTGCAGGTTTGTTACATAGGTATACATGTGCCATGGTGGTGTGCTGCACCCATCAACTTGTCGTTTACATTAGGTATTTCTCCTAATGCTATCCCTCCCCCACCCCCCAACTCCCGACAGGCCCCGGTGTCTGATGTTCCCCTCCCTGTGTCCATGTGTTCTCATTGTTTAACTCCCACTGACAAGTGAGAACATGTGGTGTTTGGTTTTCTCTTCTTGTGTTACTTTGCTGAGAATGATGGTTTCCAGTTTCATCCATGTCCCTGCAAAGGACATGAACTCATCCTTTTTCCTGCAAAGAACTATAACTCATAGTATTCCATGGTGTATATGTGCCACATTTTCTTTATCCAGTCTATCATTGATGGGCATTTGGGTTGGTTCCAAGAATTTGCTATTGTGAACAGTGCCGCAATAAACATACATGTGCATGTGTCTTTATAGTAGAATGATTTATAATCCTTTGGATATATACCCAGTAATGGGATTGCTGGGTCAAATGTTCTAGATCCTTGAGGAGTCACCATACCATCTTCCACAATGGTTGAACTAATTTACACTCCCACCAACAGTGTAAAAGCGTTCCTGTTTCTCCACATCCTCTCCAGCATCTGTTGTTTGCTGACTTTTTAATGATCGCCATTCTAACTGGCGTGAGATGGCATCTCATTGTGGTTTTGATTTGCATTTCTCTAATGACCAGTGATGGTGAGCATTTTTTCATAAGTTTGTTGGCTGCATAAATGTCTTCTTTTGAGAAGTGTCTGTTTATATCCTTCACCCACTTTTTGATGGAGTTGTTTGTTTTTTCTTGTAAATTTGTTTATTTGTAGATTCTGGATATTAGCCCTTAGTCAGATGGATAGATTGCAAACATTTTCTCCCATTCTTTAGGTTGCCTTTTCACTCTGCTGACAGTTTCTTTTGCTGTGCAGAAGCTCTTTAGTTTAATTAGATCCCATTTGTCTATTTTGGCTTTTGTTGCCATTGCTTTTGGTGTTTTAGTCATGAAGTCTTTGTCCATGCCTATGTCCTGAATGGTATTGCCTAGGTTTTCTTCTAGGGTTTTCATGGTTTTAGGTCTTACATTTAAGTCTTTAATCCATCTTAAGTTAACTTTTGTGTAAGGTGTAAGGAAAGGATCCAGTTTCAGCTTTCTGCATATGGCTAGCCAGTTTTCTCAGAACCATTTATTAAATAGGGAATCCTTTCCCTGTAGCTTGTTTTTGCCAGGTTTGTCAAAGATCAGATGGTCGTAGATGTGTGGTGTTATTTCTGAGGCCTTTGTTCTGTTCCATTGGTCTATATATCTGTTTTGGTACCAGTACCATGCTGTTTTGGTTACTGTAGCCTTGTAGTATAGTTTGAAGTCAGGTAGCATGATGCCTCCAGCTTTGTTCTTTTGGCTTATGATTGTCTTGGCTATGCGGGCTCTTTTTTGGTTCCATATGAAATTTAAAGTAGTTTTTTCCAATTCTGTGAAGAAAGTCAGTGGTAGCTTGATGGGAATAGCATTGAATCTATAAACTACTTTGGGCAGTGTGGCCATTTTCATGATATTGATTCTTCCTATCCATGAACATGGAATTTTCTTCCATTTGTTTATGTCCTCTTTTATTTCCTTGAGCAGTGGTTTGTAGTTCTCCCTGAAGAGGTCCTTCACATCCCTTGTGAGTTAGATTTCTAGGTATTTTATTCTTTTTATAGCAATTGTGAATGGGAGTTCACTCATGATTTGGCTGTTTGTCTGTTATTGGTGTATAGGAATGCTTGTGATTTTTGCACATTGATTTTGTATCCTGAGACTGCTGAAGTTGCTTATCAGCTGAAGGAGATTTTGTGCGGAGACGATGGGATTTTCTAAATACACAATCATGTCATCCGCAAACAGACAATTTGACTTCCTTTTTTCCTAATTGAATACCCTTTATTTCTTTCTGTTGCCTAATTGCCCTGGCCAGAACTTCCAATATTGTGTTGAATAGGAGTGGTGAGAGAGGGCATCCTTGTCTTGTGCCAGTTTTCAAGGGGAATGCTTCCAGTTTTTGCCCATTCAGTATGATATTGGCTGTGGGTTTGTCATAAATAGCTCTTATTATTTTGAGATACATTCCATCAATATCTAGTTTATTGAGAGTTTTTAGCATGAAGGGCTGTTGAATTTTGTCGAAGGCCTTTTCTGTGTCTATTGAGATAATCGTGGTTTTTGTCTTGGTTCTGTTTATGTGATGGATTATGTTTATTGATTTGCATATGTTGAACCAGCCTTGCATCCCAGGGATGAAGCCGACTTGATTGTGGTGAATGAGCTTTTTGATGTGCTGCTGGATTCAGTTTGCCAGTATTTTATTGAGGATTTTCACATAGATGTTCATGAGGGATATTGGCCTAAAATTTTTTGTTGTTGTTGTGTCTCTGCCAGGTTTCGGTGTCAGGATGATGCTGGCCTCATAAAATGAGTTAGGGAGGATTCCCTCTTTTTCTATTGATTGGAATAGTTTCAGAAGGAATGGTACCAGCTCCTCTTTGTACCTCTGGTAGAATTCAGCTATTAATCCATCTGGTCCTGGACTTTTTTTGGTTGGTAGGCTATTAATTATTGCCTTAATTTCAGAACCTGTTATTGGTCTGTTCAGAGATTCGACTTCTTCCTGGTTTAGTCTTGGGAGGGTGTATGTGCCCAGGAATTTATCCATTTCTTCTAGATTTTCTAGTTTATTTGCGTAGAAGTGTTTATAGTATTCTCTGATGGTAGTTTGTATTTCTGTGGGATTGGTAGTGATATCTCCTTTATCATTTTTTATTGTGTCTATTTGATTCTTCTCTCTTTCCTTCTTTATTAGTCTGGCTAACAGTCTATTCTGTTGATCTTTTCAAAAAACTAGCTCCTGGATTCATTGATTTTTTGAAGGGTTTTTTGTGTCTCTATCTCCTTCACATCTGCTCTGATCTTAGTTATTTCTTGTCGTCTGTTAGCTTTTGAATTTGTTTGCTCTTGCTTCTCTAGTTCTTTTAATTGTGATGTTAGGGTGTCAATTTTAGATCTTTCCTGCTTTCTCTTGTGGGCATTTAGTGCTATAAATTTCCCTCTACACACTGCTTTAAATGTGTCCCAGAGATTCTGGTAATTCGTGTCTTTGTTCTCATTGGTTTCAAAGAACATCTTTATGTCTGCCTTCATTTCATTATTTACCCAGTAATTCAGGAGCAGGTTGTTCAGTTTCCATGTAGTTGTGCGGTTTTGAGTGGGTTTCTTAATCCTGAGTTCTAATTTGATTGCACTGTGTTCTGAGAGACAGTTTGTTGTGATTTCTGTTCTTTTACATTTGCTGAGGAGTGTTTTACTTCCAATTATGTGGTCAATTTTAGAATAATTACCATGTGGTGCTAAGAAGAATGTATATTCTGTTGATTTGGGATGGAGAGTTCTGTAGATGTCTGTTAGGTCCACTTGGTGCAGAGCTGAGTTCAAGTCCTGGATATCCTTGTTAATTTCCTGTCTTTTGATCTGTCTAATATTGACAGTGGGGTGTTAAAGTCTCCCACTATTATTGTGTGGAAGTCTAAGTCTCTTTGTAGGTCTCTAAGAACTTGCTTTATGCGTCTAGGTGCTCCTGTGTTGGGTGCATATATATTTAGGATAGTTAGCTCTTCTTGTTGCATTGATCCCCTTACCATTATGTAATGCCCTTCTTTATCTCTTTTGATCTTTGTTGGTTTAAAGTCTTTTATCAGAGACTAGGATTGCAACCCCTGCTTTTTTTGCTTTCCATTTGCTTGGCAGATCTTAATTCATTGTGAGTAGCCTTCCACGTCCATTACTTTTCCTGGCTATGCAGTTCCCCACCATGGAAGTGTATACTCATTTCCTTATTGTTGGATGTGTGTATCACTAAATTTTTGCTATTTTAAAGAATGTTTGTATACCCTTGACTATTTCTTATTCCTGTGATGAAAGGCCTACTTGGAGCTCCCATTACGGAAATGACTTTAGAGTCAACTTACGTACCACCCAGGAAAGCCTGCCGTTCCTTCATCATGGGGGAAGACTTGTTCCTACATATCTTCTTTGAGGGATTTTTCAGTTGTGCGTTCTTTAGAATGATTAAAAATCATTCAGAACAATAGCAGTATTATTAGAACAGTCGTTAGGGACAAACCCACCGTTATTAATGAATCCTGAAATGTTTGGAAAGGAGTTGAGTGTTGATGCTTTCTGAGTGTATCTTGCATTTAAGTGCTTGGTTTGGGTGGAATGGCAACACTTTTGGTTCATTTACCATCTTATCTACACTTAACTTATGGGCATCTTCTTTTTTTTTTTTTTTTTCCTTAAAATGGAGGGTGTTTTAGTCTAGGGAGTAGTTTTACCAAAAGATAGATGATCTATGACTACTAGAAAAGGAACATTGTCATGTGTGAATTTTCCTGATGTTTCTGATTGTAAAAGTAATACTTGGTTAATTATAGAATATTTGGGGAAAGGATGGCAAAAAGTAAAGGATCAGGAAGAAAAATAAAAAGCCATAAATGATCTTGCTTAGTGTTAGTTACCATCTACATTGTAGGGCATTTATAAAATAGCCTTGAAACAATCAGCTGTTTCTTTTTCTGCCTCCCGCCCTCCTCCGCCCCCCATACACATACACACACTCCATATGAACGTTTTGCTCTTGGAAATTCATATTTTGGCAGTGGTTCATAAAGGCCTGGTCTTATTTTGATCGAACAGCCCGACCTTGGCATCTACACATAGCTACTTCCTTTCTCTGCTGTCTTGGCTTCCCCTGCAGCATGTCATGGGATCAGCTGTAGCAACAACCAGCCAGTCATGTGGAACTGAGGCTAAGACTTGACACTCCCCACCCATCCCAGAAAACTGAGGGCTTCCTTAGGTTTGATGCCTGAGGTCTCCCCTGCTCATTCAACCCAGGGTGTTTCTCTGGCTTCCTCACCTCACATCACCCTCTGTCTGCCTTCCCACCCTTCACCCCCCAACACTCCCTCCCCACGCAATTTCTTCCTCAAGTAACCTCATTACTCCTGAGTAGCACTAACAGTGGCCACAGCTTTTTGAGTGCCATCTTTGGCCGGGCATTGTGCTATGCAGTACACGTAACTATCTCCATGCTTACTAGCCAAAGTGTGATCAGAGGTTAACATGTAGCAAAGAGGTGACAGAGCCAGAACTATCTGGCCTTGTTCGGAGGCCTCCAGATTGGACTGGAATGCCTGTGCTCTGAACACTTTCATTGTGTTCTTCCTGCTTTCTTAGCAGGCCACTTCTTTCTAAGGTACTTCAAAGAACAGCTCCCCATCAGGGACCCTGTGTGTTGTGGCAGTGTGATTTATGTCAAGGACCATTCCAAGGGAAGTGTCCTGAACCGGCAGCTCCTGCCAGCCTGACACCTTTCCAGTGCCTAACCCGAGTCAGGAGATTCCTTCCTTCCTCCTTCCATGGGGATGCCTGACATTGTAGCTACATTGGGTTTTTGTTTGTTTGTTTGGAGAGAGGGTCTTGCTGTGTCACCCAGGCTGGAGTGCAGCGGCACAGTCACAGCTCACTGTAGCCTTGACCTCCTGGGCTCAAGCGATCCTCCCACCTCAGCCTCCCAAGTAGCTGGGACTACAGTTATGTGCCACCACACCAGTCTAATTTTTTTTTAATGTTTTTATTTTTGTAGAGACAGGGTCTCACTATAATACCCAGGCTCCAATCATGCTATGCTTAACTTTTAGGAAGTGTCTGGAGCTCTCTGTTTGGGGACCTCAGACCAATACCTTCCTCTCCCTGCTCACTTGTAGCAGTTCCTTGTATACTGGAGCCCTGTCTAACCTGAGTCTATAAATCACCCTTCCTACTCAGAAACCCCTGAAAATGGGGAACCAAGCAAGCCGCTGGATGTGCTGGAGCCCAGGTCTCCTGGGAAGGTCCACATGGGGGATGGTGTCCCGTAGCAGGCTGTAGGTTTCAGAGCCCAGCGGGTGGTGGGGAGCCCTCAATTTGTAAGGAAAGGCCAGATGACGATTGTCTTTCTTCCTGGTTCCTCACATATCATAAAACCACCTCTTTCTCATCTCCACCACCCCCATCTCCAGGCTTGACTCACTGATTGTTTTCTTTTTTGGACAATGTCAGACCCTGCCCTTTTCCTGGAACTTCTCAGTCCTCCACTGGCCTGCGTCAGCAAATTCCTAAGTAGCAGATGACCTTCAAGATGTGTGATGATTCCACAGAACTTGGAAGGAAGGGACAGGAATGATTGTCAGGATTGTCAGTTCCCCAGGGAACTCTGCATTTCTGACTTAGGGAAGGTAGATGACTCACCCTTCCAAGAACCCATCTGTCTGTCCGGGCCTGTGGGGCTCTGGAGAATAGAATATGGAGTACCCTGGTTTACAGGCACTGCCACCTCCTTATTTCAGGATGGGTTCAGGGATGTAGGGTTGGAGTTGGGAGATTTCTTAGTTCTGCTATGGATGCTTTGTACTTAGGCAAGTTCAAAACCTCCCCAAGCTTTGGCTTCTTTACTGGGTAAAGTAGGGTTGGAGGCATTTCAGGCTTCCCTTCTTCTCACCTGATGCTATCACTACACATCTAGGCATTCACGTAATGGAAACTTACAAAGTTGCTCAATACCTCTCTTCATGTCCCCAAAGAAAGCAAGCAAGTGTCCCCATTATACTTCTTACAGTGAGGAGCCAGAGCTTCCAGGTATGCTAAGCCATTGCTCCCTGTTCCACTGCTGAATGCATGCTGGTGCCTTCCAGAGTCACCTCTTTGTTCTGATTCACTTAGTGCTGTGGCTCCGAGAAGTGGCCCTCTCTTTCAGCCAGCAGCTTGGGGTGGGGCCAGTAGAGTGGGAACCACAGTGGCTGTATGAGTCAATTTGCTCATATTGTCATTTGACTCACTGACCCTGATGGGGAAGATAGTGTTATTCCCACAGTGTGGTAGTACACACTGGGGCTTATAGGGACTGAGCCTACTCAAGGGTATATGGTGCTGTGGGTCAGAGCTGGGGCATGGCCCAGGGATTCAGTGTGCCTTGACTCCCCCTGTAAATGTTCCTCTCAGAAGCCTCCTTGGCCTTCCAGCCCTTGGTTTTTGAGACAACCAGCAGTCATTTGTTGGTTCCTGACATTCCCTCCTGTCCCTTCCTTCCAGGTTATGTGGACAATCACAATGGGAATCCAAGGAGGGTCTGTCCTGTTCGGGCTGCTGCTCGTCCTGGCTGTCTTCTGCCATTCAGGTGAGTGCTTCAGTCTCAGGACATGGATCTAGGCTGCCTTGGCCATGAACTCCCTTCTTAAGCCTCAGTTTCAGCCCCAGCTGCTCCTCCAGGCCTGGCTTTGGTTCTTTTGCCTTCCAGTGTTACAGGTCTGGGGTTGTATGACAGCTCCTTCCTATGTTATGACCTTGTCCTCAGTGGGGCATCTTCCTGAGTTACAGCCCGTCCTGAGTTACAACGTGGCTTTTGGCAGGGGTGGGTCAACACTCGGCGGCTGAAGTTTCACTTCTGTCACCATAAGCCGCTTGGGGACACCAATGGATACCGTTCTTAGAGTGCTGTGCAAGTCCCTTTGGGGTCCACTCTGCTTAGAGCCGTCTGAGCTCAGTCCTTCTGCTCTGAGGCTCCTCCTATGTTTTAATGATGATGATGGTCATAGTGACAGCAGCAGCAGCTAACTAACCCTGAAGCATTTATGTGCCAGTCACTACTCTAAGCATTTTACGTGTATTTGCTTATTTAATCCTCATGCCAACCTGATGGAGTTGGTGGTATTTTTATCCTTGTTTTACAAGCAACAAGATTGAGGCCTCCCCAAAATTAATAACTTGTCAAATAACACACAGAAGTGGTACACGGGAATGTGAACACACAGTCTGGCAACAGAGTCCCTGCTCTTCCCTCCTGCTCCAGGCCATCTGTCACTGGGCCACCCCCTCCCCTCAGCCACCCCTCCCCTGGTTGCCGGAGGAAATTGTGTGCTTCTGAGTCAACTTCTATAACAGTGGAAACACACATGCTTCATTGTAAACATCAAATGTGGTTGTCTGCCTGTGTCATGTGGGTATAATATCTTGGCCACTGCTGGTTTTTTGTTTTTTATAAATATGGTTGGTGGGGGGAGCAGAAAAGAAAGTGGCAATACAATGAGCAATTTAAAAAAAGATTTCCACACCACTGTAGCATGTCTTAGAATATTAACAGCAACCATATATTGACTGTTTATTGTTTACTGGGGACTGTGCCAGAGCCTGTCTCATTTAAATCCGTCCAGCCATCCCGGGAGGTCGGTACTGTTACCTCCCATATTACAGCTGAGGAAATGAAGGCAAAGTAGTAACTTGCCCCAGGACACACTTTAATATGTTCTCCCTTTCTGAGCAGAAAGAGAAGTCATGGCACCCCTTCTTCCCCACCTTCCGTGATTCTAGCCAGGGTGCACTGTAATGTGGTTCACCTGTGTTGCAACACTATATTTTTTCTATAATTATTTTTTATTTATTCATTTTTCTTGGTTCCTTCTTTTTTTCTGTCTCTGCTGCTTAAGTTGGAATATTTTCTAGAATTTTAATAGCCCAGTGACATCCTACTTCCAGCAGTCTGCATTTGTTTATGGAGCAAGCTTGGGACCATCAGCTTCTCTGTGACAAGTCTTGGGGTGCGCTTCAGCCCTTTCTCAGAGAATTGAGATGTGAAGCTCACACGCCCACAGATGAGAGGCCTTCTTTGCTGCTGCCCAAAAGGGTCTCAGGACCCTGCAGGGGAACTTTCCTCTGAGCTCTGCCTCTTATGGCCCAGGGGAAATCTCGTCTACCCTGGCTTAGTGGCTAAAATATCAAACCGTTGTCCACTGACCTATTGCTTGTTTTTTTTGTTTGTTTTTTTCAGGGGGATGGAGTCTCACTCTGTCGCCCAGGCTGGAGCGCAGTGGCACGATCTCAGCTCACTGCAACCTCCGTGTCCCAGGTTCCAGCGATTCTCCTGCCTCAGTCTTCTGAGTAGCTGGGATTACAGGAGCATGCCACTATGCCTGGCTAATTTTTGTATTTTTTTATTTATTTTTTAATTTTTGTATTTTTAGTAGAGGCGGGCTTTCACCATGTTGGCCAGGCTGGTCTGGAATTCCTGACCTCAAATGAGCCACCTACCTCAGCCTGCCAAAGTGTTGGGATTACAGGCGTGAGCCATTGCACCTGGCACTGTTGCTTGTTTTTGACCTCAGTTTCCACCATAATCTGGAGTTTCCTTCTCTTCCCACTCAGGTCAATTAGAAGAACATCATGGTTAACCAAGCTTGGATTTTAGAACTGACAGCCTGAGTTTGAGCTCAGCTCGGTCACTTAGTAGCTGTGTGGCTTTGAACAAGTTAGTTAACATCTTAGTCTTAGTTTTCTCTTGCAAGGTGGGGATGAAGATAATTGAGCCTGCTTCTCTTAACAATCCTATGAAGAGCTTAGCACATCGATGCACATATATTTGAACACTGAATGAACATGTTTGCCATGAATATTTTTGCCCACAGACGTTCCAACCATGGGTTTTAGCCTTTCCTTCTAAAGGTTTCTTAAGAGGCCAAATGAGCCCGGGATCTAGCCAGCACAAAAATCCATGTCTACAGGTAACCTTTTAAAATGGCCCTCAAACATGGCCAGTCTCAAGAACAACACCCTTCATCTTAGACTCTTTTCATTTCATGCGTGTGAATACATGTCTGGCACAAGGAAGGGACCAAAGAAAAATTGCATCTTTGCGCCTTCTCCTTGTGGCTTCCCTCTCACACGGGCATGACAGCCACAGGCTGACAGTGGGGGAGAACAAACAAAGCTTGGTGGATAGGGCCCTGCCCACAGGCCCCAGGGCTGCCGCCAGCTCTGCTGCTTTGTAGCCAGGTGTCCTTGTGTGAGTCACATCACCTCTCCAGACATCTGTCTTGTCATCTGCAAAAAAGTGGGGAAGGAGGAGGTTGGTTTTTATTTTATTTTATTTTATTTATTTTTTAGACATGGCCTCGCTCTGTCTCCCAGGCTGGAGTGCAGTGGTGCAAGCTTGGCTCACTGTACCCTCCACCTCCCAAGCTCAAGTGATTCTCATGCCTTAGCCTCCTGAATAGCTGGGATTACAGGCATGTACCACCATGCCCGGCTAATCTTTGTATATTTTGTAGAGGCGAGGTTTCACCGTGTTGGCCAGGGTGGTCTCAAACTCCTGGCTACAAGTGATCCACCCACCTCGGCCTCCCAAAGTGCTGGGATTATAGGTGTGAGCCACCACACCTGGCCTAGTTTGTTGTTGTTGTTGTTTTTTAAAACTAATATTTCAAGGCATTAAGCTGGAACCTTCACAAGTCAGAGGATCCTCTATTGGGTAGGATTTCACACCTGTGAGGGCAGGCATGGCTATTTCAGATGCTCTAGAGAACTGGGTTCCTGTCTGTGCACAGAAAGTGAGGACCCACCTTCCTTCCACTGGACTTTCCACTGAAAAATCTATTTCCATGGTGATAAACCTAGGCTTCAGCCTTAGAACTAGAAGTCAGCTGTTGGGCTCTAAAACCCACACTTGGTTTAACCATGACATTCTTTTGTGAGATTTTACGTGTTTCATCTTTGAAAATGTCTTTTCATAGAGGTAGGTACTGCCAAATACTGATTACATGGTAGAAGTCATATGGCATGAAGATAGTTTATCTCTGATGATGGAAATGGGGGTATCCATACAAACCAGGAAGATTTCCTTCCAACTCTTGCTTCCTCATTCTCTCCCCATCACACGTGTGGACTGTAACTCATCTTTTTCTTGTCACTGTTGTTACAAAAATGGAGAAGGAAAAATAACCCAGCAAAAACTGACAGCTAGCAAGGATGAGTGCTAAGAATTGACTGGGAGCAATAATTGTTTTTCAAACTAGGGAACTGGAGGCAATTTGCTTCTGATGTAAGATGACCCTCACGTTGTGTCTGCTGGTACCCAGCTGTCCTATGCCCATGGGTTTAAGTGCACAGCTGTTGTCTTGTCTTTGACAGTGTGTACTCCTGGCATTCGGTCAGTCCCTTAGAAGGGGGTAGTTCAGTAATGATACCCTATCCCAGAGGTTATCAGACTTTTTCTGTACAGGACCAGATAGCAATTTTTTTTTTTTTAAAGAGAGTTTCGCTCTGTCACCCAAGCTGGAGTGCAGTGGTGCAATCTTGGCTCACTGCAACCTCTGCCTCCTGGGTTCAAGCGATTCTCCTGCCTCAGCCTCCCAAGTAGCTGGGATTATAGGTGTGCACCACCATGCCTGGCTAATTTTTGTATTTTTAGTAGAGATGGGGTTTCGCTATGTTGGCCAGGCTGGTGTCTAAACTCCTGACCTCAGGTGATCCACCCTCCTCGGCATCCCTAAGTGCTGGGATTACAGGTGTGAGCCACTGCACCTGGCCCAGATAGTAAATATTTTAAGCTTTGCAGGCCAAGAGGCAAAATCAAGGGTATTATGAGACTTACCTCAATAATAAGAGAAGAAACAAAATTTTCACAGATTTTTTAATTGACAAAATTCACAACATAATTATTGTGTCCAGCATAATAATACACATCTACTAATGAGGGGAATAGATTTCTTTTTAGGGGGATAACCATTTGCTTAATTGGGGTTCAAAATTAGTGTTCCCTCGCATCAAATCAATTGCAGATGTTCATCTATTAATACTAATCGGTGATGACATTTTACATATTTCATTTTGAAAATGTATTTTCATGCAGATAGGTATTGCCAGACGCTGATCATCAACCCACGAGGATGTGATTTAATTGGGCATATTCATTGCTTGGAAGACACTTATAGAATTCTGTTTGTTTCTGGGTAATTTCATCTTACCACATCATTACATTGCAGACTAATCTCCTTCCAGTTGCAGGTTAGGAGGAAGCTTCTCAATTGCACAGTTAGATGGATTTTCAAATGTGGATATTTCTTTTGTGCTTGCATCAGGGTCCAAAAAATGTTGCTGGAACTGTAGTTTGAATTTGGAAAGATATAACTGCTATACATTTGTGCGGGAGTGGAAGTATACCACAAGTTGCTGACTTTGGGCCCATATTAATGGAGATGGTGGGCTGCCAGGGGACAAGTCAGTGCTGCTTTAAGAGATCCTGACTTTCTTCCTGATTCTAGGTCATAGCCTGCAGTGCTACAACTGTCCTAACCCAACTGCTGACTGCAAAACAGCCGTCAATTGTTCATCTGATTTTGATGTGTGTCTCATTACCAAAGCTGGTAAGAGCCTCCCCTGTCTGTCTCCTAAATGTAATGGGGTAATAAGTGCCTGGGAAAAAAACTGTGCCACTGTAATCCTCATTAGGCTTGCATCAAGTAATAGCTACCATTTATTAGCATCAGGTGTGTATTGGGCTAAGCACTTTCTTCATACATTTTAAATTTAATGTTTTGCACTTACTTCTAAGGGTGATCTTTTATTTCCATTTGATAAATGTGGAAATGGAGGCTCAGATTAAGCAAGAAATTATGGTTAAGTAACCGACTCAGGAATTGAACATGGAAGTCCATCTGATTCCAAAGCTTGTGCTCTTTTACAGCAGCCCTGTGCTGCCTCCCAGACCTTGGAGAACCTACTGTGTGCCCAGCAGAGGGTTAGGAGCTAGGGATGCAAAGATAAAGAAAGGACACATACAATTAAAATTATGACAAAGGCCTGTTTGGCTGTCCTAAATGTCATTATATATGCCTCTGTCTCATTCCATGGGGTATCTGGTATATTCAGAGTCCTGAGGAGACTCAAGCTGAGCTCAAAGGACAAGTAGGAGGTAAGAGGGCTAAGAAGGGAAGGGTGTGCCTGGGAGGGGCAACAGCAGGTGCCAGGGCTTGGTAGCCTCAGAGCAAGGTGCTCATGAATGTGGGAGTGGGCAATGCTAACATGCACAAGTCCTGTCCAGTCTGCATTTTCCAAATTTGTTAGACTACAGAATATTCACCTCCATCAACCCTGTTAAAATAGAGTTTAGGAAGTGGTAGACAGAGGAAAGAAACCAGCAAAGACATGCCCTCTGTTCTTGCTGGGGTATGGTTCTGGATAGAATCGATGTGTGCAAATGATGCCAGCGAGGAATGGCAGTTTCAGAATGTTCTTAGTGTCCAAGGTAAAACCTCAGGCTTAGATTTCTAAGAGATTAATAATAAAAACACTGCACAAGGTTATTTGTACTCTTAGGCCTTCTACACCAGCTCCCCCCAGTGTCAACATCAAGAAATGGTGAACATGTCAGGTAAACTCAGAAAAGCCTTGGGACACCCACATGTTCAGAAAAACCTGAGATAAAGATAACTTCCCCAGAAAGGAGAAATTCCTCAATAACTAAAGACAAATTATAGTTACCCTGTCTAAAAAAACAGGGGCATCTGATAATTTTGATATATTTAGCTGGATTTGATAAATTTGATATAGTTTAGCTGGATTGCAGCTAAAACTCCAAACCTTCCATTCAGAGCTCTTGATTCTGTAGGGGACTAGTCCCTCTGCCCCCACTGGAAGACCATGTTCATTCACTGTTAATGTAGGAAGCGTAGTAAGGCCCCTAGAGAGAACATGGTCATTATGTACGAGCACAGAAGACTTGGCTCTTTAGCTTGATCAACTGTGTCTCTTGGACTCCTCACTACTAAGTATAATTAAACTAAGTATCGTTTCCAAATGAGACGATAAGGGCAATTACTATGTGTTGAGTGAATATTACAGCAGCAATTAGAGCTCTGACTTCTGTCCTGCCACCAGCTAGCTCTCTGCACCTCTGTTTTTCAGTTATGAAATGTATGTGTTGGACAGCAGAGGTAGGGAGGAGAGGAAAGGAGGTCAAAGCCAAGATCTTTTTCCAGCTCTTAAATCCCAAAATTTCTTATAAGTGGTTAATGTAAACAAAAATGAGACACACCTATTAAAATGGCCAAACTCCAAAACTCTGACAACTCCAGATGCTGGTGAGGATGTGGAACAATGGGAACTTTGTTTTTTTGGGTTTTTTTTTTCGTTTTTGAGACAAGGTCTTGCTCTGTCACCTAGGCTAGAGGGCAGTGGTGCAATCTTGGCTCACTGCAACCTCTGCCTCCAGGGTTCAAGTGATTCTCATGCCTCAGCCTCCTGAGTAATGGGATTACAGGCATAAGCCACCATGCCCAGCTAATTTTTGTATTTTTAGTAGAGACAGGGTTTCACTATTTTGCTCAGGCTCATCTCAAACTCCTGGGCTCAAGTGATCTGCCTGCCTCGGCCTCCCAAAGTGCTGGGATTACAGGCGTGAGCTACCATGCCCAGCGGCAGCGGGAACTTTGATTCATTCCTAGTGGGAATGCAAACCAGTATAGCTACTGTGGATGACAGTTTGGTAGTTTCTTACAAAACTAAAATATAACACAATATATAATACTTGATATTTTGATAATTATGTACAGTATATAATATTTTATAATAAATGTGTTACTGGTTTGTGTATTTACTATATTTTTTATCATGTTAGCATGTACTCCTTCTGCTTACTAAAAAAATTAACTATAAAACAGCCTCTCGGGAGGCTGAGGCAGAAGAATTGCTTGAATCCAGGAGGCGGAGGTTGCAGTGAGCCAAGGTCGTGCCATTGCACTCTAGCCTGGGTGACAGAACAAGACTGTCTCTACAAAAGAAAAAAAAAAAAAAAACAGCCTCAGCAGGCAGGTCCTTCAGAGGGTATTCCAGAAGAAGGCATTGCTCTCCTAGGACAGGACAGCCCCATGAGTATTCTTACCCCTAAGACCTTCCAGTGGGACAAGATGAAGAGGTGGAAAACAGTGATACTGATGATCCAGACCCTATGTAGGAACTAGGCTAATGTGTGTGCTTTTGTCTTCATTTTTAACAAAAACAAGAAAAGCTTTTAAAGTAAAAATTTTTTAAAATAAAAAGGCTTATAAAATAAGAATAGAAAGAAAATATTTTTGTGCCACTATATAACATGTTTGTGTTTTACCCTGTTTTATTACAAAGGTAAAAACATTTACAATTAAAAAATTTCTAAAGTAAAGTGGCAGTAAACTAGGGTTGATTTTTTAAAGTAAGCTTAGTGTGGACTAAATGTACAATATTTAAAACATCTACAGTAGTGTACAGCAATGTCCTAGGCCTTCACATTCGCCCACCACTCATTCACTGACTTCCAGTCTCACAAGCTCCATTCACGGTAAGTGCCCTGTACAGGTGTACCATTTTTAAAATATTTTGTATCATATTTTTACTGTACTTTTTCTATGTTTACATATGGTCAGATACACAAATATTTACCACTGCATTACAGTTGCCTACAGTATTCAGTATAGTAACTTGCTGTACAGGTTTGTAGCCTAAGAGCAATAGGACATACCACATAGCCTGAGTGTGTACTAGGCTATTCCATGTAAGTTTGTGTAACTACACACTATGACGTTTGCACAGCGACAGATACGATGGTGCTATACAAAGTAAGTCTAGAAGAGAGACAGGTTGGCTGCTAATTCAACCAATATTTACTGGCATCCTAGCAGTATAAACCATGGAAGTGTAAGCAAGGTTAAATGTACTTAGTCTTGAAGGAGCCTCTGATGACAGTGTCAAGTGGTCATTGCTGTAATGACGTTCTGAACAAGGGCCACATTTAAGGGTGCCTAGGACAGCTGAAGACTGTTGACTTTAGATAGACTTGAGCCAAAGTCTTCAAAAAGAGTGGGAAGGAGAAAACCTGTAACACTCCAGGGATTCTGATATAATCCACTTTTATGTGGATAATTCCGAGGCTGGCTTTGGTGAGAAGATTACCATTGTTAAGGCTGTTGTTTGAATAATAATTCAAATAAAGCACTTTGGTACGCTGCACGACACATAGTAAATGATTAATTGGTAGCAATTATTCATAAATTACTGTCTGTTCTCCCCAAGCTTCTAGGCTTCCCTAATTAAAATTCTGATAGCTTTAAAGCTTTTCAAGTTCCAATGCCTAATTACTGTTACAAAGCAGTAACTTGTCTGAATCACCAGCAGCCTCTAGTACAATACTAGAAGCTTCCAGTTATTTAGTTAAGACTTCAGCAACTAGAGCCATTTCTGGAATACTCTATCTGGACTCTGCCACTTGACTAAACTTCATTAAATTCCAATCCAGATACCCATCCCCTCAGAGGAGGAGGACAGGACAGTTATGCCTGCAGTTATAAACTGACAAGTGTTGTGTTCCAAGCTCTGCATGGAATTGGGTAAATTAGCTACAAGCCTGAAATAAGGAAGTATGCATCTGCATTTTTTTCTTTCCAGCACAGAAGATAAGAAACCAATTTCAGGGCAAGGACAAATACCTTCTTATACCCCAGTATCTAGCACATAGGCACTCAGTTATTTTTGGAGAAGAAAATCTACCATAATACCACTCTCTCAACTAATACATTTTTCACCTAACATGCTTTTTCTGAATATTAAAAAAACTGTGATAAGATACTTGGAGTATATACTTCTGGCCTTTATTTTCCTGTGTGCCCAAGGCTATTTTTCCAAAAATGGGACCATGATGGCGTGTTTTTTGTAGAAACTTTTCCAGTATTACTGAATAATCTAATGATTTTTAAAATGAAGTTTCAAATATTTTAAAAATAAATCATCCATGTGGCAAATTTAAAAAACTCAATAGAAACATAAACGAAGTGTATTCTTCCATGATGATAACACTATTAAATTACTTGGGAATCCTTCCAGAGAAAAATAAATGCACTTACCTCAATGTATATGTGCTTTATTTCCACAAATGGGTCACATTCTATACACTGTTCTGCATCTAGGGTTTTTATTGAGATATAATTCACAGACCAGAACATTTACATTTTAAAGTGTATGATTCAGTGGCTCTTAGTATATTTACAAGGTTGTATGACTTATCGCAACTGTCTAATTCCAGGATCTTTGTCACCTTGAAAAGAAACCTGTTAGCAGTCAGTCCTCATTCCTCCCTCCCACATGCCCCAGCAGTGACTGATCTACTTTCTGTCTTCATAGATTTGGCTCTCCTGGGCACTTCATATGCAAGGAATCATACAGTATTGTGGCACTTTGCGACTAGCTTTTTTTTCACTAAACATAATGTTTCCAAGGTTCACTCATGCTGTGGCATGTATCAGTACTTCATTCTGTTGTGGCCACATAGTATTCTATTGTGTGGATATACCACATTTTGTTTATCCATTCACCAGTAATGGACATATGGGTTGTTTCCACTTTTTAGCAGTTTTGAATCATGGTGCCATGAACATTCATGTGGAAACTTGTGTGTGAACGTAGTTTTCAATTCAAACTACGATAAGATACTTGGAGTGTATACATCTGGACTTTATTTTCCTGTGTGCCCAAGGCTATTTTTCCAAAAATGAGACCATGATGGCATGTTCTTGTAGAAACTTCCTGTATTACTGAATAATCTAATGATTTTTAAAATGAAGTTTCAAATATTTTAAAAATTATCCATGTGGCAAATTTGAAAAACTCAATAGAAACATAAACGAAGTGTATTCTTCTGTGATGATAACAGTATTAAATTACTTGGGAATCCTTCCAGAGAATGGCAGAAGTATATACACTTGTGAGTGGAATTGCTCAGTCAAATGGATAACTCTATCTTTAACTTTTTGCAGAAATGCCAAATTTGTCCAGAGTATCTATACCATTTTACATTCCCACCAGCAACGTTTGAGGGTTCCAATTTTTTCCACTTCCTTGCAACATTTGCTATTTACCATTTTCTTGATCTTAGCCATCCTAGTGAGTATAAAGTGGTATCTCACTGTGATTTTCATTTGCATGTTCCTAATGACTAATGATATCAAGCATCTTTTCATGTACTTATTGGCCATTTGAGAATCTTCTTTGGAGAAATGTTTATTCAAACCCTTTGCCCATTTTTTTTTAAAGAGGCAGGATCTTGCTTTGTTGCCTAGGCTGGAATGCAGTAGTACAATCATAGCTCACTGCAGCCTTAAAGTCCTGAGTCTGAGTGATCCTCCTGCCTCAGCCTCCCAAGTAGCTAAGACTAAAGGCGCAACACCCTGCCTGGCTAATTTATTTATTTTTTATTTTTGTAGAGTTGGGATACCACTATGTTGCCCAGGCTGGCCTCAGGCAATCCTCTCACTTCAGCCTCCTAAAGTGCTGGGATTACAGGTGTGAGCCATCACACTGGCCTCATTGTCCATATTTTAATTGGGTTAGTCTTTTTATTGTAGAGTTTAAGAATGTTTTCTATATCCTGGATACTATGCTCTTACATATGACTTTAAAAAAGAAATAGAGAGGGGGTCTTGCCATGTTGACCAGGCTGGTCTGAAACTTCTGGCCTCAAACAATTCTCCCATCTCAGCCTCCCAAAGTGTTGGGATTACAGGTGTGAGCCACCGCACCTGGTGGTTTACATGTGATTTGCAAACATTTTCTCCCTTTCTGTGAGTTATCTTTTTATTTTTTGATAATGTCCTTTGAAGTGCAAAAGTTTTAAATTTTGATGGAGTCCAGTTTACCTCTTTTTCTGCCCCCCTCACCTTTTTTTTTTTTTTTTTTTTAAATCAAGCTCCTTCCGTGTTGGCACTTGTAGGCCCATGTCATTTCTTATCTGCATGGAACTTGCATTGTAAGGAATTCTATTGTAATTTCTTTAACACTTTTTAAAAATTAATGGACTGGGTTTTTCAGGTTTTTTTCTGACCATTCTTGAGCATATATCTTATACATAGCTTTGGCTGGGCATGGTGGCTCACCCCTATAATTCTATCACTTTGGGAGGCTGAAGCAGGAGGGCCACTCGAGCCCAGGAGTTCAAGACCAGACGACCAGGCAAGAAAGTGAGACCTTATCTCTCTAAAAAAAAAAAAAAAGAAGAAGAAAGAAAAGGAAAAAATCCCCACGTAACTTCATAGCGTAAATTCTAAAAGTGGAATTGCTGGATCAAAGGGGGCATGTGTTTAAAATCTTGGCAGATATTACCAAATTTCCCTCTTAACAGTATAAATGCCTGTTCCTCCTCCGTCCCACCCCCATAACTATACTGGCTCTGATGAGACCTTGGTTTTCTGTAAAAGCTCTATTTAGAGGTGTATCATTATTTACTTAATTGTTCTCCTTTACAGCCCACCTGGGATGAGCATCTTGCCTAGATGTCTCTACTTGCACAGGATACATACGAAATAGAATTGAGGATTCAAAAGCAGATACAGAACTCTTCCCACTTACTTTCTTACCCTTGTGTGTGTCTCCCCACAGGGTTACAAGTGTATAACAAGTGTTGGAAGTTGGAGCATTGCAATTTCAACGACCTCGCAGCCCACTTGAAGGAAAATGAGCTAACGTACTCCTGCTGCAAGAAGGACCTGTGTAACTTTAACGAACAGCCTAAAAATGGTGGGACATCCTTATCAGAGAAAACAGTTCTTCTGCTGGTGACTCCATTTCTGGCAGCAGCCTGGAGCCTTCATCCCTAAGTCAACACCAGGAGAGCTTCTCCCAAACTCCACGTTCCTGCGTAGTCCGCTTTCTCTTGCTGCCACATTCTAAAGGCTTGATATTTTCCAAATGGATCCTGTTGGGAAAAAATAAAATTAGCTTGAGCAACCTGGCTAAGATAGAGGGGCTCTGGGAGGCTTTGAAGACCAGTCCTGTTTGCAGGGAAGCCCCACTTGAAGGAAGAAGTCTAAGAGTGAAGTAGGTGTGACTTGAACTAGATTGCATGCTTCCTCCTTTGCTCTTGGGAAGACCAGCTTTGCAGTGACAGCTTGAGTGGGTTCTCTGCAGCCCTCAGATTATTTTTCCTCTGGCTCCTTGGATGTAGTCAGTTAGCATCATTAGTACATCTTTGGAGGGTGGGGCAGGAGTATATGAGCATCCTCTCTCACATGGAACGCTTTCATAAACTTCAGGGCTCCCGTGTTGCCATGGAGGCATGCCAAATGTTCCATATGTGGGTGTCAGTCAGGGACAACAAGATCCTTAATGCAGAGCTAGAGGACTTCTGGCAGGGAAGTGCGGAAGTGTTCCAGATAGCAGGGCATGAAAACTTAGAGAGGTACAAGTGGCTGAAAATCGAGTTTTTCCTCTGTCTTTAAATTTTATATGGGCTTTGTTATCTTCCACTGGAAAAGTGTAATAGCATACATTAATGGTGTGTTAAAGCTATTTCCTTGCCTTTTTTTTATTGGAATGGTAGGATTTCTTGGCTTTGCCACACACAGTTACAGAGTGAACACTCTACTACATGTGACTGGCAGTATTAAGTGTGCTTATTTTAAATGTTACTGGTAGGAAGGCAGTTCAGGTATGTGTGTATATAGTATGAATGCAATGGGGACACCCTTTGTGGTTACAGTTTGAGGCTTCCAAAGGTCATCCTTAATAACAACAGATCTGCAGGGGTATGTTTTACCATCTGCATCCAGCCTCCTGCTAACTCCTAGCTGACTCAGCATAGATTGTATAAAATACCTTTGTAATGGCTCTTAGCACAGTCACAGATGTTTGAGGCTTTCAGAAGCTCTTTCTAAAAAATGATACACACCTTTCACAAGGGCAAACTTTTTCCTTTTCCCTGTGTATTCTAGTGAATGAATCTCAAGATTCAGTAGACCTAATGACATTTGTATTTTATGATCTTGGCTGTATTTAATGGCATAGGCTGACTTTTGCAGATGGAGGAATTTCTTGATTAATGTTGAAAAAAAACCCTTGATTATACTCTGTTGGACAAACCGAGTGCAATGAATGATGCCTTTCTGAAAATGAAATATAACAAGTGGGTGAATGTGGTTATGGCCGAAAAGGATAAGAACATATGCAGTATGCTTAATGGTAGCAACTGAAAGAAGACATCCTGAGCAGTGCCAGCTTTCTTCTGTTGATGCCGTTCCCTGAACATAGGAAAATAGAGACTTGCTTATCAAAACTTAGCATTACCTTGGTGCTCTGTGTTCTCTGTTAGCTCGGTGTCTTTCCTTACGTCAATAGGTTTTTTTTTTTTGGCCTGAGGAAGTACTGACCATGCCCACAGCCACTGGCTGAGCAAAGAAGCTCATTTCATGTGAGTTCTAAGGAATGAGAAACAATTTTGATGAATTTAAGCAGAAAATGAATTTCTGGGAACTTTTTTGGGGGCGAGGGGGTGGGGAATTCAGCCACACTCCAGAAAGCCAGGAGTCGACAGGTTTGGAAGCCTCTCTCAGGATTGAGATTCTAGGATGAGATTGGCTTACTGCTATCTTGTGTCATGTACCCACTTTTTGGCCAGACTACACTGGGAAGAAGGTAGTCCTCTAAAGCAGAATCTGAGTGCCACTAAATGGGGAGATGGGGCTGTTAAGCTGTCCAAATCAACAAGGGTCATATAAATGGCCTTAAACTTTGGGGTTGCTTTCTGCAAAAAGTTGCTGTGACTCATGCCATAGACAAGGTTGAGTGCCTGGACCCAAAGGCAATACTGTAATGTAAAGACATTTATAGTACTAGGCAAACAGCACCCCAGGTACTCCAGGCCCTCCTGGCTGGAGAGGGCTGTGGCAATAGAAAATTAGTGCCAACTGCAGTGAGTCAGCCTAGGTTAAATAGAGAGTGTAAGAGTGCTGGACAGGAACCTCCACCCTCGTGTCACATTTCTTCAGTGTGACCCTTCTGGCCCCTCTCCTCCTGACAGTGGAACAATGACTGCCCCAATAGGTGAGGCTGGAGGAAGAATCAGTCCTGTCCTTGGCAAGCTCTTCACTATGACAGTAAAGGCTGTCTGCCTGCTGCCAAGGCCTGTGACTTTCTAACCTGGCCTCACACTGGGTAAGCTTAAGGTAGAGGTGCAGGATTAGCAAGCCCACCTGGCTACCAGGCCGACAGCTACATCCTCCAACTGACCCTGATCAACGAAGAGGGATTCATGTGTCTCTCTCAGTTGGTTCCAAATGAAACCAGGGAGCAGGGGAGTTAGGAATCGAACACCAGTCGTGCCTACTGGCTCTCTGCTCGAGAGCCAATACCCTGTGCCCTCCACTCATCTGGATTTACAGGAACTGTCATAGTGTTCAGTATTGGGTGGTGATAAGCCCATTGGATTGTCCCCTTGGGGGGATGAGCTAGGGGTGCAAGGTACACCTGATGAGTAGATAAGTGGAGCTCATGGTATTTCCTGAAAGATGCTAATCTATTTGCCAAACTTGGTCTTGAATGTACTGGGGGCTTCAAGGTATGGGTATATTTTTCTTGTGTCCTTGCAGTTAGCCCCCATGTCTTATGTGTGTCCTGAAAAAATAAGAGCCTGCCCAAGACTTTGGGCCTCTTGACAGAATTAACCACTTTTATACATCTGAGTTCTCTTGGTAAGTTCTTTAGCAGTGTTCAAAGTCTACTAGCTCGCATTAGTTTCTGTTGCTGCCAACAGATCTGAACTAATGCTAACAGATCCCCCTGAGGGATTCTTGATGGGCTGAGCAGCTGGCTGGAGCTAGTACTGACTGACATTCATTGTGATGAGGGCAGCTTTCTGGTACAGGATTCTAAGCTCTATGTTTTATATACATTTTCATCTGTACTTGCACCTCACTTTACACAAGAGGAAACTATGCAAAGTTAGCTGGATCGCTCAAGGTCACTTAGGTAAGTTGGCAAGTTCATGCTTCCCACTCAGCTCCTCAGGTCAGCAAGTCTACTTCTCTGCCTATTTTGTATACTCTCTTTAATATGTGCCTAGCTTTGGAAAGTCTAGAATGGGTCCCTGGTGCCTTTTTACTTTGAAGAAATCAGTTTCTGCCTCTTTTTGGAAAAGAAAACAAAGTGCAATTGTTTTTTACTGGAAAGTTACCCAATAGCGTGAGGTGAACAGGACGTAGTTAGGCCTTCTTGTAAACAGAAAATCATTTCAAAACACTATCTTCCCGTCTGTTTCTCAATGCCTGCTACTTCTTGTAGATATTTCATTTCAGGAGAGCAGCAGTTAAATCCGTGGATTTTGTAGTGAGGAACCTGGGTTCAAACGCTCTTCCACTAATTGGCTATGTCTCTGGACAAGTTTTTTTTTTTTTTTTTTTTTTAAACCCTTTCTGAACTTTCACTTTCTATGTCTACCTCAAAGAATTGTTGTGAGGCTTGAGATAATGCATTTGTAAAGGGTCTGCCAGATAGGAAGATGCTAGTTATGGATTTACAAGGTTGTTAAGGCTGTAAGAGTCTAAAACCTACAGTGAATCACAATGCATTTACCCCCACTGACTTGGACATAAGTGAAAACTAGCCAGAAGTCTCTTTCAAATTACTTACAGGTTATTCAATATAAAATCTTTGTAATGGATAATCTTATTTATCTAAACTAAAGCTTCCTGTTTATACACACTCCTGTTATTCTGGGATAAGATAAATGACCACAGTACCTTAATTTCTAGGTGGGTGCCTGTGATGGTTCATTGTAGGTAAGGACATTTTCTCTTTTTCAGCAGCTGTGTAGGTCCAGAGCCTCTGGGAGAGGAGGCGGGTAGCATGCACCCAGCAGGGGACTGAACTGGGAAACTCAAGGTTCTTTTTACTGTGGGGTAGTGAGCTGCCTTTCTGTGATCGGTTTCTCTAGGGATGTTGCTGTTCTCCTCCTTGCTATTCGCAGCTACATACAACGTGGCCAACCCCAGTAGGTTGATCCTATATATGATCAATGCTGGTGCTGACTCTCAATAGCCCCACCCAAGCTGGCTATAGGTTTACAGATACATTAATTAGGCAACCTAAAATATTGATGCTGGTGTTGGTGTGACATAATGCTATGGCAAGAACTGAAACTTAGAGTTATAATTCATGTATTAGGGTTCTCCAGAGGGACAGAACTAGTAGGATATATGTATATATGAAAGGGACGTTATTAGGGAGAACTGGCTCCCACAATTAGAAGGCAAAGTCGCACAATAGGCCGTCTGCAAGCTGGGTTAGAGAGAAGCCAGTAATGGCTCAGCCTGAGTTCAAAAACCTCAAAACTGGGGAAGCTGACAGTGCAGCCAGCCTTCAGTCTGTGGCCAAAGGCCCAAGAGCCCCTGGCAACCCACTGGTGCAAGTCCTAGATTCCAAAGGCTGAAGAACCTGGAGTCTGATGTCCAAGAGCAGGAAGAGTGGAAGAAAGCCAGAAGACTCAGCGAACAAGGTAGACAGTGTCTACCACCACAGTGGCCATACCAAAGAGGCCACCGATTCCTTCCTGCTACCTGGATCCCTGAAGTTGCCCTGGTCTCTGCACCTTCTAAACCTAGTTCTTAAGAGCTTTCAATTACATGAGCTGTCTCAAAGCCCTCCAATAAATTCTCAGTGTAAGCTTCTGTTGCTTGTGGACAGAAAATTCTGACAGACCTACCCTATAAGTGTTACTGTCAGGATAACGTGAGAACGCACAACAGTAAGTGGTCACTAAGTGTTAGCTACGGTTATTTTGCCCAAGGTAGCATGGCTAGTTGATGCCGGTTGATGGGGCTTAAACCCAGCTCCCTCATCTTCCAGGCCTCTGTACTCCCTATTTCACTAAACTACCTCTCAGGTTTATTTTTTTTTAATTCTTACTCTGCAAGTACATAGGACCACATTTACCTGGGAAAACAAGAATAAAGGCTGGTCTGCATTTTTTAGAAACTTTCTTGAAAGGGAGATGGGAATGCCTGCACCCCCAAGTCCAGACCAACACAATGGTTAATTGAGATGAATAATAAAGGAAAGACTGTTCTGGGCTTCCCAGAATAGCTTGGTCCTTAAATTGTGGCACAAACAACCTCCTGTCAGAGCCAGCCTCCTGCCAGGAAGAGGGGTAGGAGACTAGAGGCCATGTGTGCAGCCTTGCCCTGAAGGCTAGGGTGACAATTTGGAGGCTGTCCAAACACCCTGGCCTCTAGAGCTGGCCTATTTGAAATGCCGGCTCTGATGCTAATCAGCGACCCTCAGGCAAGTTACTTAACCTTACATGCCTCAGTTTTCTCATCTGGAAAATGAGAACCCTAGGTTTAGGGTTGTTAGAAAAGTTAAATGAGTTAAGTGCCTGGGACACAGTAGCCTCTTGTGTGTGTTTATCATTATGTCCTCAGCAGGCCGAAGAAGCAGCTTCTCAGGTATGAGGCTGGCGCAATTATCTGGAGTGGGTTGGGTTTTCTAGGATGGACCCCCTGCTGCATTTTCCTCATTCATCCACCAGGGCTTAATGGGGAATCAAGGAATCCATGTGTAACTGTATAATAACTGTAGCCACACTTCAATGAGCACCTACTAGTTGTCCCTGGCACTGCTTATACATATGTCCATCAAATCAATCCTATGAAGTAGATATTGTCTTCATTTTATAGATCAGAGACAATTGGGGTTCAGAGAGCTGATGTGATTTTCCCAGGGTCACAGAGAGTCCCAGATTCAGGCACAACTCTTGTATTCCAAGACACAAGCACTACATGTCCAAAGGCTGCCCAGAGCCACCGGGCACGGCAAATTGTGACATATCCCTAAAGAGGCTGAGCACCTGGTCAGGGTCTGATGGCTGACAGTGTGTCCAGATGCAGAGCTGGAGTGGGGGAGGGGAAGGGGGTTTCGTTGGGACAGAGAAGGTTTTCTGTGCTTTCTCTGAAGGGAGCAGTCTGAGGACCAAGGGAACCCGGCAAACAGCACCTCAGGTACTCCAGGCCCTCCTGGCTGGAGAGGGCTGTGGCAATGGAAAATTAGTGCCAACTGCAGTGAGTCAGCCTCGGTTAAATAGAGAGTGAAGAATGCTGGACAGGAACCTCCACCCTCATGTCACATTTCGTCAGTGTGACCCTTCTGGCCCCTCTCCTCCTGACAGCGGAACAATGACTGCCCCGATAGGTGAGGCTGGAGGAAGAATCAGTCCTGTCCTTGGCAAGCTCTTCACTATGACAGTAAAGGCTCTCTCCTTGCTGCCAAGGCCTGTGACTTTCTAACCTGGCCTCACACTGGGTAAGCTTAAGGTAGAGGTGCGGGATTAGCAAGCCCACCTGGCTACCAGGCCGACAGCTACATCCTCCAACTGACCCTGATCAATGAAGAGGGACTTGTGTCTCAGTTGGTTCCAAATGAAACCAGGGAGCAGGGGCGTTAGGAAGCTCCAACAGGATGGTACTTAATGGGGCATTTGAGTGGAGAGGTAGGTGACATAGTGCTTTGGAGCCCAGGGAGGGAAAGGTTCTGCTGAAGTTGAATTCAAGACTGTTCTTTCATCACCAACTTGAGTTTCCTGGACATTTGTTTGCAGAAACAACCGTAGGGTTTTGCCTTAACCTCGTGGGTTTATTATTACCTCATAGGGACTTTGCCTCCTGACAGCAGTTTATCTCAGTGTTCATTGTGGCACTTGAGTTTTCTTGCATACTTGTTAGAGAAACCAAGTTTGTCATCAACTTCTTATTTAACCCTCTGGCTATAGCTTCATGGATTATGTTATAATTAAGCCATCCAGAGTAAAATCTGTTTAGATTATCTTGGAGTAAGGGGGAAAAATCTGTAATTTTTTCTCCTCAACTAGATATATACATAAAAAATGATTTTATTGCTCCATTTAAAAAATATAACGCAAAATCTCTTTTCCTTCTAAGGGCCTTCAATATGTAATAACAAGAGCTAATGTTGAACACAAGCCATTGCCAGGTACTTAAACTGTCTCACTTAGTCTTGCCAACCTAAGCAAGTAGATGCCATTACTATTCCCATTATATTGATGAAAAAATGAGGTTGAGAAAGGTTCAGCCGCACAGCCAAATACATAGTGGATCCAGGGTTTGGTCCCAAGTCTTGAGTCCAAAACCCTGGTTCTTACCATTACTGTGGTTCTGTAGGGGTGAAAAAATTTTTCTTCTAATCTCTTAGGTTCAGAGCCTGGGGCCTGAGAATTAAACTGACAAAGACAGATTAACAGAAGACAAAGTTTATTACGCAGGTACATGGGGTTCTTACAGAAACAAAGTGAAAACCCAAAGAAGTGGCTTGAGAGCTTATATACAATTTTAACAATGGGCGATTGTAGAAAAGTGATAAGACAAAGGAAAAGAGGTTTGAGCTTCTGGGGCAGTAAATTATGGGAAGTTAAATATATGGGGGAAACTAATGGAAGATAAGGGTATTTTTTATTTTATTTTATTTTATTTTGAGATAGGGTCCTGCCTTGTCACCCAGGCTGGAGTGCAGTGCTATGATTGTGGCTCACTGCAGCCTCAACCTCAACCTCCTTGGTTCAAGAAATCCTCCCACTTCAGCTCCTGAGTGGCTCCAGGCAAATGCCACCACACCTGGTTAATTTTTAAAATTATTTTGTAGAGACAGAATCTCACTATGTTGCCCCTGGCTGTTCTCAAACTCTTGGCCTCAAGAGATCCCACCTCAGACTCCCAAAGTGCTGGGATTACAGGCTGGGTGCTGAGCTATCGCACATGGCCTGTATTAGCCATAGACTGAGGGGAAATACATTTTCTTGAGAGCCTCGGCCTAGTGATCACTGGTATGAATAAACAATGATGGGTGGCTGCCAAAGTCAGAGAGCAAATACTGCGTGTGACAACTAAGTGTGGGAAGCTCAGTGTGGGAAGAAAAAGCTTCCCAGTTTCAGACATGCCCCTTAGTAGGGACAGCTGCCTCTTGTGTTTGGACAAAGTGTCCAAGTTCAAGTGTTTCACACACACACTGTTCTGTCTTCTGTTTGATCACAACCCTATGAGGCAGCCTGGTTTTCTTATTTCTATTTTATAGAAAACCTACTTAAAAGTCAAGCAACTTGTCCAAGGCTACCCAGCTTGAATATCTGACTCTCTCCACTTTGCTGCTACACACACACACACACACACACACACACACACTTTGCACTGTGTGTGCAGATACATATGCATATATATATTTAACTTGTGAAGCTGATACTGACTCTTTAACTGGCCTCCACCCGTCACTATTCATACCAGTGATCATTAGGCAGAGGCTCTCAAGAAAATGTATTAGTTATTTCCCCTCAGTCTATGGCTAATACAGGTTACTCACATAAATGAGCTGTCATGTCCTTTGGACAAAATGTCCAAATCGCTCATAAGCAATGGGTGAAGTATTTGAGGTAGGGCGGATAGGATTTCCTTTTGGTGGTTAGCTCGTTGCCTGTTAGCTCCTGGTGATATCTGTGTTTGGAAGAGAACTAAACTGCATTTCACTGAAAACACTCCTTCAGATCTGTTACAAACCAGATGAGGATCCCCTTTTCTAGAATCTTCCTCAACACTGCTAACGTTTGGCAGATACATGGGTTGGCTCTAACGGCCATTCCCAATCAATCCTCTTCTCCTTTGTCTGCCTCCCACAGTAGTGGATGAAAAATCAGACACTGATTTTCTCAGACTTCTTTGCTGTGGGCGCGGCCAGTGAGGCAATGAGGTAAGTCTGCTGGTGCAGGGGCCAGGTTTCTAGGAAATACTTTTCTCCCTCATGGGAGAAAGAGAGGAAGCCTGAAGTAAGCTTTCTTCCGCAGCCCTGGCCCGCTGCCTGTTCTGGATGAGGGTATGCTGGGATATGACAACGGAAGCCAGCGGGGTCGCAGAGCAAGAGCGAGGCGGTGGGCGGAGTCGAGGGACGGGAGGCGAGGCGAGGCGAGCCAGGGGGCGTGGCTTTCTAACTGCGGGGCGCGGCCAGCCGCCGGTGGGCGGGGCCACGTTCCGGGACGTGGTCGTCCGGGCTTTGGAACCCCGCCTGTTAGGGGCGGGGCTGAGGCGAAAGGGTGGGGCCGCGCTCCATCGGGGCGGGGCTTGTGGAACCTCGAAACCCCGGCGACTCGGGGCCTGAGCGCGCGTCTCCCGGCGCGGGGTTCCTCCCACGCAGACCCTCATTCAAACGATGCCAAAGGGGCGGCGCGGCAGCCACAGCCCCACCATGAGCCAGCGGTCGGCTCCGCCCCTCTATTTCCCGTCCCTGTACGACCGCGGCATCTCCTCGTCCCCGCTCAGCGACTTCAACATCTGGAAGAAGCTCTTCGTGCCGCTGAAGGCGGGCGGGGCGCCAGTGGGCGGGGCGGCGGGGGCCCGGTCCCTGTCCCAGGCGCTCCCCACCCCGGCGCCCCCGCCCCCGCCACCACCCGGCATGGGTCCCTCCGGCGAGCGCCCCTGGCCCTCGCCCTGGCCCTCCGGCCTGGCCTCCATCCCCTACGAGCCTCTGCGCTTCTTCTACTCGCCGCCGCCGGGGCCTGAGGTGGCTGCCTCGCCCCTGGTCCCCTGCCCCTCGACCCCCAGGCTCGCCTCTGCCTCCCACCCGGAGGAGCTCTGCGAGCTGGAGATCCGGATTAAGGAGCTGGAGTTGCTCACCATCACTGGGGACGGCTTCGACTCCCAGAGCTGTGCGTGACCTCGCCAGGGCCACCGAGCCCAGCCTTAGCCTGCCCTAGCTCCCTCCTTGGCTCCGTGCCCCGACCCGAAATGTAGCCTGGTTTGACTCCAGCCCCCAGTAGTCCCAGATCCAAAATCTATCCCCTAGCACCCAGACTCCCTTATCCTGGACTTCAACCGACTCCTCCCCCCACCACAGATCTGAACTTCATGAGCCTCTTAGTCCCAAACTCCATCCTCCCTCCATCCTAAACCCTTTGGGTCATCTGGACTCTGAGCCTCCACACCTGGAACTCCATCCGCCACCACCCCGTCCTGAACTTTAATCCTCCTGCACAGTCATCCTCCTACCCTGTACTCTGGAGCTCCACCCACCACAGACAGTCCCTAAGCTTTAATGTTCGGTCTTAAACCGGGGCTCTCCATGGGGGGAAGGTGAGGTAGGTGACTGTCAGTTGTCTGTAGGGGGAGGTGGGAGTTGTGCAAGAACCACAAGGCCCAAGGCCGTTTCCAGGGCAGCTTTAGGACACTCCACTTCTCAATGCTGGGGGGCAGCCCCCCTGGGACTCTGTGGCCTTGGCGCCGGTAGTTCTCTCACCAGGATCCTGGGCTGATATCTGGTCTTAGGTCTGAAGTCTTAGGGCTCTGGACCACGTGTGCTGATGCGGGCAGGATCCCTTAGCCTACGAGCTGAATGACTCCTCCCTGTTGGAGGGTAAAGTTGTTAAATGCATTGTACTCCAAGAAGGACCTATTGCAAAGTAGAACTTTCAGTAGCGGTAGGTTGTCCTGCAGACTTTGTCTTTCCCATCACTTGTTTTGGCTAAGGCTTGTCCTTGACCACTGGAGAAGGGCAGATAGTTCTAAAAAGATCATTCCAACTATTGTATATAACGGCTTAAGTTGGCTTCCCCTGCCACACAGAGAAGGGAAGTATGAAATAACCTAAATGCTTAGGTCCGTGTGGCCATGGAGATGGCCTTCAGTTCATCAGACACACTGTAATGCACCCTTTCTCATAGCCATGGAAGGAAGACAGTCCCTAGAAAAACTGGGCTTTGCTAAGTCCTGGATTTCTTAGCTATGAATACATACATAATACTATGTATTCATAGTTAAGAAATCTTAACCGAATACATAGTTAAGAAATCCAGGGGCCGGGTGTGGTGGCTGGCACCTGTAATCTCAGCACTTTGGGGGGGCCAATGCGGGCGGATCATTTGAGATCAGGAGCCTGACCAACAAGAGGATCATTGAGGACCAGCCTGACCAACATGGTAAAACCCTGTCTCTACTAAAATACAAAAATGAGCCGGGCTTGGTGGCACGCATCTGTAATCTCATCTACTCGGGAGGATGAGGCAGGAGAATCGCTTGAACCCAGGAGGCCGTGGCTGCAGTAAGCCAAGATTGTGCCACTGCACTCCAACCTGGGTGAAAGAGTGAGACTCCCTCTCAAAAAAAAAAAAAAAAAAAATTAGAAGAAGAAGAAATCCAGGACTTAGCAACTCTGACTGTAAAAACACATGTAACTGGATGTGTTGCATGTACAGTCAGAACCAGTTACATGTTTTTACAGTCAGAGTTTTCAATTTTTTGTTTTTTTCTCTCCCATCTTGGATCACAAATGGAGTTTTAGGTTCGAGGAAGCACAGTTGCTTCCCAAGAGTTTGCTTTGGAAGTGTTAGGAAAAGCCCTTATCTCTATTACGGCTAAGTTTGTTTTGCTCTCCCGCAGACACATTCCTGAAGGCGCTAAAAGACGAAAAGTTACAAGGACTGAAGACCAAGCAACCCGGAAAGAAGTCGGCCTCTCTCTCCTGAGGAGCTGCCCACCAGAGCTTGGGCAGCCACCTCCTTAGGTGTTAGTGCTTAGATAATGTGTCCCATTTGTTGTCATTTCAAAGATGGTTATTTTCTGTTCTGTATTTACCGCTGTTCTTGTTGCTACCAGCATGTACTTCACATACAGTGCCCGCTTTGTGTGGTAAATCTCATGGTCTCTCTCCTCTGTATGTGCTGCTGAGGGAGCTCTCTCATGGTCTCTAGAAGCTGCTGTCCAGCCAGCATTCAAGGTCTCCCGAGACCAGGGAGGGAACCCCCAACACTACCACAGTCAAGCAAACCAGAACAACAGATTATCAGGAAGGAATCGGGGGAAACCAAGGGCAATGTATATATTGGTTCTACTGCTGTGTCTCTGCTCAGAAAGGTTCTTTGAGGACTGGAATAGTGGAGGTTTGGTGTGTGGTTTGTTTTTTTTTCCCAAACATATTTACTCCTTGGAAGTGTTTGGTGTTTTCATTTTTTTTTAAATGTTTTTTGGACCACAAACTCTCTGATAATCTTATCAAAGCCCTGGCCCTTCCTAGAAATTCATATATTCAAGAAATATTTATTGAGTGCTTATTTTGTGCCTAGGCACTTGGGATTGGGGATGGGGGAGAGACAGACAATAAATATTATAAATAAGTAAATCATAATATGGTATCATAGAAGATGACATTCTAAGGGGGAAAAAAAGCAGAGTAAGGATTGCCAGGGTGGGTCAGAGGAAGGCAGGGCAGAATTTCACATGGGGTTTCTTGAAGAGGTATTATTTAAACAAGGTCTGAAGGAGGTTGAGGGTCATAGCCACGTGACACCCTAGGGAATGTACCAGGTAGAAGGGCCAGTGCAAAGGCTGCTTCAAAGATGGGAGCATGGCAGCATTTTTGAGAACCAGCAAACAGTCCAGATGGCTGGAGCAGGAGGAGTGAGGGGAGAGTGGTAGGGGTGAATACACAGGGGGCCCATTTGTATAGAGCCTTATAGTCACGGTAAGGACTCTGGGCTTTACTCCAAGTGGGACAGAGTCATTAGACAGCCTTCTGGGGAGTGACAGGATCTGACTTGTGCTGCTGTGATATGAATAGACTACCGGGGTGCAAGCAAGGAGGCAGGGAGAGCAGTCAGGAGGCTGTAGTAATTAATATTCCAGCTAAAAAGACCACGCTGAGCCCGGCGTGGTGGTGCACACCTGTAGTCCCAGCTACTCAGGAGGCTGGGGTGGGAAGGATCGCTTGACCCCAGGTGTTCAAAGTTACAGTGAGCTATGACCATGCCACTGGCATGCCAGCTTGGGCAACAGAGCAAGACCCTGTCTCTAAAAATTAACCAAGTAAAAGATCACGCGGGTAGCAGTGGGTGTGGTGAGAAGTATCAGGCAATTGAAGCACAGAGTGGTAATCTAAGATAGGAGAACACAGGTGGAACAGGTTTTGGTGAGAAGGAGGAGCACAGGTGGAACAGCTTTTGGGGAGACAATCAGCAGTTTTATTTGGGATATGTGAAGTTTTTGGTGTCTGGTAGACCTCCTGGTGGAGAAGCTGTGTAGCAGGGGCCCATATAAGCCTGGAGTTCAGGAGAAAGCCTGGGCTGGAGGCACATGTTGGGGAGTTGCTGACAGGTAGGTTTATTTAAAAAAACGAAGTCAAATGAAATCACTGAGGGAGTGAGGGTAGGGAGAAAGAGAACCAAATATTGAGGGTGGAGGCACTCTCACTTAAGAAGATGGGGAGAACAGGAGGAACCTGCAAAGGAGAATGAAAAGGAGTGGAGTCAGGTGTCTCGGCAGCCAAAGGAGGAAGTGGTCGCCTCTGACAGACAGTGCCGACAGGCCAAGTAAGGTGAGCCTGAGAATTTGCTCTTGGATTTTGCCGCATGTTAGTACTGATCTTGCCAGAGCAGTTTTGGTTGAGTGATAGGGGTAATGCCTGACTGGAGTGGTATTAAAAGTGAATGAAAGGGGATGATTTGGAGACAATGGGTGTAGCTCACTCTTTAGAGGAGTTAAGCTGCAGAAGATCACAGAGAATGAGAGCAGTAGCTGGTAGGGCAAGTGGGGATAAGAGAAGGTTTTTATTAAGATGGGAGAAATAACCATGGCCTGAGAGAAATGACCCAATAGAGAGAGAAAAAGTGATGATGTAGAAGAGATCTGGGAAATTGCTGGAATCGTGTCCTTGAGTGGTCAAGAGAGGTGGTGTCTTAGTCTGTTTTGTGCTGCTATAACTCCACAGACTGGAGTATCTATAAAGAACAGAAATTTATTCTCACAGTTCTGGAGGCAAGTAAGGTGGAGATTAAAGCACCAACAGTTTGGATCGTGATGTCTCTGCTTCCAAGATGACGCCTTGAATGCTATGTCTTCCAGAGGGGAGGAACAGTTAGCTCTGTCTTCTCATGGCAGAAGAGCAGGAGAGAAGAGGGAACCCACTCCAGCAAGCAATTTTTTTTTTTTTTTTTTTTGAGATGGAGTCTCGGTCTGTCGCCCAGGCTGGAGTGCAGTGGCGCAATCTCGGCTCACTGCAAGCTCACGCTTTTAATAGCGACATGAATTTATTCATGAGGGCTCTGCCTAGATTCTAAACACCTCTTCTTAGGTCTCTCCTCCCAGTACTATTACACTGAGGATTAAGTTCCCAACACATGCATTTTGGAGGGGACAAAAACATTCAAACCACAGCAGGGGGGATCTAGTTTACAGTAAAGAGATTGGCTTTTGAGGGGAGCCGAGATGGCTCATTTGTAGTAACAGGAGTTACATCTGTGGCATGGGGGTGCAGATGCCGGTAGATGGGTAAACGGGGAGGTGGGAACCCTAGAAGTTGCATACACATGCACAAAAGTTTGTCCAGCTACCTCTATCTTGAGGACACAGAGGCACATGCCTACAAGGCCAGGCTGGAAACCTGGAACTGCGGCCAGGAAGCCAGGTGGAAACTGGCAAGCCACAGAGCTCGTGCCCCCACTACAGGGGCAGGAGACACCCAGCTCCAGCTTGTTGTTGCCAGGGCAGCAGTGTGAGCACAGGGCCAGGTGAAAGCTGCTGGTTTCTAAATCTTAACAATGAATTCAAATGTTTCCAAAACACTAGGCAGGCCAAGTAAAATAAAGGTGGAAAGTCCCCCAGACATGTTAACCTCTGCTTTACACACAGAAACCCTCCTACTCCAGGCAGAGATTCCAGGCCCTTCTGGAATCCAGATATTGATTCCAGGAATCAATATCTCCCCAGGAAGAAGCCAGATTTGAGCCCTAGGCTGGTTGCTACCAGAGAAGCTCCTTTGTTCTCCCAGAAAACTTCAGGCTGGCCAGGCCAGAGGGCAGTGAAGGGCGCGGGGTGGGGGTGGAGAATCTTAGTAAGAATAAATGGGAACAAACCAGGCATCAGAAAAACCAAGTGCAGAGCTCAGATGGAGACAGAGATGTCTGGCATGGCCTTGTTTCTTTCCCCAGAGTCCCAATAGCCCTCCCCAGGCCATATTCCTTAAAAGTGCCCACCTGCTAAGTGCAAACCATGTGCTGGGCACTAAGGGAGCGGTGGAGTTGAATAATTTAATTCTCACTGCCAGCTGGTGAAACAGATACTGTTTTTGCCATGTTTTACAAATGAGGAAGCAGAGGCTCTGAGAGGGAAAGTGGCTTACCCACAGGCACATGGCTAGGATGTTGCAGGGTTGGGTTTAGAACTCAGGTCTAGCAAGGCTACCCCAACCTCTCCTTCCACAGTGAGGTGCCAATACAGGAGAAGCTTGAGGTGAGCCATAAAAAAGAAGCATCCAGCATTTCTTCCAGGAACTCTTATCCCCTTGCAGCCATCAGGTGTCCTCTTGATGCCCTTAAAATGGTGGGTGGCAGGGCAGACCATTGGGGATGATGATGCAACACTTGCTTGGCCCTGACCCCTCGGTGCTCACATCAGGGATGATGATGCAACACTTGCTTGCCCCTGACCCCTCAGTGCTCACACACACACCTGTGGGTGGAGGGGGCGGGGAACACCTGCAGTAGGTACGGTCTCCTGTCCTGAATCCCCTGTGGCAGCTGAGACCAAGTCTTCTGGAGATGGCTGCACCAGGCTGCCACCACTAGACACTATTCACATCAACCGACAACTTTCTCATTTCCTGCAGACCCAAGCCAGAGAAGATACATAGGTTCATATCTCAAGTACTAACTCCCATCTGCACTTGGGAGCTCTTGTGGAGAACTGGAGACCTTAACTGGGCTCAATGGAAACCAGTACCATCATGGGGGTACGGGGGCCCATGTGCCATTCCTGTGGTACAAGTCCTTTTAATCCAGGTTTAGCTTCTGGGTCTCCAGTTATAGAGAGAAAAATCTGGAAAAGAACAAAGAAGAGTTCACAATACAGTAAGGGAAATATAATCAAAATAGTTTCACTTAGGATGAATAAGTTCTGGAGCTCTACCTGCAGCATGATGAATATAGTTAATAATTGTTGCATACTTTTAAAAAGCAATGTAATAAAAGTCATCAACACTTACTGGCAGTTTGTAGGTATCACACATTATATTAGGTTTTTTACATGGACCGTCTCACTCCATCCTTAATAATGACCTTTCGAGGTGGGGACTGCTGTCCTCATTTTACAGGTGACTAACATGGAGGCACAAAGAGGTAAAGTAATGTGAGTCTGGTATTGCAGCTAGTAAATAGGAGAGGTAGAATTCAAACTCAGGGCTGACTCCAGAGCTTGTGTTCTGGTCCGCTGGGCCCACAAAGCCTCCTGTGAGCATAATGAACAGAGCAGTGTGGGGAGTACAGAGGGAGGTCCACCAGGTTCCTGCAGGAAATGCGTGGAACACCCAAATTGGCTAATTTGAAGAGCGTTTAATAAAGGGATTATGCTATAAACTGAATGTTTGTGTCCTTCCAAAATTCATATGTTGAAACCTAATCCCCTGTGCAATAGTATTAGGAGGTGGGATGTTTGAGAGGTGATTAGGTTATGAGGGTGGAGCGTGGAATGAGATTAGTGCCTTTATAAAAGAGGCCCAGCAAGCTTATTCACCACTCCTACCTTCTATGAACTAGGAAGCTGGCCCTTACCAGCCACCGAATCTGCTGGCATATTGATCTCGGACTTCCCAGCATCCAGAACTATGAGAAATTTCTATTGTTTAGACACCACCCCGTCTATGGTATTTTGTTTTATCAGTCTGAATGGACTAAGACAGAGTGTTTACAAAGGTGCAGGCAGGGAATGCGGATTATCACCCACCGAGCTGTTGCTAACCCTAGGTGGGTAGGTGTGAGAGGAGGGAGTGGTTGCCAGAACCTGAGAACAGACAGGGCTGTGTGGAAAGGGTCCTTCATAAGTATGACCCTTGTCTAGGGCCACAGGTAGCCCACAGTGACCCTGCAGAGGGGGAGCCCCTGCAGGGAGGGAGCCCCTGCAAGAGACAGATGGGGAGGACAGTGAGGTGAGGGTCTTCCAATACATGTAAATACTGGTAGGGGGTGGTTTTGGTGTTGGCTAGGTTGCTTCCCACAACTTGGCAAGAGAGAATGGGGTTGATAGTTTGGTAGTATTACAGCCAAGGTCCCAGAAATGCCCACACTCAGGCCTGCCACCTCCCCACTCACCCCATGGCTTGGCCTAACTTTGGGCACAGGTCCTGTTACCGTCGGTTGGTGGGATGTAATTGTCATGTAATTGACAGCCCCTCAGAACAAAATGAAACAAAAGAGGCTGTTCCTCAAAGAAAAGGGCGCTTGGCAGAGGAAAGCAATAGAGAGCTTGATTGAGAGAACACCACATGCAAGGAATAATAGATAAATGCAGTGGTGTGCCAGAGCCAGTTTCTATGGACTCACGAGAACTAATTGCCAAATTTTCATGAATGTTATGAGCTGGTTATTAAATACAACCATTATTAAAAATTAAACCATATCAACTTTTAATTAAATCATATTTAAGACGAAGGTAACAAATATTCACAATTCATCACTTCCTAATTATTTTGCTACAGTTTTCTATCATCTGTACTCCTGAGCTCATTTATGCCTATTGTGTCTGTGTGGTGGAAATACTACATAATGGTGTGCTAATGTGCATGTCTTCTGAATGATGTCATGTGGGGTTTTTTTAAATTGGCCACGGGGCGTGTATTTACAACAAGGAAATTGGCAAATGTACAAATCAGGGTTGGCTCCCTCGGACCTCCACTGAGAAGAGCTGGTTGAAAAGAGTTTACTAGCACACCATCAGCTACATGAAAAACAAAAGCACCGCTTTATTTGTAGCTGAGCTAGAAGGAAAGCTGTTTTGAAGCATTCAAAGCTGGGATGATGGTATAAATGAAGCTCGCTGCTTCCTCTGGCTTGATTTGCCCACTCAGTGCCAGACAGGAAAGAGACAGACAAGAGCCTGATTCACCCGTCCATGGAGGCAGGCTTGTCCTGGGTCTGACTATTGCACGAACTCAGGGAAGAAGGAAAGCCCAACGTGCTGACTTTATTTATTTTTTCTTTTTAATGCTTTTTAGAGACAGAGTCTTGTTCTGTCGCCCAGGCTGGAGTGCAGTGGTGTGATCTTAGCTCATTGCAGTCTCGAACTCCTGGGCTCAAGTGATCCTCCCACCTCAGCCTCCCAAGTCTTTGGCTAATTTTTAAATTCTTTTGTAGAGGCGGGGGTCTCACTTTGTCTCACCACCAGGCTGGTTTTGTACTTCTGGGCTCAAGCAATCCTCCTGCCTTGACGTCCCAAAGCACTAGGATTACAGGTGTGAGCCACTGCACCTGGCCCCCATGTACTGACCTTTAAGATGTAGTAAACCTATCCACTGGGAAAGTGGGGTCAAAGGAATTGTCCTGGACTCTGGCCAATCAGATCAATTAGCGGTCTTTACTTTCAAGAAACTAGGGTAGAGGGAAAGCTGAGGTAGAGGCCTGTAGATGGAGGCTGAAGGCGTTCTGCAGTGCTGACTGGGCAAGATGAAGCATGAAACCTGATAGAACAGATAACCAGCTCTTTATATCATGATCCTTTCATCATAAGCTTATTACTCCTGAGAGAAATATAGACTTCAAGTGTGATGGGAAGTCCTCCTGCTACCTTATCCAAGTCACCTGTGCCCACCCTCTGTGCCAAAGCGGTCAGGCAGGGTTCAGTGGAAGTCAGCTGGGAACAGAAGGAAGAGACATTTAATTACTGCTTTACGGCTTTTGGTCTCACTGGAGGTAAATACCTTGTTGGTGCCTCAGGGAATATTGGCCTTTTCCTTTGAACTGTGTGCTGATTCTGACATTAACCAGATCTGCGACCTTAGGAAAGTTACCCAGCCTCTCACAGCCTCTTTCCACATCAGGCAAATGGAGACGCTGCTTTCACAGGATGGGGGCTGGGAGTGGGGACAACAGCAAAAAATGACAGAGGTGAAACTGCCCCAAACTGGGAATCATTTTAATATTATTTTCCTGTTTGTGTAGTACACAGCCCTCATTGTTGAGTCACTGGTGCTGGAAGTGGTGGTGGCCACGAGATGTGAGCTGGAGGGAGGCCCAGTCCACAGGGAGGGAGAAGCATTCGATGCGCAGGCCCTGGAGCTCAGCCCCATAAGCAGCGACAAAGGGGGTGAATGTGGTTGGGAAGCAGTTTGGGGAAGAGGGGTTTGTTTTCTAGAGGGAGCCAACCACATTCCTCCCAGGCAGTATCACATGGCCCACACCCAACAGACAAGGCCAAGGGCATGGCCTCTCTGTAGGCAGTCCCCAAAAGGAAGGGTGGATGGTCACCATCCAATCCTGTCATTCTGTCCACACCAGCGCATGAGCATATCCGAGAACATATCTGTGCCGCAGCTGCCATGAAAGTGACTAAATAGTAATAACTTGCATTTGTCAGACTTCCCACCTAGCAGAAGTTTTGTGATTCATGAGGACGTCCTGTTTCTGAGTAAAGAATCTTATCGTGATTTCCTTAAACTGTTGACATAGTGGTTAATGCATGCCTGACATGGAAAAGGATGCTGATTTGCTTCTGAATCATGAAGTTTTGCTGATTTGTTTCTGAATCATGAAACTTTGCTGTCTTGCCCGTAGACATTTTAGCCTGTAGGTTGTCATCTGTAGCCAGTGACTAATCTCTCTATTATACCTTCCAGTAACAAAAAGACAACTCTTTGTATGAAGAGTCCTCCTCCCCTCTTCTAAACCTTCCCATAAAAGCTTTCTAACTTGTAACAGACTCTAGGACACTCCCAGCTTTGTTGGTGTGTCTTCCTGGGTCGATCCTCACATTTGGCTTCCAATAAACATTTATCAAGTTATTTCTGGTGAAACAGCTGTAATTTCAATCGACAATAGGAATCCAGAAAATCTATGATGCAAAGCTGAAGTATCACCTATTCCAGGTGCTCTTTGGTTTTGGGGGGCAACAGGCCACTCAAACTGACTTACTTGAGTAAAGAGAGTGACTGGCAATGGGCTTCTTGGATTACAAGCAATAGAAACTAAACTAAGGGAAATTTAAAAAGGCATCATCTGAACAAGGAAAGCAAAGGAATGAGGTGCTGCCACTGGACAACTCAGCTCCAACTACCAGTTCTTAGAAAATGTGATTGGCCCAGCTCGGGCTACGTTTCCATCTCTGTCCATGTTGCGGAGGAGGTGGCCAGGGTCCTGTGGTTGCAACCCCACCAGAACCACTTGGAACTGTGGAGCAGCTGCTTCCCAAAAGAAGGGCCCTGGCTGCCAAAGATACATGGCTCCCTCATGGGCCTCGCGCAATTGGCACCAGGGCCTGGAAGCCACCAGGAGCCCAGGCAGCTCCCCTCCCATCTCTTTTTCACTGCATCCTCCTGCCTTTTGCAGTCAGCTTCCTTCCAACTTGGCTCCCAGGGAACTCACAAGAGTGGCATCAGGCTCCAAGTACACATGATCGCGAGCAGGCTGCTCTCCATCTCTCATATTTTCTCTCCAAGAAATGGTAGTTGGAGCTGAGTTGTCCAGTGGCAACACCTCATTCCTTTCCTTCTAAATGTTCGGATGACGCCTTTCTTAGTTTCCCTTAGTTTAGTTTCTGTTGCTCATTATCAAAGATGCCCATTGCCAGTCACTCTCTTTACTTAAGCCAGGAGGAATGGCAGGGTGTGGCTAAGTATGCCCAGTTTATTCTTCCCCAAATTATGAATCACAAGTCCCCATCAATCACTGGGCATTGGGCGGGTAAAGAGGCAGGAAGAGGCCAGGACTCCCTTACTGCTCTTGGAAGGAAGCAGAAGGGAAGTGCTGCTCTCCCAACAGCATGGATGTCACTTCCTCCAGGAAGCCTTCCCTGATTCCAATCCCCAGTCTGGGCTATGTGTCCCTTCTCTGAGCTCCCTTTGTACTCTGGGCATCCCCTTTCCTGGAACTTACTACCTGGATTATAATAGCCCATCAGTATGTCTCCCTAGCTCGACTGCGATCTTCTTAAGGGTAGGGCCTGTGTTGTCATCATCGTCATCCTGAGCACACGGTTTTGCACAAAGTGGACACTCCATGTGCTTAAGGAGCACATTGCTGGCTGTGGATAGAGGGGGAAATGCAGTCTCAGCCTTATGGTTTGACTTATAGTGGAAACGTCAATTGCATAAAATGATAAGAAAGGATGATCTAGATGCAATATCCTGGGACTCATCTGGGCCAAGTGCCTTTATGACAGGCTTGGGATGGGTTCAAGATGTACCTTGAGTTATTTACCAAGATTCAGAGACAGGCCTAAGACAGCTCTTTTTATCTGAGAAGTGGTATATAATTGCTGGATCTGGAGTCAGACTGCCTGGGTTGAAATCCCAGCACACACCAGCTGTGTGACTTTGGACAAACTGCTTAACCTTTGTGTCTTTGTTTCCTCATTTATAAAATGAGGAGATTATATAGTACCCCCACTTCATAGGTTGCTATAAGGTTGAAGTAAGCTAATATGTATGAAGTACTCAGAACAATGCATAGTCCAAAGCCAGTACTCAATAGATGTTAATTATTCCATCTACTCATTCACAGAGTCAGCCAGGATTATCACTGTCATTTCAGAGTTTACCTGAATCGAGTACAAACATTCTGTAACTCTGAAAACAATGCATATAAACTAAGCCTGCATTCATTTACTCCTTTGTTTACTCATTTACTCATCCAATTGTTCTTTCAAAAAAAAATAGATTCTTAACTCTCTAGGCCCTTTTTCTCATCTGGAAAAGGCGCACAATAATTCCCCCAGCCTGGGGTTGTTGCCAGTTACCTGGGATATGTATGTAAACTGCTCAGCTCATGATGTGACAAACAGCTAATGCTCACCATCATCTTTGCCTCTTTGGGTTCACTGGGCAATTTGCAACAAGGTTTCTGGTCATTAACACAAAATCCCCACATTTCTCTTATAGTGGGATCCACCAGGTGGCAGCATGGATTTAGACATGGGATGAAACGGTCTCCCCTTTCTAGTCCTCTCACATCCAGGGCTGACATTTATTAGCCTGTTCATTATAACCTAGGGAAAAATCCAATTTAGAAACCTTTTGGGAGGAGGAGACACTGCAGACATTGAAGGCTTTCATTGCAAAAATAAACAGGCGCAGCACCTGGCCTTTCCCAGAGGCCTGCAGGTGGCTGTCTGCTGAGAGCCACATCTTACTCACCCAGGGAAAATCTGCTCTTTGGAGAATTGGTTTCAAGATGAAAAGTTCAGCTCACATGAACAAGAGAAGCTGGGCTGAACTCATTGACTCTTACTATGTGTATTGGTCTGCTCGGGCTGCTATAACAAAATGCCACAGACTGGGTGGCTTAAAAAACAGACATTCATTTCTCACTGTTCTGGAAGCCGGGAAGTCCAAGATTAACCTGCTGGCTGATTTGGTTCCTGTTGAGGACTCTTTCTGGCTTGGAGATGGCTACCTTCTTCATGAGTCCTCATATGGCAAAGAGAGAGCTCTGGTGTCTCTTTCTCTTCTTATAAGGGCACTAATCCCATGATGAAGGCCCCACCCTCATGACCTCATTTAAACATAATTCTCTGTCTAAGGTTTCTGTCTCCAAATCCCATCACTTTGGGGGTTAGGGCTTCAATATATGAATTTAGCGGGGGACACAATTCAGTTCATAGCATTATCTACAATGTATTTCTAGTTTTTGTGTACTCTTCTGTTTGTCTACCTAGTTCCTACTATTCAGACATATATCTATTTATATAGACTATTGTTTATCTTTTTATTGTCTGTCGTTATTACTAGCCATTAATGTTGGGATGATCTTAATCAGCACTGTCCAATAGAACTTTCTGAAATGGCAGAAATGTTCTATATCAGTGCCATTTACTATGGTGACCATCAGACACATGTAGCTATTGAGTTTTAACATGTGGCTAGTGCAACTGGGAAAGTGAATTTTAAACTTTATTTCACTTTAGTTATTTAAATTTAAGTTGAAATAGGCACATGGCTATTAGTAACTACCATAGTGGACAGCTCAGATCTGAATAGAAGAATATATCTGCAGTTTCCCCTCTTAATTGATTAGATTGTGTTGAGTCTGGGAAGAGGGAATATATGGGATTTCATGCAGGCTTGGTTTCCAGAGTTAACTGTTGTGGGGTCAGGCAAAATGGCACATCTTTATAAATGAAGAAATAGGCTCAGGGAAATGAAGTCACTGCTGAAGCTGACACAGTGGGTCAATGGCTGAGCCTATTCCCTCCCTGCAAGGCTCCAGCTGGCAGCTTCTTCTCTGTGCAGTCCTCCAGGAATCCAGGTCCCTTCTTCTCTCTCTTGGAGGTGACTTAGGAAGAGTCACTGGACAATCAGAATAGGCCCACTTGTCCAGTGTGTGGCATGTGAGTATGCGTGTTTGGGTGTATGCATGTGTGTATATGAGCAGGCTCTTGGCAGAGATTGTGTAACCTGCTACACAGAAACAAGGATGATGTGCAAATATGAATTGTCCACTGCGCCCTCCCCCATCCAGTCCATAATAACTGTTTATTTTAGGTGCATTTCAGGGACTAATGTCATTTTATAGTCTGTTTAATGCAACCATTCTAACGGGCCCGTTAGAGCACTGGAAAAGGTGTGGTGGTGTCTGAGCACAGGAGAGTCCAGTCAGGGGGTTAGAGACACCCTTGGAGCTTCTCCCAAGCCCTGCCAGCTAGCAATTGCCAGCTACTGAGGAATCGCCAAGTGCCAGGCCCTGGGCTCAGCACCCTACATACAGCATCTCATCAATATTTACATCCCAACACATGAGGAAAATGGCCCCAGCGCCCATTTTATAGAGGCGTCGAGAGGCATCTAGCTAGGATGTGGCTGAGCCACTCCAAAGCCTGAAGTCTTAAACTCTTGGCTCTTTTCTTCAGTGACTGGCTTCAAACTATTATATTTTCCCTGTTGTCCTTTAGCCCACAGCAGCCAGCTGATATGGAGAATGTTTGTGTGGGCAAACATCTTAATTGCCAAGGGTATGGACTCCAGAGTGGGGACGGGCAAGTTCCCTCCTGATTTCATCACATGCAAATCATGCACATGCATCACTTTAACGACACTGTCCTTGAGCTGGTACAGGAGGAGACTTATGGATTTTCCCCAAACAGAATCTTACTTTCCATGAGCTTACCATATGATTTTAGGAGTGAGTTCCATGTCTTTTTTTTTTTTTTTTTTTTTTTTTTGATAGAGTCTTGCTCCGTGGCCCAGACTACAGTGCAGTGATGCTATCATAGCTCACTGTAGCCTCAGACTCCTGGGCTCAAGTGATCCTCCCTTCTGAATAGCCAGGACTACAGCCACATACCACCATGCCTGGCTGTTTCAATTATTTTTTTTTGTAGAGACAGGATCTCACTATGCTGCCCAGGTTGGTCCTGAACTACTGGCCTCAAGTGATCCTCCTGTCTTGGCCTCCCAAAGTGTTGGGATTACAGGTGTGAGCCACCATGCCCAGCCAGAATTCCATGCCACTCTTACAGAGCTGACCGTTCTTGCTGCCAGATCTTTAACCCACCAAGCCCAGATCTTTTCCAGGGTTGCTGGGACCAGGGTATTATACTCCTGGTGAGCTGGTTACTCAGAATGATTCCCAGGCATGATGAGGCTGTAACCAAAAGAGCATGTGGAATCTGCAGCACAGCTCCAGCTGGTTCCAGCTTGTCTCATCATGGCCAGGTGATGAAGGGCTCTTCCTTTCACAGCACCATTCATCTCTCCCTAGGTGTCCTGAGCCCACTGTGCTGGAGGCTGTTGAAAAGGGAGGTTGTCCATAGCGGATGAGTCGGATGAGGCTGAGTAGAGGAGTCACTCCTTCTGGGTGATCAATGGGTGATGCATTGGCTGTGGTGAAAAAGTGAGTTCTCCTTGCTACTAGTATTCAAACAGAGGCTCCATAAATAACAATAATTCATCACACTTGTTGAGTGCCATGCAGTTGTGAATGGTGCACTCTCTCCTTCCCCTTCTACAGTCACCTCATTGACTGCACATTTCACAGATAAGGCTCAGAGAGGGGACATGAATTGCCCAAAGTAAAGTAACACAGCTAGAATGTAGTAAAGGCAAGGTTCAAACCTAGGTCTGGATGATGTCAAATCCCAAGATTGGGATCCCTTTAAAGTGTAATAACAGTGGTCATGACATAGATTCGGAGCTACAGTAAAACCTTATCAGGCCCCAAACTGAAAAGATTTTAGTGCCCTCTTTTCCTATATGTAATTAAAAATGAAAACAATCCTAAACTATAAAGTATTAAAAAAGCACAATAAACTTGTAACCTCCCAGCCCCCATCCCAGGGTAACTATAGTGCCTTTTTCTTTTTCTCTATTAAATTGCATTCAAAAGCTCTCTATCTTTCCCTGATCTTCTCCTCTCTCTGCTCCACTTCCTCTCATTTTGACTGTCTGCTTTTCCGAAGCTCTAGTCCTGCTTAATCTCTGACGAGGGGAGTAACATTGTGTACAGAGGTCATGAGGTTTATCCTGTGATGATTGGAGTGTGAAGGACAGAATCTTCACTAGATTCCCTTTCAACTCAGAGTCTGGGATTCTATCACTTCAAAAACAGCAAGATATATCACTTCATCATGTGGCAATGTCTAATATTCTAAGAATATTGTAAACACTTGTTAAAATCTCTTCCTTATGAGGAAGGGAGAAAGAAGTATTAAGGGAAAAGACAAACTGTGAACACAAATATCTGCTTACACCTTGGAAGGCGAATTACCAGTGAGACAATGTGCTTTATTTCATATGCAAATATGGCAAGAAAAACCCAACACAATGCCAACTAAGCTACACAGACTAAGGCAGCAAAGAATGGTATCACTGCAAAGCGCTACTTGGTTCGCCTATTTAGATTTGCTCCATAGAGCACTATATTTGAGAGGATGGATAAAAACCAAAACCCATACATTAATAATCTGGTACATTCTGAATGGCATTTTATTGATATGAGCAATTCAAAATGAGAGTGTTCAGTGTACTGTGGCTTCATTCATAAAGTACATGGTTCCTGAATTTTCATTTGGATTGCATGTATAGTTCGCAAATTGGTTATTTCTTCTTTACACTTGGGTTCCTGATTTCATTTGGTGGTGACAGCTCTGAAATTTGGGTTTGTAACGCTTGTTGCTTCTTCGCATTGGCAATTTTCTCTCTTCCCCCTGGGGATACTGTGGACATCTTACTAATTGGTTAAAGATAATTGGGAAGGAAAGCTGTGTCACATAATTGGAAGATGCAACAGTAGAGCCTGTCCTTTTCTAGACTTAAACGCTTCCAAAAAGAAGTGGATGTCAGTTTTCATTTGGCTTTTATGAGGAAGAAATGGCACTGAATGAATGGTGAGCCCTTAACAGGTTGGGCTTTGTGTCTCAAGGATCAATCTTCCTTGACTGTGAGCTTTGTGAGGGGCAGGAGCTGTGTCCCATTCACTGAGTCCCTGTCTCCTGGCACAGTGTCTGAAACACAGCAGGTGCTCAGGAAACATCTCCTCAACCTATGAAGGACTGAAGGGATGGCTATGGGGAAGGTTCTATCAGTGCTTCTAGATAGTTCCAGTTTCCAGTTAAATGAAAGATTAATGATTAACAGGATAAAAACCAGCTTTTTTTTTTTTTTTTTTTTAGAAGGAAGATGGCAGATAGAAGGCAGGACTAACTTGCAGCTCCAGCTTGGACAAATAGAGCAGCATGTGGAGACTCACATCATTAACTTTTGCTCCAGAACTACTGCAGGAATACACCAGGAATGCTGAGCGAATCCATAGACGCTCTGAAGGAAGTGGATTGCTCCTGCAGGACCTGGGAGACAGCCCAAATACTGTGAGTGCCCAAGATGTGACAGTGGGAAAGGGGAATCATCTGCCCCCAAACACACACCCTCACTGGGGAACCTGAAGGTCTAGATCACAGGAGAAGGACTGAACCTTACCTGGAGCTGAGTTAATTGAGAGAGCTGAGTGAAATACAGGGGTAGAGGAAGCAGCAGGAAAAGCCCTGTGGGCTCTCTGGGTCCCTAAGGAAGCCATTTCTGACTTGTCTCACAGGGGTCCTTAGGGAGGGCTGCCAGAGGAACTGGGAAAAGACCACAGAGAGAAGGAAACCTCCAGGTGAACTCTGTAACAATTCCAACCAAACACGAGGTCTCCTGGCCAGAACTCGAAAGAGGGCGTGAATCTGGTGTGTAGACTCCAGAGGTGGGGAGGCATGAAAGCCCTTCTTGTTTTCTCAGCTGGGAGGCTGGTAGCCTGGAGCAAGTTCTCAGCCTTGCTCATCCACTGCCTGGAAACAAGTTCGGTGCTGCTGGGGGAGTGAACAGTGGGAGTGAGACTCGCCTTTTGGGTTGCGTAGGAGCTGGGTGAGGCCTGTAACTGCTGGCTTTCCCCCACTTCCCTGACAACCTGCCTGACACAGCAGAGGGAGCCATAATCCTCCTGGGAGCATAACTCCATTGACATAGGAACCACACCTCCATCCCCCACAGCAGTGGCAGCAAGCCCCACCCAAGGAGAGTCTGAGCTCAGACATGCCTAGCCTTGCCCTTACCTGATGGTCCTTTCCTACCTGCCCTGGTAGCAGAAGAGAAAGGGCATATTCTTTTAGGAGTTCTAGGGCCCTGCCCACTGCTTGATCCTCCCTCTACTACCACAGCTGATGCTGTCTTGAAAATGCCACTTCCTGGGAGGAGGCCAACCAGCACAAAACTAGTGCATTAAACCACCAAAGCTAAGAACCCTCACAGAGTCCATTTCACCCCCTCTGCCACCTCCACTGGAACAGGTGCTGGTATCCACAATGGAGAGACCTGAAGATGGTTCACATCACAGGATTCTGTGCAAACACCCCTCAGTACCAGCCCGGGGCCTGGTAGTCCTGCTGGGTGGTTAGATCCTGAAGGGAAATAATAATCACTACAGTTCAGCTCTCAGGAAGCCACATCTGTAGGAAAAGGGGGAGCATACCACATCAAGGGAACACCCCATGGGACAAAAGAATCTGCATGGCAGCCTTGAGCCCCAGATCTTCCCTCTGACATAGCCTACCCAAATGAGAAGGAACCTGGAAAAAAATACTGGTGACATGACAAAACAAGGTTCTTTAACACCCCCAAAAAGTCACACTGGCTCACCTGCAATGGATCCAAATCAAGAAGAAATCCCTGATTTACCTAAAAAAGAATTTAGAAGGTTGATTATTAAACTAATCAAGGAGGCACCAGAGAAAGGTGACGTCCAATTTAAGGAAATAAAAAAATGATACAAGATATGAGGGAAGAAATCTTCAGTGAAATAGACAGCATAAAAAACAATCACAACTTCAGGAAATAAAGGACACACTTAGAGAAATGCAAAATGTACCGGAAAATCTCAGCAATAGAATCGAACAAGCAGCAGAAGGAACTTCAGACTCAAAGACAAGGTTTTTGATTTAACCCAATCCAACAAAGACAAAAGAATTTTTAAAAAATAAACAAAGCCTCCAAGAAGTTTGGGATTATGTTAAATGACCAAACCTAAGAATAATTGGCATTCCTAAGGAAGAAGAGAAATCTAAAAGTTTGGAAAACATATTTGGGGGAATAATTGAGGAAAACTTCCCCAGCCTTGCTAGAGACCTAGACATCCAAATACAAGAAGCTCAAAGAACACCTGGGAAATTTACTGCAAAAGATCATCACCTAGGCACACTGTCATCAGGTTATCTAAAGTCAAGATGAAGGAAAGAATCTTGAGAGCTGTGAGGCAAAAGCATCAGGTAACCTATAAAGGAAAACCTATCAGATTAACAGCAGATTTGTCAGCAGAAACCCTACAAGCTAGAAGGGATTGAGGCCCTATCTTCAGCCTCCGTAAATAGCCAAGAATTTTGTATCCAGTGAAACTAAGCTTCATAAATGAAGGAAAGATGATAGTCTTTTTCAGACAAACAAATGCTAAGAGAATTTGCCACTACCAAACCACCACTACAAGAACTACTAAAAGGAGCTCTAAATCTTGAAACAAATCCCGGAAACACATCAAAACAGAATCTCTTTAAAGCATAAATCTCACAGGACCTATAAAAAATTTTTTTAAAAATCCAAGGTATACAGCCAACAAATAGCATGATGAATGGAATAGTACCTCACATTTCAATACTAATGTTGAATGCAAATAGCCTAAATGCTCCACTTAGAAGATACAGAATCGCAGAATGGACAAGAATTCGCCAACCAAGTACCTGCTGCCTTCAAGAGACTCACCTGACATATAAAGACTCACATAAACTTAAGGTAGAGGTGGAAAAAGACATTCCACACAAATGGACACCAAAAGCGAGCAGAAGTAGCTATTCTTATATCAGACAGAACAAACTTTAAAGCAACAGCAGTTTAAAAAGACAAAGCAGGATATTATATAATGATAAAAGGCTTTGTCCAACAGGAAAATATCACAATCCTAAATATATACGCACCTAACACCAGAGCTCCCAAATTTATAAAACAATTACTACTGGACCTAAGAAATGAGATAGACAGCAACACAATAATACTGGGGGACTTCAGTACTCCACTGACAGCACTAGACAGGTCTTCAAGACAGAACGTCAACAAAGAAACAATGGATTTAAACTATACCCTGGAACAAATGGACTTGACAAATATTTAAGAACATTCTACCCAACAACTGCAGAATACACATTCTATTCATCAGTGCATGGAATTTTCTCCAAGATAGACCATATGATAGGTCACAAAACAAGTCTCAATAAATTTAAGGAAACTGAAATTATATCAAGTACTGTCTCAGACCACAGTGCAATAAAATTGGAAATCAACTCCAAATGGAATCCTCAAAACCATATATACATGGAAATTAAATAACCTGCTCTTGAATGATCGTTGGGTCAACAATGAAATCAAGATGGAGATTAAAAAGTTCTTTGAACTGAACAATAATAGTGACACAACCTATCAAAACTTTTGAGACACAGCAAAAGTGATGCTAAGAGGAAACTTCATAGCATTAAATGCCTACATCAAAAAGTCTGAAAGAGCACAAATAGACAATCTAAGGTCACACCTCATGGAACTGGAGAAACAAGAACAATCCAAACCCAAACCCAGCAGAGGAAAAGAAATAACAAAGATCAGAGCAGAACTAAATGAAATTGAAACAAGAGAAACAATACAAAAGATAAATGAAACAAAAAGCTGGTTCTTTGAAAAGATAAATAAAACTTATAGACCATTAGCAAGATTAACCAAAAAGAGAGAAGATCCAAATAAGCTCAATTAGAAACAAAATGGGAGATATTACAACCAACACCACAGAAATACAAAAGATCATTCAAGGCTACTATGAACACCTTTATGAACATAAACTATAAAACCTAGAGGAGATGCATAAATTCCTGGAAAGATACAATTCTCTTAGCTTAAATCAGGAAGAATTAGAAACCCTGAAGAGACCCATAACAAACTGTGAAAATGAAATGGTAATTTAAAAAAATACCAACAGAAAAAGTCCAGGACCAGATGGATTCACAGCTGAAACCAGGCATTCAAAGAAGAATTGGTACCAATCCTATTGACACTATTCCATAAGACAGAGAAAGAGGGAATCCTCCCTAAATCATTCTATGAAGCTAGTATCACCCTAACACCAAAACTGGGAAAGGACATAACAAAAAAAGAAAATTACAGACCAATATTCCTGTTGAACATAGATGCAAAAATCCCCACCAAAATACTAGCTAACCAAATTCAACAGCATATCAAAAAGGATAATACACCATTATCAAGTAGGTTTCATACTAGGGATGTAGGGATAGTTTAACATATGCAAGTCAATAAATATGACACACTACTTAAACAGAATTAACAACAAAAATCACATGATCATCTCAATAGACACAGAAAAAGCATTTGACAAAATCCAGCATCACTTTTATGATTACAACTCTCAGCAAAATCGGCATACAAGGGACATACCTCAATGTAATAAAAGCCATCTATCACAAACCCACAGCCAACATAATACTGAACTGGGAAAAGTTGAAAGCATTCCCTCTGAGAACTGGAACAAGACAAGGATGCCCACTCTCACCACTTCTATTCAACGTAGTATTGGAAGTCCTAGCCAGAGCAATCAGGCAAGAGAAAAAAAATAAAGGGCATTCAAATCACTAACGAGGAAGTCAAACTGCTGCTGTTTGCTCATGGTATGACTGTATACCTAGAAAACCCTAAAGACTCCTCCAAAAAGCTCCTAGAACTGATTAATGAATTCAGCAAAGTTTCAGGATACAAAGTTAATGTACACAAGTCAGTAGCTCTGCTATACACCAACAGTGATCAAGCTAAGAATCAAATGAAGAACTCAACCTTTTTTTACAATAAGCTTTTCTTTTTTACAAATAAAATAAAATACTTTTAGGAATATATCTAACCAAGGAGGTGAAAGACCTCTACAAGGACAACTACAAAACACTGCTGAAAAAAATCACAGACACAAACAAATGGAAAACACATGTCATGCTCATGGATGGGTAGAATTAACATTGTGAAAATAATCATATTGCCAAAAGCAATCTATAAATTCAATGCAATTCCCATCAAAATACCACCATCATTTTTCACAGAACTAGAAAAAAACAGTCCTAAAATTCACATGGAACTGAAAAGAGTCTACCTAGCCAAAGCAAGACTAAGCAAAAGGAACAAATCTGGTGGCATCACATTACCTGATTTCAAACTATATTATAAAGCCACAGTCACCAAAACAGCATGGTACTGGTATAAAAATAGGCACATAGACCAGTGGAACAGAACAGAGAACCAAGAAATAAATCGAAATACTTACAGCCAACTGATCTTCAACAAAGCAAACAAAAACATAAAGTGGGGAAAGGACACCCTATTCAACAAATGGTGCTGGGATAATTGGCAAGCCACATGTAGGAGAATGAAACTGGATCCTCATCTCTCACCTTGTACAAAAGTCAACTCCAGATGGATCAAGGACTTAAATCTAAGACCTAAAACTATACAAATTCTAGAAGATAACATTGGAAAAACCCTTCTAGACATTGGCTTAGGCAAAGGTTTCATGACCAAGAACCCAAAAGCAAATGCAACAAAAACAAAGATACATACTTGGGACTTTAAATTAAACTAAAGAGCTTTTGCAGAGCAAAAGGAATAGTCAGCAGAGTAAACAGACAACCCACAGAGTGGGGGAAAATCTTCACAATCTATACACCTGACAAAGGAATAATATCCAGAATCTACAAGGAACTCTAACAAATTAGCAAGAAATAAACAATCCCATCAAAAAGTGGGCTAAGAACATGAATAGACAATGCTCAAAATAAGATATACAAATGGCCATCAAACATATGAAAAAATGCTCAACATAACTAATGATCACAGAAATGCAAATCAAAACCACAATGTGATACCACCTTACTCCCTCAAGAATGACCATTATCAAAAAAAAAAAAAAAAAAAAAAAAAAAAGACGTTGGCATGGATGTGCTGACAAGGGAACACTTCTACACTGCTGGTAGGAATATAAACCAGTACAACCACTATGGAAAACAGTCTGGAGATTCTTTAAAGACCTAAAAGCAGAACTACCATTTGATCCACTAATGGGTATCTACCCAGAGGAAAAGAAGTCATTATACAAAAAAGATACTTGCACACGCATGTTTACAGCAGCACGATTTGTAATTACAAAAATATGGAACTAGCCCAAATGCCCATCAATCAATGAGTGGATAAAGAAATTGTGGTATATATGTATAATGGAATACTACTCAGCCATAAAAAGCAATGAATTAATGGCATTTGCAGCAAACAAGATGGGATTGTAGACTATTATTCTAAGTGAAGTAACTCAGGAACGAAAAACCAAACATTGTATGTTCTCACTCGTAAGTGGGAGCTAAGCTATGAGAATGCAAAGGCATAAGGATGATGCAATAGACTTCAAGGACTCATGAGGAAAGGGTGGGAAGGGGGTGAGGGAAAAAAGGCTACAAATTGGGTTCAGTGTATACCGCTGGGGTGATAGGTGCACCAAAATCTCACAAACCACTAAAGAACTTATGTAACCAAATACCACCTGTTCCCCAAAAACCTATGGAAATAATAAAAAACAGGATAAAACCATACCCAGATATGCATGCCCGCTTCTCCAGGGCTAATGCCTTCTCAGTTGTGGCATCTGGTTTCTGGTCTCAGCCTTTGGTTCTCTTTTACCTGGACCCATTCTAAAAGAGTTGGTCACTGTGGCACACAAAGTGTGTTCAGGACCAACCAGTTTTAGGGATAAAATCTCACAGAGAAGCAAACTTCTAGTTCCCAAAGCCCCTGAACATTAATACATGAAGCAACTTGGGCAATCTGGCCCTTTGTTTTCCTAGTTGTAAGACTGTCCAGAACCTCTCTTGATGCTGCTGAAACTTGACCTAGAAAATGGACATCCCAAGGGGCATGCAATCAGCCCCTGGCTTTGTCTCCCAATCCCAGCAGAGTAGGATAAACCATGAGAAATCCAGTGCAACATCCAGCCTATTGGGAGATCCTGTGCCCCAAATCCAGCTGTTCTCAAAGGTTCCCTAGGCAAGGCATCTGGTGGTTGCCTGATTTTTCATTAGGTTGTGTTGACATCATGGGGATACAGCCTCAAGGGGTGTGGCTTTCACAGGCCCTGTAGGTCTCCCAAAGGCCTCTCCCACCAGGACTGAGGAGCTGAGTGATGAAGTGGGCACCAAAAGAAAAAGCAAGCTCTCATATATGTTGAGTGAAGATTCATCAGAGTCCAGGAGCTTGGGGGACAGACTGGTGGTGAAACTGTTATGCTAATGAGACTATTTCAATTCCAATAAGTCCCATGGCCTCTCCCCAAATGTGAGTTTGTGCATGTGCAAATATTAACACTGAAATGTTAAAAATGAAGTGCCGAACTGTGCAAGCCAGTGTTGATCATAACCATACCTCCAAGTGGTTACAGAGAGACCCAAAGCAATTGTTTCTTACTGTCTTAGTCTGTTCAGGCTGCTATAACAAAATACCATAAACTGGATGGTAACTTATTTCTCACAGTTCTAATCTGGGAAGTCCAAATTCAAGGTACCAGCAGATTTGGTGTCTGTGAGGACCCGCTTCCTGGTTCATAGATGGCAGAAGAGATGAGGGGTCTCTTTGGGGCCTTTATTACATATAACAGCACTAATCTCATTAATGAAGGTTCATGACCTAATCAACTCCCAAAGACCCCACCTCCAGATACCTTCACATTGGGGATTAGGTTTTAAGACATGAACTGGGGAGTGGGGGTGACACAAACATGCAGTCTGTAGCACCTACTACTCATCCGTGTACACTTTACCAGTGGTTGACCCTCAACGATGTTTCCATTACTTGGTTCCACACTCCTTCGTAGGCACATTCTTTCTGGTTTCTAGTGGCCAGCAGAGCTCATGAGTTGGATGCATGACATTTACTTAGAAGTCTACAGAATGTCCTTTGGAAGAAGTATGTTCTCCTATTTATGATGGAGACTTAGCAAGGCGAAGCTGGGTTTGCAATATGCCTTTTCCAGCTTCCTGTGCCTGTGTCTGCCTCCTACTCCTGGTACTGACATAGGCACCACCACTTCCTTTTACTTGATTATTTCATTTGCCTTGAAAGCCAAGAGCAACCAGGGTCCAGGAGGAAGGAAAAAAAATGGAAGAGTAGGGAACCCATCAGTTCTTGGACCTACTTGTACTATTCTCTGCAATGGCCTTCACCCCACGGTGAGCCTCACAAAAAGCATTTCATAGGGGCTCCAAGTTTATTTCTCACTGTAGCAAGATAGTGGCTTTGGAAATGTCTTTTGTGCATATTTGAGTCCTCTTTACAGAGAAGCAGAGAGTGGAGTAAAAAAGTTGTTCCTCCAGTCTCTTAAGTACTTTCTAAGTACATGCAGAGAACTGGAGCAAATTAGGCTTCAGTGAGAAGCAGCACAATGTTGCTGCCCAAGCTCAATGGATCCATAAAAGTCCCAGGGTTGTGACTGACCACCAGGGCACAGGGATGCCTCAGAAATTGGTTGGTTTGTCTGTTTTCATTACAAGAGACAGGCTTTCTTACCTTTGAAATCTCCTTGGCCTCAAGGCCACTTCTTACTCAATATTCTGCCTTCTTAGAACTTTGCTTTGAATATGGTCCATCATGGCCTCTCTGAGTCTTGACCACCCAATTTCAACATCTACTGATAACAGACTCTGTCTCTTGGTATTTCCTAGAGAGAGAATCCAGTTGGCCTAGCCCATGTGTTGAGCCACATTTTTGTGGCTGGTCAGCCTGTGAGCTTGTGACTCCTGGGTCCATATCTCTCCTGTCCAATAGGCGGAAGCCAGAGGGCAGAGCAGGCAGCACCACATATGTTCTCTGGATAGGGCTGAACATAAGGCAGGCATCAGGACTGCTGGGACTCACATAGGGTAGGACAGATGGGTGGTCTGGGGAGCTGGTGTCCCATACCACTGTCATTCTTGGACTCCTTGGGAGCCACTGACCTGGATGAGACTTCTTTATGCTCTGAGAAGGGCACGTAAGTGGACACTGGCTTCTTCTCCCTTGGGTCCCGTTGGCCCCAGGAATACATCTTTCTTTAGCTGCTAAAAGTCATGGGTAGGCTGAAACTGCTTCTCTGAGGCCTGTGGATGGCCAGGGGTGAGCATTTTTTTGGCCCATGAGCTCATCACCCAAGCTGGGATGGCTCCTGAGACCACACTGGAATGTGGTCTCCAGGACTGGAATGGTTCTTTAGCAACCCCCAACAGGCACTGTTTTGTGGCTGGCTTGTGAAAGGGATTCCATCTCACCATCTGGAGGAGGTAGAATGAGAAACAGGCAGGTTTTGGGGTATGAAAGCCTTTGTCATTTTATTTTACAATAAAAAATTCTAACAGCATATGAACACTCTGTTCCCGGCAGAGGCTAAGGACGTACAAAGTTCATTAGAAAGCGAAGCATTAAAATAACAACAGCTACATTCAAAGCTTCTGCTCAGTACTTTGCCCAATGTGTCTAATATGGTTTTAAACACTCACCGGTCGGGGTTTTTCACCCAGAGTTAAAGCACATGTACAAGTACTTACATATCCTCCAAATCATAGACAACAATGACAATAACAGCAACTCCAGATGAGGCTAGATCTTGTGGGCAATTTCAAATTTAGGAATTTATTTTTCCTTGGCAAAACATGGTGTCATGGAACATGTGACTGTATAAATTAATTCAGCAGATAGGAGGAGCAAAAATATTTTCCTGGATAAAACTGAATTACAAAACTAATAATTTAGTAAGAATGGCTTCAAGTGCTTGTCAAACCATTTTCAGATACATTATGCATGTGCTCCTCAAAATCACCATGGGAAGTACAGAGGGTCTTATACTCATTTGACAGATGAGGAATCAGAGACCAGTTTAAAGTGAGTTGATCAAGGTCTAGGATATTTATACCTTTTTCACAATTTCCAGTCCATTCATATGCCTCTGATTCTGTTTGATACAAATCTTTTCTCTACTCAGTTTGTGTGTGAGATGGGGGCGTGTTTAAACATAAGGAAGAAATGAGGAGAAATAAGATGGGGCCACAGTAATTTATGTAAAATATGTTGATGGCCTCTCTCCATAATTTGCAAAAGTCTGACCAAAGTCAGAGAATGAAAACGATCAATTTTTACATTTCATTTATAATGGCTCTCATTGAAGTATGGTTTGACCAATGGAGACAGATTCTGCCATATCACAAACTTCCCATTTTTTTTAAACCTGCAGAATCAGAGCAACTGCATATCTTCTAAAGTAATGTGTTTGTGGCACAATTATATTTCCTAAATATTCCTTCTCAGAAACACCTTACATTTTAGCATTTACCACAGGCTAGGATTCTGTAACAGTTCACCTAAGAAATCAAGAGGCCTTTCAATTCTCAGGACACTAAGTTATTATATTCAGAAGGTCAAAGCCAAAATAATGTAAGTTTCACTTGAAACCAATTTTGTTTCAAAAGACTCTGTTGAGGGGCTCATTGGTTTTCTTATCCATGCAAGTGTGTGGCCATGAGCCACATTAGTAGCACCTGAGCTAAGATCATGCAATTCAATTTACAAGTATTTATTGTCTGCTGAGCAAGACATTGTGCTAACTGGGCCTTGTTCAGAAATCGCTTCCTAGACCCAGCGGCTGTATCAATAACTAACTGGTGGTGGGGTGAGAAGTGGCTGGGGCAGCTCTGGCCAGTCTAGCAGAGTTTCAAGTGTGTGCACCCTCACCTGATATGCAAGTGAAGATGCCCCTTTTCTCTGTGTGGTAGTATCCAGGGGACTGCTCTCCGAGTGCTGGCTGCTGCGTGGCATGACATCCCAGGAGTACTAGTCAGTTCCAGTGTGTAGTAGGTTCTTTTTGAAGGTCTTGCCCACTCATGCTCCTTCTTCTGGGTACCAGCCCCCAATAAAATTCCCTGCTGAAAGGGTCAGTCCATGGGGCCATGCTTAAATGACACGGCCCTGCCTCCTTGGTAACAGGTGATTGGACAGGCACCTGACCCCAGGGTGGCTCACCCATAGGCAGATGAACTAAACCAATCAGATCCTCAAAAATTTGCCTTAGGCGTCACAGAGATGCTAGTCAGAGCGTGGTGGGTACTGAAAAGGAAAGATTGTGTGGAGTGGGTTCTTGAGGGGTGGATTTTTCAGCTACATATGCACTAATGAGAAAGCTGGTTGGCCAGGAGAAGCAAGAGAACCAGGCAGATAGGCAGAGGGAAACAGAGAAGAAAGTCCGTGAGGACAGAGAATGTGAGAGCAAGAGCAAAGGTAGCTGTCTCCATCCCTTTCCTGCAGGGGAGCGGTGTTCTGTGTTTGTGAAATGTCCCTCTATTCTTTCAGCCAACACCTGCACTTCACCAAGTGTGAAAGGGTTTCTAGTCCTTGCAAAGCTCCTTGCCTGGAACATCTTTGAGGTTGGACTGAATGGCAGAATTTAATTTCCAACACTTAGACCCCAGTCAGTCCCTACTCCAAGCTAAATGACACTCTTTCCTTAAGAGGAGTATTTGGATGTAGTTTGTAAATAAAATCCAAATTATTTTCTGGTGTGTGATAAGAGGAATTTAGGATTAAAAGTACAAATCCTGTTTTCAAACTTTTAAGACAGTATCTGTTATATTATTCATTAAATGTTGAGCACCTGTGTGCTACGTAGAACAAAGGAAACTCGTTTATATGTAATCAATGTTTAAATCTTTTGATCCATTTCTCTAATTTCTGCCTGTTAGAAAAAGCATCTCTATTAGTTAAATTCCTCACCTCCTCCATTCTACATTCTCTCTCTGAAGTAGGGTGTGTGTGTGTGTGTGTGTGTGTGTGTGTGTGTGTGTGTGTGTGTGTGTGTGTGTGTGTTTTAATCACAGATCTATTTCCTTTCTTCCATCAAGATTACTCGGACATTACATGTCCTTCTGCTGAGTGAGTTCTTAAATTAACAAACTCACAATAAAACTTCTCCTGGGACCAGGGAATTGATTCTTACATAATCTACCCTGAAAGAGGAAACTCCTTGCTCTGTAGGTAACAGCTGCCATCTTATTATGCACAAGCCTCAGATCATAGGTCTCAAGCCACACAATGGACCTTTACTGCACCTCCCCTGATGCAGAGCATGGACTCTGCTGCCTCACAGTGACACAAAGTCAAGGGCCTCCCTGCCTGCCTGTTGGGATCCTTGGTGCTGAGACAGGAATGCACCCCCACAGTCTACAACAGCAGTTGAGGTCTCCGTTTCCTTGATGGTACTCTTTCTGGAAAAAGCCAAAATGCATTTCTTTTTCATGAATGCAGAAAACTCATATCAAAACCAGCACTGAAAACTATTTATTATGCCACAAATGCATCACCCTCTATACACTGTATCTGAAGTTCGTTATATACTCAATCATCTTTTTTCTTGGCAAGAACATTATGGAGTTCTTCATATGACCCTTATCTTTTTTTTAAACCTCTAGGCACACTTAAAGAAATGTGTTACTGACAAGCCTGCAGGCCACATGGTGAGATGGAAAGCAAGCAGGTTCGTGAACCAGGAGGTTGGGACTGAATCACTGGGCCGGTCACTCCACTTCGTGGTACTTCTGCTTCCTCCTCCAAGGTCAACCAAGGTCCTTCTGTGGCTTCTGTGACTATCTAGAGGGTTCTGATGAACAGGGTGTTTGTTCATTGCTGCCTCCTCGGGGCTCTCTGGGAACCTTATTTCAATTCCTTGAGGCACTTTTGACCATCTCTTAGAGTCAGCTGTCCAGTCATCTGTCACCTCTATGAGGTTAGGAGATTCTTCAGGGAAGGGACCACATCTCACTCACAGAAAATCTGACCAGGGTGGCTCTGTCTCCCCATGAGTGGGATAACATGAACAGACTGATTTCTTTCCAACTTAAGGTTTTCCTCTCATCTATTAATACTATTCTTGAACCCATGGTGTCTAGTTTAAGACAGTATCTGATTTAGCATGCTATCTTTTTAGTCGTCTCAGTTGACTCACTCAGTATTTCCTGGGGCTCTGTAAAGACCACACTGATTTGTGACTCCACCCTCTTAGCACTCTGGAGCCATAGCTCTGCAAACTGTAGACTCAGTCTCTGTAAGTCATTGAAACATCCAAATTTCAGACACTGTCTTCTGAAACATTTACGTATACTTCAATTACAGTAAGATCTTGAAACGTCATTTTCACATACAGTATTTCCAGGCATTTACCAAGTAGACAAAGTACTGGTTGATATCATTGCACTAATGAAATATTATTATTGATAAAGCAGGACAATGTAGCTGATTTTATCAGACTCATACCATTTGCATGAAAAGGCTGAGTTTCTTTGGCTCTTTGTTCATTCAAGTGCATTGAATGCCTATGTGGATAGACGTAGGCATTGTGTTAACCTGTCAATAAAATCTCGCACTGTCCACAGTGTTTTGCAAACTGATTTAGGTTTTGGACTACAACAACTGGCCATTGATAGAAATATACCATATATACACACGGGAATTACAAAAATACATTTTATTTATAGCTGATTTCCTTTTTAAGTAACAAAACACTAACGCTATGAAAGATCAACCAGCATACTAAAAGGACACTACCTATTATCATCTGAACAAGAGACTTGTTTGAAGGTTCCATGACACATCATCTCTGAACATTCCAGAAAGGGCAATTTGCCATTGGAAAATATAAACAACTTCTTTGAAAAGTCTGTGCATTGACAGCTTGAACCTCCCCTTCTAATCAGTTCCATTTCTAGTCTTCTCTCAACTTTTAAATTTCTACTATCTTCTTTCAGTAAAGACCAAAGAAACTCGTTGAGGACAATGGAAGATGGGCTCAGAAGAAAATGGATACAGCTGAAGCTAGATGGGTCATGGGTGAAAGCAGGACAGGACCTCATTCTCCAACAGATACCAAGTAAGCCCCCAACACTGCACAGGCTGTCACACTTGGCGAGGGAACGAGTCCCCAATCTCCCTGCTACACAAAGTCAGTAGCTGTTTTGCTTGCACTGATGGGTAAGCAGCGGCTGGTGCCTCAGTGCTGTGAGGCGATGTCCTCTACCCACAGCTCTGGAAGCCAACTCACCATGCCGGGGGGGCAACTTGCAACATCATGGTCACAAAGTGGCCACCCTACCATTTCAGCAAATGTCTTCCTATGTCCATTAACTAGGGGGAACTGGCTAACTCCACACGCTTTTTAAAAGGTTATTTACATTTAAATGAAATTCAACAGCTTTTCTACATTCAGAAGCTTCTATAAACAGAGGCTGCGGCCTGGGAAGACTGTGGTTCTACCACTCCTGTTTCTAACAGGAATCAAGTACTATTTCCTTTTGTACCACTCAGCAGCACACACTGGACATCACTGTTGAAGAGACAGAGATTTTCTTGCAAAAGTTGATGTATCTATTATCCCAAGAAAAAGAGAAGCTCCATTCTCAGGCCACCTTCAAAACAAGGCAAAGAAAAACCTTCACAAATAACTGTATTTCTTTTGTAGGATCCTAAAAGCTCTTAGCACCGATTCTCTTTCAGTTAGATCCTAACTTGTAGGGGACTTTTATTTCCAAAATGGCAACACCTTTTAAAAAATCTGTCAACGCAAATCCACCATTCCCTCTCATCATCTTCTCTCTTTCTTGGCCTTTGTTTAATTGACGAGGGAAACAAAGAATCAGGTCTATTTATAGGCACAGCCATTGGTACTGACTTTCATCCAGTTCATTTGACTTTGAATATGAACCTAAAAAAAACGGGCTCAGGTTTCTTGGCTGGAGTCAGTGTCTCCCTTACAAACTGATTTTAATGCGCACGGTCATGGTTGAATGACAATACAGTCTGGTGCTTAATCCACACTCCTGCACTGCCTTTAACACAGAAACAGAGTTAACATGCAGAGGTCACCGAAGATAAGAGCTACATTCTCCCGCTTCCGGTGATCCATTAAAATGTGGCATTGGATAGGAATCTGTAGATTAGCTAGTGCCTCTTGTGACTAAGCTTCCATAGGGAATATGCCCACAGTTCAAACATTTGACATGAGAGAGTATCAAACATAAGGCCCCAAGCCAGGGACTTGACCCACAATCAGTTGGATGAGCCAAGAATCTAGTTGTCCAAGAGTTTCCTGTTCCCAGAAGCCCCATAGTTCACCTTTTCAGAAATGGAGGGTGAGAAAGACTCACCCATTGCTATGTCTCAAGTCCTAACACGTAGGCATGGGAAACCCAAAGGCTGTGTCCTCAGAGTTCGGAAGTCCAGAGTCCCACGGGGCTAGGCGTTAGACCTGGAACTCAAACATGTCTGTCTGTTTTTTGGCCAGCTTGGCCACCTCCTCCCGGATGGCCTTCACAAGGGCCGCAGTGGAGATGTTGGTCAGGGGAGCGTCAGATGGGTCGTTTTCTGCCAGGCTCTGCTGCGAGGCCGCTGTGGAGGGCGCCGGGGCCTGCTCCAGGCTGGGGTGCAGGTTGGCTGGCTGGCTGTACTGGCGAGGAAGCCTGGAGGGAGAGCTCTGTGGGTACCGGGATCGGGGGTAGGCCTCAATGTACCCTGGGAGGGGCACCTGCAGAGGGCGTGGGGAGAGAAGGACAGGGCCTGGCATGAGGAAGGAGCTCAAGTCACAGGACACACTTGACACTGGAAGCAGGAGGGGGCTGAGGACATGGAAGAGAACTTAGAAGAAAATGGAAGCCACATACCATTGTATAGATACAAAACTCAGAGTCAGTTTGTTTAGAAAATAGGTAATTTCGGTGGCTCACGCCTGTAATCCCAGCACTTTGGAAGTCCGAGGTGGACGGATCATGAGGTCAGGAGATCAAGACCATCCTGGCTAAAATGGTGAAACCCCTTCTCTACTAAAAATACAAAAAAAGTTAGCCAGGCATGGTGGCATGCGCCTGTAGTCCCAGCTACTTGGGAGGCTGAAGCAGGAGAATCACTTGAACCCGGGAGGCAGAGGCTGCAATGAGCCGAGATGGTACCACTGCACTCCAGCCTGGGCGACCACTGCACTCCAGCCTGGGCGACAGAGTGAGCCTCCGTCTCAAAAAAAAAAAAAAAAAAAGGTAATTTGGACTCACTCACTAGATATACTGTTTGGATGAATTAAATAGGTGTTTTAAACTTTGCTGAAAAACCTTAGGAATATATATTTTGCTGAAAAACCTTAGGAATATATATCTGAGTCTATATTTGAATCTACCTGGCTACCTTATTTTTATTACTATTATTATTTTTAGTGATGATGTCTCACTCTGTCATCCAGGCTGTAGTGCAGTGGTACAATCATAGCTCACTGCAGTCTTGAATTCTGGGGCTCGAGTGATTCTCCTGCCTCAGCCTCCTGAGTAGCTGGGACTACAGGTGGGTACCACCATGCCCAGCACTTAGTTACCTTATTCATATAAGTACAATCCAGCAAACAGAACTGTTTATGTACCCCAGGGGAACCCAGGGGTTGATTAATAACAACATCGACTGAGCCCTTTGCTAAGGGTTTTCCACACATTATCTCATTTAGTTCTCAAAGCAATAAGCTAGGAGGTCGGTATTGTTATCCTTACCTTGCAGATGAGGAAACTGAAGAGTGCCACAGTCTAAGGCGACAAGCTACCAAGACACTCTTTGCAGAGGTCTGTCTGCTTTAAGGGCTGGAATTAATCACTGCATTACAACGTCTTGGATCTGGGATATGATTTTAGTTTCTTGAAACATTTTTCTCTCTTCATCAAAAGTGGAAGACACAGAGTCCTATGCTTAAAATATGTAAACTTCTAGGAATAAGGACAAGTAAGTAATTTTGAATTTAGAGTCGATTCTCCCACAGAAACAGTGGCACATACAGGGATGCTGTTTCAGGATAGTCCACATACCCCATGATGTTAATTGGAACACTATAGAATAAGCACCCACAAACAACAGAGGCACAGGGTGCTATGGCAAATGAAGTATGTGTGGGAGGACTCGGCAGCTTAGATGAGTTTGGAAGTTGAACAGGGTCCCTCCAGGAAGATGCAGTGGGAGGGGGATTCTGGGCAAAGGGAAAATCAAATGTAAATCATCAAATCAAAATGTATGGGAGTACTGATGGCAGAGGCTGCTGCCATCATACCGGCTGCAGCAGGGATTCGTGGCTAGGGCTGCACACTCCATAGAGCCAGTGGGAGCCCTGCCCCTTCTGAGTTGGAGCAGGAGCTCCCCTGGATGCTGCTGCAGCCACCCAAACCATGACTGCAGACCCAGGCCTCCTGCTCTATGGAGCAGGCAGGAGCCCTGCCCTCCTGGGTGGGGCTACAGCCACCCAAATTGTGCTGTGGATTCGAGCCTCCCTGTGGATTTGGAGGGGGCCAGAAGCAGGCAGGATCTGCCCTGCGTACTGCTACAACCACCCCACCCATAGCTGCAGACCTGGCCTTCCCCCTCCACGGAGCAGGCAGGAGCCAGAGACAAGTTGGAACTCCACCCCTTCAGAGTTGGCAGGTCTGGAGCTCCCTGGGTGCAGCTGCAGCCACCCTCCCAGGCACAAGACTGGGCATCAGCCTGCATCCTCAGCATCTTGGGAAGGTGCCCCTCTCCCTGCTGGCTTGGGGGTGTCTGCTTCTGCTGCCTGGCCTCTCTCTTCCCCCTGTAGGGGCTCTGATTTCTGAGTGGGGTTGGGGACAAGCCCCCAGGGCCATGAATGGCAAGGGGTGGGGCGGACAGACAGACTCCTGGGCGGAAGAGGGCGGGTCTCCCACAAGGCCCTACCTTCAGAAGGCCAGGGGGGGCCTGAAGGTTGGGGGCCACCTGCCAGTCCTCAGGCTGGAGTGGGGACTCGTGGTACCGCTTCTGGGCCCACCCATGGACCAATCAGCACACACTTCCTCCCCTCTGAGGTCCATAAAAGCCCTGGGCCTCAGTCAGAGCAGGGCAGAAGAGAGAGAGACTATGGGACAACCAGCAGCAGAGAGGAACTACCCTCCCTGCTGAGAGCTTCAGAGACATGCAGAGATGTCTGAACAAGTTGCTGTGGAGAGGAGCCACCCTCTCCAGGGCCTCCTCTCTGCTGAGAGCAGCAGACGGTGCAATGAGCAGTGGGCAGAGAGGAGCCACCCTCCCCAGGGCCACCTCTTTGCTGAAAGCTGAACACTCCATGGGATGACCTGCCTACAGAGAGAAGCTACCCACTGTGGGTCTCCTCTGAGCTGTTCTAACACTAAATAAACCTCCTTTTCACCTTCTTCACTTTTCACATGTCTGCATACCTCATTCTTCCTGGACCCAGGACAAGAACTCAGGCAAAAGCACCACCGGCCACAGAGGCTTCCAGGAAGAAAATTGATACCCCAAAGATCCCGTAACAGTACAAAAAGAAGAGAGTGTCCCCAGGGAGCATCAGTGACCTCAGGCTGACCAGAGAGGGTGTGTTTAGTGTGGGAGGAGCTCAGGCAAGACAGACAGGGCTGGATTCATAAGCTGCTGAATATCAGGCTACAGAGTCTGCATGTCCCGTTTGATCTACCCGTTTTCAATGTCACACTTCTGAGAAATACAGCCTGTTCCCATGCTTAACAGCAATGCTCAGCTGGCTCCTAAGGGAGGATGGAGCAGGAAGTCCTAGTCTGTTCTGGCTGCTATGCCAAAATACCATAAGCTGGGGAGCTTATAAACAACAGAAATTTCTTTCTCACAGTTCTGGAGGCTGCAAAGTCCGAGATCAAAGTGCCGGCAGATTCTGTATCTGGTGAGGGCCCACTTTCTGGTTCAGAGACAGCTGTCTTTCTTTTCACTATCCTCTCACATGGCAGGAGAGGTCAGGGGTCTCTCTCACGCCTCTTTTCTAAGGGCACTAATCCCATTCATTAGGGGGTTCGCCCTCATGACCTAATCACCTCCCAAAGGTCCCATGTCCTAATACCATCACCTTGGGGGTTAGGATTTGAACATATGAATCGAGCAGGACATCACCAATTGGATGGGATGATGACTCAGAAACTCTAGATGGGGGATGTGTGGTAGGAAAGCAGCCCCCTCTCCTCCCTGCTGGATGTTCCGGTGATCCCTCCTGAGAAGGCAGGTTCCTGAGATGTGCGGCTGACACCTGGGCTGGGAGCCACGGATGGGTGTCAGGCAGAGGGGGAGTCTATATTTGGAAAGGACACCTGGAGGTGGACCCACTGGAGGTAGGGAGCAGACAAGTTCTAAGGCTTTCTCAATGGGTCAGATGAGAACTGATGAGGACCCAAGCCAGGAAAGAAGTAACGGAATAGATGTCCCAAGTTACAAGTTGGGACTTTGATTTCCCCACAAGACCCAGCAAAGACAGACAAAATGGCACTAAGAGTGGGTCTTTATATACAAGGACTGATATGTTTCATTTGTATCTTAGAGGAAAACCAGAGTTGGGCTGTCTGAGTCCTTGGGCCACATGAGCTGGGAAGGTACAGGTTATTGGGCTCACCAAAGAACCAAGACCAGGACATGGGGTACGTATTTTAGATCTCAGCTCAAATTTCCTTTCTTTCAGGAGACCTTTCCCAGCCCAACATTAGCCTAGGGGTCCCTGTTAAATGTTTCCTTGCACTTTCTCCAGTGTAACAGTTATTGCTCCTGATGCCTTTGCCTGTCTCAGGCTGTCAACTCCATGAAGATGGAGAGTGCCTCACTTGCTTATTGCTGTACACCAGTGCTCAGAATTGTGCAGAGCAAGAGCAGGGAGTCTCTCAGAACCTGGGGTTCTGAGGAGCACAGTTTGAAAATCACTGAAGAATGATTGGCTGGGGTCAAATTTTTGAGAAGGAAGCTACCACAGTCCCTTTCCCTGCATTTCAAATTCAGCTAACTGTACTTGCTGTGGCTGAGAGAGCCAATGTCCAACTCCTGAGACCCCTCAGCTCTATGGTATCAAGCTTGTTGGTGCTGGTGGCTGGGACAGGCAAGGGATACCTGATCCCACTGGAGTATCCTCAGGGCAATATTCAGCAGCAGGGCAGAAGCAGGGAAGATGACATGAGAAACTCTTCCTCCCTTATAGTAGATGCAGGCTGGAGCCATCATGCTCTTCCCGCCAAAATTCAGGGCTGGCAAATACTACTACTTCCCTAGCCAGTGCCCATGGCAGACATCACCAACTTTATCACAGCACAGTTTCCTGCTGAGCCTGGAAGCCCCTCCCAATCCTTCTCCATCTGGCACCAAGGATGAAACCTATTTGTTATCCCAGGTCCAGGTGATTTTATCCAAGCTAGCTCCTGGGATCAGGAAGGTCAGACATCCAAATGCTGGTGAGGGACTTTACTTTCTCACATAGATGTGGAAGGTGTGCATTATTCCTGGACCCTTTTCAAGCTGACAACTGGTCTCTCTGAGCTTCCTGCACTTATTTTCATATGCTATAAATCACCCGTTTCACCTTGCTCCTTTCATGGGCACGCCTCCCTGCTTAATTGCAGGTGATAATTGGGCTCCGGGAAAGGCCCAGTTAGGCTGCAGCAATCATCTTCCTCTTAATTAAAAACAACTAATAGGACACTGGTTCTCCTTCACACTGGGAGATGAGCCCAGAAGGGTCCAGTACAGTCATCATGACAGGAAGGTTACGTTTCCATTTGCTTGGTTCCTTTGTCTTCATCTTTAAGGCAATTATGAGCCCAAAGGCATCTAGATGTAGTTATAAGCCTGGCTAAATTATCATTTTAAGTGTCTTGAACACAGGGGTCAAGGTTTTGGAAAATACTTTCACCAATTCCAGTTGGTGCCCAGGGTTACACTCCACACAACAGGTGAAGTGTCAAAGCTGCAGGCGTAAGGGAATTACTGCCTAAGTAGTTCAAGTTAAACATCATCTACTTTCTGAAAAGTCTGCATAACTTTCAGATGAAGTGGAATTACAAAATCAATAACCTCTGAATTGCTCAAATCATATCCAGTGGTATTAGCCATATGGAATAGCAGAGAATGACAAAGGACACAAAAAAGGGCCCCAAACAATACAAACAGATGCCGTAAAGTCCCACATTCAGATTCACAGACTGAACAGCAGAGGATCCCTCTAGTTCCTCTCTTAGAGCTTATTTACTCCAAGTTTACAAACAATTCTAATGAGCACAGATAAGCCTCATTTGCAGATAATGGCACATGATGCAAAGCACACTTAAGGGTGGGCATATTACTAGATGTGGGGACATTAACAGCAATATTGAGTGGCCACTAGAAGCAAAGTCAGAAAAAAAATATATTGAGCCATGATAGTAACTCCAAAAATTATAGCAGTTTGGAGATATTTCACAATATAAGGTCAATAATCCTACGAGCCATGAGAGTTCATCCTACAAATGCCATTTTAGTATAATGAGGCATCATAAGGATACTGAATCATTCATAAAAGGCAAATTACATTGTATACTCTTTTAACGGAAGAGAGGGAAGATAGCATTCATTTCAGAAATATTTTTATGCCAAGCTGCATATATTTTTAAATGTTTTGGAAATTAAAGGGGTAAGACTTGGTCATCTGGAAAATTAATAAATGTAACAATTCAGTCTTGGGTTTCTTTTTTTTTTTTTTTTTTTGAGACAGAGTCTTGCTCTATCGCCCCAGCGGGAGTGGAGTGGCGCGATCTTGGCTCACTGCAACCTCTGCCTCCTGGGTTTAAGTGATTCTCCTGCTTCAGCTTCCCCAGTAGCTAGAATTACAGGCACTCACCATCACACCCAGCTAATTTTTGTGGTTTTAGTAGAGAAGGGGTTTCACCATGTTTGCCAGGCTGGTCTCTCACTCCTGATGTCAGGTGACCTGCCTGCCTCAGCCTCCCAAAGTGGTGGGATTACAGGCATAAGCCACGGCCCCCAGCCCAATCTTGGGTTTCTAATCCTTCATTTTCTGACATTTCTTCTAAAACTTTACAGAATTGTATGCTAAAAGAAACAAATTTAATAAAAGCTTTGGAGCCAGACAGGTGTGGGTTTGAATTCTGTCCTTGGCATTTCCTTCCTAGCTGTGTGGCCTTAGATAAGTGGCATCCCCTGACTCGGCCCTGATTTCCTCATCTGCAAGATGGGAGTAATCATGGGAATAATACCTACCTAAGATTGTAATAAAGATTAAATAATATAAACAAAACATCTGACAAGGTGTCTAGTAGATGGAAAATACTCAACAAATGGTAGTTATTATTATAAAAATGTACTTGATTAAGGTTGTCCTGCTAGGAAGAGGTGGGAGCTGCACTAGAAGGCAGGTCTCAAGGTCCTCTGTCAAGGGGACATCCCCTCTCACCACACCATCTGTCTCCTTTAAAACGGCTGACTTTAGTCATCCGGGTACTGTGAAGAGGCTGAGATAACAAAACCTTCAGTCTCAACCTTTTATCTAATTTACTTTTTGGCATGTGTTAAGCAGGTAAAGTTTTATGAGGTGAAGAGCAAGGGTCTCACCGAATCTGCCCACTGGCTCGGGAGCTCATTCTCTCCTGCATAGGACATCCAGGCCTGGTTCCTATAGGATGAGGGAGGCGTTGGGATGAAGTAGCCGGTGAAGCCAGGTCTGTTGGCAGCTGGGATGGCGAACACTGCTGGCACCGTATTACCTGGCATGGAAGAAATGGAGGAGGGAGGTTAAGAGAGGCTGGTCTGAGGGATCCAGCCACCCAAGAGCCAAATAAAGTCAGTTTCATTGGCTCCCTGGCTGGCTGCTGGATTTGAAGTCTCATTAAATCAGGTCTGAGCTGAGGGGAGCTTGCTCTGGGCTGTAACATTTGCTGGGGAATTTAGTTTCATTTAAGGTGCAGTGGACCTGGCCATGATGGCTAAGATCCCAGGTGATGTAGCAACAGAGGCAGGTGGGATGTGATGGAGGAAACTTGGTCTTCTTTCTTTCTTTTTTTTTTTTTTGAGATGGAGTCTCGCTCTGTCGCCCAGGCTGGAGTGCAGTGTCGCGATCTTGGCTCACTGCAAACTCCTCCTCCTGGGTTCACGCCACTCTCCTGCGTCAGCCTCCTGAGTAGCTGGAACTACAAGCGCCTGCCACCGTGCCCGGCTAATTTTTTGTATTTTTAGTAGAGATGGGGTTTCACCGTGGTCTCGAACTCCTGACCTTGTGATCCGCCTGCCTCGGCCTCCCAAAGTGTTGGGATTACAGACATGAGCCACCGCGCCAGGCCACCTGGTCTTCTTTCTTTGTGGACCTCTTCTAGAGCCACTGTGCACAGCTGGGCAGATGGTGCACTGCTCAAGAGCATCTGGCCTAGAGGCCAAGTGGGCCTAAAGTCCAGACAGTATTCCCTTTGCCAGGGGTGGAGTCTGTACTCACCTGGGGAAGGAAAGTCTTTTTCTAACTTCACCAAATGCAGCATGCACTAGTAGTGCTCTGGAATTTTCCCTTCTTCTCATCCCCTAAAGAGGGAGTTGTGGGCCCAGCCAGCACCCCGCCCACTAGGCCTGCATCTGCCCAGGCCTGGGGAATCTAGGGAAGCAGAGGAGGACTCTGGGATTGGCCGTGGCTAGGGGATGAGAGGACAAAGGTCTCCAGGGGTCGGGGGAGCAGCAGACCTCCACCTGCCATGCAGCCCCACTCACCCTCGCAGTCAGAATGAAAGGGCATCATCTGCTGGGACTCAGACCTGGCTTTCTACAGAAGTGGTGGTCCAACTCCCCCATCCCCATCCCAACACCCCTGACCTGCCAGCAAGAGGAAATAACACCTTGGTGGTCAGGTGTTTTCCTCCCAGGAGAATGTGTATTTTTAAAGAGTCAAGAAAAAGAACCAAAAGAAATGGACTTCACTGGTGGAATTTCTAGACACCATGAATGCTTTACTAAGTGCTGGCAACTGAGTGCTTGCAGTTTTAGCCTAAAAGGTATGGTTTGGATAAACTAAGAAACCAATTACGTCATGTACAAACCTCAATGTTCATTTCAGCATTGTTTGTTATAGCAAAAAACTGGAAACTACCATTATGTCCATCAATAGGAAAAAGTATAAACTGTGGCTTATCATAGAATACCACATGGCAGTTTAAATGAATGAACTAGATCTATATAGTATGCATATAGCAACCTGGAGAAATTTTTTAAAACACTGTTAAATAGAGAAAGTACAAAAGGAAATGTATGCCATGATATCATTTATGTAAATTTCAAATACATTAAACATTAATATAGACTGTTATATAAACATACATATGTGGCAAAGGATTAAAACCTATCACCCGAGGCCCGGGATCACCTTTTGAGAGAAGGGGAATGAAATGGGGGTGGATGGCTGTATCTGGAATGCTTTAAAGACAAAACCAAAAAAATTGAACTGAAGTCTGGCAAAATGTTAACATACATGCTGACTTTAGCATAACTTGGGATTTCACCCAATTTCAGATCTTTAAAAGAAAGAAAACCAGCAGCTCTTTTAATTGGGGCTCCTGAAGTTATGAGGGGATCCAGAAATGCAGTGGCTGTGATTCCTGAGGGTGGTAGGTAGAAAGGAGATTGGAATTGGGGATTTGAGGGAGGACAGGGCACAGCAGCAGTGGTGGGGGGCACACTTGGGCTTTTCTCTTGCCCACCTGAGTAATTTAAAGCCGACTGATCCAACTGCGTCACGGACACGGGGCCTCTGGACATCTGCGTGAAGGAGGCGCTGTCATGCAGCTGGGCCGGCTCGGGCCCTGTAGACTCGGCCATTCTGGTCTTGCTGCCGATGTCTGAGGTGGATCTAGATGGGGCAGAGGGACTGCGTTAGCACTGTCCCAGACCTCAGGCGGCGTCCCGAGCAGGAGGAGTGCGCCCCGTCACCTTTTGGTATGGACAGCTGCCTCCAAGCCTCATAAGGTCCCCAGGACTGGATTTATTCCCAGATAACAAACGGACTTCTAGGAACACCAGCAGGGCAGGAGGCACCCAGACTTGTAGCAGCTGTCATGGTGGCCTCAGCTGAAATCATTTTTAGACGTTCAAGGTCAGTTCTCCCCTAAGGGTGGCTCTCATGTCTCTGGGTGGTAGAACATTTAATTTCCACATAAAATAAGAAAAGCAATTAGCCTTGGGTATTAGCTGGGGATGGTCGACCCAGGGGGTGATGACATCATCAGCAGCCAATGGGAAGGCTCTCTCTCGAGTGCCTGGTTGCTCCCTTCTCACCGACACCAGAAAGGGGACCCGGGACAGCTGGGGAGCCACATTCCCTGTTCCTAATTGGCAGGAAGCACCAAGCCCAAGACTTGGAAGCTCGGGGTGCTCCAGGGAGCAGTGGACATTCTAACAGAACTTTTTTTCATTCCCCGGGCAATCAGAGAATCAAGCCCATTTAACACATCCTATTTCTACTTAGTGCTCAGAAAGCCATGTAAGAAGAGGGCAGCCTGGGCTCTGTAGACGCGGGCATCTCCTGGTTTTCCAAAGGGTCCTTCAGCCACAGACCATTTTCCTTCACAAGCATCAACCCTTGCCTGAGGCAGTTTCACAGAGGGACTTCAGGCTCCCCTAAAATTAGCCCAATGGGAGAGAGGCAAAGACAGCTGCAGCAGGTCTGGCCCCCCACAGGGCCACCCTCTGAGCTGAGCAGTGGCTGTCACAGAGCAAATGACAGCCACGGCAAGGGAGAACATGGGAGGCAGAGGTCTGGGTTCCAGCTACCTTCCCTTTCATTATTTTTATTTTTTTGTTTTGAGACAAGGTCTCACTCTGTCACCCAGGCTGGAGTGCAGTGGCACCACCTCGGCTCACTGCAACCTCTGCCTCCTGGGTTCAAGTGATTCTCCCACCTTAGCCCCCCAAGTAGCCGGGATTATAGGTGCATGCCAGTACGCCCACCTAATTTTTGTATTTTTGGTATAGACGGGGTTTCACCATATTGTCCAGGCTGGTCTCAAACTCCTGGCCTCAAATGATCCACCCGCCTCAGCCTCCCAAAGTGCTGGGATTACAGGCATGAGCCACCATGCCCAGCCTACGTTCCCTTTCCAAGCCTGTTTCCTCATCTATACAATGACAGGGGTAGACAAACTCATCTCAAAGGTTCCTTCCTGGTCTAATCCTGAGTTTATATGAAGGGCAGTGCACCCCCGACCCCCGATATGTGGCAAGATAGCAAATGGCGTGGAGGGGCCTGGGAGGAGACAGATGGTTGAAAGAAGAAATAAGAAATTGATGCTGGCCTTCAGCAAACCTCCCACAAATTGCTGGTATGAGGCCCCTCCAATCCAGGACTCTCAGGAGTAACCAAGAAGCCCGTTGCTACTCTCCTAGGAAGGTCCAATGTGGAGGCTGTATGATGTGACCGTTCATCAGGGTGGGGTCTCCCTCCCTCCCTCTCTGCTTGCTTGTTCCCACAGCCCTGGCTTCCCACACACTGTTCCAGGCATCTGCTACTTGTTCAGAAAACCCTTCCTCGGAAAATTTCTGAGTTATGCTTGATAAGCAATTCTGAGACCCCTTTCTGGGGAATCCTGGAGCTTTTGAGATCATCTAGGCCCCTGTGCTCATGTTACAGATAGAGAAACAGCGGCTGGAGGGGCAAGGCCAACTGCTGGGGCTGCACAGCAGGTCAGGGTCTGCTGCTTTCCACCCAGGCTCGGCTGGTGGCAAGAAGTGACGTCTACGCCCCTCTGCATTCTAAACCACTGGCAATGAGAGCAGGGTCCCTCCTATTCTGAGGGAAACTCCTATTTTTCTTCCCCATTCACAAAGCCCAGACCCATGGTTCACAGATAGGATGTGATTTGTATGTTGGGGGGAAGCTGGAGTAGGAAGGCCAGGGCAGTGGTCCACATGTACCCCAGGGCACAGTTCTAGCCTGTCCCAGTGCTCAGGGCTTTTGTTCTTCTTGTCAATCCTTATTAAAAACATGCACTCGTTAGATTTTCCTAAAGCAAAGAACATGCTTAACATATGTGTTGCAATTGAGATATCTGACTTCATACATTTTCAATCTCTCCCTCTTGGAAGTCAAGAGTTGGGGTGGATGCCCAGACATGCCTGCCCCTCCCTGGCTTCTCAGACACCACCCTTAAATAACCAAGGGACTTTTGGTAGCAGCTGTTGTGGTAGCCTGAGCTGGAGTCATTTTTAGATGTTCAAGGTCACGGTCTGAGGCTTTCCAGGTATGGGGCAGTTGACCTTGGGCTTCTTCAACTGTGGATTCTCAAGAACTTTCTGGTTAAAAAGCACAAAAGCACCGTGATCTGTTCATTCATGGTACTTGGGATGCCACAGGCGCATGGTTGTCTGTACAAGTGACACACCCTGGATGGGGTGGAGCATGAAGGAAATTTGCCGGTGCTGTTGTCAGGTCAGGGTACATAGGACTGACCCTTTTCCAAATATTCCAAACAAAACAAAGAAAGGAAGGTGTTACCGCCTGAGAGAAGCGACAGCCACAGGACCAGTCCGGGGAGGTACGGGTGGAGGCGGTGAGCCCATGACCATCTCAGGAAGCTGGGAAAACCTGTAAGCCTGTGAAAGAGACAAGCAATACAGGGAGAGTTGTTAACACCCAGGGTCGATCAGCACACAGGTTCCTCTTGTTTGAGGAGGAAGCAAACTTCCAAGGGTCAGACTCTGCCTCCTTACTCAGACTTTTTTCTAAGATCTTCCCTCACATGTTTCCAGCCATCTCTTCTACTGCACCTCCCACCACTCTTGTTGGGGCCACTGTACTTACAGGGCCCTCCAACCATTCTCGGAACACGCCAAATTCTGTCTCACCTTGGGCTTTTCTTCCACCTGGGTGCCTTCCTCACCATTCTTCCCAGGGCTTCACGCTTCATTTCATTCATCCAGCCCCAGACTCCCCTAGAGCCCCATTTATCTATTTTTCATCATGGCAACGATCACTCTCTGACTTTATATGGTTGCTTGTTTATTTATGATCTGCCACCAACTAGAGTGTAATAAGGGCAAGGGCTTTGTTGTCAGAGATATCCTTATACCTGGAACAGTGCCTGATATATAACAGGTGATCAATAAATATTAGATGATTAAATGGATGAATCGTTGATTGTGTTTTACTTTCTCTCAAGGGAGAGCAGGTTTAGTGGAGAAAAGCAATGGATTTGGAGTGAGGAGGTATGTGTGAAGGTCCTGATGAACAGACTTTAGGTCCTTCAGCAACTCAGGTGACCTTTCTGGACCTCTTCTGAAATGGGGACAACAATGCTTGCTCAGAGGGCTGCTGAGAAGATCAGGTAAGTCTGTGTGTGTGTGTATGTCTTTTGCAATCTATAAAGCACTATTCAAAGATAAAAGACTAGAACTGTCACCAAAAAAGTGAAGACTTTTATCAACATGTGAGGGGATAAAAGCAAAACAGACAGAGACAGACAGGATTAGAAAGAGCCAGGCCACAACCTCCTTTAGCAAGAGAAAATCTAGAAATGCTCTCTGTGAAGACAAAGCTTTACTTGCGGTTCTCATCCGTTTCTTTCTTCAGGTATTCTGCCCATCAGATCTCTCAAGGAGGAGGATGACAGGATTTTAAACCTGAAGGCATCAGAACAAAAAACAGCAGCACAGGGGATCCACAAACAGGATTCTTTCAACTGAATGAAGTCTTCTCCCTCCAGCATGATGGCAGACTACATCTTCATAAGGGCCAACCCACTCAGTAACGACGAGGTCCAGGATTAAACCTACTTTTTAATGCAGTGTGAAACTGCAAGATGTCAGGGAAATCCCAAGGGACTATTCCCCTACCCCACACCTCAGCAAACTAAAACAAAACCATGAGCTGAAACCAGAGGTGAAAATACTGAAGGTAAGCAAATATGAAAGGTGTAGTGGCCTGGAAAACAAACGCCATACTGACAGTTGATGAAGAGATCAAGCCTTGGAACAGAACGAGGTGAGGTGGCTGAACCTGAGGCACTCACCTCCAACACAAAAGGAGGCTAGCATTGGTCCCTTCTAGGGAGGCAGGATGGATGGCAATGCTCCCAGCTCAGGCAGAAGCAATTGTAAATCCTCTTTGGAGAAAAGTATCCCTAAAGTAGTCTCTCTGGATTAGCACCGATGAAGATGAAGCAAGTGGAGCTCATGATCTAAGACCACGAACACATCAGAAAAGTGAAGTTAAACAGAGTAGAAAAAACAAACAAGATTCAGACCTTTAAGGGCTTTAGAGTTTGGAATTTCCGGACACAAGACAAAAAATAACAATGTAAGAAATGTTTTTAAGAAATAATTGACCAGGCTGGGTGTGGTGGCTCACGCCTGTAATCCCAGCACTTTGGGAGGGTGAGGCGGGCAGATCACGATGTCAGAAGATCGAAACAATCCTGGCTAACATGGTGAAACCCCGTCTCTACTAAAAATACAAAAAATTAGCTGGGCGTGGTGGCACGCACCTGTAATCCCAGCTACTTGGGAGGCTGAGGCAGAAGAATTGCTTGAATCCAGGAGGTGGGGGTTGCAGTGGGCCGAGATCACGCCACTGCACTACAGCCTGGGTGACAGAGCAAGACTCCGTCTAATAATAATAATAATAATAATAATAATAATAATAATAATAATAACAACAGACCACACAGATACTATTAGAAATGATCCAGCAGATTTGAAAAAGAATAGAACTTTCAGAAGTGAAACATGATTATTAAAATAAAAACATTCAGTGTAGAGGAAGTAAATAATAGATTAATCACAAATAGAGAATTAATAAACTAGAAAATGGAATTGGGGAAATTACTAAGAATGATGCACAATGGGCTGAGAAGATAGAAAATATAAAAGAGAAATACAAGACACAGAGGATGGAATGAGCAGGTCTAACATGCAGCTAACCAAAGTCCCAAAGGAGAGAAGAAGGAAAACAAAGACAAGGCAGTATTTGAAGAAGCAATGGCTAAGAATTTTCCAGAATTGATAAAATAAGTAAATTAATAATCCCAAGTAGGATCAATAAAGTAAAACACACATCTAGATACACTGTAGTGAAACGATACCAAAGGCAAAGAGATCTTAAAAGCAGCCCAAAAGGCATATCACCTACAAAGGGATGGCAATGACACTAACAAATGGCTTCTCGTTAGCAACCAGAAGACATGGAATGCAAAGTGCTCAGAGAGGAGTCAACCTAGAAGTATGTCAGCAATACTATCTTTCTAGAACAAGAATGAAAGAAAACATCTGCCCAGATCCAGAAGTACTGACTGAATCAATATGGAAAGCTACGTTGCTGTGCTGTACTTCCATTTTTTTTTTGAGCATCAGTAAACAATGCATGCTAAGGCAGCATTCAGGGAACCAAATCTTCAGCTCCACTACATCCTAAACGCCTTGGAGTGCAGTAACCAGGTCTGTCTTATTACAGTAGTCCCCCATCACCAAGCAAAATGTCTTGCCCCTAGCCATGTTACGTAACAATTTTCTGAATGAATGCTAAGTGAACAAGGAGTAAGGCAACTCAGGCTGTTATCTTGATTCAGCCATTCACTTTCTCTGGATATGTCATTCAGCCTTTCTGAACCTTGTTTTGGTTTTGTTTTGTTTTGCTTTCCTTGCGAAATAAGGCACTGGCCTATCTCACAAGCTTCCAAAAGTTTCTTTAGCCATGACACCATTCCAGCAGACCCTAATACATAGACAGACGAAAGCAGGGCTTCTCTGGTTGAAGTTGGGGAGGAGGTCCCTGGTAAATTTGGCCCTTATCTGTCTAATGACCCCCTGAGGACCTCCCTGAACCCTGAGGTTCTGCAGACAGTTAGCAAATCCTTGTCCTGGAGGTCCTTCCAGCTTTACCCTCCATGACTATCAATAAACCAAGTGAGGCACTTCTTTCCCAAAATAGACAAAGGAGATTTACAGCCCCTCTTCTCTCTTCTGGCCTCTCATGCTATTCAGCGGAGGAGACAGACAACCTATTTTTATCTCAGGTTGTTGGAAGGCTTATTCTGTAGTCAGCAGAGTTTCCCAGCCAAGAAAAGGCTTTCTATGTCTGTGGATGTCCTATAGCAGTTCACCAAGAGAACTGATGAAAAATTCTGAACTTCTGACAAGCAGCAAGGGAATTCCCTTCTTGAAGATTTTGCCAGGTACAAAGCAAGATGGCACAGGAGATCAGGCAGACCCTTGTGGGCTGTATCCTCAGGGCCCCAGGACAGCCATGGGAGCCACACAAAACACAGAGGGGGCAGCCTGTGCCACGTGCTCGTGGTTGAAGGAATCCTCCCCCAGGGTGTCTTCTACCCACTCCTGTGCATGTTCCCCCTGGTTCTAAGTCCTCTTGTCTTTGCCTTCTAGTTTCCTGCCTCATGTATTTGGAATCTGGCTCTCTCCTGGCTGCTCTGTGACAGGAATCCATTGGAAGCTATTACACGAAACTGTTGCCTGGTTCCAAGTTCCCAGTGCCATGATGCTGGCTGTGAGGAAAACCTAAGGACCCCGTCTTTTGGGGTCCCTGCCCTCTGGCCAGGAAGGAGATAAAAGACTTAGGACTGAAGGCAGTCAGATTGCAGGTCTTTGAGGCTGAAGGAGGCTGTGTGTGACTAGAAGAGAGCACTCTCTGAGCTCAGAAGTTTGGTTGTAACATGGAAGGAAGGGAGGGAGGGAGGGAGGGAGGGAGAGGGGAGGAGAGGGGAAGGGGAGGGGAGGGGAAGGGGATGGGGGAGGGGAGGAGAAGGGGAGGGAAGGGGAGGGGAGGGGAAGGGGAGGAGAAGGGGAGGGAAGGGGAGGGGAGGGGGAGGGGAGGGGGAGGGGACCACAGTCTGTTTGAAGTTTCAGTGCTGAATGTCCCTCGGGAGGGAATGAGGGAAGTGGGTCAGTGCCATACTCTCTAGCATTCCCAGTGGAGAGGGAGCTCCGACGAGCCCCAGTGCATGCTGGTCTCTTCTGTGCATGTGCATTTACCCAGGAGGAGGGATCTGGTGAAGATAAACCTTCAGGGTGGCATTACAGGGGTAACAGGCTGCAGGGGACAGCCTGTGGTTGGAGGGACTGGTAAAGGGGTCCCGAAGAATTTGGGATGCTCAACAGTAATCGTAGTCATTTTTCCTCCACAGTTCTTCAAATCCAGGGCCCTTTCCCTGTCCCAGGGAAGGAGGCACAAAAGACTGAGGAGGGCACAAGAGCCAATTCTTTTTTTTTTTTTTTCTTTTTTGAGACAGAGTCTTGCTCTTTTGCACAAGCTGGAGTGCAATGGCGTGATCTCCGCTCACTGCAACCTCTGCCTCCCAGGTTCAAGCGATTCTCCTGCCTCAGCCTCCCGAGTAGCTGGGATGACAGGCACCCACCACCATGCCTGGCTAATTTTTCTATTTTTAGTAGAGATGGGGTCTCACCATGTTGGCCAGGCTGGTCTTGAACTCCTGACCTTGTGATCCGCCCGACTATTCTTATCAGAGTTTCATAAGCCAAAGCTACTAAATTGCAAGAACCTAGGATTTTGAATATCTAAGTCCTAAAATACTCAGTTTGATGCCATAAACAAGAGATTTCAAAGAAGCGAGGTACATTTACACTCTGTGGATAGGAAGGAGAGGAGAGTCAGAGAGGAAGCAAGAGGTTAGATGCCAGTGGGCCTGGAAAAGGGGCCTTCTGTCCTGTCTCACCCTGGGGGAAGAAGTGGAGGAGAGGACATAAGTCTCATCAAAATTTGGGGAATCTGAAAGACAAGGAACCTGTGTCTGCCTCTAGGAAAGGCCAGGAATCAGCAACAGCACAAAATTCCCCCTCCTTCCACGGGGTGCAGGAAAAGAAGAGTATGGTGGTATGGAAGTAGACCAGAAGTGCCTTTAACAGTCCTGTGTGGTGGCAAAGAAGCCACCGGAGAGGGGCAGGTGCGTGTGTGTGCATGTGTGCTTGAGCAAGGTAATGACAGAGCAAGGGACAGAGTGAGCTCACCTGAACACACACAAGCATGGAAGGAAGGAAGGGAAGAATCTGGTGAAGGCGTGTTGAGTAGGAGAAAGAGGATACGGCTATGCTCTGCCTGGACGGGTAACCCGAGAAAAGGTGGGAACAAGGGCTTCTCAGGGACACCAGCTGGAGTGGTGAGATGAGGACAAACGGGGACCAGATACTGCAGCCTTCCTCCTACCCAACATCATGTAGGTCCCCATAAAATACAGAGGAAGAGCCTGAACTGAGACTGAGCTTCTGGCACACGGAGAAGATCACAGAAAAATAAAGTTACTTTTCTTGCCCATCTGAGTTTGTGGGCTGAGATAAGGATTCTCCAGCCTTCCTCTCCCGCCTTCCCTCTCTCCCTTCTCATACAGCCTTGCTGTACAAACTGTGGATTTTACTCACTATAAGGATTTTTCTAAGCTTATAAGGGTACTTATTTGCCAGAGGTAGGTGATTTACAGGGAAGGATTTCTTAGGGCCGTTCCAAGGCAGAGAGCCCCATTCCCAATCTGGCCCAGATACATAGAATCATATCTGGTCCAGCTATGATAGAATGGCCTGCCTTCAAGGACTCCTGCGAGCTGGACCATGCACTGTCAACAGTGACTGGTGCAGGTCCTCTCCTTCCTGGTGAGGACCTCACTTCATCAAACCACTAATAACTTTTGTATAACCAGAGGCGGAAGGAGCCCCAGAATAACTGGCATTGAATCTCTCATGCCCTGGGCCAGATGGGAGTTCAGAATAGATTCACATTGATTTGGAGAAACACAAGAAATGTAACATTTCTTTTTCTTTTTTCTTTCTTTCCTTTTTTTTTTTTTTTTTGAGATGGGATTGTGCTGTGTTGCCCAGGCCAGCCTCGAACTCCTGGGCTCAAGCAATTCTCCAACTTCAGCCTCCTAGTAGCTGGAACTACAGATGCAGAAATGCAACATTTCTTGAATCCAAGTGTTGTGGCAGAATCAAAGTCATAGCTGATATATCTGCATATTTCCTCATTAACAAAGGCTTTGGGGGAGTTGTTTGTTTTTATGAGGAGAGGAGGAAAAAAAGACCATAAAATTCCCAATTTTACCCTAATGGAGATGCCTCCCTTACTAGGGCAATGATAAGAATGGACAAAATTCCAACTGGGTAAGCTGCTGCTGCTGCTTTTTTTTTTTTTTTTTTTACAATAGAGACAAGGTCTTGCTCTATTACCCAGGCTGGAGTACAATGGTATCATCATAGCTCACTGCAACCTTGAACTTCTGGACTCAAGAGATCTCCCAACTCAGCCTCCCAAGTAGCTAGGACTACAGGCCCAGCCAATTTTTTTTTTTTTCCCGTAGAGACAGGATCTCATTATATTGCTCAGGGCTTGTCTTACATTCCTGGTCTCAAGCGATCCTCCCACCTCAGCCTCCCAAAGTGCTGGGGTTACAGGCATGAGCCACAAAGCCCAGCCTTGGGTAAGCTTCCTTATAAGAAGATTATACTCCAAAGTTTGGATATTCAAGTTCTCATCAGAGCCTGGAAGATGTCCCTATAAGTCACCCAGCGGGTAGAAAGAGCGTGGGATTTGAAGTTAGGCAGCTCTAGGTTCTAACTCCAGTTCTGCCATTTACTGCTGCATAAACTTGGGCAAGTTTCTTTACCTCTCCAAGCTTCAGTTTCCTCACTGAGTACTTTGGGATAATAATATTGGTCTCAAAGGGTGGTTGTTGGATTAGAAGAGATAATTTCTACATAGCACTTAGCTGTGTCCAGTAGACAATGGGAGCTCAACAGATGCCAACTGTTGCTGTTATTGTTATTACCATTAATTCCATCTGTAAAGAGTCTAGTGGGGAAGATGTGTTAGCCCTGCTGTCTTTTTTGAAATCCCCTTCTTGTCTCCCAACAACAGGAAGGCTGTAGTATGTTTTAATTCTGCTTGGCACAGATCCATTATGACTGCTAGCAAAATTGGATTGGACATTAGATGTGGAGTCCAATTTCTTCACAGAGTTAACGGGTAAAATATGATCAAGAGTCTCCTGAACTGCAGTGCAGAAATCCCAGGCCGCCAGCAGTAACCTTTTCCATGGTATAAATGCCATTAGCCTGGCCTAGTGTATTTAAACCACCAGCTTCCAATTACCTTCCGGCAGAGCTCAAAGCACCTCCTCTTTAGAAGACAGAAAGTAATCATAGTTATCATTCTAAATCGCCACCTTTTCTATGGATTTCCACATTATCATAGCACAAAAGGACTCTGCATGAGCTTGGGTTAAGAATCATCATCATTTCTACTCTGTATTGTTAGCTATTTTCTCCTTTCCTGAAAATACGGACCTCACAGGTTGTTGATAAAGAAGGAAACCTTAATAACAAAAGACTGCGTTTAATAATGTTCTGATTCGGCCAGCTGTGATGGCTCACGCCTGTAATCCCAGCACTTTGGGAGGCTGAGGTGGGTGGATCACCTGAGGTCAGGAGTTTGAGACCAGCCTGGCCAATGTGGTGAAACCCCCTCTCTACTAAAAATACAAAAAAAAAGCTGGGTGTGGTGGTATGCGCCTGTAGTCCCAGCTACTCGGGAGGCTGAGGCACGAGAATTGCTTGAACCTGGGAGGCAGAGGTTGCAGTGAGCCGAGATTGCGCCACTCACTGCACTTGCACTCCAGCCTGGGTGACAGACTGAGACTCAGTCTCAGAAAAGAAAAGAAAAGAGAAGAGAAGAGAAGAGAAGAGAAGAGAAGAGAAGAGAAGAGAAGAGAAGAGAAGAGAAGAGAAGAGAAGAGAAAAGAAAAGAAAAAAGAAAAGAAAAAGTTCTGGTTTGATGACCCATCTCTCTGTTGTGTTATTTCACAGTCCTTTTCCACTGTAGGTGGCTTCATTTATAATATATATATAATGCTGATGTTTTTGTCCTTCTTGCCACAAACACTAAGCCCCAATTATAATAAGCAGAACCATTTAAGTTTTCATCATATGACCCACAATGGATTTTTTTTTAGATGGTTTTACAAAATTGAGATACGATGGCTATGGGCCATTGCATCTTCTTACCTGTTGGAAGACTTGATCTGGCTGTCTAGGCCCTTCTCTCTGAAACCCAGAACTCAACCCAGATTCCTAGAATCTGGCATCTATACATGCACGAGGCATTGTCTATTACAGTCTATGGTTTATAAAACTATGTCTTTTTAAAAATATATATTTTAGATGCTATGGTGATGAATGAAATGCAAACTAATTAAAATTGTGATTTAAGTCACAAAAACTTATAACTTCTCGGTTTTTGTGATACAAAGATCAAGTGTAAATTACAGAAGCTTTCAGTCATTGGATGCTTTTTCAAATATGGAAATGTAATTGCTCCTTAATAAATAATCACAATGAATATTCTTTTTTTTTTTTTTTTTTTTTGAGACAGGGTCTTACTGTGTCAGCCAGGCTGAAGTACAGTCTCACAATCTTGGCTCACTGCAACTTCTGCCTCCTGGGCTCAAGCAATCCTCCCACCTCAGCCTCCCAAAAAGTTGGGACTATAGGCGCATGCCGCCACACCTGGCTAATTTTTGTTTAGATGGGGTTTCACCACATTGCCCAGACTGGTCTCGAACTCTTGAGCTCAAGTGATCGGCCCATCTCGGCCTCCCAAAGTGCTGGGATTATAGGTGTGAGCCACCATGTCCAACCCATGATTAATATTCTTATAGCATTTACTACGTACCAAGCATTCTTATAGTACCTTACATACACCAACTCATTTAATCTTTACAAGTCTAGGAAGTAGCTTATTTTTCTTATTTGTAAAGAATTTAAATAATTTTCCCAAGTTACAAAGCCAGGAAGTGGCTGTCAACCTAAATAACAGATTTTTTTTTTTTTTTTTGGTCTCTAAAAATAATGATGTTTATTTGGGAATGGTTATTGCAATGGGAATACCCATGCCATAGTAAACTGTGTTCAGGGAGGCAAAGGAAGACAAAAGTTTTTAAAGGAAAAAGAGGGAGGATTGCATAATTGTTTTGAAATAATTATTCTTGGCTGCAAAAATCAATGACAAGTGTGGTACCAGTCCAAGCCTGGACAGGCAGTTGCTGGACAGATATCCTTGCACAAGTATTTTTTGTGTGTGTAAGGTTGCAATGGCCTTTGTGCAAGACTGTGATTTTTGCAGAGTCTTTTATGATAGTTCTTGCTAGCATGGATTTATGCATGAAACTCTCCCTGGCCTTCCTTGGCTCTATTTGCCAGGTTTTCAAAATTTTTCATTTAATTTTATTTAACACAAGTGATTCCATTCTGATTCTGTCAACTTTCATCTGGTAGACCTGAGATTTAAAGTCGAGCCATCTGGCTCAAAGCCTGTGCGCTTAAACCACCAGGCCACCCAACCCCTTAGCATGTGGCTCTGAGATGCCTTTTGATATTTAAAATGGGTCTCAGGCTTGAAAGTGTAGGAAACCACCAGTGCGTGAAGAATATGGTCAGCCATTTATAGAAGGGATAGTAGAAAAGGCAATTCATTCTAAAATACATTATGGCTGGAGAGAAGGGATTCTCACGTGCATTGTCCACAGGAGTCAAAAAGCTTAGGCTTTGGATCATGGGTGGAAGATGGGATGATGGGATGAGGACCTGGCACAGTTCATCTCCAGATCCCAAAGCTTTTATCTGTAGAAGCCCCTGCTCTGAGTCTCCTGTTGGAACTCACTGGGCAGACTGACCGGATGATGGCAGGCGGGTGGGATGAATGACTTACCGGCCGGGGCAGACTGTACTGATACATTTCTGGGCGGTAGGTCGGCACCCACTGCACCCCAGCCCTGGGCCGCGTCATGGTCCCTGGAGCGCTGGTCACCACCTCCGAATAGGGCAGGTGCTGGGCTGAGCCGTAGGCTTCTTGGTGCCGGCTCTGGCCTGCGTGGCCCGCGGATGCCAGGCTGAAGGCCTCCTCCAGCAGCATGTGCATTTGCTGCCTGACCTCGTCGATGGATGGCTGGGAGCTCAGTGTGGAGGTCTCCGAATGGCCTTTCACCTGTCGAGACCTGGAATAGCCCCGGGGCTCATGAACTCTGTCAATGTTGGTTTCCTCTATGATTTCAGGCTCAGTCTGTGGGAGGAAACAAAGCCCATTGATGTGTTTACTTTCCTTCCCGTGAAGGTGCTCTGTAATTTACTCTAAAACATTCACTTGGACAGGTGCTAGGATGCATCTGTGCTAATTTAAATTATATCCTACGTGCCCTATCTAGGAATTCACACTACTGGGGTATTCAGCCAGCACTCTATCAGGAAGGCCACACTCTGGCTATCGGTGTGCACTTCAGTTGCCCATAGATTGACCAACGCTGCAGGCTCTGCCTGTTAGTGTAACAGACTCGAGAAATGGCTTTCACCGATGACATTAACGGTACTTTGTAAAATCTTTTAGAGACATTCCCCACCCCTATGCCTTAGGGTATAAGACCCTGGAATGTCTTATAATCTACACCTGGAGGGGTAGCATTCTAGATTCACTCCCTAAATGGTCCTGTGTCCAGCCTTTGGTTAAGGAAGTGCTGATTGCCTGATGCTACTTATCAGACAGAATAACAAAATCCTGCTTCTAGATCACAGATCTTAAAGCGTGGTACGCAATCAGAAGCTCTGGGGGTGAGGCCCAGCCATCTGTGCTTTAATAAGCCCGCCAGGAGATTCCGATGCCTGTTCAAATTTGAAATCTACTGATCTAGAACGTTCTCCTGCCTTTCTTCACTGAACTTTTCATTCAGCGAGCAGCTTCAGTACCAGGGTGGGCAGACAGCTGGAACTTCATAAGCTTCCACAACAGGCTGCATGGACGGTCTCGTGCTTGCCTGCTAATGAATGCTTGCTTCGTAAGTGTCTGCTTTCTTGCTCTGAGGCTTCTGTGCCATCATTAGGTGGGGATGCCTGTAGGAGTTTATTCCACCAGTCTGGACGTGCACGAATCTCAAGGTGCAAGAACATAGAAGGGAAGAGATAGGGACTGCCAAGGCAATACAGGGAGGCTGCTGCCTTGTGACGGATGCCACAGCAATAGCTAGACCCCATAAAGGTGCACAGAGAAGATAAAAGACAGGGTGTTCAAAACATTCCAACCAGGAGAGTTACTTTAACTTTTTGGTATTTCAGTTTCCTCATCTGTAAAATGAGGATAATACTGCCTCAAAGGTTTTTATAAGGATTAAATAAAGGTACATCTAAAGACTTTAGTATAGTAGCACATGGTAAAAACAATACTAGTTGCTGTCATCATCATAATCATCATTATTACTTTATTCATTCAACCACACATATTTCCATGTAATTACTATGTATAAAGCACCTTGATGTATAAAATAAGCACAGCAAGTAAATGTTATGAGGGAATTCACCCAAAATGGGGAGTCCTTCCCTCCTTAAATATTACACATGAAGGTCATAACTGCATTATACTTCATTTTAAAAAGTATATTTACCTTTTTAGCATTAAATTAATACACGCTCATTAGCAAAGAAAGTGAAAATATAGAAAGCACAAAAAATTACACATTTCTTGTCATCTTATCTCCTAGAGTTAGGACTTGGCTAAAGTTCAAGATGAAAAGTGAGGTTTTCTATCAGCCTCTAAGTCTAGATTTATCAACAAACATCTACAGTAAGTAATTTAAAATACTGTACTATTTTTATACTCAAGGACAGATTCTGGAGTAGAATGTAAAGTTACCTTTGCGATCATAAACAAGAACTCAAAGACATTTCATGCCTGGGTGCATGCCCCCCAAACTCCTGGGCTGGGGACATATTGGGGCTCTTCTGCTCTTAGAAGCTCTTAAGAGAAAAAGCTTAAGGTCGCTGAGTGGGAAACGTGCTCCCTGAAAGCCAGCAGATCTGCCTGTTGAGATGTGGTTTTGCCTGGCGATACCTTCTAGAACAGCGAATGCAACCCTTGAAAGTTACGTTCTTCACAATGCATAGAACATTCAGAACTGAATTTCAGAGCCTGAAGGGACTTTAGGAGATCATTAAACTCAAGCCCCATTTTACATATGGGGAGGTGACTTATCTAAAGTTACGGAGAGGCAGGCAATGGCAGAGCCTCCTGCTCCCAGCTCCTGACCCATGCACATCCTGCAGCACGGCACTGCCTCTCATGTAAATGTCCTGTTCGTGCTGGTTGCTAGCCACACAAGGCCCTTCCTCCCTACATCCAGAGTCTTCCTGATACATAACGGAGGCTTAATGCTAAACTGCTCCCAGGTGGGAGATTAACAGCACAGGGGTGAGCTGAGGTACAATTTCCCCACCCCTGAGCTGTGCTGTGCATTTCCAGACATATTGGTAGATCTATTATCACATGAATTTATAGTTGTGCCTTAGGGCAAAAGCATACTCCTTAGCAACATCTCCCTATTCCCACTGCCCCAAGAGCCCTGGGGTGGGGTAGTACTGGGGGTGGGTGAGTTCTCTGAGAAGGTTGGTAGGGGAGTGCTAGGCCACCACACATATATGTGTTATATATATACACACATATGTAAGTGCTACCTTTGCTGGGAAGGTGGAGACTTTTTCTCCAGGCTCCCACTGCCACCTACCCCATGACCCCTAAATGAAGATCAGCCTCTGCTTCCCCCACAGGGTTTCCATTCTGCATGGAGAGTTCCCTTTAATTGGAAGGTCCAAGTATACTCTCAACAGGCTTGATCCGGCCACCAATCATCTCTCAATAGCTACAGATAGAAACAAGACTAGCTCTCATTATACCTGGGCTTCCTCTCATCACACTTGGATTCGCTTACTTAAAGTATGACTTCCCCAAGACTGGATGCTCCCTGAACCCATTTCACCTCTGTTTCTCAGGAGCCTAGCACAGGCACTTGGCATTCAATCAAGCTTTGTGAACTTAAACTGAAATAAATTCTGTCCACTTCCCCTTATTAGATAGATAGAAGTTCTAAATTTCTTTTCAAAGCATCAGTATGTCAGTATGCTCAATTCTTTGCCTTCTACTTTTAAACTTAACTTCCTTGTAAAGAAACCTTTTTCGATTACCTGGTCCACCCTGACTCATTCTGATTACCTGCTCCACCCTGACTCATTCCGATTACCTGCTCCACCCTGACTCATTCTGATTACCTACTCTACCCTGACTCATTCCAATTACCTGCTCTGTCATAACCATTTCCGCCCCCCGAACCACTCACCCGTCACTCTCTTTAAATCAGCCAATCAGAATTAGTTTAGCCTGTGCAGTCTAACCTTAGCCAATAGGGGAACAATACAGCAGCAGAGGCCACATGCGTCAGGGGTGAGAACCCCTTCCCCTCCCTTATCCAAGTGTGCGCTCACCATTGCTCCATCTATAAGGGTGCACCCTTCTATAGAAGTAACTTGCCTTGCTGAGAATTGAAAAGAAAATTTTATATTCAAGTGCTATTTCTTTTGCAGCACCGTCACTTTATTTATAACACCCTTGAGGTGGAAGTTGAGGTTAAGATAAAAGGCCCACTTTCCCTAACACATTTCTTCCAATGCTAATGAGTTGCATGACAATAAGAAGTTGCAGGAACCCCCTAAGCCTCAGGCTCCTCACCTGTAAAATGGGAGAGTTGAACTACGTCTGACATTTATGTTTCTTGGACTCTACTTGCTCTAGGAGATGCCATACTCCTCCTATTATCATCATCTTTGGGGGAATCTGACATCTACTCATGAAGAGAAACATCCCTGCACCTCCCTCCCCCACTAAAACATATTGAGTAGTGATAAGTTTGTCCTTTTGCTTAACAGACAATTATTGGTTTCAACCCTGTACTAGGCCCTGGGTTGGGGGTGATGGATACAATACTTAATAAGATAGTGACCCTGCCCTCAAGGAGCTCCCAATCAATGGCAGGAAACAAATAATAACAATACCAATAATAGCAGCTAATATTTATTAACAGCTTACATGCCAGGCACTGTTTTAAGTACTTTAAACATATCGGCTCTTTTCGTCCTTATAAGAACTTATGAAGTAACAACTATGAATATTCCCACTTTACAGAAGAGGAAATTAAGGCATTGAAAGACAAATGTGTTGCCCATAATTAGCAGGACTGAGATTTGAACACAGTTTGATTCCGTCACCTAAGCTCTTACCCACTGTGTGTGTGTGTGTGTGTGTGTGTATATATATATATATATATATATATATATATATATATACATATATATATAAACAGATCCATTACCATACTATAGTTGTGGGCTCTGACAGAGTCAAACAAATTTCTGTGACCAGAAAAGAAGATAAAATACTTATTGAGATAATCTACCTTATAGATTACTATAAGGATGAAAAGCATCAATGTATAAATACAAAGCATTTATATTATATATGTGCCACAGTATCTGGCACATCAGCATTTGTTTAATAAATGTTAGCTGCAATTATTATTGTTGCTGTTATCTGTCTCCTTCCATAGACTGGGAACTCCTTCAGGGTTGGGTCAGTGTCTTATAATCACTGTATTCACAGCCCCCAATCCAGGATCTTGCCCAGAGGTGAAGCTGTAATTGTCTGTTTAGCGAACAAATATAGTAGGTGCTCAAATTGACTCGAGGACCTGTGGTGTGCCAGCTCTGTGCTGGCTTTTCCACGTGGGTTTCCTCACTTAGTCTCTCGGAGCTCTGCAGTTGTGTCCATTTTCAGATACGAGATTATCACATCTACTGGCTGAACTTGCCCTAAACCCTTCTCCCTCACTGGCACATTTCTGAAAATGCCTTTTGCTTTTATTTGACAAAAGAGGGGAGACAGGAACAAAGACAAATTTCCCAGTGTTGGCTGACAGTTGGCTTGGGTTGGGGCCGTATCTGGGACACAGAATGTATTTTTAAACCTCTTTAACTTGGAATGGACCATACTTGCTTCTCTGACTTCCTGTTCTTGAAAAGCTCTGAGAAACTCATTTTTTTCAAAAAGCTATTTTTATAAATTAATCAAGATATACTTCAATAAAAATTCTAAAAATATTCATCAAGGAATGTCTGTTCATGGTAGGAAATTAGAAAACACAGATAAGCAAAAGGAAGAAAATTAAAATCTACTCTAATCTGATCTCCAGAAATAACTACTGTTAACATTTTGACCTCGTGCACATCCTTCCAGATGTTTTCTATGCATATGAAATAGGATGAGGATTATGAATGCTAAAGCACTGCCAACACCCTCCCCACTGCCCCAGGCCACTACAGAGAGTGTGAGCTTGACCCAGGTCAGTTTCTCCTTCTTCCACTTCCAAGGAGAGCCCATGCTTTTCCACATAGATTGTGTGCGTGATGGAGACTAGGAAGTGGGGATGGGCAATGAGAGGCAGAAGAGGTGTGGACTGCAGAATTTTATAGTGAGATTTTCAAGAGAGGTGCAGAAGCAGGTGTGGCATGTGAATGGCAGAGTAATTAAGGGAATTTAGAAAGTTTTACTGAGTGTGATGTATTTGCCTTCTCACATATAAAAATATAAGTAAAGGAGTAGAGGTATTTTAAAATTACTTTTGTTGGCAGAGTTCTTTTGACTTAGATACTCTCTCAGACTGAGCTGTTTGGGTCATGATTTTATAAACAGAATACATACACACATATACATATATATGTAGGCATATATATATTTTATATATTTGTAAACACACACATATATGCAGGCATAAATATATATATGCACACATATATAAGGTTTTTAAAAATGACATTACAATATTTTGAAACCTTTTTAATTCAACAATATTGTAAGTAAGTATCTCCATCAATAAATAAATGTATAGAGAATAACGATTTCATAGCATTCTAATAAATGGAGTTTTTAGGCTACCATATATTTAACAGTCCACTATTTTAGGTGTTTTCCTAATATCTTACTATATGAACAAAGCTGGAATAAGTATCCTTGTGTTTAGAACTTTGCATATATGGCTGGACGCAGTGGCTCATGCCTGTAATCCCAGCACTTTGGGAGGCAAAGGCGGGCGGATCATTTGAGGTCAGGAGTTCGAGACCAGCCTGGGCAACATGGTGAAATGCTGCCTCTACTAAAAATACAAAAATTAGCCAGGCGAGGTAGCGCACGCCTGTGATCCCAGCTACTCCAGAGGCTGAGGCAGGAGAATCGCTTGAGCCCGGGAGGTGGAGGTTGCAGTGAACCAAGATCACACCACTGCACTCCAGCCTGGGTGACAGAGCGAGACTCCATCTCAAAAATAATAATAATAAAAAAAGAACTTTGCATATAATCATGAGTTTATCCTTAGGTTAAATTTCTAGAAGGAGAATTACCAGCTGAGAGGATATACACGTAATTATAATTTGGGAGAGTTATGGTATATTAGAACTCAGCAGCAAAGGTCACAGTATTTAGAAGAGATTTAAGCCATTCCTCTTCCACACATGGGCCCCTGGTCTTGCGCTTCATGGTGGCCATTGGATAGAGGAAGCACCTGCAATTCTTTTAATGTTGTTTTAAAATGAGTGAACCAGTCCAATACATCTACAATAGTGCACACAGTGGCTAAGTACCCACATGGCTTCATCCTCTCTTTGAAACACCATGAGAACAAACTTGAAGGAAATTATAGCCCTGCTGGGAACCCCAAGTATCTTCTTCCTAAAAAACATTCCAAAACAATTTAGTCCTGGGGCACATTCTGTAGCTTTAAGTCTTATTCAAAATTAAAACTACTATCTTATCAGACAACTAATGGAAAGACAAGCTACCAACCACAAGAAAATATTAGGATTTGTATCCACAATATATAAATAGTTCCTACAAATGAATAACAAAAAGACAAGCAACTCAATTTAGAAATTGGGCAAAAGGCTTGAAAAGATACCTCAATGAAAGAAGACACAAAAATGTCCAATAAACACATGGAAAGATGATCAACATCATTAGGAATAAGGAAATTATATCATTTCATATTCAGTGGAATGGCTAAAATGAGAAAGATTAATAACAACAAATGTTGGTGAGGTTGAAGACTAGAATTAGAACTGTTATACTGCTAGTGGGAGAGGCAACAGTGCAAAAACTTTGTAAATTTGACTACAATTTCTTAAACATATACCTACCCTATGACCCAGAAATTCCACTCCTACATATTTATCCAAAATAAATGAAAACACTTGTTAAGAAAACACATGAAAATGTTTATGGCAGTTTATTTTTTCATACTAGCTTCAAACTGGAAGCAATCCAAATGTCCAACAATAGGATAATGGATAAACAAATAGTATTATATTTATAAAACGGAATAGTACCCAGTATAAAAGAGAATAAAATACTCATGCATGCAATAACATAGATGAATCTTGAGTGAAAGAAGTCAGACACAAAAGAGTACATACTGAATAAATCCATTTATATGAAGTTCAAGAACAGGCAAAACTATAGTGGTTTATATCAGACAAGTGGTTGCCTATGGGTGAGCTGAATATTGACTGAAAAAAAAAGTGAGGGAGTTTTCTGGGAGTGATGAAAATGTTTGGGATTTTCATTGGTCTGGTGGTTATAAGGGTATACACTTTTGTCAAAGCTCATCACATTGTATACTAACAACCTGTACATTTTTACCATATGTCAATTTTCCCATACTAAAAGAAACAAAACAGATTGACATAGCTAGCTTGATGGGGATGGTCAGGGAAAGCTTCTCTGAGGAGATGCCATGTTTTCAGACCTGAAGGAGGAGAAGAGGTTGCCCATGTGATGGTTGTAGGAAAGCCCAGAGGTGAGAGAGAGTTGGTAGTGCTTGAGAAAAAGAAAGGACTGTTACAGAATGAACTGTGTCCCCCACAAAATTTTTATGTTGAAGTCCTAACTCCCAGCATCTCAGAATGTGACTGTATTTGGAGATGGCGCCTTCATACAGGTAATTAAGTTAAATGAGGTCATTAGAGTGGACCCTTGGGTCGAAAGGACTGATCCTTCTAAGAAGAGGAAATTTGGACACAGCATGTACAAAGGGAAGCCGATATGAAGGCTCAGGGAAGAGATGGCCTTTCATAAACTCAGGAAAGATACCTGGAACGCATCCTTCCCTCATGGCCCTCAGAAGAAACCAATCCTACCAACACTTTGATCTAGAACTTGTAACCTCCAGAACTGTGAGAAAATAAATGTCTGTTGTTTAAGCCATACCACCCAGTCTGTGCCCTAGCAAACTAATATACAGACCTTGTAGCTGAAGCCCTAATTGTCTTTGCTGGAGAGGAAAGCAGGGTCCAGATCACGCAGGGTCTTAAAGGCCATGGTAAGAAGGCTGCACTGTTGTCAAAGGGCAATGGGAAACTACTGAAGAATTTTAAGCAGGGAAGAAATGTGATTGGAATTTATGGGAGGCCGGTTAGGAAGCACTTGCTTGTGGCTCTGGCCGTAACCTAGGCCAGAAGAGATGACAGGGGCCTGGATTAGGGTGGTCGTGGACAGACAAGGGGTAGGTGAGTTCAAGATGTATTTTGGAAGAGAACTGGCAGAGCTGCTGACAGATTAGATGTGAGAGTGAAGGAAAGGCAAGAGTTGAAGCCAAGACTCTTTACCAACAAGAGGAACTGTGCTACATGGATCTCCTTAATGGTCTCTGAGCTCCCCAAGCATGTCTGGGCCCTTCCACTTGCTGAATTTTCTGCCTGGAAAGCTCTTCCCCTGGGGCAAGCATTTTAGGTCTGCTCAAAAGTCACCTCCCTGGAGAGCCCTGCCCTGCCCAAGCTATTCAGAGAAGCTCCTGGTACTCTCCACTGCCTTCCTTGAGTTATGTTCCTCCATAGCCTTCCCGACACTGTGCTGTACATGTATGTGTGTGGGTGTTTGTTGCCAGTTTTCCCTAGTGTAATAAATTAGTCTCCCTTATCCTCAGGGAAAATGTTCCAAGACCCCCACTGGATGCCTGAAATCGTGGAGAGTAATGAATCCTACATACATGATGTTTTTTCTCATACAAACCTATAATAAAGTTTAATTTATAAATTAGGCACAGTGAGAAATTAACAACAATAGCTAATAATAAAACAACAGTTATAACAATATACTGTTCACAATTTCATGGGTAGAAGATTCATTCTTGGCTGGGCGTGGTGGTTCACGCCCGTAATCCCAGCACTTTGGGAGGTCGAGGCTGGCGGATCACTTGAGGTCAGGAGTTCAACACCAGCCTGGCCAACATGGTGAAACCCCATCTCTATTAAAAAGGCAAAAATTAGCTGGGCGTGGTAGTACACGCCTGTAATCCCAGCTACTTGGGAGGCTGAACCCAGGAGGCGGAAGTTGCAGTGAGCCGTGATTACGCCACTGCAATCCAGCCTGGGTGACACAGCGAGACTCTGTCTCAAAAAAAAAAAAAAAAAGAAGATTCATTGTTACCAGAGATTGTAGCAACCTCAGGATACAATTTTTTTTCTTTCCTTACTAAGTCAGCAACTTTCACCTATTAAAGGAAGCACTAGAGGGCTTTTCTTTGTCATAACCAAATTGCGTTACCACTCTCACCCTTTGGAGCCACCATTAAGTAAAATAAGGGTTACTTGAACACAAGCACTGGCATGCTGCGACAGTGGTTGTCTGAATAACCACTGTGTGACTAAGTGACTGACAGCTGGGTAGCATAGACATTATCCTTGTTGACCAGGATAAGCTGGACAAAGGGAAGATTCATGTCCTGGGTGAGATGGAGTGGGATGGCGTCAGACTTCATTACACTACTCAGAATGGCACACAATTTAAAACGTATAAATTATCTTTGGAATTTCGCATTTAATATTTTCAGACCATAGTTGACCGCAAGTAGCTGAAACCATGGATAAGTGGTGACTACTGGATAAGCCCCATGAGGGCAGGGATATTGTCATATTTTCTGCCGTATCCCAGAATGGCATATGGTAGAACATTAATAAATACTCATTGAATAAATGAGTGTTAAAAGTCTGCAGAATTCCTGCTCAAAAGTCTTCAACAGTAAAAGACATTTCCATTTGTCTAAAATGAATGAAACAGTTTTAACTAGAATGGGCTTAACGAAGAGGGATAAAGGGCTCTTGAAGCCACTTATTGTAGAATTTCTTGAGTTAGGCGCCCCAAAGTGAACAGGGGTTTTACAAGCCCATACTTTCCAGGACACACAAGCGGGTGTAACATCACTTTGCCTCACCTTGGTACTTCATTTCTGGAACATAGGAATTTGAAGCCTCTCTCCAAACCCTGCCCCAAAGCCCAGATTTTCAGCTCAGTGTCAATCGCAGCTCCATCCTGCACGAACAGATTCTGAACAAATTATGCAACTTCGTGGCAAGGGCCCAGAGACCGAGTGGGGGTTTCAGCAAGATAAATTCCTGGGCCATCTGGCCATGATGAAATCTATCTGGCTCCATGTCCATTTTTATTTTCCACCAATCTGAGTCTTTTGGGCCACACAAAACAGTGCCACTTCTCTCCATTTAATGCCTCCTCTGCCCACTGCAAGTGCTGCCTGTTACTGAGGAAGGAGAGACATATTTAGAAAGTTGCTTCTGGAAACCACATTTCAGGAAGTTCTCACTTCACCAGGTGGGAAGAAGACCATGATGGTACAGGAGCAGAGAGACCTTTGCAGCAGTTTCCCATAAGCCTACATCCTGGAAGCTTCTCTAATAATAAAGTGAGATTGGTTCCCCTCAGAACAGGCAGTGGGGTTCAAAATAATGGCTTGGTCACTTTTCTGCAAAGGCGTGCAAATGGAATTAAAAAAAATTTTTTCAGCAAAATTTCAAATTTCATTCTGATGGCCCTTCCAAAGGATGATCTACGATCACTCCAGGGCTATGAGGATGTGAGGACAGCATGCTGTTTCTGTGTTTCAGGTCAGTAGAAAAGACATATAAAAGGTCTCTCATAGACTTCTAAGGAAATAGGGACATCGTCTTTCAGAGAGGACCTTTCAGAGAGTGACCCATAATCAGAGTCTCCACTGAGACTATGAAGACGGGACAGACAAGGATAAAAGAAGGTGCTCCAATGCTCTCAGCATTACTCACTGCCCCTAAAGCAAAACATCTTCCCCGTGTAACAGAAGTCTTAGGTGCCAGCTCAACTTCCTGTCTTTCTCCCCCATAACTTGTTGCTCTCTAAGGAGCAGGGGAAATTCAATTACTGAGCAGCCCACAAGATCCATTTGCCTTGAGTTGCAACCACTGTCCCACCCTGTGTTTGCAAAAACATTACCTTAAAGGTCATCTCTGGAAGTGTGGCCTTGTACTACGGCAAGGTGGGAGAGGTCCCAGGCACCCTTCACCAAGCCCATCTCTTGTCCGGTCATGCTGGAGAAAGGCACCCTTGGAGGAGTGCAGTCCTCTCTTTGATGTGTGACGCAATTCAGAGCAGTAAGCGCAGGCCGGGCGTGGTGGTTCAAACCTGTAATCCCAGCACTTTGGGAGGCCAAGGTGGGTGGATCACTTGAGGTCAGGAGTTCCAGATCGGCCTGCCCAACATGGTGAAACCCCGCCTCTCTTAAAAATACAAAAATTAGCTGGGCATGGTGGTGCATGCTTGTAATCCCAGCTACTCAGGAGGCTAAGGCAGGAGAATTGCTTGAACCTGGGAGGCAGAAGTTGCAGTGAGCTGAGATCATGCCACTGCACCCCAGCCTGGGCGACAGAATGAGACTCTGTCTCAAAACAACAACAACAACAACAAAAACAGAGTAGTAACTGCTAGAAAAGAAAACAAACAGGAAAAGGAGAGTATCGCCCTCTCCCTCCTGGGGAGTTATAATAGCTAATGTTCACCGCCTGTTTTCTACATGCTTTGTCTGCATTAGCTCATTTAATTTCCACAACATCCTCATAAAGTAGGTACCACTGGTATCCCCATTTTACAGATGAGAAAACTAAAGCGCAGATAGGTAGGTAACTGACCTAACTTCACGTAGCTTGTAAGTAGCCTAGCTCCAGAGGCTATGAGCACAGCCCCTACACTGTACTACCTGTGAACTTCAAGAACAATATATAAACCACAGTCATAATTAAAAACACCTCTTCAAAAGGAATCAACCCGAAAGTAAACATATTAGAATGGCTTTCTCTCTTGGAAAGCTAATTCGCGTTTTGCTTTCTAGGTGAGTCATCACCTGCTTTTTTTCATCTTAGCTGAGCTGGCACTGAAGGGAGCAAGGAAATTGGGAGGATCTCTCCCGTGAGTTAGCACTATTCCATCACAAACAGGCTCTCCCCGCCATCCACTCAAGTCTGCCCTTTCACCTCTTCAGCTCTTGAAAAAACCAGACAGATGCACAAAATCCCTCTGTCACTCTATCTGTGTCTAAAACATGAACCTCTGACTGTAGCCTGGACTTCCCGAGCTCACAGTGAATAGCAGTCATTACACAACACCAAGCTGATCTTTCCCTTCAGAAAGGGCCACCAAAGATGACAAGAGGGCTGGGCGCAGTGACTAACGCCTGTAAAAATCCCAGGACTTTGGGAGAAAGAGGCGGGCAGATCACCTGAGGTCAGGAGTTCGAGACCAGCCTGGCCAACATGGTGAAACACTGTCTCTACTAAAAATACAAAAAAAAAAAAAAAAAAAAAGCTGGGCATGGTGGTGGGCACCTGTCATCCCAGTTACTTGGGAGGCTGAGACAGAAGAATCGCCTGAACCCGGGAGGTGGAGGTTGCAGTGAGCTGAGACCACACCATTGCACTCCAGCCTGGGCAACCAGAATGAAACTCTGTCTCAAAAACAAACAACAATGACAAAAAACACAAAGATGACAACAGGCTGAAACTGGAGGGAAGAGTGACGTGGAGGAGACTGTAGGGTGTGTTCCTTAAAATGCCCAACACAGTGCTCATGTTTATAATCCCAGCACTTTGGGAGGCTGAGGTGGGAAAATTGCTCAAAGCCAGGAGTTCTAGGCCAGCCTCTATGGGCAACACAGGGAGACCCCATTTCTACAAAAATAAATAAATAAATAAATAAAAATTAAAAATTAACCAGGTACAGCAGTAGTAGTTTTAGCTACTTGGGAGGCTGAGGAGGGAGGCTCGCCTGAGCCAAGGAGGTTGGGGCTGCAGTGAGCTGTGATTATGTCACTGTACTCCAGCCTGGGCAACAGAGCAAGATCTGTCTCTCTAAATAAAAAAGTCCAACTACAAGTGTTCCTCAAGCAGCAGGTACTGTAGCAGGCACTGTGATGGCCTCAGCATCCATCTCCTTCTCTCCCTGTGTTTCAGCCAGGGGGGCTAGCTGGGACTAAGCTGCCCCAGCTCCATCGATGGGGCCTGACCAAGTTAAATTAATCAGTATAATCTCCCTGCATTCACTGCTACAGTGATTCATGAAGGGCTGGACACTTGGCATATGATGGCTCAGTCAGAGTAAAACCCATAAACCTTGTCTTGAGGTTGGGAAAAGAGAATTCCCTCTTGCACTGGTCCATACAGGATGTAGATATGAGGCCTGGGATTTCTTACCAGAGTCCACCTGTGGATACGGCCAACACACAAGGGAACACAGAGCTGTGTATAATGCAGAGGAACAGACTGGGGCCCCAACCAAACCATGCCTGGATTTACCGTAAACAACTCATCCTGTTCATGTTTTAAGATGGTTTAAGTTGGGGTTTCTGTTGCTTTTGCCAAAGAATTTTAGTGAATAACCACCATTCACAGTGAACTCCAAATGGCAATGGACATCTGCCTATGGTTTTGATATTCCGTCAAATCTAACGTGTATTTGGCTCAGAGCTAGAAACATGCCCCATTTTTTCAAGTCTCAGCTCAGGAGTCACCTCTTCTGTTTGACACACTTGTTTGTTCATTTGCCCAACAAATAGAGACACCGCATCTACTATGTGCCAGTTACTATTCCGAGTGCTGTGGTTTCAAGGATAAATAAAACATGACTCCTGTCCTCGAGGAGTTGCATGGGGAAATAATACAAGTAAACTAACTAATGGAAGTTGGAGGTGAAGGCTTTGATTGGGGTATCAGGGGCTACTGGAACACAAAGGAGGGGCCCATAGGCATAGGGGCCAGGAAAAGGTGCTGGGGAAGGTCATGTTTAAACCAAGTTCCAAAAGCATTGCTTAGGTCAGTAGTTCTCAGCCAGGAGCAGGTTTGACCACCAGGGGACATCTGCAATGCCTGGAGACATATTTTGGTGGTCACAACTGGGAGGGACTTCTGGCACCTCATGCATAGGTAGAGACCAGGGATGCTGCTAAAAATCCTATAATGTATAGGACAGTGCACCATATGAAGAAACTCTACAGCCCTAAGTGTTAACAGTGAGGAGACTGAGCAGCCTGGGCATGGATGAAGCAAGTGGGAAGGGAGATTCCAGGCAGAGTGATGCATGCATGCAAAAACCCAGAGACGAGAAACTACAGGACAAGTTTGGGGAAGGTGTTCAGGCTGGAGCCAAGGGGGTGGTTTAAGAAGTAACGCGCGTCAGCTAGAAGGGCACATCTGGGCCAGCCAGAGCAGAAAAGTGCTGAGCTGGGAGCTTAGAGTCTGAGTTTTATCCCCAAAGCTATGGGGAGCTCCTGGAGGATTTTGAACAAGAGTGTGTGTTTTAGAAGGATTTCCCTGGCAGCTGTCTGGCAGCTTCAGCAGTGGTGAGTAATGGAGATGGTACTGGGCAGTGGCTGTAGGACAGACAGGAAGGAACAAACCCTCAGGAGCACTTCCTCTTCCCATCCAAGTTCATTGCCACAGTATGTTGCATGTGCCTCCACCTCTCTCCTCCACTAGTAATTACCTGGCCATGCATGAAAATTAATACATCTTTCCCTTCTCCACAGAGCCTCACATGGGTTGATACGGTGGAATCTCATACAAGGCTTAGATGCTAATGCTAATGCCAGCCAGCAGAGTAGGTAAAAATCATGTAGACAAAAGCCCTTGAAAATCTCTTAAATCAGGAGGAGCCAAGATGGCCGAATAGGAAGAGCTCCGGTCTACAGCTCCCAGCATGAGCGACGCACAAGACGGGTGATTTCTGCATTTCCATCTGAGGTACCGGGTTCATCTCACTAGGGAGTGCCAGACAGTGGGCGCAGGTCACTGGGTGCACGCACCGTGCGTGAGCCGAAGCAGGGCGAGGCATTGCCTCACTCGGGAAGCACAAAGGGTCAGGGAGTTCCCTTTCCTAGTCAAAGAAAGGGGTGACAGACGGCACCTGGAAAATCGGGTCACTCCCACCCGAATACTGTGCTTTTCCAACGGGCTTAAAAAACGGCGCGCCAGGAGATATCCCGCACCTGGCTCGGAGTGTCCTACGCCCACGGAGTCTCGCTGATTGCTAGCACAGCAGTCTGAGATCAAACTGCAAGGCAGCAGCGAGGCTGGGGGAGGGGCGCCCGCCATTGCCCAGGCTTGCTTAGGTAAACAAAGCAGCCAGGAAGCTCTAACTGGGTGGAGCCCACCACAGCTCAAGGAGGCCTGCCTGCCTCTGTAGGCTCCACCTCTGGGGGCAGGGCACAGACAGACAAAAAGACAGCAGTAACCTCTGCAGACTTAAATGTCCCTGTCTGACAGCTTTGAAGAGAGCAGTGGTCCTCCCAGCACACAGCTGGAGATCTGAGAACGGGCAGACTGCCTCCTCAAGTGGGTCCCTGACCCCTGACCCCCAAGCAGCCTAACTGGGAGGCATCCCCCAGCAGGGGCAGACTGACACCTCACACGGTCGAGTACTCCAACAGACCTGCAGCTGAGGGTCCTGTCTGTTAGAAGGAAAACTAACAAACAGAAAGGACATCCACACCAAAAAACCATCTGTACATCACCATCATCAAAGACCAAAAGTAGATAAAACCACAAAGATGGGGAAAAAACAGAACAGAAAAACTGGAAACTCTAAAAAGCAGAGCACCTCTCCTCCTCCAAAGGAACACAGTTCCTCACCAGCAACGGAACAAAGCTGGACGGAGAATGACTTTGACAAGCTGAGAGAAGAAGGCTTCAGACAATCAAATTACTCCGAGCTACAGGAGGACATTCAAACCAAAGGCAAAGAAGTTGAAAACTTGAAAAAAATTTAGAAGAATGTATAACTAGAATAACCAACACAGAGAAGTGCTTAAAGGAGCTGATGGAGCTGAAAACCAAGGCTTGAGAACTACGTGAAGAATGCAGAAGCCTCAGGAGCTGATGTGATCAACTGGAAGAAAGGGTATCAGCGATGGAAGATGAAATGAATGAAATGAAGCGAGAAGGGAAGTTTAGAGAAAAAAGAATAAAAAGAAACGAGCAAAGCCTCCAAGAAATATGGGACTATGTGAAAAGACCAAATGTACGTCTGATTGGTGTACCTGAAAGTCATGGGGAGAATGGAACCAAGTTGGAAAACACTCTGCAGGATATTATCCAGGAGAACTTCCCCAATCTAGCAAGGCAGGCCAACATTCAGATTCAGGAAATACAGAGAACACCACAGAGATACTCCTCGAGAAGAGCAACTCCAAGACATATAATTGTCAGATTCACCAAAGCTGAAATGAAGGAAAAAATGTTAAGGGTAGCCAGAGAGAAAGGTCGGGTTACCCTCAAAGGGGGAAGCCCATCAGACTAACAGCGGATCTCTCGGCAGAAACTCTACAAGCCAGAAGAGAGTGGGGGCCAATATTCAACATTCTTAAAGAAAAGAATTTTCAACCCAGAATTTCATATCCAGCCAAACTAAGCTTCATAAGTGAAGGAGAAATAAAATACTTTACAGACAAGCAAATGCTGAGAGATTTTGTCACCACCAGGCCTGCCCTAAAAGAGCTCCTGAAGGAAGCGCTAAACATGGAAAGGAACAACCAGTACCAGCTGCTGCAAAATCATGCCAAAATGTAAGGACCATTGAGACTAGGAAGAAACTGCATCAACTAACAAGCAAAATAACCAGCTAACATCATAATGACAGGATCAAATTCACACATAACAATATTAACTTTAAATGTAAATGGACTAAATGCTCCAATTAAAAGACACAGACTGGCAAATTGGATAAAGAGTCAAGGCCCATCAGTGTGCTGTATTCAGGAAACCCATCTCACGTGCAGAGACACACATAGGCTCAAAATAAAAGGATGGAGGAAGATCTATGAAGCAAATGGAAAACAAAAAAAGGCAGGGGTTGCAATCCTAGTCTCTGATAAAACAGACTTTAAACCAACAAAGATCAAAAGAGACAAAGAAGGCCATTACATAATGGTAAAGGGATCAATTCAACAAGAAGAGCTAACTATCCTAAATATATATGCACCCAATACAGGAGCACCCAGATTCATAAAGCAAGTCCTGAGTGACCTACAAAGAGACTTAGACTCCCACACATTAATAATGGGAGACTTTAACACCCCACTGTCAACATTAGACAGATCAACAAGACAGAAAGTCAACAAGGATATCCAGGAATTGAACTCAGCTCTGCACCAAGCGGACCTAATAGACATCTACAGAACTCTCCACCCCAAATCAACACAATATACATTTTTTTCACCACCACACCACACCTATTCCAAAATTGACCACTACTTGGAAGTAAAGCTCTCCTCAGCAAATGTAAAAGAATAGAAATTATAACAAACTATCTCTCAGACCACAGTGCAATCAAACTAGAACTCAGGATTAAGAATCTCACTCAAAACCGCTCAACTACATGGAAACTGAACAACCTGCTCCTGAATGACTACTGGGTACATAACAAATGAAGGCAGAAATAAAGATGTTCTTTGAAACCAACGAGAACAAAGACACAACATACCAGAATCTCTGGGACACATTCAAAGCAGTGTGTAGAGGGAAATTTATAGCACTAAATGCCCACAAGAGAAAGCAGGAAAGATCCAAAATTGACACCCTAATATCACAATTAAAAGAACTAGAAAAGCAAGAGCAAACACATTCAAAAGGTAGCAGAAGGCAAGAAATAACTAAAATCAGAGCAGAACTGAAGGAAATAGAGACACAAAAAACCCTTCAAAAAATTAATGAATCCAGGAGCTGGTTTTTTGAAAGGATCGACAAAATTGATAGACCGCTAGCAAGACTAATAAAGAAAAAAAGAGAGAAGAATCAAATAGATGCAATAAGAAATGATAAAGAGGATATCACCACCGATCCCACAGAAATACAAACTACCATCAGAGAATACTACAAACACCTCTACGCAAATAAACTAGAAAATCTAGAAGAAATGGATAAATTCCTCGACACATACACTCTCCCAAGACTAAACCAGGAAGAAGTTGAATCTCTGAATAGACCAATAACAGGAGCTGAAATTGAGGCAATAATCAATAGCTTACCAACCAAAAAGAGTCCAGGACCAGATGGATTCACAGCCAAATTCTACCAGAGGTACAAGGAGGAACTGGTACCATTCCTTCTGAAACTATTCCAATCAATAGAAAAAGAGGGAATCCTCCCTAACTCATTTCATGAGGCCAGCATCATCCTGATACCAACACCGGGCAGAGACACAACCAAAAAAGAGAATTTTAGACCAATATCCTTGATGAACATTGATGCAAAAATCCTCAATAAAATACTGGCAAACCGAATCCAGCAGCACATCAAAAAGCTTATCCACCATGATCAAGTGGGCTTCATCCCTGGGATGCAAGGCTGGTTCAATATACGCAAATCAATAAATGTAATCCAGCATATAAACAGAACCAAAGACAAAAACCACATGATTATCTCAATAGATGCAGAAAACGCCTTTGACAAAATTCAAAAACCCTTCATGCTAAAAACTCTCAATAAATTAGGTATTGATGGGACGTATTTCAAAATAATAAGAGCTATCTATGACAAACCCACAGCCAATATCATACTGAATGGGCAAAAACTGGAAGCATTCCCTTTGAAAACTGGCACAAGACAGGGATGCCCTCTCTCACCACTCCTATTCAACATAGTGTTGGAAGTTCTGGCCAGGGCAATCAGGCAGGAGAAGGAAATAAAGGATATTCAATTAGGAAAAGAGGAAGTCAAATTGTCCCTGTTTGCAGACGACATGATTGTATATCTAGAAAACCCCATTGTCTCAGCCCAAAATCTCCTTAAGCTGATAAGCAACTTCAGCAAAGTCTCAGGATACAAAATCAATGTACAAAACTCACAAGCATTCTTATACACCAACAACAGACAAACAGAGAGCCAAATCATGAGTGAACTCCCATTCACAATTGCTTCAAAGAGAATAAAATATCTAGGAATCCAATTTACAAGCGATGTGAAGGACCTCTTCAAGGAGAACTACAAACCACTGCTCAAGGAAATAATAGAGGATACAAACAAATGGAAGAATATTCCATGCTCATGGGTAGGAAGAATCAATATTGTGAAAATGGCCATACTGCCCAAGGTAATTTATAGATTCAATGCCATCCCCATCAAGCTACCAATGACTTTCTTCACAGAATTGGAAAAAACTACTTTAAAGTTCATATGGAACCAAAAAAGAGCCCACATCGCCAAGTCAATCCTAAGCCAAAAGAACAAAGCTGGAGGCATCACACTACCTGACTTCAAACTATACTACAAGGCTACAGTAACCAAAACAGCATGGTACTAGTACCAAAACAGAGATATAGATCAATGGAACAGAACAGAGCCCTCAGAAATAACGCCGCATATCTACAACTATCTGACCTTTGACAAACCTGAGAAAAACAAGCAATGGGGAAAGGATTCCCTATTTAATAAATGGTGCTGGGAAAACTGGCTAGCCATATGTAGAAAGCTGAAACTGGATCCCTTCCTTACACCTTATACAAAAATCAATTCAAGATGGATTAAAGACTTAAACGTTAGACCTAAAACCATAAAAACCCTAGAAGAAAACCTAGGCATTACCATTCAGGATATAGACATGGGCAAGGACTTCATGTCTAAAACACCAAAAGCAATGGCAACAAAAGCCAAAATTGACAAATGGGATCTAATTAAACTAACAGAGCTTCTGCACAGCAAAAGAAACTACCATCAGAGTGAACAGGCAACCTACAAAATGGGAGAAAATTTTCGCAACCTACTCATCTGACAAAGGGCTAATATCCAGCATCTACAATGAACTCAAACAAATTTACAAGAAAAAAACAAACAACCCCATCAAAAAGTGGGCAAAGGACATGAACAGACACTTTTCAAAAGAAGACATTTATGCAGCCAAAAAACACATGAAAAAATGCTCACCATCACTGGCCATCAGAGAAATGCAAATCAAAACCACAATGAGATACCATCTCACACCAGTTAGAATGGCAATCATTAAAAAGTCAGGAAACAACAGGTACTGGAGAGGATATGGAGAAATAGGAACACTTTTACACTGTTGGTGGGACTGTAAACTAGTTCAACCATTGTGGAAGTCAGTGTGGCGATTCCTCAGGGATATAGAACTAGAAATACCATTTGACCCAGCCATCCCATATCCCATTGGGTATATATCCATTGGGTATATACCCAAAGGACTATAAATCATGCTGCTATAAAGACACATGCACACATATGTTTATTGCGGCACTATTCACAATAGCAAAGACTTGGAACCAACCCAAATGTCCAACAATGATAGACTGGATTAAGAAAATGTGGCACATATACACCATGGAATACTATGCAGCCATAAAAAATGATGAGTTCATGTCCTTTGTAGGGACATGGATGAAATTGGAAATCATCATTCTCAGTAAACTATTGCAAGAACAAAAAACCAAACACCGCATGTTCTCACTCATAGGTGGGAATTGAACAATGAGAACACATGGACACAGGAAGGGGAACATCACACTCTGGGGACTGTTGTGGGGTGGGGGGAGGGGGGAGGGATAGCACTGGGAGATATACCTAATGCTAGATGAGGAGTCAGTGGGTGCAGCGCACCAGCATGGCACATGTATACATATGTAACTAACCTGCACATTGTGCACATGTACCCTAAAACTTAAAGTATAATAATAATTTTAAAAAAAGCAAAAATTAAAAAAAAAAAAAAGAAAATCTCTTAAATCGTCCACTTGGTGTAGCCTATGTGGCCCTGTGCGTACAACCTTATAAGGTAATAGGGAAAAAGAAACATATAATCTGCAATGTACAATATAAACAAAATACATGTAAAAGCTGGTTTCTTGGCTTTATTTAAATTTTTTTTTCCTTTTTCTTTCAGGACTCGTATTACTGAATTTACATACATTAAATGCACATATGCTGCCATGGTTCCAATGCACTCAATAAATGTTTGCTAGAAGAAAGAAAAGGAATGGCAATTCCCAAGGGGTGTTTACATTTGTCCACTGGCCTCCAGCTCCCGCAGGGGCTTGGCAGACATAGGTGGCCCAGGAGTACATAGGATTGTAAGGAACTAGTGGACTCTAAGCCATGCTGCTTAGGACTAGAAGATGGATTCCCCCAGCTGCTGGGCACACTGCCAGCTGTCAGTCCTCAGATATCAGCTCTTGCAGGGAACTGCCCTTGGCTAAAGAGAACAGCCTCACCCAAGGACATCCAATGACTGGTCCATTCTACAGTACATACGCACAGCTGCTTCCCAAACTTGAGACAACTCTTCAGGGCCATCTGAGCTGCAGAGCCTCCATGGGGTCAGCTGAGGCCTTGTAGTGTCTGTACCATAGCCCAACTTTAAAAGCTGCCTAAATCTACTTCCTCCTCTCCCTCAAAGTATACCTACAGCATGCTGGGGACCCTGGCCTGAAAGAAGTGGCTACCCTAGGTCAAGAGGGTAGGAGGTCCCAGAGTCCGGGAAAAAATGGGCATGGGCGGGCAGGTACCAAGAATAAGAGCAGACAGTGTCCAGAATGTAGGGGATCAGAGAGAAGATGCAGGCAGATAGCACTTGAGTGCTGCTAACAGAAGGGAAGTTGTTTATCTCCTGCCCAGTGGGAAGTTGCCTATAGGGGAGGGAAATCCTTGGCCTGCAGGGGAGGCCTGGCTCTGAAGGAGGTCACTAGGCCATGCTGAAACCCCTCCGCCTCCCTCTCAAACCTGACAACAAGCATCCCACCTCCCACTCCCCACTCGCCAAGTGGCCTCCATCACTGGGGTTGATAAGTATCTTTCTGGGCAGCCATCAACCTGGTGACATCTAGACTTTACCTAAAGACCTCCTTCACCCTCAAACACCTCAATCTCTTTGCCTCAGGTTCTCCCAGGGAGCCTGATTTCCCATGAGCAGATATTTCTCTTGGATTAGAAGTCCCTGTTAAAATATAATGTACTATAAATTAAGTCGAGATAACATATCAAGCCAGGGTTATTATAGCTCATGTTAGCTGGGAGAGGTAGGAGAAGGAAATGAAAGGCTAAGATGAGGGGCTATGGAGGAAAGTTTTGGGTGAGATGCTAAGGTGGTAATGGTAGTGGGGTCAACACAAGAGCACCGAGGTCAGGGGGGCAACAAGCAGGTTGCTTCTAGAATAAAGGACAAAATCTCCAAATCCAACCAACTGCTTCCCAATGGAGCAACAAGCTGGTTGTACCCTTAATTGGGACCACTCCATTACGCAGCACCAGGGCATTCCTGTGTTGGCCTTGGTCCCTGACTGTTACGCCAAAGCTGTAAGGTGCTGGGGCAGGTGTGGGAAGTGGGTGGGCAGAAGAGATTTCTATTAATAATAGGATTACAAATTTACCGAGGAGGCCCCAGACTTGCCATAAGCTTTGTGAGCAGTCAGGGACTTTCCAGATAATATTTCATCGTTCTGCAAGTGCAACTCATCAAAACAACCATTTCAATTCCTTCATCTCCTTCCAGTAACCACTGCTCACCTGTAACAAAGGAAGCTGGGTGCACTGTCAGCCTATAGGCTTGACATCAGACAGTGCACCCAGGCCTTCCTCAGCAGGCTGTTGTGGACTGAGCTCTGAGAAACGGGCTCATTTTCCCCTTTGGGATATACTTTTATCCACTAGTTGCCCCAACTGCTTCCTGAGTATTGCCCTGCCTGGTAATTTTTCTCTCCTCTCGCTTTTGCCTGGTGCCTGCAGTGGAGGTAATGGACAGGCAACCTCCTTGTAGTGTGCATTCCTGTACTGTTGAGGCTGAATGGCTAATTTCTATCTCCTGGCGTTCCAGGAGGTTGTGGCTGTGGATGAGACTTCGGTCCTGTCAGTTAGATGCACTTGTGTGCACTCTGGACAGAGGAAATGGGGCAGGCCCATCTTTCTGCTGCCTAGGCTGCTGGAAGCTGGGTTGCTGAGCACCACAGTCCTTAATTCTGGTTCTGTGGGGCTCTCTCATTCCTGGATCATGCTATGACTGTGTTTTCTTAACCTCGGTGTTCCAGGGCAGGCCGCTTCTCCATCTTCCTGCTTGAGGAAGAGGCAGCAGCCCCTCCTCAGGGCCAGCCCTGTGGTCTTGTTCTAGGAATCTTTCCAGGAACATTCCTTCAGCCCGCCAATGATTTTGTGAGCACCTAATTCCTAATAGTCATTTTTTGGGTCTGTTTTAAACAGCTGATGTTTTCAGTTTTCTGCAGCTGGACCTCGCCTGATACCCCTTTTTATAGATTTACATGTACTTTTCAGCTGTAGAAGCATCTGGTTTCAAACATTTCGCCAAAGAAGCCCTCTGGAATGAGAACTAATGACTGTGATCGCCTCTTTGAGATGCATCAATGAATCAACAACCATCCTTCTTAACATTTTCAAACCCACTGCCCACATTTTAGGGTCTGAGCCCACTGGACTGGCAACTACCTCCAGTGCATGGAACTTCAGACAAGCTGCTAGAGAGAAACTAAGAGAAGTAGTTTGTAAAAGTCCCTACTTCATTCATTTTCAAAGTTATAATTCAAACAATAAATTTCAGAGTCTCCCTCATAGCCAAGGCACATAGCTGGCTCCTTTCCTGCCACGGATTTTTAAACTCCAAAAACAGATCAATGTTGAAGAGGTGCATTTTTCCTTCTGGGGGATGATTTAATGATTACTTACCTTTTGGAAGCAAAGGTTTCATATCCACATACTGGGGTAAATAATTTGGCTGATAAAGGAAAAATCACTTCGGTCTTTATTCTGCCTGAGAATCATATTTACAGCATTTTTTTTTCTTTTCCTCACTGCTTCATTATTTTCCACATGACTTTCATTCAGAAAATAACATTTTAAAAATACTTTGAAATAGAGATATTTTTGCTTTTACACATTAGGCTGACATTTTCTTTTCTACCTGCTTTATACATAGGGATGAATTAAGTTCAATGCCAAAGTTGGTTTAATAATATGATCTGGTCTTTTGGGAGTTTGGAGCATCTTGTGAAAATAACACATCCTTCTAATGGGAATGTGTCTTTCTAGAATATTACTACCAAGTGAGGTATTGTTAGTGCCGGGAGTGTACTACATCCCTTAGCTGAAAGAGTGACCAAAAGGTTGAAGATTGTTGCTGTAAAACGCAGTGATCCCAAACCCCTTGGAGCTAAGGGTCTCCCTTCTATAGGCCCTAGTAACTCTTGTTCTATGGGAAAATTGTGAAACAATCCATGCTGCTACAGTCCTGGTGCTAAGATTTGCCTTTGTAGCATGTATTTGCTTATTTATGCATTTATTCATTTATTTTTACGTTCAGGCTTTTCCTTTGGGACTCCAGTCATCTTTCAAAAAACGCAAAATTAAATCTATCTCCCAGTGCTTTTGCTTCTACGGTGTCAAGGTTCCCCAACCTGGCAGAAAGGACTGGATATTTTGGCAGGGCTTCTAGATCTCCAGACCCAGTGGGAAGAATGACATGTTTCCAATTGAATGACCGGCTCACTGCTGTGCTAATGGATTCTTTTGCCAGAAGCGCTCTGGTAATTTTAGAAAATCAAGAGCTTAGAAAATGAATGCATTGTTTAAAACTATGACTCACTTTTTTTTTTTCTGCTTTATTTGCTGGTCCATGTTTTGCTTGTGTGAGTTATTTATGTAAGAATGCTTGTGAGCCCTGACATCTAGCTTCTTCCAGAGGTTCAAAAATATAGGATATGGATTATATTACCTAAGGATAGATGTATAGTGAGGAAGGATGAATACAGAAGCCATATTGCATGGTGGTTAAGGGGAGGGGCTCTGTGGCTGGGTAGGCAAATTATATAACTGGCCTCAGTTTCTTCATCCATACAATGGGCATAATGAAAGCATCTATTTGGCTGGTAACTATGCAAATGCAATGAGATAATACACATGAAAAGACTAGAATAGGGCTTGGTCTATAGTGAGCAGTTGGTAAATATTAGACACTTTTCATATGATTAGTATAAAAAGCACAAGAGGAGATATAGGTAAGCAATTTCATTCTTACAGTCAATAGTCTAAATTCTTAAAGCCATTCCCTAGATGATCATTTTTCTCTGAAGGGAGCTTATCATCATATTTTTGAGATCACATGCACTTCTCAAAGCAGTATCTATTTTAAAGAAGTCTATTAGAATAAAGCAGGCTTCCCCTAAAGTAACATGTACTTGGTATACTTATACATGTCTGTAAGGGTGAGCAATCTCCTCCTAAAAATTATCTGTCTCTTTCTATTGTTTTAGGTAAGTTGCTAAGATGACATTCCAAAGATGCTAAGTGAGTGCTGCAAGTCATGTCACTGTGGTTAAAAAACGATCTGCAATGTTCTCTTTTTAAGGTTAATAGGGAAACCTCTGACCCATTTCCTCACAACTGTCAAGGTGTCTTTGCCTAGAATCTCACTAAAAAACCCTATTAATGCCAATCTTGAAATAAATTGAGAATCCTACTGTGTCTCAGATGCCTGAGCAGGTGAAAAAGTTCCCCAAACTAAACAAGCATCGAGGAAGAAGGTTCACTGTTGGTGGGGAAAGATTAACTGGAAGCTTCCAATGCCTGATTTTTAATCACAGGCTGATTATCAAATTGCTGAATGAATTTCGCATAGGAAATATTTTTTTTATAAGGAGAAAAATTAACATTGAATAATTTAACCTAGTGGAAAAATAAAAGATTTGCCCAAAGCATCTATAATTTATAAAACTAAACTACCAAACTGTTTTATGAAAAAGGAAAAAGAAACAAAAGATAAGGGTAACACTACTAACACAAACATCAAGTTTAAATATAGGGAAGGTGATTAGAAATTCAAATTAGGTAGAATATCTCTGTTTTTAATTGGACCATTAAAAAATCCCATTTTAAGGTTTTGTGGCAAAAGATGACTAATCCTGAGGGAGAAAAATATTGTTGCTTTCCAATTAGCATGGTATATTTAAAAAACCAAGTGTCAAACTACAACTTCTTAAATTATAACATAAGTTTATCTAGATATATTTGAATTATAACTCTTATTAAAGAAAAAATTTTATTTGTATTTAGAGAAACATTTTAGGGGAATGGGAAGGAAACACTGTTCACAAACCTAGGTGTAGATTCAAGATTAGGTGAAATGCTGGGGCAGGGTGAGGCATTACTGTACCTCTCAGCACAGGACAATTCACCTGAGCTCATGGGTCCAAGGACAAGTCACAGGGTGCAGGGTACCGGAGAGGAGGCACCAAATTGCAACTCCTCATCTGGGGAAATCTGACGGGATTAAAATAATTTCTGCAGCTTGGTCACGTCACTGAACATAAGCATGTGCTTTGTCACATGAAATTATCAAACCGCCCTGTTGGACATCTCATTGTTTCCATGGCATACCGAGGAGTTATGAAATCAGGAACATATCCAGCATTTCAATATCGCTATGAATTCAAAGAAGCCTGTGTTCAAGTGAATTCTAACCCATGGCCATGGTCCCTGCTGAGTTTCTAAGGACAGAGGGGAAAATAAATTAAGGGCATTTAGAATATCCATTGAGTTTAAAGTCCGTAATGTGCTATTCATAACACGGCACAATTCAGAAATTGTGATCCTTTTAGCAATAATCTGTTACTCTGACACATTCCAAGTAGTCCTACTTTGCAAAATAGGTAATAAAAAAATAGAAAACATTTTAGTGCTTTTTAAAATTCCACAAATATGTGGTAAACCAAAACACAATGGGATGCTCTATCCCCCTTGCCTTCAGGGGAAAGGAAAGCTTGTATTTACCCAGCCCACCAGAGACTCACATCGTATCCGCTGTTGCGGATTCCACGCCGGGGTCGCTCCCGAGTCACCAGAAGGTCCATCTCGGTTTCCCCTGGACTCGGGCTGTTCAGAGACTGCCGGCTTCGGTAGACAGAGTTCTTCATCTGTTGCCTGAAGAAAATTCAACAACTGTTATGATGCAGCAAATGCCCTGACAGATGGAATTCTCCACTGATCCAAAGTACAGGCAACCAATGAAGGGTTTGGATTTGCCTCACAAATCTCAGAATTGATGGCATTTATTTCCAGGATATAAGGGGCTGTAGAAAGAGTGAAATAAAGATTTTTTTTTCCAGATGCTGTAATCATTTGGCTGAATTTTAAGTGTTCTTTCATATGGAAACTAGGTAACTACAATCAATTGCAACATTGCAACCTCATTTAAAATTCTGCTGATGGCAAGACCAGGGGTTCTCCCTTGACCCTCTGGGACAGCTAACGCTGATGGGAACAAACTTGCCTTTGTTGACTTTGTTGACTCAGCAACCTCCTGTTCCTTTTACTCTTTCTGGTTTCACACGCAGGATTCTATGATGTGTTAATAAACCCTGTAGCTAGTGGGCTGCTTAACATTATGACTGTGGATAGATTTCTTTTCCGCTATTACCACAGTAGATTTCCTTCCGGACTAAGAAGCCATAAACCCAGATGTAATCTGGGGCTTATCCATTCATCCACCCTCACATCCACCCACCCACCCACCCATCCATCCATCCATCCATCCATCCATCCATCCATCCATCCACCCACCCATCCATCCATCCACCCATCCAACCGTCCATCCATCCACATCTATCCAACCACCTACCTACCCATCTATCCATCCGTCCATCCATCCATCCACCCACCTACCTATCCATCCATCCATCCATCCATCCATCCATCCATCCATCCATCCATCCATCCATCCAGGCTTCCATCATTTACTGAATGCCTACTATGTGCCAGGCACCATGGAAGATGATGAACGTCCACAGTGAACAAAACAGATTATGGCCCCTCCTCTCCTAGAGATTACATCCTAATGAGAGAGACAGATAATTAACATGGTAACTTCAGACTGATAAGTGCTATTAAGCTGTGACAAACGGGGACTAGGATGGGAGACAACTTTAGATAGGATGATCACGGAAGGCCTCTCTGGGGAGGTGACAATTCAGCTGAGTCCTAAGTGGAGCCAGTCACACATTGATCTGGGCACAGAGCATTTCAGGCCCAGGGAGTAGCACATTCAGGGACTCCACTCAGCTACTGCTAAAAAATTCATACATTTGTCACCCCTGTCTTGTCTCCACTTGTCATTAGAAAAATCTTTTCAAAGAGTGGGAAGTAAATAGCAACATAGTGAGGAGATTGGCTACACTTTTCTTCTTCCACAAGAGGTAATTTTACAAGTGGGGGTGAGGCTTATTGGGAACAAGTGAGTTCCACACGATCCCGCAAGGTGGCAAAGGGATAGCACTTCCTTCTCACCCAGCTATAAGCCTCCCTGTGATTAACTTGCATTCTAAGACTATCTTCAGAAAACTCTCCAAACATTGCCTTTTTTTTTTTTTTTTTTGATAGAATCTCAATCTGTCACCCTGGCTGGAGTGCAGTGGTATAACCTCACTGCAGCCTTGACCTCCTTGGATTAGGTGATCCTTCCATCTCACTCTCCTGAGTAGCTGGGTCTACAGGCACATACCACAAAGCTAGGCTAATTTTTTTGTAATTTTTGTAGAGACAGGGTTTCACCATGTTGCCCAGGCTGGTCTCGAATTCTGGGGCTCAAGAGATCTGCCCACCTCAGCCTCCCAAAGTGCTGCAATTACAGGTGTGAGCCTCCATGCCCGCCAACACCGCCTATGTAATGTCTCTATTCTAAGACTCTAGCTATTCATGGGTTGAAGGTGAAGAGACTGTATTATTTCTTCCCAGTGACTATGTGGGAAGCCCCAGAAACCTGGCAGGCTTACACATTTTTTTTCATAGACACACAGTAAGTTAGTCACAGAATTACAATCATACATAGTCTAGGAGAGGCAGCAGAATTCTAAGGCAAAGCATTACCCTTGCCATTAGCCTTGGGAATACAGCAGACACCACTGGTTCTAGACCTTCGCCGTGAAGAGCTTATACCTGCTCAAAGAGCATCTGTTGCCTCTGCTTGCCTATTACCTGTGATAACCCTCCTTTGGTAAGAGCATCATGATGTCACTTGGGGGCTCCCTTTCCTCCAGGGGTAGGCATGTGATTCAGGCTGGACCAATCCCAGCATCACATCCCCATGGCCACAGTGATGGGTCAGGGGCTGGGCATCTGACCTGAGTTGTTCTGGTGGGACTGAGTCTCCGGGCTTTTGCTAGGGCAACTAGGAAAGAGGCGTTCTCTTGGTATTGGGGTTTCTAAGAAGATAGGATATATGCCAGGAGTTGCTGGCAGCCAGTTTGTCACCATGAGGTAAGAGCCTGCCTGAAAATGGGGGCAGCAGAGAGTGAAAAGAGAGCAAGATCTAACATAGGAGACATCATCTGACCCCTGGATCCAGCCATGCCGAAGCCTGGACCTTTCAATAATGCTCAATAATATATTCCCCTTTTATTTAACCAGTTTGTGCTGGATTTCCATCATTTGCAGCCCAAAGAAGTCTGACTAACTCTAATAACGGCACTCACAAGCTAAAAGTATAAACTGTGCCCTATAGTTATCTGCAATTACAGGCTTCCTTTAGGGAAGCACAACCTCAGTGAGCTGTTGAAACAATCTGCTCCTAGTGATTCACACCTTCTGCAGACTCGAGAAGAATTCTCATCCTTGACCTAATTACACATCGTTTTTGGGAAAAGGCAGACTTTACAACTGTCTTGAGATTATCAATTAGCCCATTTAGAAAAGATTTACTAATAAGGGTGGTGGTGGAGTAAATACTAAGATTAGCAATTGACACTTAAGTAGGTTATTTTGCAAGTGTTAGAAGTACAATAGCGAGAGTGTGTAAGCCCTGTCAAGAACTGTAAATGTAGGTAAAAGTGTCGACATTGAAGTGTATACCAGTCTACTTTTGTCTCGGAGGCAACATCCCCTTAAAATATACAGCTTAAAGGCTGCTGTTTAACATGGATTTCAATTTCCAGACCACCAATGCAGGCCTGGTGTGCAAGCATCTATGTAAAAATAAATTAGACTCTCAGGTAGAGAAATTACCTGTTTTAATAAGATAGCATCCCATTAGGTATATTCATTTCTTGTTGATATTTTGCTATATACTTTTTAAAGGTAATACATTTTGAAGCATACAAACTTGAGAACTAAGTTTTTTACCTCTGAAAATACTGCTGGGTGGGTAATGATGAGTTTTACTTGCTGGTTAATCCCAATACAGTTTAAGAAAGTAGCTCTCAAATTATGTTCTCTTTCTATGGAACCCCGGGGTTCCATAGAGATGGCCTGGGAAGGACTGAGGAGTGGGAGGAGGCCCAGCTTCCATCAGAGCAACTCCATCTTTATATATTATTACTTTACGTTGGGTTCCCTAGAAGCAGGTTCTAGAATGATTTGAGTGTAAGTCATTTATTTGGGAGGTGGCTCCAGGAAGCACTAGCTGGGGAGTGGGGAAATGACAGAGGGAAGGAAGGAAAATCAATAAAGGGTATGATATGGAGTAGATTTGTGTTTTGGGTAACGGAGGCTCAAGCCCACTGGAAAAGTGTGGGAGACAGTTGTTTTAAAAGGTAGGTTTTATTATTTAGGTATGGCATGGCCAATAGATCAGGACAAGACTGCCATTAAAAATATAGCTTGAGGCCGGGCACTGTGGCTCAAGTGCCCAGCAATTTGGGAGGCTGAGGCAAGCCAATCAAGAGGTCAGGAGATTGAGACCATCCTGCCCAACATGGTGAAACCCCGTCTCTATTAAAAATACAAAAATTAGCTGGGCGTGGTGGCGCGTGCCTGTAATCCCAGCTACTCAGGAAGCTGAGGCAGGAGAATCACTTGGACCAGGGAGTCAGAGGTTGCAGTGAGCCGAGATAGCGCCACAGCACTCCAGCCTGGCAACAGAGGGAGACTCCATCTCCCCTAGCCCCCACACCAAAAAAAAAAAAAAAAAAAAATATATATATATATATATATATAGCTTGTTACACTCACAGATCCCAAGAGGAGGGAACAGGCCATACCACAGGAGAGTGTGACTAATTTTGATTGAATACTTTTGGCAGATTCTGGGGCACAAGGGCTGTCCTGAGTTGTCTGGTACCTCGCCCTGGGGTAATCAGGACAGACAGACAGTGACTCAGGGTGGAGAGCCCTGTGAGACCATATGGAGCAGACAGTTCATGTTTGGCCTCTGCACTGGCTGCTTTGCACATGAAAGGCATGTTTGCCGGTGAGTCCTTTATTAGCCTGGGGAGGACAGTAGCCTGGGAAGGACAGTTTCTCTGGGGTCAGCAAGGCCCCAGATGTCCAAATCATCAAATATAGAAACTAGAAAATGTAGTTATTGCAACAGTGTAACTTACGCTTCCAGTTCCCTTGCCAGGGGTATTTATCCATCAGTTTCCATCTGTTATGGACTGAGGATGCTCCACAGTGTCTTAACCACATGACACTTCTGGTTGGTGGCTGCCGAGAAAAAGCCTTTAAGTTGGAGTCACAGATGCCTATAGCAGGTAGGATGCTGCTGGCCTGGACAGGCTCAGGGAGAGCTGAGGGCATGAACTGGGGCCACCAACAGCAACCACCTCAATTATGTTATGTACTTTGTGTCTCTGGGTAAGAGTTTATAATGTAAAAATGAAGTGTTCTGATTTTTTTAAGGCTCTGAAAGTGATTTTAAAAGATTTAGTGATGAGTCAACATTTGGAACCTAAACTTTGTCTTTTATTTGATTTAATTTAGGTCTTAAGGTAAAATTCTGGTTACTGATTGATCTAGTTTGGATATTTGTCTCCACCCATATCTCATGTTGAAATGTAATCCCCAGTGTTGGAGGTGGGGCCTGGTGGGAGGTGACTGGATCATGGGGGTGGATCCCTCATGGGTTGATGCTGTCCCTGTGACAGTGAGTTCTCACGAGATCTGGTTAAGAGTGTATGGCATCTCCCTGCCCCAGATCTCTTTTGCTTCTGCTTTTCCTTCCACCATGAGTAAAAGCTCCTTGAGGCCTAAGAAGATGCTAGTGCTTTGCTTCCACAGCCTGCAGAACTGTGAGCCAATTAAACCTCTTTTCTTTATAAATTACCCAGTCTCCTTTTCAAAAGAAGATATACATGTGGCCAACAAGCATATGAAAAAAGCTCAGTATCACTGATCACAAGAGAAACGCAAATCAAAACCAAAATGAGGTACCATCTCATACCAGTAAGAATGGCTATGATTAAAAAGTCAAAAAATAGTAGATGCTGGTGAGGTTACAGGAAAAAGGGAACTCTTATACACTGTTGGTGGGAGTGTAAATTAGTTCAACCATTGTGGAAAGCAGTATGGCAATTCCTTAAAGAGCTAAGAACAGAACTACCATTTGAGCCAGCAATTCCATTACTATTATATACCCAGAGGAATAGAAATCATTCCACCATAAAGACACATGCATGAGAATGTTCACTGCTGCACTGTTCACAATTGCAAAGATATGGAATCAACCTAAATGCCCACAAATGACAGACTGGATGAAAAAAAATGTGATACATATACACCATGGAATACCATGCAGCCATAATAAAGAACAAGATCATGTCTTTTGCAGAAACATGGATGGAGTTGGAGGCTATTATCCTTAGCAAACTAATACAGGAACAGAAAACCAAATACCATATGTTCTCACTTATAAGTGGGTGCTAAATGATGAGAATTCATGAATATAAATGGAACAACCGACACTGGGGTATACTTCAGGGTGTAGGGTAAAAGGAGGGAGAGGGCAGAAAAAATAATTATTGGCTAATAGGTTTAATACCTGAGTGATGAAATAATCCATACAACCAACCCCATGACAGAAGTTTATCAATATAACAAACCTGCACATGTAACTTCAAACCTAAAAGAAAAGAAAAAAAAAAAAAAACTACCCAGTCTCAGGTATTTTTTATAGCAATGCAAGAATGGTTGGCTGGGCACAGTGGCTCACGCCTGTAATCCCAGCACTCTGGGAGGCCAAGGCAGGAGGACTGCTTGAGCCCAGGAGTTTGAGACCAGCCTGAGCAACATGGCAAAACCCCATCTCTACAAAAATAAAAAAATAAAAAGAGACTGGCCTAATATACTGATGCTACCTCTGGACTAGAGCATGATTCCTTCACTTGTCCTGCTGTGGCTTGGTCACTGAAAGCAGAACCTCTGGAGGGTTATACTGTGAACAGTAATTAACAGGTAACTCTAACCTGTGATAGCAGATAAACAGTCAGCAGTCTCTGGAGTCAACAGCAGAGTGTGTCAAGAATAATACCTCTGAGCTTACCGAGGTTGTCACTCTTTTTTTCTGTCTGTCCCTCCCCATTCTCATCTCTGGCTGATCCTCTCTCCATTCCTATTCCTAGCTCACCCAGTTTATGGCTCTCCATACTTTCCCCTTAACTGGTCAAAAACGTTTTAAAAGTTGTTTTTGGTGCTTTATGATCATGAAACCATTTCTTCAATGAACATTTGCTGAGAATTAGCTACAATACACGTGGCATTAGCAGGTCATCAAAAGGCCCCAGAATCTGGCCTGCACCTGTGCTAGGCAGAGGTGATGCCTCTCTACAGAAACAAGTTTGGTTCATTCTTTGTTCATTCTCTTTTCATAAAAAGCCTTAACTGAAATTTTTGTTTCTCAAGTAACTTCCTAAGTTTAATTTGTACATGAAAATGATTATGTTAACGCAATTCATAAAATTTAGCCCCACCTCTCACCTTGATTTTGTGGCTTTGATTCATTTTCCCTGAGTGTCAGCATGAAATCCAGGAAAAACAGCTCCCATCCCAGCTCCCATCCCAAAGACCACTGAAGTAAAACTCCCTGAAGTACAAAATAAAAGCTAAAGAACCAATCAGCCTCCCTATAAACTCCCCAACTTTTTTCTTTTTTTTCTACAGGTATTAACACAGTGACACATGCATTGTGAACCCTGTCATGGTGTGATTTCATATCAATAGCTTGTCATACCAACCAAGCCTAATTAGAAGCATGGTAAATTAAGCACTGGTTGAGAATTTCCTCTTTTCTTTATTGAAAATAAATTATGTTGATCCAATTCATAAAATTTAGCCCCACCTCCCAGCTTGATTCTGTGGCTTTGATCCAAGCCTGTCACAAAGTCATTTTTGCTTTTAATAAGTACTTACTCAGGCCAGAAACTGCCCTATGGCTCCCAGTCTGTGAAGAATGTGTCTGTCATGGCTCTGTGGCATGTTGGGGTGGCAGCATGCTCAAAGCCAGAGGGAAGTCACCAAGGAGACTGTGTATGGGAAAGAGGTGGCCTCAAATCATGAAAGTGCTTCGGGTAGGTAGGAAAGGAAGAAAGGTTCACTAACCTCTGCCTTTGACCGTGCACGTGAAATCACTCTGCTTAGTCAGCAACAAAGCTTGGAAGGCTGCAGCCATGGTTGAATGTTTTTCCCCCCCAAACCTCATGTTGAAATTTGGTTCCTGTCATGGTGGTGTCAGGAGGTGGGACATTTGGGAGGTGACAGGGCCATGAGGGCTCCTCCTCATGGGTGGAATTATTTGGCCTGCTCTTGCTCTCTCTTTGCCCTCTGCCTTCTGCCATGGGATGATGCAGCAAGGAGGCCCTGCCAGATGCTGGCGCCTTGATCTTGGACTTCCCAGCCTCCAGAACTGTGAGAAAATATGTTTCTGTTCATTATAAATTACCCAGTCTCAGGTATTCTGTTATAGCAGCACAAAAAGAACAAGACAGATGCCAATTTAAACCATCTGGCTTAGCCCTTCCTTGCTGGGACAGGACTCCCTTTTAGATCGTTACAGCACCTCATACTTCAAACACCCACCACACTTGTCATTAATAAACTTTTGGGGTGATTCTTTCTCTCCCATTAGACCCTAAGTTCCATAAGAGCAGCAATAGGACTGTCTTGTCCACAATTAAATGCTGAAGGAATTTGAATTGAATGAATGAATAAGCCCACATGAGCATGACAGCATTCAGCATCTTGAATGGTACCTAATACATAGCAGGTGACAATATATGTTGAATAAATGAACAAGTCTGTGAATGAATGAGATAAACCAGCATGGAGCTCTGAGCACCTGTGCAGTAAGTACTTACTGAGGCTGAATGAAAAGGTGCGGCATGAAATTTGCTTTTCTTATGCAAGAGCCTCTAAAACAATTGAACAATACAATGTCCCTTGATCTGGAAGTTGCGCCATTAGGTAGGTGATAATTATAATCTTCATTCAGCTCTGAAAAAGCAACTGGTTTGAAAATACCATTAAGCTAATGGACAATTATGGTTGTTTGCCCAAGTATTTTTTTTTAATGGCTTTAATGTTACTCTCTTTCAGACTCATTATAGAGCACCTGCTTGCACAGACCAGCGTGGTACACATCAGTGGACTGCAAAGATCACAATCCTACAGTACCAGATAAGGAACCAGGATATACTGCCCAAGGCCTGCCCTTATCCCACCCAATGATACAGCACCCTTTACAGAATCCCTTAGAGACTGCACCTGTTTTTAGACTCGGTGAATGGAGCACAGAGTTCTGAATCTGGATCCAAAACATGCTCCATTTCCTTCGGGGCTTTTTCATACATCTTTTTTCTTTCGGTCAGACCCTTGCTCGTCTCCACTGCAGGGAAGTCGTAATATCCCTTCCTCTTGGCTTTGAGGCGCAGCTTGTTCCGATAGTGCTCGATGTCTGACTTCTGCTTCAGGGCTTTGTTCACCTGGGGAGAGAGACAGTCTCAGGCCCAAACCTGACCCAGTGGGGCCGGCAGGTGGGAGACTTTCACCAGGAGGTTATCACTTCTAAAAAAGCCATCACAGGCATCACCTCCGGGCCTCTGAGCTAGCCAGGCCCACCTGCATCCCATTCTGAGACAAGCCCACAACAGTAGACTACAGATACTGTGGAGCCTGGCACTCACCTGAATCACCTGAGACCTTCCTCCAAGGCCTCCTTCTCCCTAGTCTGTCCTGTCTCTGTTCAGGCCTAGGCCTGACTCCGTGCTCTTAGCAATGTGGCTCGGCCTTAATTATGCCTATACCCTTTTGGTTCCTCTGTGTGGGTGCCTCCGCCAGTTCTCAGTGCCCTGAGTCTAGCTCCAGTCCTGGGGAACCCAGTGGCCTTCGCTGCCCTTCAGCTGGTGTCCAGCTAGATAAGACAGCAAGTTCCCGAAGAGGCTGAGTTGGGACGGACAGGGTGGAAGGGGAAGCAGCTGCTCCCAACGCCTCTCCATACTGTCAACCTGCAGATGACGGCATGTTTTTGTAAATCCATGCCTTTCTTGAGAGATATGTAATTTTGAAGCCTTGTATGGCTACTAACATGAACCAGGTCCTGCCCTATAGGGCAAAGGCAGTCTGGTCTTTCAGAAGGGAACGTGGCTAATGTACCTTGCAAACTGTTGGAGATATAAGCAGGTTACTGTGCTAAATAACTAACAAATGATGAGAATGTCACGCCAACGTTTCCGAACTTTCTGTTTTTATTATGTTTTCTTAAAAATAATCTTTAAAAGAATGTCGTGTAATTTACAAAAGAAAAACGTATGGCTTCTGGGTTGTGCTTTCTTCATTTAAACCAGCCACCCATAATAGAAGGAGGAAGAAAATTACAAGACAATCTGTGTCAGGCTCCACAAGGCAGCAAATTATAGAGAACAGTTCAGGGCTCTCTTCCAATCCAAATGCCAGCAAGGTCCATTCCTTTAACTACCAAAATACAGCATCCATTTCTGGACAAGGAAGATGCTGATTTGCTCTCCTTCTTTGACAAGGTGATGGGCCTGGGAGGAAAAGGGGGTGATAAATTGAATCTATCCCAGATTTGGAATCTGTCTCTATGACATTCACATCATTAAGCTGGGATGAAAAGATCCAGGCCTAGTGGCCATCACATGTATCCATAACTGAGCAGAGGGTCCAAATCAACAGCAGTTATCCATGCATTAGTGTCAACCTCAGAGGCCTCTAATTATGGGGTTTGCATGTCTGGTGGCAGAATTGTGCCCAAGAGAAAATTCAGTGACTGTGACTGGTTTTGAGAAGACATTCAGATTCTCAAATTGTAGAGCCAAGGGGCATAAAATACATGATCTTTCTTCACTGGCTGTCTAATGGGTGGTGATAACAACAACAGTAATAATAATAATAATAATAATCATCATCATCATCATCAAAGTGCTTATTGTGTGCCAGGCACTAGTCTAAGTAATTTACATATATTAAACAATTTGATCTTCACAGCAGCCCTATTTTATAAATGGAGATACTGAGGCACAGAGAAATGAACATGCTTAAGGTCACACAGTAAGTAAAAGATCTGAGGTTCAAACCCCTGAGGCATGGCTTGAGAATCCATACTCTTTTAAGCACAATGCTATTATTCTCTGATAGGCTGTAGTAAGTAAAAGAGAGGAAAGGAGCACCGGACAGGAAGTCAGGGGACCTCAACCTCATGGCTGTCACCATAACCTGCCGTGTGACTTTGAACAAGCCACTGGACCCCTCAAGCTTCAGCTTCTTGGTTTAAAAAATGAAGAGGTTGAAAGAGAAGTGCTCTGTACGTCCACAACCAGTTATTTTTTTAAAATCAATGAAGGTTTACCCATCACATCTTTAGGCCATCTCAGTCTTTCTGCCCAGAAAACAAGAGTTGCTTCCTGAGTTGGGTTTGTAAAATGCTTTTATAAGTGGCCCAGATGCTGCGTATTTATAATACCTGGTTTTGTAGGGCCATAGCATGTTTCTTGAGGTGTGATGGAAAAAAGACTAAAACTTTGGAAATCTCCCACCTCTTGCAGGTAAAAATAGCTGGGTATAAACAAATGAAATTAACAACCAACCTGACAGCTTAAGAACAGAGAAAAATTAAGAGCATGTGTGTGCACATGCTTGGGCACACATGTAATGTAAATGTTCACATGTAGGGTCCAAATGCATCTTCTTAAAGTTCATAAACATTTGCAATCCACTGGCCATTCTGCTGCTGAAGATGAAGGAAATGCAGATAATTTTTACCTAACTTCTGGCATCTATCTATCTATCTACCTATCTAATTTTCTTTGATGAAATCATCACTCTATGGTGAATGTTACAATTTTTTTTTTCAGACTCTTAGGAAAGTTGATTAACATCATGATATCCATTGATAGCTTTCTGGAAGCAGCCAATGAGTTGTTTCAAGTTTGCTCAAAGGAATAAATGTCATTTCGAAGTCCCCAGAGTGGCCCACATCCCTGTCCATATGACGTTATCTTCCCTGGTTCCCTCTCAATTCAAGCCCCTTCCATCCCCACTACAAGCAACATCCCACAATGGACAGTTTAGGAGTGTCACCAAGAAAGGCAAAAGGCTGTGTGTGTGAGGGGGTCGGGGAGCAGAACGCCTGATGCTTCTCTTCATAATCACATTTTTTTAACAGTTCCTTCTGGGCTTTTAATGAACATAGGAAGTGCTCTGAAAACATCACCCAACAAATTCATTTTGGGTGACTTGTGTCCTGATTCGTTCTGCAGAGGCCTGGTACATGCAGAGGTAAAAATGACCTATACGGCCCTAGGTGCAATCTGCACCCAGTATTCACAGGTGTTGTTCCTTCGTCCGAATTTCCCAAGTCTGGCCGGACCATCTCCTGCCCTGGGTCTCCAGGCACTTACCTCGCCGTTGAGGACGGCCGATGACTCCTGGCTCCTGTCCGAGGTGGGGGGCACCATGGGGAGGGCTGTGGGTTTTATGGCAATGAGCTGCACAGACCCAGAAGATGTGTCAAAGGGTTCAGCGGCCACCTTGCTGGAGTTGTCAAATAGAACCGCTCCCTCCTCTTCATCACTTGCTGGCACTGAAGCACAACATAAACACATCGATTTTATGATGTTGGGGAGCTGTGTGATCCCAGGAGAATTTATGTGAGACTCACAGCCTAAGGACATTACTTTACTCAAAACAACCTCAGAAACGACAGCATCTGCTTCTGTGCCAAGGACTCGCTACTGCTAGCGGTTTTCCTTTAAATTTAAGATCTGTATGATTTATCCCTCCATTGCCTTATCAATGGGTAGGAAAGAACTGTAGAGGTTTGAATTTAAACAGTAAGAACCATTCTTTCAAAACTATGACATAAGACAGTTGAAAAAAATTAAAAAGTAACTTCTTTCTGTATGTTTGAGTTGGAAGTGAGAAAAGTGAGTTTGGCCAAACCTTGTAACTATCCTTAAAATCTGACAATCCTCAGACTAACAGCATTCAGTTCAGGCTCAGCCACCAATGCTACCAATCTTTACAAGATGTTAAAGTAACAAGTCTTTCTTGGTCAACAAGCCACAGTTATAGTGGCTGACACTTTTTTTTTTTTCCTCTTCTGAAGGTTGTTTCCCCAGTGATTTGGGTTTTGGTTCATTTGTCTAAAATAAAAGAAAGCTATGAAAATTCCGCCAGAGAAACTAATTTGAAGTTACAGACAACTCCCCTAATTAAGAAGAAGGATTTCTACCTACGCTCTGTTAAATTAATCCTCCCTTCTGACAGATAATTCTGCTGCAATTGCTAAAAGACACCAGTCTGCCTTGAGCTTCCACAACTAAGCTGACAGAAGTTCCAGGGCCCCTGGTACCTTGCTGATTTACTTGTTCTTAAAGCATATTCCCATTAAGTAACTATAAGAAAGACAGCTTATTGAGCATGGCTAGGCAAGAGATACATTAAGCCTATTCAAACAACTAAACCAGTAGACAATTTAGGAGGAAAAGAGGTGTTATATAAAATATGAATGTAATAGCAGTGTATTCATCTTTCCTCCTGTCTGCTTGAGAGATTGGGATGTTATTTAAATTACTGAGAAACACATAGTTTGTATCATTCTGTCACTTATCATAATCACAGAAGATTTGTCAAATTAAGCCAAGTAAATTGTTATTTTTACAAAGTGGCTAAAACACTTCAGAGTCTAACAATGGGTTATAATTGGATTTTTTTTTAAGTTCTGTGGGCTGATTTGCAAATAGCAGGCCACTAAGCAGCCAATGACAGAGGAAAATCTCTATTTGAATGTGTTACCAGATGCATCCATATTTTTAGATGTAGTTTTGCTGGGCAGCTCTGGCCTGGCCACCATTATCTGCCACCTGGACACTTGCTATACAAGCCATCTATGAAAGCCAGCCAATAAGGTGGCTCCTAAGAATTCTCACCCCCTGATATTCATACCCAGGATGAATGGGACTGACCTGTGTAACCAATAGGAAACTACAGAAATGACAACGTGTTACTTCCAAGGCTTAGTTGTAAAAAAACAAAACAAAACAAAACAAAACAAAAACTCATGACTTCCACCTTGCTCTCTCTCCGATCACTTACTCTAAAGAAAGCCAGCTGCCACATTCTGAGGACCTTGAAGCAGTCCTATGGAAAGGTCCATGTGGCAAGGATCTGAAGCCCCCTGTCAAGAGCCATGAGTGACCATCCTGCAAGCCCCAGTCAAGACTTTATTTTTTATTTTCATTTTTCTCTTTTTTAAACTTCAATAGCTTTTGGGGTTCAAGTGATTTTTGGTTACACAGATGAATTCTATAGTGGTAAATTCTGAGATTTTAGTGTACCTGTCACGTAAGTAGTGTATCCTGTACCCAATATGTAGTCTTTTATCCCTCACTCCCCTCTCACCCTCTCCTCTGTCCCCAAAGTCCATTATATCACTCTGTGTGTCTTTGTGTCCTCATAGCTTAGCTCCCACTTATGAGTGAGAATATATAGTATTTGGTTTTCCATTCCTGAGTTACTTCACTTAGAATAATGGCCTCTAGCTCCATCCTAGTTGCTGCAAAAGACATTATTTCATTTCTTCTTATGGCTGAGTAGTGTATTCCATGGTGTATATATACTACATTTTCTTTATTGGTCGATGGGCACTTAGGTTGGTTCCCTATCTTTGCAATTGTGAATTGTGCTGCTATAAACATACATGTGCAAGTGTCTTTTTTCATATAATACTTCTTTTCATTTGGGTAGATACCCAGGAGTGGGATTGACTGCTGGATCAAATAGTAGATCTACTTTTACTTCTTTAAGGAATCTCTGTACTGTATTGCATAGGGGTTGTACTAATTTACATTCTCACCAGCAGTGTATAAGCGTTCCCTTTTCACCACATCCATGCCAACATCTATTGGTTTTTGCCAGTTAAGACTCTAGATGACAGCTCAGGCCAACATCTTGACTATGACCTCATGAGACCCTGAGCCAGAATGACCCAGCTAAACCAGTCCTAAATTCCTTACCCACAGATATGATATGAGATAATAAATGTAGATAATAAATTTCAGGTTGCTAGGTGCTGGGGTACTTTGTTACATGGCAATAGATAACTTACAGACCTTCTAAACAACTTTCTACCTCTGAGCTTTCCCTCTTCTCCCTCTATCCCTAAAATACATATTCCACCAGTAACCAGGATGGATAAACTTTCCAGAAGGTAACCAGATGGCATTCTTCCCCTGACCAGAACCCTCTGAAGGCTTCATCTCTGTCAGAATAAAACCAAGGTCTTCCCGCCAAGGTCCTGTCAGTCTAATGCTGGCCCCCTTGCTGAACTCATTTAGTCCCTCTGCCCTCATCTGCTCTGCTCCAGCCACAGTGGCCTTTTTTCCTTTCTTTTCTTTTCTTTTTTGGTGGAGTCTTGCTCTTGTTGCCCAGGCTGGAGTGCAATGGCACGATTTCGGCTCATTGCAACCTCCGCCTCCTGGGTTCAAGGGATTCTCCTGCCTCAGCCTCCCGAGTAGCTGGGATTACAGGCCCCGCCATCACGCTCAGCTAATTTTTGTATTTTTAGTAGAGACGGGGTTTCACCATGTTGGCCAGGCTGGTCTCGAACTCCTGACCTCAGGTGATCCACCCACCTTGGCCTCCCAAAGTGCTGGGATTACAGGCGTGAGCCATCGCGCCCGGCCCACAGTGGCCTTCTTGAACACATCAGGCTCGTTCCCATCTCAGGAATTTTGCACTAGCTATTCCCTCTGCTCAGAATGCCCTTTTCCCAGATCTCTATATGCCCAGTTCTCTCTTGCTTTTCAAGTTGCAGCTTAAAAATGACTTTCCTTAACCAACAATCTAATCCCCCCTTCATTACCCTGTTCTATTTTCTTCACAATGGTTACCACTACTGATATGTTATACTGATTTACAGTGTACCCTCACCCCTTTCCCTAGACTAGAAGCTCCATTCTTGCCCATCTTTTTAAAGACTAATGACTATTGCTTTTAACAGTGTCTCACATATAGTTGGCCTTCAATAAAGATTTGTTGTGAGTGAAGAAATGAATGACTCAATTTCCCTGACTTGGAAAAGGAGATGCTGTTAGTACCTGCAGAACAGGTAACCATGCAGAAGTTAAAGTCATGCTATCCCTTAACCCATCAGAGGGTGAAGAGATGGCACTTAGCATTTTTATCACTTTTGGGTGGTGACACCCTCACTCCCCAAACTGAACGGGGTAAGGTAGGCAGCACAGCACTAATGGGACAGGAAAATGACACCTTGGGAATTGTACAAGGTATAGTTATTTTTCACTCTTTCAAAAAACTTTTATTCAGATTTGTACAATTCCTCTAGGCTTTTGAAGAGAAAAATAATTAGTTATCCTTCCCCTAAAAAATACTTTATAGGCAAATATATTAAAAGACATTAAATATTAATGCATCAAAATGTGGTATGAACACAGCAGGTTCATGGGGATTTTTAATGCATGATTAGTCCCTAAAGAAAAAGCATGGGTGAATGCTTAAGGAAGGCGCCACAGTGAAACTGCAGGTGTCTTAGCATAGCATCACATCACAGTAAATGCCACTGAATAGTTATCTTGTATCTGATTGTGCCTTGTTTTTACTGTTGTTTTTAATTTCAGTAAATCAGGTTTGACAGAGAGATTTCATTTCTTCATGTCTGAAATGGCATGGGGAGTGCCTCCCTCTCCCATTTGAGGCAGAAAGTGTTCTTATCCAACACATGCTTTTTCTGAAAATTTCATTAAAGCTCAGACAATCTACAATAGCATCATTATTCTCTAGTATTATTTATTAGATAAAGCAAGTCTTCACTTCATTGGGAAGGCAAAGAAAGAATAACTGAAACTGTGTTTTTGAGCTAGTATCTCTGACAAATCTTCCTTGATGTTTTAATTCCAGATGCCCCATAAAGAGCTCCTAAGAAATTAGTAATTCATCCTCTAAACTCTCAAATTCTTTGCCTGCCTCACCTGCCCCATATCTTAGACAGGTGAAGTTTGATTATTAATAGATTCTGAGCCCTACCAGTGAATTCTCTCAGTGACATAAAGGAAGGGGGCATACTTTAAAGGGTTCAGGCAGGTGGTTGTTTGCTTCCAAATGACTTAAGATGCAAAGATATGTATTATTTTCAAAAATCTTGAACTTACTTTTAACTCTTTCCTATTAAACATATTTTCCATGTTTAGAAATTGGCTCAGAAATTCAAATGTCTATTTGGTTGAGAAAGCACCAAACTCTTTTTGCTTTCAAAATCCTAGCTCTCATGTCTGACTTTCCCACTTACATGTAAGCATCATTATGAAACAGACTCTAAAACTGCAGCGATGGTAACTGATGTGGCCATTGAGCTATAAGGACCTATGCCAGCCATCTGGTTAGCAGAATAGTGTCTTTCCCTTTTAAAGTTCTTTTTTACATAAAAGAAAAAGATTGGAAGCTACAGATGTAACAAACCTGATAGAAAACAAGAACAGTTTTAGAATAACAGCCTGCTACATTTAACATTTATTAACCTTAGTAACTTAAGCTTCTGTGAAAAATAGATACTAAGCCATAAGACAACAGTATTTGAATATTCAATATCAACAGAATAATGGATTCTCAGAGGCCATGTGCATACAGAAAGTCCTCAATACTTTTTGCAAGCTGGCAAGGTGATGAAAATATACTTTTTTGTTTTCTCCACAATTCCATTCAATGTCATTTTCTTCCTTCCTTCCTTTGGTTCATCTTCCAATGCAATAAAATACACTATTGATTTTATTGGTAAACTCTAACCTAGGATTATGATAAAATGGAACCCTCTGATAAAAAGAACAAGTGTAGGTTTTCATAAAGTTCTATCCTAAAATTCTGATGTCTGTTGAGTTTTACACGAGACAAGTTGGTTCTATTGGTTATACTGGAAAATTTCAAACCTAAAACCTTATAGAATAGAAACCTGTAGTGAAACAGAAGCAACCAGCCCCCCAAATTCACTGGGTTTACTTTTGGCAAAAATGAAGTGCAACCAAGCAAGCACTCTAACCCTGGAAGGATGGCTTTTTAATAGAGCAAACAAGCAAAAACCTCAACCTGGCACAGTAATTGCATTTTATTCCTGCACCCACCTGTTTTATTTCTAAGCCTTATATTTAAATAGTCAAAGTGACCTAAATAGAATAAAGAGGCAGGAGGAGAGGGCAGACAAGCAGAAATGGGCAAGGTCAGCAGGGACATCTAGAGCAGGCCAGAATTTCACCAGCTAAGTGGGGAGTGATGGGGTCAGGAACCAGCCCCACTCTCTCATCTTCTATGGATTATTTGCAGGGAAGGGGAAAAGACATCACTTTGCAAATGTGTATTCATAAAGAAAGGAGCTTTGTATGGCACAGTTTAAAGCAAGAGAAAGGGCATAGAACAATATGCACATTGATTCCATTTAATAAAACAAAATAAAGCAATACAACAAAAAACAAAGATACATGTGTATTGCCATATGCATAGTAAAAAGGTCAGAGAAAGACATACATTGAGTTATTTGGGGTCCTCTGAAGACTGGGGTGGGTGAGTGGGGCATCTGGAGGAGTGAGTAGTCTTTGATTTGACCTTGTAAATTTCCAGGAAGTATATAAAGGAAGGAAGGAAGGAAGGAAGGAGGGGGAGGGGAGGGAGTAGGCGGAGCTGGGAGGGCGGGCAGCACCATCTTGGATAGATGGTGATGGCCGTTACAGTATTTAGTTAAAACAACCTTCCCCACATGGCTTCACTGTCCATTGTCTCTGCTGTCACCTCACTCTCTCTACCCATCTCTCTTAGCACCTCATCCTAGGAAGAAAGAGAAGAAAGTTGCTGAATTCAAGTCCCCTTCCCAAGATCTAGAGCACCTCTGACTCTGTGTGCTCACTTGATAGAGCTGATGGCAGGATTTCTAGTGGTCCCAGGTGGGGCAGATATTTCAGGAAAATTCCACAGGTCACACCCCAATTCTGACGTAGAAAGCACAGCCTCTGTGTTACAGGCATGCAGAATTCAGGGAAAGACAAAATTTCAACAACCAAATAGGTATGACAGTTTAAACAAGTGCTTTATATAACAGCTGAAAATGGGAACAGGGAGCACATTTTCCCTACAGAATACAAATCCATGTGTCGTTATTTCTTTTCTTTTCTCTGCTCTTACCTTTTTCAGTCGGAAAAAAAAAATAAAAGTGATATTTGAAAACAAAAAAATATTCCAACACTAGCTTCAAGAAAGAGTCCCTGCAGTACACAAACTCCTTTGAAAGGGAAGTGCCGCTAAGCAGGGTGCTAGAGGGTTTAGCTTTTCACCTGGCATTTCTGTAGGGCTCCACCTACAACCCATTAAAATCCAAAAGGACTTTTCCCTGATATGAAATCAGTAGTGCTGGGTACTTGAATTCTGGCCCCAGTAACCCAGCATCACACACAGAAGGGCCACATGGAGATGAGAGTCAGAACCAAGGTGGGAGCAGGAGAGGGAGCTGCACAATGATGTTGACAGAGGCCATCTATAGACAATGCCACTCCACAACGACAGTGCTCAGATGACTGATAAATAAACCCCAACGCCAATCCTTACAGGAAAGGAGAGATCTGTGTGAGAAACTAAGTAGTTCAGCTTCCCTGGAGAATTAAGACAGAAGCATAAAACTTTTTTCTTCTTTTTTTTTTTTTTTTTTTTGATGACAGATCTGTTCCTTTATTGTTTTGGGTTAGTTTTTTCCTGGGAGAAGTGGAGTTGCAATATCTGGACTCAGTGGCACAGACTGAACCCATGAAACTTATCAGGGGAGTCAGGGCAGGAAAATGAGAGGAATCTCCAAGATGAGCAGTTATTTCAGAGATCTGCTGCCTTAGTGGAACTGGTGCAAGAAATTGTGTCAATTCATGTGATTAGAAATTAGAAATTTTAGAGGATTTCTAACTAAAGAATTAGAAAAACCTCTAAGCAAACATCAGTTCATTCCGCAAAAGGTTTTTCCTAAGGAACTACACCATTTCATAAGAACAGGGGGGGAGGAAGTGAGACAGCACAATTCAGACAAGGGGTAAGGTGAGAACCCAAGGGGTACATACAGACTCCTGGCCCTTGTGGGGCAGAATAGAAAGAACGACTGAGGGTCAGAGCCCAGTGGCTGTGTGTGTTTGTGCACACGTGTGCACGCATGTGTGTGCGGGCACGCGTGGGAGCGGCTGGGGGTGGTTCTTGGCGGGAAGGCTTCTCACCATTTCTCTTCCTTGCCTCCTCCTTTGTCACTTTCTGCTGTGCCATTACATTCTGGGGTGAGCGTCTCCCTGAGCTGGGCTTCCCTGATTCGTTGCTGATGACAGAGCCATTCTCACTGGGCGACCTGCTGGAGGTAACCATAGCAACAGGGGGAGACGGTAAGTTTCAACTAGAGCAGCCGCCTCTCAAGGTTATTTTATTTGCACAGTTTAATGTCTGTAGCCTTTCATTCCAGTTTAATGGACAAAGAGGAAACGATACAGAAAAAGAAAAAAACAAAACCACCCACACTACAGCGTGGGTTAAGCAGCTGGCTGCTCGGAAGTCCGTTTTGCCGTGCTCAGCCCGTAGAGTTCAGTGAGCGCAGCCCTGGGTGCCCATCTCTGTTTCATTAACCACCACCCCGCCGTGACTATGGGAATGGTGGCAAGGGTGGCATCCATGCAGCATAGCCTGTTTTTAATACCCAGCACTCTGGATAGTGTGGCAGAGTGTTTAAATCACGTGGGAATTTCCAGGGACATGTATCACACGTGGTTCTCTTTGGCTATTGTCTTTACCACATAGACTTTGACTACAAAACATTCCGTTTCCAATTTTCAGTTTTCGGGCTGCTCTTCTCACTCCAAGGAAAGGCATCAATAAGCAAATTTCTGTAGCAAAAACTCAACTATGCCTTATTCTTTGCATAATACCCCATCACTAGAGGCTTCACTCCGTCAGACACACACACACACACACACACACACACACACACACACACACACATTCTCTCTCTAACTGTGGCAACTGCTACCCACTTAACATTTTGATTTTGAGCTATTTGTTCATTCAGGAAATACGTTTCATTCATCTACTCTGTGCCAGACATACAGATATGTGGAGACTCTAAGATAGCACCCCATGCCCCCCAAGAGCTCCCCACCAGGATCACCTACTGTGTACCAAGGACTTTACTGTGTGCTTTTAAAACTGCTAATGGATCATTATAATGAGCCACTGATTTGGTGACTGCCACCCTTGTTTAGCAAGTGAGGAACATGAAGCTCATGGAAGTGAAGTGTGTTGTCTAGGACAGAGTAGGAAAGTGGCGAATCAGTCCTGGAAGCCAGGCTCCCCCACCTCCCTCATCCCAGAACACCTTCCCTTTGCTGTCCCATACAATGACCAAAGATAAGGCAGCCCTTCACACAGGGCAAGTCACAGAGCCTTCTTTCCTTCCTCAGGACGGGACTCTCATCTTCTGGAACTCTGTCAGGGAATGGGATCCGGGAAGCCCCCACTGAGCCTCATGCTGCCTCTGGCCTCAGAACATGCCAGCCCGTGGGTCCAGCTGAGCATAAAGACTGACTGCCTCCCCACTGTGGGAGACAAGCGGGAGGCAGGTATCTAGCGGCCTCTGTTCTTCTATTGTCAATCGTCCAGATTTAGAAAATAATGACATCTATCCCTGACAATGGAGAATTGTCTGGAATAAATGCACTTGATCAGTAGGCGAGCAGCTTCTCAACTGGAAGCTGTGTATCCTTCCGGATGCTCCTCTGCCTCCTCCTCCTTTCTCCCTCCTCCTTCCTTCTCCCCTCTGCCTCCGGGAATTTCCAGTTCTCAGTCTGTACACTTTAATACCCTAAAAGCCATGAACAATCAAAGTTGGGATATCTATGGGATAAGGCAGTATCTGCCAAGAACATTCCATGGCACATTAAAGCCAAGTGGGACATTCCTCGCCAAAGTTCCCTAAATGTGGGAAATGCTCACTATATTCCTTCTTTGGAGATTCCTAATGCACCTTAGCATATCAAAGGCTCTGATCAGTTCTGTCATAGAGAGATTCATCTGGTCTTGTTTAACCCAACATTTCCAAATTTATTCGGTCACAATCTTTCTCATCTTAATACCTTTTAACATCATATAAAATGAGTAATACAGAGAATGTAGTCTGTGAAAACAAGGATCGGTACTAACTTGTTGAATATATGTTATTTTATTTACCCAACAGCTATTTGATTGCTGAGTGCTGGGTGTGCAACACCCAAACATAAAAGACACACACCCCTAGATTGTTTCTGGACTCTTCTGGTGAATGGCACCTACTCTCCCAACTGGCGGCATTGGGACAAAAGGCTTTAATTTGCATCCAGAAAAAAAAAATAGGAAAGGAAAAGGCTTTTTATAACCTATTTCACATTCACAAAATAGTGAATGACTGATTGAGTTTTTGAGAGTCTTGATCTGTCACCCAACCTGGAGTGCAGTGGTGCAATCTCGGCTCACTGCAACCTCCGTTTCCCGAGTTCGAGTGATTCTCCTGCCTCAACCATCAGAGTAGCTGGGATTACAGGCGCCCGCCGCCATGCCAGGCTAATTTTTTAGTATTTTTAGTAGAGCTGGGGTTTCATCATGTTGCCCAGGCTGGTCTCAAACTCCTGACCCCAAGTGATGCATCTGCCTCGGCCTCCCAAAATGCTGGGATTACAGGCATGAGCCACCGAGCCTGGCCTGAATGGTTTTTGTAGCATTTTCATACCATTTCCCTCATTTGATCCTGAAACAATTTTCTGGCTGCTCCTCTCACTCCAAGGAAAGGTGTTAATGAGCAAATTTCTGTAGCAAAACCCAACTCTGCTTTACTCTTTGCTTCCGTTTATAGACATATTTACAGGGAGTCATCAAGTCAAAACTTCCGTTCAAAAATAGAGTGATATTTGTGCCTGTGTGTTTGTGCATGCGTGTCTACTCACATGACAGTAACAAAAGTGTTTTTGAAAGCAAGAAAGTGTCACCTGCGAGGCTGCAGTTTGAGGCTACTGAATGCAACAGTCCCCATTCTGAGGACACGGAGCTGGGAAGAATATTCTCGGGTTGAGGATTAATCAACTGCCGAACATGGCATGAATCACGGCCAATCACTACACTGAAGTGCCCTTTGCAAACAGCTGTAAATGGTTGATTCTCCATCCTGGCCCAACAATCTCAGTCATACATCAACAAAATAGCCTCACCAAGACCCTACACTGGAGGAAAAGGACGCAGAACACCCATCTGGCTGTCTGGAAGTGACTGAACCCTCAGAGTTCAGTGCTAAAATAATTCATAAACATTGAGATATCTTAATCATCAAACCACCGGTTTCTCCTGGTTTTCACTTGAGAAACTTCTTGGATCATCTAACAGACCCATTCTGAGAGGGAACGCAGTCTTTATCTAGCAGGAATGAGAAAAATGATGTGGCAAGATGGGGAAGCCAGAAACATAAGATTCATAACGGGTTTTCTCTTGACTTTGATGTTTTGAAAATCTTTTCAAATGATCAGAGACTCCCATGGTCAGCTGGACTTCAACAGAGAGGAGGTTTCTCTTACAGCTTTGGCAATGATCTAACCAGCCCTTAGTAAAATTATATTTTTATGCTAAAATTATGAAAGTGGCCAGGCATGGTGGCTCACGCCTGTAATGCCAGCACTTTGGGAGGCCAAGGTGGGCAGATCACTTGAGGTCAGGAGTTCGAGACCAGCCTGGCCAACATGGTGAAACTCCATCTCTACCAAAAAAATACAAAAATTAGCCAGGCATGGTGGCACATGTCTGTAATCCCAGCTACTCGGGAGGCTGAGGCAGGGGAATTGCTTGAACCCGGGAGGCAGAGGTTGCAGTGAGCTGAGATCTTGCCACTGCACTACAGCCTGGGCAACAGAATGAGACTCTGTCTCGAAAAAGAAAAAATTATGAAGCAAATACAGAAATCCTTCAGGAATATAGATGTTATCGTCTTCATCTGTATTTGTTTCATCAGTTAATATTTCTTATTAAAAATTTGGGGGTAATTGATTAGCAAGAGTATATTCCTTGCTAATCCAAGAAGAAGTGCTTATTCTAAAAAAATTTAAAGAAAACTTTACACAATTTAAATTATTCAACTAGAATGGGTGAAAAATAATTTTTATTCTTCCTGAAAGTACTATGTTCATATCCTAATTTTAGTAACACTATTTATTTTCAGTGTCCTCTAAATAGGTGATAAATAAGTTATTAATAAGCCTTTGTTGTATTTGGCAAAGATCATGATGAGAATAATAGCTGTAGGTAATACTACTTGCAAATCAATTCAGGTAGATCATCTATTGCTTCTCTGTACATTTCAGCTCTGCTCTGCTTATGCTCTCTCATGTTGGGTGCATGATTGCAGTAATGGTCCTAATTTGTTTGTACATCTCTTGGTCCTAATTTGTTCATACATCTCTGTCAACAAGCTTTGGGTAGTCTTCTCTCATGCTGAGTCTGGACTTCACCATGAGACTTGCTTTATCCAAGAGGACAGTAGCAACCATGACACAAGCAAAGATTTGAGAAATGCTTATGCTTTGGGTGTTTTTTGTTTTTCTTGCTGCCCTGCAACCACATTGTGAGAAAGCCAGGACTAGCCTGCTAGAGGATGAGAAACCATATGAACAAAGGCCCTTGCTACCTGGGGTATTCCTGATAAGATTAGTATCAACAAGTCAGCCCAGTTGATCTGTCATCTGACTGGAGATGCATAAGCAGGCCCAGCTAAGGTCAGCCAAGCCTAGCTGAGACCAGAAGAACCATCCAGCTGAGCTCAGCCCAATGTGCTGACCCACCAAAATAATGAGCTAAAAAAAATGGTTGTTGTTTTAAGTTATTAAGCTTTGGAGTGCTTTGTTATGGAGCAATAGACAACTAATCCACATGCCCCAACCTTCTTTCCTACACAAGCTGAAATCCAACCCTCTGTTCCTCTTTCTGAGGTACCAAGAGTTCTTGGAAGAAAATATGCAGTCTTGTTGCTTGATTCCAGTACAAAATGTGGGTAATTGATACAGATGATCCCTCCTTCCTTCTCAAATTACTTCCTTCTCTTGGCTTCTTGGATCTTACTCTCTCTTTGTTCTTCTCATGCCCTTCTTCCTGACACTATTCCTTTTTCTTTGTTGATCCTTCCCCATCTTCTGGACCTCTAATCATGACAATGTTCCAGGGTTCAGTTCTTGGATGTTTTCTTTTCTCTATCTGTACTCTCCTAGGTGATCCTTCCCAGTCTTATAGAGTAATTACACACTGACCACTCCTACATTTATATTTCTACCCTGGACCACTCCTCTAAACTCCAGACTCAAGGTTAACTGAGTTCTCAACATCTCCACTCATATACCTAACAGGCATCTCAAATGTAACATGTCCACACTCAAACTCTTGACCATCCCCTACAAACTACTTCTCCTCCAGTATCCCCCAACACAATAAATGGCAAATTCACTCCTCTCCACTTCTGTCACTCCACAAGAATCTATCAGCAAATCTTTTCAGCTCTTCCTTCAAAATACCTCTAAACTCCAACCACTTCTCACACCATCCCATGACACGATCGTCTCTCACCTAGGTCACGGCAGTAGCCTTGTAAAGGGTCTCCCTGCATCCACTCTGCATCCCTACAGTCTGTTTGCCACACAGCAGCCAAAGTGAGTCTGTTGTATTTATTTTAATTATATTTTATTTTGAGACAAGCCCTCACTCTCTCATCCAGGCTGGAGTGCAGTGGCACAATCACAGCTCCCTGCAGCCTTGAATTCCTGTGCTCAAGCCATCCTTTCACCTCAGCCTCCCCAGTAGCTGTGACTACAGGTACACACCACTGCACCTGGCTAATATTTTTTATATAATTTTATTTTGTAGAGACGAGGTCTTGCTTGGTTGCCCACGCTGGTCTCAAGCTTCTGGCTTCAAGTGATCCTCCTGCCTCGGCCTCTCAAAGTGCTGGGGTTACAGGTGTGAGCCATGCACCCAGCCCAAAGTGAGCCTATAAAACTGCAAGTCATATCATGTCATTGCTTTTCTCAAAACCCCCCAATGACATCTGATCTTTATTCACAATAAAATCCTAAGTCCTGACTTTGGTCTGTAAAGCCTGACATAATCAACCTCCAGCAACTTGCCAGGCTCATCTGCCACCACTTCCTCCCTAGTTCATGCCAGCCCCCTTGATCCTGCTTTTCTTTAAGTATGTCAAGAAGTTCCCTCCTCTGGGCGATGCACAAACTGTTCCATCTGTTTCGTACATTCCTCCTGCAGATAACCTCGTGGTTTATACCTCACTTCAATCAGGTCTTTCTCAAATGTCACTTTATCAAAAAAGTCTTCCCTAGCTTCCTAGCTAAAATAGCACTATGTCTCCTTCTCCATTTCTCTATCCCTTAACTGTGCTTTGGTTTTCTTCTTTGTACTCATCACCACCTGATCCAGAAATAGATAAATTTTACCTGTTTCTCTATTTGTTTATTATCTATCTCTCCTCACCAGATTGTAAGCTGCCCGAGAACAGTAACTTTGTCTTGTTCACAGCAATATCCCCAGTGCCTGATAAACAGCAAATGATCAATACACATGTTAGATAAAAGGAGGGGAGAAAGGAAGGAGACATGGATGATGTAGTTTTTTCAGTCTCCATAGTGGTCTCAGGCAACAAGGAAGAAGGGAGTTGACAACGCATGTTGGTTTAGCCAGCCAACGCGGCTTGCCATAGGGTTCATTACCTCTTTATAAGGCTATTGCAAAGTCTTACAATGAGTCTCTTGGCCTCTAAACTAACCTCTCCCATCTCTCATCCACACTGCCATCAAAGTATCCTTCTAACATATAGGCTAACATCATTATCTTCCAAAAGACCTTTCAGTGGCTCCCCGTTGCCTAGATAATAAAGGTCAGATGCCTTGCCAGGCAGTCGAGACTTTCCAAAATTTTAATTTATCTTCTGGTTTCATTCTTCACTACACCCAGCCACTATGAACTCTAAACTCTGGGGACACTCACCATTTAGAGAACAAACCTGTCCCTCTTCTCTCCCCACTCTTTTTAGACTGGATGCCCTTATATCTTCCCACCTATTCAGATCCCACTCACTTTTCAAGGCTCAGCTAAAGGATAACCTTCTCCACGAGGTTTCACCTGTTCAGAATTAAGTTCTTCCTCCTGACTTTACTACAGCCCTGCAGTCTCCAGTGCAGGCACCGATACTTCATCCTTGGTATTCCAGTTATTTTTCTCTCTGCCTCCTCCATCATGAGACTCCTGGGGTCACAAATCAATCTTACACATTTTTGTAGTCCTAAAGGGATGTCTTCAAAGTGTTCTGCTTATAGTATAAATTAAATATATGGTTTTGACTGAAATCAGAAACCCCTATTGAGAAATTGCCAGATAAAATACAACTATACTGAATCAAAGGCACTGCTTTTAATATGTTTAAAATATAAGTGTGACATCAGTGCTAAATTTGCTATAGTAAATATATGAACTAAATCTCTGCTGTTGTGGTTATCAGAGACATAAAACCTTACAAAGCGTAGCCCAGGCTAGGCAGGTATTGTGATTCTCATCATCTCCTTTAGTCTCTTTTCAAATATTCAAAATGAGCATGAAGGGGAATTTTTAAAGAGAACCGTGGAATTAACTTGAGGGCATCGGCTTTTCTCATCATCAATTATTCTCTTGCTGACACAGAGAGGCAGAAGTCAGCCCCGTGCCTACCTCTTCCTGGTTTCAGTGGATTTGGCGGTCTTGATGGTGCTTCCATCCTGAGCGACGTCTCTTTCCTGAGGAGCATCTCTAATGGGCAGCGGGAGAACCACCGTCTCCTGAGTCACAGGGATGACCTCCTCATCTGCCCCTTGCTGGCCCAGGTGTTGCTTGGCATAATCAAAGCCTTGCACAGGCTGCAAAGAGGAAACAGATTTGCAGTCATATTTCTAGTGAAGTGTGACCCTAACCATGGCTTTAAGAGATGACAGGCAGCAAAAAGATGGGACCAAACTTAGCTTTCTAATTAATAAACAAGAGTTAACTCAAATCCCCATCATTATTTCCGTCTCTTCAAAATCAGAATCCATGTTAATTCCATCCAGCTACAGAATCTCTACAGATAAAGACTTGCTCAGAAAAATGAAGACTGTAAACAACATGTAAACAGGTGTTTAAGATCAAACCTCTTTCAAAGATTTTAGACCATGAATTTTAAGTCAATGGATGCTGCAAATGAGAAACAACTCAATTAATACATTAAATATGTCCTGCGGATCACCTCCTGCCTGGAAATGTTTGGTCACCTCTTCACTCCATTCTTCTATAGCTTTATGTGTAATAGCACATGTGTGACTTTGCCAAGCCACTTGAACTCTGAACCTCAATTTTTTCATCTGAGAACTGAAGATAATCTTATCTGCTTTACCTCTACCACCCTTGAGTATTAAAGTGGATCACAGATCTGAACACAGAGGGAAGTGTGTTATCACATGTGAAGCCGTACAATCATTAATAATGAAATGGAATTTATGGAGTCACTCTTTAATCCAGACTTCGCCCTTAAGTAGGCTGGCTCTCCTATAATGCATTCCTGGGAAACTGGCAAGGTTTTATTGCACAGTGTCTGAAATCCCAAGTGCATAAGGCAGCTCTGAGCAAAATCCAACAGACATCTAGTAGTGTGGTAATGAAAACCAAGACGCATATTTAAACAATTCCTGAAAGTGTCTCTATTCTGCTTTACACCCCAAAGCAGTACAATACAGATTTGAGGCAGGACAGTGTGGTGGGTAAAAGTGGCAGTTTCAAAAGCAGATTGAAATTGCCTGGGTTCAAATCCCGACTCTGTCATTCATTAGCTGTGTGACCTTGGGTAAGTTACTGAAACTCTCTGCACATCAGTTTCTTCATCAAGCTTAAAAGATGGCCATTGTTATTATGTTAATTGGAGATAATAATAGTATAAACATGATAAAATTTATATGTTTGTGAGAGCAACATGTAACCACTTTTAAGGGGATGCTGTAAGGATTAAATAAGAAATTCAAGTTCAGCATTTAAATAAGTGCCTAGCCAATAGTAAGTGCTCAATCAATATTAGTTATTACTTTTGCTTTCCTGATAAATCATAGTCCAGGTGAAATGGACAGCAGTGATTTTTTTTCAAGAAAATCTGCAGATGAAATTCAACCTCTGTCATTTAGAGTATATCAGAACTTGATATGATCAGAAGCCCCTCCTTCAGCAGCTAATTTTTATTATATTTTCAGTTTTAGGGTACATGTGCAAAACATGCAGGTTACATATGTATACATGTGCCACGTTGGTGTGCTGCACCCATTAACTTGTCATTTAACATTAGGTATATCCTCCTAATGCTATCCCTCCCACCTCCCCCACCCCACAACAGGCCCTGGTGTGTGATGTTTCCCTTCCTGTGTCCAAGTGTTCTCATTGTTCAATTCCCACCTATGAGTGAGAACATGCGGTGCTTGGTTTTTTTGTCCTTGCGATAGTTTGCTGAGAATGATGGTTTCCAGCTTCATCCATGTCCTTACAAAGGACATGAACTCATCATTTTTTATGGCTGCATAGTATTCCATGATGTATATGTGCCACATTTTCTTATTCCAGTCTATCGTTGTTGGACATTTGGGTTGGTTCCAAGTCTTTGCTATTGTGAATAGTGCCACAATAAACATATGTATGCATGTGTCTTTATAGCAGCATCATTTATAATCCTTTGGGTATATACCCAGTAATGGGATGGCTGGGTCAAATGGTATTTCTAGTTCTAGATCCCTGAGGAATCGCCACACTGACTTCCACAATGGTTGAACTAGTTTACAGTCCCACCAACAGTGTAAAAGTGTTCCTATTTCTCCATATCCTCTCCAGCACCTGTTGTTTCCTGACTTTTTAATGATTGCCATTCTAACTGGTGTGAGATGATATCTCATTGTGGTTTTGATTTGCATTTCTCTGATGGCCAGTGATGATGAGCATTTTTTCATGTGTCTTTTGGCTGCATAAATGTCTTCTTTTGAGAAGTGTCTGTTCATATCGTTCGCCCACTTTTTTATAGGGTTGTTTGTTTTTTTCTTGTAAATTTCAGCAGCTAATTTAGCTAGAGATACAACAGGAAGGTTCCAGCAGATTTAACAATCCAGTCTAGAACTGTGGCCTAACCTGTCAAATCTCACCACTGTGTCTCAGAACAGGATGGAGTTTTATTGCTAACTCCAACAAGGCTTTTTTATTTGAGGCTGTCTATAGCTTTGCCATGGACAGCTCCCCCAGTTCCCTGAGAAACTCACTCTGGGAAGTATAATCACCCCCTTCTCTTCTCTGAGACATACACTCTGACCTATGTGGTGATCAGTGACATTCTGAGGCCAGGACCTGGGACTGCGTTTCTGAAATAGGGTTTGCTGAGGGAAGGTGTTCTCTGTTCTTTTCCTTCCCTGTCCTTGGCCTATAAGAAACAGAAGCGAGCCTTCAGATAACTTGGTAATGTCTCTCAAATACTGAATTGCCTGCTCCTTCCATAATCAATTGGTCACCAATTAGATTCAATGTCTGAAATGTTTCTGGAAGCTGACTTTTCCTCCCCAGGTCCACTGTTTCACTATTTCCTGCCTCGGTCTTGTTGCTTCCAATTTAGCTCCTTTCCAGGCCTCCCCTGATGAGCTTCCAAAATTATCTCCCTTAAAACACATGTGGGTGCATCACTCTCATTTAAAATATGAAGGGCCTTGAATGTCTCCCCAAATGCTTTGGCGAGGCATTCAAAGCCCTTCACATGCCAGCTGAACCTGCCTGCCCAGTTTCATGTCCTGTTGACCCCTTTTGTACCACACCCTCACGCCCCCTATTATCCTATTCAGTTTTGTTCCAACGATAGGGACTGTCCTTGGTGCTGAACATATAAAGTTAAATAACTGGTTCCTCACCCTCAAGGGGCTCAGTTTCAGCCTCATTTGATATTAATGGCACAGTACTAAAGACAGTATACAACTTATATCATTGCATCTTCACTATAGTTCAAGAAGGTAGGTATTATCATGAGTTCCCAGTTTACAGATGAAGCAACTGAGGTTTAGAGAGGTTAAGCAGCTTACGCAGGCTCACAGAGCTGTGATGGAGTCAGCATTTGAACCTATGACTATGTGACCCAGAGCTGGAACATCTAACCACTATTTGATGAGTCTTCCCACAGCCCTTCCTTTCCTTCTGCAGCTTCCTATCTTGATTAGCATCTCCTGCCGTACATGGCCTGGCTCCTGTGCAACACTCCTGGCCTGTCTGTGAGGAAGTGGGAGGCTCCAATAGCAGCTAAGACTTCCCAAGAACCTAATGACAGGGAAAGCTGGCTCTGGTCCCATCTCCCGCTTTCTCTCTCCTCCCTCTGGATTTGGCCCCTTACCTTTCACACAGGGTTAAAGTTATCCACTGGATACTTCAGGTGATTGGGTCAATGATGGATATACACAAAGAGAGACATTAAGGAATTCCAAGCTTAAAAGGTTCCCATTGTTATTAGGTTAATTACACCTGTGTTGTTAATCACAACAATCCCTGTGTATGTTTGGTACTTACAGCATGCAAAACACTGTTATCTCATCTCATCCTCCAACAAACCTGTGAGGTAAGCAAGGCAAACATTACAGCCTTCATTTCACAGATAAGAAAACAAAAGCTCAGAGAGGTTCAGTGACTTGCCCAAGATCACACAGCTAAGTGGCGCAGGACTACTACTCCCTCACTCTTCTGACTCCCAGGGTAGCGCTCTTTTAGCTTTCAACTGGAAAATTACCTGAGATTAATCAACTGCCCATTAGACACATTAGTGACTCCTAATCCCAATAATAAAATATCATGAAGTAGCTATAGTTACTTCAATTCGTTTTATAAAATTATCAAATCAAAATAATCTCCAGTAATTTCAATGGCAGATACACTGCCAAGACCTTTTAAGAAAAAAAGCATGGGTAACAATAAAAGCCAACTTATAGGTAGTATTTATTACATACTAGACATATCTCAAAGCGATGTATATATATTAACTTAATCCTCACAACACTCTATACGATTATTGTTATATCTCCATTTTACAGATGGAAAAATTGAGGCACAGAGGTTAAGTAACTTTCCTATTGTTGTTCCAACGACAGGAACTGTCTTTGGTGCTGAACATTTAAAGTTAAATAACTGGTTCCTCACCCTCAAGGGGCTCAGTTTCAGCCTCATTTGATATCAATGGCACAGTACTAAACACAGTACATAACTTTTCTCATTGCATCTTCACTATAGTTCAAGAAGGTAGGTATTATCATGAGTTCCCAGTTTACAGATGAAGCAACTGAGGTTTAGAGAGGTTAAGCAGCTTACCCAGGCTCACAGAGCTGGGTAAGTTATCCTATAGGTATCCTATAGATAGTATCCTACAGATAGTAGTGGGAAAGAGGAAACAGTTGGCTGTTCTTAGGGGGTGACTGGCCTGTCCCAAGTAGATGTTCATGCAAAAGATTACAGACCCTCCAAGCTCCATCCTGCATCTGGATATGGTCCTATCCACCCTCTTCTAAGGTGGCCTCTTCCAGGGAAACATGATCTCTTCAATTCTATGAAGGGAAAAACTAGAAAAACGGCTGTACATCCAATGACAGAGTAAAGGGAAGTGAACTAGGAAGAAAGGAGGTGACAAAAGTCATGATGCTGGCCCTCTTGCATTTATCATTTTTCACCATTCTACCTGCAGAAGCCCACCTGATAACAATGGGAATGGGGTAGTCCATGGTACCTTGTCTCTGAAGAAGGGTAAGGGTATCCATACTCTGGTCTCGGCTCCCGGGAAAGCCACACTCACCTCCTCTGCTTAGCATGTTAAGTTTATTACTGAGTCTCAAGAAGGATCCCCGGGACTGCCCTCTGGCACTGTAGCCTGAATTGTAAAGATGCAGCGATGTCCCCAGGACTGTCCTCCTAGTCTAAGGATTGGCGGTGAAGGCTAACTTTTTTGTTCTGCCTCGTCCTTTGACAATGATTGAATTCTGTTCACACACACAAGGTGGTGAGAAGTGACGCAGGAAGCTCTCTCCTCTCTCCAACACTGCAGTGTCCCTGGGTTGTAACGGCAGAAGAACTGCAGTAAGCAGGAGGCAGTTCCACCCTGCTGGTTTCCCATGATAAAAGGGCTTTGGGAATCAAAATATGTAGCCCAGCCTCATGGAGGGGGAAAACAACCAGCTCCACCGCACACAAGTGAATTCAGTCAACTCATGGAACATAAATTTACTTGATGTTCAATGTCAGCCAGGTATCTCACAAAGCCCAATATACAGAGTAGGACGCAGAAGGAGCTATGGAAAACTACAAACGCTAATCTGTCCTAGCTTCAGACAGCCTTCCAGCCAGAAGCTATGTGGAAATCATGTGTTGCCCAACTCATTTTGGCAGATTAGTACAATTTTGGTTTAATCTGTAACATAAATATGCCCCCTTACAATCTCAGTATGGCATGTTTTGTATTCCTGGATGAGGGTACAGTTAGATTCTGGTTATTACCATTATGTCTAAAAGGCTCATGTTGTAACTAAGCTGAGATGGAGATGAAATACACACTCTTTTTATTTTTATTTTTTGAGATGGAGTTTTGCTCCTGTTGCCCAGGCTAGAGTGCAACGGTGTGATCTTGGGTCACTGCAACCTCTGCCTCCCAGGTTCAAGCAATTCTCCTGCCTCAGCCTCCTGAGTAGCTTGGATTACAGGTGTGTGCCACCACACCCAGCTAATTTTGTATTTTTAGTAGAGATGGGGTTTCTCCATGTTGGTCAGGCTAGTCTCAAACTCCTGATCTCAGGCGATCTGCCCGCCTCGGCCTCCCAAAATGCTGGGATTACAGGCGTGAGCCACCGCGCCCGGCCAGAATGCACACTCTTGGAAGAGTTTCACCTTTCACTGCTTGGGCAATTCCCAATGTACACTTATTACCAACATCCTGCTGTGTCTGGGAAGCAGGTGCCTTTGTGTCAACTGAAACAGAACAACTCGCTTTGGCATTTGACTCTTCAGTAGACAGTATCTAAACAAGCTGCAGCATCAAAACAGGTGTATCAGTTTAACAAACGATAAAAATCCTTTGATTTCTTTTGCTGAAGTGAGGTGTGATCATCAAGAAAGAACTAAGGCATGTGTGACCCCCGCAAGGACGATCTCCATGGCCGACATGCATTCCAATGGCTCTGGAATATGAGGGGTAGTTTGCTATTTCATTCCTGCACAGGTAGACAAAGCTCAGATCTTCAGAGCTGGAAGAGGATTCTACCTGCCAAATCTCAGGGTTCAGGTAGGTGTATAATGGAGAAAATGCTCTAAGACTCGGATGTGAGCCTCAGTCACCCCTCTGCTGCTAGCATGACTTTGGACAAACCCCAAAGTCTCTCTTTCCCTTGAGTGTTTTGGCAGTAAAATGAGGATAATAAAACCTTTCCTGACTATGAGCTACCTCATAAGGCTGCTGTGATGAACAAACGAGGTGATAGTCCTCGAGGAGCCCAGCAAATTGTAAGGCATTATTTAAGCATCAGGTATGACAGTTAGTATATTTCCCTCATGGAATATCATGAAGGGAGCAATGTGACCAGAAAATCAGCCTGCAGCATGTCCTAGTCCGTTTCTCTCCCAGTCACTGGAGGTGAGTGGTGCAGAGATGTGGAGGCCGCAGTGGGTGGATGGGGCCCCAGGACAGGCTTCAGTGGAGCCACTGAATGGGGGTTTCCTGGCCACCCAGCCAAAGCCCTGCAGCTTCTCCATCATGGTGGCCTCTGAAGATGTCACTCCAACCAAGCATGTGCTCCAGAGAGCCTTGCATTAGGAGCCAAGAAACTTTGTCTAAGTCAGTTCGGGCTGTTGTAACAAAATATCACAGACTGGGTGGCCTGTAAATGACAGAAGTTTATTTCTCACAACTCTGGAGGCTGGAAAGTCCAAGATCAAGGTGCCAGGATGGTCAGAGGTGAGGGACCTCTTCTGGGCTGCAGGCTGCCAATGTCTTGTGTCTTCACATGGAAGAGAGCTCTCTAGGGCCTCCTTTCTAAGGGCATTAATCTCATTCCTGGAGGTTTCACCCTCATGACCTAATCTCCTCCCAAAGGCCCTATCTCCTAATACCATCATATTGGGGGTCAGAATTTCAACATATAAATCTGTGGACCACAACGTTCAGAATATAGCAGACCTGATTCTACCATCAGTTCTGCTACTTACCAACCATATGACCTTGAAAGAGTTACTTTTCATGGGTGAAAGGAGGGAGTCTGATTACATTATCTCTAAAATCCCTTTCAGGTCTCTTTAGCTTATAGTTTTCTATGCCTCGGTTTCCTCATCTGTAAAATAATAGTACTTCCTCCAAGGGCAGCTGTGAGAATTAGAGAGCTGCTGTATATAAAACGCTTGGAAGCACCGATGGCAGAATGGGCATCAGATAACCACGAACCATCAGGTCCTGAGACTAAAAGGAAGGATCTCCTTCAAAATGAGGACCTGCCCTGATGTTTCTGCAGGCTCCGGCAATGGCCTCAAAAGCAAGAGGGAAAGGCAGGCCGAGCTCCTGCAGGCCTGTCCTCCTGCCCCTCTCCCCACCACTTCCATATACCTTTGCTCTCTGCGGCAGGTTTATCATGGTGTCAGGCTTGAAGTCGTTCTTGTTCTTCCTGCAGAGCACGGCAGTGATGATGATGATGATGACCGTGACCACGGCAATTGGCGCCAGCACCGCGGCGATGATCCACAGGTTATTGGGCGGGTTCTTCACCACGGCTGTGGGAAAGAGCCAGCAGGAGGGACATGACAAGCAACACTGGGAAGAGGAAAGCAACCCAGACATAACCCCCCACCCCAGTCCCAAGTCCTGGACAGAAGGACGTGGGAGGTTAAGAGGGTTTGGGGTTAGAAAGCCTCCACCTCCACAGATGTGTGACCTTGGGCAAGTGGCTTAAGCTCCCTGAGTCTCAGTTTCCTCATCTGTAAAATGGGCTGTCACTTTGTAGTGTTTTTGGTGTGGTCTCTAGTAGTTGCTCAGTAAATGCTAGAGTTCACTACTACTGAGAGGAAGAGGAGAAAAAGATGGATCAGTAACAATTTTCCCCAGGGGTGACATCCACAAGTCAAAAGAAAAGTGAAGCTGAGAAATGTGCAGATTAGAAATGTGTGCTGGAATCAAGAGGCAAAAGCCACAGAGAAATGACTCTCAATATTGTAGTGTAGTCACCCTGAGAGTGAGCAACGAGTAAAATGTAACATGAGCAGATGGATCTCCCCCAGAATAGCTGGCTGGGAGCTTGGAAATGCCTCGGTCTAGTCAAAAGACTCAGGCTGTTCTCAGAACCAGAGTAAAGAAGAGCAACCAAAGTGATTGGCAGCAGGAAGAATGTGCTATTAAAACAGTAGGTGTCTCAGGGCGAGGGGGCTGGGATGAATTAACTGGAAAGGGCAACAGGGTGATGGTCATGCTCTGTATTATGATAGAGAGTTGGGTTACACGGGTGTATACATTTGCCAAAGCTCATCATATGATTTACCTGAGACAGGAAAAAGTATTGACAAGTTAAAAGGAGAAGTTCCTTCTCCATGGTAGGTTTGGTCTGTAGTTTAAATTAATATATTGGCAATCTAGTTTATACATCAAACTCTTGTAAGCCTGGTTAGCATGAGTTGGTCCTCCTGATCCTGCTGAACTTGGGGGCTACTAGGCAAAACTGAGGCCCAGACCCTAGAATATGAACACTCCACCAGTAAGTGCCACGTGGTGAGACCTGCCTGAGGAGCCAGCCAGTCTTCCTCTCTGATTTCAACCAAGCCCTGACATCAAGTGGTTCCTCATTAGCCAAGATCTACCTCTCATTTGGCTGCCCTTAGGCTCAGAATACTATTAGTACAGAAGAGCTTCTTCTCCACAGTTTTTATCAATCGATGATTAATCACATTATTAACTTCTGAAAACAGCTCATTAGATAATATGTTTCTGTTGACATTAAACACTTAATTGCTCCTGCTTTTAGTAATTCAGTATTTATATGTGAGTATTCTGCCATTAACATAGAGCTTATAGCTTCTGTGAAAAATATCTGTATGCCTCTTTATCATTATTTTATCCTGATGGAGAAAAATGTACAGTATATCAGTGTATACCCTAAATAAATACATGCTTTTTTTTATTAGCAAGAATGTTCAGCTTTTACCCAGTTTTATTGTTTTAGTGGAGGTGCTTCTTCTTGGTGCAGTATGTAAAATCCCCTCACCTTCATTTACATAAACAGAACAGATTTTATCTTAGACACATTAATAAATTCATTTAACAGTCAAAACAAGAGTAAAGTTAGGTCAACTGAAGTCATCCAAACTCAATGTCGTGTTCATTGGCATAATTACCTAAAAGTACAAAGTCATGCCTAAAGGTGAAAAGGAATGAAGGGTTATTTAAATTCCAAGAATTTCAGTAGAGGACTGATAGGAAAACCCATTTCCTGAGTGCCTACTGTGTGTTAGGCACTGTGATAGGTCCTTAGCCTGCATGCTTTTCTCATCCCCAATATGCTGATGAGGAAACTGAGACCCAGAGAGGTCAAACGTTTCTATGAAAAGTCACTTCTCTGAAATAAACAGTTAAAGTCGGTTCCGAGTTAACACACATGAATAGAAGTGTGTGCTTATGTGCAAGCGTAAACACACACACACACACACACACAATCTGTCAGAAGGAATGAAGTCAAAGAGTTCAAATAATCTAACACAAAATAAATTATTCTCACGTACAGCAAATGTTGAAAGGAGAAGGCATCCATTCAAGTGTTTCCAGTTTGTTTTTGTGGCCGTCACCTATGTCTCAAATATTAGAGCTCATAACTGGGGTGACTGGATGGATGCAGGGGAGAGTCCTCCCAGGGTCCAATGGCTGGCTAGTGCTCAGTCAACGTGGTTCTCCCACCAAACCCTCCTGTGGCTTCTCTTCCCAGTGGGGTCCCAGCCCGTGAGGCCCTAGTGACCACAGCCGCTCTTCTGTGCCTCTGACCTCACAGCTACGACTCTGCTCCCTCAATGACGTCGGTGCTGGGTGTCAGACTGTCTTCTCCCTGCCTGGAACCTGGCCCCCAGATATCTTCAGGGACCCTTGCCTCCCTCCCTTTCTTCAGGTGGTCACTCAAGGGTTACTTCCTCAGTGATTCTCTTCTTGACCCCCCAACAATTTAAAATTGCAACCACTATCTTCTCAACATGCCCTAGCCCTTCCCTGCCCAACTTTTCTCCATAGCACTAATTAGCGTCAAACATGTTACTTATTTATTTAGTTTCTTTGATCTGCCCACCCTAGAACATAAGCTCCACGAGGGCAGGGATTTTTGTCCACTTCATTCACTGCTGTATCTCCAGTGCCCAGAGCAGTGCCCTGCACATAGTAGGTGCTCAATAAATATCTGTTAAAAAAGTGAATGAGCATGAGTCCTCTTTACCAGAGGGTCAGCCTATTTCTTTAAGTGGCTTTTTCTTTTCTTTTCTTTTCTCTTTTTTTTTTTTTTTTTTTGAGGCAGAATCTCACTGTATCCCCCAGGCTGGAGTAATGGCACGATCTAGGCTCACTGCAACCTCTGCTTCCCAGTTTCAAGCCATTCTTGTGCCTCAGCCTCCCAAGTAGCTGGGATTACAGGCACCCACCACCATGCCCAGCTAATTTTTTTATTTTTAGTAGAGACAGGGTTTCTCCGTGTTAGCCAGGCTGGTCTCAAACTCCTGACCTCAGGTGATCCACCCACCTCAGCCTCCCAAAGTGTTGGGATTATAGGTGTGAGCCACTGCGCCCAGCCAAGTGGCATCTTTTCAGATAAATGTCTGGTGGCCATGTAAAGCAAACCACTTCCTGCTCTGGTATGCTTCTCCTTGGGGTGAATTTTCCCTATTCCATCAGCTGGATAACAACTCTGAAGTGCCTCTCACTCCAGACCCTGCAAATGGACCAGATGCAAACCTCTAGCTGCCTTGTCACCCAGAGGTGATGGAGTGAGTCACGTGGGCACTGCATGCTCCAGTCTTGGCCCTAGAATTAGTGATTTAGAAGGCTCTGGAACACACAGAATGCAGAAACTCTCCCTTCAGAGAGACAAAGTATTCAACACTGTGACTCTCTATTCAAAGTCCTGACCTCAGATGAACATTGTAGGCTGATCTTGAAACTACTGGGAGAAAATGGGATTTTAAAGATCTCTGCCCTCTTCTCCTTCATTGGCCTTATCTTCGTCCTCATCAGCTCCTGGGGTGGACATATTTCCCAGAGGACATCCTCTTGCTTTCCTCTTCCATCCACTAGCTACATTCCTTCACCAGGCACTCATATTTTCCCCAGGATTTTAATTCTAATCTCTATCTACAGAATCCTCAAGTCTATAGTGTTAACTTGATTCTCTCTCCAGAGGTCTAGGCTTGAATTCCCAACACCTTTCTTAACCTTCATAGGATATCCTATCACACCCTTGATATCCCATCAGTGTCCCCAGTCCTGGGGCACCTGTTAAGCACATAGTAAGTGGCAGCTGAATCTCCTTTATCCGTGAGGCTGGAGGACTACAGGAGAGAAATGAAGAAGAAAGGAGATTTGAAGGTTGAGAAGAACCCATATAATACAGAGAAGAGGGTGCAACTAATGAAGATGGAAAGGGGACTGGAGAGGAGAGGCATTGTTAGAAGGCAGAAGGTAATTTATTGTTTGAGCTGTGTGGAGTTTAAGGGGATGATGACACATATCACAGGGATGCCCGTGGGATATTGTCGGGTGTTGCTGGGATACCGACGGAGAGATTCAGCTGCCACTTACTATGTGCTTAACAGGTGCCCCAGGACTGCACCAAGCCCTTTACAGGCAACAATTATCTCTTTTAATCTCCTATGTAGCTCTCTTAGGGAGGTGTTTTTATATTACCATTTTACACGTGGGGAAAATGAAGGTCAGAGAGGCTAATTAACTTGACTCCAAGCTCCATAACTAGAAAGTGGAAGAGCAGGGGCTGGGCCTGGGTTACCTTATTTCAAAGGCTCTTCTCTCAAGTGCTATGGTGTCTCCTAACCACATGCCTCTCTCGGCACCTAGCAGAGGCATGTGGTGAAGGGTGGTTCCTTTGCCTTCACAAGAATAGAACCAGGAAGGAACTGGAGCTAGATCTTCCAAGATGAATGAGATGCGGCACTTGCTTTCAAAGAGCTCATGAGGGAGACAGACAGACAACAACTGTTATGGCCCAATGTGAGGAGGGCAATGGGAGCTCCTGGAACCAAGGGAGACAGAGGGCTGTGCCTCAGGGGCCAAGGAAGGCTTCAAGGAAGAGGGAACATGCAGGATGAAAACCTCTGCGTGGCTTTAGATATGAAGGAGAGAGACGCAGGCTACATGGCTGGAAAAGCAGCCTGAGACCAAGCTGTGCAGTCCTGAAGGCTTGCTGGGTGCACCTGCTGTGAAGACAGGAGTTTGGATTTTATTCTGTGAATGATGGGAGCCAGCAAGTATTTTTCTAAAATGGAGTCAATGTAAGATCAGAATCTATGTTTTATTACAATGACTCTAATTACAACGTGGAAGGCACATTAACAGGAGGTTGAGTCACTTTGGAAGCTACTGCCATGGTCCAAGTGGGAGAGAATGATGGGATGGAGAAAAGAAAATGGATTTGTGAGTGACTGTGGAAGGGAACTGAGAGGACTGAGTGGATTTGAAGGAGACAAAGGAGTGAGGCTGGAAGGGTCAGAGGGTGGCAGCCTTGGAGCCTGGCCAAACAGAGTTTGAATCTCGACTCTCTTGAGTGACAGCTGAGCCTCCGGGGCCATCCCTCACCTCCCAGACTCTCACTCCCAAAAGCCTCCATGAGTCTAACCTGATAGGATCTCTCTCTCCTGTGCTAGCCCCTGACCCCGTCCACTGCTCCCCATCAACTGCCACCAGCAAAGTCCCTTAGCCTCACCCGGTCCTCCTGACACTCCATTCACAGCTGTTCACCATGAAGCCAGCTCTCCTTTTCATGCCCGTCCCAAGTACCTCAAGGCCTGGGGTGGCCTTGAGGAGTGAAGGAAGCGAGTCTTGGCTAAAAACGTCATTTTGAGAATAAGACTACAGACAGTGACCATCATAGAACTGTCATGGAACTGACAGGCCAAAGTGGCAGATGGCCGGAACAGAAGTGTTAGAGAGGAAGAGATACTGAGCCAGGTGCATAAATCTCCAGTGAGTGATGGGGGCCTCTTGGGGTCCTGAGGTGACTGCAGCGAGGAAGGGGAGCTTCAAAGGACCTGGGATTGAAAAAGAGAAGAAGTGGTGTGGACACAGCCATGAGGATTAAGGAGAAGCGGAGCCCTGTCAATCTTCCGGCACTTTTTGGGCAGTTTGCTCTGCCATTCTCAGTGTGTATTACCACACACCCCAGCTGAAATCCACCCCAAACACCTCGATTTCAGCTGCCGACTTCATTTCATTATACCCAAGAGAGCAGAAACAATCGGAGACAGCGTCCGCAAGCTTCCATCACCATGTGTCCCCCGTACTCCGCTTTCTCCTCATTAGAAAGGACCAGCTGTCCCTGCGGACCCCTTCACCCGTGCACCAGATCCCATTGCCTCATTCATTGACAGATTTTGCACCTACAATTCCTGCCTCTCTCTTCTGCATTGTCAGCTTCTCCCTCTCCATGACAGCATCCTCTCAATATTCAAACACACACCAATTCAAGCTTTCTAGCTTTTGTTTGGGTTCTCAATGCCTGGAACGCCATACAGCCCCTCCAGCAACTGCCCCAGAAGATTTCCTCCCTTTTGCTGTCACTGCTTCCCCACACCTTGTTCTTCTTCTCAGCTCATTTGGTTGCAAAACCACTCCTGCTAAGGTCACAACCTCCAGTCCCCTTAATCTCTACCCTGTCATGCCCTTCCTCTTGGGAATATAAATCGACACGTAGCTCTCTCCCTCCCGTGAAATCTGCTGTCCTTGCTTGCATTCTGAACCCCACACTCTCCTCCCATCTCCCTGGCTGCTCCTGGTCAGTGTCCTCTACTCGCTCTCACTCTTCCCATATGTGGATTCCCCAGGGCTCAGTTTCTCCCTTTTTTCTCTAGCTAAACCCACCTGGTTATTCTCACCTATTCCCTTAGCTCTAAATGTCACCTATATGTTGATGATTCCTGAGTTTATGTCTTCTGAGATCCACATGGATGTCTAGTAGACATCTCACACCTAACACGTCTACAACCAAACTCCCAGTTCCATCTCCCCTGTTCCCATCCCAACCCCACTTATCCTCTTTGACCTGCACCTTCTGCATCTCAACAAATGGCACCACAACCAATGCTCAAGCCAGCACCTAGGAGTCATCCTTGATTCCTCTGAGCCCCGCTTCCTTCCCTGGCTACACACAGAATCATTATCTTGCACCATTGACTCTGTCCCCTGAAATATCCCAAATCTGTTCACTTCTCTGAATGTCCACTTTTAGTACCTTCAGCTCTCGCCTGGACACCTGCAGTGGTTTTCACTCCTGTCCTCTATGATTTATTCCTCACCTGGAGAGAGGGAGAAAGAGCTGAGAACAGAAAACTCTGGAGTCCACATAAAGAGGATGCGGCAAAACAGATGAAGCAAGCTGTCGAGCAGATGAGGACGGAGCCCGCAGGGAGGGAAGGGGAGAGGTGCAAAGGAAAAGAATCTTCATTAAAAATGTCACTTTGAAAAACAAGATTGCAGAGAGTGACCATCGTCATTCCTAGACAAAGTTGTGTCTGTGAGGATATGCCGGCCGAGCAAGACAATACAAGGTCTGGACCATCATCCTGGAAGCAAAAGTCAACTGGATAAAGACAAGAGCTGAGCAGGAGAGGAAGACCATGAGCCAGGTGTCAGGGACTTGGGCAACACGGACATGAGCTAGGAAAGCAAACCCACAGGAGATGACCTTTCCTGCCTTCCATGCTCAGTATGCTGCCAAATACTAAAATTTCTACCACCTAATCTCTCACCTTCATACCCTTTCCCCTTCCCCCACTCTCTTTATAGCTTTTGTTTGGGTTCCCAATGCCTGGGATGCCACAGAGCCTCCTCACCAGTCCTGCCACTTCCTGTCTGCTCCCATCCTAGACACTGCTGACCAATTAAGCTTCCTAAAAATGGGCAGTTCCAATGATATTACTCCTTAGCTCAGAAATCTTCATCAGCACCCCACAGCTGATCAGAGTGTGTACTATCTCCTTCCCTGTCATTCAAGGCCTTAGTCTCCGGATCAATACACCTTTCCAATTCCCTTAACTCCTCCATGGGTGTCAGCATCCCAGGCAATCTGAACTCATTTTTCAAGCACACTTGGTACTTTTCACCTCCATTCTTTCACTCATGCTGCCCTCTCTTTCTGGAATACACACACCTTCTTCTCCCCCTGCTGAAATCTTCACGTGTCATATAGTTAAGAACACAGGTTCAAAGTCAGACAGATCTAGATTAATATCCCGGCCACCTAAGCACTTGTTCTGTGATGCCGAGCAGGTTATTTCATTTTTCTGAGCCTCAGTTTCCTTTCCTGTGGTTTAGATCTGAGTAAATAAACACTGCCCCAATGAGAACAGAAAGTGAGAAAATCTAGGTGAAGTAACTCGCATAGCAGCTGCCACAAGGGAGGGTGTTCAAAGAGACAGTTATTATTTTTAACATCCTTCCTCTGCTCACTCTTTCCAGATGCCCCTTCGAAGCAAACCCTCCCTCTGCTGACCCCCTAACACACACTGCCTTTCACAGCACTTTCCTATGTTGTGTGCCACTGCACCTGCATTAAGTTTCCCTGCTCCTTAAGGGCAGAAGCCAGGTCTCGCCCACTTCCATACATCCTCCAGCACTAAGCGACTTCATGTAGAACTTTATAAATGTTTGTTGAATCAAATTATCTTTAATTCCCCTGGCATACAAAAATAATCTCAGCTATAGTGATTTTCATAGCTGTTCACTAGATTATGCTGAGGAAGAAGGGTGGGTAGGACTTGGGGGCAAAGTAATATCATTACCATCCTTCCAGTATCTAAAACATATCCCTTATTGCTTGAAACAACACAGAAACATAGCTGATTGATTTAAGAACCTTCCAGAATACAAATATGTTTAGCTCTGAGACCATTAACATGATTTTGGGGAATCATTTTGATTTTCAGGAAACATTTAATGGCATTAAAAAGACTGAATAAAAAGACCATCCCCTTACGGTCAGCTTGCAGAAGGACAACGTGATGCAGGGTCAAGGCCATCCTTTGGGAATCAATGGTGCTCAGGATCTTGGCAGCTGCGGTCCCCAACAAAGGCTTCCCGTTGTACAGGGTATAGTAAGTCAGCTCCGCTGGGTCCTTCGGGCCTGGGACACGCTGCATCTTCACCATCTTTGGGAAAAAGAGAGGCCGAGTGTTTGCAGGGCATTTTGCATGGACCCTGCAATCACCCAGGTGATCAGCAGATGTTCCTCTCCTGACTGCTGAAGATTTCTGCGGCTAGACGCCAACCTTTGCATGCCTCCCTATATCCAGCCTCTCAAGAAGCCTGCTCTCACTGGAGCAGGAGACTGGGAGGAGAAAAAAGGTTTGAAAAATACGAACATCTGGAAAGAACAGTTTGCGGTTGGAGAAGAAAACACAGGATAGTGATGTCTCCCAGCATCCACAGAACTCTGGCCTCATTTGAAAATAGGCCTCTGCATTTAATTCAGGGCATGTTAGGTTATTCTCAAACACGACTGTTAAATTCAAATGTCTGTAATTGCCAGAGAGGGAGAAAAATTAACTTATATGTCTGCAATTCAAAAGATCTCTGATAAAAACACTACTTGGAAACCCAATGTTCTTTTTCTAAAATAACGGTTTTGCTTTTTTTTTTTTTTTTACCTAAAAGTTATACATATTCACTATAGGAAAATTTGAAAATATGGAAAAACATCAAAAAATAAAATAAAAACAATCTGTAATCCTTCTATCACAAGCTAATTACTGTTGCCATTATAGAGTATTTGCTTCCATTCTTCGTTTTTGCCCACCCAACCCTTTTCCTTATTAGTTTACAAAATTATTTGTCATAGTCTATATACAATATTTTGCAATTTTTACTTGCATCATTAAAGGACCTTAAATATAACAAAAGCATAAACGTTTATTTTTACATGGCATTCTGATGCATACCTCATAAACTTATTTAAACAATCCTTTATTAAGCATTTAGACTGTTACTAATTTTTTACTACTGCAATTAACAATTGATAATCATAAATACTAAAACTTAAGTTTTAATACCTACATAGTGTTCTACAGTATGCATGCCTGGTAAATCAAACTAACCCTTGATTATCGAACATTTGGTTATCAACTTTTTGCAGTTATAATGAACAAATCATAAATAGTATAGTATTTTCCAAAGTTTATATTACAGATTATGAGTTTCACAGGATATTAAAATACATTACAAAAATGTTTATAGCAACATTGTTTATGACAGTAAAAAGACTAAAAATTCAAAAGTTGTTAATAATTGGTTGGATAATGAGCTATTGCATACTCACATGCTGACATACTACAGTGTAGTGGTGAAAATGAATGAACTATGGCTACCTGTATCATTATGGATGAATACAAAAGCCTGATGTTGAGCAAAAGGAACAAATCACAAAATATAAAGTTAAAAAGTTAAGCAAAACTACATAATATACTATTTAGAGATTCAGGCGTGGATGGTAAAATCTATACAAAAAATATGGGAATGATTTAATACAAAATTCAGATTCACTCTAAACTCTGACGAGGGAAGAAGGGAGTACAATCAGAGAAGACATATAAAAGGCTATTGGGATAAGGTAAGGGTAATGTTCTTACCCTTCAGGTTGTGGATTCTTTTTATTAGTGTCCTTTAAACTCTGCATCTTTCTTATACTGTTTTGTGTATATGCTATACATAACAATTAAAAAAGATATTATTACAACCCAATAGAAAATGGGCAAAAGAGCTGATCAGACACTTCACAAAGGAAGATGTCTGAATAACCAATTAGCACATAAAAATGCTCAATGGGGAAATTCAAATTGAAACCACAAGAGACCACTCTATACCCACCAGAATGGCTAAAGTAAGAACTGACAACACCAAGTGTTGATGAGGAAGTGAAGCAACTGGAACACCTGTCTGTTTGGTGGGAGTGCAAATGGTGCAACCACTTTGAAGAAAGGTCTGGCAGTTTCCTATAGAACTAATGTACACCAACCCTATGAACCAGCAATTCCAGCCTATATACCTAAGATGAGTGAAAGCCATGTGGTCACCAAAGGACTTGTGGAAGAATGTTCACAGCAGCCTTGCTTAATAGCTACAAACTGGAAAAGCCCAGGTGTACATCAACAGAAGAATGGATAAACAAACTGTAGTATATTCATACAAGAGAATATTATTCAGCAAAAAAAAATTGAATAAACTACTGAATAACACAACAACATGGATGAATGTCAAAACAATATACTGTGTCAAAAAAGCTTTATACAAAAGAGTATGCACTGTAGGATTCCATTTATATGAAATGCTAGAATGCCAAAATTAATCTATGATTTAGAAGTATATGAAAATATATGTTAAGAAAACCTTATGGAAGTGTTTGGAAATGATATATGTAATCAAATATAAAATAGTAACAGTATAATGTCAATTGTAGAACCTAGATAGTGATATGGGTGTTGACTATAATTTTATCAACTTTTCTACAAGTTTGAAAATGTTGGCCAGGCACAGTGGCTCATGTCTGTAATCCCAGCACTTTCAGAGGCCAAGGTGGGTGGATCACTTGACGTCAGGAGTTCGAGACCACCCTGACTAACATAGCAAAACCCCATCTCTACTAAAAATACAAAAATTAGCTGGGTGTGGTGGCACACACCTGTACTCCCAGCTACTCAGGAGGCTGAGGCAGGAGAATTGCTTGAACCTGGGAGGCGGAGGTTGCAGTGAGCTGAGCTCACACCACTGCACTCCAGCCTGGGTGACAGAGCGAGACTTTATCTCAAAAAAAAAAAAAGTTCATAATAAAATGTTGGGACTATATAGATATTACTTAAAAACAAGGGCTTTTTGACGTTTAAACTTGGAAACCAGTATGTTGAAGAAAATTAAGGAGATGTCTTTACTTCAGGTCTTTTCAGAGCTTTGGTATGCAAATAGGCTTTGGGACTCTTCAAGAAGGGGCTTTAGGATGCAGCCTTGCCCAAACCGATTTGGCCAGAGAGCCCCTTTTCAAAAGAACACTTGATAAGATCATGATATAGTATGAATACATGTCCTCTCCAAATCTCATGTTGAATTGTGTAATCCCAGTGTTGGAGGTGGGTCCCGGTGGGAGGTATTTGGGTCATGGAGGCAGCTCCCTCATGGCTTGGTGCTGTCCTCACAGTAGTGAATGAGTTCTTGTGAGATCTGGTTGTTTAATGTGCGTGGAGCCTCCCCCCACCCTCTTTCTTGCTTCTACTCCTGCCATGTGAGACCTGCTCCCCCTTCATCTTCTGCCATGCTTGAAGCTTCCTTAGGCCTTTCCAGAAGCAGATGCTAACACTATGCTTCCTGTACAGCCTGCAGAACCATGAGCCAGTTAAACCTCTTTTCTTATAAAGTACTCAGTCTCAGATATTTCTTTATAGCAATGCAAGAACGGCCTAATCACTTTCTAGACACTCTCTGGAAAACACTATCCTCACTCTTTTGTCTTTGTGTTCACCTGTGTGTCCTTGTCCTCAAGATGAACTTCTTTTCTTTTCTCTTTTGAGACAGTCTCGCTCTGTCACCACAGAGTCTCGCTGTGTCACCAGGCTGGAGTGCAGGGGTGCGATCTCGGCTAACTGCAACCTCCACCTCCTGGGTTCAAGCAATTCTCCTGCTTCAGCCTCCCGAGTAGCTGGGAGTACAGGCGTGCACCACCATGCCCAGCTAATTTTTGTATTTTTAGTAGAGACAGAGTTTCACCATGTTAGCCAGAATGGTCTCCATCTCTTGACCTTGTGATCCACCTGCCTTGGCCTCCCAAAGCGCTGGGATTACAGGCGTGAGCCACTGTGCCTGGTCGAGATGAATTTCTAGGAGTCAGTTTGTGATCATCTAAGAGTTTCTTGTCTAAATTCCTCAATTTCCCTCCAGAAAAATCATACCCAGTTGCTCTGTTTGAAAGTGCCCTTTTCGCTCCACACTCATCAATACTGGATCGTAGTATTTTACTAATCTTTGGAAGGTGAAAATGGCATCTTGTGGTGGTTAAAACTTGCCTTACTTCGATTACAAATTAAGGCAAATATTTAAAAATTTTTAGTGGTCACATATTTTCTCTTAGGCCTCAATTTTTCAAATATGTCAACTAGAGAAATATCTTTAGATTCTAGACAGTTAAATCTCCATATTCATGAAGGTAGCTCATCTTTTAAAATGATCTAAGCCTAGAAGAAAGGCCTCAGGGTAGAAGGATATTGTAACCCACGTAGAGTGAATTTTTGGGGGGAAACTGGGGCATGTTATTCCTTTCCCTAGTGGGAAAGGAGGTGGGGAAAGTGTTAGTAGAATCTGGTAGAAGTTGAATGACCATTCAAATATCTAATAGTTTCTCTCAGTTTCAACTTAATAGCAAATTCCTCCTGCCAAGATTTCTTTAAGGGTATGGTACAAGGTGATCTACACCCTCTGTAAATCAGGGATTTGCAGAAATAAACCCCCACCTGCTTCCCTCAGACTTTCCAGGCAGCTAAAGGGGCCAAGTGCACTGAGCTCTTAGAAGAAATGAGAGAAGGCTAGACGTGGTGGCTCACACCTGTAATCCCAGCACTTTGGGAGGCTGAGGTGGGTGGATCATGAGGTCAGGAGTTTGAGACCAGCCTGAACAACATGGTGAAATCCCGTCTCTACTAAAAATACAAAAATTAGCTGGGCATGGCGGCGCGCACCTGTAATCCCAGCTATTCGGGAGGCTGAGGCAGGAGAATCGCTTGGACCCGGGAGGCGGAGGTTGCAGTGTGCCAATATTGTGCCACTGCACTCCAGCCTGGATGACAGAGCGAGACTCCGTCTCAAAAAAAAAAAAAAAAAAAAGAGAGAGAGAGAGAAAGAACACCTCTCTGGGCCCTTTGGCATGCAAAATGTGTTAGGTTTCTTAGGTTTACAAATAACACCAGGGTTGTAGGGTGGCCCCTTCTCCCCCTTTGGCTGATGCAAATCCCAGTTCCATTATCTGAGCACCAGTGACTTTCTTCCTGTCATTTGGGAGAGTGGAAATTATAGAGCTCACATGGAACCTACAAAGGAGAAATCACAAACCTGACATGCAAGCTTAACCACCGCTTTACCTCGTGGTAAGGTCATCTCAGACCACAAAGACTTTTAGAACCAAAGCAACATCCAATAGGACAAAGGGCCAAATTCACCAACCCTGATGGAGTCTCCATCAGGGGCATGACGATGACTCATGAGGGGAAGTGTGTTCATTAAGATGGGTTGTCTATACTTTCAAGATTGCCTGGAGACAGGATTTGCACACAGACTATGCTAATGGCTGCAATTTCCCTTAAAATGCTTACTCATAGACAGTGTGATACTATGCATGTGTGCTATGGTTCAGTTACACCCGAGATGTGGTCAATCATCAATCAGGGGTTCACATGCCAGGGGTAGTCTGCTCAATTCCAGGTAGGAAGTCCCCACTCCAGAGGCAGCTACCAGGAGTGCTTCTCTAATTTGACATCATGCTCAACAGAGCTTTGTTAATTAGCACAACAAATGTTAGACATGAGTTCTCAGTGGTGACAGTGCAATTCAAGATAAGCAGACTTGGCTAGAATATACCAGAGAGGCTCCCATTCTTGCAGGAACTGGCTAAAGTTTCTAGAAAGGTTTAGAATCTCTACTCCTGGGGATGGCTACTGCCTTGATTGGGTGCCCTCAGAAGTAGACCCTGAGAAGAGCTGAGTGCTTCTAGTTTATCTGAGAGGTGCAACGAACTGGCAGGAGGGAGAGGAGGTAATACAAGAATGGGAAGGAGCCTACAAGGGATGCCTTATTAAGCCAGTTACTGCAGTCAATGACTAAAGCTTAGTTCTGTGGGAAAGCTCTGAAAATGATCTAAAACATACATTTCAGAATTCTCCCAGCCAAGAGAACCAGGGTATTTATAATACTGGTAATTCTCAGGCACTTCCAACCAGCATGGCATGGGCAAAGCAGGTTTTGACATCTCAAAAGTAGCCCTCTGAAAAAGATTCAGAGGCTGGCTGTTGGAACTCCAACTGGAATGCACAAAAATGGTAAGGGGATGTGGGCTGGATACAGCTAGTGTCTGCTACATTCCTCCAGCCTAAATCTCTACATGGCCAGGTGTCCACTATAAGCTTGGAGGGTTCTGTTTGTTGAAACTGACTACATACAGGTAACCAAATCCTGTCTCTGGAATAATGGTGCATCTGCTATTCAGAGGAATGGAGGTGAGAGGGTCTAAAAGGACAGAGAGCTGGGACTTCACTGAGCTTACTGAACAAGCTGATGATGAGTCTGTCCTTGCTTACCAAGAATTTTTTGTTTCAAAAATATCTGCATGAGTACAGATTTTGTACCGAGACTTCCTTGTGTTATAACCTAGTTAGTGACAATGTCGGAAGAGCAGCAAACTCTCACCCTCCTTCATGTTTTTGATGGTTATGACCATCAGTTCCCAAAACCTAAGAGCAGCCTTGATAAAATGGCTTAGTCAGTTGGCAGCATGGAGGCTCCTCTGAGCACACTGACTTATTTAGTCTCAGGAAGCACATCCGCCCTCTCTACCCCCAGTTATTAGAAAACCCCAGTGGCTCTGTATACACCTACCTGCACAGTGTAGCTTCCCAGGGTGGTGGCCCGTTTAAACCGCCGGCCTTGTTGCTGGGACATCATGAATAGCTGGGCCAGGCGCTGCTCCATGACCCGGGCAAAGCTCTGGTTGTGCAGGCCCACCAGCGAATTGTCCACACCCTGCAGCACTGTGGATGCAGAAGGCAGAGGAGAGGCTCAGAAGGCAGACTTTCTGCTGATTCAGTAAGCACAAGCACCACTGACCCTGCACAGGCCACCAAGGGCCACTGTGTCCTACCTCATGTTAGGGCTTGGCCAACCTTACCTCACTTCACCTTCGTGACAGCCCTATGACAATCATTATCCACGTTATAGATGCTGAAAAGATTAAGTGACTTGTCTGAGGTCACGCAGCTAGCAACCAGCAGAGTCAGGGTCCAAACCCAAGCCAGACTGTGTAACTCCAGAGCCTGGGCTCTTTGCTCTGTGAACTGTGACATTGCTAATGCTGCCGTATTTAACTCAGACTTCACCTAAGATGATGATCTGTGTTGCTAAAAGTCCACATGGGAACACAGCACAGCTGTAGGTATGGCTAACGGGTATTTTTGCTGGTTTCCACTCAAGGTCTGGCTCAGGGCTATTCCTATTTTATTTTGCCTTGTCCACAGCTTGAGCTCCATCCTGCAACTCAATCCCTTATATCTGGGCAGACTACCCTGTTCAGTGTCCTCATCTCTTCCTCCTCTGTGGAGTCCTTTGAATGCCCACCCTAAAGCTACCCAAACCCCTCAGATGCTCTCTCATTCAAGAAGAGGATGGCTGAATGGAAAGAGTGAGCTATCTCTTATGGCACTTGTCAGTTCAGGGACCTCAGGCAGGGCACTGGCCCTCTCTGAGTCCAAGTCCTTCTCTGTAAAAAGGCAATAAGAAAGTGTACATCACAGCCAACATAAGCCCAGTGAGCTCTAGGGTTTAAATGAGACAGGATATATAAAGCAGCTTAGAACACTGCCTGCTGTGAGGAAGGTAAAGGGAACACCCTTCTTCCCCATCCTTTTTCCACTGCTAGCCTTCATCTATAGCCAGGGCATCTGCAGTCAACAGGTAAGGCATGAATGATGGTTTCAGCCATGGCCAGTGCAGGGAGGAGGGTTTTCAGGACCACCAGGGCTGTTCTAGGACTGCTGTGTTCACTTACTATCAGGGCAACTCCCTTTTTCTGTCTACCCCCAAAGTCCAGTCCTTGTTCCACATCCCTTGGGAAACATTCTTCACCCCAAACACACAAAGGCTGCCTTCAAACACGGTCATGTTTAAAATTAAAAATGTGAAAAACAAATCTCATTTTCTTAAAGAGACCAAAACCTGAAAGGGCTGGGAAGATAAGATTTTCCATTATTAATAGAGTTTGTTCTACCAGAGCCCATCCAAGGATCATCGATATCATCCACCTACCAGGATATGGAAATAGCTTGGATGTGAAGAATGCATTGCAGTTATGGCATCCAGTACAACAGGGGGCTACCAGCAGCCAACGCTAATCATCACATTCCATACAAGCCCAGATAACCGGCGACAATAGATACAGAGAATGATGTTTAAATAGATCAAGCGAGAAAGAAAACCCACAGCTAGGTCTCTGAAATTACTTCTTTGAAGCCATAAATGCCAAATAATCCCCCTGGAGGGTATAAAAGCAGCTCTCTTTCTAGGGCCCTTGTGAGACACTCCCAGCTCACGCATCAGCCTAATTCCCGCAAATTCATAAAACAAACAGTTGTGCTGTTCCCACTGTGTCAGGTTCCAGAGGACCCCTGGAATCCCTCATGACACAGCTATCAGATCATGGAAGGGCTGGCCCACCTCTTGTCCCCAGACAGAAAAGCCCATGTACTTGCCGGTTCAAAGACGGCCCCTCTAGCAAAATAACAGATCAAATGAATGAAGTATTACTTCTAAGTTGTCCTCTCTTGACCACTGGCCAAGAGTGAGAGAGGGGACACAGGACAGTCGAGAGGTGTCATCGGGGATTATTTTATGGGAATCTCGGTGATGCTTCAAAGGCAGACATCAAATAAAGGGAATAGTCAAAAGCCTCCAGGGGACAAAAAAGTTCTGGAAATAGCAGTGGTGGTTATACAATATTGTGGATATACTTGCTCCCACTGGATTGCACACTTAAAAATGTTCAAAATGATAACTTTTATGTTAGGTATATTTTACAATAAAATTGTTTTCTTTTTTCTTTTGAGGCAGGGTTTCCCTCTGTTGCCCAGGCTGGAATGCAGTGGCAGGATCACGACTCTGCAGCCCCGACCTCCTGGGCTCAAGCAATCCTCCAGCCTCTGCCTCCAAGTAGCCTCGGCTACAGGCATGAGCCACCACACTGGCTATTTTTTGTTTTTGTAGAGATGAGGTCTCACTATGTTGCCCACACTGGTCTCAAACTCCCGGGCTCAAGCAATCCTCCCATCTCAGCCTCCCAAAGTGCTGAGCCAACACACCCAGCCAATAAAAATTTTTTTGAAAAAAAAAAGCCTCCACGGAAGTGCCAGAGGCTGTGGGAATCTCTCACAGAGTTACAGGGGATCAACTGGACAATCTCCACAGCTTTGTCATCACTCTTTGCAAAGAGAATGTGTCCTTCTTAGGGGGCACCTGGGGAAGAACTGGAGTTGGGGGCAGGGCCCTGAGTTTGCCTCCTGGCTTCCCCTTCCTGAGTAGTCTCAGGCAAGTTGCTGAGTTTCTCTATGCCTCTGTTCCTCATCTGAAAACACAGGGATCATAATCTACTACTGATCATGTCACTGTTAAGAAAGGATAATTCAATAAAAAATGCTTCTAGCCCGGTACTATCATATATCATAGGGCCCTTGAGGGAACGGCAATAAATGGTAGCCGCTGTTGTTACGATGTGCCCCTTCTTTGCTAAACACATCCTTACCAGAGGAAGAAAACACCTGCAAGGCATGGAAATGTGTCCCAGGATGTGGCTCCTCCCCCTTCCCCTGAAAAATGTGGCAGGCTCAGGCTCCCTAGCCCTCTCTGTCCACCTGGAAGGCAGCAGAAAGGGGCATGTACCTCTCTCTCTCACAGAGACACAGAAACCACAGAACCACAGAAGCTCAGACCTGGCGCAGACAACCAGGAAGACACCAGCCCCCTAGTGCATCAGCCAGGGCCCTGGTCCCCCAGCCTTGGCCACCCGTGACTCAGCTTAGAGGAGCTGGGCACGTCCCCAGCTGTGTTCAATGAAGCTTTGTCCAGAAGATTCAATGACTTTCACATCACTGTTCTCTTATTCCTTCTTTATTCACAATCACACTGGGCTCTACAATTCAAGTGATCAGGCCTGGTTCAGCCTTCTGTACTCAGGCTAAATTGTTTTATTTGCGGTTGGATCCTACACATTTAGCACTAAAAGAATCTTAATGCTCAGTTAATACTTCTCCCTGCTCCTACAAAAGGAGAATGTGAAGTCCACATGGCCCGAGTGGCTTGCTCAAGGACACACTAGGTTAGAAAATGGCAGAGCTGAGACCAGAAGAAATTTTTCCATTGCTGGGTCTGGGATATTTTGCCTCTGGTGGGAGAAATAAAGGCAGATGGATAAGCCTGAAATGGGCTGTCCCCTCTGTCTGGCAGCAATATTGAATCTGCACATTTCTATCTTGCCTCACATATACAAACTTCACTGCAGGACCCCTGAGTGGCAGGGTAGCCTCTAGGTTCTCTGTAAAGAGACTTCAGGAGTCTCCTTAAGCCAGTGATTTTCCATCAAGAAGGGACCCACCCTCTGAGGCAGGAGAAGTATGTACAGTTTGCAAAAACCTATTTAATATAAGTTTAGTTGGAAAACAGATGAAAACATGTCAGGCTTTTATAATACAAACTATAGAAAAGAGAATTTGCTCCAAATCCTCTTGGCTGTTAGAAATGAGCAGAAGACAGAAAGCCTGTGATGCATGTCTGGGAGTAAAGGCTGAACAAAGCCTCACAGGTCCCTATCCCCTACCCTTTTGGTAAATTATGGGGCAGGTTGGTTGGCGGCTACCCAGGGGTTCAGAAGGTGGTCACAGGTCAAAGGGAAGGCAGGATGATCATCCTAAGACCTGGTTCCAGCCCTTCCCAAGCACTAACCAACTGATCCAGCTAGCCCTAAACACAGTGATGGAAGCCACTATTTATTCCGAACACCAACAGCAATAACAAATAAGGGTTTCATAAGTGAGTGGGTAGAGAGCTAAGTCTGAGGAGAGTCCTGAAAAAAAGACCTGGAATGGAGCTTTTGATTAAGGTTACGTTACCAAAATAGAGGCACGGCAAGACACGGGTAGATGAAGAAAAGATGACACAAGAGGTTGTCAAGGACAGCCTGTGGTGAAGAGTGAATGAGTTATCATTTAATGTAAACCTTAAAGTTAATAGAAGGGAGGAATATCTCCATGTTAAAAAAAACACCATTCCTTGTAAAGAAAACATGATTTTGTAAATGTTACATAAGCCACTAGCTCCAAAAATGTGTTGCTGGGTTAGCACTGTTTCTCTCTTGGGCATAAACCCTGGTGGGTTGGTTTTTTTGTTTGCCTTCTTAGCAGGTAAAATGATTTCTGCATACCGATGGCTCTGCAGCAGAGGGAAAGAAATGCAATGTTCTGCAATTTAGAAGAGTTCTTGAGCAGGCTTCATCCAGCAGGGGTGTACAGTCCTTAGTATTTTAGGCAGCAGCCCACCTGCTGCTTGCTTGGGACCGCAAGTGAGAGAGGGGATGGGAGAGGACAGAGGGGAGGTTTGGGACCAGGCTGCTTACCCAGGCACATCTTCCATGATGTGCAGGATTTTCCTCCACCCTGTTACAGGCTGACATGTGTCCCCCCACTTCCAATTCCTTTTTTTTTTTTTTGTTTGAGACACGGTCTCACTCTGTTGCCCAGGCTGGAGTGCAGTGGCATGATCTTGACTCACGACAACCTCCGCCTCCTGGTTTCAAGTGATTCTCCTGCCTCAGCCTCCCAAGTAGCTGGGATTACAGGCACCTGCCACCAGGCCAGGCTAATTTTTTTTTGTATTTTTACTAGATATGTTGGTTAGGCTGGTTTTGAACTCCTGACCTCAAGCAATCCACCTGTCTCAGCCTCCCAAAGTTCTGGGATTACAGGGGTGAGCCACTGCACCCGGCCTGTCCCCCCAGATTCCTATTTTGAAGCCCTAACCCCAAGTACCTCAGAACGTGACTGTATTTGGAGACAGGTCCTTTAAAGAGGTAATGAAGTTAGGCCAGGCACAGCGGCTCACACCTGTAATCCCAGTACTTTGGGAGGCCAAGGCGGGCAGATCGGCTGAGGTCAGGAGTTCGAGACCAGCCTGGCCAACATGGTGAAAACCCATCTCTACTAAAAATACAAAAAAATTAGCTGGTTATCGTGGTGCGTGCCTGTAATCCTGGCTACTTGGGAGGCTGAGGCAGGAGAATCGCTTGAACCCGGGAGGTAGAGGTTGCAGTGAGCCAAGACCGCGTCATTGCACTCCAGCCTGAGCCACGAGAACGAAACTCTATCTCAAAAAAAAAAAAAAAAAAAGAGGAAATGAAGTTAAAATGAGGTCATACTGGGGAGCCCTAATTCAATATGATGGTGTCCTTATAAGAAGAGATTAGGATACAGACAGATCCAGAGGGAAGGGCATGTGAAGACGCAGGGGGAAGATGACCATCTCTAAACCAAGGAGAGAGGTCTCCGAAGAAGCCAATCCTGTAACACCTTGGCTTTAGACTTCTAGTCTCCAGGATTGAGAGCAGATAAATGTCTGTTGTTGAAGCCACCCAGTCTGTGGCACTTGCTTATAGCAGTGCCAGTAGACTCATATACTTCTCCTCCTGTTCCTCTCCCTCCTGGCTAGGCTGGCCACTTTTCCTCCTACAAACATCTGTTCTTCAGCTCTCAATCCCGAAACTACTGTCTGGCTTTTGAAAAACACAAAGAAGAACTTTTTTGCTGTTCCATAAAGATCCACAGGAAAATGTCAAGTAACAAAAGAGAAAATGCCACCAAAAGAACCCCCTTCTATTTCCAAACACTCTCACTGTCAAGACCTGCCAGGATTGGTCTGGGTGCATGTTGTGCCAGGGGAGAGACGCAAGTGCATGCCCAGCCTTCCTCTAACTTTAATTTGGGTTTTGCAGGGCAGTCCAAAAAGGCTTTCCATCTATAAACTGATAACCATTCACTATAAACTGATGCCCTAGACCTTCTTCGGTTAACACTGTAACTTCTGATAGGGTCACTTTTTGCAAAAGAGTACTTGAAAGCTGTTTTGAATTGTTTAGCTAATATTCATCTTCAGTGTGATGTCTTTTCTTATCTCAGCTTACCCCATTCACTTCTGGTCCTGTAGAACTAACTTCCTGACTTATAAGACAGGAGCAAAGAAAAGTGCCAATCTTATTAATGAATGGCCTACAGTTTAAAAAAAATAAATAAATCTGACAGCATGAAGAGGGGAAATTACAAAATAAGAGATTACCTGTAATTACCCAATAGTCTCTGGTTGTTTCTGATATGTCAAGGTTGGGATATTCCAGTGCTAAAACAAATAAGAAACATACCCAATTACTTTTATAGGTTTGATTTGTTTTGTTTTATTTATTTAGTTATATTTGAGATGGGATCTTGATATGTTGTCCAGGCTGTTCTTGAACTCCTGGGCTCAAGTGGTCCTTGCACCTAAGCCTCCTGAGTAGCTGGACTATAAGCATGCATTACGGCACCTGGCTTATTTGAAATTTCATTAAGGAAAACAGGTATAAGTGACAAAATAGCAAGCGGCTAAATCCTGCTTTGTGATTCTTAGGGATCCTAGAACATATGAACCAAAACTATCTCACTGTTCAGAAAACTAAAAGACTCAATAAAGGTCCAACTTGTAGATGAAGAGTTTTCTAGGATTTGTGAGTTTCTGCCCTTTCCGTTTTTTCACCAAAATCTTCTGTTCAAACAGAACACCTTCTTTATCAAGACCCACAGCAGGAACCTGTCTTTGCTTTAGCTTTCTCTTTAAAAATCATCTGACCATCACTAACATTGTTAGGAATGATTATCTCCCGGATGGATTTTTTCAGTGTCAAGGACTTAAGTTTAGTAGCCACATGCTTGTAACAAAAGGCCCATATTTCTTTACAAGTACGGGGCCTACTGGAGTTGATACATGCAAAGGGATTTGTACATTGCCTGGCATATGGTTAGTGCTCAACAAATCGTAGTTGTTTTCAGAAATAAAAGGATGATGGAAAATAAAGTCTTCACATGCTGACATGTGACATAATGCCATCTTTTATGACATCATCTTTTCCCTAAAACCCAGAGTCGTCTTTCCTTATTATGTGGACGTTTACAAAAGCTTGCCATTAAACAAACATTTGAAAAAAATTCTGAGTGGCTGCCATGTGCTAAGTACCTTCACGCATATTATCTTGTTTATTTACAGTATCAAAATCAACTACAGAAGGAAATTATGAGACAATTTTGCTAATATGTATTAAAAAATAAACTTGCCCAGTGACCTTGTGAAATGTAAGAATGTTTAAATTTAGGAGTACAAACCTTTCCATCCTTTGGCTACCAAATAAACATTTGGATACAAAATGTAACCTGCTGCATCTTCAAAGTCTATGCCTGTTGCATGGTAATGAGGATTATGTAACTGAAACATTAGAAAAAGATGAGGCCACAAGACTACGGGGACCTCAGCAAGTGAAGTCACACCATGGACTGCAAATGAGTTATATTATGATATCTGGAGGCAGGACCGAGCCTCAAGGTCTGGGAACGTTTGCTGATGGCCTAAGTGGGAGAAAAACCATAGCAACCCAGATTGCTCAGAGATCGGTTGCCCTAGCAGGCAGAATTGTAAGCTCAGAAGGCAGACTGCTTGGGTTCAAACCCCAGGTCCCATGGCTCACTAGCTAAGTGAGAGTGGGTATCTTGTGAAACCTCTTAGAGCTTCAGTTTTCTCCTCTGCAAAATGGGGCTAATTTTGCATCTGTCTTATAGGGCAGGTCTGAGGATTAAATGAGATAAGAGAAATGCAAAGGACGAAGGCACCTAGCAAGTGCTTTCTTTGATGTACACTAAACTTTTCATCAATTCTTAATCCATCACATATTTTAGCTGTCACCTTAATCCATCTGCCTCCTTAATCCATATTTAGCTGTCACCTTAATCCATCACATATTTTAGCTGTCACTTTATGATAAAGGTGGTAGTATGTGGCCTGGCACTATAAATGTTTGCTAAATGGAGAAAGGCCCCAGGGGAAACATTGGGGTCCCCGTAGGCATGGCCATACTCACGTTCAGCAATGGTTAGCGGCGGATAGGTGAGGTAGAATCCCACCAGCTCAGCTGAGAGCTGGCTGAGGAGGCTGCTGGCGACGGTGCCGTTGAGGAATGTGCTCTGATTGCCCACGACGTACACCAAGGTGACTGCCTGGGAGGCATTGGACGTGCTCACAATCTGAATCAACACAGGAGAAAAGGGGAGGGAGACAGGCCAAATAAGACCAGGGTGTGTTTCATGGAGGCCATGGGAGGGGGAGGCTAAGCAGGAGTTGAGGGAAGGAATGAAAGGGGGTCGGGGAAACAGCAACGAAGAGACAAGAGTAACTGTCATCATTTCTGATTGCTTGCTGTGTGCCAGGCAGGGTGCTAAGGGTACGTCATCTCATTTACTCCTTACCACAACCCTGGGAGATGTATCCAGTGATGACTGCCTTTCACAGACGAGGAAACCAAGGCCCAGAATGATCAAGGGACCAACCCGAGGTCACACAGCTAATAAAGGACAGACTCAGGATTTGAACCCAGGTGATTTCACTCCAGGTTCTTAATCACTGGTATGTGTATCTTTTCCTGGGCTAAATAGTCTCAGGTTACTTTTGTGATTCTGAAAATATAAAATAGAGCATTGGAATGTTACATTTGAGGAGGGCTCAACTGCTCAGATAGAGAAAGCCTGAGTCAAACTTTCAGGGAATTTGAAAGTTGAAAGGACCAGGAGCGAACAGAGCTGAAAACCAATCTGGTCATGGGCAGAGCGACAGAACCTAATTAGAAAAGGAATTCAGAGGCCGGGCACGGTGGCTCACACCTGTAATCCCAGCACGTTGGGAGGCCGAAGTAGGCGGATCACCTGAGGTTGGGAGTTCAAGACCAGCCCGGCCAACATAGTGAAACCCCGTCTCTACTAAAAAAAATACAAAAATTAGCTGGGCATGGTGGCATGTGCCTGTAATCCCAGCTACTCAGAAGGCTGAGACAGGAGAATCGCTTGAACCCAGTAGGCAAAGGCTGCAATCAGCCGAGATTGCACCACTGCACTCCAGCCTGGAAGACAGAGCAAGATTCTTCAAAAAAAAAAAAAAAAAAAAGAAAAGAAAAAGGAATTCAGAAATATAGAATATGTTCTTTACAGAGCAATTACATTTCCTTGTGGTCTATTAATTCAACATTGAATGTGTAAAACATCCTATGAGATGGCATGGTTTTCTTTTCACATTTTGTCTAAGCTAGTTTTTCAGTTGCTGGAAAATGAAGCTTTCTGGGTCAATGTATGAACAAAAATATCCTACAGATGAGATTTGAAAAGCATGGTTAGTAGGAAGTCATTCAACTTGGTGAGGCCTTTTTTTGTGAATTTCTGTGCTGCGTGCCTTCCCTTCTCCCTCCAGATCCTCCTGCCACCCACCCTCTCTGCCCTGTCCGGTGCCCCTGGAGGCAGACCCTTGTGGACAACCCCAGTGGGCTCCACTGCCTTCGGGAGGATATGGGAGAGAGGGAGGAGGGTGAGGTCAAAGTATTGATGCTGAGGACTCCCTCCTTACGGGGTCAAAGCTCACTCTCATCAGGCAGCTGAACCTCGAACCCCGCACTCACCCCATCGGGTCCCAGCTGTTAGAGCCTTGGGTACCGTACTGCTCCTGCGGTTTGCCCAGAGCCTGCCCACTCTTCTTTCTACAAAGCCACCTTCATTTGAATGCAGCCTCCTTTTCCTGTCAGGACACTGACTAACACCCTGTCTTTCCCAGACCTTTGGGTGTTCACATATTAACATCTCTGCCACCTTCCTATTAAAAAAATTTTTTTGCAGACTTCAAAAAATCATACATAATATTTATCTATATGTATGCAGTACATGTGACATTTTCTTACATGCATAGAATGTGTAATGATCAAGTCAGGGTTTTTAGGAAATCCATCACCCAGGAAACTATTGGGAAGAGCTCTTCATTTTATTTCCCACTTTTTCCCATAAGTGGAAGATTGATCAATCGATCTCTCTCTCTCTCCCCCGCCTTTTCTCTACCCTGCCCCCTCCTATTTAGAGACAGGGTCTCACTCTGTCCCGCAGGCTGAAGTGCGGTGACCTTACTGTAGCTCACTGAAGCCTTGAACTCCTAGGCTTAAGCGATCCTCCCACCTCAGCCTCCTGGATAGCTGGGACTACAGGCACACGCCACCACTCCCAGCTAATTTATTTCATTTTTGTAGAAATAGGATCTCACTTTGTTGCCCAGGCTAGTCTCAAATTCCTGGGCTCAAATGATCCACCCACCCCAGCCTCCCAAAGTACTGGCATTACAATTGTGAGCCACCATAACTGGTCCCTTTTTAATTGTTTAATCCAGAGCCTATATTCCCATGACTAACAATACACTGAATCAGTATGTCCGTTCAACTCTGACTCTCTTCTCTGGAAGTATTTTTGGAATGTGGTTTAGCCTCTTCCCCAAGGCATGAATACCTGTGGCTAGGCATATTCTTTCCCAAGGTACCAAAAAGAAAGGCATTTCTTTCTGAACAATTAAAAAAACTTCACCATACGGCCACCTAAAAAAATAATAACTACAAAAAAAAAAAAACTTTTCAATCTTTATCTCTATTGTGAACATTCTATTTTTACCTCTCAACAAAACCAAATCATGGCTGGGTGTGGTGGCTCATGCCAGCAATCCCAGCACTTTGGGAAGCCGAGGCAGATGGATCACTTGAGCCCAGGAGTTCAAGGCCAGCCTGGGCAATATGGCAAAATCCTGTCTCTACAAAAAATAGAAAAAAATTGCCAAGCATGATGTTGCATGCCTTTAGTCCCAGCTGCTTGGGAGGCTGAGGCAGGAGGATCACCTGAGCCCAGGAGTCTGAGGCTGCAGTGAGCCATGATTGTGCCACTGCACCCCAGCCTGGGAGACAAAGCCAGACCCTGCCTCTAAAACAAAATGAAACAAAAACCCAAATCCCACTGGAGCCCGAGGAAGCCTACAAAGTTTGCAATGTGGGTGCCTCTGTATATACTATACTTGACCAGTTAAGTTATAATTATTTTTTTATTGTGGTAAAACACACATATAAAATTTAACCATTTTAAGTATATAGTTCAGTGGCATTAAGTGCATTCACACTGTCGGACAACCATCACCACCATCCATCTTTAGAACCTCTTTATCATCCCAAACAGAAACTGTATACCCACTAAACAGCTCCTAATTTCTCCCTCCTCACAGCCCCTGGCAGCCACCATTCTACTTTCTAGATACCTCTTATAAGTGGAATCACTTATTAATTTGACAATTCTAGATACCTTTTATAAGAGAAATCATATAGTATTTGTCCTTTTGTGGCTGGCTTATTTCACTTAGCAAAACGTCCGCAAGGTTCATCCCTGTTGTAGCATGCATCAGAATTTCCTTTTTAAAATTTTTCTGCATTCCAATCATCCATTATTTCCTTCATTTTTAAAGGCTGAAGAATATTCCATTGTATGTATATATGCCATTTGATTATCCACTCATTCATTAACGGACACATGGGTTGCTTCCACCTTTTGGCTGTTGTGAATAATGCTACTATGAACATGGGCGTATAAATACCTGTTTGAGTCCCTACTTTTAATTCTTTTTGGTATATAATGAGAAATGAAAGTGCTGAACCATATGGTAATTCTATGTTTAGTTATTTAAGAAACCACCATGCTGCCTTCCACGGGGGATGCATTATTTGACATTCCCACTAGCAATGCATTAGGGTTCCAATTTCTCCACATCATCACCAGCACTTAGTATTTTCCATTTTTTTGAGAATAGCCATCCTAATAGATGTGAATAGGTATCTCATGGTTTTGATTTGCATTTCTTTAATGATTAGTGACGTAGAGCATCTTGTCATGTGCTTAAGTCATCTGTATATCTTTTTTGGAGAAATGTCTATTCAAGTCCTTTGCTCATTTCTTAATTGGATTTGTTTTTTTTTATTATTGAGTTGTAGGTATATTCTCTATATATTCTGAATATTAACTACTTACCAGATATATGATTTGCAAATATTTTTCATTTATTCTATGAATTGCTTTTTCACTCTGCTGGTAGTGTTTTTTGATGCACAGAAGTTTTTAATTTTGATGAAGTCTAATTTGCCTACTTTTTCTTTTGTTTGCCAGTGTCATGTCCAACAAATCATTGCCAAATACTGTGTGTCATGAAGTTTTTCCCCTATGTTTTCCCATAAAAGTCCTATAGTTTTAGATATTACATTTAGATCTTTGATCCATTTGGAGTTACTTTTGGTAGATGGTGTTAAGTAAGGATCCAACTTCATTCTTTTGGGATCACATGTGAATATTCAGTTTTCCTAATGTGTTAAAAAGACTGTCCTTTCCCCATTGAATAGCCTTGGCACCTCTGTCAAAAGACATTTGACCATATACAAGAGGGTTTATTTCTGGGCTCTCTCTTCTATTCCATTTGTCTAGATGTCTGCCTTTATGCCAGCACTACATTGTTTTGATTATCATAGCTTTGTAGTAAGGTTTGAAATCAGGAAGTATGGGACCTCCAACTTTGTTCTTCCTTTTCAAGATTGCTTTGGCTACTCAAAGCCCCTTGAGATTCCATGGGAATTTTAGGGCTAATTTTTCTATTTCTGTGAAAAACAGTCACTGGGATTTTGATAGCAATTACATTAAATCTTCAGATTCCTTTGGGTAGTAACAATCAATATAAAGTCTCCCAATCCATAAGCACAGGAAGTCTTTCCATTTATTTGTTTTCTTTAATATACTAATTTTTTATAGGTAAGAAAAGTGAGGTCATTCTTGATGTATACTTAAGGCTAGCTCCAAAAATAAGAGGCCTACGGGTTCAAAGTCATGGCACTGGTCCCTGAAATTCATGCCCTGTCCCCCAATAGAAGCAGTCCCTACAGGGAACACTTTCCTGTCACTCTTTAACTCTTAGATTCCTGTAGCCTCTAACCTCATCTCTTACTTACCCCTCACTCATGCCATGATTCATTTAGCTAAGAAGACCTATAGGCTGATGGAACAGAAAGCTGTTGTTTGCCTACCCAGCATCCATCCTCCCTTCTTGATAGCATCACAATTTTCCTCAGGGAACCATTTCTCCTCTTTGCTCATGTGTTCTGGATGGGGCTGCCCCACCCAAGTTTCAGGAGTAGTTAGGCCTACTTCATTGGGACATTTAACCTCCTTGGCCCAGAAAGGGCACAGTAGGTTCAATGAGAGCTAATCCCAGGAATTTTACTGGAATGACACCAGGAAAGGCACTTTGGTTCCACAAGACTGTGAGCAACAAGGATGAGACAAACCTGGGGTTGTGAGCGGCCACCCCGTGGGAGCCACGGACAATGCCAGTGCAGAGCAAAGCCAACGAAGACAGGAAGAGAGAGCTTGATGAAATCAAATAATCACCTGGATACAACTGTGTCGGAATGAATAAGTGTGAACCTTTCAGTTACATGAGCCAATCACTTCCTCTTTTTGCTTAAGCTTCATCAGCTTAGATTCTGTCCCTGGCAACCAAACACGTCCTAATTGAGTCCACTGTAATCTAGTCCCTAATACCAAACCTATACAAGTTTTTAAGTCGATTTTTCAATGACTATCTGAGCAAATTAATTAAATATTTACATGGTCTTATTCTACAAAGGATTCAAGGTGCCTTACAAATTATATATTATACAATAAAAGGAAAAGTTATTAATTACAAAAACAGGCCCTGGTGAAAGACAGCCCCAAGGGAATGTTAGCATGCAGTTACCATGCATAATATAGGGGCCCTGAGGGTTACTAAATCCAGGCAACAAATTTGGCTCTGGGATTCCTGTCAGCCAAGGCAAAAATGGAAACAGGGTTAATAAAAAACAATTCATCCAATTATCCATTCATTTCAAGAGCCGTTTAAATGTTCAAGAGCATCTAAAATCTATTTAGATGTAATCTTCCAATCACCTCCTATCATCTTTTCCAAGGAAGGTTTGTTACTTGATTTATAAAGTTTCCTCTAATGGCCCACAACCACCATACAACAACACAAGGAGGCTTCTTAAGGCCAAGGGCAGCTTATCTTGGTGTCCTTCCCAGTGCCTGATAAATAGCAGACACTCAATAAGTCTGTGCTTCCTGAATACAATTAAAGTATGCTGTGCTGCCAAGATCTAACTAGGCTCATGCACCTGTGAGGATCACAAATCCAATCAGAAAGAAAAAGAGTTCCCACAAGAGAGCTGAGTCACACTCCTTACATAAATCTTCAGTCTGTGACACATTTTTAGATCTTCGTCTAACATGAACCAAATCATAATGAGATACTTCCATCTACACTTTGGATGAATCTAGAACAGGAAAGCTGCTCACTCAAGTTAAATTGTATGCTTTCTACATCATATTGGCTTTGCTGATAATTCACTTATGCTAAACGTCCATTTTAAAACCACTGGGTCTAATTACAAAGGCTTTAGTTTAGTAGTCAAAACAGAGACATTGAAAAGAAGAGTTAATTGGGGGCTACATGAGTATCATTAAAAAGCATCTGTCTTTAGTGGGATGATATCTACGTAATTGCAAAAAAAAAAAAAAAATACAGCGCACCAGGTGTGGTGGTTCATGCCTGTAATCCCAGCACTTGGGGAGGCCGTGAAGGGAGAATTGCTTGAGCCCAGGAGTTACAGACCAGCTTAGGCAATATATGGAGACTCCATCTCTACAAATAATTAAAAAATTTTTAAAAGGGCTGTTTAAATGTTTAAAAGGGCTGTTTAGAGCATCTAAAATCCTGTCCCCCAGTAAAAGCAGCCCCTACAGGGGACGCTTTCCCATTACCCTTTAACTCTTAGACTCCTGTAGCTTCTAACCTCATCTCTTACTTCCTCCTCACTCATGCCATGATTCATTTCCCAGGGATTTTCCCTGGGAAAGAATTCTGTTGTTTGACACAGGCTTCATTAAGGACCCCATTTCTACACTGCATCAACGTGAGTATGGTGTAGTGGATTGACTCAGGTCCTTCTTCCATTCTTTACCGTGTGACCTTCTGGAAGTTTCTTAGCCTCTCAGTTCTCTCTTCTGTGAAATGGGAGTAAGAATACCTCAGAAGGATGTCTTAAGTATTATGTAGGAAAATATTTGTAAAACACTTAGCACAGTTCCTGGCACATAGTAAAGACTTCAATATAAAATGCATGTGTATGTGTGTGAGTGTGTGTGTGAGAGTGTGTGTGTGAGAGTGTGTGTGTGTGTGTGTGTGTGTGTGTGTGTGTGTGTGTGTGTGTTGGCATGTGTCTAAACTAAGGCAACTGGAATATAAGCCAATGCATAAAATCACAGAATGGGCAAATCTTGGTGACTTAGCTACTTAGAATTGATTCATTTATTCATTTTATATTAGACATTTGACATATACAGTATAGCCTAGTTCAACTTTTCAAAATAATAAATGTAATAGAAAGGCCTGAGAAAGCATCCCATGGGGAAAGAAATATAAAACCCCAAATCACAATAGGTGCACAGTGACACAGCATCCCTCCTGTCATGGCCATACCCCAGACATCCTCACCAATGTCTGTAGTACAAAGTTACATTTATACGTGGTAGCTCTGAAAGGGAAGACCCCAGTCATTTCTTGCCAGACTCTGCATTGTGGTTGTCTGTCAACTACACAGCCTGAAGCACCTTCCTCCCTACCTGAATTGTCAAGTTGCTTTTGGTATTCAGGACTTTCCTCTCGGCATCCTGGAATGCCTTCTGCAGCCTCTGTTCCATTGTCTGAGCAAACTTGCAGGACTGTATGTTGTCCGCTTGGCTCACAAACTGCAGCACTAGAATGAGAGAAGTCAATCAGTGCTCACTAAAGCTCCATGTCTCAGTTCCTTGGATTTAACAGTGGTCATAATATCAAACAGCACGATTTTAGATTAGAGGAATTAGGCAAATAAATAATAAGGCCAGACAAGGTTTGCTTGTAGTTTTGAAAGTGGCTCTTAAGATGAATTATATAACACAGAAGAATTAAAAGCACGATCGAACCAGAGATTCCCTCCAACGCAAAAGATTTTATGATTTTATTTGATTGGAATATGTAGACATCTGCTCAAAGACTGACAAATCACAATCTAAGAGAGATCATGCCTTCTATTTCTTTGGAGGGAAGAAAATCATTGACCTCCATTGCTAAGTTGATTGAGTGTTTCGATTTTAAGAGTTCCTCCACTCTTGTAGGTTACAAACTTTGCAGACCCAAAATCACCAGAGAGTTTGAAAAAAATATATTCGAAGACCTAAACTCAGAGATTCTCATTCAGTGGCATCTGGAACCCATTACTCCAAACCATAGATTTTTTTTTTTGCACGTTCAACTATTATTAGTACCCACTGATAATATAGAAAGAAATATAAAATATAGTACCTGGTGCTCAAAAGTACTAAGTTTGTAAATTGGGAAGGAAAGCTCCTATGATAGAACATTTCTAACAAATCTAGGGTTGGAAGAGTTTAGGCTGATGTGCAAGGAACTTGGACATTTGATTAGCAGGACCCTTTGAAGAAGGTTCACAGGGACTAAAAAATGACACAGCAGCTAGCAATGGAGCTTTTAAACACGTGTCCACTTGGTACTGCCCTGAACCCAAGAATGGATGAAAATCCCTTCCTTCCGAGTCACTTGCCTGTTTTTAGCTGGAAGTAGCCTGCAGGCTGGGGATTCCATGGGGAGGCAAGTACTGCCACAGACTGTAAGTGTGGGGTGTGTTGCTTCAGGTCTGCAGTGACATTGCTGACTCCATACACACCCAGCATTTCGATCACCACAGCAGGCAAATACACCAACCTCCCTTTGGTAGCATAATAACCAACTGTGACATTATGAGAATATTCCAGAATGTCCACCTACAAAACAAATGGACCCACAAAACCCATTGTTTATTTCCACAGCACTTTAAGTTCTTCCTGGTATTTCTTAGAAACACGGCTGTTAGAAACAAGACTGGAGAATAGAATGTTCTCGTTCAACAAATATTCTTAACAATCCTATAAAGCATAATTTGGATTGGCAAGTCTCAAAATATCACAAAAACAACAAAATATAATTTACATCAAACCTTCATGGAATAGAATTAAATCTGCATCTTTTTTATTCTTTAAGTGCCTCAGTATAATCCTGTGACCATCAATTATTATTACCAAAAAGGTAGGGAGGAGAGAGTAGTTCAAAGAGATTTTCAGTGAATGAAATGCTGGGGAAAATCACTTTCTTATATTTCTCATCATTTATGAGAATTAAAAGGTAGAAATGATAGATTAAGTGGGGGAACCTTTGGGGCACGGCTCAAGAAGTAAGTAAAGTGAATTCCTCTTTCTAGAAGCAGAGAGAAGACTTGTTCAGACTCTTCTTGGCTTGTAAATTGGTTCAAGACCAAGGCAGGGATGCACCAGAGAATTTCTCTGACAGCTGAATCCCAGGGGACACTGGTGGTCTGAGCTCTTTCTGTCTCAACTACAAGATTTTGAGCCTTTAGATTTTATTCTTATTTTTTCTTTTTTTCTTTCTTGGTGTTACATATTTACAGTTCAGGGTTTTTTAAAAATTTATTTTGATTTTTATATATTAAATATAATGTTTATTATAGAATCTGTATATTTGAAAAACAGAGAAAAGAGTAACATATACACATACGTATATGTATGCAGCTCCTTTTTTTCCAAGTTTTTATTGTGGTAAAATACACACAATATACAATCTACCATATTAACCATTTTTTAGTGTGCTGTTCAGTGCTATTAAACACATTCATAATGGTGTACAGCTATCACTACTATCCATTTCCAGAACTGTTTTCATCTGGTAAAACTAGAACTCAGGGTTTCGTTTTGTGTTTTTTTTTTGTTTCTTTTTTTTGTTTGTTTTTTTGATAGGGTCTTGCTCTGTCACCCAGACTGGAGTACAGTGGCATGATCACAGCTCACTGCAGCCTTGACCTCCTGGGCTCAAGCATTTCTCCCACCTCAGCCTCTTGAGTAGCTAGGACTACAGGTGTGTGCCACCATACCTGGCTAACTTACATATGTTTTGTAGAGATGGAGGTCTCACCATGTTGCCCACGCTGGTCTCAAACTGCTGGCCTCAAGTGACCCTCCCACCTCGGCCTCCCAAAGTGTTGGGATTATAGGCATGAAACACTGTGCCCGGCCAGGAAGTTTTTGACACCTGCTTTCTCCCCATATTCTTGCATCTCCATGTGTATTTTCCAAAGGAAGCAAGACAACTGATTTTGCAACAGGATGGGTGTGACTTTGCTTCCTCCACATTGTGTGCTCCCCCTCAGTTTTTCATGAAGATGGTGCTCAAGATGATTTTAGGTGGAACAAGAGGTATTTCAGCATGGAACGTGGACACAGCACAAGACAACACTAAATCAACTAAATCACTCAGTGAGAAAGTTGTTCCCTTTCAACCCTTCTAATGACCCCAAGGAATAAGTCTCAGTTTAGTGAATATTTGCTTTTAACATCTCTCTAACCCTTGCTAATTCCTTTTTTAAATAAACAAACAAACAAAGGGATACCGGGCTCAGCCTTAGAGGCTTCTGCAAGCAACAACCTCTAGCCTGAATTTAACAAGCTGTTTGGTTTCCATTATTCTCATTCTTACCATCACCTTTTATTTGTGGCAAATGATTTTGATTTCCATTTATGGTGGTAATATCAAATGCCCTTTAAAAAAATGTGCTTAAGTTTTTAAAACAGAGTCCATAAAAAAAAATACTCATTGCCACACTGGTCTGTGAAGATATGCAGCAAAGACTAAAACTGTAAAAGCAGTTTGAGAATGTTTGAAGATTAGTGAAAATTGTATCAGGCAATTAAATGGAAATATTCACGTTTTCAACTTCCCATAAAGTTTCTGGTGCAGAAATCATAAAAGCCTCTCATATAATGCATTTCTTTTTTCTTCTTTTTAAGAAATATATAAAAGAGATTGACAATGATCAATAAAGTATGTGCCAAATCTCCTTTCTAGTCCTTGGTGTTGATGGGAGGGAGGGGGTCAGTAAGCTGACTGCAGCTGTAGGACAGAACATCAAAAGAAGAAGCCACAGCAATAGTTTTTAGTGGCGCAAATGAGAGTCTACTGACTGCCAACTGCATTTACTGTTTGAAAACTTGGAATCAAACCCAAAGATGTAAAGTGAAGCTTCCATCTCTTGGATAAGACATCAAAATCAGCCAGCACTCATTAAACAGTACTTGGCATTAAAAGAAAAAATGTTACTTCCCTGTCTGCAGTGGGCAATTTAAGCAAAGTCGGACTTGATTTACAAGTCAGGGTAATTTTTAAATGTCCAGAAATAAATCACTGTTTACGATAGTGATGAAAACAAGGGGAAAAAAATGGAGAGTTTTCTAGAAAATTACATGAACAATGTAAATATTTTCCCCAAACGATGGGATAATGGGATGGTTTAAAACAATATATCCAGGCTTGTCTGTTTGTTTGTTTATTTTTGAGGCAGAGACTCGCTCTGTCACCCAGGCTGGAGTGCAGCGGCATGATCTCAGCTCACTGCAACCTCCACATCCCGGATTCAAGCGATTCTCCTGTCTCAGCCTCCCGAGTAGCTGGGATTACAGGCACCTGCCACCACGCCCAGCTAATTTTTGTATTTTTAGTAGAGACGGGGTTTCATCATGTTGCCCAGACCGGTCTCAAACTCCTGAGATCCCAAGTGATCACCTGCCTCGGCCTCCCAAAGTGTTAGGATTACAGGTGTGAGGCACCCACCTGGCCAATATATCCAATCTTTAAAAATAAATCTAGACATAAAGCAATTAGTCTTCATTTTCCATCTCAAAATTTGACCTTTTTCTCAAGCCACTACACATTAGCTAGTTGCCAAAGTGAAGACAGATTCTACTTCTGGCCAGTGTTGTTATGATCTCTAGAAAGGAGGAAAACAATCTAAACATATTCTAGACCCAAGAGCCAGACTGTGATGGATTAGCTTGGTTACAAAGCAAAGCACTTACGTGAGCTGAGACATCGTTCTGGTGGAAAGCCTTCCGCAATGCCTGTGTGAGCCCTTTGGCGATACTGAACTTCAAGGATTCACTGATCTGCACTCTCCTTTGGGTGAGAAAGAGAACTGTGGGGTAAAATAGAAGCATGGCAATCAGGCAAGGCAGCAAACCTCATCATTCACTTGCCCTCTGCTCCTCCCAACCACCACCTTCTGCAAGTTCTGGGCAGAGCTGGTAAGCACTGGGCCATCATTGAGGGGGTGCGCTGGGGTGGTAGCTCTGTGGGTCCCGCTAGTCCTAAGGAAAGAAGGCCCTAGCCATTTGTGTGATCCGAGTAGAGAGAGAGCTGGTATGCTGGTGGCGTTTCATTTCTGACAGATGCTGCCTCTGACTTTGAAAGCCGGCTCGACAGTGCATGCGATGAGATTCCTGCAACAACGTTCATGGACAGCCTCCTTAGGTGCAGGCCCTGAGCTCGGTGCTGCAGCCTCAAACAACCCCGGATCAGGAAGGTGCCATCCCCACCTCGCAGGTGGGATGGAGACAAAGGACAGAGAACAGGTATTTGGGACTGAATGTGACAGGTATTATTTGAAGGGAAGCCTAGGACGCTGCCAGAGCTCCTAGGAGGAGCACCCAGCCCTGAGTTTGGTAAAGGGATGGGGATCAGGGAAAAATTCCATAGGAACTGATGCTTCAGCTAAGTTCTGAAGGATCACAAGAGTGAAATCTGACAAGGGGGAAGAGATTGCCCTCACCCACTCTTAGCAGAGGGAATACCAAGCGCAAAGGCGCAGGGGAAAGAAGCAAAATATTTCAGTATACAGCAGTTCCCTCTTAGCCACAGTGTTCTTTCCATGGTTTTATTTACTGCAGTCAACCACAGTCTGAAAATAGGTGAGTATGGTAAAATAAGATATTTTGAGAGAGAGAGTCAAAGAGAGGGAAAGAAAGACCACATTCACATCACTTTTATTACAGTCTATTGTTATACTTGTTCTATTTTATTACTGGTTGTTGTTGACCTTGACTGCACCTAACTTATAAATTAAGCTTTATCATAGGTATGTATGAGTAGGAAAATTCATAGTTGATATAGGGGTTGGTACTACCTGCAGTTTCAGGCATCTACTGGGGGTCTTGGAATAGATCCCCTGCAGATAAGAGGGGACTACTGTATATACAAGTTTAAGCTTGGTCCTAAGGGCAATGGGAAATGAGTTTTAAGCAAAGGAATGCATTTTAGAAGGTTCTTGACTACAGACTGGAGAACAGATTGAAGAGGTGGGACTCTAAAGGCAGAGAGATAAATGTGGCTGTTGTTACATAAATTTAGGTGAGTGATGATGACAGTGTGAACTAGGGAAGTGGCAGTGTGAAATAGGATGGAGAGAAGGGGTATCCAGGAGGTAGAAGTGAAAGGAACTGGTGATTGATTAGATGTAGCTGGGTTGGTGGGGGGCTGGGAAGAAGACAGAGAAGAGAATGTTTCCAACTTCTGCCTCTGAGGGGCCAGGGCTGCCTGCCACCCAGAGGAGAGTGGAATGGAGTGGGGACAGAGAGTGGAAACCCAGATGGTATAATTTCTTGAGAAACAGAGAGAGATACTGTAATTTTTGCTATGCCTAATTTCACAATTTCCCATTTTAGAATAGGATATGTCTCAAGATATAATTTCGTTTAATTCTTTGTGGGGTGAGGAGGAAGGCAGGATGTGAGCATTCAACATTGGCATGCTCTTTCAAATAATTTGTCTAATTTTTTTTTATAGCAAACATTGCCACACTATTAAAAGCTCTCCATGCATTCTAGGCCTGCTTTGCTACAGCTGGGGAATGGGGGCTTAAAAGACAGCATTCCATCCTTGCTCGCAATTCTGGTGCTGCCCATCCCACTTTTTCAAGAAAGTCTTTCTAACATCAAAAGAAATCCTGGGCTCCCACATAGTGTGCAGAAGCTGTGCTTTTGCTATCGGCTAATTGAAAAAATGCATGACAAAAGCCTTTCTGAACTCTGTAGCACTTCCCAAGATGTTGTATTTTACAAACCACATCATTCATTCATGTGAGACATCACTGATGCAAAATGGTACCTTTGCATTCTTAGACCCACTGGCAGAACCGTGGTTTCCTGGGACTTCTGATATCAGGACTGATCCTAGGACTAGAATCCATGCCACATCAGGCCCTCTCTCCTCTAACACTTGCTAAAGGTCATGGTTTCTCAACTTTGGCCCTATGGATGTTTTAGGCTGGATAAATCTTTGTTGTTGGGGCTGTTCTGTGCATTTTAAGATGTTGAGCAGTATCCCCAGTCTCTATCCCACCAGATTTTAGTAGTATCTCCAGCCATCAAGCATAACAACCAAAAATGTCTCCAGACATAGCCAAATGTCCCTGGGGGAGGGTGGAAAAATCTCCCCTGGTTGAGGACCACTGATCTAAAATAAACATTATTGTTACATCTCTGAGGCCAGGCTTGCTGCTTTCAGATCAGAACAGTGGTCTCATACCTGTCTTCACCAGGAGCTTACTGGACATCTGACACTCCAGGTTGGATGCCATTTTGCCAGTCGTGACCACTGCAGCCGATGCAGCAGGAAGGACAGCATCTGTGTTTTCTGCTCGCAATGGTGGCAACCGGGTGGCCTTCACTGAGGCTGTAATGGATGTCAGCGCGGCCGTGACTGTCAGTGGGCGTGGCGTGGATGCTCTGGGCATCTCCGGGTTGGTGGGGTTTGGGAGGCCGGTGTGCATGGCTTGTGGTTTCCTGGGGAGGTAAGTTGTAGACAACAGGCCAGAGGCAGTGCCCATGTTTCCTTGCATGGCTGTATGTGTGCTCGTGGTATGTCCTGTTCTTGCATACATGTAGGTTGGTGTGAATGGGAAGGCTGTATGGACTGCCCCTGGTGTCCTCTTTGGGCCAGATGCGGCCTTGTTTGTGACATTTTTAGCAAGAGTAGTCATCAAACTGCTCTTAGCTGGTCCTGAGGCCACGGCCAAAGGGCTGCTGCTGGTGCCCTTAGCAACCAGGGCTGCAGACAGTGCAGGTGGACTTGATTTCCTCAGAAACAATGTGACGGCAGCTGCTGCTGTTGGCTCTACCTTAGATGATACTGTGTCCGCTGTAAAGAGAGAAAAAACAAAGTTTGTCATTGGCTTGGAATGCACATGTCACTTGTTCTGATGATGAATGGATGTAACTTATGGATTTGCTAGGGTGAAGTCTCTGCAATCTGGGCTTGCAGCGGACAGAACTTAGGCAAAACAATTCTAGGCTCATAAAGTTGATTAACCATAACAAGAATGCCACTTACAGCACAGCTATGGTTGATAGCAAGGATGCTTACATTGTGAATAGTTTCGAAAGCTCAGGTGGGCACAGGATCAATGAGGTGACTACTTGGGGCTACTAACTCATTCCTGATAGGGGGTATGAGCTCCTTCAGAGCAAAGCTGGTATCTGCGTTGAGCTTGAAGATGCTTTGACCACAAAAGCAGTCATGCCTGTTTTGGGGGTACCGGAAAACAAACTACCTGCATTAGTGGCTGCACCTGTCCATTTCTTGGGGTGCTGAGAAGCCCGCAGCACTCTGGAGGAGGTCCTGGGAAAGACACTGGTCGATATAGAAGATTCAGCAGCAGAGTGATATCTCAAGATGTTCTGGAATGGTGTGGAAGCATTTCTCTCAGGTGATGAATTGATGTCACTGGAAATTTCAGAACCTGTATCTGTTCCATCTGAAAGCATTTCCTGCAAGCTACCTGTAGAAGTTGGTCCTGGTGAGGTTAGCAAAAGAGGATGTGCTGGCTGGTTGGGCACCTGTAGCTGAGGATGAGACACGGAATGTTGAGTTGTGGGTGAGTAATATGCAACTTCAGCTGTTTGGAAGTCTCTGGAATGGTTGTTATTGCTTGTGGGCCAGAGGTCTATATGGCTTCCAACCATGGTCATGTCTGACTGTTGCACAGGCTGCTCAATGCTTGTACCGAGGACTAGATCCTGAATGCTAAACCCTTCTGCAGTCACTGAATGCCCAGCAGTATCTTTGAAATCCTGAGATTTTATGGCATCGGCAGCTGAAGTTAAACCATTGGGAGGAGCTGTTGGAGCTAAATGAGTTTCCCAACTTGTGGTGCTAATTGTGTGTCCATTTAAATCATAATTTGTTTGCTGCTGCAAGCCAGATATTATTGATTCTGTGGAAAGAGATCCAGTTTCTGCTGAAAGAGAACTCCAGAAAACATCTGTGGTTGCTGGCTTTTTCATGTCTCCTATTGTTGAGGAATCATATACATCCATGGAGGAGGGCGATGCTCTCACCTGTTTGGAAGCTGAAGCTGGCAACCCAGAATGGTCCACAGCAGCTGCATAAGCCTCTGGCCTGGTGCTGGAAAAGCCAAGAGATGGGAAAACAGTCTGGGTGGCTTGTATGGAGAGTATGGAAGGTAGAGGTGATCCTGAAGGAAGGGGATTCATCCTTGGTGCTGTAATGATGGGAGATGAGACACTACCTGTGCTGAAATCAGAGACAAATCCATTTACAGTGTGAAGACTCAAAACCTCTTTCCTTGGAAAGGCCTGGAGAGGAATCGTCACATTTGCCTCTTCATTTTTCCCTAAAATGGCTGTCACACTGTCCTTTTTCCACCGGGGAAATGTCCAAGATGTGGAAAGATTAGGAACTTTGCTTGAGAGGAGCAAGTCTCTAGTTGCAGGAGGGGACCCATCACTGCCCTCTGCTGGAAGAGTGGGCATTTCTGGCACAGGAGATGGGGAGGCATGATTCTCTGTGGGCTGGAGGAAAGTAAGTATGGAGGGAAAGTCGGCTGTCCCAGTTGATGGTGATGCGGGAACCGCCCCAGAAAGGATGGCTTGCTTTTGACCCAGTGTGGTGATATGCAGAGAAGGCACCAAAGAAGAGGTGTGTTCTGCCGAAAGGGCGGGCCCTCTGGAATTCTCTGGAGCTGCTGACAAATGCAGCGGGTTAGCAGAGTCATTTGCAGTGGCAGAGGCTAGCTTTCTGCTGGTCATTTCTATGGCCCCTGATTCTGCAGTCTGGAAAAGTGGAGGCTCAGCCTCATGGGTCGCTGTTTCTGTATTCTTAAAAGTTGGCAAAGACACCCCATTGTGCACTCTTCCAGGCACCCCAGCTTTCATCTGCTGGGTGGATGCAGGACCTGAAGCCACTTCCAACATTGACCATGAGGGGCTTCCATCTGGAAGCTGAAGAAGACTTCCAAGTGCTGGGGGAGAGGGAGACGGATGGGACAGTTCTGCCATGGGGCTCAAAAACCCAGGTGTGGATGAGCCGGCTGAATGGGGACCCTCTGTTGGGGACAGCTCGGAATGCCATTTTGTTGAGGATCCAGAAACACCTAGATGAGGGATGCCTAAGAGATCCTGGGCATTTTGGGATGGAGTGTGGTCCATTTCATCAGAAAATGGGATTAGGGGATTAGCTATGTTCTGACCTGAAGAGGGGTCGGCTGGAGCTGTTTGGGGAACTAACAGCACTTTGGGGGATTGCTCTGCTGGCTCAGAGATGATGGAATGAGGTGAGTCAGGAGCCAATGAAGAGGATGGAGGTGGAGGGAGGAGTGGGGGAATGTCTGACCTTGGGGGATGCTTTGAAATGGAGGAAGTCCCTGCCCATACTGGCTGGGATGGGGGGACAGCACTGAAGGATGTCCCTGATGGGACTGTGGACAACGAGGGGAGCATGCTGGTGAGAGGCAAACCTGACACATCGGCTGCTTCTTGTCCCCCTTTAGGCCCCGGTTGGACCAGGGACTCGGTAGAATCCTTGGAAGGTTCGAGGGAGGCGCTATGTTCGCTTCCTTGGTAAAGGGAAGAAGAGAAGTCTGCGTGAGCCCTAGTTCTGTGGTGTGTCTTGGACGCAGGGGTTCGGGCTGACTGTGGCAAGCTTGTGTTGTCAGAGGACTGTCCCAGCACAGTCTTGATTCTGTCTGCTGCTGAGGAAGACTTGACTTCTGTGAAAGGCCATGTTGGTGAAATTGGTAACAATTTCCCGGGAGGAAATGACTCTGGAGTCCGGGTGACATTCATCTGTAGATTGTCTGTTCCTGTGAAACAAAATATCAGGCCGTCAGGTGTTGGATGCTCATGAAGTGCCTGCTGTGGTCAGGTGCTGGAGACAAAAGTGTGTGCAAGACAGGCTCTGCCCGGACCCATCACAGAAGCCTCAGGAAACAGTCAAACAACAAATTACATAATATCAAGTAGGAAAATGTTGCAGTGAACCTACAGGGCAGGGTTGGTGGGAAGCAGTTTCTGATGAAGTGATGCTTAAGGAAAGATGTGGAAAATACTTGTGTATTAAAAAATTGTTTTGGTACCACCTACAAGGCATGGACTGTGAACCTTGCAAAGCGGAATGTGGTCAACTGCCATGGCCAATGACACCAAAATAACCTCATCCAGGAAACCAAAATGCACGAAACTAAAGAAGAACTGTGTATTCAAGCACGAATCTTTTTTAGGACCCTGAGGCATCTCATATGAAATATTTGAGGTTGTCTGCGTTTGGAAAGATGGCTCCAATGAAACATATTTATCCTCCTGGATTTAAAAGGATTCCAGGTGCTAGCATTCATGCCATGTCAAATAGCAAAGGAGATTTTCTTTCAGATTAGGCTATTTCAGAAAGAAAAACCAGGAAGGAGACACTTCTCACAGGGCCTGGTGTCACTATAAGCACCTGCAGAGGCCAGAACTATCAACACTCATGTGTGGCCCCACAGGCAGACAGACAAGGAGGCAGGGCATAAGCTGGTGACCTCCGCTAAAAAGGAGGTGAGGAAACAACTCTTGGAAAGCTAGAATTTCACTCTGAATTAGGCAATATTCTGAAAAATTCCTTTCTCATTCTTCCTTTTCTTGTTTTTAAAATTCCCCATTCTTGGGATTTACGGATACCCAAGAAATTGGCCTTACATCATTTTTAGAACTCATCAGGGTATAAGCCAATACTACATCAGGTTTGTTGACTTGATTTTATAAGAGAAACCAACTCCATCTCCTAGGCAGGCCGTAATCATATGCCCAGCTCAGCCTGACTGTCTCCTGATCACCAGATCAGGATCACTGGGGTGCTTTCTAAAGAGCCAAAGCTCCCTCTGGCCTCCACTGGCCCACCTCAAATAGAAATAAGTGGTATTTCTAATATTAAATGCATATATAGCTCCAAGACACTAAAGTCTGCATAGTATTTCATTAAAATGCATGCCCTCCTTAGGAACTGCTTCATGGTTTGCAATGGAAATTGTGTTTCTATGTTACCACATGCAGCCTAAGGAGGTATTCCCCCCTCAGACACTTGCAATTTTACACAGAAGGTGGATGCTGCTTTCATGCCTCAATCCTCCCTGTTCATGTTGCTTATCTCCTAGATAGCCTCAATTTCACACTTTGCATGCAGTCTTATCTGGTTACTTATATGGGTAAATATAACATCTGTATAAGGTACTTTTGCATTTTTGTATTTTTCAGTTAAACTTTAGAATCCACTTTTATGTGGATGTCAGGTGAAATCTGTGTAGGATTTCTTCTTTTGTACCTTTGTTTAAATGGATTCAACCATGAGTCCAACTCATGAATTCAAGAATCAAAACAAATTCATCTTGTTTCAGTTATATAGCCTTGTAACTCAGGAAAAGGATGCTACAGGCTGAGCAGCTTTTGCTTTCAGCAGGAAGTTTTGCAAACTCTTTCACACACACACAACAAAAATTCTGCAAACAGGATGGAGGAATGGGGGCTAATACCAAGGGATCTGTAACTGACTGAATGACCACGGCCAAGAGAGACTGATGGAAAACTCCATGCTAAAGTGAAGAATGACAGTCTCTAGTGGATTTGCTTCTACTGGACCTTGTTGTTTTCCAGACTAGAAACTAGTGTTTCCCAAGATAGCTCCTATGAAGCACAGTATTCCAAATGTCTCATGAAGAAAAGTTTCTATGAACAATCTTCAGAAGTACTTGAGATTCACATGTGAAAGTCATTAATGATGCTGACCATATCTTTCTGGCTCTCCCACTTCTAAGCCCATGGGAGGACTGAACGTCTTGGATACTTCTGTGGTTGATGGGGGCCATGTAACTAGTTCCAGCCAATGAGTTTGTAAGCAGAAATGACAAGTGTCACTTCTGGGCTAGAACATTTAAGTGCTGGAGGAAGACTCTCCAGAACTTTCTTTCTCCATAGCAAAACAAAACAAAAAGAAACAAAACCTAGCAACATAGTTCAGGAAGTTGCTACTGAAAAACAGAAGGAGGAGGCAAAGAAAGAAGAGAAAGAAGAAAGTAGCAATGTTCAAAGTGTTTGCTGGTTCACCAGCCTGCATCCCCTATGGACTCTGCTGACAAAGGATATATAGGTAGCACGAGCAAGAAGTTAGCCTTTGCTATTTTATGTCACTGCAATTTGGAGGTTGTCATTGAAACATAATCTACCTTACCCTAACCTATTCAGAAAGTGATACCAGAGTAGATTTGGAATTTATGTGGGCATATTCCCATCATCATGTAAATAAAGGCTCAGAAAACTCTCATAGTCAAGAAAACATAAGAGGTATATAGTAAAAAATTAATAAATAGGATATTGGATGGTTTAATTAAACTTTGTTTAGCCAATATTTCTCAAACATATTTGACTGTTGCAATATGTTTGGGATATTTCTCAGAAACATTTAACCTCAGAAATGACTGACTTAAAAACAAATGCTCAATGATCCACATAAAGCCAAGGGAGAAAGCATGTTCACTGAATTACCAAATGATGCCAAATTGAGAAGAACTGATTTGAAGAATTTCAGAAAAACATGTTTCAAAGACATGTCAACAGACTGAAATTATTACTAAAGGAAGACATATATTAGGATTAAACAGAAAGGCTTGCCCTTAGTCCAAAAATTACCTAGACAGGAACAGGACGGGGGCACTTCCCTTTAAGAATAGCCTATGCTATCTGTAGGCAGAGTTGACTAGAGTTCCTTATGAACTAGAAGGGAAATATAGGCCGGCAAGGAAATGACAAATCCTTAGGTTACATTAATTTTTTTTACTCTTTAACTAGAAGAATAGTTCATACTTAGAAAATAATATCTACACGTAAAATATCTATATGGAAGTATCTATACTTAGAAAATAATATCTATATGAAATGAACACTCATGTGCCTCTTAGCTTAACAGAGTCAATATTTTTAGAGCCCTGTCCCTGGTATCTCTCTGGGTTCCCTCTGTCTTTCTTCTCCCCAGAGATAACCACCATTATAGGTTGAATTTTTAAAAATTAGTTGATTTTCAAGGGGATCAGGTTCACCATTCTCTGCCCTACTCAGCGCATACCTGGTCAGCTGGGATGATTTCTGAGTGTCACATCTTAAGAAAAACATTAAGAAACTGATATGTGCTAATACATGATCTTTTTGGAGGTGTTTTACATTATAAAAAGGAAAACGGTTAATAAAGGGAGACTCCCCATTTGCACACTGGAGTGAGGAGATCCCTGGTGGTACTCAAAACTTCATGACTGAAAAAGCATATTGATATGGCTAGGCTTTGTGTCTCCACCCAAATCTCATCTGGAATTGTAATCCTCATAATCCCCACATGTCAAGGGAAAGACCAGGTCGAGGTCCTTGAATCATTGGGGCAGTTTCCTCCACGCTGTTCTCAGGATAGTGAGTGAGTTCTCACGAGATCTGGTTTTATAAGGGGCTCTCCCCACTTCACTCAGCACTTTACCTTCCTGCCACCTTGTGAAGAAGGTGCCTTGCTTCCCCTTCACCTTCCACCATAATTGTAAGTTTCCTGAGGCCTCCCCAGCCATGCTGATCGGTGAGTCAATTAAACCTCTTTCCTTTATAAATTACCCAGTCTCGGGTATGTCTTTACAGCAGCATGAAAATGGACTAACACACATATCATTCCAAAGTATCAATTTTATTTAAAGATTTAGGGGAAACATATTCATATATAAAGATAAATATACGTTCTTCAGTAGAATGCAAAATTCAAATGACTGATCCAAGATAAAACTAAGGTCTTCAAAGACATGTCTGTGCCTGTCATTGACCCTGGGGTATCAGTTTACCTACCCTTCACTGTTATAGCAGGTATTAATTATGTCAGTAAACATTTGAAAAGACTGATTCAAGAAACCACAATCTCCCTAAAACATGTGAAAAAGAAACTGGATGTGTTATTTAGTGCTCCAGGGACAGAACTAGGGACAGTGGGAAGAAGGTATAGAGAGAGAGATTAGAACTTAATAATAACAGAACATTTCCCTAATTATTAAAACTACTGAAAACCAAATGAGCTGGGTTAAAGTCAGTGAATTCTCCACCATTAGAAATTCCCCAAAGTGCATATTTTAGGTTCATTCATCTCATCTCACCTTTCCTTCCTTCCTTTCTTCCCTCCCTCCTTTTCTACCTTCCATCTGCAAATGCCTGTTGTATGCCAGACACTGGGTTAAGCAACGTCTTAAGGAAAAACATACATGGTCTCCAGCTTCATGGAACTCACAGTTCTATGGGAGATATGGACACCAGCATTTTTCAAATGAAAAATGTTACAGATGAAAGATCCATAGTCCTGTGATCTGATCAGGGAGGTCAGAAAGCACATCCCTGAGGAAGTGACTATCAAGATCCAAAGAATGAATAAAAGTTAACCAAGCAAAGAGGGTAGGGAAAAGCATTCCACATAAAGGAACAAGCATATGCAAAGGCCCTGTGGCAGGAAGAGGCATCACGAGTACAAGGAACTGATAAAAGGTAACCACAGCTAGATCAAGAACAGCAGGTGGGCAAGATTAAGGCTGCAGAGGGAGGCGACAGCTGGACCATTGCTCCAGCAGCCATCACCTGCCTCTGCAGCATTGTAGGTTTTAGTTTGATGGGGAGGATGCGAGCAGGTGATGCACAGGAGCAAATTTCTGTTTTGGAAAAACCATCCTGGCATGAAGAACAGACGGGAAAGAGACAACGGCTGATGGCAGAGTGCTTAGAAAACACCTGCAGTGGTCCAGGCTCAAGACGACGGGAATGTTGTAAAGAGGAGTTGAGCCCTGCATGGGAGATGGAAACAGATCCTCCTTTATGGTCCCTTTCAATTCTCAGAGTTCCAGATTCTATTATTGATTTAAATAGTTTGTGTTTACACATGCAATGTTTTGAGTTTTTTCTCCTTTACGCCTCCCATTAAGAGGTGGTGTCTATGTCCCCTCTCCTTGAATCTGAGTGGGCTTGAGTCTGTTTGACCAATAATGCCACGTGACTTCCAAAGCAACATCATCAAAGGCGAAGCCACTTTAGCTTGGTCTCCTGGAATGCTCGCTCTTGGGATGTTCCCTCTCTCCCTCCTGGAAGCCAGCCCCCACTCTGTGAGCAGCCCACACCACGTGGAGAGGCTATGCCTGACCACTCCAATCCACAGTCCCAGCTGAGCCAAGCCTGCCTGGCATGCCAGCCCAGACAACAGACACATGAATGAGGAAACCTCCAGACCATTCTTCCCCTAACCATTTGAATCACTCCAGCTGTCTGAATCGTCCCAACTGAGGCCCAGACATCATGAGGCAGGGAAAAGCCATCCGCACTGTGCCCTGTCTGAATTCCCAAAACCATGGGCATAATAAAATGCTTGTTGTATTACAGCACTGAGCCAGGGGTGGTTTGTTGTACTGTAATAATAACTGAAATAGTATATGTGTGGTCGTGTCCCTCACTTCTGGGAAATGAGTCTCTATAGCTTTAATCAGATTTTCAAAAGGATTCGGAAGCCAAAAATTGGTTAAGAACCCTTCACTTCAATGAAAAATAATTTTGCTTTATACATAAGATTTTAGAATTATGTCTATGCTAATTAGGTAAAACATATCTGTATTAATTAAAGTTGCATTATGGAAGGCCATAAGACAGAAAGACAAATTTTGAGGAGGAAATGAGAGATAGCTGATGTTTATTAGGGAGAAGGAGAAAATAAATTAGGAGAAATAGACTCACCAAAATAAATTAGGAGAAATAAATTACAGAGAACTTAAAACACACTTTAGGAAGGCAGTGAAGTAAAAATTTGATCTAGGTGGTATGTCAGGCAGACTCTAATGTGACCCCATGATCTCCATCTCCTGGTGGTCATGCCTTTTGTGATCCCCTCTCTTTGGGTATGAGCAGAACCTGTGACTTTCTTTTTCTTTTTTCTTTTTTTTTGGAGGAGGGACAGGGTCTCACTCTGCCACCCAGGCTAGATTGCAGCGGTGTGATCATGGCCTACTGCAGCCTCAATCTTTTGGACTCAAGAGTTCCTCTCAGCTCAGCCTCCGTAATAGCTGGGACAACAGGCACGCACCACCAAGCCCAGCTAATTTTTGTATTTTTTGTAGAGACAGGGTTTCGCCATGTCACCCAGGCTGCTCTTGAACTCCTGGGCTCAAGTGATCTTCCGCCATGACCTCCCAAAGTGCTGAGATTACCAGCATGAGCCACCATGCCCAGCCAACCTGTGATTTCTTCTAACAACAGAATAGGAGATGGGATGTAACTCTTGTGATTATATGATCATATATAATACCCCATATTGCAAGCAGACTTCTTCTTGGTGCCTTGATAAAGTAAGAGGCCACAATGGGAAAGCCCAGCTGGTGAGAACTGTGGGTGGCCTCTAGGAACTACTGGTGTCTCTAGGAACCATGAACAGCCTCTTAGAGCTGATAGCCAGAAATAAGTCAAAGCCTTCAGTCTGGTAGCCACAAAGAAATGAATTATGCCAACAACCTGAGTGAGCTTGGAAGTGGATTCTTCCCCAGCCAAGCCTCCAGATGAGAACACAGCCCAGCCAATACCATGTATGCAGCCCTGTGAGACCCTGTGCAGATAAGCTGTGTCCAGCCTCTCAACTCATGGAAATTGTGAGATAATAAATGTATGTTGTTTTAAGCCACAAAGCTTGTGGGGATTTGTCACATAGCAATAGAAAACTAATACAGGTAGGAAGCAGGGAGCTTTGGAATGTTGTATGGTGAAGCAGGAGAGTAGGAAGAAGGGAGATCACAAGGTATCATGACTGAAGAATAGCATAAAGAATGGTGAGAGTTTGCCATCAAGACAGTCAAAAAGCAGCACAAGTTAGTAAGTTTGTTTGGAACATCATAGAGAATGAGTCATGAAATAAAGATTGTAACATAGCACCTGAGACTTGGGGGAAGTTATTTAAAGAGAAAACAGAGCTTTGCAAGAGTAGAAACAAAACCACACCAGCAAACACATTGAAATGTTGCTATGAAACAGGCTGTACTCTTATTTTTTAATTCCATTTTTCAAGAAAAAAAAAAATACCAAGCCATTCTAGTCAAATTACAGAATTTTAGTTTTTATCAATAAACTTCCACTGACTCCCCAGTGTCTCTCCTTTCCCCCAAAAAACCATGACTTTCTTCTACTTAGACTAAATGACATGAATTACTGTTTGCTCACAAATACGGTAATAGTGTTCAAAAAAATTGTGGAAAGTGGCCAGGTGTGGTGGCTCATGCCTGTAATCTCAGCACTTTGAGAGGCCAAGGGGGGGCAGATGACTTGAGGTTAGGGGTTCAAGACCAGCCTGACCAACATGGTGAAACCCCATCTCTACAAAAAATTCAAAAAAAAAAAATTAGCCGGGCGTGGTGGTGGGAACCTGTAATCCCAGCTACTCGGGAGGCTGAGGCAGGAGAATAACTTGAACCTGGGAGGCAGACGTTGCAGTGAGCCAAGATCACAGCACTGCACTCCAGAGAGCAAGACTCTGTCTCAAAAAAAAAATTGTGGAAAGCAAAGGTAAATCCTACACACATGAGAGGGAGACAGACAGCAATGGTTTGCTGCACAAGCCCCAAACTGTGTGCCTTTTCTGAATGTTTACAATGATTGCCCATCCAGGAACAAGCCAACAATCCCCTTGTGTTTGGACCGACAGTGTTTCCCACAAGGGGGAATTAGTAGTCTAAAGAATTTTGCTGGAAAGTAGCTTAAATGATAAGAAATTTAAGGAGGTGCTGGATGAGGAAAGATAGGAAACAGAGATGGATTTACGTTGGAAACAACGGTGAAAGCAAGCAAGATAAAGACTCTCAAAATAATAAAAAGTTAAAATGAGTCATCCCTCCCATCTCAAGGAAACAAGAATGGGTAGTCATATAAAACCCTATTCAATACATAATTTATACACATACATTTTCACTAAGCTTGTCTGAGCCAGACAAGCTGAAATAAAACCATGATTCTCAGAGCTTCAGGAAAGTGACAAGTCACACCGGTAAGGCTATCAGGCTTAATAACTTCCACAAATTAGGATCACGTGCATGTATGCACACGCAGGGTATCAAACGTTTTTCTGTGCTTTGCAAATTTGCATAGAATCCCATGAATGTTAACACTTAGCCTTGAACTAAACGCATCAGAGAGCAGTTTATTATCACTGTGAAACATAAAAGGAATTAAGAAAGTGCTTAGCCAGGTTTGGACACACAGAACCTGTTATTGACTAATGTCAAAAAACAGTGCAAACTGCCTCCTGAGACTCCCCACATCTCAGGAACCACATGCATAATGACAGATTGTTCAGGCCTCTGTCTTCCTGAGGCTCTTCGCGCTGCTAGTTTATCATTCTCAGTTCTTGTACACAAGACTCAGACCCAGGCTGTGATGCTGCTACACTCTAATTATTCCCGCCATGTAGCAAACAGAACTTTAACCTCAAGGAAGTGCACATGTACTGATCAGGCTCCCCTTCTGCTGTTACCTCCTGTCTGAACCTCTCCCCCGTCAGGCCTAGGGCTGTATCAGTCCCCTGGTCATGATGCTTTTATCACAGACCCCAGAGTCTGCTACTTAAGGAGTATTCTCCCTTCAGGTTCAGTGCTGCCCTGGATTGCTTCCTGGTTTGCTCAAAACTACTCTTGTAATCCAGCCACAGTGGTGGTTCTTTCTCAATCAGCAGTGTCCCTTTCTTTGACTGCTGGAAACACTGAGGGAGAAGAAAATCTTCCCAAGGTGTCAGTATAAGCATGGCTGCATTTCCCACAACAGTCACAAGACAATCCACTTTGTCCTATTCACTGCCCACTGGCAGGTTTCCTTAACGGCAGCACTTAAAGAAAAGCAAACTAGATCACTAATAGCTCTTTAACAAAATAAACGAAGGAAACCAATTAAGAAACATTCATGGAGATGCCAAACTCCTCTCCCTTGTATGTCAGAGAAAAATATTTGCAGCTTTTGATCAGGCCCTAGAATCAGACTGGCTGGATTCAAATCCCACTTCTCCATTTGCTAACTGAGTAACCTTGGACAAGTTACTTAACATCTCTGTGTGTCAGTTTCCTTATCTGTAAAATGCGGATAATTACAGTACTTACCTCACGAATGGTTTTAAGGGTTAAAATGAGCTGATACACGTAAAGTTCTTAGAATAGTGCTTATAGAGCACATAGTGGTCAAAAAGTGTTACTACTGTTGCTGTTATTATTATTATCATTATTTGTTCAGTCCAGGCTAGGCATAGATGCCATCAAAGTTTCGCTCAGAGGACCAGGGTTCCAGTCAGAACTCAGAAATCCCTGCAAATCATGGATTGTCAGAATCTCAAACATTTGTGCATGCCTCATAGTTGGCAGGATATTTTCATATCCATCACCTCACCTTGTTCTTCCACAGTACCTGTGAGATAGAGAATGAAGATTATCTCCATTTTACCAATGAGGAAACCAGAGCTCAGAGAGGGCAAGGGCTGGCTTAGTCAAGGTCACACCAAGAGTTATTCTGCAGCCTAGTGTGACTCAGCCCTGGGACTCCAGAGCCGAGGCTCTCTGCACCACGTGGGAAGGAGTCAGTCTTCCTCCATCTCCAGATCTGGGGCGGGCTCCACTCTCCCAGAGTGGTCTGAGAAGACGGGCCCACAGAGCTGCCTCATTCTTCAGAGTTTGATGATGTGTCTCTCTCCAGGGCTGTTTTGGCAAACATTACTGAGCACGGCTCTAAATCACCAAGACCCGTCAGGCTTCCGTTCCCAGAAGGTCAAAAGAGATGGACTAAGAGCCACAGCTATGCTGAAGCATCCACCCACACCCAACCCACTTACGCGCCAAACCCTTCCACGGCCCTAAGTGCTGAAGTTTGGCACCTGGGACCTTCTTGCCTAACGTGATTCCTCTTGGGGCTTTTTAAAACGAAATGCACCAGTCAATAGAATCAAATTGCCATGCCTTGAAGTGATGCCAGCAGATAGAAGATTCTGTTGACTGCACTGATAGAAGCATTTTAACTTTCAAAGCTCTTTTGCAGCTATTTCTTTTTTTAAAAAGTTTGTTGGTAATCTTTTGTGGAATCAGGTTTAAAAATAAAGCTGATGCCTCTCCCTCCCCATTTTATTTTACTTATTTATTTTTTTGAGACAGAGTCTCATTCCTCGCACAGGCTGGAGTGCAGTGGCGCAATCTTGGCTCCTGTAATCTCCGCCTCCCATGTTCAAGCAATTCTCCTGCTTCAGCCTCCCAAGTAGCTGGGACTACAGGCACCCGCCATCATGGCTGGCTAAATTTTTTGTATTTTTAGTAGAGACGGGGTTTTACCATATTGATTAGGCTGTTCTCCAACTCCTGACCTCAAAGATCCACCTGCCTTGGTGTCTCAAAGTGCTGGGATTACAGGCGTAAACCACCGCAACTGGCCTCTCTGCCTCCCCATTTTAAAAGTAATAGAATTTCACTTTCACTTCTTTTTAACCTGGGTTTACATGATCATTAAAGAAAATTTTAGAAAAGATGGAAAAATAGAAAGAAAAGAAGAAGAATCCCATTCCTCCCTCTGCCCTGACCACGTGCACATCCCACCGCATCAAGAAAACCATGACTCATACTGTGGTAAATTTTAATTCCAAATGATGTTCTTGGAAAAGCTTTGGTTTGCTTGCTGGACAGACCTGTGATCACAATGCACATCCAACTTCGCACTGCCTTTTCTCTTTTAACATAGCAAAATCATTTTTCCATATTGGATAAGGTTGCATATTATCTCCACTAAGATGTGGCATTATAATTTGTTTAACAATCCTCGACTGTTACAATACAGGTTGATTATAAATTTTCAGAATTTCAGTGTCTCCTAATTTTGTCATCACAATCCCTATGCAGCAGGTAGGGCAGCCACAATGACCTCTTTTGGGCTAGGACATCACACACACAGAAGGTCACTTGTTTGGAAATATATTATCTGTGTCAAGAAAAGTAAACCAATGGGACTTAGGGGGGTTCTTTCCTCTTCTTCTCCCGGCATCTTTCTGACAGGGTCATTAATAAGTTTAAAGTCAACCACAGAACACACAATTAACTACCAATAACTGACTTTTAAAACTAGGACAGTGGCACTTGCAAATCTTGCATATATATATATATATATATATTTTTTTTTTTTTTTTTCTTCTTCTTCTTCTTTAGACTGAGTCTCGCTCTGTTGCCCAGGCTGGAGTGCAGTGGCGCAAACTCGGCTCACTGCAAGCTCCACCTCCTGGGTTCATGCCATTCTCCTGACTCAGCCTCCTGAGTAGCTGGGACTACAGGCGCCTGCTATCACGCCCGGCTAATTTTTTTTTGTATTTTTTAGTAGAGATGGGGTTTCACCGTGTTAGCCAGGATGGTCTCGATCTCCTGACCTCATGATCTGCCCGCCTCAGCCTCCCAAAGTGCTGGAATTACAGGCGTGAGCCACCGCACCCGGCCCCAAGGTTTCATATTAATTTTTACTATTTGATGCTAATGGCCCAAAGGGGAGTTGAGTCCATTTAAATCCATTAGGCAAGAAAGACTTTGAGGATACAGAAAACACCATACCTTTAAAAGGAAAGCAGTAATAGGGGCCTAGAGAATTGGGCAAAAAGACTAAACATCTTACTAGGGCTTCACACCATTTTGTAAAGGCCTAAATGTAAACCTCTTCTAAGTGAGAGTCCCCTAATTAACATGTCATTGTTCCCACAACTCCTTATTTTTAGCTCTATTAGAGTACTTTTCCCTTTCTGCTTAGTATGATAGCCAGTTATCTCCCTTATTTGCTCAATCATTTGGTTATTTATTCCACAAATATTTATGGGATGCTTCCTCTGGAAATCACCCCATCATAAAAGATTTACAAGCTGTGATCCTCACCATGAAGGTGGTCAAGTGTCACAGTTTAGCATGTGGGATCTGGAGACACAGCATCTGAGTTCCTGATCCAATTGCCTTGTTCCAGCTGTAAAAACTCAGGCAAGTTACATGACCTCTCTGTGTCTATTTGCTCCTTTCTAAGAAGAGGATAATAACATGTGTCTCACAAGACTGTTTTGAGGCTTAAAGGCATTCATCCCTTAAGAGTATTTGGAACATAACTTGGTATATGTCAGCAGTCAATAAACATTTGTTATCATGATTGCCATCCAGAAGAGCAAAATCTAATTAAGAAGTTTCTGAGTTGCATCTCTTGCCTAAACTGTGATAATAATTTTTTTTTTTTTTTTTTTTTGAGACAGGGTCTCATTCTGTCATCCAGGCTGGAGTGCAGTAGCATGCTCATGGCTCACTGCAGCCTCAACCTCCTGGGCTCAGATGATGCTTCCACCTCAGCCTCCCGAGTAGCTGGACTACAGGGACATACCGCCACACTCGTCTCATTTTTGTATTCTTTGTAGAGATGGGGATTTGCTTTGTTGGCCAGGCTGGTCTCAAATTCCTGAGCTCAAGTGGTCTGCCTGCCTAGGCCTCCCAAAGTGCTGAGATTACAGGCATAAGCCACCATGCCTAGCCAATAAATTCTTATACTCCCACTTTTGTGGTCAACTTTTTCTTTTTTAAAAAAATAGTTTTGGTTTCTTAAATTTTTAAAAAACATTTCAATAATTTTGGGGGAACAGGTGCTGTTTGGTTGCATGGAAAAGTTCTTTAGTAGTGATTTCTGAGATTTACCCATCAACCACGCAGTATACACTGTACCCAACGTGTAGTCTTTTATCCTTCACCACCCTCACACCTTTCCCCCGGAGTCCCCAGAGTCCATTATATCATTCTTCTGCCTTTGCATTCTCAGAGCTTAGCTTCTGCTTACAAGTGAGAACGTACACTGGTTTTTCATTCCCAAGTTACTTCACTTAGAATAATGGTCTCCAGCTCCATCCAGGTTGCTGCAAATGCCATTATTTCATTCCTTTTTATGGTTGAGTGGTATTCCATGGTGTATATCTATATGTATCATTTTCTTTATCTACTTGTTGGCTGATGGGCATTTAGGCTGGTTCCATACTTTGTAGTTGTGAATTGTGCTGCTATAAACATGCATGTGCAAATGTCTTTTTCATACAATGACTTCTTTTCCTCTGAGTAGATACCCAGTAGCGGGATTGCTGGATCAAATGGCAGTTTTACTTTCAGTTCTTTAAGGAATCTCCATACTGTTTTCTATAGTGGTTGTACTAGTTTACATTCCCACCAACAGTGTAGAAGTATTCCCTTTTCACCACATCCATACCAACGTTTCTTATGTTTTGATTTTTTAATTATGGCCATTCTTGCAGGAGTAAGGTGGTATTGCATTGTGGTTTTGATGTGCATTCTCTGATAATTAGTGATCTTGAGCATTTTTTCATAGTTTGTTGGCCATTTGTATTAGTCTGTTTTCATGCTACTAATAAAGACATACCTGAGAGTGGGTAATTTATAAAGGAAAAAAGGTTTAATTGACTCACAGTTCCACATGGCTGGGGAGGCCTCGCAATCATGGCTGGAGGTGAATGGGGAGCAAAGTCACATCTTAAGTGGCAGCAAGCAAGAGAGCTTGTGTAGGGGAACTCCCCTTTATAAAACCATCAGATTTCGTGAGACTTATTCACTATCATGAGAACAGCAAGGAAAGGCTCGCCCCCATGATTCAATTACTTCTCAGCAGGTCCCTCCCATGACACATAGGAATTATAGGAGCTACAATTCAAGATGAGACTTGGGTGGAGACACAGCCAAACCATATTACCATTTGTAATATGTACCATCTTCTTTTCTTGTACCATCTTCTTTTGAGAATTGTCTACTCACGTCCTTAACCCACTTTTTGATGGAATTATTTGTTTTTTTCTTGCTGATTTGTTGAATTCCTTGTAGATTCTGGATATTAGTCCTTTGTCAGATGCAAAGTTTGTGAATATTTTCTCACATTCTGTGGGTTGTGTTTACTCTGATTATTTGTTTTGCTGTGCAGAAGCTTTTTAGTTTACTTAGGTCCTATCTATTTATCTTTGTTTTTGTTGCATTTGCTTTGGGGTTCTTGCCATAAACTCTTTGCCTAAGTCGATGTCTAGAAGAGTTTTTCCAATGTTATCTTTTATAATTTTTATGATTTCAGGTCTTAAAGTCCTTGATCCATCTTGAGTTGATTTTTGTATAGGTGAGATATGAGGATCCAGTTTCCCTCCTCTACATGTGGCTAGCCAATTATCCCAGCACCATTTGTTGAATAAGGTGTCCTTTCCCCATTTTACGTTGTTTGTTTGTTTTGTTGAAGATCAGTTGGCTATACGTATTTGGCTTTATTTCTGGGTTCTCTATTCTGCTCCATTTTCCTCAATTATTCTCTCAAATAAGTTTTCCAAACTTTTCGATTTCTCTTCTTTCTTGGGAACACCAATTATTTTTATGTTTGGGTCATTTGCACATAATCCCAAATTTCTTGGAGGCTTTGTTCATTTTTTCAATTCCATTTTCTTTGTCTTTGTTGGATTAGGTTAATTCAAAAGCCTTGTCTTCATGCTCTGAAGTTCTTTCTTCTACTTGCTTGATTCTATTGTTGAAACTTTCCAGTGTATTTTGCATTTCTGTAAGTATGTCTTTCATTTCCAAAAGTTATGATTGTCTTTTCTTTATAATATCTATTTCTCTGGAGACCTTTTCATCCATATCCTCTATTATTTTTTAAATTTCTTTAAGTTGGTTTTCACTTTTCTCTGGTACCTCCTTGAGTAGCTTAATAATCAACTTTCTGACTTCTTTATGTGGCAATTCAGAGATTTCTTATTGGTTTGGATCCATTGCTGGAGAGCTAATGTGGTCTTTTAGGGTGTTATAGAACCTTGTCATATTACCAGAATTACTTTTCTAGTTCCTTCTTATTTGGGTAGACAGTTTCAGTGGAAAAATCTGGAACTTAAGGGCTCTCATCCCATGGGGTGATTCCTTGATGTAGTGCTCTCCCCATTCCCCTAGGGATGGAGCTTCCTGAGAGACAGACTGCAGTGATTGTTATTGCCCTTCTGGGTCTAGCCACCCAGCGGGGCTCCCAGACTCCAGGCTGGTGCTGGGGAATGTCTGCAAAGAGTCCTGTGATGTGATCCGTCTTCAGGTCTCCCAGCTATGGACACCAGTACCTGCTCTGGTAAAGATGGCAGGGGAGTGAAGTGGACTCTGTGGGAGTCCTTGGTTGTAGTTTCATTTAGTGTGCTGGTTTCCTCAAATGCTGGTTATGCTAGCAGTGAAGTTGTCACAGGGACAGACTCAGGACTTCTGGTTACCCAGGATGTTGCAGGCAGTAGAATTAGCTGTTGTTTTCTCCTTCTTTGGAGCAGGGTTGTTCTGTTATGAGTTGCTGTAATGGCTTGAGTTGGTTGGCCTCCAGACAGGAGGTAGCACTTTTCAAGAGAGCATAAGCTGCAGTAGTAGAAGGGGGATATAAGCTTGCCCTATGTTGGCCAAGATAAGTACTTACTTGGGTTTCTCAGGCAATAGGTAGGGCCATAGAGCTACCAAGACCTTATGTCTTCGGCTACCAGGGTGGGTAGAGAAAAACCATCAGGTGGGGCTGGGGTAGGAGGGTCTGAACTCAGACTCTCTTTGGGCAGGGCTTGCTGCAGCAACTGTGGGGAATGTGGGGGAGGCAGCGGTGCAGGTGGTTCTCAGGCCAATAGAGTTATGTTCTCAGGAGAATTATGGCTGCCTCTGCTGTGTCATACAGGTTGCCAGGGAAGAGGGGGAAGCCAGCAGTGACAGGCCTCACCCAGCTCCCACTCAGCCAGCAAAGCCAGTCTCATTCCCACCATGCCTCACCAACAGCACCAAGTATACATCCAGGCAGCTGGTGAGCAGAGCTGAAATCTTGCCCCAGACAACAAGCCTCTCCACCGAGAAAGCAAGTGGGGCTGTCAGGCTTTACCTCTCCCTGCCTGCCTGCAGCTTTGGCTGTGACTTCTGCACTCATATATGCACTTCCCATTCGTCCCCACCCCCCGACCCCAACCAGATTCTACTCAGGAAAATTTAAGCTTAGGTCGAAATTATTACAAAGTTCAGCTAGAAGCTTCCATCACCTGTGGCTCCTCTCTAATTCTGCTGGCTGCCTTCCCCAAGGACTCCTGTGAGATAAGGCCAGGAATGATTTCCCTGGGCTCAAGCTAGGGACTAGGAAGACCCTATAGGGTTCTTCCTGCTGCTTCTTCTATTTTTATATTTCTCTCAGCTCCTTAAAACCGTTTCAGTTCTAGATAAGGTTAAATCCTTCTCCCATGATCTGTATTTTCAGGTTCTCCAGTGGGGATGTGTGTCAGAGACCAACTTTTCCCCCTCTCACACTCTGGGAGCTCACAGTTTTTGGGCTGTCTTACAGAGTCTGCAGTGGCAAGCCACTTCTTTCAAAGACTCTATGAATTATTTCGGTTTTCCTGGTATGTTCCTGCGGTGGTTCTTGGAGCTCAAGTTCACGGTTTGAGTCCCCACACACTGTTCTGTCCATCCACGTGGGAGCTGCGTGTTAGTCCTGTCTCCTATCTGCCATTTTCCTCTTTACCCCTATAAAAATCTGGTCAACTTTTTCTATCTTCTCTGGAACTTGTTCATATTTCTTACGATAAATCCCTTTTCTCTAACTATAATTCTCCAATGAGTACCTAGGCAATCCATCTGGCTTTAGTGGCATTAATAAGACGGACTATGCTTCTGCATTAGATTTTCCCCCTAAAGTCTCCAGTCTGCTTATTTTTGCAAGCAAGTATGTGGTTTTGAAAATGACTTATTCATCATGGTCACAAAATGAGCACTTTCCCATTAAGATTTATCACAAATCTAACTCTAACTGAAATGCTGGGAGGAAAAAGTAGAGACATACACATGCAGATACATAAATATATATAGCATTTATGTATACCCTTTATACATATTTTTTAAGTCAAAGAATTTTTAACACTCTCCCAACACTCAGTTGGAACAGTAAAAGCTATACCTAGAGGAAAATTTATAGACTGAAATGTTTTAATTTTAAAAGAGACTTTTTAGAAGAAACTCTTTATTCATATATAAAAATTAGAAACAGAAAGTAAGTTCCTCTCCCCTCAAAAAATGAACTAATAAAAATAAAAGCTGGAACTAGTGCATTATAACACAAAGAACAGTGGCAGCAAGGATAAATAAGTTCAAAAGACCTCTTTGGGTCTTTTGGAAGAAAAATTAAAAGAGTAAAATAGGTAAATCTTTCATAGGCCTGTTTAAGAAAAAAAAATAGAGTGAACAGAAGTGTAAGACATTAGGAATGAGAAAGGAGACAACTACAGATAAAGAAGAAAATAAAATAATTATGAGCGAATTCCACCTGCAACTCTGGCAAAAAGTTTGAAACCCTAGAGGAAATGAATAATGTCGATAATCAAAATTAACCCAGAAATGAAAAACCTAAACAGACAGATTAACATAGGAAAAAGGAGCCACTTACCATAGAAAAAGGTAGGAGGATCAGATATATTCAGCTGAATTCTATCTTATTTTTTTAAATAGGTAATTCCAATGTTATTGAACTAATTCAGGCCTTTAAAATACACAGAAATGTCCCCAATTCATTTTATGAAACCAGTGCCAAGTTAGTACCAAAATCCAATCAAGATTTACTAAATAAATAAAACAATGATCAAAATATGTACATAAATATGATGCAGCCAAGCAAAAATGTAGAAGGAGGCATGAGGAAGACCGCCATAAAAAACAGAAACCTGTGATCACATCTGTGCAATTATATAAAAATTATGTGTGTACATATAATAAATTATTTAATAACACATAAATTGTCAATTAATATGTAATAATTTTATAAAGTCCACGACAGTCAACATAAGCACATACACACAAAAGAATGTAAGACTTTTCACTGCATTTAAGGACCCAGTAGTAAGATCCTACGCCAAACTCAGGACTCAGTGTTTTCTCAAAGGTTATGATGTGCAATCCTAGCCTTGTACCATCTACACTGGTACATGATAGGCAGAAAATGTCTCATTCATTTTGCATCTCACAGAGAATTTTGTTACATTGAAAAGAAAATAATCCTTCTAGTATATTAGGAGCATTCAGATAACCTGACATTCTCTAAAATTAAGAATCAGCAAAGATAATCATGTCAAGACATATGTTCCAATAAATAGATTTGAGGGGAGAAAGGGGTTCTCTATTCAAAGCAGTTTAGAAAATCTCTTATGGGAGATTCACAGGGCATACGCATACACTAAGGGCTTTGAAAAGTCCTGTGGTAAACGAAAGTTTTATTTAACTTGGAAAATCCCCAAATGAGTTGACTGCAGAACTCTTTCTTCTTGTTTCTTTTTTGTGTGATACCTGTTAATATCCCAAGGAACTGCAGCTCTGAAGAACACTTTGAGGGAATTCCAGAGTTAAAGTCATTGTCCTAGCAATTTCAGACACTGAGAAGAAAACAAAGAACTGATGGGTAGACAGAATCCATTGTAGAATCAGAAAACACATTCTTTGTCATTCCATGGCTGACAAATTATTCTGCTTTTGTCATATTTCAGATTATATCTTACCAGGCTTATTCATGAACTCATCTACTGATGCACTCACATGAGTCAACATAAGGATGTGCACCAAGAAAACTGTAAAATGCTATAACAAATGTATGTAAAGACCATCTTTTTTTTTTTTTTTTTTTTTTGAGAGAGAGAATCTCACTTTGTCACCCAGGCTGGAGTTTAGTGGCGCAATCATAGCTCATTGCAGCCTTGAACTCCTAGGACCAAGGGATCTTCCTGTCTCAGTCTCCCAGGTAGCTAGGACTACAGACATACACCACCAGGCCCAACTAATTTTTTAAATAAGGTTTTTGTAGAGACGGTCTCTCTCTGTTACCCAGGCTGGTCTCAAACTCCTGGCCTCAAGTGATCCTCCTGCCTTAGCCTCCCAAAGTGCTAGGATTACAGGCATAAATTATTATTATACTGATTGGTTCTAATGCCTTCTTGGGGCACTAAGTTAATTTAGGTAAGATGTTAATATCAGTACTTGATCATTTTCTCCCATGACCAGAAACACACAAGAAAAGTGGTCTACTGAAAAAGACTGTGTGATACATCGTGGGTACTGATGTTCTTCTTACCATTTGGCACCAAAAACCTGCAGGTATCTATTTTGGGACCATAGAAGCAGAATATGTTGTCAATATTAATAACGAATACTATTATTAATTCTTAATTCCATATTCGATGACTGATTAGATGTAAGTTTTACTGCAGAAGTCTAACGCCATTAATATGATATCACTATTTCAAGATTTGTTAACTCAGATTCTTATAAAAACAAATTACAGCCCAACTTTATTAGGAATGAATGATTAAACTGATTGCCTCTAAGACTGTAAAAAAGAAAATATTTAAGTAATAATTTTCAAGCCCTTTAGAACATCCAAACTCAAAAAGGTAACAATATGTTTATAGCAAATAATTTTCATTTATAGTTTACTTGCCTTTAGTGTTTATATATATAGTCATATCAAAATAGCATTTATTTTAAAAATTCCATAATTTAGATGTTTCACAAACTGAGGCTACACTGTCTCTCATTTGACATAAAAGAATAAGGTCTATCTACATTAAATTTAAATTTGCTCCATCAACAAAAGTTCTATTTCTATCTCCTAATGCCTCAGCTTACCTAGTAATAACCATATCATTAGACATGATTTTTCAGTATGGGATTTTCCTTTATCCTTCCATTCTCCTTCAGACCAATCTGTGACTAGCAACAGAGTATCAAGATGTCTGATCAGGACTAGGGGTGCCCACAGAGAAAGAGAGAAAGAACCAGAATGCTGGTACTTTCGTCATGTGGCTTAGCCAGTCCAGAGACCTTTCTTGTCTAAGAGAGGCCTAAGAGAGACATATATCATTTGCTAGAGTCTGGGAGGAGATGCCACGTGTGTCTGCCACTACCAGAAAGACAAGAACCCACAGTCAAAGTATTTACTATATACATGAAACTTACCCTTTCCACACTCATTCAATAAGCCTGCTGAGTACCTGCCACATGCCAGACATGAAACTTCCTGAATACTTCCTACAGTCCAGCATTTTTCTAAGTGTTTGCAAATGTGAACACATTTAAGCCTCACAACAATGCTATTAGGAAGGGACAAATTCTTATTCTCATTTTACCGATGCAGATGCAGGCACAGAAAAGTTAAAAACCTTACCCAAAGTCATACAGTCGGTAAGTAAGTGGTGGAGCTGTGATTTTAACTCAGGCTGTCTGGCCCCAGAGTCTACATTCTTAACCGCAACTGTATCCTGCCTCACTATAGAGCAGCACGTAAGATGAGGTCCCTACCCCAAGGTGTTTAATATTCTTTTGAAAATATGAAGAGTTTACCTTTTAGAGATGCTTCATTTTTTAAGAGACGGGGTCTTGCTCTGTTTCCTGGGCTGGCGTGCAGTGGCGAGATCATAGTTCACTGCAGCCTGGAAGTCATGGGCTTTTACAAGCAATCCTCCCACCTCAGCCTCCTGAGTAGCTAGAGCTACGGGCATGTGCCACCATGCCCAGTGAATTTTGTACTTTTTTTTTTTTGTAGAAATTGGGTCTTGCTCTGTTGCCCAGGCTGGTCTAGAACTCCAGGCCTCAAGCAATCCTTCTGCCTCAGCCTCCCAAAATGCTGAGATTACAGACATGAGCCACTGCGCCAGGCTGAGGTGTTACTTTTTAAAAACAAAACACTCAATGCAAGGTTTCTGAATGCCAGTTCAAACTTCAATCCTTGATGCAAAGTTTTCACCCAACCAAGACAAAACAAGAAAAAACAATTACGAGAGAGGGGGAGAGAGAGGGAGTGTGTGTGTGTGTGTGTGTGTGTGTTGGGGGTGGGGGTGTATGTCCACCAATTGCCTTTCTGGGTCTAATGGATAATCCTCCATTTTAGTGTCAATATTTCCTTTGTTTTCTAAACAATAATGACAGCACGTGTAGCTACTGTTTTGTTAATGCCCTTACTTGACCAAATGAGAAGTTAGTAAATCTAAACTGAGCTTCTGAAATTTTTCATTTCACTGGTCCATGAGCTCATAGAGCTCCAATTCTGAAAATCAATGAACTACCTTTTTTTTGAAGAAGGCATTATGTTAAGTGAAATAAGCCAGACACAGAAAGACAAATACTGCACAAGCTCACTTATATGTGCAATCTAACATAGCCAAACTCACAGAAACAGAGAGTAGAACAGTGGTTACTAGGGGCTGTTGGGGGAGAGAAATGGGGAAGTGTTGGTCAAAGGGTATACAATATTTCAGTTATACAAATAAATAAGATCTGGAGATCTACTGTATAGCATAGGGCCCATGATTGACAACACTGTATTGTATGTTTAAAAATTCGCTAAGAGGGTAGATCTTATGTTATGTGCTCTTACCACAAAAGGAAAAAAAAGGAAGGGAGAAGAAACTTTGGGAAATAGTGGATAAGTTCAGGGCATGGATAGTGATGATGGTTTGATAGTTTCATGGTATACCTATTTCCAAACACATCAGGTTATACACATTCAATATCTACAACTTTTTGTATGTCAATCATTCCTCAGTAAAGTTGTTAAAAAAAAAAAAAAAAAGATGGCGACCCGATATTTCCTTTGATAGGTAAGTATCATAGAGAATGATATTTTGTACCTCTTACTGCTCGGGTCGGGGAGGCAAAGAGGAAATGTGAGGAGGGCACCAGAGTGGCAGCCTCCACAGAACATTCTGGCATTAAAGGTTGTGAAGGGCTTGTCTGAATGGACAAGGACAAACTGCCTAAATGAAGACTTTTTAAATGATGGAAAATGCTCTCCTTCTCTGATGTACCCCCCTCTAAAGAAAGAACAGTTGTTCTGAGGTCAGAATTTTACATAGCTTGTGATTTTACACCCTTCTTGTTCAGTATCATTATATATGCACAGCTTCTTGAAGTTAAAAACATAAACTATTACCTACCCTCAAGATGAATAACAAACAATTCTATCTCCTACCCTGAAGTAATTATTAAGACTATTCTTTTCACAGTAAATAATTGTTACAGCCATTTGCTGGTGAAATAGTGACATGTTTTGTTGACTTCTTACAAATACCAAGAGAAATCAAATGCTTCTTGTGGCACATTGGTTAAGTTGCTAATTACTTGTATTTGAGCTTGAAATCCTGGCTCTTCTCAAAAATAAAAATAAGTTATGACAAATATATATCACTGGAGCATATAGAAATCAACATTTCTATTATAGAGTCTTCCTTAAAATCTACTCTCTCAAAAAAAATGGATTGAAATATTGAATAATTTAACACTAAATTAATTTCAGTAGGGTAAATCTGTTGGCTAGATCACTTGCAGGGTAGTGATACACATGTCTTTATTCAGAATTCTGAGTATTTAACTGGTTATTTTTCATGCTAACCTACATTAGACAGTTCTCATGTTCAAAACATCCAGTCTATTTAAGATTGGATTCCCCAAGAAAATGTGCTACACATGTGAAAATGAGTACAGGTTGAGCATCCCAAATCCAAAAACCCAAAAATACAAAATCTGAAATGCTCCAAAATCCAAAAGTCTTTGAGTGTCAATGTGATACTCATAGGATATGCTCAATGGAGCATTTTGGATTTCAGATTTCCAGATTTGGGATACTCGATAAGTGTAATTAAATATTCCCAAATCAAAACATATCTGAAACCTGAAACACTTCTATTCCCAAGCATTTCAGATAAGGAATACTCAACCTGCAATTTAAACCAATGCCAGAAGAACTATTAGGGGAAAATAAAATTTAATAACCAAAGTTAGATTATTTTACAGCTTTAATGGCAACTTTAGAACATTTTAATAGCACAAAAGAATAAAACAGACTTTATAATATCATAGCAAGTAGAAAGCAAAATAGTAACTTTATTCTATGAATTAAAAAGTCATAGTATGTCATAGTTCTTAGGTTTACAGCCACTATACAAGGGACAAAGCCAGAGCCAACTTTCCTTGAAAAGCAATTAAAAGAACAGATGAACACAAAGTAGTCTCCAATATGTAGTTGACTCTGCTGTGATTTTATCTATTTCAATGAACTCAAAGAGAAAGTTAATGTATAGTACAGGATCATATTCAAGGGAAATAGGGAAAATATCACACAATGGGCCAGGGGATCTGGATTCTGCTTGCAATTCCCCGACATGCTCCCATTTACATGTGAAGCAAATCACTTTATCTGACTAAGCCTCAGTTTCCCAACTGTAGCATGAGAAGCTGAAATCCAGTCATCTATAAGAACTTGCTAATTTAGCATGTTTTAAAACAAGAATTTTTTTCAGTAGTTTTACCACTGTAGACATAGATTAATCTTGCTCAAGAAAAAAAATTTTCCCTTTGCTATGTCTTTTTTTTTTTTTTTTTGAGACAGAGTCTTGCTCTGTTGCTCAGGCTGGAGTGCAGCGGTGTAATCTCAGCTCACTGCAACCTCTGCCTCCTGGGTTCAAGCAATTATCTGCCTCAGCCTCCCTAGTAGCTGAGGTTACAGGTGCCCACCACCACACCTGGCTAATTTTTGTATTTTTAGTAGAGATGGGGTTTCACCATCTTGGCCAGGCTGGTCTTGAACTCCTGGCCTCATGATCCACCGACTTCAGCCTCCCAAAGTGCTAGGATTACAGGTGTGAGCCACCGTGCCTGCCTGCAATGTCTTTTAAGTTTCTTAATCTCTAAGTTCTCCCCTTCCACTCCTTTTGCTCCTGAAGAAGAGCCTGAGCCCTTTTACCTGCAGAGTTTCCCACAGTCTGGACTGTGGTGATACACATTCATGACTCATTTCAACATGTTCCTCTGTCCTCTGTATTTCCTAAAAATGGCTGGTTGATTCCAGAAATAGAAGCATTTATGTCCTTGCTTTTATTAACTTATAACATTTTGAAATGGGAATTAAATATTAATAATAATGACATAAAGGAGTTTAATTCAGTCTATATGAACCCAACTCTTCCTCATTTGCTTAGGGCACTACCCCTTTCCAAGGGGGAATAAGGCATAATGGCCACATTCTCTATCAACACCAAGGATTCTTTTTACTAGAAAGCCAACTCTAGGCTCATATGCATTCAGGATATGGATATTACCCCAGGTATGATCTTGGCAAGTTTCCCTTCATCTTTATATTTGCATTAGTCTCCTTTCTTCCCAGACCTGCAGCTCCCCCAGCTACAGAGGCGTTACATAAGGTAGACCTGCCACAGGGCGGCTGCCATTGTTAACTACTCCAGGAGGCAGCCCTTCAGCAGAAATAATAGAAATATGCTGCCTTAGAAGTGTGAACCCATCTCTCTTGGGGAAATGAACTCCAGAAGGTGAATTTAAAAACAGCATCTTAGCAGGAAAGGCGGAAAGGGAGAGACATACCCTAGCATCGTCATCGAGGAAACAATTCTGCCACCAGCCATTACAGCTGCATCATCTGCAAAAATGAGTGTTCTATAGGCAGAGCAGATGTTCCAAAGCTGTGTCATTTGTAAAAATAAATGAGAAACGTGAATTGAAGATGCGACCTCACTCAATATCATCTTTGAGAGTAATAGCAATTAGGCACATTGAATATAATTAGAGCTGAGAATGCAAGGATCTTTCTTCAGTCTAAATATAACTGCAGAAAACATATTTTCAAAAAGTAAAATAACTCTCACTGTTGCCTGCCACCACACAGTTGCAAAGTGAGCCAGTCTAATTCTGGGGAGCTTAGACAAATGTCGCTGATTCCATACCTTTGCTAAAAAAAAAGTTGCCAATTCTTCAGCCATAGGAGAAATTAAAGGTTGGATTGGTCAGAAAGAAAACAGGTGTTTTTTGTTTGTTTGTTTGTTTTAAGACTGAATAATTAGGAAGAAAAAGGCAGAGGAGGGAATTTATTTTTTCCCTCATAACTTCAGAGAATTAGGAATAATGGCTTCACATATCCATCCCTGTAAGGAAGATAGGAGTAAGAAAAGTTGGTAGACTGCTGGGCCTCAATTTCTTGCTCAGATATAGCTGTGGTAATTTGGTTGCTCAGATTTCTCGCTCAGATATAGCTGATCACATCTCAAGAGTCACCTCCAGCTGATTGGTAGTGGCTGCCTAGACTGTTATGAAGAATTCTAAGCACAGTCCTGGATTGGCAGGGAAGGGTTCTGGGATCAATTAGCAATGTCTGCCTTGGGTGCTGTAGTACAGAATGGCAGCATGAATTTGGACAGATGTTTAGCATCTCTGGGGAAGGTGATCTCTGAGGTTTCTTCTAGCATCTGGTCCAACTGCATTCAATTTCAGAAGATGAAGCTAGGACCAATAATGCCTGAGTGACTTGCCAAAGGTCTAGCACCAGAACTAGAGGATTCCCTCTAATAGTGTTCTTGCTACCAACAGATGCATCACGTTACTTTTCTGGAGCACTGACTCAGAGATAGAGAAGGTAAAATGAAGCAAGGAGAAGCAAAGGGAGGAGGTTAAAGACTGATTGAGAAACCAAATGAAAAAGAGGAAAAGATCAGCAGGATTGACAGAGATGGGCCAGGAAACAGACTTGTATCCCACGCTGCAGTTGCTATGCAAAGTAACCATTTCCACACCTGATGAATCAAAGATACTCACGATTCCCTTGCTGACGATTTCCTGCTCACCACCCACGTGGGGAAACCTACTTGTGTCATCTCCCCCATGGCTGAGCATCTGCTCTCACAGCCCCAGCTGCGCAGACTGCTGGTCATATGACTGTGGCTTCCTGGCCACAGATGCTTGGACCAGAAATGGATAACTCGTCCAACTTGAACTAGTTGGATTTTTCCCCAGGAATTTGAAACTGGGGCCTGAAGACACTAGGTGCTTGACTAGGGAAGTGACATAAAACAGGAAGCCATGTCTGGCCCACATACATGCCAAAACAGAGAACACTGGTATGGAGAGAGAGAGAACAGAACAGGTCCAGGAGCTGTAGGGGGAAGAGACCATGTGATCTTAAGAAGAGAAAGAGATATTAGCTGCCCTGCTTCCACATTTTGGTGGGTGGGGGAGGCACTTAGCTGTACTCCAAACCACTGGGTTCCACAGCTCAGGTGGCTTTTATTCACTGCAAATAAATACGACCCCCTGGTGAAGTCAACTGAATCCTACTTGGTTTCCAATTTCTATGGACATAGCAACATTGCTGTGGGGGAGGGGGAGATGAGAATGGTGGCCTCTTATGAGTTTAATATTCTCAGAAAACTCAAATTCATATATGCAAAACTTTTCACTAAAATATCAATTTTATGCACCAAGTAAGCATTAAGGCAATAAGTCAAATTAAACAAGATATCAGCTACTTAGAATCTACTCTGATGACTTAGCTTCATAAGCAAATGTGAGACAAGTTTATATTATTACCATGCATTTCATGTACAACAACCCTAGAGTCTGGGCTGCAAAATCCTGAAAACATGGCATCCATTTGCTTTTCACAAGTTACTAAAAAATCCCAGATGGTAAAGCCTTTAAAATTGACTGCAGGAAAAATCAGTGTCTGTCTCCTGAGCATGACTTTGAGGCTGCAAAATTGGCTGGTTGGTATATGAAGAGTTCATAAAACTGTGATTAAATAAAGACACCAGGAAGTGCTTAGGCAAAGCCTGTGCAAAGACTGCTCTGTATCCTCTTTGTATGAGAGCAAAATGATATGAAGCCAGGAGAAATAAACTATTTTAAGACAAAGAACTTTTGTAGGAATTGATTTTCAATGAAGTCCTCCTAATCTGGCACAGAAAATGAAAATGTTGATGGAAAACCCTGTGGAGATGTCACCAAGCATGAGTCAGTGTAGACGTCAAAAAAGAATGTGGTTTGCAAAGGGTTGATCAGTCTGTGGTTCCCCCAACAAATTCTGGGAAATGAATTTTCCAAATTAAATTTTTTCATTGTTTCAGTGTTTTTCAATGACTTTGCATAAAACACTACTTTAGTTTTGTTGAGTTTATTCTTCATGTAGTTTACTCCAAAACCATGTTTAATGCTTAATCTTCAATGAGATAAGCCTCTGGTGCTTTTCCAGGTTGTCAATCTTTAGGTAGACCAGATTCCTCCAAAGAGATATCTGGAACAGGAAGGAAGGATTGTATAGCTCATGCGGCAACAAGACTCAACCTTTCTCTCTGAGGTAACCTTGTAACCGGTGCAGAGGGAGCTGTAGCATCATCTTCCTTTGTCATTCACTTCCTTAGACAGCTGCTTCTCCATATACCTTAAATTGGGGTAGGAGCATAATAATCTAGGAAGAGTCAGTGGAGCATTCATTTTAATTTTCAGACAGTAGAGGGTCTTATAGAGGGTAGATGACAAATAAATGGTTATCACTTTGTCCACTGGTGTCCAGGAACATCTATCTAGCACACAGCCCCTCCTCCAACAAATGCCCCATCCTGCAAACATGAAGTTCATTTGCTACCACCCCCTATGGCCAACTGGCCCAAGAGTGAACGTCTGCCCCAGGAGAAGCCGATCACTTCTGGCCTCACAGCTGTCAGATTGTCTCTGGGCCACAGAGAGCTGCAGCTAGTTGTGTAGGGGACACTGGGCTGCAAGCTGCCACTAGCAGCATGGATCCACAGAAAGTCTTCAGATACACATAAAGGGGAGGATCAGAAAGAAGTGAAAACGAGGAAATTTGGAGGGAGATGGAATAAAAGGAGGGGAGAGAAGAAGAAACAGAAAGAAAAGAAACAGAGGTGGCTGACCCTGGACTGAATGGTTGTTCTCCCACCAAGCCCAGTGGCACGTTCTCTTCTGGGATTCCAGGATCTACATGCCACGGTGTACTCTGATTCAGCTAATATGAGTGTCACTAGCAACCAGAGACTCCCTGCAGACAACACCAACCATCTCAACCTGATGTATGATTGCAAACCATCGCCACCTCTACCTCCGTGAGGAAAAACACCCATTCCTCCATGAGAAGACTCCACTCTCTACCACTGAATCTTCTATTTAGCTGGAAAAATATTTGTTTTATTTTCATTTTGCCCCATTTTTGTGGTTATTTGTGAACAGTTTAGTACAGTCCCACACACCTCACAGGCCAAAAGGAAAGCTTCCCAGCTGACACTCCTGACCACTGTGTGGGGAGTGCCTGGGAGAAGGCACCACTGATGTTCTCTGTCCCTGTATCTTGAGGTTGATTACACCACATCATCAAGGGAGAGGACCCAAGCCAAGGTATCACTGCCAAAGGTTACAGGCTCTCAGATTTCTCAACCCTGTGCAATTTTTCTCTCCACTTTCTTTTCTGTCTTTGGTCTCAGTGGGTATGAACATGAGCCTTAGAATCTGACAGACTCAGATTAAAACCCAAGCTTCAGATTTATTTGCTGTGTAACCTTGGGCAAATTGCTTTTCTCCGCACCTCAGTGTTGTCGCCTAGGAACTACCTTGTTCACGTAACTGATGTGAGAACTGAAGGAGATAATGCACTGAAAAGATTTCGAATATTACCTAGAGCATGGGCCGGGCGCAATGGCTCACGCCTGTAATCTCAGCACTTCAGGAAGCCGAGGAGGGTGGATCACTTGAGCCCAGGAGTTGGAGACCAGCCTGGCAACATGGAAAACCCCATCTCTACAAAAAATATAAAAGTTATCTGGGGGTGGTAGCAGGTACCTGTAGTCCCAGCTACTCCAGAGGGTGAAGTCGGAGGATCATTTGAGCCTGGGAGATCAAGGTTCCTGTGAGCCGAGATTGCACCACGGCACTCCAGTCTGGGCAACAGAGTGAGACCCTGTCTCAAAAAATAATAATAATTACCTGGAACATGGTAACCATTTTTTAAAACTGTGTATTTATTAATTACTGCCATAATGGCAGCATTAAAAGGTTAAAACTTTTTTAAATGTCAGCCAATTAAAAAGCTAATTGTGTTTATTTTTAAAACAGAACCCACTGCTGCAAAATTATTTTCTATGTCCATTATTAACTTTCCAATAACTCCAAGAAGGATGTCCATGTTTTGTACCTTGTCTATTTTTAAATAGACAACTCTGACCATGTTTTAATAAAAACGTCTCCCACATAATCAACAATCTGGCCATTGACATTTTACGTGACCCTCTAGAGTGCTAAAATTAGAATATTCTGAGATAGTTATAGACTTGCAGTAGTACCTTATCAAGATTATCCAGGAGAAACGGCTAACTAGCTTGTAGAAAAAGACCAGAAGTAAATTTCTTACTCTAAGGAAGCTCTAGATAAATGATCACTTTCAACCTAATCGCAGCTAACTTTATTGTATACAAACTCATAATGTGCTAGGCAGAGCTGAGCCTTTCAGACGCATCACCTGGTCCAGTCCTTACAGCTGAAAGGTAGGTCCTCTGAATACCCCCATTTTACAGGTGGGAAAGCTAAAGTCCAGAGATGTGAGATACTAACCTAAGCTAGAGAGGGTAACACTTGGCACTTAAGCTTGTGCAGTCAGACTCCAAAGTCCAGGCTCTTGACATGTGCCATCTGTGCAAGGAAATTCCATCCACAAGCTCTACAGTTCACCCTAAGGTCAGTGCGTATTTAGGACTTAGACCTCATAGTCATCCATCCTAGGCACCAAGGCTCTGCATTTTACCAGATAGCTCAGATTCACCTGGGCAACCACGCATTTCAATGTTTGATGGAACTGTACACAGGTGTTTGGTAACATTGCATCACCGATTCCTCCAGTGGCCTTTCCCAGCATCTTCCCATTGGAAATACACTTCCTTTCTGAAAAGGAATTAATTTTACTGAGGGCCAGTTACTTACAGATATTTGACATATGTTATCTTTTTAATCCTCCCACGACACCTGAGTAAGATATCACTATCCCCATGCGTTGGTCACACTTCCATTGCAGAGAAGCCAGTATAAGCAGGGAAGGGTTTACTAGGGATAATAAATGGCTTAAGGAATTGATTAGGAGGCCTGAAGAAACAGCCTCTAGAGACAAGCCTTCCAGGATCTCACCCAAACTCACAGCAGAAAACTGGGATACTGCAGACAAAAGCCAACACAGCCGTGCCTGTGCTTGGCTGGAGAAACAGCAGCTACAGAAGCCTGGCTTCTGTTTCTGGGCATCACAGAAGTACATCTGATTGGCTGAGCCTAGCCCACATCCTAGCTGTACTGACGCCATGGAAAACTAATGTTTAGCCTTCCAGCTTCTGAGGCCTAGGAAGGCACACTTGGAAAGAAGGTAGAGGAAACAATTTCCAATGCTGACCTCCCTGAGTGGGATTTGAACTCAGTCTGCATGACTCCTGGGCCTGTGCCCTTTCTGCAGCACCATGCTGCTCCTACTTGCTTTCTCCATCCCAGTGGTTCTCAAAGCTGGCTTCACATCTGGCTGTCACCGCCCAGGTCTTCTGGGTCAGATTCTCCAGGGCTGGCCACGTGTGGTGACTCTGAGGAACACCCACTGGAGCGGCCTCTGCACTTGCCTCACCTCTCTTCTTACTCCCCAGGAGCTCACAGCCTCACACCCTCACATGTTAGGTGATTTGCAGAAGTATCTCAGCCTACTTCTCTTCTCGCTATATCCACGTCCTTGCCAGCATCACTGTGCCTTTGCTTTCAGGGCTACTTGCCCCTGTTTTAGGACATGGGCTTTCTGGAGAGCATCTCAGATGCCTGAGTTCAACATTAGTGTCCCCCACATCTGGTTACTTCAGAGACAAACAGTCCTGGGGTCTTAGAAACAAACCTTGTCCTGGCCATGCACAGTGGCTCACATCTGTAATCCTAGCACGTTGGGAGGCCGAGACGAGTGGATCACTTGAGGTCAGGAGTTCAAGACCAGCCTGGCCAACATGGTGAAACCCCATCTCTACTACAAGTACGAAAAATTAGCTGGGAGTGGTGGTGCATGCCTGTAGTCCCAGCTACTCGGGGGGCTGAGGCAAGAGAATCACTTGAACCAGGGAGGTGGAGGTTGCAGTAAGCCGAGATCACAGCAGTGCACTCCAGTCTGGGTGACAGAACAAGACACGAAAGAAAGAGAAATCGAGAGATCAAGAGATCAAGAGAGAGACATGAAAGAGAGAGAGACATGAGAGAGAGAGTGAGAGATCCTGCCCTGCTCTAAACTCTCCAAGCCAGTCCCATGCCACACACTAATGAAGGCTCCCTTGGCAGCTTCTTGGCACAATGTGATCACCAATGTGCTGAAAGCAGCCAGTTCCAAAGCCTCCCTCAAAACCCACTCTCATTTGATGCTGTGTGTAGAATTCTCCCCTGCATGAAATGTGGCACCAGCAGAGCAATTACTGACAGAGAGAAATGAGTCCCTAAAGGCACCAGGAGGAGAACACGGAACACTGTGGTGCGGGAGTCATTTCAACTCGCCTTCAGTTTCTGGGGATGATGAGAGGGACATTATTGAGGGCAGCCTGGGATGGCAGAGGTGGCTACATTCATTCCAAACACAAATCACACCATGTCCTGGCTATAAATTCCAGCAGCGGCAGGTGTATGCTTCAGAGGAATAGCTTCTGCAATTAAAAAAGTGACATTTTAATGGATTATGCAGATCAGCTAAGGCTCTAAATCATAAACCTCCTGCCTCAGATGGAATTGAGAGTGCAGGCCAAGCAAGAAGAGGCAGCATAAACACTATGAAAATTTTATGGCTCCTTCTGACCTTTTTATACTTCACTATGAAACCGAACATTAACCTTCACTTCCCGAGTGGGTCCTTTCTGCTGCCTAACAAAGGCAATAGTTCATCTTTGTAATGACGCATGAGCTTGCTTGACTTTGTACCTCTTGAGCATCCCAAATGTTAGGTGATATGGTCCCATTACCACTGGAAGTAAACTAAGCTGGGTTTTTTGGTAATGGAGCAAGGAATGAGAATAAGCAGGGAGCAAGTACAAGGCTCTCTAGAGGTAAAATGCACAAATTAAAACAGAAGTGTGGTCTAGAAAGTGTCTTTGGTGTTTTCTGTTTGCAAACCATGGAGGGAAGGTTTGGCCTTTTCTGTAAGGTCTAAAGCTAAGAAGATAAGAAAGGAGAGCTGTCTTTAAAGACTGTGGGGAAGACAGAAGTGCCAACAAAACATCAGAAATACAATGCAGTGAGTGCAGAAAGTGCTAGAAGAGTGATAGAAACCAAGCCAGTGAAAATCTTTATTAGGATGTCAAGGTCACAGAAAAGGCGGCAAAACCCACTGGTCTCACTTCAGAAAACAAGTCACCTTCTCAACTGTCATTTGAGAGTTGAACTCCCCCAAAGAGATGACAGAACCAAAGAAGTGAAAGGAAGCCATCAGGCCCATATGCCCCAGCCGTCTCATTTTATACACAAAGAAACTGAAGCAAAAGGTTAAATGACTTGCCGAAGATCACAGAGCAAGGAAATGGGCTGGCCTACAGCAAAAACCCAGGCTTCCACTCTCTTCAAACATGATGCTTTCCATTCCTCATTGAGAGAATGGGTCTCAAAGGGATTTTCAAGAGGGTGGCCCAGATGCACAGTAAATGTACCTATTTCTCATGCAACTGTGTGATGTGTCATGATTAATGAATGACTCAACGAAGAGGGGGCTGAGAACAAGATGAGGTGAACGTGAATGTGAACTATATTTGCGTCATGGGGAAAAGTACATTGCCCAAAGCCTGGGCTAGGCAGAATAAGGACAATGAACCCAAGTACACACACGCAGGTGTAATTTTTCTACCCTAATGCTCTGTACATTACACCAGCAGCCATTCATTTTCACCTTTCCTCTTTTGCCTGTAAAGAGCAAAGAAGAGCAGTTTATTTGTGCTCCTCTACCTGCCTCTCCTCCCATTAAGGCTAACAGTCCAGCAGGCAATAAAATGACAAGGAAGGGGAAAGAGAAGAGGCCAGTGCCTGAGGTCCCTTATCTGTGAAGCCACCGTGCCTGGATGGTACAATGTTAGTAGCAGCTATGGTGGATAATGTCAACTGGCTTGCTCAACATCCAGTCCAACCCCCTTCTAGCACGATGAGGCTGGATAACCAAAAACTACACTTCCCAGATGCCCTTGCAGCAGAGGTTTTGTGTGGGAATTAGGTTCCCTGGAGCAGACGCATTGCACAAGATCTTGATTGAGAGCTAAGTCCTGTGCAGAGAAAGGCAGAGTGCAGCAGACCTGTTTTGCTGCTGGGGACCCTGGCTACAGCAGCACTATTCTTGGGCATCAGCCTCGTGATTATGCAGAGGCAGCAGCTCTCTTGGCAGCCCAGTCCTTCAAGATAGTTTTGACAGTTATTCCTGAAAGTTCCAACTTAGTATTGGTTCTTCAGCCCTCCCATGGAGTCAGTAAGCAAATGTAGTACTAACACGTATAATAAATCCCATTTCAGCATAAACTAGCTAGAGTGAATTCAATTGTCTGCAATCGAACCCTAACAGAGTCATATATCAATATAATACCATTTTGCTTGTAATGAGCCTTGGTTTGAGATAGCATATAAAGAACAGGAACTAACAGTTGAGTACTTACTCTGTTCGGGGTACTGTATACATATCATATGACTCAATGCTCAAAAATACCTTGTCAGGTAGGGAGGAGTATCTCCATTTCACAAACAAGGACTTGGTTACACAGTTGGCAAGCTACTGCCAGGGGTCAGACCGAGAACCAAAAACGGCCTGTATCCAGACAGCTTACTGTCTATGCTAAAATGACTCTTCAGCTGACTTCCCTGCCAGGACTTTCCAATTCCATTGTCTTCATCAACATGACTTTGCTCTTCCTCAGGAAACTCTTTGCCAGAAAGATCAAAGCTGCAAAAATGTTATTATTTGTTTCAAGAACTTCTCAAAAACCTATTTACAACTGCTCAGTTTTTCAATATATAGCATCAAACCAAGTCTCTGCAAAACTCTGGCTTTGCTGTATCCACTAATCTTAAGCTTTTATATCATGCTCCACCCCATCCTCATGAAGACTCCCCAAAACCTCATAAATGTCCCAATTTTACTCTATACCCTCTGAGACACTAAGACTCCATCAAGGCAAAGCTGACTCTGACCTCAGCAAGCAATAAACTCAGCCTTGCCTTAGCGGCAAGGGATTTGGTGGTATTTTACGGAGTCATGATTCAATAAAACCCAGATCTCCCTATGTTCCTTCTGCTACACCTTGCTGGTTCCCATTTAGGTTACCAGCAATTTGGTATTTTCCCTGGACTGAGTGGCTCAGGAGTTTGGTACACAAAACTGAACAGGGCTGATACCCATCCCTGCCAAAGAGCGTCAAACCTGGGACTCTTCCTAAGCACCATGCCCTCCTTGGCCCATCCACTAACCTAGGCCCTGATTTTGGTGGGAGGTGGGGCTTCCATGACAAACTGAACTGTGACATTGAATCTGTTTTTTAATACAGATTTATAAAAGTAGAACCCAAATATCAAGTAAAGCCTGATTTTGGAATTTTTCAAATATTTTTATGTTCTTCCAATGGGCTTTCATCTGAATGTTTTTTTTTGTTGTTGTTGTTGTTCAATTTTTTTTTTTTTAGCAAGGCATTATTCTGTCATCCAGGCTGGAGTGCAGTGATGCACTCATAGCTCACTGCAGACTTGAATTCCTGTACTCAAGGGATCCTCCCACCTCAGCCTCCCAAGTAGCTAGGACTAAATGCCACCATGCCCAGTTCATTTAAAAAAATTTGTTGTAGGGTCTCGCTATGTTGCCCAGGCTGGTCTAGAACTCCTGGACTCAAGAAATCCTCCTGCCTCAGCCTCCCAAAGTGCTGATATTACAGGTGTGAGCCACCACACCTGGCCCACCTGGGTGTTTTTATAGTTTGGATATAGCAGAAATGGTGATGAAACAAACCATCAGTACTACAGAATATCGGATGGTTTTCTAACTCCAGTGCTTTGCAGCCCCAGCATGTGCTTTGAATCAGCTTTAGACTAACTGCATCTCAAGGAGAGCAATGAGGAAGACAATACTCAGGAAACTGGGCATCCCCTCCCCATTAAAAGGCCAACTGATAAAGGGCAGAGCCAGGGCCCACTCCAGTTTCCTAACTTCAGGTGCAGAGCTCTTTCCAGAACCTAAGGTATCTACCATTGGGTAAGCCAGCATAACAAGTAAACATAGTTATTAGAGTTAGACTGCCTGGGTTCAAATCCTGGCTCTGCCACTTTTAAGCTGACAACCATGGGTAAATTTCTTAACTTCTCTCTGACTCAATTTCCTCATCTGTAAAATGGGGATAATGACAACTCACAAGATTATGGTATTGATGAAAATAAGATGTCATATGATATACATAATTTACCCTGAGTAACTATGGTAATTAGCTTAGCACATGGTGAGTACTCAATAAATATAATCGATTATTATCGCATAACATCAGAATCTTTCACTTTGCTACTGAAATATTTTGTAGTCCTGGAATCATACTCCCAGGTGCCAAAAATCTGGCCATAAAAAAGCAAACTGGGAACTGTAGCTACAGGTGTGAAGGATCAAAGGGAAGACTCCTTTTTACTAATTGTTACAAATATTGCTACATTAACCTCCCAGAGAGCACAGATGGTGAAAGAAAGAAACTGTCCCATTGCTTTGCTCAGACCAGAAACAACAGGGGAATGAACAGATATAAGTGAAGGCTCAATTTGACGAGAGTGGGAACAGAAGATAGTAAGAGGGAAATGGGGAGAGGCCACGGCAGGAGTGGAGAATAACCTGCATTTCTAACACACAAAACAATTAGAATTAATTTGGAATCCACTGTCAATCAAGCACGGGGGCATCATGTGATAGGGGTAGAAGAGAAACGTTGTCTTGGCAGCAGAATGTTGAGCTGGTTGGCAAGGAGAGATGAGAAACAAGGAGCTTACTATTGCAAAGTTTTCAATCATCATTGACTAAAAGCACAGATAAGAGGCATTCACTGGAGGTTCTCCTGACAACCAACTAATGAACCTGAGTGACTGGAACACTCACATGTTAAGATTCCCTTCAGAGAGTCTGGGTTGTTTAGCTCTTTGGAAATTCTTCTGAGGCGAGCAGGAGGATACAGAGATGTGAGGATGTGTGACAGAAGGAAACAGCTCTGACTTCAGATTGCTATGGTTAGAACCTTACAAGCTATGTGATTTTGGGCAACTTAACCTGTCTACACCTTGGTTTGAAAAATCTGCAACAATCGGCCAGGTGTGGTGGCTCACGCCTGTAATCCCAGCAATTTAGAAGGCTGAGGCAGGCAGATGGCTTGAGCCAGGAGTTTGAGACCAGCTTGGGCAACATGGCAAAACCCTGTGTCTACAAAAAATACAAAAAGTTGCCAGGTGTGGCAGTGCATGCCTGTAGTCTCAGCTACTGGGGAGACTGAGGCAGGAAGATTGCTTGAGCCCGGGAGGTTGAGGCTGCAGTGAGCCACAATTGCACCACTGCACTCCAGCATAGGTAACAGAGAAAGACCCTGTCTAAAAGAAAGAAAATCTGTGGCCGGGCACAGTGGCTCACACCTGTAATCCTAGCACTTTGGGGGACCAAGGCAGGTGGATCACTTGAGGTCAGGAGTTCGAGACCAGCCTGGCCAACATGGTGAAACCCCATCTCTACTAAAGATACAAAAATTAGCTGGGTGTGGTGGCACGCACCTGTAATCCCAGCTATTTGGGAGGCTGAGGCATGAGAATCGCTTAAGCCTGGGAGGCAGAGGTTGCAATGAGCCAGGATCACCTCACTATGCTCCAGCCTGGGCAACAGAGAGGGACTCTGTCTCAAAAAAGGGAAAGGGAAAGGGAAGGGAAGGGAAATCTGCAATGATACCTATTTGATTGGTTTGCTATAAAAATTAAATAAAATAATGCATGTAAAAGTGATTTACTCTGTCCAGAGTAGGCAAACAATAAGTGATGATGATAAAGATAAAAGATAAAGTTCTTACATCAGAAGAAAAACTACATGATTAAGATTTTTTTTTTTAAGACAGAGTCTCGCTCTGTCGCCCAGGCTGGAGTGCAGTAGCGCAATTTCAGCTCACTGCAACCTCCACCTCCCCGGTTCGAGCGATTCTCCTGCCTCAGCCTCCCGAGTAGCTGGGATTACAGGTGTGTGCCACCACACCTGGCTAACTTTTGTATTTTTAGTAGAGATGGGGGTTTCACCATTTTGGCCAGGCTGGTCTCAAACTCCTGACCTCAAGTGATCCACCTGCCTCAGCCTCCCAAAGTGCTGGGACTACAGGCATGAGCCACTGTGCCCAGCTGGGGAAGATTTTAATATAACAATTCTTTAGGCAGTTTGAAGGCAAAACTTTGTGAATGTCATCAGAGCTGAATAATGAAAGTGGGGGTACCCTGTTGACCATTCCTGCTGCATTTTGGAAGAGCAAGCCAAGATTCAGTGAGAACAAGTTAATAATTGAAGGGTTACATTCACAGAATTGAGAGGTGAGAAAAGCCTGGAATAAACAGTGAATCCAGTTGTCAAATGACTTTTTGGTGGTCAAGAGAGAGAAATTCCCAAGTAAAGGAACCCTCAGAAATAAAGTTACAAGTACAGCCAGACATATTTCACTTTATATAATGGGACTATCACCAAAGGTTATCAATTAGATTTTGTTAAATAGACTTATGTGATAAATGTACTATCTCACTTATTTAAAAGAACCTTGAGGTAAACTCCTTTGTAAAGGGAAAAGGAAGGAGAACTACTTTGCCTCTTTGCAAAACTACTTGAACATATGCAGATCCTATGACCCAGCCATTCACTTCTAGAAATATTCTCAATGGAAACACATACATATACAATAGAAATGACTACACATGTTCACCAAAGACATGTACTGGAATAACGATTAGCAGCAAAATTCATAATAGCTAAAAAGGAAACCACTCAAATGCTCATTGCCAGAGGAATGAATTAATACATTGTGATACAATAGAATAGTATACAATGATTCGGATGAATGAATCACAAATACACATGCCAACATGAATTAATGAAACTCACACACATAATGTTGAACAAGAGAAGCCAGGCAAAAAAGAGGACATACTCTATCATTCCATTTATATTAATCTCAAAACGTTTAAAACATATCTATGGTACGTTGAAGTAATGATCAGAAAAAGGTGGCATGAGGGGGACTTCAGGTGGGCTAGTAATGTTCTGTTTCTTGATCTAGGTGCTAATTACACAGGTGTGCTTGTTTTTGAAAATTAATCAAGTTATATACTTACGGTGTGTGCATTTCTCTATTACGTATGTTATACTTCATATAAAGTTTGCACTAAAAAAGAAGAGACTGACTAGTATTTACCATTGGTAGCCACTGTGCTAGGAATTTTATCTGTTTATAATCTCATCTGACCTTGACAGACAACTGTACAAGGTTACGTTTTATCTCCATTTTAAGAAACAAGGTGGCAAAAGCTCTAAGATTATGTTACTTTCTAAGGTCACACAGTTCACAAGTGGTGGATCTGAGGTCTGGACCCAGGTCTCACTGACTTAGAAGCTCATTCTCTTTCCATGAAACCACACTATACTCCATGAAGCATATTTTGGTAATAAAGATAACAATTTCTTTGATATACCTGTATTTGGCATTTGTTTATTAGGCTTCTGTAACACTTAAAGTGGGAGATATCAGTCTTCCCATTAAATGTCATCTTGTGTTTGATATTTTAAATAAAACACTGAAACTCCAGGACAAATGGCACCCAATGAAATAACCTCCATGGTCAACTCAACTTGAGAAACTGAAGAAGACCGCAAAGCAAGTGTGCCTGAGAACAGATTAGGGAGAAGCCAGTTCAAATATCACCACGTTTCTTTTCCACAGAGGAAAAATAGATAAGCTAGAGAGGTATTAAAAGCTTTCGGTGCAATACTTCCCATAAACCAAACTGGCATTTGGTCTCTCTCTCTGTCTTTCAAGTTCCTCTCCAAGCCTGAAGGTAGCAACATAAAAATCCCCGATTAAAGCTGACTTCTCATGAGTGATGGGATGTAGCTCTACCCAGAAGCTAGTGGAGCAGAATCTCATTAGGAATCAGGCCTCTGCAACAGAATCACTGGTGTAACAAGAGGGGAAAATGAAGATTGATTCATGAAGACCAGAAGGCTAACCTCTGCAAAAGCAAAATGCAAAGTTCTGCATGAACTCCCTCGAAAGTCCCCTCTCTCCTAAGTTTCTGAATTCCATCTCTCCGTGTGTGCTTGGAGAATTTGCTTCCCTCATTCTTTCCTCCCATATCATCTTCCTCTCTCCCTCACCACTGGCTTCTGGGCATCTCAGATTCTGAGATAAGCTCTGAGGCCAGAATCTCTGGGCTCAAATCTCAGCTCTACCACTGACTTACCAATGACCTTGGGCAGAACCTAACCTTCCTGTGCCTCAGCTGTCTCATCTATAAAATGGGGATAATTGTAGCTACCTTAGAGTTGTAATTAAATGAGTCAATAAAGGTAAGATACTCAGAATAGTGCCTGGCAACACATAACACTAAGTAAATATTAGTTATTATTATTATTATTAACCATCTACACTATTCTCCACATATACAATTCTCAGAAAAAAGATAATTATCTTTCTTGGTAATTGCTGTTTATTTTCTTCATAGTACTAAGTATCTCAAAGTATTTACATTTATTTATCTTCATTCAGTCTTCTCCCACAAAAATATTATCCCCATGACAACAGTTACCTTCTCCTTCTTGTTCACCACTCTATGTCTGATTACCAAATACAGTTCCTGGAATATAGAAGACTCAACAAATAGTACTAGAATAAATGAACTGCAATGATAACTATCCTTCATTATCCAAATTATTTCCATTTCTGAGACTGAATAACAACTTTGGACAGTGAGAGATATGTTATCTAAATCTGTTTAATTCCCAATTTTTTGACAGCACCAGCAAGAAAGGTTTGGAGAACAAGGGATTGATCTTAAAATGTATTTGTAGCCATTTGATTTCTAATTTTGAATGACAAAGGATGTCTGTATTTGAAAAGAATAGCAAACAAAGGTCTGTCTTCTTTTCTCCCTGGAAATTTCTGTAGGCATATAGGCCTTTCCAATAGCTTCAGTCGACTTTGCCCTAGTCTCTGGTCTCTCTTCTTTGTTAACACTCCTTATCCTGACATTTAGATCATAATCCTGGAAGAAGATGGGCAGTGATGTTTCAGCACCACGGACAGCAATAAGTGGATTGGAGGAGTATGTCTTTGGTTTTTTTTTGGAATTTGTCTCTACTTACTAGCAAAATTATGACTTTTAATAAGATCACAAACTAAACACAATGCAATTGGTATAACAGTAACAAAACCTCTATCTACTGAGCATTTTAACATGGTAATATTTGTGTAAAAAGTATTTCATATATTATATTTATAATAAACTAATGAAAAGGTGTTGCTTACATTTCTTTTCTCTTTTATTCATATACAACATTTGTATATATTTTGGGGGTACAAGTGAATTTTGATACCTGTATACAATATGTAGTGATCAAATCAGGGTGATTGGAATATCCATAATTTTAAACATTTATTTTTTTCTTTGTGTTGGGACCATTCCAAATCTTTTCCAGTTATTTTGAAATATATAATAAACTACTGTTAACTATAATTTCCCTACTGTACTACTGAATCCTAGAACTTATTCCTTCTATCATCACTTTATGACTCAAACTATGAGGAATGCAGTTGTTCAGATTAAGAAAGACTCCACAGCAATTCCTGTATTTTGCTATGACTTAATTGAGTTTTAATGAAGAATATTTCATAAGTTGGATTTTTGGCTTGCTTGCTTTATTAATGCTGAATGAACTTGACTTCTCTATAAGGAAACTAATACTTTTGAGTGCCTGTATGTGCCAGGCACTTTTTGAGAGTCTTTATATACACTTCATCTCATTTAATTCTCATATCAGTACTACAACAGCACTGGATTTACAGCCAGAAAGTCCTAGATTCAAATCCTGACTCGATCTTGAAACAGTTACTTAACCTCTCTCTAAGCCTCTTTTCTAATGTATAAAATCAAGCTAGTATTTCCTAACAGCCTGAAAAAGCCAGTCTAAATTCTCCTTTATAAGAAATCTCAAATTTTTTATTGTAAAATTAGGATAATAACTGCTTACTGCAGGTTGAGTGAGAGGTAGAAGGCAACAGAACACTAAGGTGAGAATTAATTGCCAAATATCTGAGACAGTGAGAAGGCTACCCTGGTATCAGTGAAAGAAGAAGGGTAGGATGCAGGGAGTTGGATATGTGGATGAGGAAGAGCAAGAGCCAAACTCCAGAGAACCTTGAAAGCCAAACCAAAAAAATTAGATACATCAAAAGCCTTGAAGAACTTCTCTAATGGCCAGGACCATGTTTTCCATTTCTTTCTCACTCTACCCACTATCACTACCATAGGGCTGTCACATAGTAAGTGCTCCATAAATGCATATTTATCAAATAAATGGTTCTGAGGAAGGTCAGAGAGTATCTAATGGCTTGGTTACAACCCAAAACGATTACAATGTGATGAAATGATGGGCTGGATCTAAGAAGGGGATGTGGAAGTGAGATAATTCCAAGGTCCTACAAGTTGATCCAAAAACCAACTACACAAAACCCAGACGGAGAGACGGGGGTGTTCACCCTGGCTTCAGGGAACAGTGAGCCTCTGCATATACCATTCTATTCACCCACTCAATCAACAACTAATATTGAACACCTATTCTGTGCCAAGAACTGTGCTAAACCATAGGACTGGGACAGACACATACCCTACTTTCAAAGAAGCTTACATTCTAGTGTGAGAACACAAATCCCCCTCCCCAAAATACCCCAATAAATAAACTATAAGCAACCCTCACTCCTTAAACCTATGAGAGTTTGTACACAAGTCTAGTTAGTGAGGGATGCCACCTAACGCATTCAGGGCTCTCTGAGCTTCAAAAGATTAACCAAAGTTCTTTTGAGTAATCAAAGATCAGATGGTAGAGATTTACTTGATAAGTAACTGAATCTACTCAGTTCCTGAGTTTGGACACAGAGGCTAACTTGCTGATATAAGATGGATGAAGAAAACAACCAAGAAACTGAAACGGGAAAGAGGAAGGAGGACCTTTTCTATGCAGCAGAATGTCAAGTGGGATTTGTATTTTAATTGTTCAGTGCAATGGTTCAGAAAAAAAAACTGAGCACAAAAGGCTCTACATATTCATGTTTAATTTCAAAGAGCTACCAGCTTTGGTTCGACAACCTGCACTTCCTCACAGGGCTCTTTGAGAGTCATCAGGGTGGAGATTCAGTTCTCCCACCCCATCACCATCACTGGCTAACGTAAGAAGAAAGCTAGGGACCAGAGCAGTGGTCTTGCAGGGAATTCACTGTTCCTTTTCCTCGCCCCTCTGCAGGAAGAAAATGGGTGATTTCTCACTATGGTAGATCACCACCAAAGAAGACTGCCAACAATTCCTCCCTTCCCTGTATACATACACTCCATCAAGATGTGCAGTCTCCTTCACCCCCTTTGAATCTAGGCTGGCCTTGTTATTGCTTTGACAATAGAATGTGATGGAAGAAATGTTCTAGGACATCTGATCCCAGGCTTTAAAAGTCCTGGCAGCTTCTGTTTTCTTGCTGGGATGAAGTCGGCTGCCATGTAAGAAGTCAAACTACCCTGAGACCTCCGTGCTATGAGGAAAGCTAAGTTAGCAATATAGTGGAACCATGTAGCTATCCAAGTTGGTCCTCACTGTTTAAGCCATCCCAGACATGGTGAAGCATATACTAGCCATCTCCCCTGTGCCCTGTGGAGTGGGATACATCAAAAGGGCATAAAGGGGCCTGCCAGCTGGATAAAGCAAACCACACACTGTATTCCAATGAGAGCAGGAACCACCACTGAAAATTCTCCTCTCAGTGCAGCCATCGGGTTCAGGTTCAGAGAAAAAATTGGAAAGAGGAAGAAGGGCAGAGTGAATCTGGGACAAGCCCTATGGGTGGTGGCCTCGACCTTCTGGGCTCAAGCAATCCTCCCACCTTAGCCTCCCAGGTAGCTGGGACCACAGGTGCATGCCACCACGCCCAGCTAATTTTTTTATTTTTATTTTTTGTAGAGACTGGGTCTCCCTATGCTGCCCAGGCTGGTATCAAACTCTTGGCCTCAAGCAATCTTCCCTCCTCAGGCTCCCAAAGTGCTGGCATTACAGGCGTGAGCCACCATGCCCGGCCACTACTAGTATTTATAGATGAGGAGATAAGGTTCAGAGAAACTCCAGTAAGTTTTCCAAGATCATGCTCACAGCAAATGACAGAACTGGGATTTGAATCCAGATCAGAATGGCACCGTAGCTCAAATAAACACCAAGATCTGGCATGTAGTGTAAGAGCTGTTACTTTAATCGCATATTTAAGTTTTAATGGACTTTTATTTTGTGTACACATATTTCTTCAACACAAACTTTAGTGGTAATTTTGAAGAAAGGTTAATATAAAATGTTTTTACTGATAGAATATTGCCTTGTTTTGTTGTGTTCTTTTTTATATTTTGATTTTCAAGATGTTTTCATAATGTAAATAGGAACAAATGAAAGCACTGATAAATAGGTTGCAACCCTCCATCCTTCCAGATATACTAAAAAAAGAACCAAATAAATAAACACAATGTTTAAGAATTTTTATGGTGCTTTGGGGTTTTTGCATCAAATTGCAGTAAAGATTCTAATTCTTTTTTTATTATTTTGGGGGCTAGGGTGACATTTCTCCAAAAAGGACATCATACCTAAATGGGGCCCCAAGACAAACGAGTTTTATTATGGGCTGCAATAATGACTTTCTAGTTTTCTAGAAAGGAATATCACTTGCTTATTAAGAAGGTTACATTTTGGGGCATGGCAACTTAAGTTAGTTGGTGAATGTTGAGGCTGCATATTAGGTTTTACTGAGGCCTATTATTATCCCCTTTGTGCTGGAAAGTATCTTAAATACTGGTGACACAAGAATAAATTTTTTTTTAAGTTCCTGCTCTTGCAGCATTTAGGTTCTAATGGGGAAAAAGTTAAATAGGACCCAAAAGTGGTAAGTGCTATGAAGAAGCTAAAGTAAGATGAGGTGCTGGGGAGTGCCAGGCTACCTTAAATTGGGGGGCCAGGGAAGGCTTCTCGAAGAGGTGACATTGGAGCTACCGTGTGAGTGGTAAGGGGTAGTAGCTATGGGAAGATTTCAGGAAGAGATTCTAGGCAGAAAGAATACCAGTTGCAAGGGTTTGTGGGGGTAGAAATGAGGTTGAAAGGAGGCTGGTGTATTTAAGAAACCAAAAGAAAGTTACTGTGGCTGGAACATGATTTGCAAAGGGAAGAATTATACAAAGTAAGATTAGAAAGGAGGCAGGAGGAGTTAGATCACAGGGTCTTATGGTCACCATAGGAGCTTGGGTTTTATTTTATTGAGATGGAAAGCTTTTAGAGGAAGTGCTACACAATCTGAGGAGCATATTTAAAAGATACTCTGGCTGTACTGTGGAGCAGAAATTGCAGTGCTGGGCAGTGGGGTGGGAGCGGGTTGTTGTTGAAGTCAAGAGTGGAAGCAAGACAAGTTGCTGGGAAGCCTTACAGTGGTCTGCCAAGGTTTACCATGATTGAGCATGAAGGGTGGTAGTGGAAATGCTGACAAGGGGATAGAGTTGGAAGCCATCCACACTGAAATGGGAAGAACATGTCTGGGGGTAGAATTCAAGAGCTGTGCTCTGGGCATTTCAGCCAAGATGTGCACTAGACCAGGAAGCATGTTGCAAAAGAGATGCCGGCACTGTATGAATAGCAGCTGCTGACGACCCCTCCAGTGACTTCGCACCCAGAAATCCTGGGGTCCTAAGCCCCAACTTCATAGATATTATCAGGAAGTCCTGTGACTCTAAGGGTTGTTTGCCTGTGGGTGAAGAGAGATCTGGCATTTTTAAGTGGTGGCTGGGCATGGTGGCTCACGCCTGTCATCCAGCACTTTGGGAGGCCGAGGCAGGTGGATCACCTGAAGCCAGGAGTTCGAGACCAGCCTGGCCAACATGGCAAAACCCCATCTCTACTAAAAATACAAAAATTAGCCAGGTGTAGTGACAGGAGCCTGTAATCCCAGCTGCTCGGGAGGCTGAGGCAGGGATAATTGCTTGAACCCAGGAGGCAGAGGTTGCAGTGAGCAGAGATCTCACCTCTGCACTCCAGCCTGGGCGACAGAGCAAGACTCCATCTCAAAATAACAATAATAATAAAAGTGGGCGAAGGACATGAACAGACACTTCTCAAAAGAAGACATTTATGCAGCCAAAAAACACATGAAAAAATGCTCACCATCACTGGCCATCAGAGAAATGCAAATCAAAACCACAATGAGATACCATCTCACACCAGTTTGAATGGCAATCATTAAAAAGTCAGGAAACAACAGGTGCTGGAGAGGATGTGGAGAAATAGGAACACTTTTACACTGTTGGTGGGACTGTAAACTAGTTCAACCATTGTGGAAGTCAGTGTGGCGATTCCTCAGGGATATAGAACTAGAAATACCATTTGACCCAGCCATCCCATTACTGGGTATATACCCAAAGGACTATAAATCATGCTGCTATAAAGACACATGCATACATATGTTTATTGTGGCACTATTCACAATAGCAAAGACTTGGAACCAACCCAAATGTCCAACAATGATAGACTGGATTAAGAAAATGTGGCACATATACACCATGGAATACTATGCAGCCATAAAAAATGATGAGTTCATGTCCTTTGTAGGGACATGGATGAAATTGGAAACCATCATTCTCAGTAAACTATCGCAAGAACAAAAAACCAAACACCGCATATTCTCACTCATAGGTGGGAATTGAACAATGAGAACACATGGACACAGGAAGGGGAACATCACACTCTGGGGACTGTTGTGGGGTGGGGGGAGGGCGGAGGGATAGCATTGGGAGATATATCTAATGCTAGATGACGAGTTAGTGGGTGCAGCGCACCAGCATGGCACATGTATACATACGTAACTAACCTGCACATTGTGCACATGTACCCTAAAACTTAAAGTATAATAATAACAAAAATAAAAATAAAAAAATACAAACATTAAATAATAATAATAATAATAAAGTAGCAAATGCCATTCTAACTTCTGATGTCTGAAAGTGGCCTAAGGCACTTGACAATTCCCAAGGCCTAGACGTGTGTGAATCTTGTTTACAACAAGGTATACTTCTCCTGTCTTAGCACTTAACAAAGAACGCGTTTCTCTCCTATCAAGATCACTCTGCTTCAATATTTGACTACGACTGATGTGACCATGAATGCAAATAAATCAATCATAGCATGGACCACCAAAAGACAAATCGTTCTTCTCACACAAAAGCTGTATGAGACACCTCTGCACCTCTGTTCAGAGCCTGAAATTCAGCCATGCACCTGGGAAGCAGCATCGAGCCAAAGTGGCTCTTTTCCGGATTTGCAACACAATCAAAATGAAATCTGGCTTTTGGAAAAATTTCCATTTCACTGGCCACTTAGCACCCTCATTCTCTAAAATGCAATTGCCTCTCCTGTGATGCCAACTGGAAAATCTAAGGCACTTGGAAACTCTTTAAAGGTCCAGAAAGTCCTCCTGTTGCCAACCTTCTTTGAAGAGGATCTGCAAAGTCCCTGATTTATACATTTGCTGCCAGTAAGGAGCTATCTGGCTACATGTTAAATAATCTCTAGCAGGTCTAGAGAAGAAAAAGGAATATGTTGGTACTTAGACAGTCCTTTTCCTTAAGCCTTCCAGGGATTCTTAAAAATTTTTCCTAACACCATGCAAATCCCCACTCTGTGTTGGTGGTATAATGGGCTTATCTTCCATGAGTGGATTTGGCTTTTCCATTAGGAATGGAAGCATATTTGTTGGCTTTAAGCTGTCAAATCCATTGAGTTTTGGTTTTCTTGCATTGGGTTCAGAGTAAAACATATCCATATAATTGCTTTTCATTTCAATATTAGGGTCATGTGTCACAAAGAACAAAATCAACAGTGATAAACTTCAGTAATCTGAGCATTTCAAGGAAGGCTTTTAGGAACCCATAGAATCAACAATAAGGATGGTAAATTAGGCATGGAAACCAAGGCAGTTCTGGAGGTTCTGGAAGCAGCCTCTCTGGCAGTGGTCCTACCCTTCTTGCACACTGGAATCACCAAGGGAGATTTTAAAGCTTTTAAAGAAGATTGATGTCTTGACCCCATCCTCTAAGATTCTGGTTTAATTGCCCTGGGATAGGACTGCTGTCACTGGGTATCTGCTGTTAACAATGACTGCACTCCAATCATCCTCAGTCCCTGGGTCACAATGATCAAGCTAATATTCCAGGGGAGTGATGGGACTATCAGCTTAGTTTGATTCCCAAGTCTGCCCCTTGGCTAGGGAAGGACAGGGCACTTGGTTACCAGCCTTACCCAACTGCAGAACTGTGACACTAGGGAAGAGGTAGTTCCCCAAAAGGAGAATGACGTGCTCTTAGGAGGGAAAACAGATGTCAGACAACTAAAATGACAATTCTCCATCATTATTTCTACATATAAAAGCAACAATTTAGTTGATACACAAATGCACACCCTTTTCTCCCCTATAGGAAACAGTCCACATGACTCAGGAATGTTGTGTGCAAGATCATCCTCTTCAACAGACCGGGACTCAGGGAGACAGAGATGTAAGATGCCCCCAGCACAGCATAAATGTGCAGTCAAGCTCATCATCTGTCTCAGTCCACAGAGTGGGTAGTTTATAAAGAAAAGACATTTATTTCTTACAGATCTGGAGGCTGGGAAGTCCAAGATCAAGGTGCCAGCATCTGGTGACGGCCTTTGTGCTCCATCATCCTATGGCAGAAGATGGAAGAAGGGGGCAAGAGAGCAAAAGATCCAACTCTCAGCCTCAAGCCCTTTTATAATTGGTATTAATCCATTCATGAGGGTGGGAGCCCCTCCTCCCAACAGTGTTACATTGGGGATTAAGTTTCCAATGCATGCTTTTTGGGAGACACATTCAAACCATAGCATCATCCCAGCTGCAGCTCAAATGGAAAAGTCACCACTGCTGCACTGAGCCAAGCCACAAGGGAAAGACCAAGACCTTCCATCAGCACCATCATAAAGTGGAGGTGCAGGTCAAACAACGAGGAATCCTGTTTTTTCTACCTTTAAATTAGAAATCATGACAACTGCATGGAATCACACTAAAGGAAAACACTGTGTTTTCCTGATCACGAATACAAGCTGTATCACTCCCCCTCCTCCCTCCACATTAGTACTGCGAATACTAATGTTAACAAAGCAGAAAAAAAAGTTCCTCCAAACAGCGCTGAGATCTACCCGAATGATTTGATATGCATCTGATGACAGTACTGCAGGCAGACAGAATAATGAATAGAATGTGTGGGATAGCTTTTGATAGGAAACACTGTACCCATGCCTGGGACAATAATAAATCTAATCTCGCTAAAGAAGCAGAACTAACACAGTGACCTATGCAGGACAATTATCAAGGCTGTTGACATCTATGATTGTCTTGGAGATTGTTCCAGTGTTTGAAAAGAAATCAAGGGGCTTCCTCCGAGCAGCCTAAATAACAAAAAGTAGAACCACGTCCATGACTATTACCTGTGTGAAATTCCACTTGGAGTCAGATGACAGAGAAAGATAAAACCTCTCTAAATCCTGCCGTATCCCACGCACACCCTAGTCTTCACGTCCCTTCACTCCAGGGGTTCTTAGTCCAGGGTTCAAGGTCACCCTGAACTCACTGAAATCATATACAAAATTGTTCTTTTTGGGGTTTTTCTGAGACAGAGTCTTGCTCTGCTTTCCCAGCCTGGAGTGCAGTGGCATGATCTCGGCTAACTGCAACCTCTGTCTCTGGGTTCAAGCGATTCTCCTGCCTCAGCCTCCCCAGTGGCCGGGATTACAGACACACACAACCACGCCCAGCTAATTTTTGTATTTTTTGGTAGAGATGAGGTTTCACCATGTTGGCCAGGCTTGTCTCGAACTCCTGACCTCAGGTGATCTGTCCACCTTGGCCTCTCAAAGTGCTGGGATTACAGGCATGAGCCACCGCACCTGGCAGCAAAATTTCGCATGTATGTGTCTCCCTGGGCAGAGGTACCACAGGTCCCATTAGATGTTCGAGAGGGTTGGTAACCCACAAAAAGGTTTAGCCCCACAGCTCTGCGGAAACTCTATATCCTCCACCTCACCTATTCTGACCCCCTCCCTAGACCTCGCCCTCTACAAATAGGTCTTGTGTGCATTTGAACTTTGACAGAAACCAGCTCTCTCTTCTAGCACTTGATGGCCATGCCCTCTTTGTCCCAGTAGTGGTTTGTCACTGGTCAGAGTGGAGAAGGGGGCTTCCATCAGCCTTAGATATCCTGAAAGTTCCACTGCCTGTGGTCAGGGATGTCTTTACAAAGTGAACTGACACCATTCTGTTTTCAGACAGCTATAGCCCTCAGAGATTCAGATTTCTTAGAGAAAACAGGGCTTCTTCTATAGAAAAATTAAAACTTAAAAAGGGATTTGTTGGGAAGGATGTTTTAGTTTTATTTTTCTTAGCTTGGGCTTCAAAATTACTTCCAGATTCAAAACCTGGTACATACAGGAAAATAGCCCAATAGAAAATGTAACTAGACACTCTTGGCTGATTGGAATGTTATAAACTGGAAGGTCCTTCTTCCCATAGCCCCTAACTTCTTTTGTATACACTATGGATTGTGTACATAAGCCCCTTCTTCCCACAACCCCTAACAAATTAACATTAGCCCTACAATTTCCTATGTATTCCCCTATTCTTTGGTCTTGCAACATACTGTAGTGCCATGTGAACCGTGTAGTACCCAAGGGGATTGAAAGCCCTGTGTGACTGCTGATAGCCAGCACGGTTTTCACATACCACCCTACACATGCTATGCCCTTGATGGTTCCTCAAGACCAGGATTCCAAGAGGCTTCTCACTATACCTGCGCTTGAAGTCATTAGTCATCTGTTCAAAACACATGGATTTGGCAACTTATGAATCAGGCACTAAGCCAGACATAAAATTGTCAAGCATAAATGGTCTCAGCCCTCAAGAAACTCAGAGTCTAGTTGAGAAGACAGACACTTATACCATTAGTTACAGTGCAACGTAAGAGGAATGACAGATAGGAACAAAGTGCTAAAATAAACAGAGGCACGAACAGGCTGATTCTATTTGTCATACAAGTAGCAGACTCTTGCTGTGCAAAGTGTGGTTGATGGACCAGCAGGGTGGGCATTACCTGTTGTCTTGTTAGAAACTCAGACTCTCAGGCCCCACCTCAGACCTACTGAAGCAGAATCTGCATTTTGATAAGATTCCAGGTAATTCACGGGCATTTTAGAGTTTGAGAGCACGGTGTTAAATGTCAATGCAAAGGCAGGCACCTGAGTCCCTGCTAACATTTCTAACTGCAGCTGGAACTAGAATGCGCCAAAAGTAATGGGTGTGGGGAAGGGAGGCATTTTACATCTGTTTTAATTTATATGGATGTAGAATTTAGAAAACGCTGGCTAATTAGAAGTAAAGTGGGCCAGGCACAGTAGCTCATGCCTGTAATCCCAGCAGATCGCTTGAGCTCAGGAGTTTCAGATCAGCCTAAGCAACACGGTGAAACCTCATCTCTACTAAAAATGCAAAAATATAGCCAGGCATGGTGGCACACACCTGTGGTCCCAGCTACTCGGGAGGCTGAGGTAGGAGGATCACTTGAGCCCAGAGGGTGGAGGTTGCAGTGAGCCAAGATTGCACTGCTGAACTCCAGCCTGGGTGACAGAGCAAGATACTGTCTCAAAAAAAAAAAAAAAAAAAAAAAAAAGAGGTAAAGTAAGTAGTTCTGTCAACTTCCATACCACACTCAGAACCTTCATGCCTGGGGCCTTGGATAAGAGGAGAAAGATAATCTGTTCTCCCCAGTGTTCTCAACTGCCCAATAACTCAAGTCCTGTGTTGTACTATTAATAGCAAAATGGGACTAGAACCCCACTTTCCTGACTTGCCATGGGAAGATACGAAACTTATTGAGTAGTTATGAAGAATAACTCCAGAGTCAGAAAGACTGGGTTTGAATTCAAACCTTCCCATTTACCATCAATCTGTATAACCTTGGGTGAGTCACCTAATTTCTCTTACTATGTCTGAATTCTTACAACTGTAAGAAGTCATACCTATCTCAAAGATTATTATGAGAATGTATTGAGATAATAGTTATACATTTTCTAGATCATTGAGTGCCTCGCATATAACAAGAATCAATAACGTTTGATCTTTTCATTTTTATTAACTGCTGCAGTGGACTCTGGCAGTTGTTCACCAAACCCATTTCCCTTCATTCCTGAGCACACAGCTAGACTACATTTTCCAACGCCAATTCTTGGAATGTCCTGGCCAATGGAATGTAGTTGGAAGAGACAGATGCCACTTCTGGGTCTGGCCCATCAAAACATCCTGTGTGACCCGCCATTCCTTTTGCCCATTTGAATCCACATGTCGATGTCCAGGGTGCCTTTGGAAACCATGGGATGAAGATGGCAGCATCTCCATCAGCCTGGGCCTCTGAAAGACTACATGGAGCAAAACTACAACACCTCCATTACTAACTGGACTGTACATGAGTAAGAAATAAACTCCCACTGTGTTGTTAGGAACTGAATGTTTGTGTCCTCCCAAAATCCATACATTGAAGCCCTAACTCTCAACGTGATGGTATCAGGAGATGGAGCCTTTGGAAGTAATTAGATTAGGACACCAGGGTAAGGCCTTCAGCATGGCCCTAGAATAAGAGAAAGAGAGATATCTTTCCCTCTCTCTCCCTCTCTCTCTGTCTCTCTCTGCATGCACACATGCCTTGTAAGCACACAGCAAGAAGGCAGTGATCTATAAGGTGGGGAGCGAGATCTTACCAGAAACCAATCCTGCTGGCACCCTGATCTTGGACTTTCAGCCTCCAGAACTGTGAGTAATAAATTCCTGTTGTTTAAGCCACCCAGTCTTTGCTATTTTGTTATGACATCCTGAACTGACGAAGACATGCTAAGACAGAGATTTCAGGGTATATCTGTTCCAGTGGCTAGCGTCACCCAACGACAGCTGGCCAGCACAGCATTCAAATTTTTCACAGTTTACCTCACAGGGTTGTTGTGAGGATTTAACAACATAACGAATGTAGAAATGTACTGTAAACTGTGAAGTGCTATGCAAATATCTAGAGAGAGAATACTATATTCTGAAGTCAGGACCTAGTTCACATCCAAGCACTGTTGCATGCAAACTGGGTGACCCTGCATAAATTATTTACACTCTCTGAGCCATCTAGAAAATAGAAATAAGAATAAAACTCACAGTGCTCTTAGGCAGGTGAGAGAAACTCTGACACATGAATGCATTCTAGAAGTAAAAGCTATTGTTCTAAATGTAATATGACTTAGTTGTTAGGAACGAGCCTTTCTGAGTTCAAACCTCTGATCTGTTACTTCCTGGTTAGTAATCTTAGCAGGCAAGTTAATTAACCTTTATGTGCCTCAATTTCCATACCCACAAAATTGGGATTATGATAGAATCTACCTCCTATAGTTGTTTTACTGAATGAGTTGATACAGAGAAGGCTCCTAAAACAGCATCTGATATGTGGAAAGCAATTAATCAATGCTAGTAACTATTAAACAAGACACAAGAATTAGAGGCTTCAATTACCCAAAATTTTCTGTTTTGCTCATTTTGGCCTCCCTTCCCATTAAAATGTACAATATTTTACCTTTGACAACTAAAATATTAGACTTAGTCCTTTTGTCATCCTTTAATATTTTTTCTTCAAGAAAATTGAGGAGGAGCGCACTTGTAGATGGATTGTTTCACATTCAGGAATTATCCATAGACTAAGCCATGGAAATATAAATACTTATGACATTAACGTTATTCATTTTCTTAACACTGCCTTTGAGTTTGAGCATTACAAACATAGACTCACTAATGCAAGAGCCAATCAGCATGAAAGTTCATATTTGCCAACCATGTTTAGAAGTGCTAAGATTCTAAAATCTTTGAAGTCTTTGTTTTACCAATGAGAAAGCTGAGAATTGGAGATGTTAAGTGACAGATAATAAGATCACATCCATAATAGGAGGGATCAGAACCAGTCTCGCAATGCCCAGTTCCTGGACTACCCTATCATCCTGCCTCCCAGGGATGGGAAAGGGAGGACAGGAAGCAAAATAAATTTTTTTTAAAAAGCTTTGAAAGGTGATTCTAGAACATTCCATTTCCAAGATTTCAATCACATGTAAGACACAAAGTTCTTACTCCCCAACCAGTCCTGATCAACTGTGAATCCTAACATACCTCATTTTGGTCTTCCAACTTTGGACCCTACCCATTTATAGGGGGTCTCAACCCTGACTGTATATTAATATCACATAAGAAAACTTCCGAAAAATACTGATGCCTAGATCCCACCTCAGACTAATTAAATCAGAATCTCTGAGGATGGGTTTCAAGTATTGTTTTAAAATGTTCCCAAGTAATTCTAAAATGCATTCACAGTACGAATCGATGTTTCAGCTCACAAACTTCTGAAGGCAAGGCAGAAAAGAATGGCCACCAAAGCTGAGATGCTAGAACTTTGCTAGAACATCTCATTCCCCAAAGCTCCTTGTCATCCACTCAGTCATTCAACAAACATTCAAGACCGTCTGGATGTTGGCTGCTAAGGATACAAGAATAGACCAAAAAAAAAAAAAAAAGAACAATAGACCATGGTCCCTGCCTCCAGGGCTCATCATCCAGCAACCTGCCCCCCACCTAGTGGGCTAGACTTCTTGGTCAGTACATACCACCTTCCATCTCACAGTCCCACCCCTCCAAATTAGTCTCCATGATCCGCAAGAGTCTTGCAGATGATCTACAGCTAGCGCTGAGAAAAAGAGATGGTTAATAATCTTCTCAAATAAGATTGTCCTTGCTTGGAAGCTGATCTCAAAAGTTTGACATCTAACAAAACAACTAGACTTTCCATTATTAGATGTTATCTTTTCCCCATCAGCGGGCCTCCTAAAGGTCGAGGCAGAGTGGAAAAATGCAATTTATGATTGAGTGAACAATAAATTGCTATGGAGATCCACATAATACTTCTTTATATTCATCATGTACACAGGCTCTGTTTAAAATGCTTAAAGCCACTTGCTTTCATGGATCCATAAAGTGTTTGATGGCAATGTAGTGGTTTCCATAAATGAAATTTTCAAGAACTGATAAACTGAAGTAAGTCTTGGCTAGAACAAGGCTGAGAATACCTGCTCCATCATCAGCAGTGGGGCTTCTATGACATACCTGATCACCATCAGAAATTGAATTTTGCAGGTGGCTCCTTGGTTGAGTTATTCATAATTTTTTTTTAATCTGGAAAGACCTTGACATTTGAAATATGTTAAGAGAATGGCTAGACGTAGGCAATGATTCAAAGGATAATTTGTCCTTCGTGAAAAGACAAAGTAAAAAGCTCTATGGTGTCTCTCCTATCAGAAATCATTTACTAACCTTTAATAAAACATTGTTCTGAGTATAATATCTTTATTACAAAGACTTAATTAAATTAATTATGAAAGTATCATTTCACATATAAAGTATATGCATTAAGTAGTTAAATTTATTTTGAGTAGGGGTAGCCCCAAGGAATTTCCTCTGAACAAAATTTGCCAAAATAAAAAACATACAAATGTCTTAAACCAAGAGAAACAATTGAAAAACCAAGCAATGTATGATCCAAAATCAATCTTAAAAGACACAGATTCTCTGGATATATACCCAGAAGTGGAATTGCTGGATCATATGGTAGTTTTATTTTTAATTTTTTGAGGAACTTCCATACTGTTTTCCACAATGGCTGTACTAACTTACATTCTCACCAACACTGTATAAGACTTCCCTTTTCTCCACAGCCTCGCCAATATTTACCTCTTGTCGTTTTGAAAGAAAGCCATCCTAACATGTATAGGGTGACGTTTCATTGTGGTATATACCCAAAGGAAATAAAATCGGTATGTCAAGGAGATACCTGCACTTCCATGTTCACTACCGCATTATCCACAATGGCCAAAATACGCAATCAGCCTAAGTGTCCACTAACAGATGAATGGATAAAGGAAATGTGGAATATATACATGATGGAATACTATTCAGCCTCAAAAATGGAAACCCTGTCATTTGTGATGACAGGGATGAAACTGGAGGACATTATATCAAGTGAAATAATCCAGGCAATGAAAGACAAATACCAAGGATCTCACTTACATATAAAGTCTAAAAAAGTCGAACTCATAGAAGCAGAGAGTAGAATGGAGGTTACCAGGGGCTGGGGTTGGGGTGGGAATGGGGAGATGTTGGTCAAAGGATATAAAATTTCAGTCAAGAAGAATGCATTCAGAAGATCTATTGTAAAACATGGTGATTATAGTTAACAACAAAGTATTGTACACTTGAAAATTGCTGAGATTTTAAATGTTCTCACCACAAAAAATGATAAAAATGTGAGGTAACTGATATGTTAATTAGCTTTATCTAGTCACTCCACAATGTATACATAAACATCATATTGTACACCGTAAATATATAACAGGTTTTTTAAATCTGGAAATATCTTTAATTGACCTTTGTCAATTAAAAAATAAATAATTTAAAAAACAAATAGATACTTTTGTCACGAAAATCAGACTTATTCTTTAAATAAGGTACACATTGACAATGACTTTGACTCATTCACTATTAATAAGACATCTTTTGGAATGTCAAAAGATAATTTTGTAGAAGATTGAACATGCATTTTGTAGCTAGGCATGAGAGAAAATAATAAAAGAAATCAACCTCCCCCCAACGCCATTGCAAAAGAAACTACAGATTCTTGAAAATTTTGTGACTCGAAAGGGGCAAGTTGACAAGATAGCTAAATGTTCCTCCCCTTGGTCCAACTTTTTCAATGGGCAGGCTGGGACAGGAAGTCCTTTCCTAAAACAATGGGAAGCACCAAGGCCCCAGCAGCAAAATAAGCCCCCCAACTTGTGTCCTAAGGTTGAAGGTGCTGGGTCGTGGATGATAAAGAGGCTATGTCTACCCCTGGCCAGTGTGCACCTATCAAAATCAGGGGATGAAGGAAGCCTTCTGACCTAGGGAAATGAAAAAGGAAACCAAGAATTTGGGGATTAAATAGAGGAAGCTGGTTCTAAGCAATGGTCTTGATTAGAATACCAGCATGGTACCTTTTAAAGGCCAGCAGGGGCATGATCCATGCCTACTTATTTTAAAGCTGCAAGAAAAAAATAAATTATCAAAGTGAGATTATACAGAGAAGAAAATAAACTACAATAAACTTATAAATTCTGGAGTGGGACTGAAAAAAGGAGAAGACACAACACTGATGCAGTGGAGAACACACACAACCATGGAAAACCTAAATTACAGCTTTCCACACCAGCAGACACTAACAATATAGCTACAGCTAACACTTATGGGACGCTCACCTCCGTCCAGCATAGTGCAAAGCCCTTTATGTAGATAATCTCATTTCATTCTCACAATGACTCTAGGGAGGTGAGTGGTCACAATTCCCATTATGTGGCTGGAGAAGTCAGGTTACACAGGAATTAAGTAACTGGCGAAGTCCACTCCGACTGTAAATGGCGGAGCTGGTCTTAGAACCCAGGCAGTCTGGCTGTAGGTTCCTTGCTCCATGGACCACAACATAGAAGAAATAGCCACAACAGAAATGAAGAATGCAGATCCATACCACATGACAAGGGGAATCAGGGGGAAGAGGAAAACAAAGGCGGTGATACTGAGATCTTAAAAGAGCAGTGATTTAAGACAACATTCTCCATTTGACAGACATTCTCCATGTGGATATCAACAAATGGTTACAGAGTCAGGCTCAGGATTGAGGTCAAAGGCACTCATCAGGTTTCTAAACTTGAAATTCAAGAACAGATCCACCAGCTGTCCCCGAAGTTTAAAGACGAAATAATAAATAATAGAAATAATAGAAAATAATTATAGAAATAAGAGAATGGCATTCTGGTTTTTGCACTTTGAAAAAGAAAAGGGTCTGGGAAGAACCTGCCCCAAATAAAGCCATATGCATCCCTCACAGCATGGATAGTATCTGACCAAGAAGACTATCTCCAAGATCAAATGGCCAAGCTAATTCCTCAGTTGGAAAGACAACTCTCAGAAATAGAGGATGTATTAGTTTATTTTCACATTGCTGATAAAGACATATCCAAGATTGGGTAATTTATAAAGAAAAAGAGGTTTAATGGACTCACAGTTCCATGTGGCTGGAGCAGCCCCACAATCATGGTGGGAGGTAAAAGGCACATCTTACATGGTCACAGATGGGAACCAAGCGAAAGGGGTTTCCCCTTATAAAACCATCAGAGCTCATAAGACTTATTCACTACCACGAGAACAGTATGGGTGAAACCACCCCCCATGATTCAATTATCTCCCATGGGTCCCTCCCATAGCACATGGGAACTATGGGAGCCACAATTCAAGATGAGATTTGGGTAGGGACAGAGCCAAACCATATCAGAGGAGGCCTAAGAGCAGCAAACATATGCCTGCCTTGCCTCGTGCCTGCCATGCCCAGTGGTATGCCAAGTGGGTCAGATTTCACCTTCATGATGTCTCTTTCACCATCTATTAATATATGTGTAATGCCCACCATGCCAGATTAGCTAAGGTCTCTAGGTGAATGTACCCAACCCACCCACATCACTTCCCAACATCATTCTGCTCAAGGTTCACCTTCCCAAAGGGCGCCCAGAACGTACAGTTCTCCCCCCTCAACAATTTCCAACCCTGTCTACCCCTCAAACAAGATATTTGTTACTACTGGACTGACAGGAGAATTTCTCCAAATCATTTATTACATAAAGGATCTCATATATTCTAGAACAATGGCACTATTAACTAGGTTAGTCTCTGAGGTAAAGGCTTTAACTCCCAAAGCTGACAAAGACACCAGAAGGAAAGGACAGAGGAAGGAGGGGAGGGAAAGAAAGGAGAAGGAGGAGACAGGAGGGAAAAGGAGGAGAGAAAATGATGCATGAAAGGAGGATGCAGGGAGAAAGGAACAATGGGAGGAGATAGGGAACAGCGAGCTGGATAGTGGCTTATGTCTCTTATGAAAATACCAGGAAACACTGAAAATTTTAAATCATGAATAATCAAACAGAACTTGTCTTAAGTCATATAAATCTAGTATAACTTTTAAAAAACTACTTTATAATGTATAGCAACAGGTGCTGTGGCTCACACCCGCAATCCTAGCACTTTAGGAGGTGAAGCGGGTGGATAACTTGAAGTCAGGAGTTCAAAACCAGCCTGGCCAACATGGAGAAACCCCATCTCTACTAAAAATACACAAATTAGCCAGGTATGGTGGCACGTGCCTATAATCCCAGCTACCCAGGAGGCTGAGGCAGGAGAATCACTGGAACCTGGGAAGTGGAGGCAGCAGTGAGGGCCAAGATCATGCCACCGCACTCCAGCCTGGGCGACAGAGTGACTCAGTCTCAAAAAAAAAAAAAAAAAAGTATAGCATATGCAAAGATAGCTCTTAGATACACATAATTGTTAAATATGTGCCAAAAGGAACTGAGTAAAATTCAGCATTAATTTTTAATTAATTTTCCCAAAAAAGGTGCAGATTTTCTGTCTTAACCTGGGGGAAAGGGTAAACATACTTATCAGTTTTATAGTCACTGGGGGGAAAAACAACAATGTCCCATTGTCACCACCTCTATTTAACCTAGCTCTAGAAATTCCAGCAGATAACTATTCAAGAAAAAAAAAGTATAAAAATTGTGAAGAAAAAGATAGAAGTGTCAGTATTTCAAGATGATGTGGTTATAGTCCTAGAAAATTCAAGAAAACTAACCAGAGAATGACTTGCTCAAAATTGAGGGTATAAAATAATCCTCAAAAATCAATAACCTTTGCTTACACTAGTGCCAGACAGCACAAAGAAAAAAAATCCAGGAAAAAAACGCTATTTGAAATAGTAATACAAAACATTAAATATCTGCATATTCATTTTACTTAAGACACACATGACTTAGGGAAAGTTATAAAACTCTGTTAAGAGAAATAAGGAAAACCTGAATAGTGTGATGCTTTCTGCTCCAAGGGTAAATTTCTAACTTGCTCTGAGAGAAAGAGGAGGCAGAAGGAGAACTGAGAATTACAGGGAACATGGGATGAGCCCATGGGCCTAAAAGGTGCAGTTAAGAGCATAATCCTCGTTCAGGTGGTAGAGATGCAAACATGTCCAACGTAGACTTATAAATTAATCCAATATCATTAAGGTCTATTGGAACACTTTCTAGAATGAGACAAGCACACAGCAAAATTTACTCAAGAGGAATAAGGAATAATAGAGACTTCTTTTTTAAAAAGTGAGGGTGGGTCTGTCCTACTGGACTGCAAATTATAAAGCTGCAGTTATTGAACGTACGTGGAGCTGTATGAAAAGCAAGCATCCCTGGGCTGGTATATATTCCAGAAACAAAATTCAAGCTATTAAAGGAACGTAATAAATGACATATCAGGAGTAACACAAAAGTGGAAAAGAGAACTACTGTTAAATGCCAACTTAAATAAAAAATGATTTATTGCACTTTAGGTCCTGGTGACACAAAATAACTTTTAAACCAGGCAACAATTTATGCATTAAAACTATCTAATTTGTATTAAAAGTGAAAATTTTCCAGTTTACCTATAGAACAAACTTCTACATGTACCACTAGCCTAAAATAAAAGTTTAACAAAAGTGAAAATGAGATAGCATTCTTACTACTGAAGAGATAAAAAAGAGCAATGCCTTGAGAAATAAATAAATAAATAGTAACATCAAAATACGACAAACATAATTGATGAAAGTTTTACTACTCAAAGTAGCACATGTAAAGAACTGATATAAATATATACAAAAAGCCCAGATGCTATTCATTAAGTGGGCCACAGAAGAATGGTCCACTTAGCCCAAAGGAAGCCTAAACGAGAAAAAAATAGAGAAATGCATTATTCCTAGCCATTAAAGAAAAACAAGCCAAAGCAACTTTAAACTACCACTGAACACATTAAACTAAAATAAGTACAAATAGTAAAATTCAATGTTGACACAGTTCTACGGGAAAAAAATGTGAGTTGCTAATGGTAGATTTAGCGGAGGGTGGAGATGGCATCATGTCCCTTAAGCAGCAGCTAAATCTGACTCCTACATCCACGTGATGTCCTAGGAGGGAGCTGGGCTTCTGATGGGGGTGACACATGGCTGCAAGGAAACTAAGCCATAAGGCCCCCAGCCTTGGCAAACAGTGGCAGTCTCACTGCAGAGTTTGGCACAAAGACTGCAAAGAGTCTGGCACAAACGGAGAATAGGAAAACCACTAACTTTCAAATGGCCCACCAGGACTTGGGTGATGAGCTTCTTGCAGTGTCTATGTGGACTGAAGACCAGAGATCCTTCCCCAAAATTTCTGGTAACCCCTTGTAGCTTCGTTACAACCTTAGGGATAAAAATCACCATCCCAAACACACAGTTACCATATAACCCATGAATTACACTTCTAAAAGTATACACCAAAGAGAAATGAAAACATCCATCCACACAAAAACTTGTACACGAATGTTCACAGCAGCATTATTCCTAGCAGCCAAAAGAATCCATTCACTCATGAACGAGCAAATAAAGTAAAGCCCATCTATACAATTGAGTATTATCCAGCCATAAAAAGGAATGAAGTTCTGATACATGCTACACAGCACGGCTGAGCCCTGCAAACCTTATACTAAGTGAAAGAAGCCAATCAAATAGGCAAATCCACAGAGATAGAAAGGAGATTCGTGGTTGCCTGGGGCTGAGAGAGTTGGAGGAAAAAGGAGAGTACAGGGTTTCTTTTGGGGAAGAGGAAAATGTTCTAAAATTGATTGTGGAAATGAACTCGTAATGTGAATATACTAAGTCACTGAATTACACACTTTAAACGGGTGAGCTGTATTGTATTTGGGTTATATCTCAACAAAGCTATTTTAAGCACGCATGCACACACACACACAATCATTAATATGAACCTCCCTCCAATTCTGATACATGGAGGCTTGAAGCCAAATTTAACTTGATTTAGGAAAACAAGCTAATAGGCTGTCTCTTACAGCTCAGTCTTTCAAAACAAGTTTCTGCGTGTTAAACATACCACAGTTTTTAAATGGAGACCCTAAGGAAAGCTCTGAGCCTCTCTTCTGCTACCTTGCTTGGTCCTGAGAGTCCTACCTTTTCTTCTTTCTTTTCTTCCCTTTTAAAATCTGTTTCTCAATCAAAAATGTGCCCGGCATTGGCTCCTGTTTTCCCTCCCAACAATTCTGCTAAAAACGCACCCCTCAATTCAATTTCCAGACCTAGGGTGACGCTCTTAACAACAGAAAAGGTTTGAGACTCACAAGCTCTGTCTCTTTAATTCCAATATAACAGAAAGCCTTCTCTTATTCCCCGATGCCACTTTCATTTCAGATTTTCTAATTCAACTTTTAAATTTCCCACTGATTTTCCATTCTTGGCACTTCTTCCCCTTTCTCTTTGGCACAGCCACTTCAAGGGCCAGCTTGTCATCTGTGCAGCCCAGACCTCCTGCCCACTGTTGCCTTATATTTTGGTTGGCGATTCATTTTACCCTTTGCCAACCTCTTCTAACTTGGATGTCCCCCAGTTCGCTCCCTCGACAAACCATTTGTAAATTTCACATTCTGGCCTTTCTTCCTAACGCTGGCCAATCACAGATGAAGGAAGGCCAGGTGGCAACTCCCAGGTGGCATGAGTGTCACTTGAATGCCCTCTGGCCTTGCCTCAGCCTCTCCTTGTTGCTACAAGTGCAGCTGAAGGCACCTAGCCCAGGAACCCCCAGCTCAGTCCAGCAAATCCATAGAAAGCTTCCACTTCCATGATCTCAGCTGTACCTCTTGTCTACCCTAACAAAGGCAAAGAGGATAAAAACATAATGAGCACTGGTGAAAAAAATATCTGAAGATATGCAGATCTGTATATATCCCATATATGTCTTCATCTCCTTTGGATTCAAATTCTGGCTCTACCATTTACTAACTGGGTGACCTTAGGGGCAACATGCCCAAGTCTGAGCTTCCTCATTTGTGAAAATGAGGATAATAATAGCACCTGCAGCTGGGCATGGTGGCTGACACCTGTAATCCCAGCACTTTGGGAGGCCAAGGCAGGTGGATCAGGAGGTCAAGAAATTGAGACCATCCTGGCCAACATGGTGAAAGGCAGAGGTTGCAGTGAGCCGAGATTGTGCCACTGCACTCCAGCCTGGCAACAGAGCAAGACTCCGTCTAAAATCATAATAATAATAATTTAAAAAAAAATAGCACCTCCTCATAGAAATATTTTGAGGATTAAATGAGATAGTTCAAGTGAAGGGCTTGAACTGTGGCCACTCTATCTGTCCATATAAAGCAAAATCATGGCTTACTGTTTACATGAAGGACAACATAAAAATCAGATGGAAAAAAATGCTATTCCTATCTGTGACCAGCTCTTTAAAAGGACAGAAATGGAGAACTCCTCCCTTGTTGCTATGCAGCCTTCTGCAGGCGGAGCCCATCAGCTCTGAAATCCACTCCATGTGGTTATAACAGCTCTGCAGAGCTTGAAAAAACCTCTTTCGCTCTGTTCCTCCCCCAACGGGTTCAGGCCAATCTGTGTTTTCCCCAAGACAAAACTGCAATCCCTGCAAGACATAGCTTTGCAGAAACCTTTGCCCATCTAGGGGGCTTGCAAAGCCAGGCATGCTTGTCAGGCTGGAACAAAACTTGCCTCTCTGTGAGTTCTGTTAGCATGGCTTCTGCTGGCAGCTGCTGCTGCGGGACTGCAGGTGGTGGTGCAATCAACACCATGTCATCAGTGAGTTCAAGGTCAGGTGAATCTGCATACCACACAAGACAATTATTTTAATGTCACTAGGTTGGTTCCCCTGTCCTGCCCTTTTACTGTAGGGGAAGTAAATATCAGAGAAACACTCAAGCCTTGCCCTTTTATGTGACAAGCCAACACCCCCTCTGGCTGGACCATAAGCCTTCTGTCTAAATGTGGCTGGCCCTCTTGTCTTACCTGTAGTTCACAGGTCTCCACCTATTTTAGTACAGCAGGTGCTCTGGGGCTGTTCCTTGGGTCTATGAACTTGGACAAAACCTAAGTGGTTTCCCACAGTGGTGTGTGTGTGTGTGTGTGTGTGTGTGTGTGTGTGTGTATGCATCTGTGCATTCAGCAGACATTTATTAAGCACCATGGTAGATCAGACACTGTACTGGGTGACAGAAACATAAAGACAAATTATACAGTCCTTCGAGGAGCTCACAGTTCTAGGAAGTGAGGGTGGGAGCAAGTAACTGACAATCCCAAGAGGTGAGGATGTGCTCAGACAAAGCCATCTACAGAGATCACCCAATAAGAGCACTTTGACCAGCACCCAGTGATTCCCAAAGCAAAGGGCACCTTAACAAGGCTGGAAAAGTGAGCAAGAGTTAACTGAAGAGAACCACATGCAAAGGGGGGTAGTGTCGTGTGTGTGTGTGTGTGTGTGTGTGTGCGTGCACGCGTGCGCCTGCGTGGCACTCCACCACAGATTATTCATCACAGTGCCTTTCTAAAAACCCTACATTAAATATCTTACATCTTGAAATTTATTGTGTTCCATCCCATTGGGCAGAAGGTCAGAGAGAACATTTCTGTGAGTCATACCTCACTGGATTTCTACATCTTGTTAAGCGTTCACTTCTTCTGAAGTATCAGAGACAGACTTCTCAGCTCCCCACCCAGTGTTCCAAAAGTGGTGGGGGGCATTCTACCCAGGTAGAAACACCTCCTCCTCCTCGGGCTCAGGCCTCACCAAGAAGGCTCCAGGGAGACTCCTCTGGAGAAGCAGGCTGACTTAGCTCTATTCTTAACTGACACAGCTCTGCTACTACTGAGTAACAACCTTCTTGCATAGATACTGAAGTGTTACTGCCTTTGGCCTGATCAAGTAATGCCCTGAGTTGCCAGAACTTCAGTCTGGGGCCCAGCCCTCTAGGCTCCAGTTTACTGGCTTGATTCATTCATTCACTCAATCACTTATTTGTTGAACTCCCAACTGTGCCTAATACTCTTACAGGTGCCAGAAATACAGAACCAAACAAAACGCACAAAGCCTACATTCTAATGAAAGAGACATACAATAGACATTAGTAAATAAACGAGAGATGTTCAAGTAGGAATAGGCTTTGTGAAAAAGCAAAGATAAGACAGGGTAACGTGTTTCAGTGTGACGTTGGGAGAGGTTATTTGTAATAGGGTGCACATTTTTTGTGCCCCTCTAAGGGGACAACTGAGCTGAGACCTGAATGATGAGCAGGAGCTGGGAGGGTGGGGGCAATGTGCTTGGAAGAAGGAACTGCAAGGTTCTGAAAGAATGGTGAGCTTGAGAATTCCAGGGATAGCAGCTGACGTGTAGGAGCTAGGAAGAGAGGTGAGAGAGGCCAGGACAGGTAGGTGCCAGTAGGCTACTGTATGGAGTTCAGACTTTAAGTACAATGGGAATCCTTTGAAGAGTTTTAAGCAAAATGGTGACACCATCTGACCTCTGTTGTTTAAAGACTGCTGCATCAAAACTGCTCTGGATTCTGGGCGTCTAGTATCTACTAGTTCCTCCTCTTCTTGGACAACCTCTTTGAATTTGACCCGTGGCTTATAAGCTTGAGGCTTCTCTAGTTCAACATCTGGCCCCAGCCTCTGGGCTGACCACAGAGAGAGATGGAGGTGAGCTTCGCCAATGAGCACACACCCCCATTCATTCATCTCGATGTCTTATTCCCTAATCAGCATGGCCTGTGCACTCATTAGCCAAGTCCCTGATTACAGAGTAAACTTGTCTTTCAACAAAACTGCAGATTCTTGTTCCCTTCAAAGCTGCCTTGGCAGTTTGCCAATTTCAGCACAGTAATAGATTTCCTGAGAAGCATTCAAACTTGCCGTCTCTCCCACGGGCTGTCGCCCAGACCAGTTGTGTGGGGTTTCCAGGTTTTAAAAGATCATGTGTGTGATCTACAGCCAAGCTTCTCAAGCAGGGATGGGCACATGTGAGGGTTTACTGAAGGATACTAATGTGCCCAGGCCCACCCCAGATTTAATGAATCCCAACCTGGGGGGAGTTGGGTGGGGGGCAGGCAGGAGAGAGACTATATTTTTGTTTGTTTTAATTTTTGAGATGAAGTCTCAGTCTCACTCTGTCACCCAGGCTGAAGTACAGTGGCACAATCACAGTTCACTGCAGGCTTGATCTCCTGAGCTCAAGTGATCCTCCTGCCTCAGCCTTCTGAGCAGCTGGGACCATAGGTGTGCACCACGTCTAGCTAATTTTTTTTTTTTTTTGAGAGAGCGAGATGAGGGTCTTGCTATATTGCCCAGAATGGTGTCAAACTCCTGGGCTCAAGTGATCCTCCTGCCTCTGCCTCCTAAGGTGCTGGGATTACAGGCATGAGCCACTGCACCTGGCCTTTTTTTTTTTTAAAGAGACAGGATCTCACTCTGTCACCTGACTGGAGTACACTGGCATGATTATAGCTTACTATAACCTCGAACTCCTGGGCTCAAACGATCCTCCCACCTCAGATTTCCAAAGCCCTGGGATTATAGACGTGAGCCACTATGCCTGGCCAAAAACATATTTTTTAAAAAGTTCATTAGTCAAATCTGATATGCACTTTTGTTTAAGAGCCATTAAACGGAGAAGAAACGGGCTATATTTACAAGCTCACCACTGCAAATTCTTTTCTAGAACAAGGCTAAGTAAAAAAATGAATAAATATGCATCCATACACTAGCAGCCACAGTACCAGAAGAGGCAAAACTACCTCCAGCTTCTATGAATCAGGGCTCCATAAGAAAGAAAAAACGAGGTGAGGAATTGGGTGTTAGGGGCATACACAGCTCTGGCCCCCTCTGCTCAGAAAGTCATTGCAGGAGAATGAGAAGCTCCCTCTTTTGCACACTCACTGCTTTAAATGTTCATAGCTCCGCAGCAGCAACCAGCAAACCCACACACCCAGAGTTCTCAACACCATATTCCCTGAAGATACACATTCTGCAAGGCTTTCAATTCCCTTGGATATTCCCGTGTGAGTTTAAAATATTGCAGCCCTCCTTAATTAACAAAAAAAGTCTATAACACCAAATAATTAGAATTCCTCCACCATTCCTCACGCTGGAGTGTTTATGAAGATGACAGGCCCTCGCCTGGAAAAAGCAGAACCAAAATAAACTGAGCAGCAATTAGGCTGCAGCCATTTCGTTTGGCAGGTGTTTATTGGGTACCTACTGGGTGCCAGTTTCTATGCAGTACTCTTTGCTGATGCCATTTCATTTAATCCTCCAACCCACTTCCCAAAGTGGCTATTATCATTATCTCTCTTTTACAAATGAGGAAGTTAGGAGCCCAAGGGGCAGTTAAAGGGCCTCCCCAAGGCATAGCATTAGTGCCAGGATAGAGAGTTGAACCCAGGCTTGAGTCTAAAGTGGGTGCTCTTTCTCTCAGTCTCTTAGAATCGCATATTGTCAGGCATTGTCACACATGTGATTCTAAGAGAGCGAGAGAAAGAGCTCTGTGGAACTTAAAGATGAATTGGCCTTGCATCCCTGCCCTCAAGTTGCTCACAGAAGAGCAACGAGCAAGGGAAAGGTTATATAAGTAAAGTGTATGACTGAATGTGATCAATGCTGCATAATGAAAGATATGAGCTCTGGAATCAGGGAGGTGGGGCAAAGTAAGTCCAATTCAGGGCAAATTTAAGGCTTCACAAGCCAGATGACATCTGATATAGTTTGGGTGTTTGTCCCCTGTAAATCTCATGTTGAAATGTAATTTTCGATGTTGGAGGTGGGGCCTGGTGGGAGGTGTTTTGGTCATGGCAGAGGATCACTCATGAATGGCTTGGTGCCTTCCATATGGTAATGAGTGAATTCTAGCTCTGAGTGCAGGAGACAGCTGGTTGTTTAAAGAGCCTGGCACCTTCTCCCTCTCTCTCTTGCTCCTACTCTTTCCATGTGAGATGCTGGTGCACTTTCCCTTCCTCCATGATAGAAGGCTTCTTGAGGCCCTCACCAGAAGCAGATGCTGGAGCCATGCTTGTACAGCCTGCAGAACCAAGAGCCAATCAAACCTGTTTTCCTTATAAATTATTCCACCTCAGGTATCCCTTTATAGTAACACAAAAACAGATTTTTTAAAATCTATTTTTAAAATACAGCATCTTAGGACTTCCCAGAAGGGAGTAGGATTTGACCAGTGGAGAAGATAGGAAAGGTTATTCTAGATAAAGGATATAAAATTAGCCAAGAGGAGAGAATGAGGAAAATGGTCAGGGAATGGGGACTAATCTAATATGACTCGAAGGGAACGTGCATGTGAGACTAAATGGTGGACAGCCTTTGAATGCCATGCTCGGAAGCGGAGAACATGGTCTTTAGGCAAAGGACACTATAGTAGGCTGCTGGGCAAAGGAATGAGATTATAAGACAGGGCCTTTGAGAAGGTAACTATAATTAGGCCACTTTAAACTGCTGATAGTTCCTCTCACCAATGAGCCTTCACTCGTGTCTTTCTCCTTTCAATGTCCTGACAACTCCGATGCAACCTCTAAGACTTGTCTTGGACATCACCTCCTCCAGGAAGTATCCCCTGTTTGCCCAAGATTGGGTCAGATGCCCCTCCTAGGTGCTTCTTCAGCATCTGGGTTTGACCCTACAGTACTTAATACTCTACATTAAAATTTCCACTTGCCTCCTCCTTTCCCACTAGACGGAAGCTCTTTGAAGGTAGGGACTATGGTTATTCATCTTTAATTTCCCCAAATCCCTGATTTTGGGGGTACCCTAATAGCCATTCAATAACTATTTGATGGATTAACATGAACAAGCATCAGAAAAGCCCCAAACAGACACTACAGCCACAGCCATCCAAGTCTGAAGTACAGACACAATTTGATTCATTTGTTCTTTCACTCTTCCAACAAATGTTTCTTGTGACCCTATTTGAGACCCTGCACTGGGCTCTGGGTTTGGTCACTACAGGGTGGCTGCCTTCAAAGCAGCCCCTACTCATGTTCCTGGTCACACATTGGAAGCTGGAGCACCAAGGCCAGAGAAAGCCCTGTTTCTCAAACTGGAAACAGCCTGGAGGTAAGTAGAAGCATGGTAGGAAATGAGGGAAGCTGCAGCAACTAGTAAGGTGAATCTCTCCAAAGTACTGATTTTACTTATTAGATTTTGCAGCATGAGAAACATGGATATAATATGGACTGTGGTGCAGAATGTGCACAATTTTAAGATAAAAAATGAGACCTGAAAGAAATTTTTGACATGCAGTCAGCAACTATTTCAGGCTATACCTACTGACTTCTCCAGTCTGAGATCCTTCTCTGTTCTTGGGCTCCTGAACAGAGACAGGAGCCTCTGTAACAGAAAGTCCTGGCTGTCTTCCCAAATGCCTCTCTCGCTTAGTATTAGAACACTCCAATATTAGCTAGGTATGTGGCCCCTGGAATTATAGTTCCTGGTCTCCCTTGTCCAGCCATATGGCTAGGTTTTGTTCAATTAATGTAGGCAGGAGGTTTCTCCCAGGAAGTGTCCTTAAAAGGAAGAGGGCCAGACTCAGTGGCTCACACATGTTATCCCAGTGTTTTGGGAGGCTGAAATGGGAGGATCTCTTGAGGCTAGGAGTTTGAGACCAACCTGGGCAACATAATGAGACCCTGTTTCTACAACCAAAAAAAAAAAAGCCAGGCATGAGGCATGTGCCTGTAGTCCTAGCTACTTGGAAGTCTGAGGCAGGAGGATGGCTTGAGCCCAGGAGTTCACTGCACTGTACTCAAGTCTAGGTAACACAGCAAGGTCCTGAAGAAAGAAAAGAAAAGAAGAAGACAGAAAGAGAAAGAAAGAAAGAAAGAAAGAGAGAAAGAAAGAAAGAAAGAAAGAAAGAAAGAAAGAAAGAAAGAAAGAAAAGAAAAGAAAAGAAAGAAAGAGAAAGAGAAAGGAAAAAAAAGAAAGGAAGGAAGAAAGAGGCACCAACAGGAATGTGGAGATGATGCATAAAGTTTAAGAAGCCACTTTGGCTCATTCTGAGGCAACACTCAGAACAACAGAGCAACAGGCTAAAAGGAGTCTGCATCTCCGGTAAGCCCAACTCTAGCCTTTTTACTCAGAGAATAAAACCTTCTATGCTTAAGCCATTGTCTGCTTACTTTCATGAGACTGTTCATGAGGTTCTGATAAAGAAACCAAGGGCTCAGAGACTCACAGAATGTACAACCCAGGATGGACCTCAGAAACCTGGCTCTGTTCCTGCCTGCAGAGTCCATGCCAGATCTGCACCTACCTGGCAAATTCCCTGATAGGGCTAACAGATTTTGCTGTGAGTCAACATGTGAAAGCAGTTGGAGAGATGTTTTCTCTCTTAGCAGGAGGGAAGGAGACTCCTTCTAGGGAGAGACCTTAGAGAAAACCTCCACTGTTGGGTAAAGGCTCTGATGAGCTCATTAGGCTAGAAGTTGTTTTCTTCAAAGCCTGAATGAGACTTCTAAGAAGGAATAAAGCTGTTCTGAGTAACTGAGCATCAACAATTGGAGATAGGAATAGGGAGATCTGGAATGAAGAGAATGAGGAGAGAGAGAAGAAGGGATGATTAAGATGGAAGAATGCTATGCCCTACATGATTACTCCAAGTGACCCCTTAATCTTCATAAAGTTTACCAATGTTGCAAACTGCTTAGCATGACTGCATGACTTAGAGAACCAATGAAGTGGCTAAGTTTACCATCAAGGGTGACATGGGGGAAGAATTCAAGAGGGCACACCCAGAAGCAGGTGCTAGAGACAGGGAAGATGCTGGGCTGGGATCAAAAGTCTGAGAATGTTTAAAAAAAAAGAAAAAGGTTCTGAGATGGGCCTTTGGCTTCCCTGGGCCATAAAAAGTTGAGGGGCAGTAATGGTAGTGGTGTTCAAAAAGATTTCACTATGAATGCAAGAAACTTAGCCAGGTGCAGTGGCATGCGTGTAGTCCCAGCTACTCATGAGGCTGAGGCAGGAGGATCCCTTGAGCCCAGGAGTTTGAAACCAGCCTGGGCAACATAGCAAAACTTAGTCTCTTAAAAAAAAAATGCAAGAAACTTATGGAAACACCTAACAAATCACTAAATCACACTGTAGCAGTACTCTGCCCATTCACCAACACTGCCTACTTCCTCCTGCAGCCAGAATCCTGAGTGGAAGTGGCACACTAGCACTAAATGCTTCTCTCAAGGACACAGAATAACCAAAACAAAGCCAAAGAAGAAAACAAAACAAAGAAGAACAAAGTCAGAAAACTCTAACTTCCTGGATTTTAAAACTTACTACAGGCCCGAGCACAGTGGTTCATTCCTATAATCCCAGTATTTTCGGAGGCCAAGGCGGGTGGATTGGCAGGTGGATTGGCAGTTCAAGGGTGAACTCTTGAACTCAAGAGTTCAAGAACAGCCTTGGCAACATGGTGAAACCCCCATCTCTACCAAAAAACAAACACACACAAAAATATTAGCTGCGTGAGGTGGCATGTGCCTGTAGTCCTAGCTACTCTGTAGGGTGAGGAGGGAGAGGTGAAGGCTGCAGTAAGCCATGATCACACCACTGCACTTCTGCTTGGGCAAAAGAGTGAGACCCTGTCTGAAAAAAAAAAAGCCAAAACCAAACAAATGAACACTTACTATAAAGCTACAATACACTATACTACAGTGTGGCAGTGGCATAAAGATGGACATATAGATCAATGTAATAGAACTGAGAGTTCAAAAGTAAACCCTTACATTTACGGTCAATTGATTTTCAACAAGAACACCAAGACAATTCAATGAGAAAAGAAGAGTCTTTTCAATGAATGGTGCTGGGACAATTGATACCCACATGTAAAACAACGAAATTGGACCCTACCTTACACCATATACAAAAATCAATTTAAAATGCATCATGAACCTAAATGTAAGAGCTAAAACTACAAAACTCTTAGAAGAAAACATAAGAGTAAATTCTCATGACCTTAGATTAGGCAACAGTTTCTTAGATATGACACCAAAAGTACAAGCAACAAAAGAAAAAAAAATAGATAAATTGAACTTCATAAAATTTAAAACATTTTGCCTTCAAGTGCACTATCAAGAAAGTAAAACCCACAGAATGGAAGAAAATATTTGCAAACCAAATGTCTGATAAGAGGCTTGTATCTAGAATATATAAAGAGCTCTTACAGTTAAGCAATGAAAAGACAAATAATCAAATTTTTGTAATGGCCAAAGGATTTGAATAGACATTTCTCCAAAGAAGACATAAAAACAGTCATTACACATATGAAAAGATGTTCCACATCATTAGCCCTTAGGGAAATACAAATCAAAACCAAAATGAGCTACACTTCACATCTACTAAGATGGGTGAAATAAAAAAGACACAATAACAAGTGTTGACAAGGATGTGGAGAAATCAGAATCCTCATACATTGCCAGCAAGATTCTAAAATGGTGCAGCCTCTTTGCAAAACAGTTTGGTAGTTCCTCAAATGATTCAACATAGTTATTATATGATCCAGCAATTCCATTCCTAGGTATATACCGAAGAGAACCAAAAACGTATGTCCACACAAGAATTTGTACATGAACATTCATCACAGCATTATTCACAAAAGCCAAAAAGTGGAAAAAATTCACATGTTCATCACCTGATGAATAAACCAGATGACATATTATATTCATAGTATTCAGCAATAAAAAGGAATAAAGTACTGATATTTGTTAAAATAAAGATAAACCTGGAAAACATCATGCTATGTAAAAGAAGCTACACATAAAAGGCCACATACTATATGATTCCACAAATATAAAATGTCCAGAATGGGCCAATCCACAGAGACAGAAGGTAGATTGTGTAGGACTGGGAGGAAGGAGCAATGGGACTGACTACTAATAGATAACGGGGTTTGTTTGGGGGTGATAAAATATTTTAAAATTAGATCGTGGTGATAGTTGTACAACTCTGCACATACTCTAAAAACCACGGAATTGTACACTTTAAACAGGTGAATTTAATGATATACAAATTATATGTCAATAAAGTCATGTAAGAAACAAAAACCAAGCAAGCAAACCCTCCAAGTGTGGCCCACTTCAGCCCAGAGCCAACGAAGTCCTGAGTCCATTATTGTACCCTCTTTTAACATTTACTTTTTCTACCTTCCTGGGGACATTTTTGAAACTATTTGTTGATGTTCCTATAACATAAAAAAAAAATAAGCTCAGTATCTTCATTCCTCCAGGGCTAGGGAGCAATAAAGTATACTCACAAAAATTACAATAGCATGGAGGCCAGAGTTATGATTCTGGAGCGCCATATTATAGCTGAGAAGAGTTCGTTATGATATATATTTTCAAAGCAGTGCTGAGAATGCTAATCAACATTCACTAAGTTTAATCTTCTCACTCTTTTATAAATAAGGAACATCACTCACCAGTACATAAAAGAGGATCAACCAACAGGAAGGGACACAGGATCAGTACAACAATAGAAGATAAGGGCACTGTCAATACAGCATCATTCCAGATGATTCAACAGTGATAGACCTGCAGTTGCAGGTGTGTCCTGGCTCAGAAATGACACAGGTATGTCCCAGCAGGTGCCACACTAGGTGTTGACTGGGTGACTCTGTAACACTCCTTGCTAGGACTTAGTATTTCTCTGTAATTACAGTGAATTGAAACTAATCTGTTTTTGATAATTTTTTTTCAAAACTTTGTGACACCCTTAGAGATCATTGGAGCTGCTCTGGAGCGTCAAATGCTACAGAGAAACTTTGGTGCCATGGAAACTACTGACAGGAGAAAAATATGAAAATGTATACCCTTGTGAAACTTCCCAACATGCTAAAATCAGCAGTTCCCTTTGAAGAGCCGAGTGTAATACTTGCCAATCGATTTGTTTTAGGATCCAAATGGCTTTGCTCAAACTGCTATCGCCCCACTGGGCAAAAAAAGCTTTGGCACTTAAAAAATGATTAAAAACTCCCGGCTATTTATAATGATGGAGAAATGTCACAGGGAATTAAATGTTTTGTCAGGGGAAAAATGTGGCTGTCTGGAAAAGGCTGTAGATACATGCAGGGAATTAATGACAGGGTGGCTGCAAACACTCAATGCCCTACTCCAAGGAGCTCAAAAGACAAGATTTTTGTTGGTTTGTTTTGGGTGTTCTTTTTCTTTTTCTTTTTTAACTGCAGAGTTTTTCACCTTCTTATTCACCAGAACTCCAGGATGGTATGAAACAAGCAAGCCAGACTTCCAGGATGGTACACTTGCTCACTGCAGGGTGTCACCATTACTTTTCCTCTGCACTCTCAAAATAAAGCCATCCTCTATCAGCCCACAGATTTTCCCTAATGCTGATCTAGAAACAAAAATGGAATCTACTATATACTGCCCAGGCAGAGAAAGCGGTGAAGATAAAACACAAATGGGAACACTGTTCTTGGGATCTGGTGTTTGGGATTCTGCCACGTGTCCAAATAACCAGGGTAGCTATGGCAAACTCCTCAACTGGCAACCAGTCATTCACCAAGGGCCTTACCAACCTCTCCTTCTCCTGTGTGGAACTTCTACACCAACCAAGCAAATCACCCCTATGTCCCTCTTCAAACTCTAGGTTGAAACTTTCCATCTGCCCAATGGTCACTCTCTCTGCTGGATGTGCTTTTTTGATAGAAATCTTTCCACTGTTTCATTAGTATGTGTGTGCTTGTGTTCTGTTTCCTACTTGTTAATCACAACATGCCTTCTTATGGAGCAAAACAGACTGACATTCTCATCTCCATACATTGTAGACTGCCTTTCCCACCCCTCACCTCCTTCTCTACTGGCTGCTGCTTCTCCAAATTTTCAAGCAGCACTCTTATACGTCTTTACATGTCAAGTGCAGGTCAATCAACTTCGTTATGAAAAGAAAATAAGAAAAAAGTTAACCATATTTTTCTTATTATACTTTAAGTTCTAGGGTACATGTGCACAACATGCAGCCTTGTTACATAGGTATACGTGTGCCAGGTTGGTTTGCTGCACCCATCAACTCATCATTTACATTAGGTATTTCTCCTAACACTATCCCTCCCCCAACCCCCCACCCCCCAACAGGCCCCAGTGTGTGATGTTCCCCCTCCCTGTGTCCATGTGTTCTCATTGTTCAACTCCCACTTATGAGTGAGAACATGTGGTGTTTGGTTTTCTGCCCTTGTGATATTTTGCTGAGAATGATGGTTTCCAGCTTCATCCATGTCCCTGCAAAGGACATGAACTCATCCTTTTTTATGGCTGCGTAGTATTCCATAGTGTATATGTGCCACATTTTCTTTATCCAGTCTATTATTGATGGACATTTGGGTTGGTTCCAAGTCTCTGCTATTGTGAACAGTGTCACAATAAGCATATGGGTGCATGTGTCTTTACAGTAGCATGATTTATAAACCTTTGGGTATATACCCAGCAATAGGATTGCTGGGTCAAATGGTATTTCTAGTTCTAGACCCTTGAGGAATCACCACACTGTCTTCCACAATGGTTGAACTAGTTTACACTCCCACCAACAGTGTAAAAGCATTCCTATTTCTCCACATCCTCTCCAGCATCTGTTATTTCCTGACTTTTTAATGATCGCCATTCTAACTGGCGTGAGACGGTATCTCATCGTGGTTTTGATTTGCATTTCTCTGATGACCAGTAATGATGAGCATTTTCTCATATGTCTGTTGGCTACATAAATGTCTTTTTTTGAGAAGTGTCTGTTCATATCCTTTGCCCACTTTTTGATGGGGTTGTTTTTATCTTGTAAACTCGTTTAAGTTCTTTGTAGATTCTGGATATTAGCCCTTTGTCAGATGGATAGATTGCAAAAATTTTCTCCCATTCTGTAGGTTGCCTGTTCACTCTGATGATACTTTCTTTTGCTGTGCAGAAGTTCTTTAGTTTAATTAGATGCCATTTATTTGGAGAAGCAGCAGCTGGTAGAGAAAGAGGTGAGGGGTGGGAAAAGCAGTCTACAATGTATGGAGATGAGAATGTCAGTCTGTTTTGTTCTATAATAAGGCATGTTGTGATTAACAAGTAGGCTTTTGTTTTTTGGCTTTGTTGCCATTGCTTTTGGTGTTTTAGTCATCAAGTTCTTGTCCATGCCTATGTCCTGAATGGTATTGCCTAGGTTTTCTTCTAGGGTTTTTATGGTTTTAGGTCTTACATTTAAGTCTTTAATCCATCTTGAGTTAATTTTTGTGTAAGGTGTAAGGAAGGGATCCAGTTTCAGCTTTCTACATATGGCTAGCCAGTTTTCCCAGCACAATCTATTAAATAGGGAATCCTTTCTCCATCGCTTGTTTTTGTCAGGTTTGTCGAAGATCCGATGGTTGTAGATATGTGGTGTTATTTCTGAAGCCTCTGTTCTGTTCCATTAGTTAACCATACTTTTCAATGCACACTTGTACAAAAGCATAAACAGTTCCTATTTTCTTCATATTGGCATATAAATTTATGATCCACCCACTCAATGAATAACAAAGTTAAGCCCCTGCCCATAAGGCCAAGAGAGGAGACAGGCAGATCTACAGGAGGCTGTAAAACTGTGTGATAAGTGTTCCAACTGGGTCATGCATGCAGGATGAGAACCCTCAGTGGGGCCCCTGAGCAAGGCTCTGGGGTCAGAGAATATTTCCCATAAGAGGTGATGGTGAAGGAAGACAAGAAGGTCCCCTGGGGCTGGGGACGGTGGCTGATACCTGTAATCCCACCACTTTAGGAGGCCGAGGCAGATGGATCACTTGAGATCAGGAGTTTGAGAGTAGCCTGGCTAACATGGTGAACCCCGTCTCCACTAAAAATACAAAAATAGCAAGGCATGGTGGCGTGTGCCTACAATCCCCAGCTACTCGGGAGGCTGAGGCAGGAGAATCACTTGAGCCTGGGAGGCAGAGGTTGCAGTGAGCCAAGATCGTGCCACTGCCACTGCACTCCAGCCTGGGTGGCAGAGTGAGACTCTGTCTCAAAAAAAAAAAAGAAGGTCCCATGCGAGTTGAATGTGGAGTGGAGGAAGGATGTTTCAGCAGAGAGAACCCCTGGACAAAAGGCCAGAGCTCAGAGACCCAAGGCATGTTCTTAGATTCCTTAGATTTGCACGAAGTTCAATCTAGCTGGATCAGACTTGGGGTTCGGAGAAAATGCAGGGCTAAAAAAAAATCTGAATGGAAATTCCATACAGCTGAATCAAGCACGAGGAGGTGGGGGAAGACACAGGGTGATCAAGAAAGAGCTAGTAAGCCTTGCTAAGAGGTCTGGACTTGATCCTGGAACCATGGAGAGCCCTCAAAGAGTTTTAAGCAGGAAAATGATTTGAGCAGATGTGGATCTAGAAACACGACACTGGCTGTGGTATGGAGAGGGAATTTAAGGAGACATGGCAAGGACAGGGACATAGGAATGCTAACTTATTTGAGCAGTCAAATAAATATTAATGTTACTCAGAGAAAAAAATTCAGAGGCCCCAGCTAGCTTGTACAAATGCGCGCGTGCACACACACACACACACACACACACACACACACAGCTCTGCAGGCATTTGGGCCTATGATGCGTGACTGTTGGCTTATCTGCATTCTCCACTAGGATATAAGCGAGAGACTCAAGTCTTACTCATCTTTCTATCTTAGGGGCTCAGTGTAGGTAGGACCTGACACAGAGCAACCAAGGGACAAGGGTTTGCTGATTGATTGAATGAATGATTGAGTCCCTGAATGAATGGATGGAAGTTATAAATTAACAAATGACATAGAACGAGGACTTTGGGAAGTATTCATGAAAAAATTATGATCTTTGGAACCAGGCTGGATTTCATTTAAATCACAGATCTAGCTTTTACTGACTGTATGATACTGAACATGTTACTTAACCACTTTAAGACTGTTTCCTCACTTGTGAAAAGGAGATAATAATATCTGCTCACAGTGTTATCATAGGATCAAATGAGATAATGTGTGTCAGCTATCAATTAAGGGTCTGGCATACAGGGTAAGCACTAAACAAACATCTCTCTGCCCCTTTCCATTTTATGTGGTCCCTGTCAACCTGGTATCAGCAGGGTGCTCCAGAAATACAGCACGAGGGAAAAACTATGGAAACAGAGATTCTAGAACTGCACCTAAGGCAAAGTGGAAAACAACTTTTTAAAAATTCCTTGTTAATAATGGGCAGAATTGGCTCATCCTCATTCCAGCAGCTACTGAGCCACTAAATAGCAGGAGTTTAAAATAATTGTTCAGAAAGCAAAGAAGTTAAAGCATGTAGGAAAGACATCATAGAGAGTAAGTTAAAATGACATAAAGCAGTCTCTCCTAATCATGCTCAGCTGAGTAGAAAGAGGTTTAGATTATCTGTGATCCACAACTATCAGCCAGAAAAATAATCCTTTATTTCAAGCCACTTTTTCAGTAGTGTCCTTGGGATTTGCCTCAACAACAGAGAATCATCATTTATTTTTCCTTGGTACAAGAACATGTGGATATGGGCTTGGTCTCTCACCCAAGAGGTTGGTATTTATTATTAATTTTTATTATTCTGGATGGTTTCAACTGGTGGTCGTCATAACTAATGTGTCTTTCAACACTACTTTTTTTTTTCAATTAATTTACACTGGCTTGCAAAAGAGACTAACAAAACTAAATAAAATTGAAATAAAAAAGGAAGAATAGTTAAGAGAAGGAAAGCAGATGAGTCAACAATAAGGATGACTATGCTTCCTGGGATTGAGTGTGAAAAAAGAAGGCAAGGACATTCACGTGCTAAGTGACGTGTATATGGTACTGCATGTAGCTCTCACAGTAACCCAAATGAGGCAAATATCATATCTACGTAAGTAGAAAGTACCATTAAGGAAGAAAAAGCTGGCTGAGCATGGTGGCTCATGCAGGTAATCCCAGTACTTTGGGAGGCTGAGGTGGGAGGATTACTTGAGCCCGGGAGTTCAAGACCAGCCTGGCCAACATGGTGAAACCCCTTCTCTACAAAAAATAGAAAAAGAATTAGCCAGGCATGGTGGTGCACACCTGGAGTCCTGGCTACTCGGGAGGCAGAGGTGGGAGGAATCACTTAAGTTGAAGCTGCAGTAAACTATGATTATGCCATTGCACTCTAGCCTGAGCAACAGAGGAAGACCGTACCAAAAAAAGAGAGAGAGAGAAAGCTGCCGTTGAACAATGGCAAAACACTTTGATTCCGGAGATGTTAAAATAAAAAAAAATGTGCAGCTAAGAATCAAGGAAACATGATATTATCATTTCCAACTTATATGTAAGGAAACTGGAAAACAGGGAAGTTAAGAAATTTGCTGAAAGTCACTGGTCCATGAGTGGAACAATCAAGTTTTGAACCCAAACAATTTGGCAGCAAAGAGCTCCAGCCCCTAATCATTGAATATGCTGTTTCCCTAGGGCCAAGCTTCCCGGCAGTGACAGTAAAGATGGACATAGATTGATAATAAAGATAGACACAGGTTGAATTACATAATTCTCATTATTTGGGAAAGAAACACACTAGCTACTCAAGGAACCTAAACTTTTATCTGCACAAAACTAAAAAGAAAATTTTTTTACAGATATTGCATAATGGGTATGTTGCAGATGATTTTGTTGAAACCTTCAAAAACATTTGGAAGGTTAATATATAAAAATAGCCTAATGAAGACCATTTTCCATGGCTAAGTTCATGTAGTCCACGAATGTAACCTTTTCATGGTCTACCCATGATGAAGACTCATGGATGAAAGTAAACATATCCAGAGAAGTAGGGAATATGCTCCTTAAATTATCTTCCCTACATAGCATTGTTCTCCGTCTACTTTTTACTGGAAACTGGTTCATTAGACAGCTCAGGGTACTACTCTCCAGCAAAGAACTCTGCTGATCAATAAACTCTGTCCATATAGTGATCCGCTTACAGATTAAAAATTGCCTAGACACTAAATGATTCACACTCTCTTTGGAAGTCAGCATATACCTTCCTCTCCTCTAGAAAGAATCTCCACAATTTTGGCTACAGCATGGGAGAGGCCTAGCATTCACAAACCAGCAACAGACACTTTCTTCAGCACTGTGTCCTGATGAGGCATATAGCCCTGGGGTTGATTGCCTAAGTCCTAAAACCAGCTCTAATCCTCACTAGCTGGGTGATCCTAGACAAACTATCTCTCGATGCCTCAATTTCTACATCTGCAAAATAAGGAGCATAATGATATACACCTCCCAGGGCTGCTGTAAAAACATAATGAGCCAAACCACATAAAAGACTCAGTGTGTATGGCACATGGTGAGCACTCTATAAATGTTGGCTGATTTTATTATTTAGGTAGATTTTTTTAACCAGATAATTAATTTAGCAATAGCAACATACAGGTCCTTTGGGAGAAAAGGCTGCACAGGTGTGAATCACTTTGCTATTCAGGCATGAAGAAGAATGAAATGCCTGGGGACAAATGACAGTGACAAGGTACAGCCAACACCTGCAAGATCCCAGTTCAGTGATCCTGGATGCCTTCATGCTGAGGGAGACAGTCTGGCACGTGGGGAGAACCAAACTTCAGAGTCAGGCATTTTCTCGAATCCCAGCTCAGCACTCACCTGTGGAGCAGGCTGGTTAACCTCTGTGTCCCCGGTTTATAAAATGAGGATGATAGCAGCTACCATGCCGTGCTGCTGTAACAGCTGAGAGTGAGATGGGTCAAGTGCCTGGTACGTGGTAGATGCACAATACATAATAGATACCATTACGCCAGCCTATCAAATTGCACTTAAATATCATTTTTCCTTTTTATTGAAAGGGTGGTCTATAAAAATGTTTTTTTCTTTGTTACAAAGAAAAAAAAAGAAGTCCATTTCTTATGAAAACATAAAGTAGAACCGGTTATTCTTTAAGGAAAGAGAATTACACATATATAAACCAACCCCCCAATTCAATTTTAATGCTTTTTACCTATTTTCAAATACCTCAGCAAAGCAATTTGACTGCAGAAAAATTAGAAAATATAGATAAATAAAAAGAAGAAAATGAGTCTACCATAATCCCACCATGCAGAGATAACCATACATGGCACTTTGGTGTCTGCCTCCCAGAACGTTTTGCTCAGCTTATAAACATGTGTATGTAAACCCATTTTTAAATAATCCCACACAGCAAAGACCAGGAACTTCATTTCCCTCAGGATCATCTCTGCCTGCACTAGTCTTTGCAAGGAACAAAACGCAAATACTTAAGAGGGATTTTTCTTTATGTATTTATTTAGCAGAAGCACATAGGTAAGGGAATTATTTTTAATTAAACATATTATCCCAAGGCCAACAACTTCTCCACTATGCATAAATCTCCCTGTGACCAACAACATGTAACCAAGTACCAGGAAGACAAACACACATGCATTCACAATAGATGCTCAAGCCAAATATAATCCATGGACATAGACTCAGGCAAGCTAAAGACACCATTGAACATGGCAGCACTCACACATCACTCTGTGATCTTAAGCCAGTAAATGGCTCTGCTACACCAGGAACCCATGAACTCACTCACACCCATATGGGTCCCACCAAAGAGAATTGTTTCATCCACATCCCCTTCCTCACACCAGGCAGCAGACTTGGGCTGCACTATTGCATAGGGATGGATTCTTGAGTTCTTCAAAATCAGGGATGTGTATGCTCGCCAACCTCTCCTGGCCCCCACCACGTCTCAATCTCATGCTCCCCCCTCCCATCAGAGGTAATACTGAAAAGCCAATTTTCTACTTCCATTCCAGTGAAGCCAAGGTCTCTCCCAGAGGCCAGCGAGCATTTGGGATTGTCATTTGCTGTGTTTGAGAGATACAGGTGGCCCTGTCCAAGGCAGCCATGGACAGTGAATGTTCATACATTTTAATCACTTTCTTTGAAAGAAATTGCTCCCATGAAGAGTAGGGAGTATGGGGAGAGCATTAAAGATAAGCTGTGGGTTGCTAAGGAACAGAAGACATAAAGATTTAAGGAGCAAGTGGGATGAAGGCTATTTCTACAAGCCAAACAAGGGACAGGACTGATGGATGGTTCAGACGGAGGCCATGAATCAGAATTAGTTTTCCATATCCTCCAGGAAACTGGCTTTTCAACTCCTCACTCCTTTTATAGTGACAAAATGTAATATGTTATCCTGCTAATAGGACACCGTGGCACCAAACAACCCTCCTGGGCTGAGCATCATAAGGCAGGACTTAAGTGAGACAATGCACAACGAAGTGGCCAAAGGCAGTGTGACATTAGATGGCAGATAGGGCAAGTAATGGATCCACATGTGCAATCATTTCCAAAGTAGCGACACGAACTGCCCTTCAGAAAGACCTGCCCAGAACTCCCCTCCCCAAAATGCACACCTGAAGATGGAGGAAGCAGACCTCTGAAGGGTGATCTCAGAGTACAGATCAAAATAAATACAGTGTGACAACCATCCAACAAGGTTAAAACAGCAGCGTCTGGGCTAAATGGGTAAAGCCCAGAATTCTTCCACACGATTATCAATTCAAGCTGCTGTAGAGTTGAAATAAAGTCTCCACTAACATACAAACATCCAAATTTATAAATACAGTCCATCAACAAAGCCCATCTCATAGCAGCTGGCAATGGCAATCAAAACTGGGAGATTTAGGATTATAAAAAGCAGTTAAGTAATAAACATGTTATTTAAAAGCTTGAAACTCCCCATCTTGCCACGGCTACCATCCCAGCTGGCACTTTCAAACACCACTGTTTCTCAAATTCTAAGTCTTGTGCTCTCAAGTTTAACACTGTTCATTCTATGCTTTCCCTAACTCTACACAGAGCTTCCCAGGGGGGACACAAGCTATCAGCCCAGGGGTCACCTCGAGCCCTCAACCTGACCACAGCAGCAGAATGACATCTGCCACTTGCTCAGCACAATCACTACTGAAAAACACACCTGGGTAGGGGCCACTTGCCCTTTCCTTCTTAGATCACCCTCTTTTCCCATTTCCTGTACCCTGAATACTATTCGTCCTACAGAGAGAACCATCAAGCTGCCAACCGGCAGTTCTTCTCAGGTCCTGCTCTGTGTAACACACCATCTGTAAGACAGGCCAGCTTTGACACAGCTCCCCTCAAATACTTCATCTCCCTACTCTACTCCCTCACCAAGCTGAGCCTGCCCATCATTGCAGGTTTCACCTAAAGTCCATCTGATTCCTTCCTAATTAGGATTCTTTTCTATTTAATCTAGAGCTACCTTCTATCTCCTATGACTTGAAGCTATCCAGTCACCCAAACAAATGTATTTATCTTCAGTCCTCCTAACATTTGCAGAACCTGGGGCAAGAGTACAAATGGTGGCCCACATGCCATAAATGTAAATATTTTAGTTATACATTAAAACAAATTATTAAAGCATATCCTATCCTATCTTGATATTGATTCATTCATGATGGTAGTCCAGCTTCAAACACAGAATTCTCACTCTGACCCCTGGCCCTGTGCTGGCCCCACCTTCTTTGCCAGCGCCAACCCACACCACAAGGGGTCTCTCACTAATGGAAATGCTGGGCTGCATACGCAAGTCCTTCTTTCCCAGCCTCCTCAAATAGCCACTTCTCTGTCATCCCTCGGGCCTCAGAGCGTGCACACTGGCATCATAGTCTGCTCTTGGGATGAGAGAATGAAGCCCACACAGGCCATGGAAGCAGACGGGACATGGAACTTGGGTCCTGGGTATCCAGAGCATCACATACGTTCTGGACTGTAGAAGAGAGTGTGTGGACTCTGTGTGGGCCTGGCCCCTTGGTCCTGCGTATCTCCTGCCCCATGGAGACGTACAAACCAAGAGGGCCAGAATGGGACCCTATGGTCAAGGCCTAAGGATGGTACCACTCAGCTTCATGGGCATATCCAATTCCTCTTTCAAAACCTAGGTCAGAAGACATCACCACCTCCAGGAAGTCTTCCCTGACCATTCCCTGATCCCATAACAGCCAATCCAGTGGGCTCAATGAATGCTTGTTAAATGAATGCTGTGGAAACACCAGGATGAGCATAGATTCCCTGTAATCCAGACTGAACCTATATTTATCAGTCTTTTCTCCCAATAAAGACTTAGATACTTGTGGGCCGTGGCCACATTGACTGAAATACCACGAACTCCTGGGTTCCTCACCTAGGATATGGGAGTCGAGGTTCACAGCTGAGAAGTCTGTCAAATTAGGCCTCTTCCTGGCTGAGAGGTCCAGATGCTTTGGGTAACAGGATGTTAAAGGCCACATTTGCTGTGGTCTCAGGGTTGTTGAGGCTGCACAGGGCAAAACCATTCAACAGATGCCAGGACTTCTCCTATCTTTGACCACATCCCCAGGACTTGCTAAGAAACTGAGTTGCCAGCTCTGCTACCTTGAGCCCACCACACACTTCAAGCTCTTTAAGAGAGGGGAAGAATTCACTGGGAAGTCCAAGACATTTCTGCAGAGGGAGGTCAGTGTGCTGCCTATTTCAACACTCCCCCAAACCCCTCTTCTGGACAGGGGACTACCCTGAAAAATGAAAAGCTTCCACTATGGGGACCTCAGGAAACCCTCAAAAGGACCCCATACCCAGCCGGTAACTGTGCATCTGCCACCCTGAAGGTCGTGGTATCAAACTACAATGTCCAGATTCTCATCCGTGATCCTTGATTTTCTCTCCCTGATTCTCCTAACCCCATCCCAGCCCTGCAGTAACTAAGGGAAGGAGAAGGGGAGCAAAATGTGGAGATGAAATCTACTGTGCATCTCTCTTCCCTGTTGCCTGTTCCCAGGCCTGAGCAAAGGATGGGGAGAAGGTTTAGATTGGACAAGTGTGTTAAATTGGATTTTGATATTACATTGAACTGACATTTTTAATACATGGGGAAAGAGACTTACTGGTTTATTATCTGAGAAGTAGTTAGAAAAGCTAAAGGACTGAAAAAGAAAGACATAAGAAAGAGCAGGCTGGGCGCAATGGCTCACGCCTGTAGTCCCAGCACTTTGGGAGGCGTGGGCAGGAAGACAGCTTGAGCCCAAGAGTTCAAGACCAACCTGGGCAACATGATGAAACCCTGTCTCTACAAAAAAATACGAAAATTGACCAGGGGTGGTGGCTCATGTCTGTGGTCCCAGCTACTAGCGAGGCTGAGGTGAGAGGATCACCTCAGGGTGGAAGGTCAAGGTTGCAGTGAGCCATGATCGCGCCATCATAACCCAGACTAGGTGATAGAGTGAGACCCTGTCTCACAATAACAAAAAACAACAACAACAAGAGCAAAATGCACCCTACTTGTGCCTACCAAGTCCAGCTTGTTCAATAAGCCAATCATACTTCCATTAACTCACAGGTATAAATTACCTTGGCAGCTAAAGGCACACATGACCGTTATGACATTCCCATGATGCCCGCCTCCAACACAGCATCAGCTGCCCTAGGGGGAAAAATTAATTAGGTCATCGATTGGAGTTCTGTAAGACTGAGAAAGTCATTTTGTTCCCTGCTCAAATTATAAGTCACCCATGAAACTGGCTTTAGTTTCTCCTCATTTTAAATCCACATATATCATGAGACCTATAAGCCAGGTAAAGAAGAGTCCCCTTGGCTGTAATTGAATGCCATTATCTTCCCTGTAATTCACTGATCTTCCACTTTCCTAAGAGATGTCCTCTTCATCACAACCATCACTCACACATCAGACCACAGGGGAGCTGCTGAATACTTCCTCCCCGGGTAATTTAAGACATGCTAGTATTTCAGCTGAACATGTATGTGAGAAAGAAACATTTTTGCTCCCTAAAAGCTGTTTGGAAAACCTGGTTGAAATTTTTTGCCTATTTCCAACATATATCTAGCAGAATGAACTCTAAAAAAAATATAGGTAAGTACTTCAATTATTTAGCATGGAATTAACCAATAGCCTTGTGACCTCTGTGATCTTCTAGAATCTTCTGTGTATTTAGGAAAAAAATGTCTCTCAGAGGGCCCATGTTTTCAGATAATTTTTCTGGCTGCCTCAGAACTACATGGAAACATTATACCCAGGAAATCATTCAGATACAGTATTTTTCTATGATTCTAATGGAACCAAACCTAACTGGAATTCCACTGTGGAGTTAACTCAAATAATCAAACACCATAAACCAAACAAGAAACTAACACCGAAAGGTATATATATGATTGCTTTAATCCCCACCTGAAGCCTTGTTGAGCTACACCAGCCCCCAGGAATCTTGTCTCCCCCTGACTTTCTAAAGCTTTAATGTCCAAAAGTATTTTCTGCCATAATGGAAATATTTTATATCTGCACTGTCCAATAAGGTAGGCATTAGCCACAGGTGGCTAGTGCAACTGAGACACTGAATTCTTTATTTTATTTAACTTTAAATAGTCATAATATATGACTGGCTACCATTCTGGACAGCACAGTTCTAAAGCATTTGTTATTGCTGGCAATGGAGAGAACTGTCTTGAAGAATGGGTCTTGTAGCTAACCAAGCTTTCTGGCAAACTAAGGAGCAATCACTAAACCTTTGTTTTGCTAAACGGTTTTTTTTGTTGTTGTTTGTTTTTGTTTTGTTTTGTTTTGTTTTTTGAGATGGAGTCTCACTCTGTCGCCCAGGCTGGGGTGCAGTGGCGCAATCTCGGCTCACTGCAAACTCTGCCTCCCGGGTTCACACCATTCTCCTGCCTCAGCCTCCCGAATAGCTGGGACTACAGGCGCCCGCCACCACGCCCGGCTATTTTTTTGTATTTTTAGTAGAGACGGGGTTTCACCGTGTTATCCAGGATGGTCTGGATCTCCTGACCTCGTGATCCACCCGCCTCGGCCTCCCAAAGTGCTGAGATTACAGGCGTGAGCCACCGCGCCCAGCCACCAAATGGTTTTTTAAAACTTATTTTGAAGCGGCAATTCCTTTTCATCTTATTTCTCCTTTGTTTTCAAAAGACATCTCTTCTATGACAATGGCACTGCTTTAGACATTGGGATGGATGCCTCTCTAAAATGATTTAAGAAAAAAAATACAATACACCCATATACCTTTTTGAACAGCATCCACTGAGCATAACTTAATCTTCCCTGAAGGCCTCAGGGTCACTGTTATAAACACAGGCTATCAGACTCAGAAAAAAATGCATCAGTTACTATAATGCACCTTAATGCAATGAAGCCCTCAGGGTCACTGAGCTCAGTGGGACTATTTAGACCTACCCCAGGCACAGAATTTTATAGCTTTCTGTCACATCTGTTGCCTAGCTATTAATGTCAAGCTCTATTACTGTCAGGGTGTCTGCCTATATTTACTTACTACTTACCTTGTTTTCAAAAGGTGCTTGCCTGTGTCTATGGATGCTTCTTTTCCCCTCTCATTTGTTGCCTCTGATTTGCTAATTTGGGGGTGCTAGAACTGGAGTTAGAAATGTTTGTAACGTAAGAATAGGGTATAAATAAGGATGTAAAGGGTTATCAGTAAATTCTGGTTTTAATGCTGGGACCTCTTGAAATTCATCAGCTCAGAGTCTCCTCCGCTTACTTCTTGGTTCCAGGCAGAGAGCTTGCGTAACAGCTGTTTACAGATGGGTCAGGTCTTTTAGTTGTCTGCTGAAAGAGATGGCATGCTTGCCCTTAACTGTGATTTAACTTTTTGCTCAGTATTACTTGTTTCCCCAAATAGCATATAAACACTTTGGCAACAGAGGAATTAAAAACCTGGGGGAGTGAAGGGGGAAATAATATGCTTATTCTTGTTTGTATTCCCTCCAATACTTTGCCTGGCACTATTCACCTGGAAGGGTGCAACTGGATATTGAATGAACTAATCATGTGTTTTACTTTGGGGTTTATGTTCACAGAGCTCAGGCATAATTAAAAAATGATTTTCACAGTTAAACATTACTCAAAGCAGAAACTGCAGATGCTTGACAATGATTAGGTATTGATATCTCTTAGCTATTTTAATCTGATTTGTTAGGAATGGTTAAAACTTAATTCCCATAGCTATATTCAATTATATTCGTGATATGATCAGATGCCTATCACCCCGACAACTCTTGCCTTTTGAGCCCAGAAAGGTGACCCAGAAAGATTCTAGAATTTTAAATAAACAGAAATGAATCAGTGAAATTCCAGAAATGAACTCAGCACTCCAAGAAAATCTCCCCAGGATCCTTAAGCATGAGACAACAATCACACCTCTGGTCCTAGATAACGCAGTCCTATCAATGCAGCCTAGGAGTGAATCCTCTTGTATAAGCAGCCACATCATACTGTTGATTCATATTTGAACTTATAATCAACTTGAGGCATCCCCCACCCCAGTCTTACTTTGCTAATTATTACCCTCCATCCCCTACCCTAGTCAGTCATCCCAAGATCTGGAAGAAGCCAAAATGAAAACTCTCTGGAAAAATTTACACAGGCCCATCCCTGCAGATGTTCTTTTCAGAAATATGACTCCATGAAATCTCAAATTTTCACAGTTCTGTAATTCACTGACACTCTCAGTGTCTTGTTTTCTTCATCCATCCTGCAACATTTGCAGGGATCCAGCTTTGGCCTGAAAGAGCAGTGCTCGCCTATGTCAGTCACTCAGAGAATGCACATGGCTTCCCAGGAAATAATCAGTTTCATCCAAAGAATCTTAAAAGTGCAAGTCTGGCTGGAAAGATTCCTTCTTAAGCATAAGCATGAGTCAATTCTGGCCATGTCTGAGTCACCAAAATGGGCAGGAGGGAGTGTGTCCGCAGGAAGGAAAGCTCTCACTTCATCAAGAGATTATACAGAGCCACTGGTCCCACAACCTGCATCCCACTTGCCCCAGCCTCCAGGTCCTTGCAAAGAACAGGAAGACCCACAAAGTGCCAGGGGACACACAGGGGTGAGGGACCCTCAGAGAAACACCTGACAGGCTGAACTATGGAGCAGGAGGCAAAACCAACTCACCAACAGCCAACCACTAGAAGGTTTCTAGTGTGGCAGAAAGGTATTAGGTTGGTGCAAAAGTAACTGCAGTTTCTGCTTATACATACATACATACATACATACATACATACATACATACATACATAATTTATTTATTTGAGATGGAGTCTCACTCTGTCACCCAGGCTGGCGTGCAGTGGCGTGATCTTGGCTCACTGCAAGCTCCACCTCCCGGGTTCACGCCATTCTCCTGGCTCAGCCTCCCGAGTAGCTGGGACTACGGCTGCCCGCCACTACGCCTGGCTAATTTTTTTTGTATTTGTAGTAGAGACAGGGTTTCACTGTGTTAGTCAGGATGGTCTCGATCTCCTGACCTCATGATTCACCTGCCTCGGCCTCCCAAAGTGCTGGGATTACAGGTGTGAGCCACCATGCCCAGCCTCTGCCATTACTTTTAATGGCAATTACTTTTGCACCAACCTAAAGAACACCCTTCTATTTTGCATGGGGACAGCTATGATAGGCAGCTTCCTTCTGCTATTTCATCCAGCTTTCACCTACCTCCTGGATATGAGAAGGGCAGGGGAATGAAGGGATTATAGACGTGAGAGCTGGGCAAATGAAGATGGTTTTTTGGTGGGGGAGGGGGTTGTTTAATTCTTTGAACTAAAAGGCATCTCCTCCTCTACTGGGATTTTGGATTTAAGAGTAGCATAGCACAGTGGGGAAAATCATCAGTTTTTGGAATGGGGCATACCCAGGTCTAAATTTCAGCTCTGTGATCTTGGCTAAATTACTTGACTTCTTGGCCTCAGTTTCTTCAGCTGATATTGTGAGAGTATGAGGTGACTATATGTAAGCACTCAATAAATGACAGCTAATTGGTCTTGAACTCTAGAGGAGTCCCAGCAAGGCCTAACGGAGTGGAAAGAAACCAGGCTGGCTGTTTAGGGACTTGTTCAAGGGGGAGAAAGGTCCTTGCTTTTGAGGTTTTTTCCAGATTGTCTAATTCATTTCCCTAAGTTGGAATAAGTTCTGGAGAGAAGCTCAGTCCGCTTCTGTTGAAACATAGCTTAGGAGTAAAGAAAGGAGGTTGAGGGAGTTGTCACAAGTGAGACACTTCTGTTTTCTGTCTTTCAGACAAGATCAGAACAACCCTTCAGCTACAAAGCAAACAAATTAACTCAGAGTGGAGAGTGAGTAAAATTTAATGACATTTACGCAGGATGATAAATTTGCCCCAGTGTGTGCAGTAAGTAGAAATAATGTAGGGAGAAATGCCCATATGTTAGAGAAACTTCAGGAAAAATAAACACTTTTTTATGTGCACATGGATATTTATAAATAGTTTCAGGTTGGTTGTTTATGTTGTCCCCTTGTAAAATTGTTGAGATTCAGGCCCATAACACTTTATGCCTTCCTGAAGCAATATGCACCTTCAACTCTGCAAAATCTATTTGTGCATGGGTCTCACCTGCCCTTCTAGGACAATAAATTCACCCAGGAAAAATTCATGTCTTCTTCCTTTCTGAATCCTCAGCGTTGCACATAGTAGGTCCTTATAAAGGTAACTGCTGAAGGGACAGAGGAAAGAACATCTAACAGATTATCTACAAACCTGAGGGTCTGTGTTTGTGTGTGTTTGAAACAATACTGTGTTTTATCACTACCAACAGAAGTGGCCTTCAAGGGGTGGTCGGTACACTGAGTTCAAGGGATGTGTGGGCTGTGAAGAGAAATGGAAAGCAGGGGGCTAGAAGGAAAGGGAGTGGGTCTGGGGGCCAGGCTCAAGGGCACCTCAGATTCTCTCATGGGCATGGCCAGCCGGGATGAAGGAGTCAGGGCAAGTCACAGCTACACCATCAGTAAGACTGAGAAAGTCCTGAAAATCTAGCCTGCCCATCACAGTTGAAGTCCAGTTTCTTCATCATGCAGTCAAGGGCACCAGAGCCCTTCTGGTTCTTTGTGAAGGCAACCAGTACAGTGTTCATGAAGTTTAGGAACCCCCTCTTGGAGAGTCTGCAGCTGTTATGGTCCCGTCCAGCATACCTCTCTGGAAAACGGCACAGGGTCGTGATGCACCACCATGCAATCTCTGTGCAGCCGGAGATTTTTGCAGTGTTGGAGTTGAGCAAAGAACTGTATGCTGTGACTCCAGAGCAGTTTTCTTTGTTGTTGTTGTTGTTGTTGTTGTTAAGAGACAGGGTCTCACTCTGCCACTCAGGATGGACTACAGTGACACAGTTGTAGCTCACTGCAGCCCCAGATTCTCAGGCTCAAGTGATTCTCTCACCTCAGTCTCCTGAGTAGCTGGGACTACAGGTGTGCACCACCATGTCTAGCTAATGTTTTTTATATTTTTGTAATGATAGGGTCTTGCGATGTTGCCGAGGCTGGTCTCAAATTCCTGGGCTCAAGCAATCCTCCCACCACAGCCTCCCAAAGTGCTGGAATTGCAGGTGTGGGCCACTGTGCCCAACCCAGTTTTCTATGGATACGTCTTTGATTGCACCTAAATGGAAAGCCCAACTCGCCCATTTTCATCCCAAGTGGCTGCGTATTAGGGGATTTTCTTATATTTGCCCTTGACCATCTTCAAGATAAAGAAGTATTTGAGGTTATAACTAAATGAGGTGTTCAGTTATGCTTGAGTGTTATCAGACTGAACAACCTCTGAAATTTTCATCTAAGGAAAAGCTACAAGCATACCATAAAGCCAAGTCACCAAAAAGCCACTGAAGCAGCTCTGCAAATAGCTATTTACTTAAGACAAACAGTGATGGATAGCTAATGGGTTGGCTGGAAGGCTGATTTCATCTACTTTGTCACCTGCATGTGCTTTCTGTGGGAATCTGAGTCCAGGAGTTAAAAATCGGTGAGCTGGTCAAACAGGTAGGGCTTATTTTCAACCCTGTCTTATTTTTGCTCAAAACTGCTGCCTTCTTTTTCTTCCGGATCTAGGACTTCATCTGACATGTCACATGATCATCTAGTTACCCTAGGCTAGGCACAGGCAGCGTCCCACAAAGCATCTGATGTGTCTGCTTTTGATGGGAGGAAGATGCAACCGTAAGGTCAGAGAGGACCATCAGGAGGTGGTATTTCAAAAGCACCCACTGAAAGGCACATTGTCAGACTCATTGGCAGACATGTGCCAGGGCAAAACAGGGCTTGACAGCATTAATGACTAACTACCAACAACAGAGAGTCACAGAAGAATGGTGGCTTCTGGATTTCCTTAAGAGGAACTAAGAGGTCTGGGGTAGGGAATATATGTCTCCTCTTTGGCAGCCTGCTCCAGACTCAGATGACCTCAATAGTCTCATTGACTTGGCTCTGACTTGCCTCCTTCTCCAGGCAAGTCTCAGTTAATAAATGAGAATCTTCCTCTGCTATTTGAAGCCATCACTCAATCCACCATAATAGACACTAAAATGTAAGCTCCAAAGAAGAAAAAGTGTGAGAAATCAGGATCCATTTTGCAGAAACAATCTCTAGAGATCACACACAGAAAAAAAAAAAAATTGAAGAGCAAACTTTCCAAAAAGTTTCTTGGCTTTAAGCCCATTATAAAATAATAATACATGTTCATTATTGACATTTAAGGGAAAAACTGAAAATTAGAAGGAAGAAAAACATATTCACAGTCCCAACACCCAAAGACAATCACTGTTAACTTTTTATTCCAATTTAAGATCAAACTTGAGTTCCACTTTTTCAATAGAAACAAAAGTTCATTGCCCCTGTAAACCCAGAGGATGTATTCTTTGATACTGAACAATTACAGTGCTAAGCGTGCGGAGAGGTGAGTAACAATCATCAAACCAAAGTGAGTCACTGAGGGGGAAACGATGGGGACCAGCCAAAATTCTGGGAGCCAAGTTGTTTCTTTTGAAATAGTTTTCAAAGGTTGTCTGTGTTCATAGTTTCAGATTACCTGAACATAACCTGGATGCTACTGAGGAGGTATTTCACAAATGCAGTACTTGGAAATCTATGAAGGTTTTATCTTTCCTCTGAGTAGCCATTTCCTGAAGTTCACAAAAAGCAGACAAGCAGAGGTCACAGAAAAGCACTTTCTGGCATGCCAGCATTCCCGCACTGAGGAAGAACACTGGGAATATCATAACCAAAAGACCTCAAGCTGTCCCTGGAGTGTAGCAGTACAAGCAATAGCTGAATCAACCTATTCTCATCACAGACCTGCAGCCTCCTCTACTGCAAAATATTCCAAACTGTGGCTCTATCTAGTACCAATCTGACATAAAAAATATCTTCAAGGCCACAGAGATGCCAAAAACCACATCTCATGTCAGCTCCATAGAGAAGACTAAATGTCTTGCCACTGCAGCAAGGAAATATATTTTAAGAGATAAACACACACAATATTGAGAATAAGGCTCACTCACGGGAAGGACATACACCTCTGGTATTCATGTTTCTGAGTATTATTATGGCTGCAGCACAAAGAAAATCTATCCATTAGTGGAGTTTTAAGTTCATAAATACCTCCAAAGAAGCTTTCCTCAAATGTAAATACCTAATGCATGTGGGGCTTAAAACCTAGATGACGGGTTAATAGGTGCAGCAAATCACCATGGCACATGTATACCCACATAACAAACCTGCATGTTCTGCACATGTATCCCGGAATTTAAAGTAAAACTTAAAATTTTTTAAAAATAATAATTTAAAAAAATAAGTTATTGAATGAAAGCAACTGCTAGAAGATGCTTTTGTCTTGCAATTATGCTTCTGGTTTCCCACACTACATGGCGAGGCGAGGCCATGCTCTTCTCTGTCTCCACTCCTTTGCTCATGAGAACTCCTCTGTCTGGAATGCTCACTCTTTCCTCAAGTTCTCGCAGCATCTTCTGCGTACTTCTACCACCTCACTCCACTCTTGCATTTATTCAACTACAGATTTATTGAGCCCCTAACATGTGCCAAGCATTAGTCTAGGTACTAAGGGTAAAATGACATAAACACAAAGTCTCTGATGTCTTAGAGTTTATATCTAGAGAAAGACACAGGCAATTAACATAAAATACAACATAATGCCAGGTAGTAATTAGTGCTATGAAGAAAAGTAATGCAAAGAATGCTAAAATTTTGTGTGTGTGTGTGTGTGTGCAAGTTCATGTGCATGTACACAATGAATAAAAACTGACTGGATAGGTGGACGGATGGATGCATGCATGGGTGGATAGATGGGTGAGTGGAAGGATAGATGGGTAGGTAGGTAGATGGGTGTGTGCGTGGATGGATGGATGGATGCAGAGGCATCTTAAATATTACAAAGGTTTTTTAGAGAGTAAATCCTTAAGGAATATGAAATAGTTTTCATTCATTTATGAGTGTAAGTGCAGCTGTCACAACCTGTCTAAACCATCACTGCATCATTCTCATATAGGTAGGTCATTACTCACATCATCATCTTACTTATCTTCTTGCCCCTGCCCTACCAGACCCTTTGCTTTAGGCCAAGAGATGTACTTCAAGCGTTCAGGGTGTGCTATGTTCATTCTCAACTCTGTGACTTTCCACCTGCAGTTCCTTCTGCCCTGAACACTCTCCTTTGTCCAGGCTGAATATCTTTTCCTTTAAGACTGACCTCAAGCTTCACTTTCTCCTTTCTTGACAAGACTGTGCTGCCACAACAAGATCCCTGTGGTAAATCTCCATCATGGCACTTTTTGTACGATTATATGTCTTCTTCCTCAACTGTGATAGACAGCCTCCAAAATAGTCCTCAAGGACACTCACTTCCTGGTACCAATGCTTGTGTAGAGTCCCTTCCCTATTGAAAGAGGGCTGAGCTGCAAGACCAATGAAATATAGCAGAAGTGATGGTGTCTGGCTTCTGAGGCTAAGTCATAAAAGGCATTGCAATTTTTGGCATGATCACTTGGATCACTTGCTCAAAAGGAAAGCCAGCTACCACATTTCAGGACACTAGGGCAGCACCATGAAGACCCCCATGTGGAAAAGAAGCAATGTTCCAGTCATGAGTGAGCCATCTTAGACATGTATCCTCTAAAACTTAAATTAAAAATAAAAAAAGTATCCTCTAGCACCAGTCAAGCCTTTAGATGTCTGCAGTCCTAGCCAACATTTGGGATGTAAACTCATGACAGACCCTGAGCAGAACTACGTGGCCAAGCTGATCCTGAATTCCTGACCTGCAGAAACTGTGAGAGGTAAGAAATGTCCCTCATAATTTCAATTTCAAGCCACTAAGTGTTGGGTAATTTGTTACAAAGGAAGAAATAACTAATACACCAACCACAGAGTTCTTTAAAGACAGGACTTTTGGAAAAAAAAAAAAAAAAAAACGCCGGGCACAGTGGCTCATGTCCGTAATCCCAGCACTTTGGGAGGCCGAGATGGGCGGATCACTTGAGGTCAGGAGTTCAAGGCCAGCCTGGCCAACATGGTGAAACCCCGTCTCTACTAAAAATACAAAAATTAGCCAGGCACAGTAGCACACGCCTGTAATCCCAGCTACTCTGGAGGCTGAGGCAGGATAATCGCTTGAGCCTGGGAGGCGGAGGTTGCAGTGAGCCGAGACGGCACCACTGCATTCCAGCCTGGGTGACAGAGCAAGGCTCTGTCTCAAAAAAAAAAAAAAAAAAAGACAGGACTTTTGCCCTCCATGTCCACAATCCCTAATACCTACAGCAGTATCTGACACACTGCAAGAGCTTCAAAAATGTACGGTGAATCAATGAAAAAGAATTTTTTGGCTTATGAACTACAGAAATTTATTTCTCACAGTTCCACAGGCCAGGAAGTCCAAGATCAAAGCACCAACAGATTCAGTGTCTATGAGGGCCCACTTCCTGGCTCATAGATGGCTGTCTTCCTGTTGTGTCCGCACATGGCAGAAGGGCTGAATGTTTTTTAAAAACTGACATTCGTTGAGTCCTGTTTATGCCAGACACTTCCCTAAGCACTTTACATCTGTTATCTTATTCAATCCTATGAAACAGGCACTACTGTCCCCACGCTGACAATGAGGGAACTGAAGCACAAAGAGATTCAATAACTTGCTCAAGGTCACACCGCAAGTAACGGAGCCAGACTTTGGACCCAAGAATTTGAGTCCAACATATCATTCTTAACCATTATGCAAAATTATTTTTCAATAAACTACTTGGAGACAGAGGACCTAATTCATCTCCATACACCTCGTGGGACACAATGCCCCAAAAATATGTGAATGAATGATCATGACCAGACATCCCTTTCACACTTGATTACAAATCCTTTCAATAACCGACACAAATTATTTCATACAGTGTCTTGATATTAGCCAGCTTGTCTGTTTCTTCTGGATTCAAGTCAAATTCTAAATATAAATTGAATTTCATTCTTGAAAGGCACTGTGAAATTCCACTGAACAACTGCTGTTATCCAACTTCTCTCTGATTCTCTCCCACCTACTACTCCCACTGTTCTGCTGGCTTTGTCTCCTCTCCCAGCAGCCACCCCCACAACAGAGGTTTGGGATAAATTAGGGATATCAAAGAATGGTGCCCTCATCAGACTCAGTCCTTCTTGATTTTGCTTCCTTACCATGGCCCTGCCCTTGGTCCCTCATCCAACTGAGAGCCACTGGGACCTGGGGGCCTGACTGTGCTGCGCTCTCCATTGTGGGAAGACATGGGGCCTCCTACTATTTCTGCATCCCTAGACTTCACTCCTGGCAGGACCAAGAGTGATTCATTCTTCCTCCATTTACTGTAGACCTGCTCTGTGCCAGGTAGTGTGTGAGGAACATGCCTCCAGAAGTTTAAGACCAAGGAGAGGAGCAGAAGAGAGTACAGAGAGCTATAAAGCAGTGGATATGTGGTGTAAGGAAGACAGCAACTGCAGGAAGACCCTCCAATAAGGAACACCTGAACCAGGGGCCACCTGTCTTCATCCCTGAACTCAAATACTGGTTGGTCTTATTTGGAGCAGCCCTAGTTGTTGAGAATTTCTCCCTTTTTTGCAGAGTAGTGTATTCGTTAGCGAAATATATAACTTGACAGGCTTAATTAGTACATATTCTTTATATGCTTTCATTTCATTTCAATAGCTGCTAAAAGCAAGGACAGTTCATCTTTAATGAATTAATTAGAGCTAATACATCCACATGGCAAAACATTCAAACAATGCAAATAGACACACAATGAAAAGTAAGTCTCTCCTCCCATCTTCCCCCAGATCTCAAGTTCCTTTCCAGAAGCAATCGCTGATACCAATTACCAGTGCCTCTTTCCAGAAATAACACATGCTTTATGAATGGACAGATTTTTACACGTGAAAACACACAATGTACACTTTTCCTTTTCCACTTAATGACATATCTTAGAGTTCATTCTATAAAGGCATATCTATCTCTATTCTTTTTAACAGCTGCATAGAATTTTATTATATAGATATAACATAATTAATCAGTCTTCTAAGGATGTTCAATTGGATTGTTTCCAGTGATTTGAAGCAGTTCAATGTTCCCATAGCTACCAAAAAGAACAATGAATAAATAATATTTCATTCTATTGTGACAGTTTAATAAAGAAATAAATCATAGCTTTGAAAGAAAAACTGATCCCATTTATTTTCCCTTCTTTTTGTTTTCTGAGATCATCATTCACATATAAGTTCAATAACCCAGGTAGTGCAGATCTTATCTAATTTAATATTTTACTGGAAACCCTATGGGTACAAAACTAAAAACTCAGGAGATTCCCTTCCAAGGTACCATGCGGTTATCATGGCAGAGACACTTTTCAAATACAGATGAGAAGACTGCAGTAGAGCCTTCGTAGAGCTCACTGGTGCCAGCTCCATTTCCTCATTTAAGAAATTGAGGAAATGAGTCCTATCATAAACCACTTTTTCTCCATCAAGATTAGAGATGTAATTTAAATGTGTCACACAGGTTAATATTCTGGGCACCTCTTCAAGGGTCTGTGAATAAAGCTGTATTTCAATATATTTGTTTTCTTTTTCAATTCCATAAATACAACTTTCATTCTGAGAAGGACCCAAGAGCTTCGCCAGACTGCCAAAGGGGCTCATGGCACCAAAAAGGAGAAAACTATCTGGCTATTAGTGAGTTAAAATCTATTTGGGGCACCAAAAAAAATCAAATACTTTGAAAAAGTCTCCCTGAAAATCTCTAACCAAAAGCCCCATTCATTTGGGTTTAGGACCAGATTCACACTAGTAGTGTGAGTTGGAAGAATGATAACAACTTGAGCTAAATTTGTGATTAAACCACCCCTTGGTGGGCACTGTGCCATGGCTGGAATAAATTCAAATGTGTCCTCTCTGGAGAAAGTCACTTTAAACACAGGGCTCTAACAATTCCCACAGATAAAGTTTTAAGGAAATAGGTTTATAACAAAAAAAAAATCACTAAAAAGAAGAGTAAATGGGCCAAGCATGGTGGCTCATGCCTGTAATCGCACCACTGTGGGAGGCCAAGGCAAGAGGGTCCCTTCAGCCCAGGAGTTCAAGACTAGCCTGGGCAACATAACAAGACGCTGTCTCTTTAAAAAATAAGAGTAAACGAATCACTCTAAATGAAAGTCATCAGAAAACTGGAACTATTACAATGATCAGATATAGAATATAAAATAAGTTTAATATGCATAAAGAAATAAAACAGCATTACACAAATTATGGAAAAGATAATTAAGCAAATTTAGCAAATCATTTTGAAAAGCTACAAAGAATTTCTGAAATATAAAATATAATAAAGAAAACAAAAAACAGATAAGTAGCATATATTAGACATAGCCAAGGACATAATTTATGGACCATAAGATGGACCTAAAGAAATTACCCAGAGTGCAGCACAGAGAGACAAAAGTTAAAATACATGAAAGAAGTGATATGGAGTCAGTGATATGGCGGACAGAGTGAAGTTTAACACACGTCTAGCCAGATTTCCAGAAGGAAAAAAAAAATATGGAAATTGGATAGAGGCAATATTCACACAAATAAGGACTAACAATTTTTAAGTATTAAGGCATGAATTCTCAGATTAAAGAAGCATCATAAATGCCAAGCAGAATAAATAAAATCAGTATCTAGACATTAAAATTTTCAACATTTAGTGAAACTGAAGAAAGCAAAATCAAGAAGAGTATAAAAGCAGAGTGAAAAGACAGATCACTGACAAAGATTGAGCTGACTTTTCAGCATCAAAAATGGAAGGAAAAATACATCTTCAAAGAGTTGAGAGAAAATAACTGTCAGCTACCAATGACTTTCTTCACAGAATTGGAAAAAACTACTTTAAAGTTCATATGGAACCAAAAAAGAGCCCATATTGCCAAGTCAATCCTAAGCCAAAAGAACAAAGCTGGAGGCATCATGCTACCTGACTTCAAACTATACTACAAGGCTACAGTAACCAAAACAGCATGCTACTGGTACCAAAACAGAGATATAGACCAATGGAACAGAACAGAGCCCTCAGAAATAATGCCACATATCTACAACTATCTGACCTTTGACAAACCTGACAAAAACAAGAAATGGGGAAAGGATTCCCTATTTAATAAATGGTGCTGGGAAAACTGGCTAGCCATATGTAGAAAGCTGAAACTGGACCCCTTCCTTATACCTTATACAAAAATTAATTCAAGATGGATTAAAGACTTAAATGTTAGACCTAAAACCATAAAAACCTTAGAAGAAAACCTAGGCAATACCATTCAGGACATAGGCATGGGCAAGGACTTCATGTCTAAAACACCAAAAGCAATGGCAACAAAAGCCAAAATTGACAAATGGGATCTAATTAAACTAAAGAGCTTCTGCACAGCAAAAGAAACGACCATCAGAGTGAACAGGCAACCTACAGAATGGGAGAAAATTTTTGCAACCTACTCATCTGACAAAGGGCTAATATCCAGAATCTACAATGAACTCCAACAAATTTACAAGAAAAAAACAAACAACCCCATCAAAAAGTGGGCAAAGGAATATGAACAGACACTTCTCAAAAGAAGACATTTATGCAGCCAAAAAACACATGAAAAAATGCTCACCATCACTGGCCATCAGAGAAATGCAAATCAAAACCACAATGAGATACCATCTCACACCAGTTAGAATGGCAATCATTAAAAAGTCAGGAAACAACAGGTGCTGGAGAGGATGTGGAGAAATAGGAACACTTTTACACTGTTGGTGGGACTGTAAACTAGTTCAACCATTGTGGAAGTCAGGGTGGCGATTCCTCAGGGATCTAGAACTAGAAATACCATTTGACCCAGCCATCCCATTACTGGGTATATACCCAAAGGATTATAAATCATGCTGCTATAAAGACACATGCACACGTATGTTTATTGTGGCACTATTCACAATAGCAAAGACTTGGAACCAACCCAAATGTCCAACAATGATAGACTGGATTAAGAAAATGTGGCACATATACACCATGGAATACTATGCGGCCATAAAAAATGATGAGTTCATGTCCTTTGTAGGGACATGGATGAAGCTGGAAACCATCATTCTCAGCAAACTATCACAAGGACAAAAAACCAAACACCGCATGTTCTCACTCATAGGTGGGAATTGAACAATGAGAACACATGGACACAGGAAGGGGAACATCACACAATGGGGACTGTTGTGAGGTAGGGGGAGGGGGGAGGGATAGCATTAGGAGATATACCTAATGCTAAATGACGAGTTAATGGGTGCAGCACACCAACATGGCACATGTATACATATGTAACAAACCTGCACGTTGTGCACATGTACTCTAAAACTTAAAGTATAATAATAATAATAATAATAATAATAAAGAAAATAACTGTCAACCTAGAATAATACATCCAGTAAAAGTATCTATCAGGACAAGGGTGATATTAAAACGTTTATGCAAAACGGATCCACTGTCCAAAAATGGATAGAGCTTATAACTAGCATGCCCTCACTAAAGTAATTTTTAAGGGATATGCTCAGAAAGGAAGGTCTGAGATGCCCGAAGGAATATGTAAGCAAGGAAAACTATAAATGTGGGTAAATCTAAATGAATGTTCATTGTGTAAAGGTTGAAAACAATGACTGATTAGTGAATTTTTAAGAAATCAATGTAGAAAAGTATGGATAATAATGTCATGTTAAGCCAGGCTTAGAAAACTTGGATTCTAATTACATATATTGTATAAAATGAGGGAAAAGATATTAATTAACTTTAGACCTTGTTAAATTAATACACATGTTTAAGCTTCTAGGTTAACTACTAAAAGAATAGAAATAGAGTGTTTAAGTTAATAAAGGAACAAAATAGGTGAGGAAATAACCAATCCAAATGAAGACAAATGGGGGCAAAAAGAAAACAGAAAAAGTGGAACAAAAAGATGTCACATAAAATAAGATGGTAAAAATAAATCCAAATATTTTGGTAATGATAATCAATGTAAATAGACTAAATGTTCCAGAAAAAAGGCAAAGACTCTCAGAATATAGTTTAAAAGAAATAAGCTAGCTATATGATGTTTGTCCTTTTATTTATAAAAATATCAAAAAGTTGGAAGTAAAAGGATGAGGAAAGACATACCCGGAAAATACCAACCAAAGTAAAGCTATGTGGCTGTTTTAACATCAGATAAGTTTTGAGGTCAAAACTATTATAGATAAGTAGCTAGAAGAGAGAACTAAAAATGTACCCAATGCATAGAATTGATAAATACTCAGCCGGGCACAGTGGCTGTAATCCCAGCACTTTGGGAGGCCGAGGCAGGCGGATCACGAGGTCAGGAGATCGAGACCATCCTGGCTAACACAGTGAAACCCCGTCTATACTAAAAAAAAAAAAAAAAAAATTAGCCAGGCATGCTGGTGGGCGCCTGTAGTCCCAGCTACTCCGGAGGCTGAGGCAGGAGAATGGCATGAACCCGGAAGGCGGAGCTTGCAGTGAGCTGAGATCACGCCACTGCACTCCAGCCTGGGTGACAGAGCAAGACTCAGTCTCAAAAACAAAAACAGAAACAAAAAAAAAGAATTGATAAATACTCAAGGTGATAGATACCCCCAAACACCTTGACCTGATCAGTATATATCCTATGCATGTAACAAAATATCTCATGTACTCCATTGATATGTAAAATATTGTGTATTAATTTTAAAAGGTAAAAAAGCATAGATAAAGAAGGTCATTTCACAATTAAAAATTTCAATTTAGGCCCGACACGGTGGCTCACACCCGTAATCCCAGCACTTTGGGAGGCCAAGGCAGGTGGATCACCTGAGGGCCTGACCAACATGGTAAATTCCCATCTCCACTAAAAATACAAAAAAATTAGCCGAGAGTGGTGACACACATCTGTAATTTTAGCTACTCAGGAGGTTGAGGCAGGAGAATTGCTTGAATCCGAGAGGCAGAGGTTGCAGTGAGCTGAGATCGTGCCACTGCACTCCAGCCATGCAACAGAGCAGGACTCCATCTCAGAAAATAAATAAATAAATAAATTCAATTTACTTGGCTGACAAAGATTCTAAGCTTGAGAGTCCCAGGGTTACACCTTAAAAAAAAAAAAAAAAAAAAGAAAACCTTCAAATCCCTGCAGTCTGATCACAGAGAAGCAGAAAGGGGGAAAAGTCAATAGAGGAAGAACACTTCTCATCCCACAAGAAGTCTTCCAAGACTTCTAACAGTGGAGACTCGTATACCTTGATCTTTGGAACTGAATCTAGTCAAAAAGTTTAAATGACAGCAATTCAAAAGAGTGACAAGGAGTCAAATAATTGACGTCACAAGTTCCTCTTTAATGAACTGCCTCTCTGTTGGCATGGAAGGCCCACGTGCTGCCTGCATCCTTGCTCTCCTTGGCCGGGGATTGCTGGCCAGCATGACCACTGGCCCAGTATTCAGGGCCCCTGCTGAAAGCAGCAACCCTCCACCTGTCACCAGGGGCACAGCTGACATCTCTCCAATTTTGGCTTCCATACCCCAAAGCTGCCAGATTCTTTCGAGGCAGTTCCAACAAAAGCAAAGACAAGACCTGGGTTCTAACAAGTTCTGCTATTATACTCTAGGCACAAAATAAGGAGAAACGAGGGTAAAAGCCAAGAGTGGGACATCAAGTATGTGTCTAAACTGGTCACCAGCTTGGCCTGTTTTGATTAAACGGGCCAATTAATTTAGTTAGGCTACCAGCCAATGGAGTCAGTAAACCACCAGTTTAACCAATTCTCCCCCAAGAAATGACCAGGAATTTGATGCAATTAACCAAGTCTACTATCTCTCTTGAAGTAGTATAGCTCCTTCTAAAATGATCCATGTGAAACGACTCTTTGTCCAAAAGAAAATTAAGAAAGGAAAAAACAATTGCTCATTTTGACACCAACGGTTGGGAAAAACAGGGATGTGAATGGCTCAGGGGAGAGTGGTCTGGACAGGGCTGGAGAGGGGTAGGCAGGTGGTAGTGGGACAACCAGGCAGACCAGATTCAGAGAAAGAATCCAGAATGCAAACCAGGAACCAGGAAAGTGGTCCCCTTCTCTGGTCTGGGCCATTGACAGGCTGAGGAACAGGTGCTTCTCCATCCACATCTAGCCTGGAGCTGCAGGTTGACTTCCCAACTGACCCACTAGAGGGGACAAGAATCCTAGTAAATAGTCAGGTCAGGTCACTATAAATGCACAAGCTGCGTAGGAAAGAGCAGCCAGGGCAAAGGTCTTTAGAACATGCAGTGCAGGCTAGTAAAGGGAGGCCCCACCAATAGGAGGTGGGGGAATTTGTAATAGCTGCTATTTATCAAGGGCTTGCTATATACATTCCATGCACTGGACAAACATTTCTCATCCTCACAACCATCCTGTAAGGTACAAAGTGTAATTCCCATTTTAAAAATGAATAAATGTTCAGAAAGATAACACAATGTGTCTCAAAAGTGGCAGAGCCAAGATTCAAACTCAGAACTGTCTGGCTTCAATGCCCAGTTTCTGCGATGACACCTCCCGGTCCAGGGCTCTTCGATCTTCATCAGAGCTGCCTCCCAGTGATAGGCTGCTTGAATAAACACTTCTGTCTCTTCCAGCATCTTCTCATAACTCATTTTTTTCTTTTTTAATCCTGGCTCAGAGGAAGTAAAAGCCCTTTTTTCCATTCACAACCACGAAAGGCTACAACTCCAGAGTAAAGCCACTTTGTCAAGCTAATTCATTTTAAAATAACGTGTACATATGAGAGTACTCTAAAAAGTTTGAAATGATTTAGAAATGGAAGGTAGCATTATGAAAATAATTAACATACTCATCCCAGCAGGCCAACTCATCTGAGAATATTTTAGGGCTGGAATATTACAAATACAAATTATAATGCTGACAAGATGAGACAGCTAGAACTACTGCATAGAGTACTTAAATCAATAATTCAGGTGTATAACTAAAAGTTAACCTTTTTCCTTTCAAAAACACAATGTCCATTATACAGAGAACACCCCACATTGGTGCTGAAGGACTCCTGGGGGTCTAGGGCTGGTGTCAGAAGACCTGGGTTCAAATCCCAGCTCTGCCTCTAACAAGTTGAATGTCCTTAGCCCAGTACTGGACTCCTTCACTTCTCCCCTTTCCTGCCCTTCCTCCGTCATCTCAGTTTTCTCATCTGAAAGGTAATTTTCTGAACCAACTAAGAGTGAGGAATTGAAGAGCCAGACTGTGCTTGCTTGGGTTCAGCCTCCACCACCAGCATGTGACCTTGAACAAGTTGTTAAACCGTTCTATGCCTCCATTTCCTCCTTTGTACAAAGTAATAAAAACAATACCTACCTGCAATAGTTAATTGTATGTGTCAAACTGACTGGGCCACAGGGTGCCCAGATATTTGGTAAAATATTCTTCCTGAGTGTCGTCTGTGAGGGCATTTCTAGATAAGATTAACATTTGACCAAATAAAGCAGACTGCCCTCCCCCAGCAGGGGCTGGCCTCATCCAATCTATTGAGGGTCTGAATAGAATAAAAGGCTAAGAAAGACTTCTTTCTCTCTGACTGCCTTCAAGCTGGGACAGTAGTCTCTTGCCTTCAGAGTTGGCTTGGACTGGAAATTATACCAATGGCTCTCCTGGGTCTGCAGCTTGCCAATTGCTGATCTTGGGCTTCTCATCTCCATAACTGCATAAGCTAGTTCCTTATTATATGCTACGTATATAATATGTATTATGCATATTACGTTTTATGGTCTTCCCTCAGTATCTATGGGGGATCAGTTCCAGGATCGCTGCAGGTACCAAAATCCCCAGATGCTCATGTCCCTGAGATATAAAGTGGCACAGCATTTGCTTATAAGCTATGCATTTACATCTTCCCGTATACTTTGAATCATCTCCAGATTGCTTATAATACAATATAATACTATGTAAATAGTTGTTCTACCTTATTAGTTTATTATTTGTATCATTTTTTGTTGTACTTTTTTTTTAGATATTTTAGCTCTGCAGTTGGTTGAATCCACAAATGTGGAACCCATGGAAGTTGATGACCAACTGTAATATGTATGTACTATATCTAATATTTTATACACACACACACACACACACACACACACACACATATATATATATATATATATATATATATATATATATATATATATCTTATTGGTTCTGTTTCTCTGGAAAGCCTGGACTACTAAATATACTACTTCAGGGTTACTTTGGAATTAAATTAGATAATACTCAGGACTGAGCCTGGCACATGGTAAAGCTTCAATAAACATTATATTTGGCCACTAGACATTTAGCATATCAGTCCTATGATTTTTTTATAGAAAAAACATAAAATATGTAGGAGCAAAATGTTTTTTTTTAAAGCAACAGAATTGTAAAAATTTAGGTTACTTCACTTGCAACAAGTCTCTTCATTTTCCCTACTATAATACATGTGTGATTTACAGAGACTGTAACTATGGTGACATCTATGAAAAACTACCAAAAAAGAACTGATGTCAGAGTCTCAATTATAGCCCCACTTGCTTTCTCATTTTTGGTTTTACTGTCTTTCTATAAAGCAAATGTCCATTCCATGCCTATTCAGGTGCCTTTGAACTTGCTGAACTTAATTAGAGCAAGTCAATACACTAATACTCAGGCATTAGTACTCCGAGTTAATTAGCTAGATACAAGGCAATTCTTCTTACCTTGCAAATCAGAAACACCCTTGGAAAATCTAATAGGAAAGGACACACATCATTCTGTGCTTATGAGAACAGGCTGAAATACAAAAATCCTGAACTTTTATGATTAATCTTTTATTTTTCTAATTTCCAGAAATGGCACAGCTTTTTATCATTTCTAGGAAATAAAATGATCAAGCTACAGCTTACATTGTGAGCCAACATCATTTTATCTTTCCAAATTCAAAAGAATATATGGACAATTCATTAATGATCATCACTGATTATACAAGCTGCTTTATACCTATAATGGTGGCTTTCAAACACACTGGACTTATTGGTGAGACATTTGCATGCCAGAGGATGGGAAATAAGTCCAACTAAAATTCAGGGAACTTCTACCTCAGTAAAATTTCTAGGGGTCCAGTGGCATGGTGCCAGTCAAGATCTTCCTTCTAAGGTGAAGGATAAGTTGCTACATTTGGCCCCTCCTACAACCAAGAAAGAGGCACAATGCCAAGTAGGCCTATTTGGATTTTGGAGGCAACACATTCCTCATTTGGGTGTTTTACTCCAGCCCATTTATTGAGTGACCCAAATGGCTGCTGGTTTTGAGTGGGGCCCAGAACAGGAGAAGGCTCTGCAACAGGTCCAGGCTATTGTGCAAGCTGCTCTGCACTTGGGCCATATGACCCAGCAGATCCAATGGACATATGTCCACATGGTTTAGAACCCCACTCCTGGTACCCGTTTACTGCATTCATCTGTTCTCACACTGCTAATAAAGACACACCTTGGACTGGGTAATTTATAAAAGAAAGAGGTTTAATTGACTCACAGTTCCACATAGCTGGTGAGGCCTCACAATATGGTGGAAGGCAAAGGAGGAGTAAAGTCACATCTTACATGGCAGTAGGCAAGAAAGTTTGTGCAGGGGAACTCCCATTTATAAAACCATCAGATCTCATGAGACTTATTCACTACCACGAGAACAGTATGGGAGAAACTGCCCCCATGATTCAATTATCTCCACCATATCAGATACCCAGTAGAATCTTTTAAAAAAAAAATCTGTTTATCACCAACTGTTCAAACTACCTAAAGAATCCTTCTAAGAATACCATATTCTTTTTTTAGGGGGGGGGGGGCTTTATTTCTTCTAAAAAAAATAAGCAGGATACATGTGCAGAACGTGCAGGTTACATGGGTATACATGTGCCATGGTGGTTTGCTGCACCTACTGACCCATCCTCTAAGTTCCCTCCCCTCACCCCTGACCCCCCCAACAGGCCATGGTATGTGTTGTTCCCCTTTCTATGTCCACGTGTTCTCAATGTTTAACTCCCACTTATGAGTGAGAACATGTGGTGTTTGGTTTTCTGTTGCTGTGTTAGTTTGCTGAGGATGATGGCTTCCAGCTTCATCTAAGTCCCTGCAAAGAACATTATCTCATTCGTTTTATGGCTGCATAGTATTCCATGGTGTATATGTGCCACATTTTCTTTATCCAGTCTATCATTGATGGGCATTTGGGTTGGTTCCATGTCTTTGCTATTGTAAATAGTGCTGCAATAAATGTATGTATGCATGTGTCTTTATAGTAGAATGATTTATATTCCTTTGGGTATATATCCAGTAATGGGATTGCTGGGTCAAATGGTATTTCTGATTCTAGGTCCTTGAGGGATCACCATACTGTCTTCCACAATAGTGGAACTAATTTACATTCCCACCAACAGTGTAAAAGCATTCCTACTTCTCCACAACCTCACCAGCATCTATTGTTTCCTGACTTTTTAACAATCATTCTAACTGGCGTGAGATGGTATCTCATTGTGGTTTTGATTTGCATTTCTCTGATGATCAGTGACGTCGAGCTTTTTTTCACGTTTGTTGGCCATGTAAATGTCTTCTTTTGATACGTGTCTGTTCATATCCTTTGCCCACTTTTTGATGGGCTTTTTTTCTTGTAAATATGTTTTTGTATTGTAAATATGTTGAAGTTTCTTGTAAGTTCTGACCTTTGTCAGATGAGTAGATCGCAAAAATTTCATCCTATTCTGTAGGTTGCCTATTCACTCTGATGATCAGATGATAGCTTCTTTTGCTGTGCAGAAGCTCAATTTAATTAGATCCCATTTGTCAATTTTGGCTTTTGTTGCAATTGCTTTTGGCGTTTTTGTCATGAAGTCTTTGCCCATGCCTATGTCCTGAATGGTATTGCCTAGGTTTTCTTCTAGGGTTTTTACGGTTTTGGGTTTTACATGTAAGTGTTTAATCCATCTTGAGTTAATTTGTGCATAAAGTATAAGGAAGGGGTCCAGTTTCAGTTTTCTGCATATGGCTAGCCAGTTTTCCCAGCACCATTTACTGAATAGGAGATCTTTTCCCCATTGCTTATTTTTGTCAGGTTTTTTGAAGATCAGATGGTTGTAGATGTGTGGTGTTATTTCTGAGGTCTCTGTTCTGCTTCATTGATCTATATGTCTCTTTTGGTACCAGTACCATGCTGTTTTGGTTACTGTAGCCTTGTAGTATAGTTTGAAGTCAGGTAGCATGATGCCTCCAGCTTTGTTCTTTTTGCTTAGAATTGTCTTGAAGAATGCCCATATTTTTGTCTTCAATTTAGATCATGGAAATAGGAGGAAAAGATACTCTTATTTCCCTTCAGAATCTCAGCAGCTTTACAGAGGACAAAATTATCATCATGCCCAGAAAGAACACACAAAATTAATATCCAGAATCTACAAAGAACTTAAACAAATTTACAAGAAAAAAAAAACCCATATCCATTTAAGAAACCCACTTGGTACTGCATTCTCAAACACATATTCAAATAAAATTTACCAAAACCAAATCCTAATTGTAAGTCACCATGAGGCAGGGTCAAGTAAAGTGAGATTTCCCTAGTGCTGAGAGGTGACAGCGTGCTGGCAGTCCTCACAGCCCTTGTTTGCTCTCAGCGCCTCCTCTGCCTGGGCTCCTACTTTGGCGGCACTTGAGGAGCCCTTCAGCCCACTGCTGCACTGTGGGAGCCCCTTTCTGGGCTGGCCAAGGCCGGAGCCCACTCCCTCAGCTTGCAGGGAGGTGTGGAGGGAGAGGTGCGAGCGGGAACCGGGGCTGCGTGCGGCGCTTGCGGGCCAGCTGGAGTTCCCGGTGGGCGTGGGCTTGGCGGGCCCTGCACTCAGAGCAGCCGGCTGGCCGTGCCGGCCCCAGGCAATGAGGGACTTAGCACCCCGGACAGTGGCTGCGGAGGGTGTACTGGGTCCCCCAGCAGTGCCAGCCCACCGGCGCTGGACTCGATTTCTCGTCGGGCCTTAGCTGCCTTCCCGTGGGGCAGGCCTTGGGACTGCAGCCCGCCATGGCTGAGCCTTCCCCCGCCTCCCTGGGTTCCTGTGCAGCCGGAGCCTCCCCGATGAGCACCGCCCCCTGCTCCACGGTGCCCAGTCCCATCGACCACCCAAGGGCTGAGGAGTGCGAGCGCATGGCGCAAGACTGGCAGGCAGCTCCACCTGCAGTCCCGGTGCGGGATCCACTGGGTGAAGCCAGCTGGGCTCCTGAGTCTGGTGGGGACGTGGAGAGTCTTCATGTCTAGCTCAGGGATTGTAAATACACCAATTGGCACTCTGTATCTAGCTCAAGGTTTGTAAACACACCAATCAGCACCCTGTGTCTAGCTCAGGGTTTGTGAGTGCACCAATCAACACTGTATCTAGCTACTCTGGTGGGGCCTTGGAGAACCTTTGTGTCGATAATCTGTATCTAACTAATCTGATGGGGACATGGAGAACCTTCGTGTCTAGCTCAGGGATTGTAAACGCACCAATCAGCGCCCTGTCAAAACCAGACCACTCGGCTCTACCAATCAGCAGGATGTGGGTGGGGCCAGATAAGAGAATAAAAGCAGGCTGCCCGAGCCAGCAGTGGCAATCCGCTCGGGTCCCCTTCCACACTGTGGAAGCTTTGTTCTTTCGCTCTTTGCAATAAATCTTGCTACTGCTCACTCTTTGGGTCCACACTGCTTTTATGAGCTGTAACACTCACCGCGAAGATCTGCAGCTTCACTCCTGAAGCCAGCGAGACCATGAGCCCACTGGAAGGAACGAACAACTCCAGATGTGCTGCCTTAAGAGCTGTAGCTTAAGAGACCACGAAGGTCTGCAGCTTCATTCCTGAGCCAGCGAGACCACGAACCCACCAGAAGGAAGAAACTCCGAACACATCTGAACATCAGAAGGAACAAACTCCAGACGCGCCACCTTAAGAGCTGTAACACTCACCACAAGGGTCCGCGGCTTCATTCTTGAAGTCAGTGAGACCAAGAACCCATCAATTCCAGACACAGTGCTACTTCAAAAGTTGATTCAACAAATATTAATAGGCCACCTACAATGTGAACAGTATGGTGCTATATGTTTGGGTCTGCAGTGGTGAACAAAACAGAAATACCTCCTGCCCTCCCAGGGCTGCTTCTGACAGGTTGAGGTAAGTTTGGTCCTAGAACATGACCATGGCTGCCTACATGACTCTACAGGATGCTGACATCCCAGAGATCCATTAGGGAACCAAGACAAAAGCAGAGAAAGGGCAGACTTAAATTGTTTCCACAGCTCTGGGAGAAACTGCTTCAAAGCTTCACCATACTTTGCTTATAAAAATGAAACTCTGCAAAAATATTTAAATGTAAAATCGCTTTTCAAATTGAAGAAGAAATAATTGGCCAGATCTTACCTAATGAGTTATCAAAGGATAGCCTCAGGGCAAGTTCAGGCCTTTTGGACGTACGGTTTCCCTACATGTTGAAATGTTTTATTAGTCAAGGGAAAAAGACTCAGGTTATATAACATTCACCCCACCTACATCACCCCAAATATGACTTATTACAGAAAAGAGTCTGTTCAAGCATTTCCCAAAAATATGTTGGGAAAAATAGGTCCTATAGGTGGAGGGAGAGAGGGAGGGAGGGAGGGAGGGAAGGATGAAAGGAAGGGAGGAAGGGAGGGAGGGAGAGAGGGAGAGAGGGAGGGTAAGAAGGGAGGTAGGTGGGGAAATACTGCAAAAATATTCTCTTCTTAGAGATTCATAATGAACATTATCATAACAAACTTAAAATCCTGGTGGAGGGAGGGAGGAGGGAGGGAGGGAGGAGGGAGGGAGGGAGGGAGGGAGGGAAGGGGGGAAGGGGGGAAGGGGGGAAGGGAGGAAGGGAGGAAGGGAGGAAGGGAGGGAGGAAGGAAGGAAGGAAGGGCGGGCAGAGCAGAGCTGCCACATGATCTGATGGGTTTGAACAGGATCTCTCTGGTTGCTGTTTCATACAGAAGAGATGGTGAGGGGTAGGAGAAGAAGCAGGAAGAGGGAGACCAGTTAGTAGGCTACTTCAGGATTCCACTCACCAATCAGTGATTTGGGTCCAGATGACTGCAGTGGAGGCTGTGAGCAGGGATCCAAGTCCAGATATATGAAGGCAGAGCCGGGTGGAGTAGGGGAAAGAGAGAGATCAAAGACAACACCAAGATTCCTGGCCTGAACAATGGAAGGAGGGGGACGTTCAGGGTAGAAGAGATACAAAGGAAAGAGGTCTAGGCTGAACCCTGAGGATGGTTAATGTTTAGAGGTCATGAAGATGAAGAGGGATCCACAAAGGAGACTAAGAAGAACCATGAAATCATGGCAGCTGGAAAGCAGCTCCACGGAGAACAAGTGATCCTTCCTTAAATGCTGCTGTGAGGGCAATACATTGAGGACCAAAAATGGACCACTGGATTTGACAGATTGGGAGGTCACTGGTGACCTCTATAAGAGCAACCCTGGAATAGTAAGGAGGAAGGACTGATTGGAGTGGGTTCAAGAGGGAATGGGAAACTCAAGAACAAAAAGACAAGCAACCCGATTTTTAAATGGGCAGAAATCTGAATAGACATTTCTCTGAAGATATACAAATGGTCAATTCGCCACTTGGGAAATGCAAATCAAAACCACAGTGAGGGCTGGGAACGGTGGCTCACGCCCATAATCCCAGCACTTTGGGAGGCCGAGGTGGGCGGATCACTTGAGGTCAGGAGTTTGAGACCAGCCTGGCCAAGATGGTGAAACCCCATCTCTACCAAAAAAAAAAAAAAAAAAAAATTAGCAGCGTGTAGTGGTGGGTGCCTGTAATCCCAGGTACTTGGGAGGCTGAGGCAGGAGAATCGCTTGAACCTGGGAGGCGGAGGTTGCACTGAGTCGAGATTGCACCATTGCACTCCAGCCTGGGTGACAAGAGCAAAACTCTGCCTCCAAAACAAAAAACAAAAAACAAAACGAGATACCACCTCACACCCACTAGGGTGGAGAAATAGGAGCACTTTTACACTGTTGGTGGGAGTGTAAACTAGTTCAACCATTGTGAAAGACAGTGTGGCAATTCCTCAAGGATCTAGAACTAGAGATACCATTTGACCCAGCGATCCCATTACTGGGTATATACCCGAGGGACTATAAATCATGCTACTATAAAGACACATGCACACATATGTTTATTGCAGCACTATTCACAATAGCAAAGACTTGGAACCAACTCAAACGTCCATAAATGATAGACTGGGTTAAGAAAATGTGGCACATATACCCCATGGAATACTATGCAGCCATAAAAAAGGATGAGTTAATGTCCTTTGTAGGGACACGGATGAAGCTGGAAAACATCATTCTGAGCAAACTATCGCAAGGACAGAAAACCAAACACCACATGTTCTCACTCATAGGTGGGAACTGAACAGTGAGAACACTTGGATACAGGGCGAGGAACATCACACACTAGGTCCTGTCGTGGGGTGGGGGGATGGGGAGGGAGAGCATTGGGAGAAATACCTAATGTGAATGACGAGTTGATGGGTGCAACAAACCAAATGTCACTTGTATACATATGTAACAAACCTGCACGTTGTGCACATGTACCCTAGAACTTAAAGTATAATTTTAAAAAAACAGGAAATTATAAACGTTGACAAAGAGGTAAGGAAATATAAGGAAATCAGAACATTTGTACATTACTGGTGGTAATGTAAACTGGCCCAGCCACTTGGTCCAAGCTGCAAACAGTTTGGTGGCTCCTTTAAAAGTGAAACAGAACTACCATATGACCCAGCAATTCCACCCCTAGGTATGCACCCAAGAGAACTGAAAACATATGTCCACACAAAAACTTGTACATTCATATTTATAGCAGCACTGGTCACCATAACCAAAAGGTGGAAACAACCAAATGTCTATCAGTGGACGAATGGATAAGCAAAATGGGCTAGATACATACAATGAAACATTACTAACCAATAAAAGGAAATGAAATTCTGATGCATGCTACAACATGGATGAACCCTGCAAACATCATGCTAAATGAATTAAGTTCACATATTGTATGGCTCTAATTATATAAAATATACAGAACAGGTAAATCCATAGACACGGAATGCCAACTTGTGGTTGCCAAAGGCTGCAGGGGAGAGAAGAGAGGGTGACTACTTAACTAGTAAGGGGGTTGCTTTCAGAATAATGAAAAGGTTTCAGATAGATGTAGTGGCTGCATAACATTATAAATGCTACTGAGTTGTACACTTTAAAACACCAAAATGATGACTTTTATGGTAAGTGGATTTCACCTCAATTAAGAAAAAAAGAGAAAGAATTGGGAAGTGAGGAACTGGAGACAGCCTGTAAGGAAATTATTTCAAGGGGGTTTGCTGAAAAAGAGAAAGGAGAAATAGAGACGGAGGGAGTATAGCAGCGAAGGGGGATGCATGGCCTAGGTAGGGCTTTCCTAACATGGAGAAATGGAAGACAAATCAGCATGCATATCTATGATGGGAGAGGAGCATACTGAGCAGGGGGAACTGCTGGCAGGAGGACCCCGACAGCCTGAGAGGGGATGCTGTCTCCCACAAAGGGATCAGAGATGGTTCATCCTCAAAGGGAGAGAAGGCAGGATTCAGGCAGCCAGGTTAAGGCAGTGGTAAGGGCTTGTGGAAATCCTCTTCTACCTGTTTCTTCTTGGGAGATGGGGAGATTTTGTGAGGAAGAGAAGGTATGAAGCAGTCACCCTAGAGAATGGGCAGATGACTGTGCTAGGGAAATAGAGTGGCATTGCTGGGCAGCACTAAAGGCCCACTTGAGGTTCATGGTATAAACTGATTAGACTAATGAGCCTGGTCGTGTGGTTTTCTACAGCCCATTTAGTTGCCTGGGTAAAGGTGGAGAGCTACTGAATTTAATATTTATCCCTAAGTTTCCCCAAAACACATTTGACCACGGAAACCAATTAATAGCCCCAAAGAGCCTACATAAAATGCTAGTCTATGCTTAAACAGATAATAGGGGGTAGGAAAACACTGATATTCCTAATTTTCTATCAAGCATAGATATAAATGATAATGGAGGGGCCAGATCTGGAGGCCCTCAGGGGAGCACCCACCAAGAGCAAAGGAGAAAAGATCAGCACAGCTGTCAGAACCTGAGCTTGCAGTCAGATTTCCACTCCATCCAAGTGCTCTTGGGCAAATGAATCTCTCTGAGATGTATCCTAAAATAAGGGAACTATCACCTACCTGCTTCTCAGAAATATTATTAAGATTAATGGTGACAAGCAGTTGGTACCCAGATTCTAGCACATAACAAACTTTCAATCTAAGGGTAATCATCATTATAGCCCCACAGCTCTGCCCAGGTGACCAGGTGAAAGATGATACAGCCAAAATACTATCACCTCCAGGTGCTCAACCACCTGTGCACCAGGATGGCCTCTGGGGATCTCAAAGAGTTAACATTCCTTGCTCTCAATTTATGGTCAGGAACTCCATCAGTCAAGATACAGTTTGACTCCTTTAGCTTCAGAAAATTGGTCTTTCTAGCTCCTAAATTCATACGCAAGAAATGAAACCCCGTCTACTTCCCATAAAACAGGATATTTCACAAAGCTTTCATGTGTCCCAGTATCATGTTTTTAACTTCTGAAAAAACTTCAGACTCATAGAAAATTACCAAAGCAGAGAGTGCAGAGAGTTCAATACGCTTCACTTGGCTTCCTCTACTGTTAATATCCTACATAACCATAATACAATTACCAGAACCAAGAATATAACACTGATAAATTTATATTAACTACTCTAGACCTTATTTGAATGTTGCTAACTTTGTCTCTAATGTCCTCTTTCTGATGCAGAATCCAATCCAGGGTCCCACACTGCATTTAGTTCTCAAGTCTCCTTAGCCTCCACCAATCTGTGACAGTTCCTCAGTCTTTCTTTGTCTTTCATGACCTTGCCATCTGTGAAGAGGACTGACTAGTCAGGTATTTTGTAGAACTGCCCTTAATTTGGGTTTGTCTGGTGTTTTCTCATGCTTAGACTGAACTTGTGCATTTTCAGTAAAAATCCCGAAGAAGTGATGTTTTGCCTTTTGCTCTGTGCATCAAAATAAGAACATGTTGACACATCTCATTACTGGTGATGTTATCTTTGATTACTTTATTTGGCTAAAGTAGTGTTTGCTGGGTTTCTCCATCCATATGACATGTGATGCAAAGTGAAATAGAATTCCAGCCTTTCCTAATAATAGCGGAAATAAGCAGATGTTTTCATCTACGTACAGCAAGTGAGAGGACTTGAACTCAGGTTTTCCAAGTCCAAATGCTGTCTTCATTGTACTCTCATTACTGCATTTGGATGTCTCCCATGAATATTTATCTCAAGTATATTTCAAAGCTTATGTTCCATAAGGAAATGCCACAACAAATCACTCTTATGAGTCCAGGGTTTCTCCAATGAAAGCTACAGTACAAAGTACAAGATACAGTTGTCAGAGAAACAGATATTAACATGAAGATCCCTTGATACATCACAGTGACACAGGAACATTCTCAATGACTGCACTTTATTTGCTGCAAGTACAGAGAACAAATCAGCAGAGAATGAGTCAACCAAGAGAACCAAGAGTCCCCTAATTGACAAAATTTTAAAATAGGACTTGAGGACCAAGAAGAAGAGTTGTAAGAAACACGAGGTAAGTTCTCTTCTGCTCTAGATACTAACGCATATACAAATCTTCAAATCAGTTAACTCATCTTAGGCTCTGAAAAGCTCCTTGAGATGGAATTAGAGCACATATTAACATCTCCACCCTACAAATGAATAAAACGAGACATAAAGAGATCAAAGTTTGGTATCTAGAAAGGGAATCAAAATCAAGGTTTTATTTGTTCATTCATTTAACTAGCACTGACTCCCTGCCAACTTTCTATTCTAAGTGCTGGGCATTTGGAGATACTGGAGACCCATGGTCTCTTGACTGGAGGAGTTTAGCTTTCCTCATGCCCTCTGTACAGAGGCCAGAAAGGCAGCACCTCTCCCAACCTCATTCTTCACCTCCTCACCACACAGAGTCCACAGCCATCAGGATTCTACAGAAGCAGGCTGCATCTGTGGTGATACTTGGAGAGGAGTATATTTCAATACTCTGTATTTAAAACTTGAACAAAGATCATCATTCTCCTGGTTTATTCTCTTCTGTTTGCCCTTCTCATCAGTACCCAGAGTAGAGCATGTATGAGGGGACTCAAAAAGTTCACAGTAAAAATGAAATTAAAAGATAAAAATACAAAATGTATTTCTTAACATAAGCTCTATCAAGGTCAAGACACTTTTGTAAGTGGTGACATCAGTCATTCAGTCCATCTCTAAAGAAGTGAGGGTCCTAGGAATTTAACCATGTCAATGCTGTATTTTTACATTATTAAATGAAGAAAAATGAGTGCCCTCTAAAGATTTTTTTTAAGATGAGGAAACAAAAAAAGGCAGAAGGAGCCAAATTAAGACTGCAAGGTGGATGTATAATGGTTTCCCATAGAAACTCTTGCAAAGCTGCCTTTGCTTGATGAGAGGAATGAACTTGTTGTGGTGAAGAAGGACTCTCAGATAAAGCTTTCACAGGTATTTTTCTGCTAAAGCTTTGGCCAACTTTCTCAAAACTCTCATAATAAGCAGATGTTATCATTCTCTGGCCCAGAAAGTCAATAAGCAAACTGCCTTGAGCATCACAAAAAAACGTTGCCATGATCTTTGCTCTTGATCAATCTGCTTTTGCTTTGTCTGGACCACCTCCACCTCTTGCTAGCCATTGCTTTGATTGTGCTTTGTCTTCAGGATTGTACTGGTGAAGCCATGTTTCATCCTCTGTTACAATTCTTCCAATTCTTTTTTTTTTCCAAAACAGAGCCTCATTCTGTCACCAAGGCTGGAATGCACTGGCATGATCACAGCTCAAGGCAGCCTCAACCTCCTGGGCTCAGGCAATCCTCCTGCCTCAGCCTGTAGACTAGCTGAGACCACAGGCACATGCCGCCATGCCCAGCTAGCTTTTATTATTATTTGTAGAGATAGCATCTCGCTATGTTGCCCAGGCTGGTCTCAAATTCCTAGGCTGAAGCAATTCTCCTGCCTTGGCCTCCCAATTGCTCGAATTACAGGCATGAGCCACCGCACTCAGCCTTCTGTTACAATTCTTCAAAGAATGACTTTAGAATCTGGATCTCACTTGTATAAAACTTCCACTGAAAGCTCTGCTCTTATCTGCAGCTGACCTGGGTGCAACAAATTTGGCACCCATTGAGTAGAAAGTTTGTTCAACTTTAATTTTTCAGTCAGATTTGTGTAAGCTGAGCAAAATGAGAAGTCTATGGTGTTGGCTACTGTTTCTGCTGTTAATCATCAGTCCTCTTCAATGAGGGGATGAATAAGATTAATTTTTCCTCACAGATTAATGTGACTGCTCTGCCACTGCAAGTTGCATCTTTACCGTCACCTCATTCCTTCTTAAAACCAGTTATCCATTTATAAACTGCTGATTTCTATGAGGCATTGTCCCCATAAACTTTTCATAAAATATAAATGATTTCACCACCCCTCTACCCAAGCTTTACCATAAATCTGATGTGTGTTCTTGCCTCAATCTTAGCAGAATTCATGTGGCTCTGATAGGGGCTTTTTTCAAATTGATGTCCTAACCCTTTTAGTGTCTCAAACTAGATCCTATTGAAACATGTTACAACAAGTTAGTATGAGTTTGTTTTTGTGCAAAAAAGTTGAAATCTATGCACAGTTTTTTTATATACACATTTCCCATGAAATTTCTGAAGTCCTCGCATATTTTCACATGTAATAAAAGGCCAAACCAGCAAAGAAATTGTTTCAACACCACACACCGATAAATCAATCGCATTTACATCATTCAACTAACACTTCTTGTGTACTTAATATAGGCCAGGTACAGGGGGAACCAAATCGATGGATTTAAGACAGGCTCAGCCATCCAGAAACCTATACAATTGGTAGGGGCTATGATCACATACACAACAGCCATAGGGGCAGTGCCGTTTTGTGTGATATGCCATTGAGTTTTTAACACTTAAAAACTTTAAAAAGTCATAAGCCTTTCTTTTTTTTCTTTTTCATGGCAACATCCACTGACTATACCTCATTATCTATTGCATACATGCCATATATTGTAAATTCAACTCAGAAAGAGGAGTGAGCATAGGGAGGGGTGAAAAAGGCATCTTACAGTTGATCAAAATATAAGGACTGCCATCTCATTTTTAAAAGAAAAAACACAATCTCTAAGAAGAAAGGAAGAAGGAAAGAAAGGAGGGAAGGAAGGAGGGAGGGAGGGAGGGGAGGGAGGGAAGGGGGGGAGGAGGGAAGGGGGGAGGGGGGAGGGGGGAAGGGGGAAAGGGGGGAAGGGGGGAAGGGGGGGAAGGGGGAAAAGGGGGGAAGGGGGAAAGGGGGGAAGGGGGGAAGGGGGAAAGGGGGGAAGGGGGGAAGGGGGAAAGGGGGGAAGGGGGGAAGGGGGAAAGGGGGAAGGGGGAAAGGGGGGGAAGGGGGGAAGGGGGGGAAGGGGGGGAAGGGAGGGAACGGAGGGAGTCCATTCAGCTAAGGAGAGTCTCAAGGAGGAAGTAGCTTCTGAGGAAAACCTAGAAGGACAGAAGATTTCTAGCAGGGGAATAAGTGTGAGGGAGCACTCCTGGTGCAGCAGTGGATCAAGAAAAGTGACAAAGGGGAAAGAAAGTATAAGACATGCCCTAGAAACTAAGAATACAATGTATTGGGGAAGGAATACACAGGGCAGTGGTTGTTTTATCACATGTGTGCCTTGGAGTCACCTTGGGATGCTTATGAACCATCCTGTGCCCCACTCCCAGGGATTCCAATTCATGAGATCGAGAGTGTGGATCCTGGGCATCCACAGGTATACCCGGATCTTGGATGACACTTGCAGAATCAGTAGTAAAGGGGCATGGAGAGAGGCCTGGCAGGAGAGGAGGCCACGCTTGGCCATAGGACATGGACTTCATGGGGGAGGGATAGCACAATCAAGTGCCATGCAATTGCCATGATGAGAATTATACTTGAGGAGGGTGATTCTCAAAGTACGGTCCCCAGACCAATAGCAGCAGCATCATCTGGAAACTTGTTAGGAAATGCAAATTCTCAAAACCCACCTCAAATCCACTCAATCAACTCTTCGTAGCAGGGGAGCCACGAGGGGATCCAGCAATCTGTGTTTTAACAAACCCTCCAGTAATTGTGATGCCTACACGTGTTTGAGAAGCACCACTGTGAGTTCACACTGGTACTGATGTATGATGGCCAAAATTCTATTAAAACTCGCACCAACTCCATCCCCAGGAAATCTGCATTATTATTGATGTTATTATTATTCAGCCCTTCCTTCCTCAAAACATGGAGAATAGACTTAAACCAGTATGTATTTGGATTACTTATTCATCTGCTTTATAAATCACTAACATTCAATGTTTGACCAAGGTTCTGTAAATGTATTAAAAGGAAAGTGTTAAGTCAGCATTTCTCAAACTTTAACATGCATACAAATCACCTGGAGATCTTGTTAAAATGCAGGTCCGCATCTGTAAGTTCTGAAGTAGGGCCTAGGATTCTGCATTTCTAACAAGCTCTCGGGTAGTGATGCTATGCAGCTGGCCTACGGCCCACACTGTGGGTAGCAAGAAATTGCATGGCTCTAGAAATCTAAAAGCTCCTGTCATGGGACACCATCTTCCCACCAGCCAAGCTTTCCTCTCCGATCTGCTCACCCCCACCCCATAATCTACTGCCACAGCCCCAGTGCACACACTTCCCACCCCCACCCACCCATCCCCCTTTCTTCTAATTAGCCTCTGAGTCAATACTTGCATCAGTGCAATCTTCCCCTCCATCCCCTGAGTGAGAAGAGCGGTGAAGCAGGGCTTTCTGTGCCTGTGATGACAGTGGAGGGAATTAATGCACTTCCCCAAGCACTCTCCTTGTACCTCCAGAGAGACTTTTCCAGGTGGGAGGATCCAGTTCATTTGTTTGCAGAGCTAACTATCCATTATTTAAAACATAAACTTATTAGCTTTAGTTTCATTTGAGGCTGCAAATCAATAGGCATTCCTCAGGGCCGGAGGGACCCTTGTCACCCTCCCATGGGTTGCATCCACTGAGAACAGTCAAAATCCCAGCTGGGACCACTGCATTAACTCAATGAAAAAATGTGATGATTGCAGACAGTACATCCCTAACAGGTGGGAATCGAGGTTTCATCTTGCTGTATACCACACCCATTGTCTGCTCATCATATATTTCGTGGTTATGAAACGTTTATGCCAACAAAACTGCAGAGCTGCAGTCCAGACTTAGCTGTAAATATTTATTAACCATGGCCATTCAGCTTCCCTTTGACTTCAGGGCCCATTCTCTGAACTTCCCTGCTGAGTGGTTCAGTCCTCTCTCTCTTCACTTCTCCCTAAAACGGTAGTTCTTATATAAGGCTGTTTTATGAAAATCCATACAACTTCTTCAGAACAGCTTAACTAAAATTAATAAAATAGTTCTGACTGGGCACAGTGGCTCACGCCTGTAATCCTAACACTTTGGGAAGCCAAGGTGGGTGGATCACTTGGACCCAGGAGCTCAAGACCAGCCTGAACAATATGGTGAGCCCTTGTCTCTGCAAAAAATAAAAATAATCCAAGCATGGTGAACTGTGCCTGTAGTCCCAGCTACTCTGGAAGCTGAGGTGGGAGGGTTGCTTGAGCCTGAGAGGTCGAGGTTGCAGCGAGCTAGGATAGTGCCACTCCAGCCTGGGCAACAGAGTAAGATCCTGTCTCAAAAAAAAAAAAACAGCAAAAAACAAACAAACCAAAAAAAAAACTTTGACATACAAACCAAGATTCTTAACATTTCAGCTCGATGTGTGGGAAGTAGCTTTGCCAATGCTCCTTCTGTGCACAAGATCATAAAATGATGAGTTAATCACTAGGGGATATTTACCACAAATAGTGTCAGATGGTATACTGTAAAATTTATGCAGCTAAAAGCTCCAGTGTACAATATAATCTAAAGAGATGGCTCAGATGTTCTGGACTTATTAGGCCGGTGCCACTGTTTATTACAAGGAAGCCTAATATTATAATAGGGTCTCTTTGAACGCTTCCTGCTGAAAAAAATAAAGCTATTCATATATATATATATGTATGTATGTATGTATGTATAACATTTTTTTTAAAGACAGTCTTGCTCTGTTGCCCAGGCTGGAGTGTAGTGGCATGATCTCGGCTCACTGCAACCTCTGCTTCCTGGGTTCAAACGATTCTCCCACCTCAGCCTCCCAAGTAGCTAGGGTTACAAGCGTGTGCCACCATGCCCAGCTAATTTTTGTATTTTTTAGTGGAGATGGGGTTTCACTATGTTGACCAGGCTGGTCTCAAACTCCTGACCTCAAGTGATCCGCCCACCTCGGCCTCCCAAAGTGCTGGGATTACAAGTGTGAGCCACTGTACTCGACCCATATTATATTTAATGCATACACTCAAAAAAGGAGAAAAAAAGATAGCACTATTCTGATGAAGGATGGGGGGAAATCCCAAAGAATAATAAATCTGACTATAAGGAAAAGATGAGGGAAAACAGACCAAGAATAGAAATACATTGTGCCTACAAAATGGATCCAAGAACCACCAACATATCCATAGTGTAAGCAGAAACCATCAAGTATAAAGATTGGCTGATAAAAATGTCAAGGTATCATTATAATTAGAGAGCTATCCACCAGGCTCATTACTCAATTCTCATAAAGCTTGCCACTCAACACCAAAAAGAAAATCATTTTTTTGGTTAGCCATTTTATTTCTAAGTTGAGAGGAAAATGTAAAGGAAAACCATAAAGAAATGTAGGGAGGCAGGGCACGGTGGCTCATGCCTGTAATCCCAGCACTTTGGGAAGCTGAGGCAGGTGAATTACTTGAGGTCAGGAGTTCGAGACCAGCCTGGCCAACACAATGAAACCCTGTCTCTACTAAAAATACAAAAATTAGCCAGGCACAGTGGCACGTGCCTGTGGTCCCAGCTACTCAGGGGGCTGAGGCAGAGTTGCAGTGAGCCAAGATCACACCACGACATTCCAGCCTGGGTGACAGAACCAGACCCTATCTCAAACACCCCCCCCCCCCAAAAAAAAAACTAGGAATGCAACATACTGACATAAAGGGCCAGAACAGCCCAGGCTCTTTTCCAGCTCCCCCTAGAAACAGGATTTCCTTCAATGCTTTAGCCCAGCAAGGCACATTGCACTAGGATATAAAATCTTGGTCAGGCTGCTTTCTGGGGTCCCTCAGCTGCCATCCAAGTGGGTTATACACAAACAAGACTCCATCTACCCCAGGTAACTTTCCTGAATTACAGAAGAATGGTTTGCAATGAATCCTAGGCTCCTGTGGTCCCTTGCTGCCTATTTGTAAGGAATAAATCCAACTTATGAAACTTGTTTGTTACGAGGCGAGGTTGTTACGTTGGGGTGTTCTATCTCACTGGATTCAGACTCGGTGGTGACCAGTGTGCAGTGAACCTGCTTCACACAGACCCAGACACAGCAGAGCCCCAAAGCCGATTAAACTTTCCAAGAGGACAGGGCCTTGTCTGCCATCTCCTCTAGCATACCTACCTCCTAGTGCCCAGACCCCATGCCAGGCCTCTGGTATTAATTCAATGTCTCCAGAGAAACAAGTGAAAGATTCCACAGGCCTCTGAGCATATGAACCACAGTGAGTAATTAATCTGTGTAAAGACATCAGGCGGTGTCTGTTCATTTATTCAACTAATATTTATGAAAGCCTATTCTAGGTGCCAGGTCATACCAGCCAACAAAATTAAGACCCTGCCCTCATTGGTCTGATATTCTAGTTGAGAAAGCAAACAATAAACATAATATATATGACCTATAGCGAATATTGTTATAAAGAAAACCAAAGCAGAAAAAGAGGGATAGGAACCAGGTGTGGTGGCTCACGCCTGTAATCCCAGCATTTTGGGAGGCTGAGGTGGATGGATCACTTGAGGTCAGGAGTTTGAGACTAGCCTGGCCAACATGGCAAAACCCTGTCTCTACTAAAAATATAAAAAATTAGCTGGGCGTGGTGGTAGGCACCTGTAATACCAGCTACTCAGGAGGCTGAGGCACAAAAATCGCTCGAACCCAAGAGGCGAAGGTTGCAGTGAGCTGAGATTGTGTCACTGCACTCCAGCCTGGGCGACAGACTGAAACTGTGTAGAAAAGAAACAAAACAAAACAAAACGACAGAAGGACAGAAGGAAGGAAGGAAAAGAAAATCAAAGCAGGAAAAGAGGGAGCTCTCCCTAGAGTAGGATGGTTACGGAGGAAATCTCTAGTGAACATTTGAGCAGAAACCTGAGGATGTGAGAAATGCAGCCATGAGATGTTGGAGGGAAAAGCATTACCAGGCAGAGGTAACAGCAACGGCAAAGCCCCTGCAAGGAGGCCAGATGCAGAGACAGTGGATGGAATAAAAGACGTGGCTGAAAGTCGGGGGCAGGTCATGCAAGGCAATTATTCTTCAAGCTGGGGATCATAACCCACTCGTGAGTCATGAAATCAATTTAGTAGGTGATAACCAGCACCTTTAAAATGAAATAGAACAGAATAAAACAGAAAATACCAGTGTGCAGCGCCTACAGTGAGGCTAAGTACTATTTGGTGAAACTTGGATGATACTGGGTGGGAGGCAGGGTGGAGGGTGTCATGCGCATGCTGTGTGCCTGTGCTGCAGTGCCACATAAAATCTGCTTCTTTTACTGAACTACAATCAGAACGTTTGAAAAACGTGAATGTAGTACTTTACAGATCTGTACTATCCAATGTTGTATGTGCCAGCCACATATGGCTATTTAAATTTAAATTTATAAAGATTGAACAAAATTTAAAATTTAATTTCTCAGTTGCATTAACCACATTTCAAGAGCTGAATAGCCACATGTGGCTGGTGGCTTCTGTATTGGACAACACAGATAGAACATTTCCATCAAATGCAGAAAGTTCTCTTGAGGAGCAAGTTACAGAGCATTCTCTTTGAGTCTGTGACCCCTCTAATGTCACCTGATAAAATTACAGGTGTGTGCAGGATGAGCAGATGAATGAGTTTTCTGAATAGAAGGCTCTGAATTTATATTGCCTCATAATCCAGCTGGCATCCAGCTGAAGATAAAACCAAAATATACTGAAAATCACGGAGTCCTACCAGCCATAGGCATGTGCTGGTAAGAGTTAGTTGGCTTTAATTTCATTCTCCATAAAGTGACTATTACTAAATAACCATCCCTTGTTTGTTTTGAATCACGGATGTCCCTTACAATCCAAACAGAATTGGTTCCAGGGCCCCTAAGGATACCAAAGTCCACAGATGCTCAAGTCCCTTACATAAAATGGTGTAGTATTTGCATATAACCTACACACATCCTCCCATATGGTTTAAATCATATCTACATTATTTATAATACCTAATGAAATGTAAATGCTATGTAACTAGCTGTTATCCTGTATTGTTTTTTATTTGCATTATTTTTATTGTTGTATTGGGTTTTTTTCCAAACATTTTTGAGCTGCAAGTTGGTTGGATCTGCAGATATGAAGAGCCAACTACATAAAGATTTACTAGGGAAGAAAACTACAAAATCTACAGAATCTCAAAGAAGAGCTGTTAGGGAATGGAACAGCTGACCAATTACAACAGTGTAATAATTAAAAATTCATTTCTTGGCCCTGAGGAAGGGCTGAAACCAAATCCAAGGAACAATAAATACTCCCATATGGAACTCTAACAGTTACCAAATAAGCGTTATCTTCAGGAGTCCTGTGGCCCAAGAAGGCGGTGACACATCACATGGAGGGTTTTCAGGACGCCTAACTCAGGGGTGGTCACCTGCCTCAGGATAGTCCTCCCCCTATGGTGTCTGGGGCTGCCTGCTGCTTGAAAAGAGCCTTTTTGTTGGTTGGTTGGTTGGTTGGTTGGTTGATTAGTTTATGACAGGGTCTCATTCTGTCACCCAGCCTGCAGTGCAGTGGTGTGATTACATCCCACTGCAGCCTTGACATCCCTGGTCTTTTAAATACTGATAAGTCCGCTTGAATCCAGGAGGCAGAGGTTGCAGTGAGCCGAGATCACGCCACTGCACTCCAGCCTGGGCAACAAGAGTGAAACTCCGTCTCAAAAAAATAAATAAATAAAAATAAACGCTGATAAGTCATCAGTGTTTGCTGGCTTCTTCATTTTGGCTCTCTCTCATGGCAACAATATAAAGGAAAAAAGCCCAAGGATATAAGGGTCCCATCTTGGGCTCTGACTTCCCATGTAGCTTACTCAGGAAGGTAAAATGACTGTATCCACCTGCGCAGTACAGACCAAGAAGAGGACACAGGCTTGGCTGTTCCACTCGGGTATCCTAAACAGATGCTGCTTCCTCTCAGAACCAGAAGGAGCAGTGTTTGAGTTCACGCCTTCCACTGCAACAGGACCTTGGCCCCCATTTCCAACTTCAGGTCTGGGTGACACATTTGTTTGCTGGTCCAAGTAGAGGCAGGATCCCCAATGAGCATGTTCCCCAGGGACAGTACAGCTACACATTCTGAAGCCAAATTCAGAACTGGTAGCCTGATCCCTAAGACTGACAATGGGATGGAATATTAAGGACTCTGAAAATCCATAACATATAGGCACCATATTCATGAAACTCAGTTGCACCTTATGCAATCCATTGTCGAATACCGTGCCCAAAACATGGTGGGCACTAGATCAATATTTGGAATGAATAAAGTAATGAATGATTGAATATGAAATGTCTAACGCCCTGAACTAGCCAAACACAACTTCACTTCTCTTTCTGAACTGGAGCAAGAAGCAGGGAAAGGTAGACTTGGCTTATCTAATATTTCACCAGTTTTACCAATAATGCACAGAGGAAAGAAATCACCAAGGAAGAGTCATTGATTTGGCAACATTAAATGTCAGACATCCAAAAACACTATAAAAATTAAAACGCAAATGACAAATTGCCTTTTCACTGGGAAAAAATATCTGCAACATATGATAAAGACAGTATTATGGTTCTATAAAGAGGTCCTGACATCAAAATGATATAGTATATTAACAGGAAAATGGGGAAAGGACATGAATAGGTCTCTCTCTCTCTCACACACACTCACTCACACACTCTCTCTCCTCACAAATAGCTAATAAACACATGATAAAAACACATTATTTATTCGATTACCTCTCCACTAGTAATCAAAGTAATGTACATTGAAACAACAATACAATACCCTTTTCAACTACCAAATTGGGAAAGGTCGCTTGTTGTTGTTTTGCTTTTTAATGCCAATACCCAACATTGCAAAGGTGCAAAGGAATATGTTCCCTGCTACATTGCCCATATATACTTAACGGAAGATAATTTGATAATGTGTGCCAAACGCCTTAAAAATGTGCACTCCATTTGATCCAGTACCTCTATTCCAGGAATTTATTCAAAGAAATAATCAAAGATGTAACCAATGATTTATATGAAAGACATCCATCACATGTTTATGGCAGGGGAAAACAGAAGTCACCTATAAATCCATCAATAGAAAGAAGGTTAAGTGAACTGTATTACAAGCTGGTAATAGATACTATGCATCATATCTTTAAAAGTCCTTTTATAAGATTATCTAATCATCCATGGAATATTCACTTCATAAATTACCATATTATATACTTCGTGCTAGATCTATACTGCACATAGCTTAATTTTCGTATGATTCTGAAGGCACTTAGGGATGTTGCAGGACTGATTTATAATGATCGTCATAACTACAAACTATAATTTTAATAGACTTCTAGGCTTGTGTACTAATTAGAAGTAGCAGTTAATAAAAATACTAGGCAGCAGGTTTACTGAATGAAGAAATGATGTCACAGATGCTTTGACAATGGCTATCTCAGAGTTTCCCAGGACACTTCCAAGAAATGTATTCTGTGTTTCCATAAACATCTAGGTCCTGGAGATTCCAATTCTTACACGTCCTCAGACACAAATCCTTTGTCAGATCCCTGCTCTAATCTTCTTTTTGTGAATGTGAACACCTTCACCAGAGACCCTAGACAGATTCAGGTGTTCTCACCCTCCACAAGACAGTCTAAAAGGACAGGTATGCAGAGACGGATGCAGCACTGGACCTCGGTGTGGTATAGAAGTCCACTTCAGCAGTTCATGCAGACCTCTTAACATGTTAAGATTTTCATTATAATTGTCACTTTCTTTGTTCCTCCATGCCTAAAACAATGCCTGGTCTGTTCATAAGAACAAATAATAATTTATCCAAAAAATAAGTAGAGATAATTAATTACATAGACTGTACTATAACTAAAAATAAAACAGACCAAAGTCAACATAAGTTTTAAACATTGAGATATTGTGGTAGCATAACAATCCTAACTTAGGATTGTTAAGGGGGACACATCTTGAGTTAATTACTCTAAACCCAACAAAAACCATGCTTCATAGGCCACTCACTCTGAAGAATGTTAAGAGGTATTGCTTTTTTTTTTTTTTTTTAAAGACAGGGTCTCACTCTGTCTCCCCAGCTGGCGCGCAGTGGCACGATGACAGCTCACTGCAGCTTTGAACTCCTGGCTCAAACAATCCTCACACCTTGGCCTCCTAAGTAGCTGGGATTGTAGGTACATGCCACCACGCCCAGCCTTAAGAGGTATTCTTGATTTAAAAAAAAAAAATCTGTGTTCAAATAAGTTTGGGAAGTTCTAGGGTAAACAAAGCAAAGCTAGTTTCTGTGCTGCCCAACTTCTCAAACTTTAGAAAATGAGGGTGAATGGTTTATCTCAGGAAGCAGGTATCTGATGCAGCATTTCCCTAAGACATCTGAAAGTAAAATGCTTTTAAGTAGAGGATCTCATGGGATTCATGTTCCCCAGACCTGGCTTTGGGAAATTTTATTCATATTCCCTCTTGGAAAAGCTTCAAATCCACCAAGATCATGTATTTATTACCCTGAAAGTACAGTATATTCATTAGGACTATAGCTGGAATCAGACTTCGTGGGTCCAAACCCTGTCACTGCCACTTACTAGCTCAGGCAAGTTATTTAACCTCTCTATATCTCAGTTTCCTTGTTTCTAAAAAGAAGAGAAAAATAGCATCTATCCCATAGATTATGATGCGTAAATGTCTGTACTAATATTTAATCAGTTTACATAATACTTCAACAGATTAAGAAATCACAATAACAAGTCAAACAGACACCAGCACATTTAGGAATAAACACAAATGATCCTCACCCAGTGGGAGAAGCTATCCGTTTTCTAATCATGGGTGATCAGCCTGCCATCAGTCATAGAGCAAATGACCAGCACTAATTAATGCAGCCAGCTGGTTAAGCGATGGTACATTAGCTAAGAGACTCTACTATGCTATCACTGTGTACCTCAATACTAGTTCCAGAGCAGCACCCAGAAACACCATTTCTTGCCTCATGGTAGCATACTCCAGCCCACACAGTCTTATTTATAGCAAGTCTGTAAGGGTGTTAGTAATTCAGGGAATGCCTCTATTAGCAAGATTTAGCCACAAACTTAAGTCTGCAAAACAGCTCCCAAGAACAATACATGTAATTCTTTTACAACTTGAATAGATACAACAGGAGTCATTCACATAATAACCAAGAAGACAAGTTTCCAATAGCCACTGGACATAATGTTGGATAAACATATAGATTTTTCTTCCTTTGTAGTTCATATAAAATATTCATGTAAGAAATAGAGCATTAGCTGATTTAAGCATCACCGTTTTTATTGACTATAACACAGACTCAGAATCCTTTAACTCTAATGGAAATTAAATGCTTTGCATTTAAGATGCTTCCTACTCTGACCTTTAAACACTAAAATAACTAGAAGCACCACAAAACAGAAATGAGAATGTTTCACTGATCCGACGCTACATTTCAGACCTGCAATTGTCAGTAGAAAGATGTTTCACCTTCAAGGTCAGAAAGTACAAGATATCCTGTGAACGGCTAGAATGGAAAGCACTGCTGAACCACAAGAAGAGTCCTCCACAAGGGAGGCAAGAGAAGACTCACATGGAGGATGTCCTGTGTGCTTTACATCCATCGAACCTGAGTCTCCAACTTGGTCTCTTAATAATTCTCAGTGATACTTGACATAAGAACTGTGCCTGACAACACAGCTAAGCCTTACTTCATACAAACACAATGTTCCTCAAACTGTAAATACACTCCACGATAGCTGGAAAGCACTAGGAGAGCTAACCCTCTTTCAAAGAAAGACTACATCAAACTTGCCTCCGTCATTTAAAAAGCTACCTACAGCTGGGTCCCTGCCATTTGAATTTCACAAATCAGCAAAACAAAAACGAAAAGCTGAATAAAACAAACAAACAAACAAGGTTGGGCAATGACCCAAGAGTTTCCAACCTTTAATTTTGCCAAGCAAGGTCATTTTAGAAATTAAAACAACCACCACCGCCTCGAAAACCCTAACATCCACTAGCCGAGAGGTATGCAATCTGGATGCATGACAATCACCTGTGGAGTTCTGGACCTGCAGCAGGAGCAGGCTGCCCCAGGGATCAGCTTCAGTTGTCTCAGCTGGAGTCAGGATGCCATGATTTCTAAAAGTGCTCCAAGTGGGTCTCATGTGCAGCCAGGATTGAGAACAACAATCACTTCATAAAAGAGATATTTCAAAACCAATAAAGTAAGGCTATCATCTCAGATTAGAGGGTGGTCATTATAAATAAATAAAATTCAGCTTATGAAAAACACCCTATACTAGCTTTGTGTTCCTCGTTTCACCTCTGGCAAAGTAGGATAAACAACCTGTGGACCAGCATTTGGGAACACCTGGTCTAGACTAGCCAACTCCACTTCCCTATCACTCACTCCACTGGGAAGCCCTTACAACCCAGCGTGTGCCTGCTCCACTCCCCTAAATTGGTCCTTCCAAAGCCCACTCCCCTAAACTGGTCCTTGTGTGGCCAAATCCAGTCACTTTTCCTCATTACTCACTTGTACCTCTTTGCAGTATTTCCCAGAGCAGGCTGGTCCTGCCTTCTTGAAACTCTTCCTCCTGGCTTCCAAATGCCTTAGCTCTCTCCAAACAATTCACCGTTCCCCAAACACATCTTGCAAATCCCTTCTTTTAGTTTTGCTCATGCTGTTCTCTCTTCCCAGAACTCCATTCTCCCTTCTCCATAGATCTAAATCCTACATCTATTTCAAGGACAAAGTCAAATGCTACCCACCCACTACGCCCATCCGTGTTCCATGCATGGGTCTACAGGGAATCCAGTAGAATATAAAGTGCAGTTTTACTTCCAGTGGGTGAGATGAGGTCTTAAGGAAAAAGCCAACCTCAAGGTTAAAAGCCATGAAGACTGAAAATGTTGGAAAGCAAAGTATGAGATGGACTGAGGCAGGTGGTTCAGAACCAAGATGGTTAGTAATGTCTGCTAGAGTAAGAAATATGTTATAAAAACTAATCTAGGTACTACTTCTAACTAGCTTGTGGCAACAGCTACCTCTTTTTTCAGTGGTTTTCTAGGCACTGCCTAGACACAAGAGGAACACGACATCCATTATCTCACTTAACCCTCACAACAGCTCCAGGAGGAATGCATTACCATTCCCACTTACAAATGCGGTCTACACTAACAATGCAGTTAAGAGAGTTGCCCAGGAGCACCTGGCTAACAGGTGACTGAGCTAGGATTTGCACCCACCCTTTTGCAATTCCAAAGCCTGTGATAAATCTGTTACAGTCTACTGCCTCTTTAATGGTAACTTCTCTAGCCCACTTGCTTTTCTTCTCCAAAAATTGAAGGGTTTGGTCTCAGTGATTCCCATGGTCCACACTCCAAATCTAACATTCTGCATGTTTGTTAAAAGAAAAAAAAAAAATACAGCAGACAGCCATGAACAAAGAAAAATAAAAGAAAGTAAGGCAGTGATAACAGACACAGAGAAACATCAGAAAAAAAACAAGATGTTCTTTGTGGCCCCCACTAGCCCAGACTCCCTTGTGGATTTTTCTGACTGTTTTAAGTATTTGTCCCACTCTGAGATGGGTATAAGGTAACTTTATATTGTATTGAGTTTTCCTTCCAAATCTCATCTCAAAATGCCCTGAGGACCTAGAGAAAACCATCATGGAAATAAAAGTACAGGCAGGAAAAAAAAAAAAAAAGAGGTGAGAACACATAAGAAAAGCAAGCTGTAGGGTTTTCATTTTAAATTGAGAAAGGGGATGGATGATAATGATCAAATGAAGTCATTCAAAAGGGTGTTTTCCAAAGAAAAAGAATAAATGAGTGAGCAGAGAAAGGAAAAAGTAAGCAGAATGACCTTGATTTAGCAACTGATCTTCACTGATTTCCTTTCACCTTCTTACTTGATTCTGGGGAAAGTCACAATCCACAGTGTGTGACATTAAAGCCTACCCTTAATGAAATTAGTAGATTAGCAAAAATGTCACTGAAGCACAAAGGAGGAGGGAAATATCTTGGAAGAAACGCTACCTCCTTTGTTCTTTGGAAAAACCGGCAAGAAAAACAAGAACTCAGAAATATTCAGGATAGCAAATGTCATCTGTTATCCTTTTCTAGAAAAGGTCCTTTAGAGAACCATAAGTTATGAACCATCACCCTTCTAAGATCTGATGAAGAATTTTGTGAAGCCATCAAATCCAGTACTTTTGTATACTAGGACCTCAAAAACACTGGGGTTTCACAGTGTCAGTGTTGACAGTATTTGGTTTTAGGGACCAAGGCCCAGTTTTGAGACTTTTTCCAAAGAGTTTGTAAACGCTTCCAAAAAAAGAAAAAAAACAAATGCACACAGATGCTATGATACCTGTCCCCCCTCCCTCTAGCATCATTCACACCGTTTCTAACCTCTGACTATTGTGTTGTTCTGAAGGAGGAATATTTCCCCACACAAGCAGTTGCTGACTTTTTTTCAAGTGCAGTTTAAGGATACCTAATTTTTTTTTTTTTTTTTTTTTTTTTTGAGATGGAGTCACGCTCTGTCACCCAGGCCGGAGTGCAGTGGCAAAATCTTGGCTCACTGCAGCCTTTGCCTCCTGGATTCAAGTGATTCACCTGCCTCGCCCTCCCGAGTAGCTGGGATTACAGGCACGCGCCACTATGTCCGGCTAATTTTTTTTTTTTTTTTTTTTGTATTTTTAGTAGTGATGGGGTTTCACCATGTTGGCCAGGCTGGTCTCAGACTCCGGGCCTCATGTGATCCGTAGAACACTTAATCTTAAAGATGATGTCAGAAATGAGGCAACCAACTCCCTAACCAAGGAAAGTCTATATCACTTTGGACATGTGGGACTGGGACAGAGAGATGCCAAAAAACTTGCTCACATGAGGCATCTGTGTGTAGGAAGCTTTCCTAAAGGTTTGGGAAGATCTAAAATTTCTGTATACATATATACATGTGTATATATATACACATATACAGAGTATGTGTATATATATATGTCTCTCTAACTTATGGAGAGCGCTATATAAAATATTAGACTTGGAAGATATTAGATATTAGATATCACTGAATCCAATTTTGCTGATAGGGAAACACCACGTGATAGGCCCAAAACCAAGATCACGCAGATGCTGTGACGAAGTCCCCTGCACAGCAACACTCCCAACTCAGAATTTAGTTCTCTATTCTCGATTGATGCCCAGAGCACCAGTTAGCTACCTGCCTAGCTCCAGAATGTATTAGCTCAGTTTTACATGGTTTAGAAAAGAAGGTACTACAAAAGACATTTTCCAATCTTTCTGTTTTGTACACAATATTTGTTCCTTATTTCAGAAGAGTAGAATTGATTGAGGTTTTTTCCTCCAGAAAGCAGATAATTAAACAACAAGGTAAAATTTTTATTATCTTAACACCCCTTGAGAAGGAAACTGTCTTGTTTACAAGGTGGGAAAAAAAAAAACTTGATGAGCTTCTTGGGCTTGGAAGGTGAGACCCTGCAGGAACGGGTCATTCCCAGTAGGAAGATGACTAAAGAAAGCTCAAGAACTCTGAGTGAGAACTCATGAGGAATGTGGGGGTTGAGGATGAAAGGGAAGAGAGAAAATGGATAGATGGGCGCAGAAGGCTGGGGGATTTAAAGTTTTTAGAATTGGCCAGGAACTTTTCAGAACAAGGAGGCAGGGTTTCCCTTGTAAAGCCATTTGCTTCACTGCAGGGCAAACCCTTAGGATTCCCCAACCCTCATTAGAGTCTTCTCTGTACTTGTGAATGGTGAGTTCAGGTGGGTGGTTTGAAGGAATTAAAAGGATTCGGGCAGGGCACGGTGACTCAGGCCTACAATCCCAGCAATTTGGGAGGCCAAAGCGGGCAGATCACTTGAGGTCACAAGTTTGAAACCAGCCTGGCCAACATGGTGAAACCCCGTCTCTACTGAAAATACAAAAATTAGCAAGGCACGGTGGTGCGTGCCTGTAATCCCAGCTACTCGCAGGCTTGCAGACTGAGGCAGGAGAATCACTTGAACCCGGGAGGCAGAGGTTGCAGTGAGCCAAGATCATGCCACCGCACTCCAGCCTAAGCGACAGAGTGAGACTGTCTCAAAAAAGAAAAAGAAAAAGGACTGCCGAGGCGGGCGGATCACGAGGTCAGGAGATAGAGACCATCCTGGCTAACATGGTGAAACGCCGTCTCTACTAAAAATACAAAAAATTAGCCGGGCGTGGTGGTGGGCGCCTATAGTCCCAGCTACTCGGAAGGCTGAGGCAGGAGACTGGCGTGAACCCGGGAGGCGGAGTTTGTAGTGAGCCGAGATCGCGCCACTGCACTCCAGCCTGGACGACAGAGTGAGACTCCGTCTCAAAAAAAAAAAAAAAAGAAAGAAAAAAAAGAAAAAAAGAAAAAGGACTGAACTCCACATCTACCTAGATAGACCTATGAAGAACAGGAACAAAGAGTCCCTACCTTGAGCTAGTTCAGTGAAGCAAGAGCTCAAAGACAGAAACTAGAACATAAGTGCCTGAGGAATTTACAGGAATCGTGAACATTACACCTCCAGCAGCAGGCAACAGGAGGGCTGGAGCCAATCTAAGTAGGTCTTAAGGGGCCAAAAGACCTCATCCGACACCTGGGTGTGCGAAAGCAAAGGTTAACAAAACTGTTACCCCCAAAAATGAAGAATACGAAGCAGCAGCAAAGTGTAACTGCATCCTGGTAGGTGCCTGATCCTTTACAATTAGATTTGTGAAGAAAGATGCAGTGAGAGCTGATCCCTTTGAGGCAGCGGAGGGCTAGGGGGCCTTAAGAAAGAAGAGTGCAGGGCAGAGTGGAGAGCAAATGTCAGACCTGCCCTGAATTTCAGGGGCTGCCAACTCTGGGGAGCTTTGCTCCGCTGCGCGGATTACAACACAACATAAGCAAAGGGGGTAGTTTGGGTTCCAGCTTCCCCATCTACATCCACCTGTCCCTAAGAGATAGGAGATGATAGGATTCGGACCAAAGATGATTTGAAAACAGAGGCACCCAATGGAAAGCCCGGGGTCAAGGCAGCGGCCCCTCCCCTGCACATGCACACTGGTGTTGCCATATGGCCCGTGCACGTGTGAAGCATAAGTCGCAGCCGGCAGGAGCCCCCTCCCCACCCAGCCATCCTGCAAGCCAGCCAAGCAAATGAAAGCAACACTCGGTTCCTAACAGGAGTGCAAACAGCGGGTGTGTTGGGGCCGTGGGATTCTGGATTAATTTTTTTCCCTCTTCTCTGTAGGCCAGTTTTGGGGGGAGCAACATGCCTTTGTTACATTCACAACAACAAAAATCTATAATCAAATTGTAATTGTGTTACTAGAGTAAAAAAGGGAGGCTCATCACAGTGGCCATTTTTCATTCTTTGACTGTTGTACTAATGAGTTAGCTTTGCTCCAACTGCCAGAATCATTCAAGGAAGTGATACATACACATGGGTAATAATGAATGGCCTTACTTGAAGAACCCATTAACCTTCCTTTAGTAGACCAGGTCCACAAGCCCATTAACATAGAGCCTTCCTCTTCTAAAAATGGGGATAACGAGACCTGGAACATGGATAAAACACTATTCCTAGTAGAGCTTTTGCTTTTTTTTTTTTTTTGAGACAGACTCTGGCTCTGTTGCCCAGGCTGGAGTGCAGTGGCGCAGTCTCAGCTCACTGCAACCTCCACCTCCTGGGTTCAAGCGATTCTCCTGCATCAGCCTATTGAGTAGCTGGGACTACAGGTGCCCGCCACCACGCCTGGCTAATTTTTGTATTTTTAGTAGAGACGGGGTTTCACCATGTTGGCCAGGATGTTCTCGATCTGTCGACCTCGTGATCCACCCACCTCGGCCTCCCAAAGTGCTGGGATTACAGGCATGAGCCACTGTGCCTAGACAGCTTTTGCTTCTTTAGAAGCAGTGTATTATGTTAAAAAAAAAAAAAAGTGTAGGGAAATAACATAAAAGACATTACTAGAGGATATTGAATCTGGAATTTTTTTGTTAGTCTATTAGAGCAGCTCTTTTTAATTCTGTTACTCAAAACCACTGCTTAATAATTTTGTAGCTCAAAATAATCTTGGTCATTCTGTAATGTCTTTTCTGTTATCTCCCTACACAACCCCTCCCACAAACCTAATTTGGTTTTCTGTTATATTCTTTGGCAGCAATGCATTTATGGTATTTATTCTGTTTACACCAATGCTTTAGTGATTCTCTATTTTTATTTCTCACTCCCCTTTTCTGGATTGGAACATCCTGAGGGCAAGAATATTTATTCTGTTCACTACTATTTTCTTCATTCCTATTACCAAGACAGGTGTTGAATAACGGTTTCATATAAGCCAAAACAAAAACAATATAACAAAATGAAAATAAAACATTTTCTGGGTTATTTTATCTGACTTTTTTTTTTTTATCTTTTGAAATAACTTTTTTTTTTTTTTTTTTTGAGACAGAGTCTCACTCTGTTGCCCAGGCTGGAGTGCAGTGGTGCGATCTTGGCTCACTGCAACCTCCACCTCCCAGGTTCAAGCAAGTTTCCTGCCTCAGCCTCCCGAGTAGCTGGGATTACAGGCACACCACCATGCCCAGCTAATTTTTTGTATTTTTATTAGAGACCGGTTTCACCATGTTGGCCAGGATGGTCTCAAACTCCTGACCTCAGGTGATCCGCCTGCCTCAGCCTCCCAAAGTGCTGGGAATACAGGCGTGAGCCACTGTGCCCAGCTTTAAATAACTTTTGTTTTTCATTATTGTTGTGATTATAAACACCTTATATAGTTTTTGTTTGTTTTACCTGAATCTTGCTATGGTATTGTCTATTCACGACCCTCATCTCTTTTTCTTTATATTTTTTTCCATGAATTGTCTGTACTTATCTGACTTTAAATGAAAGGTTTTTGTTTTGTTTTGTTTTGTTTCTTTGTTTGTTTTGAGATGGAGTCTCGCTCTGTCGCCCAGGCTGGAGTGCAATTGTGTGATCTTGGCTCACTGCAACAACCTCCCCCTCCCGGGTTCAAGCGATTCTCCTGCCTCAGTCTCCCAAATGGCTGGGATTACAGGCGCCTGCCACCACGCCTGGCTAATTTTGTATCTTTAGTAGAGATGAGGTTTCACCATGTTGCCCGGGCTGGTCTCGAACTCCTGACCTCAAGTGATCCACCCACCTCGGCCTCCCAAAGTGCTGGGATTAAAGACATGAGCCACTGTGCCTGGCCTAAATGAAGATTTTATTGAAACTCTTTCACCAAGTAAATCCTTTTTATGTGCCTCACATAGCTTTTCACCTTCTCATGGGTACAGGAGATTTAAAGGATCCATTCCACCCTCCCTGAGATTCTGCAAATATTAACTTCATTTAGCAACAAACAATATAGGCCATGTCAGACATCTGACACAGAGGCCCACATTTCAAATAATTATCACTAATTTCTATGGGTGCATGAACCTGGTGACCTCAAATCCCATTGAAAATAAAATACCTAAATCAGTGGTTATGAAATCTATTTTCATCATGGCCCCCTTGGAAAGCCAAATGCTTAGAAATTTCCTGTCTCCTGGAAAAACAAAGGTATGGTATACACTAGATTTAAACATACAATTTCAAGGATTTATAGCTCTCTCCTCAAGAACAGTGTTTTCTCAAAGTATGAACTGTGACCTACTAATGGATGATGAAATTAATTTAGTGGGTCATGAGCAACTTGGAAGAAAAAGAAAGAAAGGGAGGAAGAGGAGGAGGAGAAGCAAAGGGAAAAGAAGAGGAAAAAAGTATGGAAGAGAGGTCATGTAAGTATTATTTCCTCACCCTTTTTATCAGTTGTAGGTGTGGGTGTTATGTCTGTGTGTGTGTCTGTGTGTGTCCCTTTGCGTGTCGGTGTGTGTCTGTGTCCATGTCTGTATGTCTGTCCGTGCGTGTCTGTGTGTCTGTGCGTGTGTATGTCTGTCTGCGTGTCTGTCTGCGTGTGTGTCTGTGTCTGTCTGCGTGTGTGTCTGTCCATGTGTGTGTGTGTGTCTGATGTGTGTCTGTATTTCTGCGTCTGTGTCCCTCTGTGTCTGCATGTATGTCTCTGTGTGCGTGTCTGTGTGTCCATGTCCATGTGTGTCCCTGTGTCTGTCTGCGTGTGTGTCTCTGTGTGTCTGTGTGTGTGTCCGTGTGTGTCTGTGTGTCCGTGTATGTCCATGTGTCTGTGTCTGCATGTGTGTGTGCATGTGTCTATGTGTGTCTGTGTGTCTGCATGTGTGTGTGCATGTGTCTATGTGTGTCTGTGTGTGTCTGTGTGTCTGCATATGTGTCTGTGTGTGTGTCCCTGGGTCTCTGTGTGTGTATGTGTGTCTGTGTCTGCGTGTGTGACTCTGTGTCTGTGTGTGCCTGTCCGCGTGTCTGCATGTGTGTGTCCATGTGTGTCTGTGTCTGCATGTGTGTGCGTGTGTCCGCATGTCTATGTCTGTGTGTCTGCGTGTCTGCATTTGTGTCTGTGTGTGTGTGTCCCTGAGTCTCTGTGTGTGTCCGTGTGTATGTCTGTATGTGTATCTGTGTCTGCGTGTGTCTGTGTGTGTCTGTGTGTCTGCATGTGTGTGTGTGTCTGTGTGTGTCTGTGTCTGTGTGTCTGCATATGTGTGTTTGTGTCTGTGTCTGCATGTGTGGGTGCGTGTGTCTGTGTATGTCTCTGTGTATGTGTGTGTGTACGCACACACATGCTGGGTCAAAATGTAAAATGTAGTTCTTATTGTACATTATCAAAATAATTTAGAAGAGACTACCCTAGGGGTTCATGGACCCCAAGCCAAATGACTAAGGATGAAACCATAATCTTACTCTGTTGTCAAGATCCTCAGAAAAGAGTATTGCCTCTAGTGTGAGCTTTAACCAGGGGGGAGTATGTGACAAGACATAGGTGTGAAACAAAAAGCCAAATTAGAGGTACTCCAAGAAAGTAAGCTCTGTGGGTGCAGGGTACAAGGACTAGAGCAGGGCCCTAGCAGCAAGAGGAAGTCCAACTTCATGCCACAAGCCAAAGGTCACCAACTCAAATGGTTCGGAAGCTAGGGGGGGTGGCAGGAGTGAGCCAAGCACACCTGGGAGGATGCACCCCACATAAGGGGCAAAGCTGTCCCTCTCCTCCAGCTGCTCCCACGGGGGAATTCAGGAGCCAGGGGCCAGGGCTTCTGGTTTTCAAAGATAAGCCAGAAACCTGGATCCTTATATGGAATCCTCTGATTTTTAATATAGGCAAGCAAAGCCGAAGGGAATTGTTTTTAAATACGACGCAGGCTAACACTGTAAGGAAAGAATACAGATCTGTGAGATGGACACAGATTTCAAGCCTTAGGCTGAAGACGGAGATATGATTTGCTTTATGATTAGAAAGAGCCCTGGAGGACAGACTTAGGTGAGAGTACAGAGGGAGAAGGAGCACAAGGCGACCAGAAATAGGAGGCTACAGAAATCATCCAGACGAGAGACCACAGGGGCCTGAGTAGAGGCTGTAAGAGGAGGGAGCAGGTGCAGGAAACATTAAGGAGACAGAACTGACAGGACCAATCAGACATGCAGGGTGAAGGAGGAGGAGGAGTCTAGGATGACTGTGGTTTCTGGCTTAAGCAGCCAAGCAGACAGAAGCTCCATTCACCAAGACTAGGAATACAGCAGGATGGCCAGGTCAGGGGATCAGGCTGGGAGACAGCTGAGTGTGAGGTGACTAGAGACCACCTAGCTGAAGTGTCCATAAGAAGGAACAGGGCTGGAGTGCAGAAGAGTCTATGCTGGAGTTGTAACATTGTGAGTCACTGACCCCTCGATGCTGTAAGCTCGAAGACAAGAAGGCTAGAACATATCTTGGCCCCTGGCTCCTAAATTCCCCCATGGGAACAACTGGCTGGAGGAGAGGGACAGCTGTGCCCCTTATGTGGGGTGCACCCTCCCATGTGTGCTTGGCTCACTCATGCCACCCACCTGGCTTCCGCATCTTTGAGTTGGTGACCTTTGGCTTGTGGCATGAAGTTGGACCTCCTCTTGCTGCTAGGGCCCTGCTCTAGTCCCAGAACTTTCTAGAGCGCCATGGCTCATGCCTATAATCCCAGCACCTTGGGAGGCTGAGGCAGGCAGAGGCAAGACCCCCATCTCTACAAAAAATTGGCTGGGCATGGTGGCATGTGCCTGTAGTCCCAGCTACTGAGGAGACTGAGGTGGGAGGATCGGTTGAGCCCAGTAGGTCAAGACTGCAGTGAGCCATAATCATGCCACTGCACTCCAGCCTTGGTGACAGAGTAAGACCTGTCTAAAAAAAAAAGCTAGGACAGAACCTGACAGCACACCCACATTTAAGGAGTGAACAGGTGAAAAAGGTACCACAAAAGACATCTAAGGTGGACTGGGTGCCTGGAAGGAGGTTAAAAGGCTCAAGGAGACTCATTCAGAAGAGCCGTGTATGGAAATTGGAAATGATACTGATGGGGAACCTATGAATAGATATAATATATAAAATATATTTATATATAAAATATATAATAGATACAAAATACGATAAAATGTTCTGACCAACACCTTCAAATATATGTATATTTTATATCTATTATATATTTTATATATAAATATATTTTATATATTATATAAATATAATGTATTTCTATATATTATATTAATATAATGTATTTCTATATATTATATTAATATATAATACATATCATATGAGATATATTTTATATATATAATATGAGCCACAGCCACGCTTACTCACACCTTCACCCTTTGTGGCCAGATCATACTACAGAGACAGCGGATGTGAAAAGCCTCTGTAATGCCCACAGCAATACATGCCCATCAGACACAATTGCTTCATCTCATCCTTAGACCTGGGATGCAGCTCATGGGGCAGAGGAAAGGCAGATACAGTCATGGAGAGCATTCAGCTTAGCAGTGGACAGGAGCACAGGCCTTGGGTTCAGAAGGACAGATCCAACATTATGCTATGTGGTCCTGGGCAAGTTATATCACCTCTCTAAGCCTCGGCTTCCCCATTTGCAAAATGTGAATAATAACAGTTCTTACCTCATAAGAGGTCTGTGAAGATTAAATGCCATATAAGCATCTCAGGCACCCTGCACAGTGTCTGGATCATGGGAAATGCTGGCAGAATAAGTGGAAACTATTACTATTACTATAACTTAGATGAAACAGAGTTTTTCAGCAAAGACATTCTACAGTTTTAGGTAATTCAAGTAAGAACTGTTTTAAGATAATTTTAATCCACAATTTCTACTATGTGCTGTGGGTAAGAATATATTTCAGAAGCAAAATGCCAACTTTGCTTTAAAAGATTCTGTTGCTGGTACATGATTCTCTAAGACCTGCTCTGGTAAAAATCAACGACTCAGAAGTTCCCACAAGACCCCTAGCATTATCCTAGACCATGAGGTCCCAAGTCACAGACACTCAGTAGAAGTTGTTATTTCAGACAAGTTCTTAGCATTAGGGACACCAGCAGTCCATTCCCATTGTAACCCAGGGTAAAGTGGATGCTAAATTTGATAGCCCAGTTCATTTATTTTCTGTACCACTTATTTTGTGCCTGGATACTTAAGCTTTCATATTCAATTAGCTATTTTCATGCAACCCTGTCCTTACTCATATACCTTCAAAGCACTACTGGTATCACTTTGGGAACCTTACCTAGCATTGGTCTTACTTAACACATCATGCATGTTTTGTAAATATGTGATGGGTTGATTTCTACACATTTGTAGGTACCAATGACTCTTAAAGATGTGCTGTACGTGAAAGGTCAGAAGCTAACAAGGCTGTTCTAGAAATTATTTTTCTATTAATTAATAATAAACATTGAACATATTATTAAACATCTCTCTTAAAGATGGCTTGAGATAAGCAACTTACTGGTGAGGAATTAAAAGTCGATTTCCTAGCAGTATGAGCGGAGTCAGCTCCTTTCTAGCAAGGGCTGGCTTCACAACACCGTTAGCTAAAAAGCTGAGTCCACAAAGTGGAGGTGCCACAGCAAAGAGAAGCGGAGTGCTACGAGAATCTGACCCAAACATGGCCATCTCCTCCTATCTTCTTCATCTTCGTCCTTCTGAATTCACAAAACTGAGTGAGTACAATCTGGAACCATTTCCAAGGTTTGGGAAGGGATTTAAAAAAAATTTAAAAAGCCCAAGGTAGGCACAGGTGACTCAGAAGAGATCATCAGTCAGCGTGCAAAGCCAAAATAAACCCTGGAGGGTGAGGGGGAACAGATGGCCAGTTGACAGCGGGCAGAGCTGGGGGATTCAGAACCATGGCCCTTTGGATGACATTCCACCATGGGAGATGCCTCTGTGTAGGAGGTGATGTCCATTTCACCAGATGGCCACCTCATCTCCTGGAGTCTCAGCCACCAGGAAAGCTTGGGGACTTAGAAGAATTTTATCTTATCTGAAAGAGAAAACTAACAGAGGATAAAAACTGCATATACCACCACTTGTGAGATTAATGAGAACAGAATCCTAAAGAGGACATTTGATTTATCTTCTAGCAGTTCTTCTTTGGTTGCCTGGCAATAAACCAGCAAAATTTAGAATAGAGGAGAAAAGCGTTCCCCTTCTCTCCACCCCAAAACACAAAAATCTCATGACATTATAAACACTAACTGGGCCGGGCGTGGTGACTCACACCTGTAATCCTGGCACTTTGGGAAGCAAAAGCAGGTGGATCACTTGAGGTCAGGAGTTCGAGACAAGCCTGGCCAACATGGTGAAACCCTGTCTCTACTAAAAATACAAAAATTAGCCAGGCGTGGTGGTGCATGCCTATAATCCCAGCTACCTAGGAGGCTGAGGCAGGAGACTTACTTGAACCCGGGAGGTGGAGGTTGCAGTGAGCAGAGATTGTGCCACTGAACTCCAGCCTGGGTGACAGAGCAAGACTCCATTTCAAAAGAAAAAAAAAAAACACTCACTGGAGTGGAAGGAGCCAAAAATTCCTAAAAGAAGAGACAATTCAGACAATAACTGATTATTAAGTCTTTTTAACTAAGACTATATACGAAACACAAAAATTGCCATAATATGTCAACTAGGAATTTGAATCCTAAGATTCAGAAATTGTGATGAATTATGGTTACAAATGTATTTGTAAAAGGCATGTACACACAAAAAGCAAAAGATGAAAGGAAAGATATCAATCCTATCAATGGTTGTGTTAGACTCTTGGGGCTATGGGCGATTTTTCTTCTTCTAACTAGGTTATGAATGGAAGAAGAGTGAGCGATAATGTGGTAGCAAGTATTGCAGAGCTCTATCCATGGGGAAGGACTGGTGCTTTGTTTCTCTGCTTGCTTGTTTTTACTTTCCAACCCATCACCTACCAAACTGTCCTTTTACTATACCTCATGCTATCTGCACCTTACTATGAGAGTTCAATCACACCCAAACTGGACTAGTTCTTGCTCTATGGGATAGATCCATTGATCACATGCCCAGATGTCCTGCCAATGCCTAATTGCCATAAAAGTTTCTAAGCTTTTAGTTCCTGTACTCAGCTTACCCCAAACTGGTTATAAGCCATGTGGAGCAGCAGCATTGGTATAGATTGGATGCAGGCCTGATGTTACCTTTTTTTTATTTTTATTTTTATTTTTTTACATTTTTGAACAATATTAACATATGATGTTACTATCTGATAGCTAACCACCAGGCCAGGTGTGGTGGCTCATATGTGTAATCCCAGCACTTTGGGAGGCTGAGGCAGGCAGATCACTTGAGGTCAGGAGTTTAAGAGCAGCCTGGCCTACATGGCGAAACCCCGTCTCTACTAAAAATACAAAAATTAGCCAGGCATGGTGGCAGGCACCTGTAATCCCAGCTACTCGGGAGGCTGAGGCAGGAGAATTCTTGAACCCGGGAGGTGAGGTTGCAGTGAGCCGAGACTGTGCCACTGCACTCCAGCCTAGGCAACCATAAGACTCTATCTCAAAAAAAGAAAAAAAAAAAGGCCAACCACCAAATTGGAACTTTCAGTGTTCCAACCTGATTAAAAAAAAACAAATAAACAAAAAAAACTATATGATTTTTCCTTTCAAAAATTTCCTTTATTATTATTAAAAGATTACCTTGTAATAAATTTTTTAAATAGAAAAAAAGTTTTGACTTTTGTGTGTGTGTGTGTGTGTGTGTGTGTGTGTGTGTGTGTGTGTGTGTGTGTGTGTGTGTGATGGAGTCTCGCTCTGTCACCCAGGCTGGAGTGCAGTGGCGCGATCCTGGCTCACTGCAACCTCCGCCTCCCCGGTTCAAGAGATTCTCCTGCCTCAGCCTCCCGAGTAGCTGGGACTACAGGCGCCCGCCACCACGTCCGGCTAATTTTTGTAGTTTTTTTAGTAGAGACGGGGTTTCACCATATTGGCCAGGCTGGTGTCAAACTCCTGACCTTGTGATCCGCCCACCTTGGTCTCCCAAAATGCTGGGATTACAGGCGTGAGCCACCGCGCCCAGCCTAAAATGTTTTCACTTTTAAACAAATTATGATAAAATTTAGAAAACAGAGGAGAGCTTAAACATTAATTCATTTTTGAATTTTTTTTTTTTTTTGACACAGAGTCTCACTTTGTCACCAAGGCTGGAGTGCAATGGCGCAACCCCAGCTCACTGCAACCTCTGCCTCCCAGGTTCAAATGATTCTCCTGCCTCAGCCTCCTAAGTAGCTGGGACTACAGGCACCCGCCACCACGTCCGGCTAATTTTTGTATTTTTTTTAGTAGAGACGGGGTTTCACCATATTGGCCAGGCTGGTGTCGAACCCCTGACCTTGTGATCCACCCACCTTGGTCTCCCAAAATGCTGGGATTACAGGCGTGAGCCACCGCGCCCAGCCTAAAATGTTTTCACTTTTAAACAAATTATGATAAAATTTAGAAAACAGAGGAGAGATTAAAACAAACATTAATTCATTTTTGGAATTTTTTTTTTTTTTTTGGACACAGAGTCTCACTTTGTCACCAAGGCTGGAGTGCAATGGCGCAACCTCGGCTCACTGCAACCTCTGCCTCCCAGGTTCAAATGATTCTCCTGCCTCAGCCTCCCGAGTAGCTGGGACTACAGGTGTGCACCACCATGCTTTGCTAATTTTTCTATTTTCCATAGAGACAGTTTCATCATGTTGGCCAGGCTGGTCTCAAACTCCTGACCTCAGGTGATCCACCTGCCTTAGCCTACCAAAGCGCTAGCTACCATGCCCAGCCATTTTTTTTTGGAAGCTTTTAAATGAAAGAGGAAAAAAAAAAAGAAAGTTAATGCTATTGATAAGTTAAAGGGAGAAGAGTAAGTTCAGCTGAGTCCCTTCACCCTACCTACTTTAGGCTGTGTCCTAGTTATGCAACGCCATGAGAAGGATCCCAGACCCCATCAAGTCAGACTTTCTCCATTCAACCTCTATTCAAGGTCCTCCTTCCGATTAACCCAACTCACTAGAAATTCTACCAGCAAAATCCACATTAATCTCTTCCTCTCACAATACTTCTGTAAATATTGTAGTAATCTATTTATTTTAGTTATGTGTTTATACATCACTATTTTTATTGTAGTTTTCAATCTTCTCATGGATATTTTTCTGGCTAAAGGGATTCAGGCAGCATCTGGAAGAGACCTGCAGCTAAGCTCCTGCAACTCCAGTAGCCCCCTTCAATTAAGGGAAAGGTGGGGTTCCAATGGTCTGATGGTCCTGTAATAGGACATACTTCATGCAAAGGTAATTCACTTCCTGCTGCCCGGAACATGGGTGCTATCACCTTAAGTTGCTCTAGGTGAGGTCTTTAGGCTATCTGGTCCCATAATAACTAGCAATGACACAACACCAGGGATAACAAGGTATGAGGAATTTTACTTGTATTCCTATGGGGAAAGAAAAAAATACAATCAATTCCTTCCAGTTAACCTCAATCCTGCCCCCAAATAAATCAGAAAGTCACAACAATAACAACAAAGAAATTACACTTCGCATGTACCAGCATCAGGACCTCAAACTGCAGGAAAACTATTGGACCTTCTGCCCTCCGTGCTGAGTACGGCGAAAAGATGTCAAGGTGACTTTGAAAATAACACTAACTTTTTTGCCAAACAGAAGACAGCAGACTACAATCCACTTGAAGTACAATTGAGTCCAATTTAATCAGAATTTACTACATACAGGAAAAAAAAAATCTTAACTTGAGGTAACAACCATTTGTCTACCGAAACTACAAGAAGTTGAAAACAGCTGTTTTTTTCACCCTAGCAGTCAGCCAATAAGAAAACATGTTATGTTTTCTCCTTACTCGTGTAACCAAATACCACCTGTTCTCCAAAAACCTAAGGAAATAAAAAATAAAAAATAAAGCCTTCCTTCTAAAATATGTTAAAGAAATAGCCTTCTTTTCATATTTTAGAAAGCCTTCTAAAATATGAAAAAGAAAATATGTTACATTTTCTCATCAATATATAAAGAGAGTTCCAGAAACATCCTGAAAGTTAGAGAGAAGAGAAAAAGAAAATAAGTTTCACATTTACCTTACGGCTGTTCAAATCTTAGCACCTTTTTCCTGAGATAGCACCCAACCTACTCAGAGTTAAGCACATTATGAACATTAAGTGTTAGCTGTTATTATTGCTACAGGCAGAAGGAAGTCATTCATATAATCAACAAAGACTTATTGAGCACCTACTGTGTGCCAGAGACTGCTCTAGGCAGTGAACAAAACAGATTAAGTTCCTGTCCTGCTAGAGTTGACATTATAGTGATTTGAACCTAGGTTTCCTTATCTCCAAAGCCTGTTGCTGTTAAAAGCAGGGATTGCAAACTCAAATACCAAAGGGCCAAGCAGATGAAAGAAATGAATTGGGTCAGGTAACAGCTGGCTGTTCGCCAAACCTGTTACCTCTACTTTCTGGGCCCACTCTAAGATTACGTGTTTCAGCCTCTCCCTGCAGGTCACTATGGCCAAGTCACAGAGCACTAACCCATGGAATGTGCACAGAATGCTACACATCACTTAGGGACCTGTTACTCTGTCTGCTTCCATCTGCTGCACGCAGACAAGCAGGGCAGCCTTGGGAGCCACAGACTGAATATGGCAAAGCCACAAAATGGAAGGACCCTGGGTCCCCGAATCGCTGCTTTAAAGAGAGCTCTCTGCCCATCAGGAACACTCATTTTGTCTTTATGTGAGTGAGAAATAAACTTCTCTGGCTTTAAGCCATTGTAGATTTGGGGGTTGGTTTGTTACCACAGTTAGCTCATCACAGCCAATATGAGAGTGAAATGGGACAAACGGGAGCCGTGACAGATGCCCCGTCTAAAAGAGGCACCACTACTAAGCTTCAGCCAAGTGTGGCCATCCAGAAATATAGGACCAGTATGGTTAAACTTCTGACTATTTCAAGGGAACCTAGAAATCCTGACTTTTTTTTTATGGAAAAGCTCTTGATTTTTAAGTGATGTTTCATTTTGTTTGACAAGTGTTTATTGTTTATTTATTTATTTATTTATTATTTATGAGTTAGGATCTGGCTCTGTTGTCCAGGCTGGGGTGTAGTGGCATGATCTCAGATCACTGCAGCCTCTGCCTCCTGGGCTCAAGTGATCCTCCCACCTCATCCTCCCTAGTAGCTAGGACTATAGGTGCACACCACCACACCAAGCTAATTTGTGTTTTGTTTTGTTTAGTTTTTGGTAGAGAGGGGGGCCTCACCATGTTGCCGAGGCTGGTTTCAAATTTCAGGGCTCAAGCGATCCTCTGGCCTCAGCCTCTCAAAGTGCTGGGATTACAGGTGTGAGCCATTGCGCCCAGCCACAAGTGTTTAATTTTTGAAAACCCATCTGTGGAGAGTAGTTAGTACCTGGCTTGTGATGCCTGTACTCCATCCCACCACTAGTGCTGTGCTATCCATGCATATTTGTAGGCAGAATGGTCAAAAAGGTTTAAAGAGCAGGAATAACACAACAGGTTTTCAGAGGTACTGTGAGAACATACCGGGAGATTCTCTTCCTTCCTTTATATACACCACAATTATCCTGTATCTACTATGTATGTGCAAGACCCTGTGCTAAGACAAATAAAACATAATCCCAGCTTTTAAGAGAGTGGCTCTCAAGTTTTCGGGGTTGTCTGCACACCTTCGTACCCTAGACCTTAAACTGACTCCACACTTATCCCATCTTTACACGGTGTAAGTAGCACTGCTTCCTGCTCTTCTTCCTGAACATTGTCTTCTACGCCCGGGAGGCAACGTGCCTCGGTTGTTCCTTAGTGCTGGCTTGACTTTATAGTACCTTCTTCCCTCTTTCTCTAAGCAAGTTGTCCCACTAGGTACTTAGCTCATTGTTTCTTCTAGTAGACATGGCTAATAACCGTGTGTGTCCTCACTTATAACCAAAATAGTTTTCAACACATTGATCACAGTTGTGAAGGGGTTTCCAGGACCCCATTGTACCCGGGATTACCTTTTGAGAACCACCGCTCTGACGAGTTCACAGTCTGATGAAGGAGACGGGCCAGGAGACCTCAAGGATGGCCCAGGAGACAGAAGCAGAGAAGACGGCATCTAACTCCTAAGGCAGAGGGCAGAGTGCATGCCAGGGAAGGCTGCCTGCAGGCCTAACACCTGAGTTGAGTCTTGAAGAAGTGTAGATGCTAATCATGCAGACAAGGCTGGGAAGGGCTTCCCGGGCAGAAAGAATAAAATGTAAAGGGCGCAAAGGGCTCTGGGGAACTGCAAGCCTGGCTATAGTGGCAGGTGGTTCATTCATAAAGGACCCAGATTGCTAAGCAAGGAAGTCAAACTGAGTTATGAAGAGCCGACAAAAGGTTTGGGCCGATCTATATTTTATAAGAATCTCTGGCTGGAGGACGAGGCTGGTTTAAAGGGGGCCAAGACTAGAGACGAGGGACAATTAGGAGATGCAGCTTTGGTAAGAACGTGGACCAAAAGGAGGGAGGGTCTGAAATAAGGCAGCAAAGACGGAAAATTGTCAGAATTATGAAAGTGTTCAGAAATGCAATCAGCAGCTAGGCCCAGTGGCTCACACCTGTAATCCCAGCACTTTGGGAGGCTAGACAGGCAGATCACTTGAGCCCAGGAGTTCAAGACCAGCCTGTGCAATATGGAGAAACCCTGAGTCTGCAAAAATATTAGTAAATAAAGACAAAAATTAGGCAGGTGTGGTGGTGCATGCCGGTAGTCCCAGCTACTCAGGAGGCTAAGGTGGGAGAATCGCTTGAACCTGGGAGGCAGAGGTTGCAGTGAGCCGAGATCATGCCCCTGCACTCCAGCCTGGGCGACAGAGTAAGACTGTCTCAGAAAAAAAGAGAAATTATATCAGCAAAATGTAATGGCCAACTAAATGATGAACCATAAAACAATCTAGAACAATTCTCAGACTGCTGGCTCTAACAACGGGGTGAAAAAAGAATCTAGAACATTTGTCAGATTTTGGGCTCTAACAAATGGGTGGTGGTCATACTTACTGAAAGAGGTAATACAGATGAAATACAGAATAACGAGCCAGACTCAGGGGGCGAAGAGTTCCCTTTGAGGGAGAAATGCTGACTTGTCAGTAGCCATGGGTAGAGATGTCCAATAAACTGCTTAGGCATAAGTCTCATCCTCAAGAGAGAGCTGAGAGTTTTTCGCACCAACAGTACATAAGTGATTGCTAAATCCATGAGTATGAAAGAGGCTACCCCAGGAGGATCTATAGAGTCACAGAGCAAAGCGGATTAGATAACTGCCCCAGGATTCAGCAGTCAGGCAAGCACTGGTGACTAATAGCATCCTTTTTCCTTTCCATGAAGGATGGAAAGGGGGTGAGTTAAGGAGCGAAGGAGACAAAGAAATGGAGGCAGTGAAAATGGGAGGACAGAGCAGGGCAAGAGCTGGAGGCACAGAGGACGTTTATTAGTCACTATCATTGCCTGGGCCGTCACATAGACCAGGAAGACAAATCACAGGAGGAATCAGAAAATCTGGGTATGATTCACAACGCAAATTAGGGCTCTCCTAAAATTTGGAAGTTTCATGTTGTTGTTGTTTAATTTTCACTGTAATTCCAGAACACACCATCCATGCCTCTTCTTCATCCAACTCAATTGGTTAGATAACTGAATGTCAAGGTCACTCTTTTACTTTAAACCATGCAATGGCTTCCCATTGCTCTGAAGATAAAGGTCACAGTCTGTCTCCTGGGTGATGTTGGTCCTGCTACCTCTCCTCCCTTGTTCACCACTCACTCTCCCCTCCACTCCTGCCCACCATCCACACGACCTTCTCTGTGGTTCAGGAATGAATCACAGTCCTTCCCAAAACAGAGGACAGTCCCCACTTCTCCACTGACCCCAATCCCTACCTGGTTATCTCCTATTCCTCCTCCTGTAACAGATGTTGCCTCAAATGTCACTTTTTCAGGACAGCCTTCCCTAACCTTTCTCCTCACTCACCAAGGCGGGTCCCTTCCTCCAGCCTCCCACCACCCGCACCTTTGGCTTCCCCTCTGTTAGCAATCATACTTATTCATGGGAGTGGCTGACTGATGTCATAAATAAGTATGTGGTTACCAATGAAAATAAGTACTATAAAGGGGGAGCCCAGTGCCTGCCACCCACAGGTGCCTAATAAATACTGTCTGAATTAATACATATTAAGGAAAATCAATTTGGAAACAACAGTCACCACTATTTGAGACTGCATGGTATATCACAACTGTAGGGAAACCAATTGTCTTGGAGTGGTAGATCTTTATAAGAATCTCTGGCTGGAGGACGAGGCTGGTTTAAAGGGGGCCAAGACTAGAGACGGGGGACAATTAGGAGATGCAGCTTTGGTAAGAACGTGGACCAAAAGGAGGGAGGGTCTGAAATAAGGCAGCAAAGACAGCAAATTGTCAGAATTATGAAAGTGTTCAGAAATGCAATCAGCAGCTAGGCCCAGTGGCTCACACCTGTAATCCCAGCACTTTGGGAGACTGAGACAGGCAGATCACTTGAGGCCGGGAGTTCAAGACACGCAGGATAGATACTCACTTTTATCTTTTGCTGCAGAACAAAGAAAACTCGCAATTTGGTTGTTTTTTAACTGCGTGATATAAAAACTAAACTATGGTGAAAAACAAAATCAAACCATGGTTGCTTGGATTGGGTGGGGCGAGTGAGAAGAGATGGGAATGTCTGCAGAAGGGCAAAAGAAAACTTACTTTTTGGGGTCATGGTCACGTGCTATATCTTGACAGGGATTTGGGATACACAGGTGTATACATTTGTAAAAACTCAAGAAAATGTACTCAAGAGTTTTGTATTTCATTGCATGTAAAATTTACCTCAGAAAAAGAGTCATAAACAAATACTGAACCCTAATCAATGACATGCATGCGAAAGTATTTAGGGGTGACATGTACTGATGTCTGCAACTTACTCTGAATACATCAAAAATAAGATGAATTGACGGATAGTGGGACAGACAGATATATGATAAAGCAAAATGTTAATTGCACCATTTAGATGGTAGATATAGGGGTGTTTACTATATTGTTCTTTCTACTTTTCCGTGTGTTTGACAACTTCATAAAATGTTGGGTGGGCAGGGAAGGACTGCACTGTATAACTGATAATATATTTACATTGTAATCAGATCTAGTTTCAAATCCCAGCTCCACTACTTACAAGCAATGTGCCCTTAGGCCAGTTGGTTTTTACATGTTCTCTCAATCTCAACTTCCTCCAAGCAAAATGGGCAAGAACTGACAGTGTCGTCATGGGGACTCAATAAGATTAAACCCTTGATCCAGTGACTAACACAATAATAGCTGTCTCATAAATGTTAGTCTTCTTATTCAGAAGTCTACATATTCACAAACTAGGACAAATCTTCAATAAAATGTGAAAGAAGAATCTTGTAAAAATTTTTCTCTTGCTATGCCCCATGGGAAATTAAAAGAATAAATTAATTGTGCTATTTTTATAGGTAAAGACACTGACCTTCCATCAGTAGGACACTGGGAGTTCCATGTCTAAGGAGGGTGAGAGATCCACACTGTTGACACTTCCTCCCTGCATCTCCCAGTGACCAACACAACCCATTATGAGAGCTGGCCAAGCTTAGCAACATCATCACATCAGGAGGAAAGATGGGGAATGTCAGCAGCATCTTAAGCAGCACACTGAAGCCAAGACTCCCAGTCTCCTTCTCAGATGTGCAAATGAAAAGAGCCAATCAGACAGGCCTTGAGATCTGCTAAAGCACCAGACATGCCGTCGGAAGTGGCAGTCACATGACTGTCTTGGCTTTTAGCATAATTACATGAACTGAGAGATGGCCTTATGATCATAAATAAAAGCCTCCAATTGAGACTAATAATGTGTATCCAACTAAAAGACGTCTACTAGGGTACCACGTGGACTCCGCATCCCTAGGTTTGAAACATGATGACATGATGACAGCAAAGGAGGAGGAGCTGCTGACATCTGGAAGCAAAGAAAAATTACACCTTTCCGTGCCAGAAAACCAAACCAATGCTCATTCAAGAAAATTAGGTCTGACGTCTTAAATTCAGTGAAAGGGTTAATTATATGTCACAAGTGAGACACCATAATCAAAGGAAATTGCAATTTTTTATAAAGCATCGCTGAGTGCCTACTAGGTTGTACCATTGGGACTATACACAGTGTTTGAAGCTGTTTTAGACCACGCAGCAAATCTGACTCCCATCCTCTCTACCTTGAAATCTTATTCCCTTTTACATAATTACAAATGCAACTAGTTGACTGGCCTGTGAAGCCTAGGTTTCAAAGTCCTTGGAGACATCGTGCACTTACTGTGGAAGCTTCCCTGCCTCTAGCCCATATATGGATAGGAGCATTGGTGTGCCAGGGCCAGGTCACATCAGAGCTGAGCCAGTTGAGGCATCACTTCCCAACTCCATTATCATGTTAGTAGCTTGAAATCAGCCATGGTAGGAGTATTTATACCAGGAAAATTGGCCAACACTATCAAGCAGGCCACCTGTCATTGTTATCTTCCATAGAACAAGCTTACCAACATGTGAAGTCGTCTTTTACTGCTACGAAGGAGGAGACAAATGTTCAGAAGTTTGCCCTCCAAACTGACATTTAAAACTGACCTCTACCAAGGCCATGGTGAAAGGGGGATCAGGCTAAGAAGGCATTTGTATACCATGTGCCCCTTCTCCTCCAGACTCTGCTGAATGGATGAGAGGTAGATTCCCTAATTCCATTGGCCAGATTGCAGCAGCTTGATTCTCCCTCATGGGAATGTGGAACTGGGGCAGAGTCTTGATGGTGGGCGTTTAAACTAAAGAGGCTTGCCCACTCTGGCTGCAGTGAGCACCACAGCAAGTGAAAAGCCCGTGCAAGGTTTATTGTCAGGGGAACCAAGAAGCTATGGGGAAGCAAAAAAAGCCAGTCTCCAGAAAGAGGCAGAAGGATGAACTGGGCCATAGGAAGAAGAGGCGCTGGGCCCAGGAGATGCACAGCCAGTAACTTTAGCCTCTTAATATCCTGGAGGGCAATATCATGAAGCAGAGGGTGGGCTCTGGAATCGAACTGCCTGGGTTCCAATCTCTACTCTGCCAGTTAACTGGGAGACACTGAACCAGTTACTGTTATTCTGTGCCTCAGTTCCCTCTTCTGAAACATGGGGATAATTGCAGAACCTACTTCATAGGGTTGGTATGAGAATCAAATGAGCTGATACAAACAGTAAATGCTCAAAAGTATTAGCTGTTATTTCTATCAATTAATTATAGCATCCACGTGGCCTGGTTATATTTCATTCCTATTACGAATATGTCACCTGGGATTCCCCCATGGCCTGAGGCCCCATACTGGAGCTAGTTTTAGTTGTGTAGCTAGGTGATCTGTCCCCTGAATCACAGAATAATGTGCAAATCCCTGGACCAATGTGTGACCTTTAGCAAATCACTTTCTCAGCCCTCTCTTAGAGTAGTGTGAGATTCAAATAGGAAAAGAAACTGAAAGCTTCGACAACCGTGAACTGTTGTACCAAACTCTGGAGACTGTTGTCTCTGCAGGGAAAAGAAAAGATATTACATTGGTCACAAGAATGGAAAACACTTGTTTAAAATGTGTTTATTGCTGGACTAGAGACTAGAGAAATATTCCCCATCCAACTGGAAAAAAAGGTTCAGTTTCCGTAGGGTTCACTAGCTTGATTTATACGTTCATCTCCAGTATTAAAAAGATAATAACAGGAAACTGCCAAAGACAGTTCTAGGATGCTGATTTTTTAATACACTTTCACCCAGCTTAATTATATTCAAAATAATGCTCCAAAGACTGATCCTCCCATTCTTTTCAAAACAAAGACTTCTTAATGGACAATGAAGGATACAAATCTAGAGATATTTTTATTCATCCCTTTTCAACAAGAATTTATAAGCCACACTGTCAATTTCAACACATTTTCTTCTCACACTTCCCATTTTTCTTCAGCCTTCTTGGGTTTGCTGTTGACACCTGGTAAATAAAAAGGCAAGTGACAGGGGAACGGCATTCATTACTAGGGACAGAGGTAGGCAGACAGGTCTGGGAGTCCCAGTTTCATTCTGGATACTTCATTCCATATTTCATGTGGAAAGATTGAAGTTAGAAGTATTCTAGGCTTCCCCATTTACTTGAACTGCATAAATACCAAAACCATTTTGTGTGTCTGACGTCAGGAGATTTTATTTCTAGCTAAGAATAGATTTAACATATATAAATCTCAATCTAAATCGAATTCACCTCTTGTGGTTAGGACACTTGGGCAAAGCCACGTCTGAGTGAACAGGAGGCAGGTGCAGCAGCGACCTTGGCCTATGCTTGAGGAAGCTACTTGGCCTTATTTATATCTAGGATTGGTTAAAATTTATCCCCATTCTATGTGGTGTTTAAAAGGGCCCATGATTTTTCTTAAATGTCTGCAGAAGTATCGTCTAGAGAAGGAAGCCAGGGAGTAAAGGAAAACGGGCAGAACCGTCTAAGGAGATATTTTAACTCTAGGTTTGAATCTGACCTGTGTTGTTAAAGCTATTTATTCTCTTTTATAATAAAAGGTCTTTCCCTGTTTCTAACAGAAGTTCAAGTTCTCTCATGACACAATTTAGTTAGCATGGAAAGAGGGTCATGATATAGTGTTAATGGGAAAAGCAAGTTGCTAAATATTATACCTTTTATATCTTAAAAAAATTAAGTTGAGGCTACGTCTATGGATATAAATATTTGTATGAAGAGGTCTGGAAGGATCCATCACACTTGACTGACAGCATGACTCTAGAGAATAGCAAGGTGATATGGTTTGGCTATGTCTCCACCCAAATCACACCTTGAATTGTAGTTCCCATAATCCCCATGCATTGTGGAAGGGACTCAGTAGGAGGTAACTGAATCATGGGGGCAGTTACCCCTATGCTATTCTTCTGATAGTGAGTTCTCACAAGATCTGATGGTTTTATTCTCCCCACTTCACTCGGCACTTCTCTTTCCTGGCATCATATGAAGAAGAATGTGTTTGCTTCCCCTTCTGCCATGATTGTAACTTTCCTGAGGCCTCCCCAGCCATGCGGAACTGTGAGTCAACTAAACTTCTTCCCTTTATAAATTACTCAGTCTCAGGCAGTTCTTTATGGTAGCGTGAGAGTGGACTAATACACAAGGCAAACAGGGCCTTTTGCATTTTACTGCATCTACCTGAGTATTGTTTGAATTTAATAAAATATATATTACTTTCATAATTTTTTAAAATCCAATGAAGACTGAAGATAGGCCTATATTTATCTGGGCCTCACATTGGAACTATGACAGCAAACTGTGGGAAAACTCTTCCCTTTTCAGAATGAAAATCCTTGGCTGGGCTTGGCTGCTAATGTAGGAAGAAGCAGGAAATGCAGATGGTAGAACTCCACCAAAACATCTGCTTACGGCTTGTAAAGACACAGACGGGGGATGGGGGAAGAAGGGAAGATCTTGAGGCTGTTATCCATAGATGAGAAAACGAAAGCCCTGAAAAGTGAAATGATTTGGTAACAGCCAGGGGTGACCTCAGTCTCCTGAATGCAACCAATGCAATTTTCCCTCACCCAGCCTGTTTTCCCTAGACCTTAAACCAAAGTAGTATCTGCTGGTAGCTTTGAGAATGAGAAAATGGGCCAGGAATGATAGTTCATGCCTATAATCCCAGCACTTTGGGAGGCCGAGACTGGCAGATTACTTGAGGTTAGGAGTTCGAGACCAGACTGGCCAACATGGTGAATCCCCATCTCTACTAAAAATACAAAAATTAGCCAGGTGCAGTGGTGCATGCCTGTAGTCCCAGCTACTTGGGAGGCTGAGGCAGGAGAATCGCTTGAACCTGGGAGGTGGAGATTGCAGTGAGCCGAGACTGTGCCACTGCACTCCAGCCTGGACAACAGAATGAGACTCCATCTCAAAAAAATAAAATAAAATAAAGAGAGAGAGAATGAGAAAATGAACTAGAGGTACCTGATACTTTTTATTTTACTAAAGAAATCCTTGAGGGATCTTCAATATCATCTGTAAGCTCACGGGCCTTAAAAGAGAAATCGTTCTGCACAAACACTTCCATAAAGCAGAAGTGGGAATACTTCTCTATAATTTTATTTTATTTTATTTATCTTTTATTGTCGAGACAGAGTCTTGCTATGTCACCCAGGCTGGAGTGCAGTGGCACAATCCCGACTCACTGCAACCTCCACCTCCTGGGTTCCAACAATTCTCATGCTTCGGCCTCCCAAGTAGCTGGGACTATAGGTGTGCACCACCATACCTGGCTAATTTTTGTATTTTTAGTAGAGACGGGGTTTCATCACGTTGACCAGGCTGGTCTCGAACTCCTGACCTCAAGTGATCCACCCTCCTTGGGCTCCCAAAGTGTTGGGATTATAGGATTGAGCCACCGCATCTGGCCCCTATTATCTTATAGACCAGCACTACCTTTCTAACAAAACCAGACACCTTTTAGCAAAACAAAACTACAGACCAATACCCCTCATGAACATGAAACTAAAAATTCCTAACAATGGCCTGGCCGTTGTTAGAAATTTCTTTTGAGATGGAGTCTTGCTCTTGTCACCCAGGCTGGAGTGCAGTGGCATGATCTCAGCTCACTGCAACCTCTGCCTCCCAGGTTCAAGCGATTCTCCTGCCTCAGCCTCCTGAGTGGCTGGGATTACAGGCACCCACCACCATACCCAGCTAATTTTTTTGTGTTTTTAGTAGAGACAGGGTTTCACCATGTTGGCCAGGCTGGTTCGAACTTCTGACATTAGGTGATCCTCCTGCCTTGGCCTCCCAAAGTGCTGGGATTACAGGCATGAGCCACCACATCTGGCCAGGAATTTCTTTAGTTTGTAAAAAGTTGTCTTTTTACAAACTAAAGATAAACCCTGTGATCATCTCAATAGACAAAGAGAAAGCATTTGCCAAAATTTGATAACCAGTCATGATAAAAATTCACAGCAAATTTGCTAGAGAAGGGAATTTCCTCAGCCTGATAAAGGGCCTCTGTGAAACAAAATCAAAACTATAGCCAACATCATACTCTAGAGAAAGACTGATATTTCCCTCCAATGCCAGGATCAAGGCAAGGATGTCCACTCTCCCTACTTCTATTCAGCAAAGTACTAGAAGTTCTAGCCAGTGCAATAAGGCAAGAAAAATAAATAAAAGCCTTACAGATTCGAAAGAACGAAAAGTGTCTTTATTCACAGATATCATTATTTCCTATTTAGAAAAATCTCAAAGATTCTATAAAAAGCTACTAGAACTAAAATGAGTTTAGGAGGGTCATATGATATAAGGTTTTTAAAATTATATTTCCATACACTAACAAAGAAATTTTTCTATTACTATTTGCCAAAGCACTGAAAAACATGAAAAATGTATGTACAAATTTGTATGTGGAAAACTATAAAACATTGATGAGAGAAAAGAAAGAATACCTAAGTAAATGGAGAGAGATATGTTCATGGATTAAAAAAAAAAAACACTGTTAAGATAGAGATCTCTAAATGGTCTAGATTCAAAGAAATTCCAACCAAAAATCCAGCAGGCTTTTTAAATAGAAATTAACAAGAAGATACTAAAATCTGTATAGAAAGCATAAGACCTAGAATAGCCAAAAAGATTTTTTAAAAGAATAAAGAATACTCACACTATCTGACTTCAAGACTTACTACAGAACTAAAGCAGTGAAACTCAATCACGGTCAATTTTACTCCCTAGGGGGACATTTAGCAATGTCTGGAAACATTTTTGGTTGTCACAACTAAGAATGAGGGGAGTTACTGACATCTACCAGGCAGTCAGAAATATTGCTAAACTTCTAATGCACAGGACAGACAACCACAACAAAGAACCGTTGAACCCAAAATGTTAATAGTGCTGACGTTAAGAAACCCTGAACTAGAGAAATCAAGACAGTGTTGTACTGGCATATGGAGAGAAGTACAATAGAACAGACTAGAAATAAACCCAGACATATATGGTGCCAAGATAAGTCAATGGACCAAGGAATAGTCTTTTCAATAAGTGGTGCTAGAACAATTAAATATCCATATAAAAAAATTAACCTTGATTCTTACTTTGCACCATACACAAATATTAACATGAAATGGATCACAGACCTAAAAGTAAAAATAAAAATAAAAAACTTCTAGAAGAAATCATAGATATTTGTGACCTTGGCACACATTAGGCAATTTCTATGCTAGGACACAAAAAGCACAAATCTTAAATTGAAAAGTTGATAGAGTTAATCTAAATTTAAAACTTCTCTCCTTTAAAAAAAAAAAAAAACAAAAAACGCTGTTAATAAAATGAAAAGACAAGCCACAGACCAGGAGAACACTGTTGCAAAACACCTATCTGATAAAAAGACTTGTATCCAGACTATATAAAGAAAAGTTCAAAACTCAGTAAAAAGAAAACAATCCAATTTTTAAATGGGCAAAATAACAGACACTTCAAAGTAGAGATATAGATGGCAAGTAAGAACATGAAAAGATATGCAACAATAAAATTATTAGTAATTAGAGAAATGTAAACTAAAACTGGAATGAGATACCACTAAACAACTATTAGAATGGCTGACATCTAAATTAAAAGGAAAAAAAAAGCTGACAATACCAAATGCCAGTGAGGATACAGAGGAACAACTAGAACTCTCATACATTGCTAATGAGAATGCAAAACTGTACAGCTACTTTGAAAAACAGTTTGGCAGTTTCTTATAAGGCGAAATACATCCCTAACACATGACCAAGCAATCCCACCCCTAGGCATTTACCCGAAAGGAATGAAAACTGCCCACAGAAAGACTTCCATGTCATAAACTGGAAACAACCCACATGTCCATCAACTGCTGAATGCATAAGCAAACTGTGGTGCAATGGAATACTATTCTGCAATAAAAAGAACAGAATTAGTGATCGATGCAATGACACAGATGATTTTCAAGAGCATTATGCTAAGTGAAAGAAGCCAAATGCAAAATGTTATATACAGTACAATTCCATTTCTACGACCTTCTGGGAAAGTCAAAACTATAGGGATGGAAAATACATGGGTAGTTTCCAGGGACTGGGTGTGTTGGGGGAGTGGATTAACTGCAAGGGGCAAGAGGGAACTTTTTGAGGTGACAGAAATGTTCTGTATCTGGATTGTGGTGGTGGACGCATGATTGCACACTTTTGTCAAAACTCATCATGCAGCACACCTACAAAGGATGAATTTCACTGTATGTAAATTACACCTTAATAAACTTACTTTAAAAAAAGAAGAAAAAGCTGGTGGCTGATGAGTGTGTTCTCTTTGTACTGCATGACATTTTAGAAATCTGAACTAATTGGTGATATTTGAAAACAAAAAGATTCCAAATAAAGATCTGCCTTTTGTTGAGAAGTCAGAACTATGGCACCCTGAGCCTCGGTCCCATGCAGGCTGCCACTAAACAGTGGCTGCCTCTTTGAGCAACGCAGGCACTTGCTGTCCTGCCACATCCCCCAACCTGACCCAATTCATGGAAGTACTTTACCCACCTGCCACTGCACCTGCCCGAGTGAGAGTTTCTTGTCCTGGACCACGGGCTGCCTGAGAGCAGGGTCCAGGCCTGGCCTGTTCTCACTACACCCCCAGCATCTAGTGGAGGGCCTGACACATGCTGGGTGCTTGATAAACACTGCTGAATTAATATGACTCAGTTGCCACCTTCCCGCCAGCTCCTAAAACTGACATTTACAACACCCAGATTGCTAACTGCTCCTTTGGTCCTGAAGTCCCCAAAGAGAGTCACCATCCATGGCAGCCATCCCGTGACCCAGAATAATGTGTCCCTCTGTGTGTTTAGAAATCCCCTCTAATATGCTGTCAAGCAACGAAAATGTTTTAAGGTCATTCCAACTATTCATTTTTGTCTGGGGAAGAGTGGAGTTTTTGTTTGTCTTTAAAAAAAAAAAAAAGAAAGAAAGAAAACCACAATACGGGCTTGAAGGTTAATGAAAAGGGAAGTGTGCACATTCATTTTGAATATTCTCAGATCATATTCCAGTAATTTGAGACTTGAGCTAAGTAAGCTTCTGAGAGATTCTCTGGTGGTCATCAGAATTTCAGGATCCTGAAG